>NC_140581.1:348981867-350197367 GCF_964204655.1 Triturus cristatus
CCATTTCCTTTTTTTTGGTTTGAATATTTTTATTTGAGTACAGGCTGAAGGATATAACATACATTAATACATGTATTTGTCTTTACAATCAATAGGTTATTCTCATAGATGAGAAACATAAAACAGTACAAAACAGAGAAGAAGAGCCACGCTATTCCATAAAAGTACCCCAATTCTTTTTGTATTTAATCAAGGAACGTGTCCCCCTAAGATTTGCTAATGCTAGCTCCATCGAGTGGATCTCGGTTACCAGCCCCCACCAGTCCCAGACCGTTGGTGGATCAGGGCGTATCCAAGCTCTGGCCAAGGTTAATTTAGCGCAAGACATGAGGATTGAAGCCAGAGCGGCCTGTGAAAAGGAAGTGGGATAAATATCTAGTAAAACCGAGGCAGCAGAAAGTAAAGGAAGCTGAATATGTTTGGTTTCAAGAGCCTTCTGAATGTCCGTCCAAAAAATTTAAGAGTGGGGCAAGAAAACAACATATGATCCAAGTCAACGGCATGGGCGGAGCATTTAGGGCATTTTGTACGGTCGCTGAGAGAGTTATTAGAGGACCATCTAGAAATAATTTTTGGCGTGTAATATAACATACAGCTCGTTCTAAATTGTTGTAGCCTTAAACTTGAGGATCGTACATTTTTATTAATATTTGAGAGAGAACGTTTTATCTCTTTCGATGTAATATTAGAGCCTAATAGTCTGCTCCACTTGTCAGCTAATTTGGAGCAATCATTTGATTTGAAGCTTGTTAAAAGACTATAGGTATCACTTATTACTGATTTAGTTTCTGTGGAATATAAATAGTTCCATATGTCACAGTCAAGGTTCTCCACAAGATGTTTTTTATTGATCAAATAATCGTGTATCTGTCGGTGTTTATACCGCATGGTTTCAGGGAGATCATAAAGCAATTTTAAAGCGTTAAAATCTAGAAACCCTTGCGTGCTATATAAGTCCCCTAATTCCCTAATGCCCAGCCTAGCCCACCCATTATCACTGTGTTCATAGAAAATCGCTGGAAGGCCAGGGTTGCCCCATAAGGGTAATTTTGAGTGAAAAAAAGTGGTTTTACAAAAAGTTAATATATTATCCCAAATCTTTTTTAGGTCTCTTGCAGTCTTGAATTTAACTCTTTTAAAGTAGTTGGGGTCGTTAGCCCGCAGTAGAAACATGTTTGAGTCATGTTTTAGCATGAAGGAATGAAAAAAGAGTGCACCTCCTCTGTTTAGTAAAGAACGTATGCGCAAGACAAATGTAGACCAGAAATATCACTTGAAATCAGGAAAGTTGAGCCCTCCCATATTCGTATTGTTTTTTAAGAGATTCATCGACCTTCTCGGTTTTTTATAGCACCAGATAAAGCTACTAAGTACCCCATCGAGTCGTTTAAAAAACATAGGGGCAGATTTATGAGTCCCTTGCGCCACATTTGCGTCACTTTTAACATGGGAAAAGTGACGCAAAAGTGGCGCAAGGGGCTCATAAATCTGCCCCATATTGTTTAAGGCTAGTGGAATAGAGCGAAATAGGTATACAAATTTAGGCAGAACCTTCATCTTAATTAGGTTAATTCTTCCAATTAAATTCAAAGGAAGTCTATGCCATTTTTTAAGTATTAGTATAGTAGATTTATTTAATTCATTATAGTTTATGTTGTTGATTTCTTGAATTTTTGCCGTTAGTCACATTGCCATTTCCATTGTTTAAATTCAGTTTGTGCATGAAACATTATGCCCTAGGAAGATATGAACCGTTGGGTACTGCTTTCCTGCATGAAGTATGGTCACTCCCATTTACATACAGGTGCAAGAGGGAAGGTAAAGTAGTTTATTTGAAATGTGAGGAGTGTTCTTCCACACCTGATCATTCTGTAGTCTGTAGGCACATCCAATTGCATGGCGCGTGCAATGTGCAAGCGCCTAATTTAGCATGCGTCCTGAAAGGGATTCCAGTGCCAGTTATTACACCTTCTTTTACGTTGCTAGCTAACGGTAGTTACTTGCTTTTGAATAACGAGGCTTGCTGTGGAATGCTAGTGGGAATTCCCTACATTGTAACTGTATCACAGAGAGTAGTCTGCTGTAAAAAATGTCCTTTTCCCACCCCCACATGGGCGGCTGGATGTATCCATGTGGCCTTCCATTTCAACCTTGAAAGCAGAGTTCAACAACATGAGCAGAATAAGGGCTCTATTGTCTCAAAAAGAGGTCGCTCTGACTTCGTCCCATGAAACATTTGTCCTTCACGTAGCTAACACCCGTACTGAGGTGCAGGCACTTTTAAATACTGATCTCCCACTTCATTTTGGTGCCCTGATTCAAACTATATTCAACGCCTCGTCAACGACTGGCTTGGTACATTTTTTCAAAATTATGGGCACCAGCCTCGTGACCTCCTTCCAAACCATTTTTGGTGTGATACCGGCTTTTTTTCATTATATTTTATCCAGCGTCTTTGGAGGGCTCCCATTGATTCTCGCCCTCATGGCTGGCGTGCTGCTGTTGGTCTGCGTACTGCGCAATGGCTGCACACTGTGTGTCGCGCAACAGCCTGTCCCGGCTGCTCCATCTTCGTAACTGGATGCTTGAATACTATGGAACTTTACCACTGACAACCCTGAGCATAGCCTATGGATTATCCTTCCGGTTTGCCTATTTTACATGCATACAACATGTTTTTCATTGCCTAGATTGTCCTTTCGAATGGGCTCTGGATTTGTGCTTGTCAAACTCAGTGTCTCCTGCCCCGGATTATGATCGACTAATGAGTCCATTAGTGGCTCATGAGTTGGACCGTTCTGGTGTTAGGATTATGGCCTGTGGAGCAGCACATGGAGTCCTTGGGAACTGGGACATCGGAACGGCAGCGTATGACTTCTTGGCACGAAGTTATTTAAAAGAACACGCCGGTTGTCCTCTGAACGTGCTAAAGGGTCCAGTGGTCGAAGAACATGCATGTTCGTTCACCTTGTTAGACTGGATGGCGGACACTTTTGCAACTCGTTCCAATGACTTCCTTTTGGAAGCTGTTGCTAAGTACTGTGCTTACACGTTTATGGATTAACTTCATTATCGTCCAGCTTCCATTGCACAAACCACACATTTTTTTTTTGTGTGTTCCTACATCTGGGCTCGTTGAGCTTTTGCATGATGTATTGACTTCCAATTTTTTTTTTCCTTTCCCTTCATTTTGGGTTTTTTACGTTTTTCGAACTTTCACTCCTCTTTATTTGGATTTCCAATACATGCACTTGGTTCCACTCTATCGAACTTGAACTCTGCGTTCCTTTTGTATCCCTGTTTGTTTGTGGTCCGATCAAGGGGGGGTGTAGTGAAGGTAGCGATTTAGATGCATACATTGCTATGTTAGCATAAGTGCGTTAGATGTTAGAAAGCCATCTTGACACTTTTGCTGCTTTTGCACATGACACTGCTGAGACATGTTATTATTTGAGAACTGCTTGCTTGCCTTTTCTTAGCAAAAACCAAAGGAAATGATGGACGGAGTGTTGAACATTGCAAGCACTCACCCCCAGTCAACTGATCTGGGTTTAATCCATCACCGTTTTTTAGCCCACTCTGCCACCCCAGTTCAGACATGGCCATATGCAAATCAGTCTGACCCTGTGCCTCATGGGAACAGTCCAGCCCGAACTGCCAAGCCATGTCTTCCCTGGACCAGAATCAAGCTTCCTAGGACCGGTTTCTGGCATTTCAGCCATCTTCAGCCAGGCTTGCTTGAATCCAGTGGCAAAGTGAGCAAGTTACTCACGTCTGAGCATACCCTGCCAACTTATGGCGAACAAAGCAAAAACCAAAGGAAATGATGGACGGAGTGTTGAACATTGCAAGCACTCACCCCCAGTCAACTGATCTGGGTTTAATCCATCACCGTTCTTTAGCCCACACTGCCACCCCAGTTCAGACATGGCCATATGCAAATCAGTCTGACCCTGTGCCTCATGGGAACAGTCCAGCCCGAACTGCCAAGCCATGTCTTCCCTGGACCGGAAACAAGCTTCCTAGGACCGGTTTCTGGCATGAGAACTATCTGTTGTTCATCTCCCTAGACGTGCACTGCGACCTTGGTCTGAACATTGTGTGCAATACACTCTGAGCCGTCAGACAATGTATGTTTTTGAGTCCAGGTTGATCGGCCCACTCTATAGTCATAATATGCACACAGCTGCAAATACCTGAATGTCGAGAGCCTTTAATATTACAGTTTGCATGCGTTTGAAACTTTTTCTGGAGAGGAACATTTCCAGGCGCAGAGCAAAGCTGATCCTGTGATGTGATCCACCTCAGCTGATCTTTACGGTATGGGGTTCCCCATTCAAGCCTAGAGACCTTCTATTAGCCTAATAATATTAGTTAACTAGCGAAAGGAAGGTGGCTGCATTCCACTGTCATTTATACTATGATTTCTCCTTTCATTTTCTATGGTATTGTAACAATGCTGATGGTTTTAATTATAATCATTTGTCTGCTTATGTTAGCCAAAGTACTGCATCTTAGGACACTTAGTTTATAAAATAAACCTTTTAAACTTTACCGTGTCTCTGATTACTTTGTTGTGGATTGATATATGAATAATAGCGAACAGGTATTTCTGATTCCCACAATTCCTTAGAATACTCTAAGTCGCTTGTTCTGGGTTGTCGATACATTGGGACCTCCGAGATAATACGGATAACGAATGGGACACTGATGCTGGTCGGATAGGGGTTCTGGGTACTGAGGTGAGTTTTTTGGTACACCACAATTCACTGAGGTCCTGGTTTCCTGCGCATAGTTCTGTGCATGAGCAGAATCCCTGCAACACTATTTGGCGCATAGGAAGTACACATCATACTTGGGCATTCGGAATTGGAATGGGGAGTGCCTCCGAACGACTCCATTCTGTGTGTCCGAAGGTTTCTCCTTTGGAAAATGAACACGGAATCGGAGTGAAAGAATAGGTTGCTAAGTAAAGGATTTTGGGCATCGTACTTGGACATTTGTAGGAACCGGTTAACAGTACGAGTTGGTTGAAGCTTCACACTCCAGACCGCTTTGTGATGGCCTTCCTAATGACATCGAAATGGGGCCATTAGTCTTAAAAGGCTGGCAACAGTGTACATCCAAATCCATTGCCAACCTCAATGCAACATAGCTGGTAATTATAAATTCATGGATTCAGGTTAATCATTTCATATTTATGGGCTTGACCGCCCTGTTAGATGACCACCGTATCAGTGAACACTGCATGGCAGATGAAACATTTATAAAGAAAACATCTGATCTGGGGTGGCAATATTTATGTTGCCTCTCTTTATACAAATCAAGCCTTTGATTTAGTGGATGAAACAAGTCTGTGGTCTACTCTGGCTAATCCTCAACTCACTAAGGCAATACCTTTGACACCTAAATATGTAGCAGCGGTGGTGGTGGCCAACTAGAGTCTGTGCTTCAAACATGGCTGTAGATGCTTGTTGGTTTCAAACTTGTTAATCCTGCCTTTTGCCCTTCTTGACATAAGGGATTGTCTCCAATCATTTGGATCTCAGGGGTAGATTTAGTTACATTTTGCACAGGGTTTGCATCACAAATGTGATGCTAACCAGCACAAAAAATTTTTTCCTAATTTAATTTTCACGCTGGTAAGTACCCTGAAAGTATCGCAAAGCAGCCCAATGTATAGCTTTGCGTTTCTTAGCACCAAAGTACGTTACATGGGTGGTGCATGGGTGTTCCCTACCACCCATGCCTCTTGACGCAAAACCCTATCTACAAACAAAAGTTGATAGGGTTTAGAGCCAAAAGTTAACACCATTTAAAATGGGGCGTTAAGAGGAGAATTTTGTTATTCCTCCTTTCTTTTCCGGCTTTGTATGTGTAAACTTCCTGTACAAAACCCATATTAGACTTAGGCACACACCCTAGCGCTATGGCCCTAAAGTGTGTGCTTGGCGCACAGCAGCTCAAATTAGCGCCAACGCTGGGGAGCGGGGAGGAGAGAGTCACATTTTTGTAGATATGGCTGTAACGCACAGCAGCACAGCATTTTTGTCAGCTGAACTGAATTCCGTACCTTGGGGCAGATTTACAAGAAAGGTGCCGCAGTGTGGCAGCGCAAGCCCTTTGACTGCACCATGCTGCTGCACCTCCAGGGCACAGGAATGCGACATATTTACAATGATATGTCACATTCCTGTGCTCTCCCCTGCTCTTGCGCACAAGCAGCTGCAATGCGCTGGCACTGGCACCCTTGCACCATGGTGGAAGTATGCCTGCATCATGGGGAGATTGTTGTTGTGCAGGAAGGGGCACCTTCCTCCACAAAAACAATCACTTCAGGCATTTTCCTCTTTCAATGCGTGTAGAATGCAGCACGCATTGAAAGAGGAAAAAAACGAAGAGAAATAAAAACATTTCTCCTCCTTGCGCCTCGCTGTGCCACCCCTAGGGTGGCGTAGCATAATGGAACGCCCCTTTCATGCAAAGTGCTGCGTGTAAAGGGGCCATATTTACAAGGAAAGGAAAAGCCATGCAGGGTGGCTGTTCCTGTACTTGTTAATATGGGGCAGTGAAATGCGCTGCCAGTGCGTCACGAAAGCGATGTACTGGCAGCGCACAGGGCTTGTAAATCTGCCCCGTAGTTTGTCAGAGCCTCAGTGTCTTGTGACTGCTTTATGCAGATGACACAGCAATATTGGATCTCACACCTAAACGGTATCTTAAACCATAATTTTAAGCCATTCTAAAACAGACGTTGGGCATTTTGGAAAATGTTCACCAAAGTTCATGTGAATCCAAAACAGATGCATGGTATAGCTGCTGGAGATGATAAAATATAGGAGATAAGATCACCTGTTATTTCCTTATACTAAATCTAGCGACTGATTACAGATATTAAAAGTTACAAGAAGGGGGATAAGGAGGTGAACTTGTTGAACAGTGCATATTCAGTATCAAGCTGGCCTTTTGTGTAGGATTCGGTAAAGAAATCCTGGTATAGATCCCTTGTAAATTACCCAGAACTGGCTTCGTAGAGCTAGACTGTGGGTTGTTCTTGCACCTACATCGGTGAGCTCAGGACTGTAGCTCAATCAGCTATCTACATACGAAACGCAAAAAGAAATAACTGCTGACTGAGGCTTGACTTTCTTTTCCTCAAAAAAGAAAGGCTGAGGTTCCGAAGGGTTCAAGAGTCCTTCATGAAAGTTGCACGAAAAAAACTTCATGCACCCCCTCGGTAGTAGGAGTTTCTGCAGGGCGGTGACGTCGGGAGGGGGAGGGGCAGGGTGGGGGGTAGTAAACTATGGATTACGGAGGTTTACAGGTGAGTAAACATATAAACAGCCGCGGTCGGTAGTAGGAGTTCCTGCAGGGCAGTGACGTCGGGAGGGGCAGGGTGGGGGGTAGTAAACTATGGATTACGGAGGTTTACAGGTAAGTAAACATATAAATTAATAAAACGAATTTCGTTGCATGCACTGCATCGCATTTGGGGATGCAGTGCACGCAACGAAATTCGTTTTATTAATTTATATGTTTACTTACCTGTAAACCTCCGTAATCCATAGTTTACTACCCCCCACCCTGCCCCTCCCTCTCCCGACGTCACCGCCCTGCAGGAACTCCTACTACCGACCGCGGCTGCATATAAATTAATAGAACGAATTTCGTTGCGTGCACTGCATCCCCAAATGCGATGCAGTGCACGCAACGAAATTCGTTTTATTAATTTATATGTTTACTTACCTGTAAACCTCCATAATCCATAGTTTACTACCCCCCACCCTGCCCCTCCCCCTCCCAACGTCACCGCCCTGCAGGAACTCCTACTACCGACCGCGGCTGTGCACCCCCCCTGCATGTGGGTGTCCTATGGAATATAAATCAGTCATGTTGTCCTGCCTTTTGCACCAGTTCTCTAGTACTTTATTTGACATTTGGGAGGGAATAAGTTCTGGCATAATATTACTGCAAACTTTATAAAAAAACAATATCACTATGATAAATAGCGCCATGTGAAATTACAGGAATGTTTAAGTGCTTGCCTACGGGTAATTCCTCACATGAGCTCACTATTTCTATTAGTCTGCCAAAGTTGTATGTTAAAAACACACACACACATTTTAGTGCATTGTTTGCTTTTGTCAAGAGTTCCTGTGGGAGTTTCTCAATGCATTGTGAGCAGGCATAACTCGGCGCGCTTTATTTTAGGCATTTGAATTTATGAATTCCCTTTGGAGATGGTGACGCAGATCTCTCGCGTCAGTGATGGAGAGTGTTTACGATACTAACACGGAGAATCAAATATTCCACGGCATTCAGTGAGACCTAGCGGATTGCGACAACGATAAATTAGTGCATGTTGGACTTGGACCTTTTTGCAGGGTTATCCCCAAACTTTTTGCTTCTTCCTTCTATTTTTACCTGACCTGTGTTAGTTGGTTTTAGGACTCTGAGCACTTTACCACTGCTAATCAGTGCTAAAGTGCATATGCTCTCTGTTTACATTGTTATTATGATTGGTTCTCCCTGATTGGCATATTTGATTTACTGCTCAGTACCTAGTAAAGTGCACTGAGTGTGCTGGGGTGGTAAATCAAATACTACTAGTGGGCCTGCAGCACTGATTGTGACTCCCACATGAATAGTTCTAAAACAGTAGCTCAGACCTGCCACCGCAGATGCGCCGCATTTACAATGCGGCGCATCATGGCGCAAGGACAAGCAGATACATGCCGGCGTAAGGTTGGCGGAGTGCTGAAGTTGCGTCGCAAGCGCGACGCAACTCCAGCACTGTTCCAACCTACCCTATCCCTAACATGGTGCGTCAAGCCTTACGCCTGCTTCAAGCAGGCGCAGGGTTTTGACGCATCAGCGTTGGGAAAGTGACTCAGTGAAATCTTATAGATTTCACTGAGTCACTTTTCAGGGGCGTTCCTGCGACGGAACGCCCCCCCTGAGTAGCAATGCCCACATGGAACCTGACGCAGGTTTCATGTGGCGCAGGGCTTTACACCGTGACGCATCTCCATAGATGCGTCACGATGTAAATGGGGCGCAACATGGCGCAGGGTTTACGCCGCCACTGCGTCACAAAAGTGACGCAACGGCGGCGTAAAAGGGGCGCAAGTCCCTCATAAATCTGCCTCGCACTCTTTAAGAAACAGTGCATGTCAAACACTCTGTATAAAGGTGATGCTTTAAAATTTATACATGGGTATACTGAAAGCACCAGAGAACTCTCTCAAGGCATGTCTCAGAGCCATCTTTGAGAAACTGGGAACCTCATGGAACAGACTACTATAGAAAGCATTAGCAACCTCTGCAATAGACCGAGCAGCATTTGCACTTGAGTCCATTTCTTATTTGACATGAAAAGAAAATCAATAGACAGGTATCAGGGGCCTCATTTCAACAAGACCTAGCTTCTCTAAAACTCTTGGAGATCTTGCGCCCCTTTAACTCTTCTTCCTTGGTTACAAGAGTCCAGCCTTATTTATCATTTGCCATCAATCGCAGAACACGGAGAGACAATATGTACATGTGACTTCTTGGCCCACCAATATCAGATTTCAATCCAGCATCGGCCAAACAGGATAATGGAGGCGCCTGTAGGTTATGCAACTATAAATGAGAATCATGGTTGTATCTTTTGTGCTGCTGCCCCACTACAGTCGGAGAAAGGAGAGCCCTACTCAGGTAAATAGTTTTTACGCAAGGGGTTTGTACTTGCACATAGGCATCAGCAGTATGTCTCTCACAAACTGACATTAACATTCTTGCAATTTGTGGGAAATTTGTAAAAAGACTCAGAGACACCATACCCCCTCGACTCTCCCATAATGGACCCCCTCAACCCTGGCACAAAGTTCAAAAACGTATAACAGACTTCAACATAAAGAAAACAGGAGTTACATAAACATGTTTTTTACTCCTGTTTCCGGCTCAAGATTGTTAATAGCTTTTACCATGCCCAAGCTTATATTTGCTGGTTGTATTCCCAGTTGGTCCAATGGCAGGCCCTCCCTAGGTAATCTGTCGTATTTTTAAATAAGCAATGAAACTATTATCAATTTTAGGATCTCAAAAAATCTTTTGCTCCTAAAAATGTATCTACTTTCATTGCACCCTAAACTATTTTGTAAGTTATACTAATCAAAAAACATTAAAACTGTTTTAAAATAATTAATCATGGCACACACCAGCACTTTATATTGTTAGACCTAAATTACAGTTATCATATTTTATAATAATGGGATTGTAAACCAATATGGATGAGAGTATAAATTAACTCTACCTAGTTCATAAAATTAAGAAAACTGGGCACTTTGTCTAAGCACTTTGCCATGGACGCTTAACAATTAACAGAGGCATTTCAAACTGATTATATGTTTGTTGAGTTGTTTACTGCTAACAGCATTGTTCTCGATGTTGAATTGTATCTACATACTGGTATGAGATAATTTGCTGTTTTTAAAGTTATATCTCTTTTGTACTGGTTTTAATTAACTGACACAAATGAAGATAACAACAACATTCTGTATATTTTCATGTACTTTATTTACTTACAATTTAATTACAAGATGAAGATAGAAAGCAGGGCTTGTCATATTCCTCTTTCTTCACAAGAGGCTTGCACAAACCTATCGTAATGTTGCACGCAAAGCACTGCTTTGTCAAATCACAGATTACGTTAGATTCCCCCAGAATGCACTAGACTATTTATAGTAAAGCCATTGCGTCACTGTGACTGGAAGCTAAGAAATGGCAATTGAACTTGAACACTAAAGAGCTCAAAAACATGCCCATGTAATTTTTTTTTCTCACATTGCATAGATGTGTTCTTAAATTTGAATCCCTTATTTCACATATCCTGGAAAATAAGCTGTTTAAGAAATTGTGAACTGGTGTATGTTTTTATACTGGATAGTATGTGAAGGAAATCTCCCTTTGCTGCCTGTTCACCTAACATTTTCACCCCCAGATGGAACCTATGTGTGTACTGGTTTTAGAACTCTTTACCACTGCTAGCCAGCAATAAAGTGCCTGTTCTCTCCCTCTAAACATGATTGAATTGGTATATTTCTAATTGGTTTATTTTACTTACCTATAATACCATAGTACATGATATAAATTGTGCCCAGGACTTGTAAGTTAAATGACACTATTAGACAGCAACTCCTAACAACACCAGGAAAACTGTTACTCAGGCCTTCATCACCAGCAAACTAGACTACCAAAACACCCCGTACACAGAAATCACCAAGCAACTCACAAAAAGATTTTAGACTGTCCAAAACAAAGCAACCATCTGGTCCACATCCTCCAACAATGGTCTCACATCACACCTCACCTGAAGGAACTACACTGGCTTCCTATAATTTAGCAAACACAATTCAAGCTCCACATCCACGCATACAAAGCACTACAAAACACAGGCCCAGCCTACCTGAACAGCTGCTTGCAGTTCCACAAACTCTCTGGACATCTGCGCTTAGACTTTCACTGGCTCATGTACCATGCATATGTAAAAGCAGGTCAAGAGGTCATGCCTTATCAGCCATTGCCCCTAAAGCATGGAATCACCTCCCACTCCATAGTAGGGCCTCTTCTTCTCTTCCTGAATTCCGCAAGAATCTGAAGACCTGGCTGTTCAAGCAGGCCTATTGAGGCTAGTCCAAAAGACAAGCAAAGCACCAGGATACCACAAAGGTGACATGGCACTAAACAAATACACATAAAATAACAACATAACATTGTGCCATCCACCAGAAAACATGGTTTCAGGTCTACCACTGCAGCCTGACTGTGGGGGTTTAAACATAGCAATTTCACCTGTAAAAATAAACAGGTCAGAACATCCCTTTTAAATATTAAGTCACCCCTGTGCAGGCCTTGTAGTCTCAAAGGCTAAATTTGCATGTGCTTTCCCACTTTTGCCAGTCTGTAACTAGCTTTTGAAAAGGTGTGAAAAAGGTATGAAGAGCCTCCCAAGAGCAACCTCACAGAGTATGCAGGGTGAGCATTCTTCATGTCCTTACAATGTCAAATCCTGCTTGAGTGTCAAAGCTCGCCTTGGGGTGCACTTGAAAGGCAGAGAATAGGATGCCGAGATAATGTTTGTGTAGCCACTGTCTGGTTGCTGAAGAATTTGCTTTATCCCACCAGGATGGCCAAAGTCTTGTGTATCTGTTGTCTGATTGCTAGGAAGAGGTCTGTCTCCGGGGTTTATTGTGGGTCCGGAGGCTACCCCTAACAGGATTTTAGTGTTAGATGTGGGAGGACACTATGATTACCAAAATACTCTCTACACACCCATCCCAGCCCTCAGAGCCCACGTTTAATGTGGATAAAGTCTTTTGCTATCTTGAAATTGCCCAAAGTGCCTAGGGTTAACCCTAAGCACTTTTACCCCATCGGCTAGAGCACACCCAGGAGTCATCCCCACACACTAGCTCATACCAGACATAAATGTGGCATCTGCAGGCACCCACTTCAAAACACTCCTGGACCTGATGGCGAACAGAAGAGGACTGGACCTGCTATCTTTGACCGGAGAGAAGTCTGAAGGACTGAACCCACTCACTCTGGCACCCAGGACACAGAAGTGGAATCAAAGCGTCATAAGATTCACCGTCTGTTAAAGCTGCACAGGAATAACAAGCTACAAGAATCCTTTTCCTGCAACTCCCCAACTGACAATTTCCCCAGTTTCCTTTACTGGATTCTCATAATTTTGGTGTAATTTGTTTATCAATATTTCTCTTTTCTTCTAATTCACTTTGGGATTTTTATTTTTTTGAATTTTGACTTTATTACTGTTTGGGTACAACATAAATACTTTACACAGAGGATGTCTGTTGTGTGCCATAGCTCCCAGGAAGTTGTTCTTAGGTTAATTTAGTCACTTTGAGCGTTCACCCTGACAAGGGTTGTTATTGTTCCTTATGGTAGGTAGTCCCCCACCCAAAAGAAGAAAGAAATTCTATTGGTTACAGAACAAATCAAACTCTATATTTCTGTAAGAGCGGTACTGAAGACAAACTTTTGATTCAGGTGAAAAGAAGATATACAATTTTTGTGGATATATGTCATGCACCGAAGTACACACGAGGCCAACATCCAGTTCCAATCAAGTTTTGGACACAGTACCTAGTAATAGTGGCTCTGTTATTTAAGAATTTTTTCTGCTCATCTCTACAGAGATTCTGCCAAATCACAGAACTCTGCTTGGGACTATAGACTTAGTCGGGAGGAACGGAGTTATCCTACCACCTTAGTATCCATGAGCCAGAGACCAACTTGCTATAGTGTCTCACTTGCCCTTCTACTCACTCACAGAGGAACAAGTGATTAGACACCCCAGAACCCAACACTCCTGACTCTCTCAGGAATTGCGGTGACAGAACACACCCTTTTTACTCTCACACCCATATCTGTCCACAATAAGATCTGACAGAGACACGAGAAAAGTTTAAAATATTAATTTAACTATTGTGCTCTAGTATGTAGCATACATGCCAAAATAAGTAAGAAGATGCCTAACACAAATACGGTCAGCATAATAAGTAATCCATAAATCATAAAAGAAGCTGTCACTGTATAAGACAGGGTAAGCTAACCCCCTTGCCTTCTACAGAATCAAAGTGATTATATATCAAAATATCTCCGGGTGTTTGTAGCGGACCCCGTACCTTGCCATGCACAGAGGAAGGTTCTACATCTCATGTGTAGTTGCCATGTCGACTGTCTGTTTGCATGTCTGTGCATACCTATATGACAAAGAGTATGTGTTCCCAAACAACAGCTGCATTTGCGTGTTTTGTCTATGTGCTAAAGCCTCACCAAAACAAAATAACAAAAGGCATTTTTGCTTGACCTTGTCTACGGTTTTCAGACTAAATCCTAGGAAAGTACAGAAGGCAAAAACAACAGTTGGTTCTCTGTGAAAGTACAGTGTGGCACAAAGTAAAATGCATGTGCATAGTAATGTGTGCAAAGCAAAGTGAAGACTGCAACGTACTCATGCTAACATAGGGAAAAAAGACAATGGGCTTGCACAGGACAAATGACAAGCCTGTGGACAGATCTTTATTTCCTCTCAATTTCATGTGATGAAAACTAGATTTACCAAACACTGCTCTTCAGAAGAGATTACTACATACCCAAATGAAAGGCAGCTCATTTTGCAATTACTGGACACATACATGTATGTATGTGTATGGTATTTCTATGGTACAAACTTAGCCAAAAGGCAGCATAGAGCTGCACTGGGCTAAAGACATTCATATAGTAAAGGAATGATATGAAAGTTACCAGGGTTATGGATGGTTAGGAAATTGTGATGTATTGTTCTTTTTAAATAAGTCAGTCTTCAGCTGTTTGCTAGATGGGTGCTACTTTGGGGCAGTCATGATGGATACGGGGATGTTGTTCCAGATCTAGAATGGATAGATTGAAAAGGTCTGCTGCCGTGTTTTTTCATTTTTACACCTCTTGTCCTGTCTGTAGGTGTGTCATGAACCTCCAGAGATGTTGAGCTTGTATGCAAGATGAACAGGAGTGCTGGTCGTGATGTCTATGTAAATGATGCAGCTGGTTTTGGGTTGGCTATGTGATGAAGTATGAAGAGAGGGATAGGGTAACCTGAAATAAAGGAGAAAAAGAGTTCAAGAGGAACAGTTTTAGTCAAGATTGTTCTTCAACTGGTATGTGATATATGTGTACATCAAAGGAGGATTATTTGTGTTGTCCAAATCTGGGTTTTATATGGGAGAACACCTATAAACTTAATAGGTTGTTTTTTAAAACTTAGTGCAGCCTAAAGGAGTCTAAATGAAATCAGCATACTCTCTCTTTTAAAACAGTTTAAGTAAAATATAATCTTTTTTTATTTGCTCTAGGGAACATTTGCAAAATTTGCTTGCCCATAACTACACAAAACTTCTGGGAAATTACATGAAATTATACACAATTCCTCATTTAACTCTAAAGTTTAGCGGAGAATGCATCCTTGCATCAATTTTTGACACAAGGATGTGTTTTGTGGTAAACAAATGGGCAAAAAACACAATTGCGACAAACAACAGTGATTTTCTGGTTGTTCATGTTGTTTCCATGCTATAATTTTGCTGCAAACAGCAGCATAACTACATGGCATGGTGTAATAGCATCATTTCAGGAATTTTCAATAACAAGTTTAATACAAAGTTTCAGATATTATGGAATTTATGCCTGTGTAATTTACATTTTTCCAGGGTCTACTTACTAGAAAGGCATCTCTCAAGTCCCACATCCTCTCTAAAAAATGCAGTTACTTTCAAGAGAGAAGGGTAAAATATTAGGGAGACCTGGGGCCGCATACATAGGTGGCACAGTTTTCTGGTTGGTGCAGGTCACACCTTTCAAAAGGTGTGCCCAGCACTAACCAGGCAAATGCACCGCATTATAGTGAATGAGCTGCCCCCAGGGCAGCCGCGAACTCGTGCTACCATGGGGGCAATGCATTCAGGTGATAAATTGGAGCAGCTGCTTTCAAGCCCCTATGTGTTTCACTGTACAGGTGCCAACCCACCTGCACTTTGAAGGGCAATTAGAGAATCCCTTGTATGTGGACACAGTGAGTGACTGCACCCGCCTGCAAGGGATGTCTGGGGGGTCCATAGGACCCCCATTTTCCCCTCCATAGGGCTGCCATCAGGGGTTGCACTGACAATGTGCCTCCTGACAACTTCTTGGCCTCTTCGCCTGCATCTGTATAAGGTACAGGCGCAGAGGCAAAGGTATTCCCTCATTTGCATGTGGCCACTCCCCCATGCAAATGAGGGAATGCTTTCTGATGATAGCACTGGAGCTTTATGTGTGCCTGCGCTATTGGTATTACAGAAGCCGGATACAAAAGAGTCTGTGCACCCTTCTGTAATACCAAAGTACCCAGGGGGCACGCTAAGTGGGTGCAAACTCCCTTGCACCCCCAGAGCACTCCGGTAATATGCCCCCTGGTCTTTCCTGTGGATGGAGCAAAGGGTCAGCTAACATGGGGGACAAAACAGACACACAACAGGAACCAGCAGCCACAAGCAAGCACCCTAAGGTTGAGACTGTTATCTTGAATGCTGAGCCAGGATCCGACTGAAAGGAGCTTGTTTTTGTAGAGGTACTTGCTATACACTTCTTTCGTGAAAGGAATTTCTTTTGTTTTATTCTGACAAACAGTGCTTCATCATTTAACGTTATAAGAAAGGGTAGCAGCCAGATCAACATCAAAAGTAGAAGATAGGGTCATATTTATGACCCGGTGCGCATTGCTGTTGCACCATGCAAGGTAGGGCAAGAGCGACGCAAACCTAAAGTCATAACATTGTGTGGCTTTGAATGGCTTCAAAAATATGGAGTAGTGAAACGCAGTGGAAATTGCGGTGTTGTATTACTCTGCTCAAGGGAGGCATTCCCACATAACTCCCATTTTTTTAATGCATTTGCAGAATTACCAAACCCGGTAAAGCGTCAAAAAGATACGCCTCCCCAGATGAGGCATGACGAGGAGAAATACTTTTATATCTCCTAGTTTATTTCCTCTTTCTATGTGTGATGCATTCTGTAACACACATAGATAGAGGAAAAAGCTTCTCCAAATTCTTTTTGTGAAAGAAGATGCCCCTTTCTGCACAAAAACAATCCTGCCTACAACACAGACACCCTTGTACCATGGTGCAAAGGTGTCAGCAATGGCACTAGGCTCCCAAACCAGCGCCGGCACCAGCACCAGGGGAAAGGACAAGAATGTGTTGTATTGGCTTAACCAGGCTTATTCCTGCCCTTTCCCGGTGAAGCAGTGCAGCAAGGTGACGTGCTGTGCTGCCCTGCACCACAAGGATCATAAATGTAGGCCATAGTTACTAATTTGCTGTGATGAAGTACAGTGTTTATAAGCTCAGCAATGTGTGGAATAGTAACATTTTCATACATCTGAAATCATTTCACATAAATTCCTTATTTGGATATCAACTGTAATACTCAGGGTCAGTAATAAAAATAGTCATGCTTTTAAAGCTGATGTAGCATCTGTGATTTGCATGCTTTACATTCAAGCCTTCTGTTGTAGCCAAATGATAAAATTAGCTTTTTGAGTTTAAATATTGTTGGACTGGACCCTTTCCACGGAGTCACCCCAGATGTTTGCCTTCCCTCTCTGAACACTTTTTTGCTGACTTTTAGGACTCAGCAGACTTTACTTGTGCGAACCAATGGTAAAGAACCTGTTCCCTCACTCCCTTAAACATAGTAAAATTAGTAGACACCTGAGTGGCACCTTTAATTTTCATTCAAGTCTCTAGTAAATGGTACTGCATGTACCCTGCATGTACCCAGTATGTAAATTACATGCTACTAATGAGTTACAGCATTCACCTTGCTATCTACTAATGTAGCACTGCAAAACATCTCCCAGTCGTGACACTACAGTTGTAGTGCAGTTTTAAACTGCCATTTTAACCCAGCAAAGTAAACCTTTTGCCAGGCCTAAACCATCCTTTTTCATACGTATATGTCACCCCTACATGAGTCCTAGAGGATCATATGGCAATGTGTTTTGCGTACTAAAAGTAGGTCATATTTATTTAAATTTTTACAGGTAATGACAAGGAAAAACATTTTTCCCTACCTCTCCCACAGATTGACATTTGCTAACCTTATAACACTTAATAAGTGATAACTTACATTAGAGAGCAGATAGAGAAATACTTATTTCACTCATTTGAATTGTATTTTAAAATACCTTTCAATGGTAAAGTGGATTTTAAGTTACTATTCTGTAAATCCCACTTTTAGAAAGCTGGCATTTTTATGTATAACCTAAATATGACTTTCTGTCAGAGTCATGAGTCCCATGAATGTAATGGCTCTCTCGTGGTGTGATGTGTATTCCCTCTAGACAGGTAACAAGAGGGCCTTTTGTGTGGGAAAGGGTGTTTCTCTCCTGAGCAGGATGGCCTTGGGGTTATTCTCAGCCCTTTCAGTGCTTCAAAGGGTAACCTTAGGGTAGTGCCCACCCTTCCTGACATCTGAGGCTACCTACTCTGTCACTCTCAAATGTAGCTCGCATCTGGGCTTGCCTGCCCTTTGTTACTCTAGACAGTTTGGAGCCAAAACCAGGGTAAGGGGCAGAACTGACCAGGTGGACAAAGAGAGGCACCCCCACACACATACTGGCACTGGGTATAAAGGTAGCAGCCTCAGAATCTCTCATCAGAACACTCCTGGACATGTCAGCAGAAAGGACTGTCCTGGTATCTGAAGAAGGAAGACTGGACCTTCTTGACTGGAACCCAGGATCCCCAGAAGTGACTCCAGGGGTCCGTTGGCTGGCCTCCTGTTTGAGATATAGGGTTACAATAAGCCTTTCAAGCAACTGCCCAACTAACCACCGCGAGCTGTATCTACCTGAGCCATGCCGATCTCTACTGGAGTGCATCCTGATACCCAAGAGGTAACCAACCATGTCCTGGACCCTTGGTTGGCATGGGAGTTTACTCCTCCTACTCCAAATCTTCAAACACAGAGCTACAGGTGAAAATCCAGAAGATCTGAGCTTTTCGCAGCCACAAATAGATTCCTGTAATGTTATGTAATGTAATGTAATAGTGTCTTATAAAGCGCACTGCAACTCAACGAGCATCCTGGCGCTAAAGAGGGAAAAGCAAGGAATTAAAAAGAAGATAGAAGGGCATTAAGTTTTAGGAAAGAGCCAGGTTTTAAGTTGTCATGTCAGTAATGACCACCACATCTCCTGCCAATGCAAAGTTAAGGCAACGACCTGCTCTTCATGCCAACAGCAATCGCTCCTCTGTCTTCCACCAATGTGAAGGTCCAACAGCGACCTTCTCTTTGCACCAACAACGATGTCCTCATGACTCTGGCCAAAGCAAAAATCAGTCTGAGGCTCCTCGCATGGATGTGGACTAAGAGATAGTAAACTCATCACCAAAATGAACCTAGTTCCTGTATCAAGCCCACGCTCCATAGCGGTCAGCCTGGACTTGTGGCTTTGACCCTGTTTAGGGTGACCAGATAACTGCAAGTGGTGCTTTGTGTCTTTTGGTGTTATTTTCACCTGAAAATTAAAAAAATCATAACTCTAGTTCCACTTATTGAATTTTTGTCATTTTGGTGTCATTGTTTATTAGAATGTACTATATTAGACAGGAACGCCCTCTACGCTGGAATCAACAAATCTCTACACAAACTCCTGACCGTCTGGAACACCGAATCCAGACTCGTCCTCAGCATCCCATGACAACACCACATCACCCAGCACCTACGAGACCTCCACTGGCTCCCCATCAAAAAGAGAGTGACCTTCAAGCTGCTCACACATGCCTTCAAATCCCTCCACAACACCGGACCCCAATACTTGAACGAAAGACTCCTTCCACGCCCCAAAAGAAACATCTGCTCTGCTGACCTCGCCCTGGCAGAAATCCCTCACATATGGAGAGCCAAAACAGGAGGAAAAGCCTTCTCCTACTTCGCGGCCAAGACCTGAAACAAACTCCACCTCAGCATCAGAGGATCCCCTACACTGCAAGCATTCACGAAGAGCCTCAAGGCCTCGATTTTCCCGATAGCCCCTCATCCGCTGTGCCTTGAGGCCCTCACGGATGAGTAGTGCGCTTCACAAATCCCTGATTGAGTTCTTATGGATTTGAATACCATTTTTGTAGCAAGTGGCAGTTATTTTCACAAAAGAGGCTTCATGGTATCGGTATTATTTAATTCAATTCACTTGAGAGTGGATTGCCATATAAAGCAGAAAACCATGAGTCTGAGAAATGATGCACTGTCTGATCATTTGCTTAAGTAGAACAAACAATGATCAAGACAATAACAGACTTTTGTATAGTGTATGTACAGAAAGACACAACATATTTAATGCATGCACACTACCAATAATCATGTAGGCACCCATGGGCACAGACCAATAGAATTAGGTAACCATGCGATGCATGGGGCATAGAGTGATGTGCATCCCACCCACCGACCCCACCAACCCAGACGCTGCAGCCCGCAACCTCAGACAGTGGATCGACGACTGTGCCAACACCCTCGCCCCACTGAAGAAACCCTCCAACAGCCTCGCCAGCAAGAGAGCCACCTGGTTCACCGACGAGCTCCTGGCCTCCAAGCGCGCATGCCGGAAACTGGAGAAGAAATTGCTCCACGAACGTACACCGGACAACCACGCAGCCCACAAGGACACCACCCGCAGACACCACCACCTCATCAGATCAGCCAAGATGTCCTCCTTCAAAGACCGCCTGGATAACAACCCACACAACAGCAAAGAACTCTTCTGCATCGTTAAAGAACTATCCAACCCCAGCGCCAACACCAATGACATCCCGCCCTCACAGGACCTGTGCGACTCACTGGCCATCTTCTTCCACCGCAAGATCGCTGACATCCACGACAGTTTCAACACCACGACCGACCCGACCACGTCAGACTCCCCCTCTCCTCCGAACACCAACAACGCCAACCGCCTTACCTCCTGGTCCAACATCAGCGACGACGAGACACGCAAGGTCATGAACTCCATCCACTCAGGATCTCCGACAGACCCGTGCCCACACCACATATTCAATAAGGCAGACGCAGCCATCGCCCCCCAACTACGGAAGGTCATCAACATCTCCTTCGAAACAGCGACATTCCCGGAGAGCTGGAAGCACTCCGAAATCAACGCCCTCCTCAAGAGGCCCAAGGCGGACCCCAAGAACCTCAAGAACTTCCGGCCCATCTCCCTGCTCCCGTTCCCGGTGAAGGTCATTGAGAAAATCGTCAACATGCAACTGACCCGCCACCTCGAAGACAAAAACATACTGGACCCGTCCCAATCCGGATTCAGGCGAAACCACAGCACCGAGACTGCCCTCATCGCCGCCACAGATGACATCAGGCGCCAATTAGACAATGGAGAAACATCAGCCCTCATCCTCCTGGACCTCTCGGCCGCCTTCGACACGGTCTGCCATCGCACTCTAAGAACACGCCTCTAAGAAGCCGGTATCCAAGAGAAGGCCCTCGACTGGACCACATCCTTCCTCTCTGGCAGATCCCAGAGCATCCGCCTCCCACCCTTCCGATCCAAAGCCACCAACATCATCTGCGGCGTCCCCCAGGGCTCCTCCCTCAGCCCAACGCTGTTCAACATCTACATGGCCCCCCTCGCACAAGTGGCCTGCCACCACAACCTCAACATCATCTCCTACGCCGACGACACTCATCTCATCCTCTCCCTCACCAAGGACCCACGCACCACCAAAACCAACATCCACGACGGAATGAAGGCCATCACCGACTGGATGAGGAGCAGCCGGCTGAAACTGAACTCGGATAAGACGGAGGTCCTCATCCTCAGACCCAACCCCTCGGCCTGGGACAACTCCTGGTGGCCGACCACTCTCGGGACGGCACCGACACCCACCGACCACGCACGCAATCTAGGATTCATCCTCGACTCCTCCTTCTCCATGTCCAAACAGGTCAACGGCGTCTCCTCCTCCTGCTA
The DNA here is from genome assembly GCF_964204655.1 of Triturus cristatus. Taxonomy (NCBI): domain Eukaryota; kingdom Metazoa; phylum Chordata; class Amphibia; order Caudata; family Salamandridae; genus Triturus; species Triturus cristatus. The sequence goes on from NC_140581.1 coordinate 349,003,436, forward strand.
CAACCCCCTTCGCACGCTTCGCAGGATCTACAAGTGGATCCCGATCGAAACAAGAAGAACGGTGACACAGGCTCTCGTCAGCAGCAGGCTGGACTACGGCAACGCACTCTACGCCAGAATCCCAGCCAAACACCTACGACGACTACAGCGCATCCAAAATGCCTCCGCCCGACTGATCGTCAACGTCCCCCGCCGCAGCCACATCACCCCCCACCTGACAAACCTACACTGGCTCCCCGTCGACAAGAGGATCACCTTCAAACTCCTCACTCACGCACACAAAGCACTCCACAACAACGGACCAGCCTACCTGAACAGCAGACTCAGCTTCCACACCCCCACCCGCCAGCTCCGCTCCGCCAGCCTCGCACTCGCCACCGTCCTCCGCATCCAACGAACAACCTCCGGCGGCAGATCCTTCTCCTACCTCGCCGCCAAGACCTGGAACACCCTACCTACCCACCTGTGGCAGACCGAAGACCTACTCACCTTCAGAAGACTCCTCAAGACCTGGCTCTTCGAGCAGTAGCGAAACTTACCCCCCCCTCTCAGCGCCTTGAGACCCTCATGGGTGAGTAGCGCGCTTTACAAATACCATGATTGAATGATTGCTTGATTGATTGCATGAGATCAGCAGTGGGTGATGAGCTTCAGATGAGGAAAAACTGAAGTGCAGTTCCAGCACATAGGGTAATATGCATTATTATACCCAGAACCTGTAAGTTGAATGTCGTTAGTTGACTGTAGCATCCACTGTGCCACCACTACAGTGAAAGTGCAAAATATGAATGCAGGCATTCAATTTAAACATGGCTATAAGGTTTTAAAACAGAAAATTATACCTGCCATAATAACCTCTTTTGATAGTCCTAAGCCCTCATTTTCAAAATCAATAGGTCACTCCTAAGTAGGCCTTACTGATAATAAGGCTGGCTGAAAGTTATTTAAACATAGGACAAGTAATCATTTTGGGGCCGATTTCGATGTCGGGCGGAATTGCTTCTGCCCGACACCGACTTGGTCCTGGGATCGACCGACACCCGGTCAGTGGTCCCAACCACCTATTTTTGATGCGACCGAACACTGTTTGGTTGCATTCCTACATTTCCGTATGGGAGCATGCATTTCAGCCATAAACCAGGCATAATACATGCTCCCATAGGGAAGTGCCTAGGTTCATCACTGCACCCTGTGGCAAGCCACTCAAGGTGTCTGCCACGGGGTGCATGGTGGTGCCCCCTCTGCCCCCAACCGGAGGCCGCACACACAAGGGGGGCCTGCTGGGGACCGCCAAACACGCTTTCCGACATGGTGTCCGTATCAGACAGGCCATCATGGAAACCATGCCAGAAACTATGCATCGCAATCCCATGGGCAGAAAGGCCTCTGCACATATGGAGAATGATTGCCATGTAAGATTTGGGCATAGAGGGTCACTGTGGAATTGTTGTCAGTAGGGCACACAGGAACTGCTGCAATTGTAGGTAGGGCTACCCCTGTGAATGTTTTCCCTATTGGTTAGAGAGAGACAGGAGTAAGCCCACCCACAGGACAGTGGCAGGCATAAATGTGGCACCCCTTGTCACCCTCTTCTATACACTACTGGACAGATGGAATACAGAAGGAGTGCACCTGATGTTGAGACCTGTGAGGAGACCTGAAAGGCTTGACCCACTTGTACCTAGGACAAAGAAGAGGACTCCAATGATCAGTTGGCTAACCTTCTGTTAACCTACAGGGATACAACAAGGTGCAAAAAGCCCCTTTTCCTGAAGAGCTCAGCTGACCATTTGTCACTGGACCATCCTTGGACTCTGCTGGGTGCTCTGCAAAAGTGAGTCTTCACCCCCCTCCCCCCCCCAGTGCTGTTCTTAAGGTCGTGGGACCCTTGGCTGTGGCACATTGTACCTCTCCTAACATACTACATAGCCTGGGACTTAGAATATTTTTGTCTCCGAAGACCTCGAGAGGACCAAGACAACTCCTGTCAACCCGATGAAGGTGCATTGCAGCAGGGCCAAAGATTCAGGTTACTCCCAGTTAGAGGTTTTTGCAGCAGCAAATCTGTTTATCTCTTGCTGAGCTTTTCTGCCAAACGTCAACAGCTTCACCACTGTCTCTTCCAATCGATATCCTGCATGAAGTACTTCTTGGCCACAGTGTGTCGCCTTGCCCCACTGATAATTTTTGACTTCTGTAAAACTTCTGATCGAGACGAACCTGATTTCTATATTGTACCTGCGCTCCATCGGGGTCAGCCCTAAATCGCGCCTAGGTACCGATCAAGCTCAACCAGATGACTGCGGTTGGAGCTTAACACTTTTTGGCCCTATTTTTATTTAAAACAATTCGGATCTCCGTTTCCACCTATTGAAGTTTTGCTTTTTTTATGTCATTTTCCTCATTAAATCATTCTCTATTTTTATAAATTGGAATGGGATTGTTATAGTGTTGTGGTTTTAACTGTTTTGGTAATTCTAAGTGCTTTACACATTTTCTTAAGTAAAGCCTTTCTGCTCAGTGCCATTGACACTGACACAAATAGTGGCATTATTACAGATGGTGCATTACCGTCCACCCTAACTAATAATCCGCGTTCTCACAGTGACCAACTCGACTTAAATTAGCCGAGATTCTGTCCTGCAATGAAGCATGGATGCCATCCTACAAAATATGTATTTGTACTAGGTAGTGCCAGACATTTCCCTTAGTGAATATACACCCAAATACAATAAAACCAGCCACTTTTTCTAAATATATTCAGGTGTATTTGTAAGGAAATAAGTAGAAATGCAGGTAACAGGCATAGATCAAATGCACAAGCCCACTAATGGTCTTTGGCCTACATTGAACTACATCATCCGTGCTATGTTTCTCTGCGCGTCAGACCCCTTTAAAGCACCAGAAATGATCATGCCTAGAAATTGTAATCCTAAAACAAATGTAATCAGTACTTTCAAATCAACTTTTCAGTCTTACAGCATGAAAAAAACAAGAGGCATATCAACAACAACCGGCGATAATTATCTCTAAGCGCACTTAGCGGTAGGATAATTATCGCCGGCTAGCGTGAATTTTTATCTCTGAGATAGCGTGCTATTAGCAACGCTTATCTCAATAGCGATAAAAATCCTCACGCTAACAGGCTAACGTGAGATTATCGCTGGAAACCCAGAGATAATCTCACGTTACCTTGTTGATAGGGACAGGCAAACTTAGCCATGATATCCTCCTTCCATAGGATATCATGGCTAAGTCAGAAAAATACCAGACGTAAAAAAGCGGCGTTAACCGCGGTTAGCGCTGCTTTTTTTGTCTCTAACAGGGTTAGCGACATTCTTGATAATAGGAGAAATGTCGCTTAGCGACATTTCTCCTATTATTTTACTCTGGAACGCCCCCTTTGCATCTCATTAGAGATGCAAGGGGAAGCGTAGAGTAAAAGGGTGCTAACATGCAAATTTGCATGTTAGCACCCTGTTGTTGATAGGGCGCTAGTTTTATCTCTCCTTTTTTGGATTTCCCAAATTGACTAAATTCATCTTTGTAACAAGATATATATAGAATTTGTGGACATCAGTGACCCTCTAGGAAGGAGGTGCAGGAAGATTAGGACCCATGCAGACAAACTGATAACGCTTGTCCAAAATAACTTTTTTATTTCTAAAAGTAGGGGCTGCTTTTCAAGCTATCACAGGCGCAGTTGTTCAAATAGTCTCAATGATTATTGCAAATTGTGCATCTAGTATATCTTCCACTTTGATTCCCCCCCTCCCTGCAGTGCTCTCAAGCCTTCAAGGAAAAGGCCCATGCAGCATCTCAGGATGTTTCATAGACTGTTTAAAAATATGTTGAATAACAGTCCAGAGGTTTTGATACTGCCCTTGCACTAGAGGTCTCTAACAAAAAGCTGAAGCACTCCAGATGTATTTCATTGTAGTCTCGGCACCTGAATGCCACTGTTTATTACAAGCATCATCATGGACTTATATAGCACTATACAGCATTGGGCATAAATACTAGAACAGAACATTTGTCACAATATTTCTAGAAAGGCCCCTTTTTAGTGGTTTTAAAGGTCAAACAATGTTCCATATTTTAGTGGTAGTAGTTGGTAGTTAGATGGAAAAGCTCAACTTCCATACATAATTGTTATTTGTTAAGCCAGGACTTAGAGTACACACTTAAAGAGTTTACTGTGGTAGTATGGAAGTGTTCTATTTTTAGGAATATTGGAAAATAGAGAGATGGATGCTAACACTTGTGGACCTGGGTTAAGATCTAGACATTGATTTTTCTACTATGACCCAGTGCACTGCGTGAGCGATGGTGCACGGTGTGAGCGGTGGTGTATTTTGACTATGCTAAGGTATTTTCGTCCTGGCTCAGGCTGACAGGTTGTGTGAACCTTCATCTACTTGTTATTTTTCCAGGGAAAGCCCACAATCTGTCAGTTGCAGTGTTTACATTTGACATAGATGATGGTTCATTTTGAACTGGTTCAGCTTTTGAAAGTAGTTTTGCATGTTAATTGGAAGAGACAACCTCTGGATTGGTCCAGGTCTCTCAGGATAATTTAGAATAAACCATATTCCCGCATTTTTCACCTCACCTATACACTTATTGAAGATTGTCCCGCATTAATCTTGATGCTTCTTTCTCTTTCATTCTTTCAAATGGCTTTCACATCGACTAGTAAGAACTCTGTTTTGGTTTCATTTAAACCTGGCCATCTGTGGATTAGTTGAAACACTACTTAGGTGTCACCTGCAGAGTCGGCATTGGATAAACCTAAAACACAATTGAGGATAAGAAAGAGCCATGTGACAGTCCATGAGGTACTTGGATAGAAATTGATGATGCGCCCCCTTTGGAAGTCCTAGCATATTCCTCGTCAAGTAGGGATTTGAACCAGATTATTTCTATTTCTAATACCCCCAAAAACCTCCAATAGCTTATTCAGATCAAGAGAATGGTCAAGAGTGTCAAAGGGTGCTTATAATGCCAGCTAGTTAGTGTGGACATCCAGAAGGGTGGATCATTTCCCTTATCGGACCCAAAACTTGAACACTAGACATCAAGGGTAAGATTTATCAAAGAGTTGCGTTGCCCTTGCATCATGCAAGGTAACGCAAGGACGGCGCAACACTGGCAAGACTCTGAGGGCCTCATTTATGAAAAGTGACGCATCACTGCGTGAAAACAGTGATGCGTCACTTTTCACTACGCCCTCCCTGCGACTCTAATGATGCGTCATATTTACAGTATGACGCATCATGTCGCAAGGAGTCACAGATACGTCAGTATTTCTGACATATCTGTAGGCGCAAAAGTGACGCATTGCTGGAGTGTGTCACGAAAGTGACGCAACTCCAGCAATGTGTCCTTTCAGATGGGGCAAGCCCCATGTGAAAGGGCCTGCGTCAGTCTTACGCCTGCTGTGAGGCAGGCGCAAGATATTGACGCATTTGCACCCTAGAAGTGGCGCAGTGAAATCTCGTAGATTTCACTGCGTTACTTCTACGATGCATACTTACGTGGGAACGCCCACCCTGCATACATTATACCTGACGCAGGTATAATGTAGCGCAGGGGTTTACAAAGTGACGCATCTACCTAGATGCGTCACTTTGTAAATATGGTGCAACAAGGTCCAGTTTTTACGCCGCTGATGCGTCACAAAAAGTGACGCACCGGCGGCGCAAAAGTGACGCAAGGACTCATAAATGAGCCCCTCACTTCTTCATACTTGACCCCAGTTTGCATGTTTGTTACTCTCTGAAATTTTCCATAACTCCATCAATAGGCAATGTAGCCTTCACGTCAAATGAGCCCCCCACTGATGGGGATAGCCCAGCTGACATAGTGGTACTTTGAGATGACACCTTGAGCCTGATTCCCATCAGAGCAGACATGTATATTGCATGTCTTACTTACCATATCTATTTTTTATCTTATTGCTCTGGCAATTAGATGAGTTAGTCTGAATCGTCAAACGCTGTTCAACATTTTTTGCAGAAAAGGGGCATTGGATATATAGCTGTTTCTTAAGAGTCCTTTTAGATTGGAGAAGGCTTTTTAATCCGGGCAGGCACCCTGATCCCTTTACGAGCCTTCGCTCCAAATGCAAAATATGTATTTACCATTTCCAATGGGATTGCAATCAAGGGTTCACCACATTCTTTAAAAAGCCTGTAAGAACACATGGAAAACGTCACCTTTCTGTATTGTAATCCATTAAGACCGCTTACATTTTCAATGTGTTTGTTTTTTCTGAAACGCATATAACGGTATTTATTTGTTTTTTTTTGTAGGAAAAAAAGAAACCCAAAAGCCTGAAAACCCCAAATGGCGAGCATTCAAGAAAGCTGTAAATCGAGCATTCTGTTCCTGGACGTGTTGTCCATTGTTTTTTAAGTTTCAAGAGCAGCTGTTGGCTTTTGTCTCGCATTTTATTTTCAAAAGCACACTTGTGCTGTGTATAATACTCAACACCATCGTGCTATCCATACAGTACTACAATGCACCCTACCTGGCTGACCTGGAGAGGATAAACATGGTAAGTCTGATCTTTCATCATTTTATGACAGTTTAAGTGCCAGGCCATGCTCAGAAACCTCGTTTTACTCGTTGTATTAAGGCGCCCTCCCAGCCTTTTTTAGATCCTCACCCAGACCTCCACCACAGATCAAAGGGGCGTGTCGTGATCACATTTGCTTCACTGCGCCTGCCTAGTCAGGCAGTATGTGCTTTTTTTTTATTGTGCATCTTCAGGACATATATTATCCTGTAAAACCCCCGAGTTAGAGCATGGGTTGCAGGCAGTGGAACTCATAACCACATGGCAGTAGTTATTTTTCGCATTTCTAAGCTCTGATATAATCGAAACATGCAGTAACTCGGGGGCTCTTCGAGGGTTTGCTCTGAAGATGCGAAAAAGAAATTCGCAGACAACTTCTCTGCCAGCGCAGTGCGGACAACGGGATCATGATATGGCCCTATAGGTAACATCTGCTAGGATTCACCCAGATAACACCACCACATGATTAGTAAACGAGAGGGTCTGATGTTTTGTTATAATAATGGGAAAGAACAGGTAGAACCATGGTTTGCATTCTGTGTCATCAGTTTGGAATAGTATGTTTGTAGACAGTGCTAAATATCACACTTCTGTCCTTTCTGAACACTATTACCATCTCTGAAGGATGGGAGGCTGAGTATGCCTTGCCAGGGTTCATTATCATCCCACGGGCAGCTCTTCCATAGGGACGGAGGAGCGTCGCCCCACTGCTTTCGAGTCAGTACTCGAAGCGGAAACATAAAATAGTATTACAAATACCATTTTATGTTTCTGCTTCTCGCACTGCGAGAAAGCAGAAGGGTTTGGCTGATCAGGTCTGCTCTAGGGCAGGGGAGGAATGGCTTGCCCACTGCTGAGGGCGCTGACTGGTTGATCGTCCCTCTGGGTTCGGCCAAACCATTCATGCGCACTCTGCTTTTTCTTCATGTATGCTGCATGCAGCCTACATGGAGAAAATGGCCTTCCCTTAGACGCCTGGCTGGTCTGCGTCCCGACCAATCACAACACTGCCATTGCAGCATTGTGATTGGCATAGGGGAGGGGAGGGAGGCTGCCTGCTTCCTGTTCACGTGACCCCCTACCCGCGCGACCCCCTACCTCTCCACCCGCGAGTCATGACCTTCATGAAACAGCAAGCATGCACAGCAATCAGTTTAGCTCATACTATGATAGCCCAGGCTTCCCCAACGAATAGCTCGTGAGCTACTGGTAGCTCTTCAGTTACCTGTAAGTAGCTCTCTTGTATGTAGCTCAGCCTTCCAAATTAGAAGAGTTTTGTCGGTTGAATTAAAATATGCATACCTAAATTGAAAAGTGTGTATTCAGGACTAAAATGTGTGTATTTTTATAACTCATACACTGATGTTTCGGGAGACTTGTTATTAATAGTAACTTTGTGCCTTGGGCCTTGCTGCTATGTTTTACCCATGTAGAGGTATCCCACAATGACAAAGTATTTTTCACATCGCTGGTGGGAATCGTGCCTGCTGCACTCACACTACAAGCGATCTTTTTATGGGGATCACTAATTTAAACTTGACGTGGCCAGTATTAAAACTCAAAATATTAGTAGCTCAGGATTATATTCATTACACATATGTAGCTCTAAGCACAAAAAAAGGTTTGAGACTCCTGTCATAGCATGTAAATCAAATCACAAAATGTGAGAAACTACATTTTACTGCTTCTCGCAATAGGCGCAAAAGTGTATACACGGGAACTGAAGTCAGGTGCACCAATATTTCATTTGTACAAACCACAAAGTAAGGCCTAAAGTTTTTAATTAGTACACTTGGGTCACTGCTATTTTTTTCCTTTCACAACCAATCTGAGACGTTTTTAGGATTAAATGACCCGTTCATTAAGGATTTTCACCCACTGGCGGGTGGTCTTAGATTTATAATTCTGTAGTTTTACTAAGCAATCTTTTCTACTCCCTGCTGGATTCAATAAACTCAATGTTTCGCATTTCTCATAATCGCCTTTTGGTGGCGGTGACCCCTTGCAGGATTCTAGGCTCCACTTATGATCATCATACCTTGGGCGCCTGCCATAGCTGGGCTACAAGTGCCGTGCCTGCACTGCTGCCACCCTGAATGTCCCTGCAGTCTGCCTTCAGTAGCCCTACCATTTGGCATCCCAAGGCTCAAGGATGAGGGTAGAATGGGTTACCCGACCACCTTTGGGGCCTTATTCTTTGTTTTTGTTTTGGAACGGCTATCTTTTTTCCGCCACTCCTACCACTGTATGACGCTGTTGACGTGTGCCTCCTGTGCCTAATACTGGTGAGGGTGGGTGGAATTCTGCTGCTGAAGCATCTATGACAGCTGTTGCCACTGTCCCAGCTACTATTGCCTTCCTGACACTTGCCTATTGGAAATATTTTTATTGTGCAATGGCCTCAGATTGGCCTGACCTTCTTCGTTTGTTCTACCGCGCTCCCTTTCCCAGGATTTTTCATCTTCCCATTTAGCCAGCATCTCCCTCAAGTTGGGGAGGGTGCAGTTAACCCCATTCTCCTGCTATAGTAGGGAAGCTCTGCTAGACCCGCAGTGTGGGTTAATCCTCCAGCCCCTCTATGGCTCCTTGTTCCCCCACGGCCTTCGCTAAATGATTAATTCATACAACTGTATTTTGCTGCAGTAATATTACAAAGTATCGAGCACCTCACTTCAGTGTTCTCCTTTCAAAATGTTCTCAGCAATTTGAAAGGGTATATCATAGTGACAAAGATGTAAGTGACAAATCTTGTGAATGATATTGTGATCTACCTGCTATTTTGATTTTGACATTAAAAAGTTTATTACCATAGCATAAACATCTGTCACAAATGTAGCTAACAACTACAACATGCTAATAGAATGCCCATATTGCCAAAGAAATGGACAAAAACTAAGTCCACTAATGGACCGCTCTGAAGACACTTGGGTTGCAGACTGCAACAGTTTGGACACAGACACCAACATAAAGTCCAAATACCATGGTGGGATGTCCACGACAGGACCATGGCTCAACAAGCCAAGACCAACAAAGCAGTGAAAGGATGGCACAGTGCCTTCCAAGCCACACTAGGAAGAACCCAGTTAACAAAATACACATTCCTAGAAGCTCTTATAAAAGAACAAAGCTGCCAACAACTAAAGATAGAACAGTTAGTAAACACAATTAAACCAAAATTAACTAAAGAAATCACTGAAATGTGATAAATACTGCAATTCAAGGTCAGACTCTTTGTGAATAACAAAAGAGTAAATAACTAATAATATCTAAATCACTACTGTAAACCACCTACTTGTATACTCACAACTAAAATACAACTAAAACCAACACCAGCACAAATTTAAACAATTAAATAAAAATATATAGTAGAACAATATTAATAAAGTGCAAAATAACATTTATACTTAAAAATCATTTATTTAATTTAAAATGCACATAGGAAAACCAAAAGAATTTATATGAACATATACAATGCAGCTCACAAAGTAAAACACACACATACAAAATAAAAGCAAACTTTGTATATAAATATTAAAATATAACATTACCAAAACAAAAATAAACGATTTTCCACTTACAGTTGCAAAGCTAATGCTCGTGACTCCACCCCACTTCTAAAAAATCAAAGATACAAAAAGTGAAAAATAAAAAGAATGAAACCCAAACAAATGCAAAAAAATTAAATCTCTACATGAAATCTACCAAAGTAATCCACAGACATTGAAAACTATTAAAATAGAGATTCCAAGTAGAAAGCGCTCTAGGTAATCTAAAAAAATCATAGAAAATTAAAAAAAATGTTGGTTTAAGTCAAACCAAATTAGTTTCCATAAAAATACATTAAAAGTACTTGCAAATGTTGCAACTGTAAAAACACATAACATACCCACCCTCACAAAACAAACATCCCAAACACAATGCTGACATAACATTACTACTATACAAAAATTTTAGAAAATATGACGATAGGTACATTGACAAAATACTGCTAGAAAACAATAGTTAGGCCTACTGCACTACACTACATAACTTACAAAACACAAACTTCCACTAAACAAGCTTACCAAATAAAACTGACACCCACATCACACCTACCGCAAATACCTTAAATACAAACTTAAAAAGGGTCTTAACTTGTCTGTCAACCAGCAACAATCAAGCACGACTAATACAAATGAAATTCACCTCAACATGACACTAACTATGGGGCGTGGTCTGATCCTGATGAAATGAGCAGCATTGCTCGGAAACTTTGCTCGGCTGACCTAAATCCAGCGCCATCTGACAAGATGAAGCCTGCCGAGAGCCCTAAATACCCCCTCCATACTGTTGTGCTGCTGAGGCAGCCACAGCAGCGACAGCAGGACACAATTGACGAGCGATGCTGCTGTAATTAGGTGAAATACCTCTATCAGTGAGGCCCGAGCGCAACATCACAGCGACTTCTTGGCTTAGTGGTGAATAGGGACTAGGGCGACTTGGAGTCCCGGTTGAGGTCTACTACAGGGCAGTGGATGCTAACTGCCCCACTACAGTAATCAAACTGCCCTGGGACTTATGGAACCTTAGCGAATCGGCCGGGAGCCGCCATGTTTAAGAGTGGAGCACCGCTGCAGGGAGACACACGCAGCTCGCAAGCACAGTGGAATACTGCGAGGTGCACAGAAGAGGAGGGCGATGAGCGTGGCAGCACCTGCACCACAATCTGGATGCCCCTACTGAAGAGAGTGCTGCAGCGCGGCAGCTTCCACGACTGGTGCGACTAGAGGTTCCAGCCAACAGAGACCTGTTGGATTGTTCTTCTTATGAGGGGAAAGATGTGTTAGGTTCTACTCACCATGGTTACAGAATGGTGAAGATAAATTCTGTAGAATCCGGTGGGTGGCAGTTGGATTGGGAGGAGGTTGACGCTGCATCCAAGTGTGATCCTGCTGTATTTGTTGTACTCCAAATCTCAATAAATACTTTCTTGAATCACTGTCTTTATATTGGCGATATGGGATGCTGATTTCATACAGCAGGACGGATAAGGAGCTGCCACGTGTGTACTCAGCATTCTATAGGTGCGATTTCAGGAAGATTATGTGGGAGACTGTTTCTTCATCAGGAGCTATTCGCTGCGGTTAGAGTAACTGCATCAAGGTACTGCTCTTTTGAGGTTTTGCCAGCGCAATCTTCTTGTTTTCGAGGCGCCTGGTTGCCTGACCTTGTACGTCATCCCGACGTGTGCAACCATTGTGATTGGTGCACGTTGCGCAAACCAGGTACATATGTGCAGCCATTTTGCACCTGGCTGCAAGTCACATTTAGTCTCTGCACACACACCATTTTGATATTACTTCTACTTTGCCATATTGCGCCATTTTCATTTGGGATTAATCCAAATTGGATACCACAGCAGATAATCGCTGATGTGCACACTACACTGCATTGTCTGCAACATACCTTTGTGAGCCATTTTTGGTTGGGCTCTTTTGGAATAGTGTCATCATGATTCCTGGTTCTTAGTGCTAATATTCCATTTATACTACAGTCAGCATAGTTTTCTTCAAATTCTTGCACCAATTTTTAGGATCTAGTTTAATATATGTATTAAAATGGTGCTCATATCATATTTTCACACTTCTGCTGTGATTTGCACACCTTTGCGAATTCTTGTGCATCTTTCATCAGAATTTCAGTGTGAAGTGTACCGCGCAAATCTCAGAATGCAGCAATCAATTGTACCACCTCCAATTTTTCTCCAAACTCAACAAATCCAGAGTCAGACTTGGAGCAATGGAAAGGAGGCTTTGAGGCTTATATAGATGCTCTAGATGAAGAGTCATTCACACATAAGAAAAGGTTTGCTATTCTAAGACATTGTTTAGGACCAGATGATCATAAAAGTTTGAAACACATACCAAGGGAAGCTGTCTTGTTGGATGTAGAAGATGATGATGGTGTTCGTGGCATAGACGAGTATGTGTCTGCTATAAAATCCTTGGACATAAGGCTCAAAGCCAGTAAAAATGTCATAATGAAAAGGCAAAAATTTCAAAAGAGGGTTCAAATGTCGGGTGAATCTGCGACAAGGTTTATTGGGGTTTTAAGGATTTTGGCAGTATCTTGCAAGTACAAAGACTTTGACGAATAATGATCAGGGATCAATTAGTGGAGATAACAAATAAAATAGTACAGGAGGCACTATTATCAACAACTAATTTGCAGAAATCTAAAGAGACAGCAACAAGAATAGAGAGTACAACCGTATACATGGTACAGATGACAGTCTCGGACACAAAGGGCCATATGTATCAAGCCTTTTTCCCGTTTGCAAACGGGCAGATTCTCAGAATCAGCCCGTTTGCAAATTGGAAAAAGCCTTTTCGGATGTATCATCCCAAAAGTCCGAATCCACCGCACCCCTCCGCCCATGACATCCTGACAACCTGGGCCAACGTGAGCATCGAGGACACACTCAAGACCATGGGAACAATCCACTCCGGATCCCCGTCCGCCCTCTCCCGCACCACATCTTCAACATAGCCGGCAATTCCATCGCACACCACCTGCACAAAATCATCAACCTCTCCTTCGAGACCGCCACCTTCCCTGAGAACTGGAAGTACGCAGAGATCAACGCCCTACTGAAGAAACCCAAGGCGACCCCGAGTGACCTCAAGAACTTCCGACCCATCTCCCTGCTTCCGTTCCCAGCAAAGGTCATCGAGAAGATAGTAAACACCCAGCTCTCCCGTCACCTCGAAGACAACAACATCCTGGACCCGTCCCAATCAGGATTCCACAGCAACCACAGCACCGAGACCCCCCTCATCGCCGCCACAGACGACATCAGGATCCTACTAGACAACGGCGAGGCGGCGGCCCTCATCCTCCTGGACCTCTCCGCCGCCTTCGACACCGTCTGCCACCGTGCACTACGCACGCGCCTCCACAACGCAGGGATCCGAGAAAAGGCCCTGGACTGGACCACCTCCTTCCTCTCTGGCAGAACCCAGGGAGTCCGCCTCACCCCATTCTGGTCCGAGGCCTTCGAGATCATCTGCGGCGTCCCTCAAGGATCTTCCCTCAGCCCGACGCTGTTCAACGTCTACATGGCACCACTAGCACGCATCGCTCGACAGCACGACCTCAACATAATCTCCTACGCCGACGACACTCAGCTGATCCTCTCCCTCACAAAGGACTCCCTCACCGCCAAATCCAACCTCCACCAGGGAATGAAGGCCGTCGCAGACTGGATGGAGGACAGCCACCTCAAACTGAATACAGACAAAACAGAAATCCTCATCCTCGGGTCCAACCCCTCTGCATGGGATGACTCCTGGTGGCCCACATCACAGGGGTCCCCCCCGGTCCCCACTGACCACGCACGCAACCTGGGAGTCATCCTCGACTCGAAACTCTCCATGACCAAACAAGTCAACGCAGTCTCCTCCAACTGTTTCAACACCCTCCGCATGCTCCGCAAGAGCTACAGATGGATCCCGACAAACACGAGGAAAACAGTAACCCAGGCCCTAGTCAGCAGCAGACTCGACTACGGAAACGCGCTCTACGCTGGAGCCTCGTCCAAGCTCATCAACAGACTACAGAGAATCCAGAACGCCTCGGCACGCCTGATCCTCAACGTCCCACGCTGTGACCACATCACCCCCCACCTGAGGAACCTGCACTGGCTCCCCGTAGACAAAAGATTCTCCTTCAAGCTCCTGATCCACGCACACAGGCACTCCACAAAACCGTCCCAGCCTATCTCAACAGTCGACTATCCTTCTACATACCCAACAGGAAACTCCGCTCCGCTCCGCTGACCATGCCCTGGCCACGGTCCCACGCATCCGGAGAACTACTTCCAAAGGCAGATCCTTCTGCCATCAAGCCGTCCCCTCCCCCTCTACCTGCAACAAACCGAAGACCTGCTGACCTTCAGGAGACAACTCAAGACCTGGCTCTTCGACCAATAGCAGCAGCATCCCCCCCCAGCACCTTGAAACCCTCACGTTTATGTAGTGCGCTTTACATATCATTGATCGCAAAATAGAGAATTGCAAAATTTGCGACTCTCTATTTTGCAAATGCAATTAAGGAATTGCAAATGGCGATTCCTTAAATGCAATTCTGGAAGCACCAGAAATTTGCTATTTGGCCTTAAGGAATTGCAAATTACCACCACCTTCAAGTTGGTGGTAATTTGCAATTTTCTTCAACAAAGCACTTTTATGATATTTTTAAAGTGCCATATGTCGCACATACATGATCTCAGGGCATGTATGTGTGCAAAAGGTGCACACATGCATATTTCAGGGGTGCAACAGGGTGTCCTTTTGGCACCTTTGCAACCTTGAAATTGCATTCTCAATTTGCGATTCTCTAATTGGTAATCGCAAATTAAGAATCTCTTCCCATTCATTCCTATGGGCCTCCTAGCCCATAGGAATGAATGTGAAGGTATTCCTTATTTGTGAATCTCAATTTGCGATTCGCAAATAAGGAATATGTAGGATTCTCAAGATTTTTAGCATACATTGCATTTTGCGATTCTCTAATTGTGATTCGCTAAGAATCGCAATTTGAGATTCGCAAAACTCTTTTTTTATACATATGCCCCCAAATCACAGTCTCCTAACGTGTTGGCAATTACAAGTAAATACAAGAAAGAAAAAAAAAAGGATTAAGTGAAGAAATTGTCTTCTATCAAAATGAGCCAAACAAACAAGAAACAACCGTAAAGGCAATTGGAATGTTATAGATGTGGGAGCAGGTTTCATTTTGGGAATGCTAGTTCATGTCCAGCCAAGGAGCATACCTGTGCCAAGTGTATGAAAAAAGGACACTTTGCCAGAGTATGCAGGTCATCATGCTCTTTTCACCCCGGCAAAGTTCACAGGGTTGAACCAAGTAATTTGAGTGAGAGAGATCACTCCACGAGTGACGAAAGGGAGATTTTACCTATGAGAGATGCAGTTTTGGAAGACAATAACATGAACCATAATGTGTGTGGTGTTTCTTTAAATTTGTTAAAAAGACCTGCATGAACTATTAGGATAAATGGTGTAGATGTAAATGTAATGGCCGATTCTCCATTCACCTTACTGAGTGAAAAGATGTGAAGGCATGGTTTTAGTGAACACGGTATTCAATTGGAAAAATGTAAAACTTGTTCAATTGGTTACCGTGGTAAAACCATTGGAGTGGTAGGTGAGTTTAAAGCAGAGTTAACTTTAAAAATAGTAAACCTCAAAGTGTGGTTTATGTGGCTAGAGATGACTATTGGTTATTGGGATGGAATGAGCCAAATAATTTAGGTATAATATTGGATTCTTATAATGTCGATCAAGTTATCCTAAGGAAGGAATATGTTCATGTTGTTTTTGCAAAAAAAAGCCAGTGGGAGGAGTAGTTTCCCAATGTTTTCAAGGATAACATCGGGTTTTTTAAGGGCTTCATGCATAAGGTGAGAATAATGAAGGGAGCTAATGAAGAGGTTCATAAGGTCCGGAGGATGCCTTCATCCTTACGATCGGAACTTAAGAAGGAATTGCACAAATTGTGTAGTCAAGGTGTCATCGAACCCATAGAAAGTTCTGATTGGGTAGCTCCCATTGTTCGAGCTCACACTTCAAATGGATCTATTTGTATGTGTATGGACTTTCGAGAACTTAATGACCAAATTTGGGTTAATCGCCATCCCCTTCTAAATATTGTAGAGATGCTGTCTACTCTTAAGGGCGGTAACATTTTCAGTCTACTTGATATTGCTTCAGCATACCATCAGATTGATCTCCAGCCTGAGTCATGTCATTACACTGCTTTCATGCACTTTGCATTGGCATCAGCCTCCGCTGTATTCCAAGTGGTGGTGGAGAATTTGTTTAAGGATATAGAAGGTGTCATTGCCTTTCAAGACAATGTGTTAGTCTCGGTAAGGACCATGTGCAGCATGATGAAAGGGTATGTCAAATAATGTCCATTCTTAAGAGTAGAGGGGTGATATTAAGAGGGGAAAAGTGCAAGTTTAACACCCCTATCATTGAGTATTTGGGCTAAAAGTTGCCAAGTAAGGGTGTCAAACCTAAAGCGAGTTTGGTCAAGGCTATGGATGATTTTGTTGCTTCGGTAAGCAAGGATCAGTTACGATCCTTTATGGGGTTAATTGAATTTTATACTAGATTCCTCCCCAATTGTGCTGCAAAAACAAATAGCATGAGGAAGCTTTTGAAAAAGAATTACAGGTTTGAATGCTGTGAACTGTGTGATCAGGAATTCAGAATGTCTAAGACTGAAGTGGTACATGTTATTCCTTTGAAACCTTTTGACACTCAAGATGAAACCATAATCATGACTGATGCCAGTCAGTTGGGTTTGGGTGCAGTTCTCATGCAATGAAGAGAGAACAGAGATTAAATTGTTGCTTTTGCATCGAGAGGTCTGAGAGGAGCTGAATCGTCTTATTCAGTAAGAGAAAAGGAGGCACTAGTATGCTCGTGGAGCATTTCTCATTTTACATCTTATCTGTTTGGAACTCATTTTATTGTATGAGTTGATCATTAACCACTGGTGAAGTTGTTTATGACCAAAGGAGGGGAAAAAGCAACGCCTAGAATTGCTAAGTGGAAGTATAGTCATCAAGAGTACATTATTGTGTTGAATATGTTCTAGGTGCCAAGAATGCATTAGCGGATTGTTTGTCCCGCATGCCAATTTGTAAGCAAAATGAAGAGGAAGGAGAGGTGTGTGAGATTGAAGAGGATGTGGTGTGCACTGTGGAGGGTTGCTCAGAAGGAGCCATGTCTACCAAAGACTGGACAGTTGCGTGTGATGCGAATAACTACATGTGTGGGATAAAGGAAGGCATTTTAGATGAGTGGTCCAAGTGGAAATCAGAAGATAATGCTTGTGAAGGATATAAGCATGTCTTTGATGAGTTATCGATTGTGATGTTTGAATCTTTTAGTGGTGCCTTAGGGAATGATGAACAAGGTATGCATACCATGAAAATGAGGATATGTGTGAATTTTTGGTGGCCTGGGTTAGATAAGAGTGTGGAACTCTACGTGAGGAACTTTTTGAACTGTGCGATACGTGATAAGTCCTAGCCCCATTGAAGCTGTGAGGGTTCCCAACAAAGCAACTAGAAAGTTAGGGATTTACATTATTGGTCCTATGATGTTATCAGGAAATTCAAAAGGGGAGCGTGGTTGAACCTGCCTTGATGGCGGATATGTCGGCGTAAGGCTTCGTGTGTTAGCCCGAAAATCACCACCCATCCTTAATGGTGGGGCATCATTGAACAATGTACTTAAGGCTAAACACCGGCAGCACATCAGTAGACATTCTACAAATACCAGCAGGGAGCACATGAGATGATCCGCTACCTGAGACAGCCAACGGAGCACACATAACGGCACCCAATATGGTGGCACCCAGCAACCAGTAACCTGCCAACAACCAGCGTCTGGGGGAGGACAGAAGACGAAGAGGGCTCAACTAGCAACCCAAACCCCCTGACCAGGGACACATCCACAGAGAGGGATGAGCGAAACTGAGACCGGCCCACACATGTAGCTGACCCTGTGGAGGTAAATGCTGCAGTGGGGAGACTCATACCCCGAGCACTGGCGGCTAAAGTACTCTGGCACCAACAGTCCAACTGCTAACGAAAGGTGCGGCCTGCCACTTGCAGAGAAGAGGGACAGAACACAGCAGCCCCCGCGCTCAGTCCACCACACTGGCCCAGCCATGAATCGCCATTGGGAGACTGCCGTGGTGAAGCCGGCCCGGACCCTCTCCCTGATGACTGGGCCTTCAACCCGCCAGAGGGGATGGATCTCAACGGCTGGAGGGGCCTGGTTGCAGACTCCTCTAAGGGAAGCTCGTGGGAGATGATCAGAGGTTAGCCTAACATCTCCCAGTCCATAACTCGGCACCCGACCTCAGATAGCGGAAATCTGCAACCAGTAGCCTGCATCTGCAGTGAGACGAAGGACAGGGAGTGCCCCCGTTTAACAACCCATGACCCCGAACTGGAGGCATATATATCCAGGCGAAGAGGAGTAGTCAGGCCCAGAGTATAGGCCAGACACCCGGTGGGTGCCAACCCCGTACCCTTCTGAGGTGGCGGTCTAGTACGGACATAGGTAACGGCCTATTAACCGCTCACTGAGGAGCGGAGAGACAAACAACGGACCCCTGCACCCTGCAATTCAATATAGCCCCCACTACAAGTCACCTGTGGAGTGGAGCTATAGCTGTCACGACCTGGATCATCTACCTGGAGGCCTAACCTTCACCACCTCAAAAAACGACAGCTCTCCTTGCCCAGAGGAACCGGGACGTTGACCCCTAGGCCGAGGGAACCCCAGAAGGTGACAGCAGAGGTGAGCTACAGTCCCTCAAACCAGCAACTCAGCACCAGGCCTCAAGGTGCAGGGAAAAAGCTAGAGGGCCCCTTATTCCCCCACCCATGACGAGGGTAGAGGCGGGGAGTTCAGTCCCCGGCATTGCATAGTCAGCCCTCCGAGACCCCGGCACATCGTGGGAGGATGGCCGGACCACATACAGACTCTCGCCCCCACTTTTGGGCCAACACCACAGTTTAGGCATGTCTCAGGGGAGTGGAGTGGCAGAAGGCCTCACAGGTACGAGCCGCCAGACACAGAGTAACAATTTTGGTAAAGTTACCCACCCCACTGGTGCCAGCACATACACTGACCAGGGACCAGATGCTTGATAAACCAACCGCAAGGTCAGACCCTGCCCCAGGCAAAGGAAGCGGTACAAAAGGGGGTGGTGATGGACGGAGCATAAGAACCAATCAAACACTCACACCCAGTCAACAGATCTGGGTTTGATCCATCACCGTTCTTTAGCCCACTCTGCCACCCCAGTTCAGACATGGCCATGTTGTAACGCTTTTCGCCCTAAGTGGGATGGGTATTCCCAGACGTGGGACCCGTGCTCACTACGCCACTGGAGTCAAGCTATCCTGGCTGATGACGGCTGATAGCCAGAAACCGGTCCTAGGATGCTTGGTTCCGGTCCAGGGAAGACATGGCTTGGCTGTTCGGGCTGGACTGTTCCCATGAGGCACAGGGTCAAGACTGATTTGCATATGGCCATGTCTAAACTGGGGTGGTGTAGTGGGCAAAAGAACGATGGATTTAACCCAGATCTCTTGACTGGGGGAGAATGTATGCATTGTCAGCATTCCGTCCATCATTTGTTTGTTGTAACGCTTTTCGCCCTAAGTGGGATGGGTATTCCCAGACGTGGGACCCGTGCTCACTACGCCACTGGAGTCAAGCTTTCCTGGCTGATGACGGCTGATAGCCAGAAACCGGTCCTAGGATGCTTGGTTCCGGTCCAGGAAAGACATGGCTTGGCAGTTCGGGCTGGACTGTTCCCATGAGGCACAGGGTCAAGACTGATTTGCATATGGCCATGTCTAACCTGGGGTGGTGTAGTGGGCAAAAGAACGATGGATTTAACCCAGATCTCTTGACTGGGGGAGAATGTATGCATTGTCAGCATTCCGTCCATCATTTGTTTGTTGTAACGCTTTTCGCCCTAAGTGGGATGGGTATTCCCAGACGTGGGACCCGTGCTCACTACGCCACTGGAGTCAAGCTATCCTGGCTGATGACGGCTGATAGACAGAAACTGGTCCTAGGATGCTTGGTTCCGGTCCAGGGAAGACATGGCTTGGCAGTTCGGGCTGGACTGTTCCCATGAGGCACAGGGTCAAGACTGATTTGCATATGGCTATGTCTAAACTGGGGTGGTGTAGTGGGCAAAAGAACGATGGATTTAACCCAGATCTCTTGACTGGGGGAGAATGTATGCATTGTCAGCATTCCGTCCATCATTTGTTTGTTGTAACGCTTTTCGCCCTAAGTGGGATAGGTATTCCCAGACGTGGGACCCGTGCTCACTACGCCACTGGAGTCAAGCTTTCCTGGCTGATGACGGCTGATAGCCAGAAACCGGTCCTAGGATGCTTGGTTCCGGTCCAGGAAAGACATGGCTTGGCAGTTCGGGCTGGACTGTTCCCATGAGGCACAGGGTCAAGACTGATTTGCATATGGCCATGTCTAACCTGGGGTGGTTTAGTGGGCAAAAGAACGATGGATTTAACCCAGATCTCTTGACTGGGGGAGAATGTATGCATTGTCAGCATTCCGTCCATCATTTGTTTGTTGTAACGCTTTTCGCCCTAAGTGGGATGGGTATTCCCAGACGTGGGACCCGTGCTCACTACGCCACTGCAGTCAAGCTATCCTGGCTGATGACAGCTGATAGACAGAAACTGGTCCTAGGATGCTTGGTACCGGTCCAGGGAAGACATGGCTTGGCAGTTCGGGCTGGACTGTTCCCATGAGGCACAGGGTCAAGACTGATTTGCATATGGCCATGTCTAAACTGGGGTGGTGTAGTGGGCAAAAGAACGATGGATTTAACCCAGATCTCTTGACTGGGGGAGAATGTATGCATTGTCAGCATTCCGTCCATCATTTGTTTGTTGTAACGCTTTTCGCCCTAAGTGGGATGGGTATTCCCAGACGTGGGACCCGTGCTCACTACACCACTAGAGTCAAGCTATCCTGGCTGATGACGGCTGATAGCCAGAAACCGGTCCTAGGATGCTTGGTTCCGGTCCAGGGAAGACATGGCTTGGCAGTTCGGGCTGGACTGTTCCCATGAGGCACAGGGTCAAGACTGATTTGCATATGGCCATGTCTAAACTGGGGTGGTGTAGTGGGCAAAAGAACGATGGATTTAACCCAGATTTCTTGACTGGGGGAGAATGTATGCATTGTCAGCATTCCGTCCATCATTTGTTTGTTGTAACGCTTTTCGCCCTAAGTGGGATGGGTATTCCCAGACGTGGGAGCCGTGCTCACTATGCCACTGGAGTCAAGCTATCCTGGCTGATGACGGCTGATAGCCAGAAACCGGTCCTAGGATGCTTGGTTCCGGTCCAGGGAAGACATGGCTTGGCAGTTCGGGCTGGACTGTTCCCATGAGGCACAGGGTCAAGACTGATTTGCATATGGCCATGTCTAAACTGGGGTGGTGTAGTGGGCAAAAGAACGATGGATTTAACCCAGATCTCTTGACTGGGGGAGAATGTATGCATTGTCAGCATTCCGTCCATCATTTGTTTGTTGTAACGCTTTTCGCCCTAAGTGGGATGGGTATTCCCAGACGTGGGACCCGTGCTCACTACGCCACTGGAGTCAAGCTATCCTGGCTGATGACGGCTGATAGCCAGAAACCGGTCCTAGGATGCTTGGTTCCGGTCCAGGGAAGACATGGCTTGGCAGTTCGGGATGGACTGTTCCCATGAGGCACAGGGTCAAGACTGATTTGCATATGGCCATGTCTAAACTGGGGTGGTGTAGTGGGCAAAAGAACGATGGATTTAACCCAGATCTCTTGACTGGGGGAGAATGTATGCATTGTCAGCATTCCGTCCATCATTTGTTTGTTGTAACGCCAGGAAAAGGAAGGGCACACTCTGAAATTTGTCAGAGTGCATACACCTCCAAATACAGGTTGCTAACCATTTGAAGGCTGCGATCGATCGTGGGGCAGTAAACATCAACCTCCACACAAACCCCCGCCCCAGCAACAGAGGACCAACGGACAGATATGGAGAGCACTACCACCCTCTCAATGTCCGAGAAGTTAGACAAGGTACTGGCCGCAATCGAACACTTGAGAGCTACAATGAAGGATCAATTCAAAACCCTGGCCACAGACCTCAACATCCTAAGAGATGATCATTACAAGCTAGCTGACAAAGTTGCAAATGGAGAGAAAGCCATCTCCATGCTGCAGCCCCTAGCAAAAGCATAACAGGAAACCCTATGGGATCTACACTCCCAAGTCTTGCAGCTGGAAGACAGAGAGGATGATTTAGAATGATGCTCCCACAATAGCAATATTCAAGTGTTCAACCTATAACAGGTGGTGAAGGGATCAGACCCTGTTAGCTGCGTGGAGACCTGGCTTAAATCCTTCACACCTGCCTCAGCACACACGCCTATCTTCTCAGTGGAGAGAGCCCATCAGGTCCCTGTGTGGCAGCTGCCTATGGGGTCCCCTCCTCGACCTCTCCTAGCCAACCTCTTCCGTATCTGTGACAGAGACCCAGTACTATGAGCTGCACTCATTACTGTAGAAGACAAGCACGTAATGCTCTTCCCAGACTGCTCTCGAGCAGCGCAACACCGAAGATCATCCTTCCTAGAGATAAAGCGTCTCCTTTGTCAAAAGGGAATATAGTACTCACCATTATTCTCAGCATGCCTCAAAATAATACAGAAGAGGTTACAACCTTCTTCACTGATCCGAAGGAGGCTTATGACTGGATGTAACTTTATCTGCAGAAAAACCAACACCTGGATCTCCCTCAGAAAGTACAACCACAAGAGACCTGGAAAAGATGTCACCACAGGGGGAAAAAGACTCACCAACGATCCAGGTCTCAACCTCGCAGCTCAATTACAGGGTCCCCAACCTAGGACAAATCTTTGCAGAATGCTGGAGGGTCTTGCAGGCGGCCCCGGACCTGGGATTCGTCCCACAGATCTCGGATGAGGAAAGTGGTCCCATATATTTCCATCCGAAGAGGACCCCATTGACTCAAGCACCTTTCATGCAGAATCGGTGACCTCTCCACTGGTGAGTCACCCCACAAAGAACGGACACTCTCATATGATGAACACTTGATATTACTCTTGCCCCTTTGGCTACACTCTTCCTCACATAGACCACAGAGACCCCAGCCACTGACAAACACCCATCACCACAGCCTTTAAGAATCACAAGCCCCACCTCACCACCAGTTGTCCTATGGGCCTCATACATCGCAAGCTTCATACTCACACGAGCACAGCCCCCATAGTACACTAGTGTGTTCGCACTATGCTTTGTTTGGACATACTGCCCATTGCAGTAGGTCCCCAGCATTGGGATCATGTCCAGTTACAGTTGTTACCCCCCAGGTTTACCCAATCCCCAAACCAGACACATGGGGTAGGTGAGCATTACCACCAATTTTCACTCGTCACTCACAGAGCAGGAGCAACTGTGGCACAGCGTCACCCTCCCAGCACCCCCTCCTCCATTGCCACTAACACTTCATCATGGCCCATACAGCAAACACTAATTTCATCACTCTGAACATCCAGGGAATGCACATGGCACGTAAGTGATATGCCATTTATTCTGACAATAAGCGACAACAAGCACAAATAGCACTGCTACAAGAAATGTACCTCACCACCAGGGAGCTAGACCAACTGCAATGGTGCTGGTGGGGCACCTTCTGAGCCACCACATACTCAGCATATGCATGTGGGGTGCTGATCTGGCTCAGACCCGGGGTACCCTTCTGGAAAACCCATAGGATGATAGACACAGAGAAGTAGAACACACTCCTAGCGGTGCTCCTGGATGGCCAACAAATACTAATAGGCAGCATTTAGGCACCAAACACTAAGCAGGGGAAATTCTGGTACTCCCTGTCTGTGTCCTAGCCCAATTCACAACATCACCACAGACCCTGGGAGGGGATTACAACTGTGTGCTAGATCCTTCTTAGACAGATCCCACCCATCTCCCCAGTGGGTGCACAAATGGGATGGTACCGCACCTGGACAACTCACTGGTCCCTCCTGGATGCCTGGAGAAGCCGACACCAAACCACCCAACTTTACTCCATCCTATCTATCCCCCACAACCTATGGATGCATCTTGACTGATTTTTATGCTCACCAGCAGTCATCCCTCTGATAGGTACTATCAGATCACAACGTGCATGTCATGGCCATCAACTGGCACCCACCATCGCCCCCTATTCCTACCTGGCGACTACCACGGGACTGCCTTGGGGACCCAGTGGTCCACCATGAACAAGAAAACAGCATCCGGTATTACTTCACAAAAAATGCCCACATGACTTCTTCTAGGATGCTAGAATTGAACACCTTTAAGGTAGTCATTCGAGGAGCATGTATCAGGCAGATAGCGGGGGTCTGAGTGACATGAAAGCACAAGCTACTGACAACAGAAACAAAGTTAGCCACTCAGACCAAGGCAGCGGATGCCAGCATGGTGACTCAGGTTGCAGACACAAAGACCTTATACGCGGAGGCTCCGGCAGATCTTCGTAGATACAACTTCAAAGCATACGCAGCACCCCAATACGCCTTGCATCCCATCCTTAAATACTTGTATTCACCTATTTAAATTGATTTAAACAGTACTTTTTAATATATTTAACATTCAGAAATTAACATCCCTGGATTATGAATTTATATCAGAGTATTAATAGAATTCACCACTCAAAGCGCCATATCCCTTACCTCCTGTCCCCATTATGCATTATTCCTAGTGGGAAATTTGATTTAAACAGTACTTCTAAATATATTTTAGGTGCAAGAATTAATGCCAATGTATAGATAATTATTAGCAGAGTATTAATACACTTCCCCATCCAATACCCCTAAATCCCTTTCATCCCTTCCTTAAATGTTATTATTCAAATGTTTTGTTTATTTACACATTATTTGTAAATATATTTTCAGTTCTATGGTTAATACTCAAGTACTGATAATTAATGTTTGAGTATTAATACACTTCACCACCTAATACCCCCATGTCCCTTCCATTCCGTCCCTAAGACCTCTTATTCTTAAACTATTTTTAAAAAAAAATTATTTTTAAAAATTCCTAGGTAGATTCTGTTACCTACTACAAAACGTATCTCTTCTATCCCATCACAAAAATTATAAATATAACTCAAATTAAATATTAAATATATATCAAAGCATCCCAAATAAATATCTCTAAAATGGCTTCAATTACTTACCTATACCTACCAATATGGGCGCTAAAGGCATGCGTGGAGAAGCCACATGCACGGTAAAGGTATGAATGTTAAAATCAAATGCATTGAAAAGATTTAGGGCCATATGTAGGTAGGGACACATTTACCACTTCATAAATACCGAATTTTACCGATTCGGTATTTATGAAGTGGTAAATGATATGTAGGTAATTGGTCGGTAAATATTACCGATTCGGAATAATTCGGTAATTACCGAATCGGTAAATACCGATTCGGTAATGGGGGGAACACATGCAAGGGTGGCAGGGTGTCACATTGACACCCTGTTGCACCCCTGAATCAGCCATGTGTGCACATGTGGCACACATACATGCCCTAAGGGCATGTATGTCTGCCACATTGCACACTTGTAGGCGCTTGGAAATGCATTTTCACATCCATTCTTCATTTACCACCAACTATTAGTTGGTGGTAAATACCGACTCATAACAACACCCACACACTCCCCCTACATCTCATTTCTGTATTCGGAATTTACCGAATCGGTAAAATTACCGATTCGGTAATTTTACCGATTCGGTAAATTCCGAATACAGAAATTGTCCCCCTACATACCAAAAGCCAAAATACCGGTCGGTAACGGTATAATTACCGAAAATCGGCCGTTACCGACCGGTATTTGGCTACCTACATGAGGCCCTTAGTGCTAATGGCTGTTTCCCTTTGTAATAGCCTGTTCTTTCCTAAACTCCTCCTTACTTTCTCCTAAACCTTTCCCATTATGTAGTAAGTATTTCACATTTTTCTACCACTCCCCCTTGTCCTTCCCACATTTACTTCTAAAATGCCGGTCTATGTGTATAGGGGTCTCCAACACTATGGTAGAGTTCTCTGCACAGAGTTGATAGTAGAGGGAGATGTTTCTGCCCTTAGGTTAGTAAATAGCAATTGAATCACGTGAGCGACTGGTATAGATTTTAATTATCTTTTTAACTCACCCTACAATTGGTCACTTAATCTAGTGGTGCTACTGTAAATCTACTTCACATACTACAACATGCAGCTAGTGAATAGGCCTCAATGAATTTAAGGCTGATTTTCTAATTGCCAAAACTCTGTACGTAATCTCCCTTCAATAACTGAACTACTAGCTTTTCTTGTTCATTAGTTCCTGGCACTGCATGGCAAAGGTGATTTCAAACTAAAAATGCAGAATTTTAAGAAACACCAGCTCCAAGGATATACTTTTCAGGAAGTGTTTCATTAAATTGCAGTTCTCTTAGACTTGATGTTTGTCATGCCCCATCTCTGCTCATCTTCTGTAGAGCACTGAAATACTGCCATTAAAAAAAGCCACAGAGTGGCTAAAGGCAACACTGCCCACAAAACTCAACAGCAGTTCAGTCTGAATGATCTTACCCACCCCATCAAGGAAGGTTTACTGCTCATCCCCGCTAATAACAATCAGTCAGCCATAGAGAGACAGATATGTGTTCAAAGCAGTGTTCCACATGAACCTTCTCCTCTTGCCTTAAATGCCTGTGTATTACACATCTCCACCCATCTTCACCCCGCCATCAGGGGTTCATAAATAACCCACCCCTTTGGATGTACAGCCATCTGTTGATGTGTTCGTGCTCGTGACAGACATTAAGCTACAATAAAAGGAAACCTCCTTGTACTCTTAATATGACTGACAAAATGTGCTAATTGTTGTACTCATGAGCTCACCATAAAAGCCATCAGTTATTTCAAAGTTGCTCCAAAGCTCTCCAGACTTCTTTAACGTCTTCCTGAAGTTCTTCAAGGGGTCCCAAAGTGTCTCAAACTTACTCCAAGGGTCAGGAAGCACCAAGATGCTCCTTGAAAGTTGAGGACGTCAGTTCCCACAATCCACTGGTACAAAACACTTACAAATCCACTGATGGGTTTCCAATGTGTAGATTTAGTTGGTGATGTTCCAGATGAGCTCTTTTAACCTGTAGCTTTTAGGTAGTCCACTCTTTAGTTCTTTTTCAGCAAGATAATCCACAAGGCTGTAGTTTCAGATGGTGCAGGCCTTAGAAATCTTTGCACAGCAAAACTTCTCAACAGGGCACTTCTTGCTTCAGTAAGTTTCAAGCAGCAGATCTGAGAGGCTCTGCCCCCTCAGATACTTATTCCTGGTTCTCTGGGTCATGCAGGAGGTCACTTCTGACCAATGGGAGCAGGGTAACTCCTCAAAGTTATGACCACATCCTGTAGAGTGTGGCATTATTTTGTCTCAGAGCGCATCAAATCTTCCAAATCCATAATGGCTGATTTTCCAGCAAGGAGGTAAGAGCTGGCTAAACACACCCCTAGGATGGCTAATTTACTTAGACTCTCCCCCTGCATCTGCTTATACCTTCCTTAATCCTACCATCTGCCTGAGGTGGTAAGTTTAGAGCTGTAAATGACACTGGGCTCTGCTCTCCTCTTTGAAGACCATGGTTTACGACTCCTCCCCCTGGCCTGGCATTCCTATGGAACAGCACACTGCCCTGCCAGCAGAGCTGGTTAACCCCAGGGGCTATTTATCACCTCTACAAGGCAGCCTGGCTAATCCGCTTAACTCTGACCAATCAGGGCAGACCACTGGAAGGCTGAATTTAGACTTACACACAAGAAAGTCTTAGAACTTCTTGTATGTACACTTTAGGAGAATTTCAACAATATGATATTGTTCGATTTATCAATACCATTCTGAGAAGTTTTTGAATGGCAGTTCTAGCCCTCTCCTATCAAGAGTTATTAATCAATAACTTCCTACCATGTTAACCTATGTAGGAGGGGATTTGTAATGGGAAAAATGACTTGGGCCATTTTCCAGCACCAGGACTTACAGAAACATATTTTATAAGTACTTTGCTTATATCAACAGGACCCCCACCCCATGTGCAACAAGGGGAGGTTTTAGGGGTTCTGAATCTGTAGAAATATTGCAGATCCTCCCTCCACAGTGCTCCTAGCATCAAAGTCGAATTTGAGCAGCACTTTCCTACATTGTTGGGAGTGAAATGTGAAATTTCACTTTAGCCAGGCATATAAAAACTCATTTTTATAAGGGTGTACCTTATAAATACCTGACCCCCCCACCCCGGGACACCTAGGGGAGCCCCTGGGGATCACTAATATGCCAAAACATTGTAGGTTATCCATTTTTAAGAGCCTCAAACACCAAAGTCGAGTTTAGGCACAATTTACTTTTTAAAAGCAGTCCTGGCACCCAGTGCTGCTTTTAAACTGACCTCAGGCTTCAGCAGTGCACACATGCAAGTGCAAACAGAGCTGCTGGCCTCTAAACTGCAATGCCCCAGGGTACTAGGGACTTCTAGGTAGTTTCAATCCCCTGCCCTGTTATATACTAGGGGCTTATAGCGTAGGTCATGCCAATCACAGGAGTACCCCACCATACCTTTGTGTACCCTAGTGTATGTAGGTGTTTTAACTGCATTACAATGTGTCTCTTTCAGCATAGCACTGGCCCTGGGCCTGGTTAGGCAGATCCCAGGGTCAGTCAGAGTCAGTTACCACCAGTATCAGTCAGCAAAACGTTGGGGGGTGCCCAGGGCACAGGATGACTTTGCAACACAATGTCAATGGGAGCCATTGCCAGGGGTCTCCCGTTGACCAGGCGTGCCTGTGGCGATCCCCAAGCAGGGATCTACTGGGGATATGTACCATTGGAAAGGGGAAATTCCTCCTTATCCAATGACACCTCTCCCAATGGAATCAGTGTTTGGTGGGCTGAGACATGCCCCTGAGCACTGATTCCTTTTTATTGCAATGACATTATAGGAGTAAACAAATGCAAAACAATCAGGCTGCTCTGGAAGTTCTTCCTGAGCAGTCTGATAAAAAAAAATGGACTCCCTCTGGTGTGCCAGTGGGCCTTTATAATCCTCCCACCCGCACTGGGGATGGGTAGCACAGCTGTTGGCCGCACTTAAGAGGTTAATATTCTTATTATCATAATATAATTGTTGTGGTTGTTACTAATATTATTATGATTATGATTATTATTATTATGATTTTAGTTGTTGTTGATCTTATTATTTCTTTAGTACAAAAGGCTGAAAGTCAGCTAAACCAGTCTCTAAGCCAGACAAAAAACATTCCTTCAGCCTACGTTACAGGGGTTATTGACCTGTAGTTATTCAGTGGGATAATCTACATTCCTTCACAGTACGTTGGAGGCAGTGATATGTACATCTGTAGGATACGTAAGAAAGCCATGACCTTCTAGAAACAAATCCTAAGAATTAATAATACTGTCACCGGTATACAACTGCAATTCGATCCACTTGTTTTATAGGTTGAGGGAAGCAACCATAGAGACCAAATTCTATCTAGAATGTAATCATCAAGTTACATAAACACTGGAAAGAAGGAATAAACAGGAGCAAACAACATTGGCTAATTATTGCTGAATTGTTTCAAGACTATTGTGTTTTCCAAATTATACCTCAGTATTCTCAAAGCAGCTATTATATGAAGGTAGACTAAAGGTCCTTTCAATCTTCTGTGTTAATAAAAAAAGGCTGTGCACTGAAGTTAGGTGCAGGGCTATGCTACAATAGCCTTATGGTAATTCCTATCATAGCCAGCACCGGGGCTAAACTCTAGCACTTTTGTGAGCCATATCAGCGTTAGATCCTCAGGGAGGGATAATCTTCAAAATACGATTTATGTCACTGATGACTGTTTCACTAAAACTGACTTCCCGTGGAGCATGCCTAAGCCTGATAATAAATATTATCAATACTTTGAGTCACAAATTGGGTCAAATTTTTAGATCAGGTATGAAGTGATATAGCTTCTGGTCAGGCATGTATCACAGATTGACCGAACTGGGCAATCAGATATATTTTTTGTCCTCTTCCCTTCTTCATCCCTGAAGACCTGCCAACCATTTTTTAACTGCAAAAACAACAATTGATGGACAGAATGCAGAACAATGTCATACATTCACCCCAGTACAGAGATCTGCACGAACTGCCAAGCCAAGTCCTCCCTGGACTGGAAACAAGCATCCTAGGACCGGTTTCGGGGTTTCACCCCTCTTCAGCCAGGATAGCTTGATTCCAGTGGAATGGAGAGCACAGGACTCACGTCTGAGCATACCCGTACCACTCGGGTGACAAATGCAAAAATAACAATTGATGGACAGAATTCAGAACAATGTCATACATTCACCCCAGTACAGAGATCTGGGCCTAAATCCATCGTTTTTTTGCTCACCATGCCATTCCAGTTTGAAACCAGCCAGATGCAAATCAGTCTTGACCCTGTGCCTCATGAGAACAGTCCAGCACGAACTGCCAAGCCAGGTCCTCCCTGGACTGGAAACAAGCATCCTAGGACCGGTTTCGGGGTTTCACCCCTCTTCAGCCAGGATAGCTTGATTCCAGTGGGTGGCATGGAGAGCACGGGACTCACGTCTGAGCATACCCGTCCCACTCGGGGTGACAAATGCAAAAATAACAATTGATGGACAGAATGCAGAACAATGTCATACATTCACCCCAGTACAGAGATCTGGGCCTAAAACCATCTTTTTTTGCTCTCCATGCCATTCCAGTTTGAACCCAGCCATATGCAAATCAGTCTTGACCCTGTGCCTCATGGGAACAGTCCATCACGAACTGCCAAGCCAGGTCCTCCCTGGACTGGAAACAAGCATCCTAGGACCAGTTTTGGGGTTTCACCCCTCTTCAGCCAGGATAGCTTGATTCCAGTGGCATGGAGAGCACGAGACTCACATCTGAGCATACCCGTCACACTCGGGGTGACAAATGCAAAAACAACAATTGATGGACAGAATGCAGAACAATGTCATACATTCACCCCAGTACAGAGATCTGGCCCTAAATCCATCGTGTTTTTGCTCACCATGCCATTCCAGTTTGAACCCAGCCATATGCAAATCAGTCTTGACCCTGTGCCTCATGGGAACAGTCCAGCACGAATTGCCAAGCCAGGTCCTCCCTGGACTGTAAACAAGCATCCTAGGACCAGTTTCAGGGTTTCAACCCTCTTCAGCCAGGATAGCTTGATTCCAGTGGCATGGAGAGCACGGGACTCACGTCTGAGCATACACGTCCCACTCGGGGTGACAAATGCAAAAACAACAATTGATGGACAGAATGCAGAACAATGTCATACATTCACCGCAGAACAAAGATCTGGGCCTAAATCCATCGTTTTTTTGCTCACCATGCCATTCCAGTTTGAACCCAGCCATATGCAAATCAGTCTTGACCCTGTGCCTCATGAGGCCTCCCTCACTGCAGCTGACACACGCTGCTGCCTAAGAAATTGATTTATCCAGACAAGAACAACAATACCCTACAGTGCACCGTCACTGTAATCAGCACCACGCTGTAATACAGAACGCTACGGCTGTAGCGAACTTAAAGAAGAGCTTACCGGCCATCTAACATCCTGAAGTGCCGTCCTGACCTCACTTTGAGAACCCGGCCGGGTCCTCACGTGAGTTTTTACCTTCACCTTTCACTTCACTGTCACAGAGGCAGCACTCTCTTCATCCAGATGTCCCTACATCGTTAGTCCTGAGGAGACCCCCATTGATAGAAGGGTCGAAACGCCGTCGACAAGTAAAAAAGAACAGACCATTACCCAGCCCGTATCATTGTGTACTGAAGCTGTAAAAAATACTGTATAAAAATAGTCGTTTTTCACAACTGATGGAAACCGTGTACATAATAATTCACTTTGCATATTCACTTATTGGTTCCATTTCTTCACTTGGGGACACAATGCACAAACAGTACTACTTTTGACTAAAAGAAGTGTACCTATTGTTTATTTATTTATTTATTTTTTCATAAAATATGTTATACCGAGCAAACTGTGTAGAAAGTTTTTCTTGCCCTCTGACATTAGATGGTCCTTTTATTGAGAATGTGCACAAGTATTTCAAATATTAGTTCTATTTATCCACAGGAACCATTGTTTTCTCATGGCAACAGTCCAGCACGAACTGCCACGCCAGGTCCTCCCTGGACTGGAAACAAGCATCCTAGGACCGGTTTCGGATGCTTGTTTCCGGTCCAGGGAAGACATGGCTTGGCAGTTTGGGCTGGACTGTTCCCATGAGGCACAGGGTCAGACTGATTTGCATTAGCAGTTCGGGCTGGACTGTTCCCATGAGTCACAGGGTCAGACTGATTTGCATATGGCCATGTCTGAACTGTATGCTCGCGACCGCTCGCGATGAGAAACTACCAGTTCGCGTTGAGAAAGCTGCAGCTCGAGTAAAAATCTACTCGAGCAGCAGAAAACTACAGCTCGCACTGTGCAAGATGCCATTTTCAATGATTGCACAGTGCCGGTTGCTTGTCCGCACTGTGCAATCATTGAAAACAACATCTTGCACAGTGCGAACATGTTACTTCGCAGTTCGCGAAGTGCTACGCGTAGCTCGCGTAGTGCGAACTTCACTTTGCGTAGCTTCGCGAAGTGCTACTTCGCGAACTACGCCCACCCTTAGTTATGAACCCGAAACCGGTCCCAGGATGCTGGTTTCCGGTCCACGGAAGACATGGCTTGGCAGTTCGGGCTGGATTGTTCCCATGAGGCACAGGGTCAGACTGATTTGCATATGGCCATGTCTGAACTGGGGTGGTGGAGTGAGCTAAAGAATGATGATGGATTAAAATCAGATCAGTTGACTGGGGGTGAGTGTTTGATTTGCTCTAGCGCTCTGTCCATCATCCCCTTTGGTATCACTTTGTTCGCCCTAAGTTGGCAGGGTATGCCCAGAAGTGGCTCCCTTGCTCACTTTGCCACTGGATTCAAGATAGCATGGCTGACGAGGGTTATGAACCCGAAACCGGTCCCAGGATGCTTGTTTCCGGTCCAGGGAAGACATGGCTTGGCAGTTCGGGCTGGACTGTTCCCATGAAGCACAGGGTCAGACTGATTTGCATATGGCCATGTCTGAACTGGGGTGGTAGAGTGAGCTAAAGAATGATGATGGATTAAACCAAGATCAGTTGACTGGGGGTGAGTGTTTGATTTGCTCTAGCGCTCCGTCCAATATCTCCTTTGGTATTGCTTTGTTTGCCCTAAGTTGGCAGGGTATGCCCAGACGTGGGTCCCTTGCTCACTTTGCCACTGGATTCAAGATAGCCTGGCTGACGAGGGTTATGAACCCGAAACCGGTCCCAGGATGCTTGTTTCCGGTCCAGGGAAGACATGGCTTGGCAGTTCGGGCTGGACTGTTCCCATGAGGCACAGGGTCAGACTGATTTGCATATGGCCATGTCTGAACTGGGGTGGTGGAGTGAGCTAAAGAATGATGATGGATTAAACCCAGATCAGTTGACTGGGGGTGAGTGTTTGATTTGCTCTAGCGCTCCGTCCATCATCCCCTTTGGTATCGCTTTGTTCGCCCTAATTTGGCAGGGTATGCCCAGACGTGGGTCCCATGCTCACTTTGCCACTGGATTCAAGATAGCTTGGGTGACGAGGGTTATGAACCCGAAACCGGTCCCAGGATGCTTGTTTCTGGTCCAGGGAAGACATGGCTTGGCAGTTCGGGCTGGACTGTTCCCATGAGGCACAGGGTCAGACTGATTTGCATATGGCCATGTCTGAACTGGAGTGGTGGAGTGAGCTAAAGAATGATGATGGATTAAACCCAGATCAGTTGACTGGGGGTGAGTGTTTGATTTGCTCTAGTGCTCCGTCCATCATCCCCTTTGGTATCGCTTTGTTTGCCCTAAGTTGGCAGGGTATGCCCAGACGTGGGTCCCTTGCTCACTTTGCCACTGGATTCAAGATAGCCTGGCTGACGAGGGTTATGAACCTGAAACCGGTCCCAGGATGCTTGTTTCCGGTCCAGGGAAGACATGGCTTGGCAGTTCGGGCTGGACTGTTCCCATGAGGCACAGGGTCAGACTGATTTGCATATGGCCATGTCTGAACTGGGGTGGTGGAGTGAGCTAAAGAATGATGATGGATTAAAATCAGATCAGTTGACTGGGGGTGAGTGTTTGATTTGCTCTAGGGCTCCGTCCATCATCCCCTTTGGTATCGCTTTGTTCGCCCTAATTTGGCAGGGTATGCCCAGACGTGGGTCCCTTGCTCACTTTGCCCCTGGATTCAAGATAGCCTGGCTGACGAGGGTTATGAACCCGAAACCGGTCCCAGGATGCTTGTTTCCGGTCCAGAGGAGACATGGCTTGGCAGTTCGGGCTGGACTGTTCCCATGAAGCACAGGGTCAGACTGATTTGCATATGGCCATATCTGAACTAGGGTGGTGGAGTGAGCTAAAGAATGATGATGGATTAAACCCAGATCAATTGACTGGGGGTGAGTGTTTGATTTGCTCTAGTGCTCCATCCATCATCCCCTTTGGTATCGCTTTGTTCGCCCTAAGTTAGCAGGGTATGCCCAGACATGGGTCTCTTGCTCACTTTGCCACTGGATTCAAGATAGCCTGGCTGACGAGGGTTATGAACCCGAAACCGGTCCCAGGATGCTGGTTTCCGGTCCAGGGAAGACATGGCTTGGCAGTTCGGACTGGATTGTTCCCATGAGGCACAGGGTCAGACTGATTTGCATATGGCCATGTCTGAACTTGGGTGGTGGAGTGAGCTAAAGAATGATGATGGATTAAACCAAGATCAGTTGACTGGGGGTGAGTGTTTGATTTGCTCTAGCGCTCCGTCCATCATCCCCTTTGGTATCACTTTGTTCGCCCTAATTTGGCAGGGTATGCCCAGACGTGGGTCCCATGCTCACTTTGCGACTGGATTCAAGATAGCTTGGGTGACGAGGGTTATGAACCCGAAACCGGTCCCAGGATGCTTGTTTCTGGTCCAGGGAAGACATGGCTTGTCAGTTCGGGCTGGACTGTTCCCATGAGGCACAGGGTCAGACTGATTTGCATATGGCCATGTCTGAACTGGAGTGGTGGAGTTAGCTAAAGAATGATGATGGATTAAACCCAGATCAGTTGACTGGGGGTGAGTGTTTGATTTGCTCTAGTGCTCCGTCCATCATCCCCTTTGGTATCGCTTTGTTCGCCCTAAGTTGGCAGGGTATGCCCAGACGTGGGTCCCTTGCTCACTTTGCCACTGGATTCAAGATAGCCTGGCTGACGAGGGTTATGAACCCGAAACCGGTCCCAGGATGCTTGTTTCCGGTCCAGGGAAGACATGGCTTGGCAGTTCCGGCTGGACTGTTCCCATGAGGCACAGGGTCAGACTGATTTGCATATGGCCATGTCTGAACTGGGGTGGTGGAGTGAGCTAAAGAATGATGTAGGATTAAACCCAGATCCGTTGACTGGGGGTGAGTGTTTGATTTGCTCTAGCGCTCCGTCCATCATCCCCTTTGGTATCGCTTTGTTCGCCCTAAGTTGGCAGGGTATGCCCAGACGTTGGTCCCTTGCTCACTTTGCCACTGGATTCAAGATAGCCTGGCTGACCAGGGTTATGAACCCAAAACCGGTCTCAGATCAGTTGACTGGGGGTGAGTGTTTGATTTGCTCTAGCGCTCCGTCCATCCTCCCCTTTGGAACCATTTTTTAACAGCAGGTACAGAGTTCCTAGTGCACACCACTTGTATTAATCAGTCATCAATTCCTGGCAATTGTTCTATAACCTTAGGAACCAGTGCCGGACTGACCATAGCGGCCACCGGGTGTTTCCCCGGTAGGCTGCTATGGTGGGGGCCGGTTTTCAGCCCCTTGGGGGCCGTTTTTATTACCGGTGTCGGCAATATCAGCCCTCTGTAACAAAAGCTCCCATCTTGTAAAGTTAAGTATATTTAAAATCTCTGATTTAACAGTTGAATTTTGTATGTGTGGGTGTGTGGTCTATACAAGTCTTTGTAGTTATAAGGTCTCCTCTTTAGAAGAGTGTGAGTTGTATACATGGATATAGTGTACACGTTTCTATAAGTGTGGACCTAAATCTTGTATGCTTTTCCATGCTAGAGGTGTAGCTATGTATGAAAGGAGAGTGCTCTGCAGCCCCTTCTGTTCCTGTAGGTGGCATCAATGTAACTACTCTGCCTCACAGTGGAATTCTGGGATTGCTTGTTTAACAGCGTGCAGGAAAAGTCTGTTCAAATTGGTCAGATGAATGAGGCGATTGATTCAAACTTAAGTAGGCTAAAGGTCAGTCGATGAGCTGAAGTTGAAGTTCCCTTGGGCATTGAAGCACTTAGGCTTCAATCTTTGAAGCATGCTCAAGGGCTAAACAGGGGTGCAGCTGGAGTGAGTCCCTGGTTCCTAATTCTGGGTACACTAATTGTACTGATGGAGATAGCTGCCCACATGCCAGACTTTTGTTGCAGAACACATTTTTCTGCATACAAACTTCCTTCTCTAGCAACCTGCCTGAACACCTTCTAATTACACCTAGAATCCACCAACACACAATTAATCCCACAGGGCAGACTAAGAATGCGAACATCTAGGTAATGGAAACAAATATTGCATAAAGTAAATAAATAACTCAGCAACCATCAAGAACTTTCAGTTGGGCCAACAAACACTGCTATGTGTGTGCACACACTAGGATCTCTAAAACCCAAATCCAATTTGCAAACGCAATCACCGGACATTTTCCCCCGGATTTAGATATTGATGGGTCCAGAAGACTCATTTGAATATGGGGGTAATTGGAATTTGATTATCAGGGATTCCAGGAACTATCCCAATAAAAGGATAACCTTTAAAGAAATGCATATTTTTGCAGTTCAGTTCCTGTTCATTGGAATTTTACTATTGTGCATTCATTTTATGGTAACACATATACACTTTGCCTTGATCATTGCTCTGCTTCAGTTCATCACACTGTTAGAAGCAAAAGGAGAGAAAATATAGTAATGTGACTTGGTAAAGTTGAGATCCCCACACAAGATATGAATGACTTTTTAGACCATTAACTTTATCTGTTTTGTTCCTTTGCTCCACCAAGCACACTGGTGATGATTCATAAAACCTTTTATGAGTATGGGAAGTAGCTTTACTGAAGAACTCTTTATGAATATCTGACATTACCTTGCATGCATGTTGACCATTACAATGCATTGTATTACATTGTGGGACTCGACCACGCATTTTTGTTATTTTCTGAGTTTTTTAAAGTAAAGTAAGATAGTATGTCCATAAATAACTATAACATCACTTTAACATTAGTTTTTTTCAGTGATTTTATTATTTTATGTGAAGTAAGATTTCATTGCCAAACCTAACTTTGCCGACCCTCTATCAAATGCTGCCGTGGCCAGGCCCCATGTCCAACGCCCCACCGATGGTCAACCCCATCCACAACCCCAATGGATACCAACCCCCCCCTTTTTTTAAGCAATTGTTTTCCTGATCAGGAAGCCCACTTTATTTGACCCTAGGTAGGTCCTTATGGGAGCCCATCACAAGGTTTAGAGGCTAAGAGTACCAATTACCAGCCCCCTAATACCTTATTTTATTTTACATTTTTGGACAATGGTACCTGTAATGGTAGATGCAACATTTTTGTTCAGGTTGTGGCCATCTCCCGTGAGCTCCTGCAGGACTCATGGGAGCCTCTGGCACCCATTGGGGCAAGGCGACCAACAAGATTGAAATCCAATCGCATTGCTCTATATTTTAAAGCAAACTCCCGCAACCTTCCCGGGATCCTCACCGTCTAGATAACTATACATTTTGAACCTTAATTTCCCTAAAATTACTGAACAGATTTACTTCAAATGACAAAAAGCAAACTTTCTGGAGAAAGATCCAGCTCTCTGTCAAATTTAGTGAAATTCTGTTTAGCTGTAGCACTGTTAAAAATCCCTATGAAAATTGCATGGGGAAAATTGTGTTTTGAGACTCTCCCCCATTTTTCTAAGCCTTCGCTTGACAGATCACCCCAAAACTCTTCAGGTACGAGCTGAGGTGAATGAGATTCTCTTCTTGAAAGGTTAGTTATTAGCAAAACAATAAATACATTTTCAATGGTAACAAAGGGCCTGATTAAGACTTTGGCAC
The DNA here is from genome assembly GCF_964204655.1 of Triturus cristatus. Taxonomy (NCBI): domain Eukaryota; kingdom Metazoa; phylum Chordata; class Amphibia; order Caudata; family Salamandridae; genus Triturus; species Triturus cristatus. The sequence goes on from NC_140581.1 coordinate 349,041,912, forward strand.
ATCGGCGAAGGTGCAATGCTGCCCCATTGTGGCAAAGGCGCACAAGCACCGCTGACCGTATTACAAATTAGAAATGTGTAACTCGTAATACGGTGGGTGGTCCTGCTATTCCCAAGGAGGTGCCTGGAAAACAGGCAACGCAATGGGAACAGCAAAAAAGTTCGAGCATGGTATGGACGTGGACATCCTTGCCGTGCTGGAACTTTGTGCGTGTATAGACAGGAGGACACATGCTTTGCCCCCCCCGAATGTATTCCCATGGCAAGGGGGACCATTGGGACCATTGGGTCTTTGTTCCTGCACCACCAGCCTTTTCATTGTGGGGCTCAGCCATGAAAAGGCTGGCAGTCCAGGAACTCGTAATATGCTTAGTGGGACTGTGCCAGTCCCCCCTCAGCATATTGCATTGTGGAGCGCCAGCGCCACCTAGGGAATTAAAGTTCCCTGGTGAAGCCGCCGGTTCACCGCCACAATGACTTTAGAAGTAGGGGTGGGCAGAATTTGCAAAATTGCCTTTCGCAAAATTTCGCGAAACGGCAAAAAATCTCTGCGAACACGTGAAATTTTGCGTGCTCGCTGAGATTTTGGGCTGATTAATGCGTTACTGAATTTGAGCTTCAACTCGGGCACCTGCTTTATTTATATCTGTAAGTGCTTCCTGTTGAGGTTTACTTTTTGTGACAGGAGCATTGTGCCAGAATGTATCCTTCCCTGCATGTTTATCCAAGAAGATGCCACCTGTTTTGTGCAATACCTCTACTCAACTGGAGTACTTTCTACTGGCTAATCAGTAAGTGCTACCTCGTTGGGTAAATGCATTGACCTTTTCCTACACTACAGTTGCGTAAAGGGCCAGAAGAGTTGTCTCCAGTGACCATGTGTGCCTGTAACTTGGCCACCGCTGATGGGCGCCGGGGTCCCTTGAGTGAGCTGTCCATCATAGTGGCGAAAGGGCGGGAAGACGTTGCACACCGCTAGTGTGTGTGGGGCCAAACAGGCGGGGCTTCTAGGCCAGTTCACATGCCTCTTGTTTATAAAGGATCAGAGCAGGGTCTCTGAGGCAGACAAGGAGAAGGAACCGCCTTGTCACAGGAAGTACACGAGGATTGCGCTCGAGTATATCAAGGATGCAAAGACCACCAGCAAGGATTACAGCTAACATTTCAGGGTGGAAATGGGGAGAACTGACATCTGCTTAACCACGCTCACAAATTCTACACGAGGATTGCGCTCAAGAAAATGAAGGATGCAAACACCAAAGTTAAGGATTACAGCTAACATTTCAGAGTGGAAATGGGGCTTAGCCACCACCATGCTCACAAATTTTTTGCCAGATTAATGCATTCCAGAATTTGAGCTTCAACTCAGGCCCCTGCTTTATTTATATCTATAAGTGCTTCCTGTTGAGGTTTAGTGACAGGAGCATCCTGCCAGAATGAATCCTGCCCTGCATATTTCCGCTCTGCTGCAGATTGTGGAAGTTTCGACATTTTTGCGTTCCACGCGGAACGCGAAAATACCTAAATTTCGCAAGTTCCGCGAGCGGAACAGAATTTGTCACCCACCCTTATTTAGAAGTTGTAATATGGCAGATGGTGGACCACCACAGCTGCGCCACCGCCAGTCTGGTGGTCAGTAGTCAGGCCCTAGTTTCTAACTAGAACTACACAGTAGCGATCACCACTATATAATGTGTGTGTTTGGGTACACAAATATATATGTAAGTTATATATATATTACCTACTGGTGGTCGCCAGTACATAGTTATAGTTAGGACCTAGTTTCCATAGGAAAACATTTTTTTGACTTGACTATAACTTTGGAGTCGTTTGTCACTGTTGGTACTATTGTTATGGAAAGTTTGAGGGCAGATCCGTGCAGTGGAGACCAAGAATTTGGAGTGCAAAATAGGGTTGCGTTTGTAATGCTAATTCCCACAGGAATCTTTAGCCACACCTACAGTCCGAACCGCTGAACGGCCTTACCCCAATTTTGGCAGGGAGGTAGATGTGGATCATGGAAGTGCCGTCTGCTTATTTAGTGTAAATCTGTTCAGCAGTTGTTGAGAAATTTAAGTTTAGAATTTTAGTGATAGCACTAGCCGTGGATCATCCGCAGTGGTTTCACGATGAATCATGAATGCACGCGCCAACAGGAATGCTCTGATTGGCTGGACGTAATCTGAATAGAGAGTTGCAGCCACTATTTTATCTATCGGGAATGGTTCCCTGGGCTGAAAATTTGTGTGAAAGCTCACATAAGGAGTCAGGGCGGAGATACTCTGACACCATGGTTAAGAAATGTGGGTGTTACGAGACACAAGTTATGTGTTCATAATGGATTTTTTTTAATCACGCCCGAAATTCGCCATGATGCCGCATCCACCACTGCGGACCCAAGTACCATCGCTGGGACATTGTGACTATCAATGTTGTCGTGAACATTGGTGGAAATATTTAGAAATATATTAATTGGGGGGAGGAGCCTAGCGCGCAACCAAGATGGCCGCGTAGGTGCGAGGCTCCCGAGGACCTCCGCAACCTCCTACGATTATCCTGAAATTATCCTGCCCTGGATGAGGGGACTATGTTGGTGAACCTGAGCTGAGGTGGCACCCGTTTCCCGCTTCCGAATCGGACCTCGGACACCGGAGTGAGCACCGATTGAGGTTTGCGGCCTTCCCCTCGCCGGACCCCGGATTTGCGCTGTGGGGTGATCCAGTGACAAAGTGAACAACAGCGGCAGGCAGGGCCTGGCGACTCGCGTACCCCGCACTTTCGCTTTCGCACCACCTTGTCGTCTCTGCGAGGTTGGGTCGCGGAGCCCTTGGTGTTGGTGTGGTGTGGCCTTGCTGGGAGACCCTGCCTGCCTGCAGGCTGTGATCCACCCCGCTGCTCTGAGGGGGCCCCCCCGGAGCTCGTGGCCCTGCTTTCCTGCTCTACACGACGTGGCTGGTGCGACTGGGAGACTGGTGGCCATGGCCACGAAACAAGATGGAGACCGGGCAAAGACCAAATCGACCCGGCGTGGCGCCGTCCATCAGGCCAACAGTATGGACCGCTATACCCTCCAGAAGGGATCTCCCGATGGACCGCGCAAGTCCCCTGAGAGCCCTCCTGATGCCCCAGACCTGCCCGCAGATCTGACTCTGCGAGATGTCATGGGCGCCATTGCCGAGATGAAGGCCTCGGTGGGCCAGCGGTTTGATACACTGGCGCAGAAGATTGACTCGGTCCTCGTGGATGTTGGCCTGGTGAGGGCCGATCTTTCCAAAACCAACGACCAAGTAGATTCTTTGGCCCACACCGCATCGGGCCTAACGACAGATGTGGCGGCCTTGCAAACAGAGGTGCGCCGGCTTAGTCAGGCGAGTGCGCTTATGGATCGACGCCTCGAGGACTCCGAGAGTCGGGCACGGAGGAACAACATCCGCATTATCGGGGTGCCCGAGGGACGCGAGGAGGCGGCGGCGGATCTCTTTGTGGAGGACCTGATTGCTACCCATCTCCAGCCACGGGGGCTGAGCAAATTCTTCGCTGTGGAGAGGGCCCACAGGGTTCCCGGGGGAAGGCCGAAGGTCGGAGCCCCTCCGAGACCTCTCATCGCCCGGATTTTCAATTTTCGGGATAGAGACGCTATCCTGCAAACCTCCAGACTGCATGGACCGGTCAAGCTTGACAATATGGAGGTTAATTTTTATCCTGATTTCACCCCAGCGGTCCAGAAGCAGAGACTGAGCTTCCTAGGCGTCAAACGCCGTCTTCGGGACCTAAACCTCAAATACGCCATGCTTTTCCCGGCCAAGCTGCGTGTGGAGGTGGATGGTCGCACGCACTTCTTTGATCGTCCCGAAGCGGCCGGGGACTGGCTGGATACTCTGCCCGGGGATCGTGATCGGGGGGGTGGGGGGGGGGGGGCGGCGGGGGGAGACGGCACACTGGATCGGGACTGAGGGTCTAATATTGGGCCTCACTCTGGACGAAAAGGATGCCACTTTCGATTCTGCGTCAGTTTTTGTAAGTTCCCCTCCTATGGAGGTTGTGTTGGGTCTATTGGGGGTTCTCCCTCCTCCTCTAGGGGGTTTAGTTAGTCTAACTATATATGGGGCGACAGGCACACTGCACGTTGGGGGGGCTGTTCGGGCTCATGCAGGGGTGCAGGGAGGGGGGAGTTCTGTTGGGGTGGGTGGGTAGGGATGGGGTGTTGTTCGTTTTTATCACAAGGCAAACGTATTTTTGTGTTAGTTCTAAAGTGCTCTCCGGGGGACGAATGATGGCTTCTGTATATGATGGGGGGTAGGGAACTAACTTTGTTGTCTTGGAATGTGAATGGACTGGGGGACAGGATCAAACGGGGTGTGGTCCTGCAGTTTTTGAAGCGAATCTCGCCCGATGTAGTCTTTCTGCAGGAGACACACCTCATTGGCAACTCCTCCTGCGCCATGAATCGGCGTGGCTATCGCCTAGTGGCTCACTCAGGCTTCACGTCTGGCTCAAGGGGTGTGGGCATCATGGTGAAGAACTCGCTCCCGTTGGAGATTGATGAGGTGCTCCACGATGACAGGGGACGTTACACGGTCTTGGTGGGAAGACTGGAGGGCAAAGTGGTTGTCTTTGTGTCAGTATACATCCCACCGGGGCTGCAGTCGACCACCTTTGCGGACCTTGGGCACCTTCTCCTTGGCCTTCCGGGGGGGCTTTTAGTTGTGGGGGGGGATTTTAATGCGGTGGTATCTGGGTCTGTGGATCGTCACCCCCCTAGGGACCTCCCCCGGGCACAGGCGTGGCTACCCGGCCTCTTGGATACATTTGGATTAGTGGACTGCTGGCGTTTAAAACACCCCACGCAGCTGCAGTACACTTTCCACTCGGGAGCCCATGGTAGTCTCTCACGACTAGACTATGTCCTTGTCCCGGCGGCCTATGTTGGGAGGGTGGGAGAGGTGCGCCATTTGCCGCGGGGTATTTCGGACCACTCCCCGCTCCTACTGCACTTTGATGTTTTTCCGAGGGGTGAGGGTAGGGTGGTCCCAATCAATCCTTGGTACCTGCGCGACCCCACCATTCGCGCTGAATTGATTAAATCCCTTCAGCGATATTTTGATGAGAATGTGGGGTCCGTGCCTTCGGCTGTACCGCTATGGGAGGCCTTCAAGACAGTACTCCGAGGGGAGGCCCTATCCCTTATTTCCCACGCCCGGAGGCGCGAGCGGGAGGAGGTGACCCGGATGGAGGCTGAAATAGCCGAGTTGGAGGGTGATTTAGAAGGTGGGGTGACGGATGCCGCATTACATGTCCTCCAACTCAAGCAAGCGGCCTATAGGGCCCTCGTCACGGAGGCGGCCAGGGGCCTCAGTAGAGAGCAACAGGGGCGACTGTATGATGTGGGTGATAAGGCTGGTAAACTTATAGCGTGGTTGGACAAAAAAGAGAGAGCGAATCGTGTGGTCCCGCTGATTGAGAAAACGGATGGTGTGTGTGTAACTGAGCCAGAAGAAATCGTCTCCTGCTTCGCGGATTATTTCCCTGGGGTGTATTCCCCGGTGTCTCCCTGCTCGGAAGAGGATTCCCGTGCCCTGCTCAGTGATATCGCGCTGCCGTCCCTTTCCGGAGATGACAGGGTGTCGTTGGACGCTGCTCCCACCTCCGACGAGATCGCCCTCGCCATACGCTCGGTCGCTTCCGGCAAGGCCATGGGTCCGAATGGTCTCCCTATCGAGTTGTACAAGTTGCGACCGGATACGCTGGCACCCCACCTCCGGGCTATGTTCCTGGCGGCACACTCGGTGGGCTCCCTCCCGCTGGACCAGCGTCTGGCTACAATCGTGGTCATCCACAAGGAGGGGAGACCTCGGGACCGGGTTACATCCTATCGGCCCATTTCGCTACTGAATGCGGAGCCCAAGATTCTCGCCAAGGTACTGGCCAATCGGCTGGTCGGCGTGGTGGGCGATTTGGTTCATCAGGACCAATCTGGCTTTATTCCCCATCGCAACACAGCCCTTAATCTGCGGCGTTTGCACGGTGTGCTCGCACGTGCCCCGTTCATACGGGAGCCGGCCATTTTGGCGTCCTTAGACGCCACCATGGCGTTTGACACGCTTGAATGGCCATATATCTGGGCGATGCTTGCGAAGTTTGGATTTGGCCCAGGGTTCATCAGTTGGGTCAAATTGCTGTATTCGGGCCCATTGGCGCAGGTGGTGGTGAACGGAAGAGTGTCGGCTCCGTTCGAGCTGGGCCGGGGCACACGGCAGGGCTGCCCCTTATCGCCGCTCCTCTTTGCACTTGCCTTGGAGCCCCTGGCGGAGTGGCTGCGGTGGGAGCCTTCCATCCGTGGTCTCCGCTGGACCCCTGAGTATGAGGACCGCGTATCCCTATACGCTGATGACATCCTCTTGTACCTAGCTTCCCCACGTAAATCACTCATAGTACTGGTTGATGTTTTGCATTCATTCGGTCGTAACTCCGGTCTGGTCATCAACTGGGCTAAATCGTGTGTGTATGTTCTCTCCGGGGAGGCTCCTATCCTCCCGCGGGGCTGTCCGATCCAGGTCGCCCCGCAGGGATTTAGGTACCTGGGTGTCTTCATTACTCTGGACCCGGAGGCTCGGTATGATCGGAACTTGCTTCCCCCCCTCCAGCGTCTGAAAGAGGATGTCGCGCGTTGGCGGCGTTTGCCGCTTTCGCCGCTCGGCCGGGCGGCATTGTTTAAAATGATGTCGCTGCCGCGTTTCCTGTACGCGTTGCAGAACACTATGGACCTCGTCCCAGCGCGCTACTTCCGCGAAGTGGAGAGTTTGCAGCGCCGCCTGTTCTGGGACGGGAGGCCACGTATTGCCCTGGCTAAGCTGATGCTCCCATGGTATGACGGGGTATTGCCCTCCCGGATATTAAACGGTATTATTGGGCCTCCCAGCTAGCTGCGATTAATCAGGGCCTATATGGGCCCGCCTTAAACCCGGCGTTTGAAATGGATAGGATGCTACTTCCAGGTGGTGACCATAATCGAGCGCTCTACTCTAGCGCGCCCGACGCTCGTCTAACGGGCCCCACGCGTGTCATGGTGCGAGTGTGGCACGCGGCCAATGCAGCTATGGGGTGGAAGGACCGTTTGACCCGGGCATCACCACTATACGCGTCTGAGCGGTTGGGCTCCTTGTGGACCTCGAAGGGCTTTGAGAAGTGGAACTTAATAGGCATTAGCAAAGTGGGGGATCTCTGGAGGAGGGGAGGATTTAAAACGTTCGAGATGCTGCAGACGGAATTTCAGTTGCAGGGCAGCGAGTACTTTCGGTATTTGCAGGTCCGGCATGCGCTGGGCTCCGTCTTTCCGGACGTTGCCTCCATCCCGGAGTGTTCCCCCCTGGAGGATAGAGTGCTGGATGGACACGTCCCTGACAGCACGATCTCACTGATCTACAAAAAACTGATCAACGACCGCTCAGACTTGTTGACTGCCCTTCGTGAGGCTTGGGTAGCCGATGGGCTGGAGCTGGACGACGAGGACTGGATCTCCGCGGTGGCCTCCCCGAAAGAGGTGGCCATACCGGCTCGCCTTCGTTTCGTCCAGCTCAAGATACTCCACAGGGTCTACATGACGGGGCCAAAGCTCCTGCGTATGGGCTATGCTGAGGACGGTTTGTGTAAGCGTGGGTGTGGTGCGCTGGGGACTTTTCTGCATATCTTGTGGGAGTGCCCGGAGGTGGAGGGGTTCTGGCGTGGTGTGCATGAGGTGCTGCGAGTGGTCACGCATGTGGCGCTGTTGCCCCTGGAACGCCTACCGCGGGGGAATCTGTGCTCCACCGTTATTGCCCGATCCGTCGCCGGCCCCGTCCCCTTAGCCAACTCATCCCCCCGGTACCTGGGCATTAGGTGTACCCAGCCCTAGTTCTGATCTCTCCCCCCTCTTGAGATTCCTATGGATGGCTAGGATCCCCCCTCTAGGGGAGCACGTGTTGCTATTTCCGATTGAGGATTGCCTTGTGGGTTTGTTTGTATTTGTTGTTCTTTAAGTTTAAAATGGAACCGTATAGTGGGGTCTGGATAGTGTGGCTTGCAACGATGTTACCTCCTGTGCATGCTCGGCCGCAGCACCATGTGTTTTATAAATGTATATCGTATGCTCCTTTCATTGCTAGCGGCCGGCCGGAAGGTTGTAGGCCCATACTTGTATATTTTTGAGTCTTGTAATAAACGGTTTCAAAAAAAAAAAAAAAAAAAAAAAAAGAAATATATTAATTAATCATGAATTTTAATTTTATAGCTATATTGAGATATTGATAAATGTTTTTATAGAGTTATTTATACAGTTAGCTATATACTGTGATGGTTAGAATTAATTATATAGTTATAATTTTTTTATCTGGTGGTTGCTATTGAATTCCTGCTTTTGGTTTTTGCGTTCACAACATGGGAATCATGATTACTGACATCATTGCAATCTCAGGCCTCACCATGAAAACAGAAAATGGTTTTTAGAGATGGTTGTTCTAGAAATACACTACAAAAAACATGAGTTTAAAGTGTAAAGTAATAAACCCCTAGTGTGAAAAATACTGCAGCATGTATGGATATATGTGTTTCACGTTATGGAAAAAGTGCGATCATCGCAGTTAAAAACATAGTCACAACATCCCAAATAACAGCAAAAACTGAAAATAGGTCTGAAATATTGTTTTTAAAAAGAATCTTAGTGAGTATAAACATGTTGTGAATAAGTATGTATATAGTAATATGTGTAGTGCAATGTTCAGAATGGATTTTGTTACATATTATTTTTTGATGTGTTGGTGGCCATTGAATGTGTGCTTTAGTTTTCCATTTTCGCGATGTGTCTGCAGGAATCACAACATCGTCGTAAAGATAGTCAAAAATGAAAGGAAGAAAACCTTTACACAATATTTCGGGTAATAGGGTGGGTCTGACAAGAGCTGTTGTATTGGTTGTGTGTATATGGCTGCTATGCATAAGACCGGATGCAGAGTTTCACAATACTTAGAAACATCCTGTTGCCTTCATCTGTAAAGTGCACTCCATAATTTCTATAAATTCCATGCTAGTCAAAATGCAGATTGTTGTTATAGAGACAGTCTTTGCGCTGGTCTCAGTTTTAGTAACATGTTTCCTGACTTTGTAAATCTGTGGACAGAATTGATTTGCCCATTTTTGTTTTTGGCATATATTAGAGTACACCAAGACAATGTGAGGGAAAAGCAACATCAGTTCTGTAAAGGTTGTTTTCATTAGGATTTCCAGCCCTACCCCAGTCAATGTGCCTCGGTCATTGCCACCACAGTGCACAATCATGAGGTTAGGAGCTTGGGAACCCTCTCTGGCTTAACCAAGTAACCTTTGGCAAACCCAAGGCCCTGTCAATACATCTCTTTTTTGCAACTTCTTTAGCCCTATAGATATTACTGTGACCCACAGCCCACACTCTAATCATTTTGTGAAGGAGCAATAGTAGTGAGAATAAGGCTGGAGCTGAATGAGGTAGTTTTCCAAAGGAAAAGCAGTCAATATGGAGGTGTTTTTAGTTTAAAAAAAAAAGATATATTTCATTGGATGCTGTCAGTAAGAAAGTGAAAGAAATTAGGCAGTGTGTTGGATACCTTAGCAAGAAGTCTTATTATTTGCTGTTGTTTAACCCCTTCGACGCGCATGACGGAACGGTTCCGTCATGCACGTCGGTTGCGCTGTGCGCATGACGGAACCGTTCCGTCATGGCCCCGCCCGCGCACGGAACCTTCAGCGTGGCGCGGAAATCCGCGCCGCGCTGAAGGGGTTAAGAAAAGAAATGAAATACAAACATAGGTATACTTTGGTATCGGTGGAGTAAAGCACACTTGCTGTGTCCATATTTAGAAGCAGCATGTTCCTTCTAGAATGTGCTGTGAACTTGTGACCTACTGGTTCCACTGGGTTGCTAGGTACACTGAGCTGAGACTCTACTGGGGGAAGGGTGTTAAACAGAGAACCGTTTTTAAAAAGTTGAGGAGTGATGACACAATGTAAGTTATGGCAAGTTTTAATTTCCAACACAGCACTATGTAATAATCTTGTGCAGTATTTAAATTAAAAAAACTGAAGCTAAATATCAGTTTAGACTAAGCGTTGACAGAAACCTCGTTTTGAAAGAAAGGGAAAGGGTTAAGTGGAGATTCACTAAAATGAAAGACATGATTTCATGTGCTGCCTTTCTCTCGATGATAAAGTGGAAAGTTAAAGAAGTTGCCATTTTAGAGTTGCTTTGTATGAGAGTGGTGTACCACTCTTGTGCTTAGTTTTTACAAATCTTAACAGTGTCAAAACTATCCAGAAAGAGCTAAAACAACAATATAATCAACAAACGCAATTCACTGGTATGTATATAACTTTGTAATTATTTTAAAAATGTACATTAGAGATGAAGATGTATATGGGAGTTTGATTAAAAGGAGTATCACAGTGATGTGAAAAATATATGAGATGAACTGTATCTATGTGGGACACTAGGGGCTGCATAAGCAAGATGGCCACACATAGGTAAGGCTCCTGTGGCCTGGACCCATTAACGTCCAAAAATCCTGTTAAACTGCTGGGAACAGTGCAGCCATAATTTGTGAAATTCTCGACCAACCCTGTCGGAAGCTTAGGGGAGGCAGTTCTTGATCCCGCAGACCTCCAGCGCAGCAGAAATCTTGGAGGTAAGCCGTGGCCGAGGGAAAAGAGCAAGATGGATGGTGGCGCCGTGGGCCTAGAAACTAAGTGAGACCAGTGCTGCTCACGTGGTGTAGGCCTCAGCCGCCTCTGGAACACTGACATTAATGCAGAAACCACCCTCGGACATCCGGACTCCCTTTTGCTCGCCGGAAAGAACCACAACAGCACATAGCGCCGGGAAACCACTTCAGAGGTAGCTGTGCGCTTTACAAATTCAAGGTTAATATTATTATTATAGTGGTGAGTGCTTCTTTTGGAACCTGACACTGCGGTGGGGGCCACCCAGCGAGGCGGTCTGGACAGATCGCTGGGCGCACCGGTCACACAGAGGCATGAGGTCACTTTGACCCCCTAGCATGGAAGTACTAAATAATAGTGGGCAGCTGGAGGGCCCCCAGTGGCGAGCATATCGGAGGGAGCTTTCTGCTGCCCAGGAGAAATGACCTGAGGCCCACTATAATACAACACCACAGCAAATGCCCATAACGGCGGAAACAAAGGACAACATGCAGGCCCCCTGGATAAATGAAACACAGTGATGCAAGCCTGAATTACAGCGCTAAATAGAGGTTACCCCTGGAGATCTGCTGACCTGCTTGAGAAGCTCCTGTGAGTTGCACATATTAGTGGTCATCTGGGTGACTTGAGGTCAACAATTTTTTTGTATCTGGGCCTGTACTAAGCGTCCTGTCTCTGGCCCTGGCCCCCCTCACCAGACTATTCACACAATTTACAAACTTCCTGTGAGTTAGGTGCAGAGTACTAAGCACCACTAAAAATACTCCCCTCGTCAATTCTGGACACTGTATAAATTGGCTACCCAGCACCAGTCCAGCTATTAAAGGTACGCCCATGCAGTAGATAGTACTGGATATAGTACCCGACTGGGAAGCGGAGAAAATGGGCAGAATTGAGGGCAAACAGTCTAAATTACCCTTTGAAGCCCAGAAAACTACCTGAATGCTGCCGGATGAGTAGACCGGGCGATTGCCCCGATGGAGAGCCAGGAAGACGACTGGAAAGCCCTGATCATTACCATGAAAAATAGCCTAACGTCAAAACAGTCTAAGATGGACACTAAGTCAGTCCGAATGGACACCATTGTACATACGATCGAAAAACATAATCATAGGACCAGAAGAGCTGAAAATAGAATTTACGAACTCGAAGATACCACAGTTAATAACAAAGAACAAATCTCCCAAATGGATCACCTGTTGAAGGTGATCGCGGCAAAAAATGAAGATTTAGAGGTGAGTTTGCGCCAGAATAACGTGTGCTTACTAGGTCTACCCGAAAGTACAAATACAGGCCGCATGGAGGATTTCTTTGAACGGTTGCTACAGGAGATATTTGGAGCCGAGGCATTTTCATCACAATTGGTAATCGAGCAGGCACACAGATCACTGGGAGTGTGACCCCCTCCGGGAGCACCTCCCCGGCCATTCATAGCCAGATTTCTCAATTACCGGGACAAGGACACGGTATTACGCCTAGCACAGTAAAAAAAGAAAATTGAATATAACATTACCACCCTCACGTTCTATCCGGACTTTACAGTGAAAGTTCAAGAGACTAGGAAAAAGTTTGTACAGGTGAAGAAGCTCCAACATGCCCAGATCGATTATGCCATGTTGTATCCGGCGTGACTTAGTTTCACACACCAAGGGAAACAACACTTCTTCAACAATCCACAAGAAGTTGAAGACTTCCTGAAATGATTCCATCGATCAACAGCCCGTGCAAACTCCAACCAATCCAGATCTCGATCATCTTTGCCATTATCAAAACTTGATTAAGGATAAAAAATAAATAAAAATGAGACATTACAAATGTGGCTCAACGTGACTGGATTGAGCCCGGTGACTCAAAAATGGTTCCCCCTCATAAAACTGCTTGGTGGAACACTGTGGGATCACTGTCCGGGCGGTCTCCTTGGCAGAGCCAGGGGGAATCCATTAAGACTAAGATAAGACTGCAACTGATAAGGTGCCCTCTCTTTTGTAAGCTATATGCCCCTTCCCGGCACTGGCCTATTTAAGCACCGAAAGAGACACAGGGTATGGGGCAATAGTTACTGCACATATCGAAAATCAGGTTTCTAAATAATCTTTATCTCAGGGTGCCCGGGACCTAAGGCTCAATACCCCTAAGCCTCCAAGGGAAATTCCCACAATTTGAAATATAACACAGTGGTCCAGCACTCCACTCAAAGTAAAAGATAGTCTAGTTCAACAAAATTTCAAATCCATCCAGCAGGTCTTGTATAAATTCTTTATTCAAAATGTTCTTAAAAACACACAACCGTAGCCAACGCGTTTCGTCCCTAAGGAGTTCTTCAGGGCTGCAAGTAAGTACACATAAAAAAGGAGACATTATATTTACAATAATATTTACAAACATTTGTACAATTAAAAACAATTGTTTAATGAACTTTTTATATTTACAATCTTTATATTCTATAGTACATATTCATGCCCATTCATATAGTTTTACCTAATATTGGCATTTTCAGTGGGCATATGCTCAGAGTAAATCCATACTTAATATCCTGTGTTAATCAAACAACCTGCCGAAAACCACTTTAGCAAATGATGACAAAATTGGGTGAGTGGTGGTTTCGGGGTCTCTGCACTCTGATTCTATTTTTTCTTAAGGTCATCTATTTCTTAAGAACCATTCTACCCCAGTTATAGTGCTGAGAGCCCGAGATCGTTCCCACATAGTCCATGTATATACCATTGCGCTACCAGAAGCAGCAAAGGTATGACTGACATTTACAGCGAGCAGTTTATATATCTTTCAAGGAAGCTTCCTACCACAATCCAATAGAGTCAGTCTTACCGAATAAAGTGTCAGCAAATCTTTCTCAGGGTTCTTCACAGTAATGTCAAAAAACCGTCAACCCTCCCAGAACAGCCGCCTCTATGACCAAAGCATATAATAGTCTTTAGAAGAGATCCTATATCAAGGATGGTATGGTAAAACGAAAGATGCCAAGATAAACATACCTCTATATTTAAAATATCAAACACCTTATAAGTAGGGGATGCAATTGTCGTGGTCGGTCTCGGGCGGGATTTCGGCGTTAGCCAGTTTTAGTCTATAAACGAATAAGAAAAATATATATTTACCGCCTTTTATTTTTGGCCAAAATCTAGTCCCAGCAACATAAAGACATAGCCTAGTCATATGTTGCCTACTGCAATATGTATGGCAACCATATTTAAATATGCCACACCATGGATAATGTAACCATGATGAGACTAGGGTTTAAGTATACCCCAAACCAAGAACAAAGGTTCTTAGAAAAGAAATAGTAAAATGACAGGGGTAGAGAGTTAAGTAATGTCAGTGGGAACCTGATTTTATACTATAACGTTAAAGCAGAAGTGCGCCCAAGAAAATAAGCTCATATGTAAAAAGGTCAATAAGTCCCCCCCCCTGGAGCCAGATCAGAGCTTAAATCACCCTTCTATCATAGTCCAAGACTTACTAGTGAGCGTTATTGGTCTGTGCCCATCGTGTCGTTCTTCAAGGTGATAATAGACTGTCAAGACGCCAGCGTTTAAATACCCTGCGTTAGGAAAACACCTGAGGCTAATTGTTACATAAAGTACGGCTAACGATCATAACCATGGCCGCCATCTTTTAGTTGACCAGAATGTAGATCAAATATTCCAAAAGGATGACTATTGTATTCCCTAGGATTTAAAGAGGTGATCCAACCCAAATTTCTTAATGCCAATAAGTGTCAACAACATACGGGTGATCACATCCACTAAAGGGAGTATATTGTTAGATCGCGGAAGCTATCACACACATGTCGTCGCCATCTCAGATGGAGTACCTGAGACTACTAAATCACGGCATGTGATTTGCGATCCTAACTTTAGCCGCCATCTTAAAATGGACCGTAAAAGCAGTACACTACTTTCAAGATTGTAGCTCTTGCTCATTCAAAATGTATTCAAAATAAATTCTACTGATCAGGGGTATTCATAAATTAGTACATATATAATCGGGCGCAACCTGATAAGGCAAAACAGTATCATACGTGTACTCTCGCCATCTCTGAATTTCTGGAAATGCTCTTATTAGATTTCTTGGAAGTAAGTAGTTTTAATCTGAGACGGCATGAAACCATAGCGGCCATTTTGTAATGTTTAACGCCGCAAAGTTAACCCGCCCAGTATAGTTTACATAGCGACTAAAGCCGAATTTCTTTACATTAATCGATACATGAGTGAACGTTGTGATTTAACAAAAAAGCGAACAGATTCCAAAATATTTTAAATGTGTCATACTCGTATCACTGCCATAACCGAATTCACGGAGGAGCTGTTGCCTAATTTCTTAAAGTAAGCTAGTCTTCTGAGAACAATATAGATTCATTCTGGCCATCTCATAGTACTTGAACAGGTTAAGTCACAATACCCAATGCAGTTCTCACAATTGGGCTATGATCGAATTGTTACATGATTAACAATCGTAATCAAGTGCCAGAGTATAGTCATGTATATGTTACAGACATCTTACATAATTGCCACTACATATATCTCTAAATAAGTTTACATCAAAAAATATAAAAAATTATCAAAAAATAAGGGCGCCATAGTCACCATATTAAGTTATCCCATAATATGTCTTAAAGAATGATGGAGTTATAATATCTAATATAGCTGTCTACATGAGAATGACAGACAACATCATAAATTCGATATACTTGATACAGATCTTACTAGTACTTGTGCACATGACAATGAGCATGCGGGTTAAATATCAATTTTAAAATTCTCATAATTTACACATTATGTGTTATGTCTGAACTTGTGCAATAAAAACCGAAAGAATAACCAAGCAGTGTACATTTCACAAAAAATGATACATCTCATTATTAATGTTTAGGCCCATAGTGGTAGTCCTTATGCGACAGATCCAGCTGGCTCCTGCCTGCCTTAGTGCTTTGACCCTGTCACCACCCCTCTCAGGTGGTTTTATCTGCTCAATAGCGTGAAACCATATTTTTGGTTCATCTGGGTGATTTTCTTGTATATGAACAGAAACTGGGTATCTTTCATCTCTATTCGCCCTAACATGCTCTTGTATCCGTATTTTAAGATTACGGATACTGCTGACCACATAGATTTTGTTGCAGGCGCATACAATGCTATATACAGTGTACATTGTATTGCAATTTATAAAGGTGTTAACTTTAAATTCTCTTTTAGTGTTGTATTTGAATTTAGATTTTTTATGTAGTCCCAATTGGCAGACATTACATGAACCGCACACAAAAAACCCATCAGGTTTATTTGGCAACCAAGAAGTTATGCCCTTTTTCTGATCTTTCACATAGCTGGGGCAGGGCATATTACTCATAGTTTTGCCCCTCTTGTATACTATCCTGGGTTTGTCTGAGACTTTATCAGCCGCTAACTTTGCAGATGTTAATAAATGCCAATTCCTATGTGAGATGTTGTAAATGTGATGGCTATAGGCATTATATTTTGTTACAAAGACCACATTCTCATTTTTGACTTTCCGCACATTTTTAGGTTTGTGACTAAGCGTACTCTGCCTGTTCACTTTCCTAATTCTTGTTTCTGCCAGTTCAAGACTTTTGTTAGAATAGCCTCTACTATAGAAATTCATTTTTATGTTCTCCAAGTTTTCATTAAATGACTCTTCCTGGCTACAATTTTGTCTGGAGCGAACCATCTCACCATAAGGTATTGCTCTGATGGTTGCGCCAGGGTGTGCACTTTCAGCGTGTAACACACTGTTGCATGAGGTAGGTTTCTTAAACATGTCACTCTGGATTTTATTTTCAGTGACAAATAGTCTAAGATCTAAGAAATCTCTGCTTTCCCTTGAATATTTCATGGTAAGTTTAACATTGAATCTGTTTGTATTAAGATAACATTGATAGGCCAATAGTTCTTCCTCCCATCCATTCCACATGAGTAAGATGTCATCTATATATTTCGTATAGAAAATAATGTTGTCAATCCATCTCCTTGAGCCAGATCCCCAGGCATGCTCCGTCTCATACACACCCATAAAAAGGTTTGCATAAGACGGAGCAAACCTGGATCCCATGGCCGTTCATTGTTTTTGTAGGAACCATGCCCCATTATGTAGAAAGCATTCATAGTGAGAATCATGCGTGCCATATCAAGAAGCATCATGGTATGTTCCAAATGTTAAGCATTTCTCTTGTATAGGAAGTGCTTCAAGGCTTCCAAACCTCGTTCTGTATGGATACACGTATAAAGGCTTTCAGCATCCATAGTAACAAACATGAGGTTTTCACTGTCACAATCAAAATCTTCAAGTTTACAGAGCACATCCCTGCTGTCTTTCAGATATGCAGGTAGATTTCTTACTAGAGGCTGTAGAAAACCATCTATATACTCAGATAGATGTTCAGTAGGACCCCCATTGCCAGAGATGATAGGCCTCCCCGGTGAAAAACTCCCCCTTTATGTATCTTGGGGAGTATATATATGCAAGGATGCCTACTATCATGAGCCTATAGATATTGGCATTCTTGGTCTGAAATGAGTCCTGACTCATGCCAGTCCTGCAGTCAGGCATTGATAGCTTTCTCAATATTGGGGATAGGTTGTACTTTTAGTTGCTCATAGCAATTGATGTCATTTAATTGCCTATCAATCTCACCCAAGTAATCATTAAGATCCATGAAAACTATGTTCCCCCCTTATCTTCTTCGTGTATTACTAACTCTGGGTCCTCCTGTAAGTTTTTGAGTAGAGCCAAATCCTCTTTGGACAGATTGTAATGGTGTTTACAATGGGAGTTGTTACCATGATTATCTTCTAGTTGGAACAGCTGTTGTGTAAACTTATCTAGGAATTTGTCAAGATGTGCGTCATGACATCCTGATGGGACAAATCTAGATTTGTTTCTTCGACCGCTGTCCATAGTGGTATTTTCACATATGTCTAACAAACCAGCCATCTGTACAATATCTATCTCAAAATCATCTTCATCCAAAGTTGCTAACACATGAATGCCATCCAATTCTGCAATTGTTAAAGTAGGAACATAATCCTAATTTCTTAAAACAGTAGTAGTAATAGACGGATGTTCAGAAAAATATTTCTTAATCTTATTTGTGTCATAAATTTGTAAACATCAGTGTGTACATCAACAAAGTTACAATGTGTAGTTATACAAAGTTCAGACCCTTCTGAAGAACAAACATCTCTTTTTCATTCAAAGATCTAGATGACAAATTGATAATACTTCGTTCTTTTGAGTTTAGGCATTCAACATCCTCTTCCCTGTTTATGTTCTCCTCAATGTGACCTACTTCCTTATCTGATTCATTTTGCTTTGTTGTCTTGTCTGAACCCCTGTTCTTACGTTTCTTCCCTTCCTGTCTTGTTCTATATTTGGGTTTCTCCTTTTGTTTCTCAGCCTGTAACACTGAACTTCTTGTAAAAAAAAGGGAGGTAGACGGGGCAGCTTCACTATTACTGGGTCCCTCCCTAGGGTCAATGTCCAGGGATGATAGAGAGCTATTACTAGATGAAACACTGACTTGTTTTTTTATAATATTTGTTTCATTGGTAGTTCTGGGGGTTATGTCATCATTTTTTTCGAGAAGGTAAAAACCCTACCTCGCTCATAATCAGTTTTGTCCCTTTTGATCTTTTGATCTTTTTCTGCTTTTTGTCTTTAAGGTAGATCTGATAGCTCATCAATTTTGGGTTATATTCATAGGACCGGGCACCTCCACATCCCTATTCCTCAACAGACGCCTTGTCAAAGGGCCACATGGGGCGGAGGGGCACCATGGAACCCCTAGCAACACCTTTAAGGGAGAACCCCTCTCTATCTCTTTTCTTTGACTTATGTTATTATCACTATCTGCTGATGAACAGTACTGTCGGTTTTTTTCTGTCTTTAATGTTAGTAAAGGGTGGGCCATACTTTCCCGACAAGTTGTGTTATTAGGTGTGGGAGGAGGGTGGACTGGGGAAGCATTCACTGTATCAAGACAAATATTGGCAATTTATCACAGAAATGCTATACAGTTGCTGTGCACAATGTGGCAATACTAGAAGTGCTAAATTTCTCCTCAGTATTAGATATTAGCAGAGTCACAACAGTCCACTAACATTAATCTCTTGTCCTGGAATGTCCGAGGGGTAAAAAATCCATGCAAAATAAGACAGGTTCTGACGTACCTGGACAGGAACCAAACACAACTTGCATTACTGCAAGAGATGCACCTGGACCCCTCCACCACCCCAAGCGTTGCTGCGTGATGGGCGGCACATTGCAGCTTCTCGTCTTATTTCACATAGGCCAGAGGCATGCGATACTTGTTAAACAAAATACACCATTTGAATTAGGTGGCTCCCTACAAGATTCAAAAGGTCGATACTGCATTTTGTGGGGACGTCTGCAGTCCCACAATGTTACAATTGTTAATTGCTATGGGCCTAATGTAGATGACCCACACTTCTTCACTGCACTATGGGGTAAAATACTCAACATTGGGTCGGCATATATACTATGGGGAGGGGATTTTAACATTGCTTTGGATCCCACACTAGATAGAACTCACATGGCACAGCAACACTATACCACAGCGCAAGGGCAAAAAGCAGGAATCATAGCGGATGACTATTTTCTGGACGCGTGGAGGAATCCCACCCTACCACCAGAGAAAGCACACATTATTTGGCAGTGCACTCATCCTGGCCGAGATTGGATTATTGGATAGTATCAAAACTAATGGGTCAATAGGTAGAACATGCTGAACGCCTAGCTAGGACATACTCCGATCACTCCCGAATAAAAATGGTGTTAGATCTCCCGGGAGGAGGGATGCCCTTTAGTAAGTGGAGGCTAAACCCAACAGCTTTACTTGATACTGCATTTCAAGCTGAAAGAGAAAAAGGAATCCACATTTTTTTTTAATGTAACATAGACTCTGTAGCAAAAATTGCCACAGTATGGGAAGCATTCAAAGCTACCATGAGGGGACTTTGCATCTTAAAGGGGGGAGGTATACTGAGTGACATCAGAAACCAACTAGAACAGTTGGAGGTCGAAATCAACCCTCTTGAAAAGGAAATAACCACCTCCACTGCTAGAAGACATCGAAAAGCAGCCCTCAGGGATAAAATTACTAAATACAAAGACACTGCGGAGAGAGAATGCAAATTTTAAGGGTAAATACCACAAGGCCCAAAACCTTGGAGAAGGAGATCGCCCTGGGAAAGCTTTAGTGGACCAAATCATAAAACCTAGGTTCTCCAATTATGTGACTGAAATGTATGATGCTGACGGTGTGCTTCACAGGAACTCTCCAGACCAGCTAAACATATTTAACCCCTTGAGTGCCCCGCCCTTTCCCCGCCCTGTGCCGGCCCTTTCATTAGCGGGCGGGGTTCATGACGAGATAGTCTCGTCATGGGCACAGCGCAACCGTGGCCCATGACGAGACCATCTCGTTATGGGCACTCAAGAGGTTAAGGCATACTACTCAGCACTATATACCTCAAAAAGAAAACAACCCCTCGACCGTCCCCCATACTTAGAGGCTATTGTGCTCGGATGGTTGGGGAATCTCAGCGAGTGTTCCTGGCCGCAGATCTCGAAATAGATGAAATATCTATGGCTATTATGCAAATTAAGTTAGGAAGAGCCCCCGGCTCGAACGGACTACCAGTAGAGTTCTATAAAAGTTATGTGGCACATTTAAAATTGTTCGAAGAAGCTAGTGAGGAAGGCATACTGCCATTAACCATGAGAGAGGCTATGATAACCTGGCTGCTTAAGCCGGGTAAGCCGGCAGAATACTGCAAATCTTTATAGGCCTCCCTAATTAACCGTGATACCAAGATCCTAGCTAAGGTCCTCTCCAATAGGTTGAATCTCTTGGTTAGCAACCTGGCGTTGCCGAATCAAGCAGGTTTTATACCAGGGCGTGCGTCATTGCATAACCTCAGAACGTTGTTCGCAATTATACAGGACATTGACCCTGAAATGGATGCAGTAGCAGTCTTTCTAGACACCACTAAAGCGTTCTATTCTGTGGAATGGGACTATCTTGTGGGAATTCTCAAATGTATGGGACTACCCCCAGGATTCCTCAAATGGATAGAACTACTTTATCAGCAGCCCCTTGCTACTGTTCCCCCCAAAGGCTCCCGCTCACCACCTTTTAAAATTTCCAGAGGTACAAGACAAGGCTGCCCATTATTGCCACTACTATTTGCCCTCGCTGTAGAGCCACTGGCAGCCAAACTCAGACAATATCATAAAGAACAGGTGCTTGAATACCCCTCTAGACACATCCTTGTATCGCTACATGCAGACGACATAACCCTATACATTAGAAATCTACAAGAGAACCTGAACCCAGTATTACGAGAATTTATCAAGTTTGAAGAAATCTCCAGTATACATATTAACTGTAGTAAATCACTAATATTCCCTGTCACCGCCATGGTTACGCCACATGCTTTAGATTACCCACTTGAATGGAACACTATGGAGGTAAAATATCTGGGCATAAAGATTACTAGAGATAAAACTAAACTCATGCATATAAACTATGGCAGAACTTTAGATGCCCTAACAGACTCCGTTACCCGTTGGATAGCTTTGCCGATGTCAATGGCAGGGAGAGTCTCATTAATAAAGATGATGGTACTGTCCAAAATGCTTTATCTGTTCACAAATATCCCTTATTGTTCTGGGAAACCATATTTCGCAGACTTAAAGACACAAATGATTTGATTGGTATGGGAAGGCAAGCTACCCAGGTTAAAATGGGAAGTGCTGACTCTTCCATTCTCACAAGGGGGATTCGAGGTACCTGACTTAGTGCTATATTATCTCTGTGCACAGGCACACTAAGCAATATATTGGTTCCACCCACCCCCATTCATGCCCCACCAAGCAGTAGAAATGGGATACATGGCCCCCACTCCCTTGTAAGGATTCCTCGCTACTCCGCCTAAAAAACGAGACACTGACCCCACAACGGTGTCATGCACTGTCTCTGCATGGAATAAGCTTGCCCACCTTGATTACCTATAAAATATCATCCGGAGTTGCAAGTCACCTATGAAGGGACATGTAGGCAACTCTTGGATAAATTCCATGTACAGATATGGGGAGACCTATACAACGATGGGAAATTCCTATCCAAAGAGTAGTTCTTTCAAGACAATACTCCCACAATGATGGAATTATTCATGTTTGTGAGACTAAGGCAAAGTGTCAAAGCCGCAACTCCAGACTTCCCACAAGAACCGCAGGTATTCCTGCCGTTACATGAGATATTGCAACCAGAACCACCCCATCATTTAACCTCTCTCGCATATCACAGTATGCAAACAGCATGTAAGCCACCCTAGTTATCTTCACGCGCACACTGGGAAGTAGAACTAGACATGACATTGTCGGACCAGCAGTGGGAATACTATTGCAAACAACTTGGTGATATTACAGCTAACACCAGGCTACACATTATCAATTATAAGTTCTTGCACTACCTATATTATACAACAGTTAAACTAAACTCATTCAACTTAAGGGACACAAATAGGTGCAAATGGTGCAAAAAAGAAGGTGCTGGGTTTCCTAGCAGTGGATTGCCCTGCAATTATTGAATATTGGCACCAGGTATTTGTAGCACTGTGAAACATAATAGAAACTCCAATTCAGACATCCCCGATCATCTCCATATTAGGATACACCAAAGAAATATTTGGCGCTAGGGCTATTGATAGCCAAGAGAAAGGTTGCCTGTAAATGGGGGACAGTAACGGCACCCAAATTTGAAGAATGGTTACAAGACCTAATATTATGGCAACAACAATCACTTACGTATGCAGAATTACTTCCACCTACTTTGAAACCAAGGGATATATGGGAACCCTTGAAGACTTATCTCCTTGCTACAACAAGCGACACATAGACTCCTGCACATGGTGGTATGAGTAGGGACACCACAGAGATAAAATGCAAAATTAAGTGCGCTGCCCCCTATGCAAGTATACTGTTTAGGTGTATCCACTGTTTTAGACTCACCAGTCAATAAGAACCGCGGACAGGGTAAATGCAATAATGACACCCCATAACAGAGTGTTGCCATTTGCCTGCATTGTAATGAATAATATTTACCGGAGAATCAGGACACATATTACCAATAATGCTTGTTGATATGTAAAGCTGTACCAGGAAGATGTACACATGTTTTGACTGTATTGCAAAAACTGTGACTGCTATTCTTAAAAAAAGTTGAATTAAAAAATAAATAAATACATTAACTGCACTTATTAGGGGGGAAGGGGTTTAGGAGGTTAGTTGTGCATGTTTTGTGAAGTAACAGAAACATTAATTAGTGCCTCTTTATTACATTGTGTATTTTATTAAAAAATAACAGTAAAGTCTTGTGAAAACTTGCAATGAGGAACTAAGAATGTTTTACATGTCTAAACATTATGTACAGATTAGATACATCTGTTATTTTGCATTCTGATAGTTTTAGTACTTTTTGTAACGTTATTAAACAGGAATAGTGTAGTGAGAAATAAAAGATGAAAACATGTTGTTCGCCTGTACATGAATTAGGAAGAAGTAATACTTGTAAGGTATGTATTGGGAAGTGTTTGTCAATGTGGTTAAGGCCTAGTTGGAAAAAGAGGGTGACAATCATGCCCGCTTTACATGTGCTTCGATGGTGAGATATGGTTTTTGTACTTGCACATAGCTAGCTATACGGTGGGACTTTTGAGGTAACTTAAAGATGCAGAGAGGTATATATTTTTTAAAAGATGGCTTGAAGGTGTACATCTATTAAGAAATCGCATTTATGTTTACATGGTGATCTATGTTCAGTAAGGCTGATGAAAATTCCATGTATATGGTGAGGGTAGTGTTTTCTTTAAACAAAGTTTGTTTAAAATTGAGACGGATGCCTCAAGAGTTCTTGTGCTCGCTTCATTTTGAGTGTAACTTTTGTTTGAGATATGCTGAATATATGTTTTAGAAGTAGAAGAAGTATTTGAGCAATGATGTAGGTATGCCATTCACAAAAGGTTTTGTGCTTTGAAAAATCTCCAAATGTTGTTTTCTGTTTTAGTAACTTACTGATGTATGTGCATGCTCACTAACAATGTAATGCATTGTTGTATCTTGTTATGGTGTCTTAGCAGCATGCAGAGCATTCTTTCCTCGGTAACTAGGATGCCAGAGTTCTGGAGTATGCCAAGGAGAGGAGAGCTGGCAATTGCTGAGAGAGGACATGTCTAGGGGTTGTTTCTATGGACTTGAATAAAGTTCCTTCTTGAAATAACTTGTTTACGCCTTTAAAAAATGGCGACGAGGATGGGATGTATTTCCAATGAGGGCAGACTTGTTATGTAGCTGCATGCCGGACTTATCAATCCAGAGACAACGATAATTGATTATACCAGTTAACGGAGCCCTTCAATACTGTTCTGTTGACTGGATTGTAGTTTGGAGCGAGCATCCTGCCTGAAATCTTATATGAATTGGGTGCATACAAGAAGACGCGATCTAGTCGGGACCAAACGCACAGAAAGAAAAGAAAAAAAGGAGAAGAAGAGAGAGAGCACCGAATGTGTAAAGTTGGTAAGAATTGCGAGACTTTGCGAGTTTGCAAGCTGGTGCTGCCTGTGCGAGTTCTCCTTTGCTAGATGGTGCTGTGCTGAGTAGATTTTGCCAGAGTGTACAAACTTCCCTATTGCAAGCATGGTGGCAATTGAGGAAAAGTGCATTTGTCAGGATATATGAGACAGCGTCGTCTCCGATAATTAAACTTGTTTGAATGCCGTCATACTGATTTCAACTCCAGTCTACCGTTACTGTTAAAACTGGAGTGGTGTTGCATACTTTGCGCAACAACTTGTTAGTATTTAAAAAACTGACTCACCGGCTGCCGCTCGTGTCTTAATGCATTGTTCGTCTGTGGTGGTGAACGTCATAACAGCCATTTCTGCTTGGAATTCTTGGATCCTGGAATCTTTGTGACCATCCTTTACGGAACTTGTATAGCTTCTCATTAGCGCATTGCATTGTGGGAGTCTTACTGCGTCTTGACGCATGATTCATCGATGTCCACTGAGAAACAGCGTGTGGTTGCCATGGTAACCTCGTGTGAATGCTTCAATGAGGAATGAAACTGCCGTATTAGAAGTTGGAGTACTATATTTCAGCGATCTAGTACTTTTCATGTAATTTAGTCGAGAAGAACAACTTTAATTTTGCTAGTTTAATTTTTTTTACAACAACTTTATGAGTAAGATGCAGACACAAGATTGTTACTGATCCACTACCTGGACTACAACTTAAATTAATCCGGTTTTCTTTTCAGGTATTTTTTTTAACTAGTGTTTATTTAATTAATTTCAGTGTTACTGTTCCGCAGAACGTTATTGTATGAGTGTTATACTACTTGAGATATAATTGTCCTACAGATAGGTAATACCATCAATATGGATATATTATCCATTACAGCCCCACCCAAATTCTTACAAAGCCCAGGAGAGCCCACGTTACCGTGGGAGGATTGGATAGAATCCTTCAAAACATATTTAGAGGCTATTGGTGGGGAGGATTTTATAGCTTCCCGTAAGGTAGCATTGCTCAAGCACAACTTAAGAATTGAGGGCAGAAAGGTATTAAAAACATTACCTATTAATACTGAAAAGAAACAAGTTATTATTGGGGAGAAAACAAGCGATAGTGAAAGTAAAGAGGAGGGTGAAGTGGTAGAGTCACATTATGTTTAAATAGTTCCCACTGATGAATAAATTGAGGTAATAAAAGCATTAGAAGAAAACTACGGTAAAAAGATTAGTATAGTTGTAGAGAGGCATGCATTCTTCTCTTGATCCCAACTACCTGGTTTGTCCGTAGAGCAATACATTTCAGTATTGAGAACACTTGCACCCACCTGCAAATTTAGAGACCTTCATGAAGAGATTATAAGAGATCAATTTATAAACAGAACGAGCAATAGTAAAATTCAAAAGAGACTACTAGATATGAAAGATCCTTCCTTACAACAAATTATAGAAGTGGCAAGACGGGTCGAGAGTTCGTCAAAGTATGTCAAAGAATTAAGCACAGAAAAACTGGTTAATATCAGGGTGTGTGCTCTAGAAAAAACTTATCTAAAAAGAAGGAAGGCAATAGCAAGATCACTACTATTCCTAAGAATAACAAGGTGTGTTACAGATGTGGCAGCACAATACACACTGCGTATTCTGACAAATGCTTTGCAGTCAAGGAGAAATGCTACAAATGCAAAAAGATTGGTCACTTAGCCTGCATGTGCAAGGCAGGGTCCTTATCCGCCCCAAAATGGAAGCACCCTGTGAATACCATAAGACAAAATTCAGAGGATGACAATTCTGATAATGAAGGAGAAGTTGAAGTAATGGTTATTTGTGACAATGTTATAAATGATGTATCTGAAGGTTACAATCTGCCTAAATGTGATTTAGGCATTAATGGCACTAAAATAACTGTGTGGGCTGATTCTTGTTCTCCATACACCATCATAGATAAGAACACATGGGAGAGAGTAGGGGAGTCACCAACTAAATCTGCCAGATGTTGAACTAGTAGGATACTGTGGTGTTAAACTTCCATTGTTAGGTTATTTCAAGTGCACCTAGTCTCATAAAGGAAAGGTAACTACTAGCAAGGTATATGTGGTGGAAAAGGGAAGAGCATTGCTGGGTTGGTGTGAACAAAAAATGTTGGGCATCACTTTTGATCCGAACCATTGACAACAAGTATTGGCCACTGAAGATGCTGAAACTATTAAATGGGGTGCCAAATTTCCAAAATTGTGGGGTGAAAAATTGGGTTGGTTAGTAAAATTTGAACACCGCATTGTACTTAAGCCCAATAACGTTCCGTGTGTGCACAAAGCAAGGGGTAGACCCTTTACTCTTGGAGAAAAGTTGAAATTAGAATAACTAAGGTTTTGTGAGGCACAGGATATTGAACCCATTGAGTCATCTGAATGGCTTAGTCCAGTTGTTTTGGCACAAAAACCGGATGGCAACTTGCGCATGTGCATTGACTTGAGAGACCTAAATCTAAATATCCTAGTTGATCGATACCCATTACCTCATATCATATTCTGTAAATAATGCCACATATTTTTCTCTGATTGACCTGTCTAATGCATATCATCAGATCAAATTGCATTCTTCTTCAAGACATCTAACGTCTTTCATCACACCAGAAGGAGCCTTCCAATTCATTAGAATACCATTCGGATTGGCATCCGCCTTGGCAGTTTTCCAAAGGGTAATGTGTAAAATATTGGTGGGGTTACCAAAGGTGTTGGTGTTCCAAGATGATGTGTTGGTGTGGGGCTCCAATCGTATTGAACATGACTCAATATTTACAAAAACATTGGAGAGGTTGCAAACCAAAAAAGAAGTTAATGGATGCGATTACACAAGGAACAATTGCGCTCTTTTCTGGGCCTTGCGGAATTTTATTCCAAATTTGTTCAGCATTTTGCTGACAAAGTTCATAGGCTTAGAGTATTAATGAAAAGGGGTGTCAAGTTTGACTGGACGGACGAAGGTCAAAAAGATTTTACTTCCATTAAAGAACAAATTGTTAAGGCATGTGCTTTGAAACCATTTAACCCTTCACATCAGAACATAATTGTAGTGGATGCTAGTGCTTGTGGCCTAGGAGCAGTGCTGATGCAAAAGTACTTAGGACATGAACGAGTAGTAGCATTCGCATCCTGTACCCTTAAGGGTGCGGAAGCTACATACTCGGTCATTGAAAAAGAAGCCCTTGCATGTTGGTGGGGAGTGAACTACTTCAAGACTTACATATTGGGCACTCCTTTTGAAATCAGATCTGAACACAAACCGCTCATGGAGTTGTTTACCACTAAAGGTGCTGCAAAAGCAATCCCCCGGATTGCCAAATGACTATACAGACTTCAAGGGTATGACTTTTCTCTACAATATGTTCCATGCACCCGTAATGTCAATGCCGATTGTCTATCCCGTTTACCATTGGAATGTGATGATGATGACATGGACTCCAATGATGATTGTGTGGTAGCAAGTGTAGTTTAACCGTGTGAAGGTGCTATATCTAGCGATGAATGGAAGGAAGCTGTAACAAATGACACTACTTTCAAGGAATTAATGGTTGAATTGTCAAATCCTTCTGAAAAAAATTGGAGAGTTTTGGACAGTATGGACAGAACTTTCTGTCGTGGATGGTGTGTTACGCAGAAGTCATAGATTAGTGGTTCCAGTAAGTTTGCAGACTAGACTACTAAAATTATTACATGAAGGACACAGTGGTTTGTCCAGAATGAAGAGGAAAGCCAGAGAAACCTTATGGTGGCCAGGGATGGACAAAAACATAGAGGAGCATGTACGTGGAATACATGTGTTGTGACAAAACCCATAGGGTAGAGGAATCACCTATCTCCTCCACTAATTTTCCTAGTAGACCATGGGAAAGAGTGACTATGGACATTTGTGGTCCATTTTCAGCCAAGGGAATAATCAACAAATATGCATTAGTGTTGATTGACTACCACTCTAAATGGCCGGAAGTGGCATTTACTGAAGACATTAAAGCATGTAATGTCATTGAATTTTGTGACCAAATATTTCGTAGAGAGGGATGTCCAGACATTTTGGTCACAGACAACGGACCTCAATTTATAGCTAATGAATTTAAGACATACCTTATCACAATGGGTATCACACACCACACTACCGCTGTTTACAATCCCAGGGAAAATGGTCTTGTGGAGAGATTTAACAGAGTATTGAAGGAATGTGTACAATTGTCTGAAGAGTGTGGTGGAGATTGTAAAGAGGCGGTAAAGAAAATGCTGTGGAGTTACCGGACCACACCTCATTCAGTTACTAGGGAGTCCCCATTTAAACTTCTCAAGGGTAGACAACCTGGCATGAAGGTTGCTCCTGGGTGGATGTTTAAGAATTTCTCTTGACTTGTATGCAATGAGAATATAGAAAGAAGAGTTAAGGAACATCAGGACAAATATGTGCACAGGCACCACAAATTGAAAAGGAGCAAACGCATTTTTACTGTTGGAGATTGGGTATGAACGTACAGCGTGGGCTTACAAAAAAGAGGTCTATCTAAATGGTCTGTACCCAAACGTATAACCAAAATTATTGGTAACAGTATTTGGTTGAGTGATGGCAAGGTGTGGAATATTCGTAGTGTCACCTTGTGCAACGCTGTTGAAGTTAAGGCCTGGTTGGAAAAAGAGGGTGACAATCATATGGTCAAAAGGTGCGACAATGTAAACAACGACAAACATCTCAGGAAGATTCCAAAGTGGCACTGTGATTATGTGACTTATAGACAAGCCATATGTACTCCATATTACAAAGTGATGTTGAATTTCATTGATGTTATTCCATGAACTTATTGCTGTTAATTCATTACTAATCCTTTTATTTTATTTTTCTTATTTTCTTTAACATGTTTAATTCCTGTTTTTCTGTTCTGCATTTCTTAAGGGAGAAAGTTGTGTTGTATCTTGTTATGGTGTCTTAGCAACATGCAGAGCATTATTTCCTTGGTAACTAGAATGCCAGAGTTCTGGAGTATGCCAAGGAGAGGACAGCTGGCAGTTGCTGAGAGAGGACGTGTCTAGGGGTTGTTCCTATGGACTTGAATAAAGTTCCTTCTTAAAATAACTTGTCTACCCCGTCCTAAAATGCATGTTTCTAAAGAACCATGTATGCACTTCTGAAAGTATGATGTTACAATGAGTGCTTTTACCCCGCGGTAGGTAACAACGCAGCCGTTACAACGACCGTGTTGTTACCACGCGTGGCATTACATCGCAAGTCGTTTCAACGACTTGCGCTAGTTGGCGCGCTGGACTTAGGAATAGTATAAATTACTATTCCTACTCCAGTTAGCGCAACAGCAGGGAAGGTGTTGGATTTAAAATCCAACACATTCGCTGGTGTTGCACGCCACCTAGCGCAAGTCATTGAAACGTCTTGCAATGTAAAGGCACGTGTGGTAACAACGCGGTCATTGTAACGACCGCGTTGTTATGAACCTGGTGGTAATACCAGCATTGTAAACGCTGTCTCCCTTCACTTATACATAAAGTGTAATACCTAGATTTCACTCACACTTAGCTCAGAAGAAAAGCATATATACAGTGAAACAGATAGTTTGAAAATGACAGAAGGAGATGACCAATGAGTCGGAGATATAGTGACAACTGTCATGTATCTAATAATAATGAAGGTACTTTCACAGTCAGTCAGGTAGAATTCAGGCACTCATGCAATCAGTCTGCCACTACTCAAGGAGCCATCAAATCAGTGATTCACTTTCCATGGTATTATTCAATTACCCAGACACTATACATGCACTCTTGCAATCAGACAGGCAGAAACTATGTAGTTATTGAACTATGCAGGCACTACCCATAGATCCATTCAATCACCTAGGTACTAACTATTGACTTATACAAAATACAGGGCTGTAACTGTGCAATCATTATAACATTTGCGTAGAACCTATGCAGCCATCTAAACACTCACTTACAACCCATGCAGTCATTGAAATACTGAGGCACACATGTGCATCCATGAAACACTCTGTGGCAGATTTACAAGCCCCTTGCGCCACTTTTGCGTCATTTTTAACATGGGAAAAATGACGTAAGGGTGACACAAAGGGCTTGTAAATAAGCCCCTCAGGCTCTACTCATACACGCATCTAATTATGTAGGGAGTACCATTGTAGTAAACCCATCGTTTACTAAGGCAATAGTCGTGCACTAATACAGTCGCCCCAGCAGCATACTGAGTTTCATTAAATCTCTCAAGCTTTAACAATGGAATCATGCGGTCACTCAGACATTTAGTGATTAATGTAAAAACGTGTAGAAGAAAGAGAGATGCAGTGAAACAGAAAGAACAAGTTGAGAGAGCAGTTGATAAGGCCTTAGGTTTGAAGAGGAAGGTTTTAATTTTGATTCTAAATAGAATGAAGACTCTTGACAAAATAGTGTTGTGCATGAGGAGACAAAACCAGAAGAAAATATTAGTGAATAGAAGTAACTGTTGTACAGTTTTTAGTAGAGAATGGGCACATACTTCTTGTACAGAGCCTTTCTTTAATGAAGAAAGCTATCTCTAGGATAACAGATTAGTTCATGCTATTGATTAAAGAGCACGATGTTATGAAATGAAGATTGGTAGTCTGATAGAAAAAGAGGTGATGGTACCTAGAAATGTAGAAGAAGTTATTACATAAGAGGTACAAAGAAGGCGTAGTGAGGGTACTGGATCCAAATGGAACTGCAGTAGTGTTTCTAGTATTTGACAGCAATCCATTGCTATATTAAGAAACTTCCTATGTAGATTTCCAAGGCAAAATTGAAAACACAAAATAGGTTGTACCAATCAACAAAGCAAACTTTAGGTAGGAGGCTGTATTATGTTAAAATGCCTGCTTTACGTTTCGGAGAAATGAATGGAGCACTTTTGCATGGTAGTGTGGAAGATGTAGAAAAGGTTTGTGGTGATGTGCAGTTTTGTTTCATTGGTCCGGAGCTGGTTGCCAGGGAAAATGAAGAGTTGTGAAGAGGAGGAGTTGCAGAAAAAGACACATATAATACAGTTGATAGTATTAAAGAAGAGATTACAGAAATATGTTTGTATATGTTTTTGATGCACTTACTACAAGATTTAAACACAGACTGTTGACTTATATTAAAAAAGTGAAAAAGTAAATCATGAAAACTGGCAAAGGTTACCTGTGTATTTATTTGTAGAGGGACGATTTGATTTGTCTATACGGAGGTTATATGTAAGTATTATTACAATAAATTAGAAGATAATAAAATGAACTACACATAGATATTAGACACCCATATTGTAAGATAATAAAATGCCTGCTAAGGTAGAAAAACTAAGAAGGGCCAACAAGAAAAAAAAATCAACATTTAGTATTCAT
The DNA here is from genome assembly GCF_964204655.1 of Triturus cristatus. NCBI lineage: Eukaryota > Metazoa > Chordata > Amphibia > Caudata > Salamandridae > Triturus > Triturus cristatus. The sequence goes on from NC_140581.1 coordinate 349,073,657, forward strand.
TGCAGCATTGCGAAGGGCTGTTATGGACTGCTCTCCAGCACTGACTACAACTCCACAATCCATGCAATAATATGCCTTTGGGGAAAACTATGGAGCCAAATCTTGAAGTTGAGATTCCCCCTTTGAATTGACTCTCTGCTTCCTTGTTATTGTGCTGCTATTGAAGTCAAGGGTCCTTCAGCTTTGCATTGCCTACTTGTTCCTCACTATGAACTCGACTTATGAAATGTGCAAAAAATATAAAAGGAGGAAAAAAAATACCATGTAAGTTTTTGGGTAGCATTGTGAATAGCTGTAACACACTGCTTCCCAGCTCTTATAACATCACTACAGTCCATGCAATACGTGGCCATTCTTGAAAACCTTGGAGTTATATCTGTTGTAGTAGTCTTTACCTCTGAAGGGACTGTCTGGCTGGAAATTGTTGCTGCTGCCATAGATGTAGATGCTCCTCCAGCTTCCTTCGGCTTGATCAGCAGTTGGTGACGTTTTCAATGATATATTTGAAGAGGATATAACATGAACGTCATCCCACATGAGTTCAAAAAAAGTCTCCAGCCAAAATCTAGCACCTGTTTACAATAAATGTCTGAAAAAGAATATTAAAGTAGGAGGAGTGTGTGTATACTTCCTATTCATTTTACTCAAAAGTACATTATCCAATGATATTCCTTACTTTCCCGCTCATGTGATGTTTCCAGATTGTGCATTGCACATGTATGGCAGCATTTTTTTTTAATCCCACATGAGTTTGGGTAACAATGGGTAGTTTGATGGGTGTTTGGTAGTTATGTTTTATTTTTGAGTTCAGATGTTGATTTTTTTTTTTTAACTGTTCTTTTTTATAAATGTGTTGTTGAAATAAAGTTCAACCAATATGTGACTATACAGCTAGACTCAAACTTTGTGTACAATATGTCTATATATCTGTTTTTCACATTCTCATTTTTATTCGTGACTAATGATGTCATTGCGTCCTCACGTGTTGTTGTGAAGAAGGTAAATGCACATTTGATTTAGTTATTTGGACAAATGAATACAAAGGGGAAAGTTAAAATAGTATCTTACTAAATAGCTACACTGAAACTTTATGTAAAACATGTCTATATATGTGTTTTACACTTTGTTAAAACCACCCGGTATTCGCAGTCTGTCCTTGACAATGGCACTCATAGCATCATACAGGCACTACCTGGGCAATCATCAAGGACATCCTTTCTCCATCACTCTGAAAAAGAGCCTTCTGGCATAGTACTAATTTGAGGGTGAAGTCTCCTTGCAATTGATGGTATTTGGGAGCCAAGTATCACTCATGTTTCCTCCAACAAGTTCCAAGCAGTCAGTTTGCTAATAGGTCTTTGGAGGCCATACCCCCTTTCTTCACCACTCTCCAAACACGTCTCCTGGCACACTACTGGTTGGGGAATAAAGTTGTCTTGGATGCTAAAGGACCTTGGGGACTTAGAAGCCCTCCTGGTACTTTCTATAAGTCCTATTCAGGGGGATTTTTGAGAACTGGTCAGAAACCTCCCCTTTCTACACCATGCTGCAAAACTACTTTAAACAAGCATTTGCAATGCAATAGGTCTCGCATTTACTAGAGTTTGAGCTATTGGCATTGTAGATTACAATGCCTTTTATTAATGTGTTGGTTTTTTAAACAAATAAATAAAAGGCATTGTCATTTCCAATGCCAATAGCATAAACTCTCGCAAATGCGAGACCTATTGCATTGTAAATGCTTGTTTTTGTTGGACTTGTATATAGCGCAAACTCGACCATAAAGTATCAGAGCGCTTTACATGAGCATAAATTGCATTACGGATGGACACATTCATTTTGTTAGGTAAAGGGGATATTAAGTGATTTGCCCAGAATCACAGGGTGCTTGAGCTGACGCCGAAACTCGAACCTGGTTGGTTCTCCAACTTCAAACTCGGCCGCTCTAGCCACATCCTCTCCTTGACCTACAATGTAATTTTACCATTGCTAGCGACAATTATTAAGCTCAGAGTCTACAGTAGTCCTCTCTGTGCTACCCCTAAGAGGGAAGCAGGGATGACAGGGAAGCAGAGGAGACAGAGAAGGAGAGACAGGGCAGCAGAGGAGAGACAGAGAAGCAGAGGCGAGACAGGGAAGCAGAGGAGACGGAGAGGCAGAGGACACAGAAACTGAGGAGGCAGGAAAGCAGAAGAGAGACAGGAAAGAAGAGGAGAAACATGGAAGCACATGCGAGACAGGGAAGCAGAGGAGACAGGAGCAGAGGAGAGACAGTGCAGCAGAAGAGAGACAGGGAAGCAGAGGAGACAGAGAAGCAGAGGAGAGACAGGGAATGAGAGGAGAGACGGAAGCAGAGGAGAAACATGGTAGCACATGCGAGACAGGGAAGCAGAGGAGACAGAAGCAGAGGAGAGACAGGGCAGCAGAGGAGAGACGGAAGCAGAGGAGAGAGAGAAGCAGAGGAGACAGGGAATGAGAGGAGAGACGGAAGCAGAGGAGAAACATGGAAGCACATGCGAGACAGGGAAGCAGAGGAGACAGGAGCAGAGGAGAGACAGGGCAGCAGAAGAGAGACAGGGAAGCAGAGGAGACAGAGAAGCAGAGGAGAGACAGGGAATGAGAGGAGAGACGGAAGCAGAGGAGAAACATGGTAGCACATGCGAGACAGGGAAGCAGAGGAGACAGAAGCAGAGGTCTTATATATTCGCCATGAATTTACTTGGAAGCAGTGAAGACATGTTTGGGTGGTATTTTTAACATATAGCCTTAGAGCTGCTGTCGTAGGCTTTAATCCCAGGCATCTTTTCATCTTCACCTTTGCTGGCTCCACAACTATGCCTCATCTTCTTGAGTCGGGGAGAGAGTGAGTGATCCCTGGTGACCATTAGGTTCTGGTTGAAGTCGGGTCCGTTTCCAGGAAAGTGCCATTAATTATATGCAGTTTTGGGCACTCCCTGTGCCAGGATGAGGTGTGGAGCAGCGCGGCGGTGTCTGGCTGCGCAGTGGCCAGTGACCCTGGGCGGGTGGTTGGAGGCCCCGCCACACCTTCCATATGTCACGTTTCCACGGGGTGTGTGCAGGGGAGCATCTCCTCTGTTCAACGGGTGGGGTGTGTGACGGGCCTCCCCCCCCATCTTTTTGGTTTTCCATAGGTGCAGGGCGCCATGTCTTGCTCCACTGGTGCAGTTGCAACGTGTGATCACGTATAGTATGAGGCTTTCAGAATTCAGGGGTTGAACGTTGGTCATATTTCGCTTTCATGTGCCGATGGAAGTATGGGCATACTTCTGCAGTGCAAGCGGAATGCTGCTTTTCCTGCTCGTAAATTACTTGGTGTTTTTGACATTGGCCTAGAGGGGATGCTTGCGCAGCGAATAAGGTAATCGCCTCCGTGGCTGGGTTTAGCGCATACATTCGGCCCCCCCTCCCTTTTGCGTGGGATGGTACCCATTTGTGATGACGGTGTTTTTTTCATACCACATCGAACCTTGGAAAGGCAAGTATTTGTTTTGTGCAGCATGACCACAGGATAATGCTTAGTATGATGAGGCGTGTTGGAATATCTAGGTCTGTTAGACAAAAAACCCAAAACGGTACACATTCAGTGCTGTGTGGTAATACTTCTTGGTATCTACATGTGTGGGCACGCACACGTGGTGTGCACTTTCGGAGTGGCCATGTGCACGGCATACTAGCATACACATATGCCTGTTTCTGTAACTGAATTAGTGGGTTGCATTTCCCTCCCGTCTCAGCGCGGGGGTCTAGCTATGGCCATTCTCCTTTGTTTCAGTTCTCTCATGGAGATCCTGGCTGCTTATCTTGAATGAGTCACATTCTAAAGTGGGGGAAGGGTTTGCTGATGCGCTGTATGAACTTGGTCAATGAGACTAGCTTTCCACTAGCCGCGTATATGGGAACGGGGATGGGTTCGTGTAATCCATTTGAGGAAAAACGCACGTGTATGTTCGTATTGCGCTGGTATGACAGCCATAGGCATCTGTAGATTTGTTGAGAAGGTGCTTCGCAGGGGTGTATTAGCACATACTGTAGGAGATGCAGGTTAATTATAAGCATCTACCTGGGGTTGTTCACTGACGATAGCATCTTTCACGCATTTTGTTTTCTTTCTGTACTCTACGTGTATTGATTGCAGAGGTTGTACTCGATTGTGGTAATCAGCTGGGTCATCCGCATTTATTTAGCGGCGCTTATCGGCAATACAAAAATACACATTTCAACGTTGTTTCCATTTAATCTTTAACAGCAGGGCGGGAGTAGTCAAATAAATTTGCCTTTGTGGCGCCCACAGGAGCATCTGATACCCTGGGGGCGCAAGTGTAATTACAACAAGCGCTAGTAATGTTGCCAGTTGTGGGTGTGCCGGCAGAGGAGGCTGGGTCTGCGCAGCAAAGGGGCCGTGCGGCCGTGAAATTGAAAGTGATCGCGATCGCGATCAAAGCGGCCGTGCAGAGGGAAGAGCATATGACAAAGAGAACAAGTACAGGCTATGTCAAGCGGAAGTGATCGCGTTTGCGATCAAACATCAAAGCGGCAAAAGTGAAAGTAATCGAGCAGAGCATCAAAGGACTGGGTGAGAAGGGAGGGGGGAATGCAATTAGCAGAGGAGCAGCTGTGCACGTGCATGTGATCTCATGCACTCAAGGTTTAGGCCAGCCAAAAGACTGTGGGTAGCACTTTGAAAATCCCACATATAAAATGTCTCTTGGAGCCTTTGGCTCGCGAGACCTAAAAACAAGGAAATTCACAGTAAAACACAAAGGTCACAGGTAATTTATAGTTAGGAATTATCTTTTTTTTTTATGAGTGATGTAATATGTGAGGTCATAAGCAGTGCGTTGCAGGAACGTGAGTAACATTTAGCTCAGCTAACTATAACTACTGAATTTCTCTGGCTTTGTACGAGTGAAATATCAGCCTAACTGTAATGTCCCTGTAACCTTTGTTTTTTTCAGTGAATATCTAATGTTTTTTTAATCCTATTTCCTAACTTAAACAGCACTGTAACCTTTGCTCTTTTAGTGAATATATATATAGGTGGTGTGCACCTGAGTGGTACTTACCTGCGTGGTAACATCTTGCAGTGTAAAAGATGCATGGTAAAAGTTACATACCCGCTTTACTTAATCTTACACGTCTTTATAAATCGGCCTTAAGTGTACAAATCCCTTTTTAACATTTTTTTAAATTAAGTTTTATTATGCGTTAATAAAGAATACAGTTGTAGTTTACTCAAATTCCTAATCCAAATCAGGAAATAAACACAAAACAAACAATTCCGGCACATCGTCCCATCCCAGCCACATTTATAAATTGTACACAATATTGTAATCCTCTCTGCCTCCCTGCCCTGCCCTCCCTCACATCTTCGTTCATTTCTTTGTTTTTTAAACACAGTAACTTAGTCTGCATCCTTAGACAACATGTAGGCTATATACATGGCCCAAAAAACTCTGGGCCTGGAAGCCTGAGGTAGCTCTTCAGCATATGTTTCCAATTGAGCTTTGCAATAGGCTAGAATCTACATCCAATGCAAGTGATGTGGTGCTTTCCTCCCCCCTCAGCATATTGGCACTCTGCGTTTTGTCATTAGCAATGCAACAGCTGTTAATTTTCGGGACGGTGGCGGAAGCGTTTTGAGGAGACCAAGTAGGCAAACGGAAGGAATACACTCTATGTGCATCTCTACCATTTTGCATCAGGTCTGAGTTACCCTCTCCCAGTATCGAAATACCGGTCCACACTCCCATGCCAAATGCAGAAAGTTAGCCTCAGCAGCCCCGCATCTCAAGTATGCAGCCTCGGTGCGCAACCCAAATTTGTGAAGCTGTATGGGGGAGTAGTATGCTTGCTGTAAATATTTGTAGTGTATTATCTTGAGGTTACATTTTGGGGTAAGCCTATCCAACAGAGCACAGCAAAATTCCCAATCTGTCTGCGCCAGCGAGGCACCCAGAGCTACATTCCATCGCTCTTTGGCTTTATCTATGGACCCACAATTCTCACGATGCGAAGCGTTGTAAAGCTTAGTAATAGCTTTTTTCCCATCAGCGCATGCAAGCAGGGACTGCAGTGAGGTCAATGTGAGTGGTTCTTGGGTAAAACCAGGAAATAGTGCTTTCATGGCTGCTCTTAGTCTGTAATATATGAAACTCTGTAATGCAGTGCATGACCGACCCCTCCCGAAGTCCGCAACTGTGATAAAAGAACCTGCAGGGAAAGCATTACCCATGGTTTTGTCCCCAGCCTCCTGTAGGACAGACAGTGCTCCTGCCTCCTTAGTGACTGACAAAAATGGGTGGTGTACTAACCGGAGTAATAGTGCATATAGTGGGGTTTTGTTAGCTCGCATTACGAGTGCTCGTCATGCTCTGGTTATGCTGTAAACCGGGCCTAGGGACCTAATATTGTTGGACGTCCTCACATGTGGTATCATCGCATTGAGGGAAATTGGGCGAGCTTCCTCATTTTCTACAGCTGTGTGTGCTATGTACCATCGGGGGTGAACCCAATGGTGAGCAAAGTGAGCCTGAGCACACTGGTAGTATAGATAGAAATCTGGAGCAGCGAACCTCCCTTGAAGATAAGGGCATGTGAGCATCTGCCAACCTATCCTAGACTGTTTTCCGGCCTATGCAAGTGTTGTTAGCAGGACTGCAATGTTTTTTAACCCCTTCAGCGCGGCGCGGATTTCCGCGCCAGGCTGAAGGTTCTGAGCGCGGGCGGGGCCATGACGGAACGGTTCCGTCATAAGCACAGCCCAACCGACGTGCATGACGGAACCGTTCCGTCATGCGCGTCGAAGGGGTTAAAAAGTCCACGTCAGCGGGATTGGAATACTAACAAACAAGTACAAAAACATAGGTAGCACCACCATTTTTATGACTGCTAGCCTATCTGCTAAGGATATTAGCAGCTGTATCCATCGCTCCATCTGTTTGTGTAATTTCGTGATGGCAGTACCATAGTTTTGTAGTATCACCACTTTTGTATCGCGATGCACCCATATACCCAGGTATTTAAACGGTTCCATACACCATTCCAGCGGGTATTCTAGCTCGTTTTGGGATGTGGCGGGGGCAGTGGGAATACAGTCGATTTATCCCAATTTATGGTTGAGCCCGAGTACCATACATACTTGACGTATTCCCTCACTACTACATCCAGATTAGTTTTGGGTTCTCTGACATATACCACCATATTGTCGCCATAAAGTGATATGGCCTGAGGGCGCTCGTGGAATTAAATGGCCACTGATGGGTGTTTTTGTCTGATCATACATGTCAGTGGCTCTAGGGCTAAGGCAAATAAAATTGGGGAGAGCAGACAGCCCTGCCTTGCACCCCTCTATATTTGCATAGTACTGGAGGTAACACCGTTAACCTGAACCCGGGCTACCGGGTCTGTGTACAACAGCTGAATCCACCGCAAAAATGCTTGTGGCATCCCCATACTAGTCAGCATGGTGAACATGTACGGCCATTGGACGGAATCAAACCCTTTGGCCACGTCCAAAAACACGGCCACAGCTGGTAGTTCGGGGTTCAGCTGATGCAGAACCGCAAAGAGGGTATGAAGCTTGTAGGTGGTGGATCTAGCGGGTATGAACCTCGCTTGGTCTGGCAGCACCAATGCCGGCAACAGCAGTTGTAATCGAAATGCTATGATTTTGGCTAGTGTCTTAACATCTGTGTTTATCAATGACAATGGGCAGTAAAAGTCCGCCCTCTGAGATGGACTCCCTGGTTTCAATAACGTGATGAACAACGCTTCCCATAATGTAGGGGGGAGTGAGTGGCTATCATATCAAAGTCGCCCCCCCCCCCCCCCCAAATGATAGTAGAAGGCTGTAGCTTATATGTGGGGGCAAATAGGGTAGTACAAATTTCAGGGTCATCCGTGTTGGGGCCATAAATGTTTATTAGTGTTAGTATGGTACCTCCACATGACCCCGGCCAGATTGCGTACCTTCCCTGGTCATCTGTCTCGGAGAGTAGAGTAGTGCCTCTCCATATCAGAATAGTAACCCTTCTGAAGTAGGAGGAGTAGGAGGAGGCCAGCCTCAGGTGTGCCTATCATGCTCCCATAGTGCTTGCCGCCTCCACAGTGAGGTGTGTTTTCTGAATAAGGTCTATATGCACCCGGTGCCTATCTAAATATGCAAAGACCTGACTGACCTTCCTGGGATTATTTAACCCACGCACATTCCACCTGAGTAGATATAAGTGATGCATCAAATTAGTACCAGCCATAACTTGCCTATGCTGTTTCACTGCACAGTAGGTCGCACAGCGGGAGGTTCATTGGTGTGGTCATGAGCTAGGTGGTGGTCAGAATTACAACATCAGAACAATGACAATGCTCCCACCCCTCCACCCACTTCAGCGACCCCAACCCGCTGAAGCCATACCAAGCAAAAAAAAATAAAAAATTCCAACAAAAAGTATTACTGGGTCCAAAGAGAGTGTACCTTCATGGGGGGCGCGAGAAGTCATTTCCCCTTTGTACCTTCTAGAGGGGGGCCGGGGAAGTACAATATGTGCTCAACCCATTTCAATTATATATTCAAGAAGTCATACTTCTTAGCACCTGATCCTACTTATATAATCTAGGGCGCCAACATCCTCATGCGTAGCCCAATATGTGCTTACCCAAATGTCCATCTTGGTCGGCGCTCCAGTTTGCTAGCCCATATCTACTCCATTTATCACTCATAGTCACTGTGAACATCAAAACCTCCCAGACTCAAATCTGCCCGCAAGAACCATTCCTGAGAGTGTTGTTCCCACCCAGCGCTTGACATGAGTCCCTGGCACCAGTTGCAGCTTCCCCGTCGTCCTTGGAAGTACCACAGGCCCGTCACATACTCTTTATAAAGTCCATAACTGCCTTAGGGGTGGTTAGTACAGTGTGTCGACCATCATGCTCTACTCGCAAGCTAGATGGGTACAACATGGCATATTTCAGGCCCAGGGACTGTAACTTCTTCTTTGCCGGGGCGAACTCTCTCCTCGCCGCCTGTACCGTGGCAGTGTAGTCAGGATAGAAGGAGACTTCATTTCCCTGATATTGCACGACTCCCTTCTCACATGTGAGGCGTAGCACTGTGTCCCGATTCATATAGTTTAGAAGTCTGGCAATAATCAGCCTCGGGGGGCTCCAGGAGGCAGCTGTGCCTGCAAGCACTGGTAACAGAACTTTGTTTCCAGTATAGTCATATTGGCTTCCACGACAGCCAATATTTTTTCCATGTTTAGTTGTTTACGCTTGGACTCCTGGATATCATCCTCAGCATTCGATATGCACTGCTCTGCCGTTGAGAGGTGTGTGGTCTGCTTGTCTAGCTTCTAGGCCATATGGTCCATGCAGGCATTTAGGATCTCAATATTGCTGTCGATTGACTGCAGGCTCTGTTGCATGGCCAGCAGTGTTTCTTCCAAGGCCTTCCCAGGTTGCGGAGGCAGCTCCTTCTCAGAGTCAGAGTACACATGCTGTGTGTGTTTGGATGTCTTTTTTGTCTCAAACGTCAGACAGGATTGCTGGTGGTCCGTCTTCCCCATCTTACATCTTACTTTGATGTAGGCCTACTCAATTAAAGTAATGCGTGCTCAATTTCCTTTTGTCCCAACTGATAGTAGCACTTTAGCAACTACTTTGGGGTTCCACTCGCAGGAGGCGCAGACTACCCAACAGAATGTATATCTCTCAGGACACCCTCAGCTGCGTATCTTAAGGGGCCAGCAGCTGGAGGAACCCACGCACCACCATGCACCGGGCCCAAGCCGATGATGCAGTTTTTAGGTTTTGCTGGACCGCACAGCTGGCACCTCTAGAAGCACACAGCCTGTTGTCTCACCCACAGGACGAGTCGGCTCAAATCGTCTCCAGCCACCGTTACGCACACATCCACAATGCCCGCCACCCGCAGGAGGGAAGCCAATTAGCTGCTCACCTGTAAAAGGCTCCGAAGACCACTGCTTCGCAGGGCCGCCTCAAGGATATTTCTCAGGCTTCTTCACTCAACGTGCTACAAACTGGGAACTGCTCCCCCCAGGCTCCAGTCACAGCACCGAAGGCGCTCCACGGAATGCCCACCCACCCGCAGCACAAAGCAGCACCCTCACTGTCCTCTGCATGGCTCAGCTCCGCAATCAGGGAGACAGAAATGCAACCTAAACGAGGCAACACCAGCGGTAATCCGGCACCAGGTCAGTTGCTCCTCCACCTGTAGCAGCCGCTCTGCCTCAGTTTATAGGACATCCCCAGCAATTGGCTCATCATCTAAACGTCAGTCGACTGCCCACTTCACCGGGTGGGACTCACCACGTATCACAACAGGGTCCGGCCCGGAACCGCCATTTTGAGTAGTCACAGCCTCCACGGGTGTCTTGCAGCTATAAATCACACCAAGGAGATGTGGCTTGTTCACAGATTCATTGTCCTCCTGTCTTTATCAAAAATGCTGAGTTTTGGCCAGCATAATTGGCAGATTGAGACCCCGTCCGACCGAGCTACACTAAAGTGCAACCATCTTGCTGTGGGCTCTCTAGCGTCCCCAAGTGTACAACTCCCTTTTAGTAAAAGGGCAAATAGTAAAACTTCCCTTTTTCAAATTGTACTAATTGTACATGAGTAGTGCCTGAATATTTCAGTTAGTCCCATTTTAAATATTTTAATGCCAATTCACATAAACATGTAAGAATACCTAAAAGAGAAGTACTTCTTTCAAAATGCCTTTGTGTATAGGCCCCTTTGCCTATGACATCTCCCAATATATGCTGATAAAACAAGAGGAAAATTAAGTGTATTGCTTTTAGTGTTTCTTGTCACATAATCACAGTGATTTGTGCGAGATTAATATGTCATAATGCTATTAACCATTCCTCCCAGACAAGCGAGTGAAAGATATTAATAATGTTATAACGAAAAATCCGTATTTAAAGAAATTTAGAAGTGCTGATGCTTTTTATAGCTGCTCTCCTATGACAGCCGCTAAGATGGAACCTTACAACTCGATAATGTTGTTTATAATGTGTAATACCATCTATGTGCTGGAAAACCTCCCTGCACCCTGGCATCATCGTTGGCAGAACCTGTGTGTGTCATTTTGTGCTTTTTTCGTTTGGTGAGAATTCAATCTTTGAGAATGTCAACTTTCTGTTATGTTTATTTACCACATCAGATGGTGAGACAGTGAGATAGTGCAAGACATTAAACTTGTTAATGAATCTGTGAATTATGAGCAGCTAATAGCGCGCTTCCATTTTGATGAGTGCTGCTAAGTGACAAGAAGCTGCTATTTGTGTTTGACAAAAATATAAAATGTTAACTAGTTATTTAATCCAAAGGAATTTATTAAGAACACATGGTTACATGCTTGACTGAAAAGAGCGCTAGGTCTTATTTCATGCTGCAGAACAAATGTATAGTCCTATTGCCAACAAGGACAAGCATTGTCAAATCCAGGTCTCACTAAGGGGCTTATTATCAAGCCAGGCGATAAAATTATCGCCGCATTAGCGGCAGAAAACTGCCTCTAAAACGGCGATAACGGGCTTGATAATATGCTCTATGGAATTCCAATTGAAGCCCATGTTAGATGTCCTTCACATCTAACATGGGCTTCAATTGGAATTCCATGGAGCATATTATCAAGCCCATTATCGCCGTTTTAGCTGCAGTTTTCTGCCGCTAAAGCGGCGATAATTTTATCGCCTGTCTTGATAATATGCCCCTAAAGCTGTTATGTTTAGGATGTTGGGGGCATATTATCAAAGGCGGCGTCAAAATTATCGCCGGTTTAGCGGCAGAAAACTGCTGCTAAAGCGGCGATAATGTGCTTGATAATATGCTCTGGAGAATTCCAATAGAAGCCCATGTCCAGACCAGAACATGGACTTCTATTGGAATTCTCAAGGGCATATTATCAAGCCCATTATCGTCGCTTTAGCGGCAGTTTTCTGCATCTAAACCGGCGAAACTTTTTAACACCGTCCTTGATAATATGCCCCTTGGTAGGTTCAACCACCATGTTAACCCATAGAGGGGTGTTTTGAATTGTTCCCTTCCCGTCGGTCTGGAATAGTTGAGAAAATGACATAGGGACCAAAGCAAATAAATAGCCTTGGAGGTCATGACCCAAGACTGTGAAACACAAGCACCATGTCCTGTAATTATTTGCAATAGCTTGCTACATGCCAATTTGCATCCACAAGGTGCTTTACTTCCGGTGAGTGCGCAACAACCGGCGATGAGGCGGCCTGAACCCACCGCCTCACCTTGAGACTCCTGGATGTCGACTGCTTTCCCTTGCCCATTGGTGGCAGCCTGTCCAGTTTGGCTGTGCAGTCTTGCCGGTTTAGTTGAAGTGCTTCTGCGACAGAGTATTCAGCTGTCTATCCTCCTGCTCCGGCCTGAATGCGGTCCCCATGCACACGCCTTTGTGTGCCACTCCGCCAGTCCTGCATTACCCCATCGAGGTCTCGCTGCTCGTGGCCTGTTGCCATCCTGCTGCCGCTAGGGGCATATCCTGCTCATTCGGCCAGCTGCGGAGTCCGGTGAGTCAGCCTGCCTGCACGAGCCATGCAGTAGGTGGGGGATCTTCAGTTCTCATCCTCTGCCTGGCTGGGAATGGCCTGATGTGGGTCTGATGACCTCCTGCTATGGTTGGGCTGCTGCCCTCTGATCAGCCTACAAGGCGAGCACTGTTTGCTGCTCTCTAAAAACAAAGATAAGCAAAAACAATACAAGCAACAACAAAAAGAAGGACATTGTAGGCACAATAATAAAAGGAGAACGTTTGTGGTTTAATTGCTGCTCTGTTGCCCAGCCTGCATTGCTGTTATTCACCCACTCGAGGCCCACCTCCCAGATAAAAATGATGAAATCCAAGCTCAATTCATTCAATTAATCAATCAGAGAATTTTGCGGCATGCTACTCATCCCTGAGTTTCTCAAAGCACTAGTGGGGGTGGGGGGTTGCAGCTCCGAGTCAGCCAAAAGGCCAGGTCTTGAGGCTCTTTCTGAAGGTATGAAGAGTAGGGGAGTGTCTGATGTTTACCGGGAGCTCATTCCAGGCCTTAGCCATGACATAGGACAAGGCTCTTCCACCCACTCTGGTTCTGTGGATGCGCAGGGTTTCTGCTAGGGTGAGAACGGCAGAGCAGAGGTTTCTTTTAGATGTGTGGAAGGAGACTCTTTTGTTAAGGTTTTCTCCGGTTTTGGGGAGAGATTTGCAGTCGTGGGTGAGTAGCTTGAAGGTTACTCTCTTCTCGACATTGAGTCAGTGAAGGTCTTGCAGGTTTTGGACGATGTGCTCATGTTGTGGGATGCTGAGGGCGAGTCTTGCCGCGGTGTTCTGGATGGTCTGGAATTGTGTACCAGGGATTTGTTGATTCCGGCACAGAGGGCGTTTCCATAGTCCAGTCTGCTTGTTATGAGTGCATGGATGATGGTCTTTCTGGCTTCAGGGGGGTCCACTTGAAGATCTTGCGAAGGATGCGGAGGATGTTGAAGCGGGTTCAGGTGTTGGCATTGATCTGGCAGGTTATGGTGAGCGAGGTGTCGAGTATGATGCAGAGGTTCCGGGCATTGTCTGAAGGGGCCGGGGGTTTACTGGGGGCAGTGGGCCACCAGGTGTTGTCCCAAGCTGAGGGGGTGGGCCAGAGGATGAGGACTTCTGTCTTCTCGGAATTGAGCTTCAAACAGCTCCTGCTCATCCAGGCTGCAAAGTCTTTCATACCCTCCTGGAAGCTGAGTCTGGTGTCTTGGGGATCCTTTGTGAGTGAGAGGATGTGCTGGGTGTTGTCGGTGTAGGATACTATGCTGAGTCCATGCTGCCTGACGATGGCAGCGAGGGGTGCCATGTAGATGTTGAAGAGCGTGGGACTGAGAGATGATCCTTGGGATACTCCGCAGTTGATCCCTGTGTGTTAGGAGAGAAAAAGCGGGAGTCTGATCCTTTGGGTGCTGCCAGCGAGGACGAAGTGGAGCCAGTTGAGGGTGGTTCCCTGTATGCCGGCGTCCTGTAGTCTGGCTGTAAGAGTGCGGTGAGCCACAGTATTGAAGGCTACAGAGAGGCCTAGTAAAATGAGGGCAGCGTTGTGGCCTTGGTCGACGAGTATGCGGATGTCATCTGTGGTGGCGAGGAGGGCGGTCTCGGTGCTGTGGTTGCTGTGGAATCCGGAATGGGAAGCGTCGAGGATGGCGTTCTCTTTGATGAAGTTTGTCAGCTGGGCATTGATGATCTTCTCTGTGACTTTAGCTGCGAAGGGAAGGAGAGGGATGGGCCGGTGTTTTTCAGGTTCATCGGGTCTGCAGAGGGTTTCTTGAGGAGGGGATTGACTTCTGTGTGTTTCCAGTCATTGGGGAAAGTGCCGAATTCGAAGGTGGTGTTGATGGTGCGTCGTAGCTCAGATGCTATGGCAGCGGCAGCTCTGTGGAAGATGTGTGGCAGGTAGGGGTCTGCGGGAGCTCCTGAATGGGTGTTCTTCATGGTCACGGTGGTGACTGTGGTCCAGGTGGTGATGGTGGGCTGGCTGTCATCGCTGGAGGAAAGGGTGGTTTCTGGAGTCTGTTCTCTGAAGTCGTTGTAGAGGGCCCTGATTTTCAGCTGGAAGTAGGAACCAAGTGTGTTGCAGAGGTCCTGGGAGGGTCTGACATCCGTGGCTTTGCAGGGGGGTTTGGTGAATTGCTGGATGATGCTGAAGAGTTCCTTTGAGTTGCTGGAATTGGTGAGGATTTTGTTCTGGATGGATGTCCTTTTGGTGGATCTGATGAGTTGGTGGTATTCTGTCATGGAGTTCTTCTAGGTGGTATGGTCTTCAGTGTTTTTGCTGTCTCTCCCTCCTTTTTTGAGGCATCTGCAGGTGCATCTGGATTCCTAGAGGTCGGTGGTGAACCAGGTGTCCTTCAAGGGGCATTGCTGTTGGGGTTGCGGAGGGGTGCGATCTTGTCTGTGCAGTTGGTGATCCACCGGTGTAGTTCCTTGACTGCAGAGTTGGCGTCGGTCGAGGCAGGGGGTTTGTGGATGAGGTGCTCCTCTGTGATCCTGCTCCAGTTCCTTTGCAGTGGGCATGGAGTGGGTTTGTGAGCGAGGGCCGTGTTGAAAGAGAAGTGTACGCAGTGGTGGTCCTTCCAGAGTGGCTGCAAGGTGTGGCTGAAGTGGATGGTGGTCCTTCCTGCGAAGATGTGGTCCATGGTGTGTCCTACTTTGTGGGTTGGGGTGGTAACAAGTTGTTTCAGTCTGATGTTGGTGAGGTTGTCCTGGAGGGCGGTGGAGTCGGGTCACTGAGGTTGTCGAGGTGGAAGTTCAGGTCTCCGAACAATATGCAGTCCATACAGATGATGGCGTGGGGTGCAATGCGGTCGGCGATGGTGGTGATGAATGAAGCACGAGGTCCGGGGGGGTCTAAAGGCAAAGGTGCCGTGAAGCATATTTCTTTGGCTGGTCTGGATCTGGAAGTGGAGATGTTTGGTGGTGGAAGGGGGGGGTCGCTTGTGCTGGAGGTGCTCGTGCTGGAGATGGAGAGTTGGAGGGAACTCTCCTGAGCAGTTGTATCTGTCAGGAATGGCAGTGGCGATGTCAGGTGTGGAGGAGGTGGTGGTCCAGGTTCCCATGAAGAATGCAATGTCTGGTGAGAGGGTGTTGAGGAGGTCCCAGATCTCTACAGCATGTCTGTGCAGAGAGTGCACGTTGAGGAGGATGCAATTTGGGCTCCAGTGGTGCTGGTGTCCAGCATGGGTTCAGCAGTCATGGGGGTGCAGAGGGTGGTGAAGGATTGTCGGCACTGTCAACAGGAGAACTGGCCGTGGGTGGTTTTCAGCGAAGAAAGCTGGCAGTTGTTGTTCCTTCCGGGGATAAGCACGAGGAGGACAGCTGAGTCATAGCAGTGGGTGGTCAGAGATCCAGGGTCACTGGCGCTGGTCACAGACGGGCACAGATGGGCTTGCCTTTGGCTCACCAGTGGGGCACCTGCTGGGCGTGGCTGCTACACGCCGGCTGTGCAGCTTCCATTAAATAGGGAAGTGGGAGGGAAGCACAGCTGGGAGGCGGGAGGGGTCGTGGGGGCAGCAGCGGCAGGCGAGGGCAATGAAACGGGCACGGAGGACACAACAAGGGCACAAGTAAGGCAACTTAACAAAAAATAACAATTACAAGGCAGAAAATCAAATACAGGCACATTTACAAATACAGGCACAAAAACGCTCCACAGGCACAAAAACGAGTAGACAGGTCTCAAGCACCTACTCATTAGGAGAGGTGAGGGGGCAGCAACAGTGACACAACAGCGGAGCTGCTGGGGTATAGGGCAGAGTCCCTGACCAGGAGGTCAGAGGTCTTGCTCATTGACGGAGCTCAAGGAAAATATCCTCCAAGTCCTTGGGAATGCCAATGGGTGACAAATTAACCCTGAGTAGGTCGAAAGAATTATGCAAGCTCATGTGGAGGAGTCACTACAACACCAGTTCAAAACAGAACTGGTCAATGCAGTTGCTGTCAGAAACCCTGACAAGAGGAATTCCTGTACCAAAATAATTAAAGCATCTGAGAATTGCTATTGGTGCGGAGACTCCTCCCCACACCAAGGGGCCTGTCCAGCACAAGGGAAGCGATGTTCAGCATGCAACAAGCTGAACCAATTTCCCAAGGTCTGTCGTTTGTCGGTACCCCCAAAAGGTCAGTAGTCCAAACTGGTTAATGCCCTACACACAACAGATGCTGCAGAGGAAGCAGGGGACATGGACAATGATGATGTTGAAGGTGCCATGCAACCTGATGGACGCCCCAAAACCATATTTTGAGATGCAGTGTTCTCCTAGGCACTGGTTGACACTGGTGCTTCCATCAACTTCATCCCCGATGCATACTCTCCCGGTGCAACCCAATCTAAGCCCAACCACTACAAAGGTGTTTGCTTACGGATCCACTTCTCTTCCTCTAGCGGGGGTATTCACAACCAACATTACTCATGAATCTTGCTCGACTTGTGTCAAAGTATATGTCACAAAATGAGGCACCGGGATGCTATTGAGTTGCCGAAAAGTAGAGTGCCTTCAACTCATTGAATTTTCTTTCAGCATACACCAGGAAAGCATAGAGGACCTAGTAACTCAATTTTCATCATAGTTTGAGGGCATAGGATACCTCACAGACCTTTTGATATGCTTACATATTGGTGATTCGATCCAGCTGGTGGCCTTGAAACATCGGAGGGTGAACTTTCCCCTCAGGCCAAAGGTGGAGGAAGAATTGATCAAGATGGAACAGGTGGATATCATTGAGATGGTGGAAGGCCCAACGTCATTTGTAGCTCACAAACCTAAAGAGCCAAGAGAAGTCAGAATATGTGTGGATATGCGCCTACCTAATCTGGCTAACAGACTGGAATGACACTTGACACCCACCGTCAACGATATCCTGTCCGAAGTCAGTGGATCAAAATGGTTCTAACAGATGGACTTAAGGGCGGGCTATCACCAGCAGATGTTGGACCTAGAATCTCAAGCGATCACCACATTCTCCACTCATGTGGGATTGAGAAGTTACAAACATCTTAGTTTTGGAATCTCTAGGGCAGCCAAAGATTTTCAGGACACCATTTGAAGTGTACTGGCTGGCCTAGATGGAGTCCTGAATGTCCACGCTCCGATACGTGAACCACACCTTGATCGGCTGAGGGCCACCTTCCAATACCTCAAAGAAAATGGTGTAAACCTTCATCGAGAAAAGTGTGCATTTCTCCAAAAATAAATATATTTTTTTTATTGTGTTTCCCAAGAAGGGGCATTACCATATCCAGTTCAGGACATACAGGCAGCCCCAGCTCCCACCACTGTGACTGGAGTGATACGTTTTATTGGTATGGGCCCGCACTGTGGCCAATTCATCCGCAATCTCACAGACCTCACCGCTCCCTTGCTAGAGCTGACAAAAACCAACAAAGCCTGGGATTGGATTCCTATTCAGAAGGAAGCATTCCAGGCCACGAAACGAGTTTTGTCAGCTGATAAAACTTTAGTTTACTTTGACCCTGCCAAAGACTTTGAGATATTTCTCGATGCCAGTCTCACAGGCCTCCGAGCAGTGCTATCCCAGAAACAGATCAACAGGGAGGGGACTCCATTGGCCTATTCCAGCTGAGGGCTGACGGAGACCAAGCAACGCTATTCTCACATTGAGAAAGAAGCCATTGCTGTGCATTTGGGATGCCGTCATTTTTATCTATATCTGTATGGCCAGACTTTTGTGGTGCACACTGACGACAAACACCTCATCGATTTGTTCATGGGATCTTCATTCAAACGCCCATCTTGGATTGAAAAATTTGATTTACAATTGCAACACTATCATTTCACAGTTCTTTTTCCCCCAGGTGCTCAGAACCCTGCAGACTACCAATCCTGGCAAGCCAGGCTCTTGGCAGAAAGTGAAGAATGTGATGCAGAAGATGTGGAAGAAAATGTGCATTTTGCCATTCAACGCTCCCGCCCACTCCCCATCTCACTGGTGGAGATCATCAAAGCAACTTTGATGAGTGTCTCCAACTGGGCATTTTGGCTTTGCTGTCTGGAAGGTGGTACACCTTACTGGACAGGACCACAGATTGCACGGACGATATGAGGTTGAAATTAAACCTTGTTTCACAATGTTCGCATGGAGCTGGTGGTGTCCCCAGAAAAATGACTCACAGGGGGTCCCCGCCTGGTGATTTCTGCAACCCTGAAACAAGTGCTTGACCTCATACACTTGGTCCATCAAGCGATTGAAAAGACCAAATAGCAGCTGTGATGCAAGGTTTGGTTTCCCAATCTGGATGTACTTGTGCTCCCTGAGCCAGGCTGCTGGACCTGCGGACTCACCCGCACCTATTATCACAGAAGACATCCCGCCATTCCTCTGGTGATGAGCAAGCACTGACTTTGGTAGTCTACCTGATGGTCAAAACACGTTAGTGGTCATCGATGATTTATCAAAGTACCCGAAAGTAGAGATCATGGAATCCACTACCGCCAGATAAACCATACCTTGTCTTGAGAAGATCATGGCCACCCATGACCTGGTCAAGGAATTGCGTACTGACAATGGCTCCCCTTTCTCCAGTCATAAGTTTACTGAATATTTATGAGTCAGGGGCATTCTTCAAAGAAAAATCACACACAGGTGGCCGCAAGCAAATGGAGAGGCAGAGCGCTTCATGCATCGCTCAATAAAGTACTCAGAATTGCGCTGGCCAATGGACAGAATAAGGACTGTGTATCGTCTAACTCCTCATTTGGGGACTCACTTCAGTCCAAGTTCTATATGTATGAATCGGCCAGTGGGTGATGTCCTTTCTTCTGTGGAAAAGCTGTCAGCTGAGCACCAACAGGTTGTTGAGAATTTACAGAAGTGCAGAAGATGAAATGACCATATGTCCTGAACTCATAGAGCCAAGCAGAGTTAAATTCAAGTGGGTGAGCTGGTGCCATTTGAACCTCACCCCTGGAGAATGCGAACAGTGAAAGTCACAATGGTTACTGCTCAGAGATCTGGAGAGATTATAACAAGGAATGACTTGTTCTTCAAACGTTTTTGAGCCCCTGCAAGTGGATCTGGAGAAGATGTAAAGATCTCGGATGATGTGGCAATGCCTGTGGATGAAGAACCAATTCCTGGTGAGCTTTCTGCTTCACCTGCATCATCCAATGAGGTACCGTCACGGTCCGGAGCTGAGGGAGATGGCCTGCCAACTATGCCGGTGGATCTCGGCCTGTTGCCAACTGCTGTTGTGCAAGATGAGCAGGGGAGAAACGCCAGTCAGCAAGGGACTGAGAGGTATCATCTTGGACCCCAACTGGCAAGATCATCTCATTTGAAGGACTTTTTACTGCACTGAAATATGTGTGTTTGTTCTGTTCTCTCTCTCTCTCTCTCTCTCTCTCTCTCTCTCTCTCTCTCTTTCTTTTTTTTCTCTCTGCTGATCACTACAGCTGAGGTTGTATTTCTTTTGTTTTCTTTCATTTGTGGGTGAAGGAGGACTGTTCTGTTTAAGATGTTAGTGGGTTCAACCACAATGTTAACTCGTGGACTGGTGTTTTGAGTTGGTCAATTCCCGTCCGGTCGGATTAGTTGAGACCATGACGTAAGGCCCGAAGCAAATAAATAGCGCTGGGGGTCATGACCCAAGACAGCGAAACACAAGTACCATGTTCTGTATTTATTTGCAATAGTGCGCTACATGCCAGAGAGCACAACAAAGGCATGCTATTGACTTTGTCATTGCTTTTTGGCTATTGGATGTGAACTCGAGCCTCATGATGCATGCACACTAAAGGCCGCAATGTTGCAAACCCATTACAAAATGATAGCCAATGTGCTTATAGGCGTTTTCACACATGCACGCTCAATGTGACAGCTGAGTACACATGCCTGGTAATTCACAGTGATTAATTTTGTTTCTATTCAAGCAGGAAGGGGGGGCCACCTTAGAATGGTAAATAAATCAATGAAGAAAAGTGCACACAATCACATGCACAAAAAGAGAGTGAGCGACCCAGCACCTGCAAAGCTCTTGTAAAAACAATAAATAAAGGAAACAAGTAATGAGGAGCAGAGTTGGGAATTGTGTGGAAGCACACAGAAATAAATAATGTAAAAATTTCAGGATGATGTGCAGAAAGTAGGGGAAGAGAGCAAGGAAATATGCACTACATGAAGTGCTGTATTTAAAATAAAAAATTGACACCCGCAAGTATGTTCGGAAAGGATACCACCCATACAGTCACAATGCTGTGAGATTGAAATGTTGCTGCATGCAACAAATACATGAATATTGAGGAAAGAAATTGAATCAAGACTACTCAACTGATATAGACTGCAAAGCCATTCATTCACAAATAAGGGGCTGGCTCAAAGCTTACTTCATATTTATGTAATGTATAGAAAGCAATAGGTTATGCCAACAGACAGCTAAAGCTGAGACCTATAAATCTTTAATTCAGTGAGTGCACTTGTTGGTGCTCTGAAGTAGTAAAATTCAGTTTTTTGAAGCATGACATTTTTGTTGGTAAACAGTGTATGTTGCTTTTCTGACATCAAACAAATGCTATTTACCTCTGAAATCCTTCAATGGCCTTCAGTTAGAGGTAACCAGAGGTAGAAACTGGCTCGTACTTTAGTATACCTGATCTCAGAGGTCATTATGCAGTGTCATGTCATGAAATGAAATGAAATAAATTTATGAAGTGCACAAATACCAAAGGGCGTTGAGGCGCTAAAGAGAGGAGAGCTCCAGAGAGAAAGACTAGGGAAAGAACTACTATCTCTAGGAAAATCACTGGCCAAAAATTAGAGAATGAAAAGCCTGGTCTTTAATGCTTTCCAAATGCTGCTGTGTTCCTGAAGATCACTGATTTCGCATAGAAGGGAATTCCAAAGTTTCGCTTCAGCCATGAAAAAAGTTCAACTACCCCACTTGGTCTTCCTAAATTTAGGCACAACTACAAGGTTGTAGCTAGCTGAGTGAAGATGTCTAGTGGGGGTGTTTCTCCAGAGCATCTTAGTCAATCCTCTGGGACCCATATTTTGCACCGCCCTGTGAACAGCACATAAGGTCTTAAAGGTGATACACTTGTTAACAGGTATTCAATGCAATTTTGAAATCCCCGCTGAGACTGACTGGCATTTGGGAATATCAAGTATTAGTCTTGCGACAACATTTTGCACTACCTGTAGTTTAGCATTCGCTGATCTATTGATCCCCAAATAGAGTTCATTACAGTAGTCTAGCCTGGAGGAGATCAAGGCGAGAACTACCTGCGTGCTGGCTTCAAAGAGAAAAAAGGGAACACCAGTGTCACGATAATCCAAAAACAAGTAGATACCATATGGTTAACCTAAAGGTTGAACGATAAAGGGCATCCACAAGTATTCTAAGATTTTTGGTTAAGTCTGCCGGTTGGCAATACCCCCAGTATTTCTGGCCACCAGGAATTATTCCAGATGGAGGGCTGCTTGCCTAAAATCAAGAAGTTAGTTGTGTTCTCATTCATTCTGAGGTAGTTGTTATCCATCCAAGTGGCTACTGTCTGCATACATTTCTTAAAGTTGGCTGCCTTGACCCTTATGTCCTTGGTGATGGACACAATAATTTGTGTGTCATCAGCATAGGGTAGGGCCTGCAGTTCAAAGGACTGTATCAACTTAGCCAGCTGGGAGACATAAAGATCAAAAAGAGTTGGGCTCAGGGAGGAACCCTGAGGCACCCCGCATAGACTAATGATAGGATCAGAATGAAATTGGTTCATAACCACCTTCTGGGATCTATCCTTCAAGAAGATTCGGTGCTGACCTGGAAACCCCCAGGTTTCACAGCTGGTCGGCCAGCAAAGCAGGAGAAATAGTTATCGTTAGATTCTGAAGTTTCCAATCTTTCCACTTACTTTAGCCTCTTAACAGCAGATTGATGGCTTAGAAGGGGCCAAGGAGTCAACCGTGCAATGTTATTTATTAAAACAATTTATAATGTTGTTGTTGCTACCACTGGTCCTTTTGTGTTTAAAATCAAAGAAATACTCATTGAATTTAAATCTCATGAGCATGGCCTTCATGCCACCCCTTTATTTAACTAAATTTAGTAGTAGTTCTCAAATCTTTCTGTGCCCCAAATTTAGATTTAGGTGGACAACACATTAGATTTACAGACACAGTTGCAGTGGTGCCTGCCATGGAACGGGGGTGGTGAGGCAGGAGGATAAAAAAAATAACACTTACCTGTGAACGGCCGCCACCTCTTCTCCATCCTCTTCTCTATCCAGCAGCATAGAACGGAAGCACACAGGCTCCCAGACTACCCTAAGCCAGTCATGACAGCAGCATCGTCCTTGGTCTGAGCGGCCTGTTCGGCCACTCAGGCTTTGCCTGGTAGCCTGGGAAAGTTCTCCGCCTGGCTGTGTAACATAGCCAGGTGGAGAAATGCTAATTGCGCATGTATGTTTGGTCGGCCCAAGACGGCCTGCCAAACTGAAATGCGCACTCATGGTGCACATATTTCCCCCTACCCCTGCTCTGACAGCCAAGCCCCACCTCGCCCTGACCTAGTTACGAGTCCGCACTGAAAGATAAAATGATGATAACATTATGTTACAATGATTTTATATTTCCTTTTTTAGACCCCTCATAGAGCAGTGGGGTGACGCTCCTCTGCCTTAGAGGAGGAGCTGTGGCTGCACAGTTGATGAATTCAGATTAACACAGGGGTGTGACACAAGCCCCAGCAACGCAGGGGGCACCCTTCCCCTTAATGTGCATACCAAAATGTTGGGGGTCCCAGTGCAGACCATGGTTATAAAGTATCTGTGACACATGGGAAACTAGGGGGCCCTCATCACATTTTGCAAGGGGACCCATCATTTTGCATTAAGCCACTGGATTCACCAAAGCAGTATTTGTGGATTCCTTTTCCTCCATTTTTGCATTAGTACTGACAGTTCCTTCTCCATATGAGGGTAAAGTTAAACTAGGGGCGAACAAAACTGAATCTTGAAAATGAGACATGCCCTCAATACGGAGTCCATACAGTTTCTAAAGTCAAGTAGTGGTTGCAGTGCATGCACGTGCAGCACATAGAAGTTCCACAGTTCCAGCACAACTTCTTTGCTCAAAGCAATCTCTGCACAAGAGAAATTATGCAACCACTGGAGAAAAATTAATAGATGCAAAATACGGACAACCACATAACTGGAGTTTGCGCAAGTTTTCGCAAATGTAATGATTCGTTTGCACGGATCCAAATCAACCTTGTCGAATTTTAGTTTGTGCCAGTTGTAGTTCTGGAGCCACTTCGAGTAAAGCTCAAACTGCACTACCTCTGACTTGTATATTTGTGTATAATTGCTTTAATGAAAATATATATTTTTGAATGCTTATTGATTATGTAATCTACTTTTTGAAGGTATTATCAATTGTGTTTGTGGCAGAAGCGGTGCTAAAGGCGATTGCCCTAAATCCATTACCCTATATAAGAGATGCCTGGAACGCCTTTGATCTCTCGATCGTCTGCCTCAGTTTAATTGACTGGGCGCTGTCATCACTGAATATTGCAGCCTTCAGTCTATCAGTGATGCGGTCGCTGAGAATGGTAAGTGCAATTTGTTATATTTCTCAAAACATTGTAATTTTTTTCTTAAAGTCATATCGAAATAGTTTTTCTACTGTCCATTTTTCAATACCAATGAGGATTTTGTTTTTATTTCAGCTTCGAATATTCAAATTAGCAAAAAGCTGGAAAACACTAAATATGCTAATATCAGTTATCTTCAGCTCTTTAAAAGAGATGGGAAATCTGACAATGATAGTTGTCTTGGTCATCTATATTTTTTCTGTGATTGGAATGCAACTTGTTGGCAAGGATTACCAAAATGTGGTAAGTACTGTTCAATACTAGGTTTAGCCAAGTCTGTGTCTATTTCTGAGCTCATTTCAGAACTGCTCGTTCCTTGCCATGGAGGTTTCTGCGGTTGTGGACAACTGTTGACGTCGGATGTTTTCGAATTTCTTTGAGAAGGTATATATCCTTCCACTTTGATAGTCGTTTTTGTCTCTGAAATTTTTAAGCCTGTCTTTCTTTAATAGATTGCTCAGATTTTTGTATCCTGCTTGCCATTTCCGATTGCATTTTGATGACATCACCCTGATTCTCAAATTGCTCAAGTTCCTTGAATATTGCGTCTACTTTTGCAAGAATGTTCTCCCGGTCACTGGTAGCATATTTGATTAAGATCTGTAATATGCGCTGAGATGACTCAGCGCTGTTATCGGCCCATTTTGCCGATTTTCTGGGTGCCCGGAGGGCGATCGGAACTTCAGGTAAGCTCCAAACTGTTGGCGCTAAGGCACTGAAAGTGTAGCGCAGTGGCTAATGGGAGAGGTAGTCCCGTAAAGTTATATACAGGCAATGGATGACACTGGTATTTTGACTCAATAACGTTGGAATATTACATATATATATATATATTATCTACTGGCGGTCGCCAGTAGATAGTTATAGTTAGGACCGTGTTTCCATAGGAAATCTGAAAATTCTATTTTGAATAACTTTGGCGCCGGTTGAAGAATCTTCGCGAAAATTTCAAAACTAATGGGGCGCTCCGCTCAGCTCCTACCCTGAAAGTCTCGGGGGGATTCGTAAAGCAGGGGCCGAGAAAAAAGGGCGGTCCCAAAACGCATTTTCCCCATGCATTTTCCCATAGGACCTTTAGTCGAAGATACAGCCCGAACGGCTGAACAGAATTACTTGAAATTTGGCAAAGAGGTAGTCCTCAGGTCAGGGAAGTGCCTTTTGCATATATGGAGTCAATCTGTTCAGTAGTTCCTGAGAAAATTGAGTTAAAAGCACATAAATATCTATAGCCGCGCACCGTGCGCGCACCGTGCGCGCACCCTAACGTGCGCGAGCGTAATTCTGATTGGTGGTTAAATGTTTGCCAACGTTCGAATCGGTCGAAATCAGGAAGTGTCGGCCGCCATTTTGTTTGTTTTGAGTGCGAGAGTGAAAAAGGAAGGTGGCGAACGTGAAAAGGGGGCAGGGTAGAGAGTTCCTGACCCCCTAGCCTTTGTCAGGGGGTCCCTGAAGGACCCCGAAGGCAGAAAAAAACATTTTAATTTTTTCCCAAAAAATCGCGGGGTGCACGCTCGGTGCGCGCCCCATGAAAAACCCTAAAAAAAAAAAAAAATGTAATACGCAGTTTATTGTAAAATAAATATATCAAAAATATAATAATACATACATAACTTAGCATTTAAAAAACCGTACAAATTCACTGAAAAAACCATAGGTTTCACACACGTTATAGTTAGGAATTAGCATTTAAAAAACATTGCAAATTCACTTAAAAAACCGTAGGTTTCACGCATGTTATCGTTAGGTGGACATTTCACTCGTAAAAAACCAATGAAATTCCCCCGTTATAGTTAGTTCAGATAACTATAACTCGCGCGACCGCCACTCTATCACAAGGATGATGTCATCAGTGATGTCATGAGTGATGTCACTGACCATGTCATGAGTGATGTAATATGTGACGTCATCAGCAGTGGATTGCGGGCGCGCGAGTTATAGTTATCCGTAGCCTTTAATTCGGAAGCTTTATTCCCCCTAACCTGGAGCTCCTGATACTAAAAAGATCGGAAATTGCAGGAGAGAGAATATCATGGGATCACTAACAGATGATCCCTAAGACCCTCTTGAGAAATGGGATATTCCCGGGTGAATCAGAAACACCACATCAATCCCTATGGTTATTACTGCTAGACCTACAGTTGCCCCAGGCCCCAACGGCATCCCCCCAATGCTGTATAAACATGACACAGAATTTTGGAGCAAAGCACTATCACCGGTCTTCAAAGACATAAATGATAGAACAAAGTCCTGGAAAGGATCTATCATCATTCCAAGTTTTAAACAGGGCAACAGGAAAGCCCCAAATAATGATCGACTAGTCGCTCTTATAGACGTAGAGGCAAAGTACTATGCGGGAATAATTTCGGTCGAACTAACATCTTGGGCACTTGAAAACTCCATTATCCCAATAGATCAAACGGGGTTCTGCCGGGGACAAGGAACTAAAACAAACATCATGGCACTAGCCTTGTTAATGGACGCAGTTAAAGAGGGTAAAACCCCCTTATTTCTCTGTTTTATCGACTATACTGCTGCCTTCGACCATGTTGACCGAGCCAAACTTTGGTAAAAAGTGGAAAGTTGGGGGATACCAAAACCACTCCTGGACCAGCTCAAACTACTGCATAGAGATACTTGGATTAAGATCAAACTAGGAGCAGGAAGAACACCTCTCTAAACGAATTCCAACCTCCATAGGGTTAAAACAAGACTGCATACTAGCGCCTTTACTATTCAACTTTTTCCTTGAAGACCTACCTGGGGAACAGGACTAGTGCATATCACATGCTCCAAAATTGGGAAATACGCCACTGTCATACCTGTTATACGCGGATGACTTAGTTCTGATAAGTCGGACTCCCATTGGCATTCAACATCTCCTGAACACGACTAACAGTTTCTTCAAACGGAATGCGCTTCAAATAAATCTTAGGAAAACCAAAATTATGGCAGTAAATTATTTCAAAAAGAAAAAAATTAATTGGTATTTAAACGGGCAAGGCCAGAACCAGACAACCAGCTATAAATATCTTGGAGTACTTTTGGACCATAAAAACTCTTTTAAGCCACAGCTGGAGTCCCTCAAGGGAAAGGGATCCATGACTTACCTGGCGATGAAATCACTGAAGGAAAAACTGCCCTTGCTACAGGTACTGTGTGCAAAACTGCAGCCGACTTTAACATATGGAAGTGAATCTCTTCAGGGCAAAGATGCTGCAGCTCTGTACATAATAATAGCCTACTCCTATAGAGCAATCTTCCATCTACCAAAATATGCATCATCGGCCCAAATACGGCTGGAATTTGGGCTCCAAAAACAATCGGTGGAAAGAAGGGGCGCATATGTAAATAGCTGGCACAAGATCTGTAGCACTGAGGTTAGATACTTAAACTTCCATCTTTGGTTCGAGGTACTTTGCCATGGAAAATCACCAGCCAGGGAATAGATACTTGACTCCCTTAAAATATTGGGTTTGTCGGACCTTTTGGAAACCCCAACTGATCATCTACCCTTTAAAGAAATTGTGAAAAAAGCAACACAAATTCTATCAGCCATAGAGGACAAGGAAACAGTTGCTGAAAGGGCACAAGGCTGGATAGTGCTCAGCGATTATGCAGTACTGCAACCACAATCCAACCACAAAACAGGAGTCAAAATAAGGACGAAGGAAATATTTTTAAAGTTACGACTAGGCGTCATTCCGATTACCCCACATCTTCCCCCTTGGGAAAGGAAAAGAAGTAAGCAGTCTTGTCGCCTATGCAGAAGTGGTAAGGAGGACATCATTCATGTCATTTGCACTTGCCACAATTTAAAAGATATAAGAAGTATTTTATTATGACCATTCTTTAAGCGGCACAGTATCCGGACCTGTAGGCAGGCAGTAAAGCTGTGCTTCAATCCAGCCGAGGTACAGCGAAACTGCCGGCTCACAAAAGTTTTTGAGACAGTAACAAACAGACTCAAAAACACGTTGCATGTGGATACACAAAATGTAGCAGAACAGGGCACTGCTTGAAGTTTGCTCAAAATACCAAAAATGCACTTTACAGATGCACTGGCACCTTAATCAACGAAAGCAATATATGCAAAACAATGGCCTTGAAGGTAGACCCATAATGCTAGAAACAGCATCGTACAGTCGCACTGGCACTTTAAAACCAATTATGACCTAAAAGTCATAATAACGCACTTTTTAATGCCGTATAATGGCCTGCTGTCCAACTCAGGACAACTATAACCAGCTTACCTTTTTCCGAAGCACAAGCACTTTAAGACTTGCTGACAAGCACCAAATCCAATTGTGTAATTTTAATAATGCTTAATGAGGGTTTTAATATTGTTCGTTTATTGCAAAGGTTTTAATTACTCATGCACAATAAAATTACTTACTTACTTACTATGGTTATTTCTGGTCCCAGATATTATTGGCCATGGTAACATTTCACACAGACCTAGCACCTCCATTCCATACACATTTGACTGCAGTAATTAGTTTGATGGATTTTGCGAATGATCTCAGAAACTTTGGCAAATGCAACTTGACTACCATGGAAAATCACTGCATTCCCTGTTAAGAACATTGACCAGATGTCAGCCTGTACTTTGGGGATCTCACTTTTGGCACTTTTTCTGAGGGATCATGATCACATCCAGTTGATAATTGTCCTGGCTAGGTTTCCTGAATCTTTGTTATGAAGAAACTATCTGCGCTGTGTGATCAGCACTAATACTGCCTCTTTTTGCCTATTTTACAGACACCTTGAATGTTTTCCCAGTACCTTCCAATCCACAAGATAACTGGTTTACTAGCTCCTTGTTTGTGTTTATGCCTTGCAGATTCTGCTAGTTGAGAGTACCACCATTTCATAGTTAAAGTGGAATACACTCTTCTCTACAGGACAAACTGTGAGACGACTGATAGTTGAAGGCTATGGCAATCCATTTTATTAGTATCCCTTGGAGAGGAGCCTGCTGTGTCTGTACAAATAGTGACGTGATGGCCTGAGTGCTAGTATTTGTGTGCTGCATGCCTGGTTTCCTATGTGAGGAGTCTTGGTATGACAACCTCTGACAAAGATTTGTGTTGTTATATGATATTGTTATAACTGTTTGTATATTTGATGAATAAAAGGATATTGTCATCTATAACCATTTGTAGTAGAAGATTATTTTGAGATGGATTTGTGATGAAGTGTTACATATAACAGATAGTATGCAATTTTAGAATGTGGATTTTTTTACTTACTGTAATGTAACATTGCTTACAATATTTTAAAATTTATGTGCAATAAATTGAATATTTTTACATAATAGAATGGTTGGCTGTTTGGTGAATGTGCATACATACTAATAGATAAAGGAAAACATATATTTTCCCTCTAGATATATAAGAGATACAGTCATGAATGGTTTGAATTTATGAGTGTGTGAAACAAAAGTGATTCTTACTTGTCTATTATTAATTGTGAAACCCTGTCCCTTTTGCATTAGGAGGGCAACTCTCCCAAATTTGAGGAGTCTTGGGATGTGTGGTATGGTATGTGCTTAGAAGAGGAATGCTTAACACAAAAGGAACCTGACCTAGTATCTGGCCCTTTTAAAGGCAGTAGCCCCTAGGACTTTCTTCTAAATTGCCATCTAGACAGCACAGTCCAGCTCTGCCCAATCTGCCCTCTGTTTCTGCATAGAAATACCAGAATTATGATGTCATCTTGTTCTGGTTTGCTGACTGTCATGTTAAAATAAAGCAATCAGTGTTGATTGCGACTGACTCTCTGCCATACAATAATACATTAACACCTTCAGCACTCCAAAGTCTTTTATTAGGTCTGCAAAATGAAAGCAGCTCTGTTTATTTTACATGATTCAATGGTCAAACTTTGTGTGCACATTAGAAGACAGCCTGTCTTCTGATGTACACACAATGTTGGACCATTGAATTGGTCCATTTATTGTAGACGATTCAATGGTCCAACATTGTGTGCACATTAGAATACAGCCTGTCTTTCTAAAATGCAAACAAAGTTGGATCATTGAATCTTCTATAATAAACGGACCTGCTTTCATTTTGCAGACCTCATAAAATACTTTGGAGTGCTCTGGGTGTTATTGTATGATTGTTATATGAAGGAGTTTATTCTCATGTATGTTGTACATCACCATGGTGGCATGATGTCACTAGCCCATTGAACACACTTGACATTCATTTGTATGACTTATATATCCTTTGGATATAAGCACGCGGACTGAAGGCAAGCTATAGCGCTACTGGCACACTTACAAACTTGCTGCTAATTGTTTTTTAAACAAAGTTCATGAAAATCTTTTTCCTTTTAAAATTGCGCCGCATTTGTCTTTTTACTCACCTGCCTCCTCACTTAACCCGCACTACTCCCGGTCCACCACGGTTTGTCCCACTTGAGTGGAGGGAGTACTCGGCAACTTTCACCACCTACTTCCAGGCAAGCGACCGAAGGGGGTGGAGCCTCTCTTGTACTTAAACTACATGCCACAAGCTTCGCACAGCGGACGTGCACCGACTGAAGGCAAGCTATAGCGCTAATGGCACTCTTACAAACTTGCTGCTAATTGTTTTTTAAACAAAGTTCATGGAAATCTTTTTCCTTTTAAAATTGTGCCGCATTTGTCTTTTTACTCACCTGCCTCCTCACTTAACCCGCACTACTTCCCGGTCCACCATGGGTTGTCCCGCTTGAGTGGAGAGAGTACTCAGCAACTTTCACCACCTACTTCTGGGCAAGCGACCAGAGGGGACGGAGCCTCTCTTGTACTTAAACTATATGCCAGAAGCTTCGCGCAGCAGACACGCACAGTGGGCGAGCCACTGCGAGCTAAAAGGCATGCCAAAGGCAAGTCCGTCTGCTCCGGTCCTTGTCCGAGTGACCCCTCCATTGAGAAGTCTGGCCCAGCAACGCTTCACTCGTTACGGGACGTAATCCAATCCGCAACCCGGCGGGCAACATCCTCCTACAATGGTACTACTCCGGTATCCATCAGAGATAGAATCCCACAAAGGATATCTCACCACACCACCACGTTTGGATCCTGATGACTGCTCACACAGATTGGGCCGCAACCCTGCATTGTATAGTGGTTCCTCCCCAAGTCAACTCTGAAATGACACGATTGTATATCCAGACTTATACTCCTGTACTACTATAGTCCCTAGAAACGCTGTCCTGAAGAGACCCCGTATCAAAAGAGGGTCAAAACGTCGTCGACAATCGCAAAGAGAGAGCAAGAAAAATACATTATATCGTTCATTGTACAAAGCTCTTCCTTTTGTTTTTTAACAATAACCTTCCCTTGCATACTTTTCACTTAGTTTTTCACCACGTTAGGTTATGATCACTTCACTGGGGCTCACTAATCACTATGTTGTGCGAGTAGTGTAATACTCCAAATGCAAATGTACTAAGATACACATCTGTGGTACAAGTTGTAACTACAGAATAAACTATATTCACTTCGGCTGAAGTGAATATTCTTCTGACTTATTCTTGTCTTGGGTTTGTTATGAAATAGTATTGATTACAATATTATCCCTTTTGGTAAAATTGCCATGACCAAACATAATTATGGTCCCACTTTGATTGCATATGTTTTTTACTAAACCCGATGCAAGTAATTATAGCTTGCAAAATCTGCAATGTGTTTTGAAATGAGTTCCTTGTGAACATTGTTCTTTGCTTCCATCATGCCCATCTCAGCCACCAAGTCTAGGTCTACAAACTGGAAGAAACTAGACATTGATACTTTCAACCAACACCTCTCCAATACCATCCCTACCATTACTTCAGTTAATGTAGCAGATTCAGACACCATCCTTACCTGGATTTAATCATCCATTGATGCATGCCTTCTATCATCCATTAAAAAAGTGAGCAATCACCGACCACCTGCCCTGTGATTCACTGAAAGACTAAAAACAGAGAAAACTAAATGTAAAGGGCTAGAAAGGCCCTGGAGGAAGGATCATGCACCCTTACTTAAACTTGCATACAAATTAGCAATAAGGGACTACCACTCCCTCTGCAATGCTGCCCGAGCTGAATATGTGAGTAACACCATCACGTCGGCACAAAACAGCTCCAAGACCCTGTTTAAACTAGTCAAAGACCAATTTACTCAGCACTGAACGTAGGTCCAACCAATGTGGTGCAGCAAAGTCAGAACTTTCCCCCTACATCAGGTAGCTCTGCTCCACTGGTTATTCAGACAGCCGTATCCTCCAACACTTTAGAAAATTGGTTGCCCCAGGATACCATCTCTTTTAAACGTATCTTAGACAACCTTAAATCCGGCTGTCCTAGAGATCCTCTTCCCATCCCCATACTTCAGAAGCTTGAGGCATCGTCATTAAAGCTAATCATGGAGTTGCTTAATGCATCCGTACAGGAAGCAGTCATTCCATCTGAATGGAAGCATGTCATGGTTCTCCCACTCCTAAAAAAAGCTAATGCTGATTTGGTTGCACCATCCAATTTCTGCCCTTTCTCTCTACTTGCAGCCTTTTCTAAAATATTAGAAAAACATATTAACCAACAATTGATGCACTTTGTTGACTCCCAAAATTTTTTACATTCATCACAGTCTGGTTTCAGAGCTGGTTTCTCTACGGAAACCACTCTTTTGGGAGTCGCGGAAACAATGCGCCACCGTCTCGATATGGGTGAAACTGTGGCACTCATACTGCTTGATTTGAGTGCCACCTTCGACACTGTGTCACACACTGCCCTACTAAAAGCTCTACAATCATTGGGCGTTGTCGGGGCAGCGATCAAATGGCTCACTGATTTCCTGACCGACCATACTTTCCAGGTCTTTTCCCCGTCAGCCAGTGCTAAGTCCCATGCTTCTCCTCACAGAGTACCGCAGGGCTCCATTCTCAGCCCATTACTGTTCAATGTCTATATCAGGCCTCTGGCTATGATTGCTGAAGACGCTGGGTTGTCTATTTTCTCCTACGCAGATGACACACAGCTTATCTTTTCCCTTTCAAACAAAGAGGCATCCAGGTCATCTTCTCTCAAGACAGGGCTACATAATATAGCAGGTGGGATGCAAGCCAATCTGCTAAAACTTAACAGCGAAAAAACTGAAGTATAAATTTTTGGGAAAAATAAAGATCTCTGGGGCCCCCAGCACTGGCCTCCTCAAATGGGTGCTCTTCCCCAACCTGCGCGACAGGTCCACAACCTAGGTGAAATCATTGACGACCAGCTGACTATGAAGCAGCAAGCGATCAAGGTCGCCTCGATATGCTTCACCATCCTAAAGTGGCTCAAAAAAATCATTTGGATGTTGCCTGGTCCCACGCAAAGAACTGTGGTCCAGGCTCAAATTACTTCTAGGCTAGACTATGGCAACTTCCTTTATTTAGGAGCTAATAAGGAGGTGATTCGTAAACTTCAGGTGGTGCAGAACTCAGCGGCCAGATTACTCTGCCAGGTTCCTAGTAGGGCCTCCATCTCAGGCTCACTCCGCGATCTTCACTGGCTCAGGGTGGAGAACCGCATTAAATTCAAGGCCCTGAGCAATATGCATAAAACCAAATCTGGTACAGCACCACAGTATCTAAACACCTTAGTTCATCCCTACCTTCCACCGCGCCTCCTTCGCTCTGCCACTCAGGTCACATTTTCGGTTTTTGTGCCAGACTGTTGCTCATAGGCGGCCGTTCTTTCTCTTGCTTGGGCCATTTCTCTGTGGAACTCGCTCCCTACGTCACTTCGGAATGAAACCATCTATACGAATTTCCGCAAATGTCTAAAAACATGGCTGTTCAATCAATAGTCTCCTTTCACTCTGTGCGTGTCTGATGGCGCCGGGAAACCTCTGAGTAGCTGTGCACCTTACAAAATTAAATAAAAATAACAAATAACAATCCTTTGCCTGGGAAGTGCAAAATGCATATATACCACTGCCACCAATATGTGCTGATGGCTGTCTGCCAACTACCTCCAATGAGAATAGCATTTTTGGTTCTGAAGGATATGCTTACTATCATTTTGGTCTATACTACACATCTCTAAAAACCAAATGAGAGAAAATGCTAAGTACTGAACTTTTGTGATGATGCCTAGACTAAAACTCCACCTGAGGATCTGACAGAATTTTCAAACCTATGTACATTCAAGCATAGGAGTGTGTCAAGTATGTTAGCTTCACCCCTCACAACAGTCCAGGGCAGCAAGCTCGCATCATTCTGCATGACAAAGAATAAGTCAAGTCAATTTGAGGAGAAAGCCAGCGTAAGAACCACGAGGAATCATATTCCAACTGATCAGGACAGGATTATAAGGAAAGAATTGTTGCATGCTGCCAAGATTTTTGAGGTTGCAACTATTCCAAAATATGGAACTCTCTGTGACGAATTCAAAACAATTAGTTTAAATAATATCTGGTTCAAATTTGAGTTACGTTTAGGTGCACTTCATATGGTTGGAGCAAAAGGTTAAAAAGATATATTTATTTTTCCAGAGACATTAATTAAAATCACTTGACCGAATATATATTTGGCTGGAGTGCTTATTTTCTTCACGTGCTTCACCCTTACCACAGCCATCTGTTCAGCAGTTTAAAAAAATCTAAAAATCATGATTTTAATGAAGACATTGCCGGAAACATTGTTGACATTTTTTAAGTCTTCTTTACTTAAATGCCATTCATCCTTTATCAACCTTTTGCTTTCTCCCGTTCTATTTATTGAAATTCATTTTTATTGGCCTTATAACAGTGCACTTTACCACTGCTTACCCATGCAAAAGTGCTTGATCTCACCTCAGTACATTCACACAGAACCTTACACTAGCCTTTTGTCGCCCCAGACTTGATGGAGCATGGGAAAAAGGAAATTCCAGAACCATCTGTGGGGGTGGTGGGTAGAAAACTCCAGAAGATTCTTCCTCTTCAAAGCTGGCACAGGTATAAAAACAGGACCCTCAGACACACTGTTCAGTTCACTTCTGTAGCTGCAGAGGACTCCAAGAAGGACTGCTTTGTACTTCAGAAGACTGCCCTGCTGCTAACAGAGCACTGCCCTTGTGCCTAAAGCCTGCATTGTACCCTTAGGGAAGTGCTCTGCTGCTGGATGCCTGCCTTGCTGTTTTATCCCAGGACTACCAAAGTCATTCCAAGGGGTGGTTGGCTGGTCACTTGTTGTTCTGAGCTACAGGGACATAAAAAGCTCCAACAACCTTGAACCCACACCTCAATGCTGGATGTAGTGAGTCCTGCCCTCCAAGTCTAAGTATAAACCTACAAGGGAGCTCTTTCTATCAGGGGGAGGGATCTCACTTTAAAATTGCCTTGTGGCACCCTATGGTTAAGACCATATGGTTTATTAAAATGTGAACCCTGGTAAGGTTAACTTCAAGAGGTGATGCTGTTAGAGGTTACGCTTATCTCTAGCATCAATGGGTCTACATATTGCAGCCGTCAAGATACCTAAAAAGGTCAGTCGGCTTTCTTCAGGACCAAGCACTTGATCCCTCCACAGAATTCCAATTGGTGACATGATAGTCTGCACAAGGTATCCTCCTAATTTGAGGTAATCTTACGCATTAAAGCTTTCACATTCATACAATCATGCTATACTTACACACCAGAACTGATATAACTGCTTAGTTTGGTATCCCTAGGAAAAAGAAAGATATCATTTTCTGTCATTGTTACTAGGTCATAAGCATATTGTGCCTTGAAACATGTAGTGAACATTGGCCACGAGAACCAACTCCCCAACTCATTTTTGGTGATGGTGTAGTGAATTCAAATGTGCACTTTCACAAATCCATATCAGTGCAGATGACACTGATATACTCAGGAGCGGTCCGTGCAGGTAAGAGCGGTGGGGCTGGGTGGGGGGATTACTCGACAGAAGATGATAAGGGAAAATTAAATATATAATTAATTTTCCCTCATCTGTTGAGTCCCCACCCACCCCACCCCACCGCTTTTACCTGCACGGTCCGCTCCTGGATATTCTGAATGTGAGGTAAAGGGATTTTATATTGCCTGTGTGTTTCAAGGAGCATATCCTTATGGTGTAGTTTAATAAGATCTAGTCAGGCAGACCTGCTATGGGCATTAAAATACCCCAGTGAGTATTTAGTAGAAGTACATGACACCTTAGTAATTAATAAGAGTTTTGCTAAGGACCTTATGGTCAAAAACTAAAAATGAAGGCAGAGAGTGGATATGCATTGGTAAACAGCCCCTTCTGAAAGCGATTCCTCATAGCAAACCCCTCTGTTTTGCCTACTTCATCATAGGTCAAAGTCCGGCTGCACACCTTCATCAGGTCTTCCAAATCCTGCATGTTGCCTGTCTCAGGTCGCTCTTGGTATTTAAGCATGCTTGTGTGCACTTGTTGTAAAGGTAGATTAAGGCCAAGAGAGACTGAATTTATATTATGGGCTTCAGAATCTCCTAATTATGAATATGTTGTAGGTAACATTGACTGGCTGATTTGTTCAGGACAGATGTCAATGGTAACCTCAGTAAATCATTATAGGAAAACATGTGGACTGTGTTTTCTGTGGTTATTATAAACGTGATTACAACACACTTTAATAAAAAAAGTAATTTGCTAATAGCTAATAGCTATCATGAAGTCAAATAAATTGTCCTGTACATGTAAAAAGGACCAGTCAGTGGAGAAACATTAGAAAAAGGGAAAGTAATATTAACATTAAAATGTAGGTAATATGTGTCCACATTTTCAGCCAAAGGTTTTGAACCTGGGTACAAGTGAAATGCATGAGCATCAGGTTACTATCCATTGCACCACTAGACCAATATTTAGTTTAATTTTATGCTTAATTTTACACAGTGAACAGGAGGTAACAATCTATTATACACAAAGAAACTAAGAAGAATGTTTGTTTGGTATTGTAATGAGGTATTAGCAGCTCGAGATGTAATCTGTAGTTTTAACCAGGCATGGTTCCATAACTTAATATGCCAAGAAACATTTAGGTGACTGTCCCATAATAATTAAAGTGTAGATTTTAATTTACCCAGTGTATTTGTCCTGAAATGGTTAAGTGCCGAGGACAACATTTTCACATCCTCCACACTGCCTTGCAGGTCGGAGGACGTCAACATTTTGTCCTCTCTCTCAGGGCGGCTCCTCCATAATGGCAGAGGAGCATCGCCCCACTACCTGGTGATAAGTACAGGCCCCAGCTAGGCCCGCAGGACACAAGGGTTTGCTCTCCTGTAATGGAATCTATAAGGAAGTTGGCACGGAAACTGCAAAGTATAAAGACAGCATTTATTAACCCTTAAGGGTGGTCCTACAATCCACACAACACTCTTCAGTATTGCATAGAGTAGCACAAAGAACTTACGTACATGGTCCCCTTTTATACACAATAGAGGGGCTCATAAGTGGGTGGATACAACATGAGGCCGAAGAACATTACCATTTATGGTCATTTTCGATACTGAATCAATATGTGGGCGGAGCTAACACACTCCTTGAGCCCGCGAAAACATGGTCAAGCAAGGCTAACTGATAACAGATGTGGTCAAGTCTGGGCATGCGCCAGATGGACAAAGGAGCTATTTATAGACTGTTACTAGGCAGATTACAAGAGCAACTAACACAGAGGTTGGACTCTTCTCGTGGGGAACACGTGGAAGCATGACAATACAAAATGGAGTCCGAACTTCGGTCAACATAACAGAGAAAACATGATCTAAAGGAAGGGAATTAATGTCTTTAGTAAATGCTTAATCACATCGTTGTTTCAATTTACAACAGACGACCCTTTCAGCATTTACTGAAGACATCCGGTTTGTTAGGATAATCATCATATATATCAATTGTCATCATTTCTTCAACTTCTTTAGCTAAACGTTTCTGGTGAGCAACATCGGCAATAGCTTTCTTATCAGGGATACAGAATGATACGCATAAGGAGCAGAGCAAGGGACCACATTGAACACAGATACAACACAAAAACAGAACTGCTACAATAATACAGAGACCAGGTAAAACCTTCCATCCCCAGGCAGTAATTAATGCCCAAAACCATCCAGAAAAGGACCAAGTGCCGTTTTCTGTATGGATTTCAGCTGCAATTTTATGTAGTTTGTTGATGGCATTATAAACTGATGGCGTATGATCAGGGATAAACACACAACAGCTACTTCCAATAATTTTACATGCTCCTCCTCTGTCAGCTAGCATAACGTCTAATACCATACGATTCTGCAATGCAACAATTCTAGTAATTTGCAATTCCTCCGTAAGATTCCCAAGAGCAGCAGCAGTCTGATTTGTCACAGCCTCTACCACTCTTGTTAATCTTCGGATCTTCCTACTGTTCAGGGCAGCTCCAACAAAGAAAAACAGTCCTAAGTTAAAATCAATATACTGTTGCAGACTGGTATCAGTCTGATCTACATCATCAATTGATAAAGTACGTTTATACCTATTTACAGTCACATTATTCAATAATTTCAGATCCTTATGATAAGATGCGGGTGCTAGGAATACAGGAGGTAATAGAAATGATACATAGCATACCCCAGACCACCCAGCCGGCAGACGGTAATAACCTTTATTTCCACACACAAAGTACGTATTATGGGAGGCTAAAAAGGTACTATTGTTCAACCCATCAATGTTCAGAACAGTAATACAATCACTAACACCAACAGGAATAAAACCCACACTCTGGACACACAGGTCCGCTTGAGCTTGTGCTACTTGAATCACAAAGTTGTCCTTTCCCACAGTGTCTCTTGTGTTCGTGAAGATGTAGGGAATGGATTCATTGTCTGGTCGGTACTCTTCCCACTCCCAAATTGTCCCATTCGCTTGCGGATACCCATTATTATCTTGGTGACATTCTTTATTGAGTCTGAAGAGCAATCGTCCCACTGTCGGTTTCCGAGTGGCAAAAAGCAAAGTGTACCATGCTCTACAAGAGCCATTATGAGAGAAAGGAAGTGGTATAAATGGCGTTCCTCCTTTCTTCTGATGGGCTGGCATCATCCCACATATCCAACAGTTCGTAGCGTTCGTAGCAACGTGGGTATGATGCAGCATCTGGATGAAAGTGTTATTCAAATAAGACTGTCGATGCTTCAACTCTTGATACGGTAATGTATAAAAGTAGTGCTCCTCAGGCACCGGAGTTGTCAACACAAGTATTTTCCGAGCGGGAGTTACATCCTCCACAAACCATGTGGTTATCCCAACAATAGCTACTGTCAACATGAACCCTAATGCACAAAGGATTTTCTTTTTCTCCATGTAAAAAAATAAAAACCCAATATCTTCCTGAAACTAAAAGTCTGTCAGAACTCTTCCCCTTGGGCAGCGGTCGATTTCTTCACCAGCGGGCCAAGACGGGTGTCGCTACACTAATGCAGGGCTGATCCCCCCCCCTTGCCTCATCGGCTCTCCGTTTCACTAACCCAAGGGCCGTTCTGACAGTATGTCCCGGTACTGGAGAACTCACTTCCTTGGTCGAAGATGATATCGCCTTCCTCCAGGAGTCGCGTGGTCCGGAAAGAGCTCCTCAGTGGCGTTTGGCTCCGCAGCACGGCCTGTCTCTGCAGCCAGGATTTCTCGTTGATCGGTCAGCACGGCAGGTTCCACCAATCCGGGCGGCACCTTCCTACAGTGCAGGGAATGGATCCAATTCTTTCTGTTGGAGACTCGCACAGCCGTCCTCGTTGCGAGGAGGACCTGTTCAGGACCCACCCATCTCGGTTCCAAGCTGTTTGTTCTGTCAAAGATTTTCACCATCACGTGGTCACCAGGTCGGAGACCATGTCCTTCACCGGTGGACCGATCAGGGAGCGCCTCTCGGACCTGTTGATGAATAGAAACCAAGTTATCCGTTAACTGTGCCAGATAATCGTTCATCATTACACAAGGTACATCATACACAGCTTTAGGTTTTGGTGGACCCCAAATATTCATTGGGCGTCCAAAGACAATCTCTTACGGTGTAAGGCCAGTTCGAGAGTGTGGTACCGATCTAATTGACAATAACGCCAGCGGTAGAGCATCTGGCCAAGTCAAAGACGTCGAAGCTTGAATTTTAGCGATCTTGAGCTTCAGTGTACCATTATACTTCTCGACTAGTCCCGCAGACTGAGGGTGGAATACCGCGTGAAACTTCTGGGTGATGCCCAGGCCCTTCAAGACATACTTTATAACATCCGCTACAAAGTGAGGCCCATTATCACTCCACAGAAGTCTGCAGACGCCATATCGAGGGAAGAACTCTTTCAGCAGTAGCTTCGCAGTAGTCATTGCAGTATTGTCTTTCGTAGGGTATGCTTCAACCCATTTACTGAAGGCGCAAACCACTACTAGAACATACTTCAAATTGTTACAGCGCTCAAGCTGGATGTAATCCATCTGCAAATCCTCGAAGGGTGCAGTGGGTGTCACGAATCCTCCTGCTGGAGTTCGAGTACCCTTTCCTGGGTTATACCTCAAGCAGATCATACAAGTCTGCACCACCCTCTTTGCTGTGCTAGCAATCTCTGGATGCTCCCAGACTTGGGTAAGCAATTTTACAATTGCGGAAGCTCCAACATGTGCTAGCCCATGTGCCATCTGAACCATAGGTTGTACAAAAGCCGTGGGTAATTTCCATCTATCCATCTGCTTATTTCTCCAGCAGCCCTCGTCATCCAATTCTCCCTCACTAGCCCATTGTTCCCGCTCTTTGTCAGAAGCGGTCCTTTGCATTTCCCGCACTTCCTCCTTCGCATCATGCCATCTTTCCACCTGTGACTTCACTACATACATGGCAGTAGCACCGGGCTGCATCGCAGTCTCCCGTGCTACTCGATCAGCTAACGCATTCCCTTCTCCAACTTTGTCAACTACTTTCCTATGGGCGCTACACTTAACGATGGAAATTTTCTTTGGGTATGTCAATGCAGTTAAAAGATTGTGAACTAACTCTCCATGCATTATCTGTACTCCATGTGACGTTAAAAACCCTCTCTCCTTCCAGAGTAGGCCGAAGTCATGCGCTACTCCGAAGGCATAGCGGCTATCTGTATAAACATTCACACATAATCCTGTACTGAGCTCACATGCTCGTGTTAATGCTATCAGTTCCGCTGCTTGAGCTGATTTCTGTGGTATGCGTGCAGTCTCCACTATCGTTTGCAACGTGGTAATTGCATACGCTGCTGAAGTCGTACCATCTGGTAGCTTCAGACATGATCCGTCCACCCACAGTTCTCCATCTACATCTGGAAAGGGCGTATCCTGGAGATCAATACGACCCTTTGTTTGTTCCTCAGTCACGAGAATACAATCATGTGCTCTCCGCGCCTCAGGCTGGGTTTCGGGGTATGGCAACAATGTTGCCGGGTTTAACGTTACACACCTTTTCAACGTAATATGAGGAGCCAAAAGCGTCAACTCATATCCCGTTAAACGGGCACTGGTCAAATGCTGCGTCTTCGTTTGATTAAGCAGGGCATCGACAGCATGGGGGACTAATACCAACAGCTTATGAGATAACACAATTCCCTCACTTTGGCGTATTGACACAGCTGTCGCCGCCACCGAGCGAAAACACCCTGGTAATGCTCGGGCGACAGGATCAAGTACAGCCGAAAAGTATGCACAAGGGCGCTGCTTATCGCCGTGCATCTGCACTAAAACTGACAATGCACATCCATCTTTCTCATGCACATACAACGAAAAGGGTTTTGCATAATCAGGGGTCCCTAACACTGGTGCTGAACAAAGGGCCTGTCGTAGTTGCTGAAAAGCAGTATCACACTCATCTGACCAAGGGATTGGGATAGGCGTGTCCTTTGTCAAGAGGGCTAACAATGGCTTAGCTATATGTGAAAACCCCAATATCCACTGTCTACAAAAAGAAACAAGACCCAAAAATGCACGCACATCCTTCTGCGTGGACGGTCTCGGTGTGTCCAAAATTACTTGGATACGATCCGGTGTGAGTGCAC
This sequence comes from Triturus cristatus, assembly GCF_964204655.1. Lineage (NCBI taxonomy): Eukaryota > Metazoa > Chordata > Amphibia > Caudata > Salamandridae > Triturus > Triturus cristatus. Next base: position 349,115,831 of record NC_140581.1, read on the forward strand.
GCCCCTCCTTAGACAAAAGGTGACCCAAATAAGTCACCTTTGGTCTACAGAATTGCAATTTCTTCCTAGATACCTTATGATTGTGGGATGCTAAAAAGGAAAGTAAGGATAACGTACTTTTTTCACACAACTCCAGGGTGTCAGCCGCCAGCAAGATGTCATCGACATATTGAATGAGGGCGACCCCCTCGAGCAGAACAAAGGAATCCAATTGTCTTTTCAAAGCCTGACTGTAAATGCTAGGGCTTTCTGTGTAGCCCTGGGGGATCCTACAAAAACGATAAGATCTATTATTTAATGTAAACCCAAAAAGATATCGGCTATCAGGGTGAATGGGAATGGAAAAGAAGGCATTCTTCAAATCGATCACTGAGAACATAGTCGCCGTAGGCGGGACCAAAGTAAGCAACGTCGTGATATCGGAAACCACTGGGTACTGAGGTATCATGATCTTGTTTACTTCTCTCAAATCAATTATAAACCGATAAACTCTGGCATCCGTATCCTTTTTCAGTATGGGAAGAATCGGACTTTTACAGATGTTGTAGGGAACTTCCTCCACTACCCCTACCGCCATCAAATCCTGCACTATCTGTATGAGAGCCTCCTCGCCCTCCTGGGAAATACGGTACTGTGGGAGGCGTGGTAACACCGCCCCCTCCTGGACACTAATGTGGACCGGTGGAATCACCATTTGTCCCACATCAGTATCCGACGTTGCCCACAAAGCACGAGGGAGGGTAGCTAACAACGCATCCTCTGACATCGCACACATCCGTTCAGACCGGGGGTAATTGTCATTCAATATTACCCGCACACCAGCAGGGGAGCAGCGGATCGTAGCCCTAAAATGCTTTAACATATCAAGGCCCATAATGTTGTCCGGTGTGTACGGGGCAAGCAGAAACGGACAGGGTGCAGAAAAAGAATCAACCTTAAACATGAGGGGCTGCGAAAGAGGGCTTCGGGAGAGTGTACCGTCAAACCCTAGCGATGTGACCATTAAGCCGGATGGGGGAGTCCCCGGAACCAATTGCTTAGACAGCGCACTACGTGTCGCTCCTGTATCCACTAGGAACTGATCAGTAGAGCCCAAAACCTCAGCCGATACATAAGGACCCTTCTGATCGACCGGCACCTCAACTGATTCTAACCCCCATCCAACGCATTCCTATGCATGCTGAGAGTCATGGTACCCCGATCGGTCAATCCCCGACACTTGATACTGATGCTGGCGATCGAAAACATTTGATCTATCTCGGTGCTGCCCAGCAGAGTCAAAACGAGCCTGTTCGTTAGAATTCCCTCTAAAGTTCGAGAAACCCCCTCTACCTCGCGGGCCACCCTGAGTATGCCCCTGACGCGAAGCATGCAACACCGGGCAGTCCCTAGCCCAATGACCCGATTGCTTACAATACGCACATTGGTTCCTATTCAAATCAGATCGGCCCGAGGGAGGACCATAAGATCCTCCCCTACCTCTATTACTACCCCGTCGGGGCGGGCCATATACTTGTGCCAACATCACCTTTGTTTTTAAATCTTTCGATTTCTTTTCCTCCTGGCCCTTTGCTTCTTGCTCCTGACGCTCATAATACTGAGCGATAGTCAGGAGGGCCGTCGGTGTTGCGGAAGACCAAGAACTCTCACTCGCTTTTAAACGGGCCGCAACTGCCGGCAGCAGATTAGCCACATATTTATCCGCAAAGAGGTGGCGACCCGTATCATCAGTAAGCGACTGGCCACTAAAATCATGAAACGTCTCCTCAAAACGCGTAAAGAAGTCCGCAACTGACTCGTCAACTTTCTGTTTACATGAAGCTAACATATTCCAGTCAATCTTTTTAGGGGGGATAATTGTCTTCAACTTAGTCAGAATAGCAGCAGGGAGGTCTAAGATACTCTGGGGTGGTTTCTGCGCGGGCTTCCGTTCCCTATCCTCATCCTCAAGGTCAGACCACCGAGCCTTAAAGGCAACTATATCATCTACCTTTCGGACAGATCGCCACATATCCGGTGGTAGAATGAGGCCAAAGAACAGGTCTATATCTGCTAAGGTCATAACGCAAGAATTCAAGGCCCCCTCGACTTCTTCGTAGAAGGCCGCTGGATTCTTGCGGGGATCAGGCAACGCATTCTTTAAGGCCATAACATCAGCTCTATGCCAAGGAGTATAAACCCAATTATACACAAAATATCCCTTAGCATCGGCGGAGGTAATGTCCGAGCTAGTCCCCGCTCCTTTAGGAGGAACATACAAAGGCGCCGCCTCTCGCATTGGTTTAACATGCACTATGCCATCCTTATCTGACTGGGAGGTGGATGAGTGGCCTTCTGCTGTACACGGATCCGACTGCTTCACCTCCCCTGCTTGTTGGCGCGCTTTTCCTTTAAGGGCCAGCACCGCGTCCCGCAAAGCGAACAGCCGCCGAGCCGTGTCAGGAGCCTTAGAGGGAGAGAAAACACCATTATGCAATGCTTTAGCATCCGATGTCACATCATCAGGCTCAAAAACATTGGAATATTTCCGGTAAGCCGCAGTCACTTCATCAGCAAAGTGACCCAAAAAATACAATTTCTCTCTCTCCTGCCACGGCCCCCCAAGTGTGGAACAATTCATCCAGGGATACCTTGCCCTTAAGTGCACGGAAGGAAACTTGCCGAAGCTCAGCCATTTGCTCAGCCGAGAGCATGGACCGCGTATCTACCTTACCCGGAACCGGGTCAGAATCTTGTGGCCTCGGAGCAGATGCGCCCACATAAGGGGGCGGAGAGCGATCTAGTAAATAAAAATCATCATCAAGATTATTAAGGACAGGATAAAGTGGCTGCCGAACAGCATATTGACCCGAGACTTGCAGCCTACGCTCTTTCTCTTGTCTCTCCGTTTGTTCTTTGTCCTCCCGACGCCTCGCTTCCTGTGCTCGCACATGATCATTCTTCCGTTGTTCTTTATCAAACAGCGCTTTCTCACGCTTCTCTCGCTCACGCACTTCCTTCACCCACAGCCGCACACACTCAAACATATCCTGCCGAGCACGCCGTTTACACATACACTGTTCCACATACTCAATCTTACGTATATCAAACGATCCATACAAAGGCCATCGCAACTCAGGATCTTTTTTAGTATATTTCCTCCATACTGTGCTGTACATTATGGAAGAAAGACCATGCTTCACATACATATCCCTATTAGGAGTCCCCTCTGGGGGAGCCGGAGCAGATTCCTCGAGGTTCAACCGGTTTCCAAAGCAGCAACACCACTTACGGAGTGCGCTAAAAGCAGGCATGCTCAGAAATAATGCAAAATATGCAATATTATAAAGAAAATGGCACTTAATCGTTGCGCCGTTCAAGGTTACACAGCTCCGGAGAAATCTCTCCACATTACCTGCCTATATGTGTTGCAACGCATATATTTTCACAAAGACAAATACAAAATATGACTAGTCATCACAAATAAAACTCAAATAGCCAGACCAGGCTTCAAAAACTCGGAGCAAGTACCGTACAACGGTTCTTACCAATCAAGAGTCCAGATTCCAACTGCCAAGCTCCAAAATCGCCCAAACGGCTTTCACGGCAGGACCGACAGAAGAGGTCTCAGTCGAGGACCGGCGCCACCCAGATGGTCAGCTCGGAAGGGAAGGAAGAAAAACCCTCGGGATGCCAGGGCTAAGACGCCGCTGGCAGTGATCACGTCCCTGGCCAAATTCCTCACCTTCGTCGCGACCAGTCCTTCGAGCATCCGAGTCGCCGATGAGCCCCACGTTGGGCGCCAATTGATGAGTACAGGCCCCAGCTAGGCCCGCAGGACACAAGGGTTCGCTCTCCTGTAATGGAATCTATAAGGAAGTTGGCACGGAAACTGCAAAGTATAAAGACAGCATTTATTAACCCTTAAGGGTGGTCCTACAATCCACACAACACTCTTCAGTATTGCATAGAGTAGCACAAAGAACTTACGTACATGGTCCCCTTTTATACACAATAGAGGGGCTCATAAGTGGGTGGATACAACATGAGGCCGAAGAACATTACCATTTATGGTCATTTTCGATACTGAATCAATATGTGGGCGGAGCTAACACACTCCTTGAGCCCGCGAAAACATGGTCAAGCAAGGCTAACTGATAACAGATGTGGTCAAGTCTGGGCATGCGCCAGATGGACAAAGGCGCCAAGAAACCGTCTGGTGTTAGCCGCGCTTTATAAGTTCTTTTTACATTACATTACATTACATTACATAGACTGTTACTAGGCAGATTACAAGAGCAACTAACACAGAGGTTGGACTCTTCTCGTGGGGAACACGTGGAAGCATGACAATACAAAATGGAGTCCGAACTTCGGTCAACATAACAGAGAAAACATGATCTAAAGGAAGGGAATTAATGTCTTTAGTAAATGCTTAATCACATCGTTGTTTCAATTTACAACACTGGCACCAGTAGATGATAACTAAAATGATAATAACGCAATGTTATGTTACTTTTCAATGTAAGACTAGCGCAATGAGGATAGGGTGGGGCAGGGGCGGGCATGGCAGGGAGGATAAATAGTGTGCACTTATAAGTGCGCATGTCAGTCATGCACACTTATGTTTCTCCAATCCAGATGTGTTGCATAGCCAGGTTGTAGAAAACCCACAAGTTCCCCTGCACTGTCTGAATCCTGGTGCTGCCCTCATACTATGTATAGAATGAGAGCAGATCCTGGATTGGGTGGAAAGCCTGTGCCTTGAAGAGCATCCATTTCTAGCATGGACGAGAGGAGCAATAAGGCAGCCAGCATCATCAGCGGAGTGGCATGAAAGTCTTTTTTATATTTATATTACTCTCCCCCGGCCTCCCTACCACTTTAGATAGGCGGTGGCTGCCACCGCTCCCACTTTAGGAAGGAAATTCCTTTGCTGCTCTTTCGAGAGGTATTTCCTTTAAAAATGTAACTAGAACTGCAAGGGAACAGATTCCCCTGCAGTGCTGGTGTTTCTTTTTATAGCAGTGACATTCAAGGTGCCATGCATGCTGATGTCAATGCTTCTGAAGGTGAAAAAGTAAATTGTGCTGGTGGCCTGTCTGTCTTGGTATCGCTCCATATCCCCTTTTCTAAAGGTCCAAAAGGACCCTGTGAGCAGAAATTCCCCTAGAACCAGAGCTGCTCACCCTGAAACCTAAAGGGACAACAATCTTTCTAGCCCCTGGGGAGTAAATTAGGAGATATATCCCAACCTGCCTACGAATGGAGGAGCAAAAAGCCACTAGATTACAAGAAAAGATTCGCAAAAAATGGAATGGGGACGAATCCTTTCTGTCACTGGGCTATACTCCTCTTCCCTAAAGCCACAACCCTTGTTCTGCTCTTACTAGAGGCAAGTTGAGGGATTTACCCCCAGTATTCTCCCTGCAGGCTGAAATCCTTCTGGGTGTCAGGGATAGATTTTTTGTAAATGAAAATGAGGGGGAATATGGCTCATCCTAGAGTGGGATTATAAAATGGTTAGCAACCTGCACACCTGACTTGTGTATTTATAACAGAAATGTAGCTAAGTTTAACAGTGCGTGCTGCTGCGATGAGGGCCTGCCACAGACCCTACCACTGAAAGTTATGAAGTTGGGAGACAGAAATGATCTGACTTAGATGGTTTTTCTACACCACGACACCTTCACAAGGACTGACTATCAAAGAAACGATTGACAAGTTCCGTCCTAAAAGTACCTTTATGGCACCTTTTTCTCACAAAATCGTCGATAACTTCGAATTACTGGTAAAAAAAGGCTTACAGACCATAAAATACCAATTGCCTAAACACACAAACCTTATCCTCAAAGAGCGTAGGATTTTCCAATCTTTGAGCCAAGATGAAAGGCTGGTTTTTCAACCAGCCAATAAAGGCTGTGCAGTAGTCGCAATGGACACAACATATTACGACTGGAAGGTGGATGAGTACGTGCAGAATACAGACACATACATTCTCTTGGAGTCAGACCCCACAAAAGAATTCATGTCAATTCTAACTACAATTCTGGAGCATGCTGAAGGAATGGGGTGGCTCAATGAGACAACCAAAAGTTTTTTACATACATCAAAGCCGAAGGCACCACACATTTACATGCTCCGTAAAATGCATGAAAATTCTGTGGACCCTCCGTTTCAGTCCATTGTGGCTGGGTGTGTTTCCATGCATTTTGCCATCGGCAAATATCTTGATGTTTACCTACAACCTTTGGTCAGGCATGGGAAACATATGTTAAAGACACCACGGACTGTCTCAATAAACTTGAACGTTTACGTCTCAAATTCAATGAGAATATATGGCTGTGCAATATCGACGTAGTAGCACAATATACGTCAATTCCCCATGGAGAAGGCTTGGAGGCCATAGAATGGAGATTGCTAAACAACAAAGGGATGATGTCAATGGAGTCTTTCTTTTACAACTATTTGAGGTTTCACTATCTCATAGCTATTTCACATGGAAAGGCAAATGTTTCTTGCAACACACAGGAACATCAATGGGCTTTCCAGGAGCCCCTTCGTATGCTAACACATTTATGGCATACTGTGAAAACTTGTTCATTCTTCACAATGATTAGTGGCAGAAGAACCTGGTAACTAATATGTGCTTCATCAATGTTATTCTGGTGATTTGGAAAGGGGACCGCGGTGAACTAGAAGACAACATTCACACACAAGATCAATTTTCTGGATATCCTAATACAGAACACAGGAACAGGGTTACTAACATAAGTCTATACAAAGCCTACTGACAAGAATAATGCACTTTACTATGAAAGTTTCCACTGATTGATACAAAAGATTGAAAGCTGATATAGAAATTTGTGCCAGTAACAAATAATGTCACTTTTTGAAATGAAAAGGGAAATAAGTGAAGCAACCTTATCATTAACAACTGGCCATAAAGTTCCCTTGATATTAAGTCAGAAGTTTGTTTTAGAGAGAAAAGTATGACTCATACTTTTCGCTCTAAAACAAACTTCTGACTTAATATCAAGGGAACTTTATAGCCAATTGTTATTGATGAGGTTGCTTCGCTTATTTCACTTTTCAAAAAGTGACATCATTTGTTACTGACACAGAGTTCTATATATCGGCTTTCAAATTTCTTAAAGTGAGACCTTTGACTGAACACATCAGATTTGGAGCATAACTACTCGATCCATAAACAAACCTCTTCACTTGAGTAGAGATTGGTGGTTGGATTCACCTCATCAAGGATTCTCACTGACAAATGGTTACTGCGAATAAAGAATTATTGGATTTCGGTGCCATTTTATTATAAGGTCTTCTGATTTTTTCGCTGAAAGATTTAGAGCCTGATCATCTTGGACGTATTTCCTAAATTTGGAGTATTGCTTTCCTGGATCAAAGCCTTGAGGAAGTTACAGAAAGTAATGAAACAAGTGTGGCTGCCATCATCTGCTACCAACCAGGAGGCTTTAGGAACAGGACCTCCACATATCAACCATACCTCTGCCATTTATAAATAACCAACAGGACTGTATAAGCTTTAAATACATTACTGTTCTAGATATTGGTGTCCTAGACATGATTTTAGATTCTTAGTGGAACACGGCTTATCTAAGGTTACTTAATATTAAAACAGATCTCTTTTGAATTCATGCTTCCTTGACTAGTGTTTCCTGTGATGTGTCACATTAAGTATTCTATGTATCTTTTGGGCTCACAGCCATAAACAAATAGGAATTTGAATTTGGAGAGGGCCAAGGTACAATCATTTATATTAATCAGTTCAATATGGGAGTTCGGCTGCACTTCCATTAGGTGACATCCTGGGTAGTGGGGTGTTTTATTTGTTACCTTGAGGGGCACCTTGACTGCGGATCTAATATTGTTAACTATTAACATATTGATTATTTATAGGATTGATGTGCTACTGCTTTGACCACCACTACCTCTTATATTCATATGAAAGTTTCCACCCTCCGGCTTTAAAGAAACATTTGCCCCTATCTCAATGTATAAGGATCAAGAGAATTTCATCTGATGATCAACAGGCAGAATCACAAATCAAAGAACACTCCACAAGATACACTAAACGAGGATACTCACATGACATTTTACAATCAGCATATCAAAGTGTCATTTCAAAACAACGACAAGCGCTATTGTCAAGCAGCCCAAAAAATAGCAGTAAGCGGGAGATCTTCGTATTAAAATACTCTCATCAAGCAACCCAAATCAAAAAGACAATTGGGAAAAGATGGGGAATCATCGAGCAAGAAACTGACTTTAAAATGGTCTTCCCTAACAAACCGTTATTTGCCCATACCAGATACAAGAATATGAGGGAAATACTGAAGACGACTTTGCGGAGAGCATCACAAACATTAAAAGGAATGACAAAGTTTTGGAATTGTGGACAATGTGGAAATGTGATAACTGGAAACACCTTCTCTCACCCACAAATAGGAAAGAAGATCAATCAGAAACATTCATATGACTGTAACACAGAAGGCGTAATATATGCCATTCAGGGCCATATGTAGAAAGCAAAATTGCGATCGCAAACGCCGAAATTCGCCGAATTTCGGCGTTTGCGATCGCAATTTTGCTAAGTGTATGTAGGAAGGCAAATCTGCGTGCAAAATAAGGATTCGCTAAATTTGCGATTCCTTAAATGCAATGTAAGGAGCACCAAAAAAGTGCAATTTGGGCTTAAGGAATCGCAAATTACCACCAACTACAGGTTGGTGGTAATTTGCGATTTCTTTCAAAAATGCATATTTTTGCATTTTTCAAAGAGGCATGTGGTGCACACACATGTCCTTAGGGCATGTATGTGTGCCACATGTGCACCCATGCTCATTTCAGGGGTGCAACAGGGTGTCCTTTTGACACCCTGGCACACTTGAAATTGCATTCTCAATTTGCGATTCTCTAATTGAGAATCGCAAATTGAGAATGTTTTCCCATTCATTCCTATGGGCCTCTAGGCCCATAGGAATGAATGGAGAGGTATTCCTTAATTGCGAATTGCAATTTGCAATTTGCAATTAAGGAATATGTAGGATTCGCAAAATTATTTGCTAATCCTACCTACATTCCGTTTTGCAATTCTCTAATTGCGATTCCCTAAAAATTGCAATTAGAGAATCGCAAAACACGTTCTACCTACATATGGCCCCTAATGCCCTTGTGGACTTGCGTATGTAGGTAGAACAGCACGGAAAATCAAAGGAGGAATGGTGGAACATAAAAGTATGATCCACACAAAAAACAGAAACTCTTGTTTGGCTGCACACTGGATAGACACACATCACACAATCCCCCAATTAAAATTCACAGTGTTAGAGAAAATTACCAGCAAATTGAATTTCAAACTTTACTTGCCCAGAGAGAAATGTTTTGGATAAAGCATTTGGGGACTTTAGTTCCCAAAGTTTTGAATGATCATTGTGAAATGTCATGTTTTCTTTAATATTCATGTTTTATCCTTAACAGCAGCATTGGTGTATCCAGCACAGTGATTCACTTTATTTGTGAATCTGTGTCTGCAATAATCGTGGCACCATTCCCCGAAAACACACCCCAGATTTCAGTTTTCGTGTTTTATTTTATTTTTGCACATGGACTTGCAGTTAGCACCATGGATAATACAGGCATAACCTTTTTGAGTAGTACATGCAGAAGGGATGTTACTGTAATGCCTCAGTTCATCCATTTGACTGACTGCTCCAGCCATGTGAACACCGCAGATATCTAACTTAAAATTGAAAACTTCACTAGTTGAATATAGGCACTGTGGTGACTGGAGCACTGGAGCTTACTTGGTATACTTGAGGCATACAAAGCAAGTAACTTTGTTGCACATATAAGGCATGGTTGTGAATATTGCACTCACACGTATTCGAATTGTTCAGCGGCACATGATCTATTGACATCACGCTTTTACGAGCGTGTTCAGTCAGCTTATAATCAATAAAGTTTGATAACATCTCAATCCTTTTCCCCCCAGGGGCGTACCCCAAGGGAGGGCAGTCGAGTAAAAAGGTCACGTAACGTGATGTTGTCATCATGGAGTCAGGAAGTTATGGACGCCGTTTCAGCGGTGGACCAGTGAGAATGCACGGACACAGGATTGTGGTACTGGGACTAATTCACCCATAAGCTGTATTTCGGAGATAAATTAATTTCCTCTGGCTTCTCGTAGATGCTACGAGCGAATTACTTATTACAAGAATTAGAAACGTAAGATCCCCTGACCGTCTTTGATGTTTCCGCATTGATCAGTAAGGGTAGTTGGTACTGATTCCCTATTTACACAGGTCACGCTGGTATGCCTTCTTTTGAATGTACCCGTGTATTTCCTTACAGACTCAACCTCGGGACAAGTCCATTATATTGACCCCTATGGGTAAGAATCTTGATTTACTTGCACAGTTTGCTGAAGTTTCAAAGCAGCAACATTGAGCTTACGAAGTTTCTCCTTGCCTTCTTTTGTTTCGATTGTCACATTTGACCCTCGGATTTATAACTATCGGTTTTCTTTGCACACTGAGTTTTTCAAGGTACTTAATTGCGTATCAGTCAGCGTTACACTTTTGTTACTTGTTTTTTGTCTTTTTAACTGTTCACAGAGAGCAATAATCTTCTTCCATTCCACCTAGCACTTTTCATTTGTTTTTTCATATGCCGTTTATTAGGTATTCTGATATCCTTGTTACGATTGCCCACATGCTTCACTTACACACTTGCATTGTTAGTCGGATTTTCACTGTTCGGGTACACGGAGGTCACGATCATTGCGAACACAGATAAAAAAGTTCATTTTGATGTACAACATTCATCACAGCACATATGTCTAACATTAACATTTTTTGGTTTTGTTCCGGCAGGAGGCTTCTGAACATATAAGTATCTTTGAAGCATTGTATGATATGTACAAAGTGATTTTCCCCTGAAGAAGGGTTGCTCAAACCCAAAATGCATCGGGGTTGTCTGGGGTTGTCAATGGTCAAATATAATGCCAGCTTTTGATGTTAGGAGTACAATCACAGAATTGAATTATTAATGTATAATATGTTTTGTTAAAAACCTCTGTACTAAAAAAAAACATTTCTTGCAATTTGGTGATATACTGCTAAATCAATTAAATACAAATTGATTTACCAACCCTAGAGTACAGTTTTAATTTGGGATTAAATTCATAAAGCTTTAAATATTTGCAGAAACCTTAGGGACCGTAGCTGTGCACTGTGAAGTGGGACTGATCATTTCTGTCTCCCAAGTTCATCCTAGTGTAGGACCATGTCTGAATCCAAAAGCCCCAACAGCCTTTCTGCCTCTCAGGGGGGCAGATTGGGTGATTTTCCCTACCTCTACTTTGGGGGCATTAAGCCAGCTGGAGGCTAAGGATTGATTGTTTGCCTTTTAAATGAAAAAAATGGGGTGGGACCCAGCCAAGACATCAACTGGCCCTACCATCGCCTTTAGAGGCCCAATGATCTGTCTGACCCAGGTTGGCAGACTGGATACTATACGGCAAACTGCCCTTTTTGTGGTGGTCAGAAACCTCCAATATACACCAGGGCTGTTTTTAAATATATAAAAACATTGGGTGGGGACTGGACATTTGGCTCTTTCTCCCAACCCCAAAAACCTCAAAAGTCTTTCTCTACCCACCTCCAGGAAGCAGATTGGTGATTTAACCCCAATCTGCCCACGTGTGTGAGCAGAAAGCCACTGGATTTCGGGAATATTTTTTAAATGGAGAGAGTCTAGCTCAGATCATACCCCCAGCTTAAAGCCACAACTGTTTTTCTTCCTCTCCTTGGACAGAAAACCCACTGGATGCCAGGGACACATACAAAAATGGGCATGGGCAGCATGTCTTAGCATTGGGCTGTACCCCCATTATTAAAGCCTTTCTGCCACCAGGGGGCACATTGGAGGATATAATTGAAAACAGTCCCACCAATGGATCAGAAAGCCTACTAAATTCCAGGGATAGAGTTTTTAAGAATGTTGTAGGGACAGTCCTGTCTTGACATCAGGCCATACCCCACACCCTAGAGCCTTCTGACCTTCCTGGGACAAGTAGAAACACATTATGCAAAATGATGGCAAAATTATGCAAGATTACCTGGAATTACGCGAGGAGTATAAAACAGCATCTACATTATTTTCTTAATGCCAAATGCACCATCACACCCAAAATGGACCCAGAGGATGCATTTTTCCCAATAAAAAGAGTACGACGAAATGCAACAAAACAAGAACAGCTGCAGCCAACAGCTGTTCATTAAATTTGTTGTTCCTATGTTTCTGCTGAAGGATTTTGTGCCAAATTACTCATAATTATGCTATTAAAAGAGTAATGCAAAATTTCTGAATTTACTCTGATTACTCTGCCATAATAAAAATGTTGCCTGGTCCTGGTTGAAAGGTGAGTTTACCACTTCTCTGGCAGCCATAAATCTAAACTACACCCAAGGAAATCTCAGTTTCCTCTCACTTATCATGGTGAATGGTTGCACTCTTACAGCTCTGGGTAGGGTGGGAAAAATGCAACCTACCAATCTTGGGCATCTCTACATCCTAGAGATCCAGATGACTTCAGAGCAGTGTGGCTTGTGTAGATCCCAAAACATTTTATGACCCAAAATGCCTTTTAGACATCAAAACTCAGACCCTTCCAGACAAGCGCCAAAGACTTATCCTGTGTCCCAACACTTTTCCTGATGAAAACGCCGGCTTCCACGCGAAGGGAGACGTCATACGAAAGAACCAAAACTGTAACCATGTTAAGACATCGTTGACACGCATTGCCTTCATAAGGTCCAGGGTATGGCCAGTTCCTGTTGTGGGCGAGAGGTCTGCCCACACAAGTGAGTTACCATTTTCATGAGACTAAGGGTCTAATTCTGATCTCGCTAGGAAAGCCCTCCGTACGACTAGGATCCGGAGAGCTTTCTGAGAGAGACGTGCTCCGGGAGTCCGAACGAGTGATTACGATGCTGCCATATGCTTACGGACTTGTTTCGCTCAGACTCCCATTGAACTCTATGGGAGCCCGTGTACAGACGCGTACACAGGCTCCCATAGCAGAAAAGGGGTGGGTGGGAAAAAGCGTACACCCAGTGGCGGCCACCCCATGGTGCCCGTTGCACTGTGCATGCCTGGATCGGTGGGGCCCATGGGCACACCCCTGTGACAGATTCGGAGTGCCCCGGGTGAAGGGGGGCCTGCTGGGGCCCGTGAAGTACGCTTCCAACAGCTGTTTCATCTCGCTGAGACTGAGGCGAAGCGGCTGTCCGAATCGTGCATCGTACTCGCTCGGTTGGAATTCAGATCCATAGCTTGGCACTATTCGGCTACGAATGTGTTGTATGGACAGGTTCGGGTCCCGGAAACGATTCGGTTGGCGTGTACACAATCTTTGCATCGTACTTGGCCGCTCAGACCTGTGTATGATTCGGTCATAAACAAGTGCTACGATCAGATCTGGAATAGTCAAATCTGTTTCGGAGGCCTTCCGAACAACATCGAAATCAGGCCCTAAGTGTGGGAATGCCCAGTGAGTGGAATTTGGTCAATGCACACAAATTCCGGAATTATCACTCATAGAAATGTTCGCAATAGCTGTGATTATAGGGAACATTTGAGGATTGGAGGGTATTCTTGGAAAGAATATTTAGTGGGATCCTTGCAAAACGTATGCCAGTGTGCAACAAAGAACACATTTTGCAAAAGGACTTCTCAATGGCCAAATTTACAGTTGTAGAAATAACCACTATTCCTAAACTCATTATCATAGGCACATTTAAAAAATATATAGCTTTCCTTCACACCTATTTTTCATTTTTTTTTATTTAAGCATGGTCGGTATACAAGGAAGAATCATTTTCTCATTTTATACTGCAGCTCTGTTAATGGCTTTTGGAATCATTTTTATTTGGATGACCAATAACAACTGCATATCCCTCTGACTAGTAGAGCATGACAGATGTAATTGTATAGTACTGTTGTAGATTAGTAGTCAAGGCAAAACATTAAAGGTGAAAATATGATTCCCTATTTCTATTCTTTCATACTTACTTCGATTAGTTTTTGAATTCAATGATTAGTTTCTGAGGTGAATTCAAAATTGTGTCTAATTTTCAGAAATTTATAGCATTCAAGTTTTATCCAAGGGTTTCACACTTGTTTCCATCACAAACTGCAAGTAGGAAAGAAACCACAAAAATAGAAAAAAATGACCAAGAAAACTCCTGAAGCTGTGAAAAAAATTGTTTTTATAGCAATGTCTGTTCCTGAAAGCTGGTTAGAGGGTGACCAAGGCACAGTAAAATTTTGTTTATGCCACTCTTGGAAAGCATATGTTTCCCATTTTTCAAAAATAATATTTGCTATATTCTAGCTATTTTCTTGGTTCTTGTAAACCCTGTGTACTTTTAGAATTCCCAAGACATTTTGAACAATGATGCAAAATTGGCCCGGAAATCTTGTGTAGGAAAATATTATGAAGGTCGCAATGTGACTGCCCCAAAAATCAAAAGCGGGCTCAGCACTAGGGAATGAGGGACAAGCCTCAGTACATAACGAGCTGAAGTTGTAAGGATCAAGGAAGCTTTTGGATTCACGTATAAAATATCCAGTAACTCTGAGTTTTGTGATACCTCCGCTATATTTTCAGTTAAATTATCAACACATCTGAAATTACAGAAGACATTTTGGCATAATTAACCCTAATTGTGTTTTGTAAACCAAAAGCATTCTAAATAGTAGACAATGAGGGGACAGGATCTTTGTCTACCAATTGCTCAATTGCCAACAATCCTTTTTGTCTCCAAGATCTCTAAGCTACAGGTTTAATGTTTATTCTAACCATTTAATTATACCAAATTATGATTTTAAAAATGTGCTCCTTCCTGAAACGTTATGATCTATGATTGGTGTAAAAAGCCTACAAGTATTCTAAGTATTATTAAAGACATGGAGAGTGAACTTTGAATTATTCAATTACATTTTTAAAGAAAAAGAAGAAATAAAATATTATTCTATGTGGACTCACTCTGGACATGCTTTGATATTCTGCTGAGCTAGCTAAGGGAGAAAGCTTTACAGTAAGATTAAAAACTTTGGGGGTAATTATGATGGCGGTGAAAATGTCGGTGGCGGTTCCACTGCTATCGCCAATCACTTCTCTGCCCACCATATAATGGTGGTGGGCGGTGTGCTGGTGGACGCAAAGTCCGGCCGCACACGGGTCCGCCGCAGACAATCATTCCGAATGCCTGGCTGACCCAGCCAGTATACGTAAAATGGTGGCAGTGCCTAGCAGGCACCGTCTGCCAAATTACGATGCTGCTGAAAGCCAGCCTTTCCATGGCGGTGAAACCGTCATGGAAAAGCTTGCAGGGATTGGATTCGGGGGACTGTTGCAGGCCCCTTACGTTTCCCTGCACCCAACCTTTTCCCCAGATGTGCTTAATTTCATCAAACCAAATAGCCTATTTTTTTAAATTTCTCTCACACTTAAGAGGATTCTAGCTTAAGAAATAGGAATAGGCCTTCAGCACTAAAATATCAAGCGAAAAGATGGGTTTTTATTTCAACTAATAATGTGTAATTTTGCTGAAATGTGTGGAATTACGTAAAAGCAAATTGCAAACACCCCTAGTAATGTACATGATACAAAATCCTAGATCAATCAACGCTCATCATCCCCTAAAATCCTACCTCAGCTGCCATCAAGAATTGGCCTTTCTATGCACCCAGAATCATGGCTTATTGTATATTCCTAGTCTATTGTTCACCAGATCAAGTATACAAAATCATACATGCTGACAGGCAACGCAAATTGTGAGGTGGCACAGCAGTCAAAGGGTTCATTGACACAACATCGATGTCAAAAATATTGATGCAAAAAATATTGATGAAAAAATATAGACTACAAAATTATCGACTTGATACTTGAACAGGTAAGAACAAACATATTGACCAAAAAAATCAATGTAAAAAATATAGGTGTAAAAAATTTCGATTTTTTATATATACATATATATATATATATATATATATATATATATATATACAAAAATATTATTATTAAATATATTAAGTAATAAAAACAATTAAAATAATTTACATTTAATATATATTTTAACAAAATATAACAAATAAACAATTTAAAAAGTTAAACACACAAACACAATAATTAATATACATATATATTTACTTTAAAACAATTATTAAACTATTATTTTAATTTATTTTATAATTATATATACCAATAACATAAAACATAATCAAAATACCATTTTATTATAAATTAAAACATTAATAATTTAAAAATATTTAAAATTAAAGTTCCCAATACAGGTAGTGCAAGAGTAAGGAAAGTGTTAGATAGCGGAGGGGTAAAAATTAATATTCCCATTCCAATGAGTGCACCATTAGGGAAAGTGTTTGATAGCGAAAGGGTAAAATTTACTATTCCAACTCCAATGAGTGCAACAGTAGGGTAAGTGTTGGATAGGGGAGGGATTAAGTGCACTATTCCAACTCCAGTCAGGGCAACAGTAGGGAAAGTGTTGGATAGCAGAGGGGTAAAAATTACTTTTCCCACTCCAGTGAGTGTAACAGTAGGGCAAGTGTTGGATAGCTGAAGGGTGAAAAATACTTTCCCCTCCTCCAGTGAGTGCAACAAAAGGGAAAGTGTTCGATAGCAAAGGGATCAAATGACTATTCCGACTCCCTTCAGTGCAATAGTAGAGAAAGTGTTGGATAGTGGAGGGGAAAAAATTACTATTCCCACTCCAGTGAGTGTATCAGTAGAGAAAGTGTTGGCTAGTGGAGGGGTAACAATTACTATTCCCACTCCAGTGAGTGCAACAGAAGGGAAAGTGTTGGATAGCAAAAGACTGAAAATTACTATTCCCACTCCAGTCAGTGCAACAGTAGTGAAAATGTTGGCTAGCAGAGGGATAACATTTATTATTCACACTAAAATAAAATCAAAAGAAATATTTAAAAAATCAAAAATATTTACTAAAACAAAATAAATAGATACATATATAAATATCTTAAAGAATAAAATACAAATATAGTTAATATTGAAAATAAAAACACAGAAACATTATATTGTTAATTACATATGACAAATACCTACAAATATTATATAAAATAAAATACAAAATAAACTTCAAACAAATAAATATATATTTTTTTAAGTTTCAGCTTATTAAAGAATAACAAGACAAGAAAAAGCAATAAAATGAATAGAAAAAATCCTATTTAACATAACATTTTGTAAAGAAAGCAAAAATATGTAAGGATAGAATTATCAGGAGGTATGCGAAGAGAGAGAATACACAATATAAACAATAAGGGGAAAGACAAGGGAAGGGGAGCATTATATAATTATTATATAACCATTAAGAGTACAAAATATAATTGATAAATACTTTAACCATGTAAGCATACAATAATTGAGTTTAAGTAACGTGAGAAAAATAGGGGTGTAAACACCTTCAATTATCTAGGAATATAGAGGCAAAGGGAGAAATTAAGGTGGTTTCCGTACTTCATCTGATACGTTCGTAATTTTAGCATTAGAAGAGGCAGACAAAGATAAATATGTTGTTAATGGGAGCCATAAAAAATCTCTTTTAAGTGCCAGAGATATAGGGGAGACAAAATTAGTGTCTAGTCAATGATAAAAACAGACAGCGGTTCACCAGGATCTGAAAGTGACTTTATCTGCCTGCTTCCAATTTAAAGTTATATAATAAAAAGCAATAGCTAACAATAAATCTAAAAGTGTAAAACTCAGTGGTGACGGGGGCCTTTGGGGTGATAGAATGCCTAGGAATATATTTCTTAAGGAAAAAGGGACCTGAACTTTGAAAATTGTGTTAATGTGGGACCAAACCAACTGCCAAAAGTGGTGGATTGGGGGACACTCAAACAACATATGCTTTAAGTTGGAAGAAGGAGAGTGGCTGGACCAACAAGTAGAGGACATATCTGGTGAAAAGGATGTTAGAATCACTGGAGAAAATAGCACCCGTTGATAAATGAAGTAAAGGGTTTATGTAGTATTAGCAGCACAGGATGTTTTGTGAAGCTTAGACCATAATTTGTTTCATGTAGTAATTGCCAACTTTGTGATAAATCCTTTTCCCAATTCAATTTTAGATTTGAGTCTGTCTGGAGGCATCTGTAAAGATGTGTATATAGTAGACGCAGAGGGGGAAGTGTCCAATATTGAAGATAGATTTTTGTAATTTGCAGGAAAGTTAGGAGATCTTGGTAAAGTAAGGAGATATTGATTGTGGGAGGAACATAGAAGATTATATCGCAATCTAGAAGACGCTAGTAACAAAACTTTAGATTGGAGATCAGAAAAAGAGAGGGGTTGATCGTCAAGTAGAAGCTGAGATGTCCAACGTAAACCTTTAGAACGCCAATTTTCCCAGTATATAGTGCGATTATGGTTTCGTAATGATTTATTATGCCAAATGGGTTGTTGTTGAAAGGTGTTAGGTGAGGGATATGATGATGGTAAGAGAGGAACCAAGAGTTTACGAGAGTGGGAAACAAGGGAGGTCGTAAGAATGAAATGTTAGTAGTAAAAGCGAGGATTTCCTGGAAATCGAAAGGGGCAATACGAAATGTCTCTATTTCTAACCATAATGGAGGATGTGTAGGGAGCTCCATAGAGAGCCAATGAGCAGCTTGTTTCAGGGAGAAAGCAGAGTGATAAGTTCTAAAATCAGGAAACCTAAGACCTCCATTGTGTCTATCTTTTTTTAAAGAAGATAGATCTATACATGGGGGCTTGCTTTTTCTTAAAATTTAGCTAAGTTAGAATCAATTTTCTTGAAGTAATATCCAGGAATATTTATTGGAATCATGAAGAAAATATATAATATAAGAGGAGGGAGCATCATTTTAATCGAATCCAATCAACCCCACCAAGAGAGCAAAAGGGGGTGCCAACGTGTAATGGCATCATTCAATGATTTGGTGATATAATCAAAATTAAATTTTAGTGTTTCCGATATTAACAGGTTGAACCACAAGCCCAAATATTTTGTTTTAGATGCTTGCCATGAAAGACCAGAATGGACAAAGAAATGTTTTTGACATAAAACATTTAAAGGCAATGCTTCACATTTATCGATATTAATACGGTAGCCTGAGAGTTGAGAAAAAGAGGCTACTTGTTGAAGAAAAGGGGGGAAAGAGGTTGCAGGGTTAGAGAAGTATAAAAGAATGTGATCAGTGTATACCGACATTTTGACTTGACATGTACCGAAATGAAATCCTTAAATATGATCATCTTGTCTAATTTTAGTCAAAAAGGGTTCTAAAGTTATGACAAATAACAAAGGTGATAAGGGACACCCTTGCCAAACTCCTCTAAGCAAAGGGAAGTAATCAGAATTTTTACCGTTAACAAATATTGAAGCTTTAGGGCCTGAGCATAACAAGGAAATTAAAGCAATCAATTTAGGAGGAAATCCGCCCATTTTAATGCATGTAACATAAAATCCCAGCCAATCCTATCAAAGGCCTTTTCTGCATCCAAAGCGATAGCAGCAATAGGCTTTCCTTCTGACATTGAAGAAGACCAGAGAATTGTCAGAGGCTAGTCTTCCATTAAGAAATACTGATTGTTCAGGGCCAATCAATTCAGGTAAAATGGGATCAATACGAAGAGCCAAGATCTTTGCAAGCATCTTGTGGTCAGTATTAACTAGGGAGATAAGTTGATCATTCTTACATAGAGAGTGATCTTTATCTTCCTTTGGTATTAAGCATATCAAGGCTTCTTGGAACTTGCCCTGAGATGATCCATTATCAGAGAAAGATTTAAATAAAACTAAGAGATTAGGTAAAAGAAGTTTTGCAAAATGATCGTAAAACTCAATAGTAAAACCATCTGGTGCGGGTGCTTTGCTTTACCGCGTCATATCACCGAGACAGCATGGGAAATTTCCACTAAGGAAATATCTATTCCCAAAGCATCAAAGTCAATGTATTGAGAAGGAGGAGAAGCAATAGATTGAAAATAAGCTGAGAGATCAGATTGTTCTGGATGGATTACAGGCCTATATAAATCCTTACAGAAAGAAACAAATTCAGTTAAAATATCATTATCTGTAAAAATAATAGTACCGGTAGGGCCCTGTAAAGATTCTATTCTAGTTCTGCCCTTTCTTACTTTTAAGTAGATAACCAGCAATCTCCCCATTTTGTTTTGACCCCCATAATACGTTAGAACTACTTTTCAATTAATAATTGGAGGCAGGGTCTGTAGATAATCTATTAAAAGTGAGTTTAGCATCAATAAGATTCTTCTAGGCAGACTCATTATTGGATTGATAATAAGTATATTCTAACTGTTTAATTTTATTAAGTAATTGAGTGGATTGGGCCTCTAGGGACTTTTTCTTTTGTTATACAAAATTTAAAATAAAACTCTTGGCGGCTTCTTTAAAGGAATCCCATATCATAACAATTGGAGATTCCGGGGTTGAGTTAATAATAAAAAATTAGCAGGCAAGGAAATTAAATTGTTGGCAAAAATTAGGATCTAGAAGTAGCGAGTTATTAAACCGCCATCTCTCTGGGTGTGGAGAAAAAAGGTATAAGGTCTATATCTACATGTACAGGAGCATGATCTGAAATTAAAATTGAACCAATTTCAGATTGAATGGCATGTTGGGCCAAAGATTTACTTAGGAAAAGGTTATCAATGCCGGATTGGAAGTGATGTGAAGTTGAATAAAAACTATATTTTCGAAGATCAGGGTGACAAAGTCGCCAAATATCAACCAACGATTTGCGATGTATTGTGGAAGTAAATTGTAAATGCATTTTAGAGGGACCAAACTTAACTTTTGAATGTCTGTCTAATATGGGATCATGAATTTGATTACAGTCCCCACCAAATATAATATAATCATCATCATATAAAAGCAATTTGTCAGAAACATTAGTCCAAAAAACATTAGCAACCAAAGTAGGACCATAACCAAAGGAATGAATCTAATCTATGACAATAACCCAACAACCTTCAATATCAGATTCTTGTTGAACAATAGAGACATGCAATTTTTTATGACATAAGATCAAAACCCAATTTTTCTTACCTAAAGCTGGAGAATTGAATACATGACCCACCCAACAT
Organism: Triturus cristatus; assembly: GCF_964204655.1. NCBI lineage: Eukaryota > Metazoa > Chordata > Amphibia > Caudata > Salamandridae > Triturus > Triturus cristatus. The sequence goes on from NC_140581.1 coordinate 349,137,021, forward strand.
CTCTTCAGCTTGGAAGCTTTATCTTCAGAGATATGAGATTCTTGAAGTAAAGCAATATCAGTCTTTAATTTCGCAAGATGAGATAGCAACCATTGCCTTTTGGGATTGCTTAGTCCTTTGATGTTCTAGGTAGTAACCCAAAATGTGACTTACCTATGAAAGCATGAACAAATAATATACTTACAAGAGCAAGAGTAAAGTTAGAATATGATAAATATGAGGAAAAAAAGTGAAAGAAATAAAACATTTGGAGTATGAAATAAAGCAAAAGGAAGGAAGGAAAAAAGAAGAAAAAATAAAAGAGAATATGATAAGAAGGAACTCTAGAAAAGAACCCAATGAAAGAAAGCTAAAATAGAGAACAAAGAGACAGTACAAGTCATACAAATGACGACTGAATGACATACCTGCAAACACAAGATGAGATGGGGTGTGGCAACACCAGACGTCGACGTCGACAGAACTGGAACTTCACCAAACCACAGGGGAACCACGGATAAGAAAGTCAACATATATGGGAGACCATATGGGAAACGGATAGATGGAAAAATACACCTGTATAAAGAGGAAAGAAAATATTATGAATAAGATGTTATCCTAGAAAAGACGGATACGCAAGAACATAGATAAAAACGACTTAATACTTGAACATTGCAAAAATACAAGCAAAACGACAAGTAGTGAATTACATAGACAAGAAAACAGTCAGCAGGTGAAGCAAAATGATAAATCAAGTAGATTTTGAGGTATCCATGAGATCAGCTCCATGTTGATGAAGAAATTCCTGCACAGCAGCTGGCTCTTAAAACGTAGTAGTCTTTTCCTTATAGGTGACTTTGGACAGGCAAGGATGAATCAGTCCAAATCTGGCATTAATAGCTCATAACTGAGGGAGGAGTTTAAGAACTTTTCCGACGATCTGCAGTAACTTTAGCCACATCCTGAGAGAAAAATAGTCGATGACCTTCCCAAAAAAAATGATTTGGGGATTTGACAGCAGACAGGACTTGCAGGAGGTGAGTATATTGCAGAAAAAACATGATGACTCCAAGGGGTCAATTCCAATCCTGGAAAATGCTGTACGAATCGTCGTACGGAGCGTTTTCTCCGCACGACTCGTACCGGTAAACTGTCCGTACAACCTAGGAAGTACGATTCGTACAAAAAGCCTATTTCCGTACGAATCGTAGAAAAGACCGTACGGGTAAAAAAAACCTACGATTCTGATCCGGAACAGCCTGTACGCGACGTCTGTACGTATTTAAGCAGCGTTTTACGGCCCAGCAAGTACGATTCATCCCTACGTCACCCCGTATGGCTCTTTTTTTACGGGAGCCAATAACAGCTGAAAAAAAGCTGAGTCCCCAGGGGTACGAGTCGTACAGGCATACACCCCTGTGCGTTGTGTATGTACGCACCATACCCCCAGCGCGTATGTATGCACCGTACCCCCAGCGCATATGTACGGTGCGTACTCCCAGTGCATGTGTACGGTGCGTACCCCCAGCACATATGTACGCACCTTACCCCAGCGCGTATGTATGGTGCGTACCCCCAGTGCGTATGTACGGTGCGTACCCCCAACGCGTATGTACGCACCATACCCCAACGTGTACGCGCTGGGCATATGGTGCGTACATACGCGCTGGGGGTATGATGCATACATACGCGCTGGGAGTACGCACCATACATATGTGCTGCGGGTACGGTGCGTACATACACGCTGGGGGTATGGTGCATACATACGCGCTGGGGGTACGCACCGTACATACGCGCTGGGGGTACGGTGCGTACATACGCGCTGGGGGTATGGTGCGTACATACACGCTGGGGGTACGGTGCATACATACACGCTGGGGGTACGCACTGTACATACGTGCTGGGGGTACGGTGCGTACATACGCGCTGGGGGTACGGTGCCTACATACGCGCTGGGGGTACGGTGCGTACATACGCGCTGGGGGTACGGTGCGTACATATGTGCTGGGGGTACGCACCGTACATATGCATGGGGGGCCTGTACGACTTGCACCCCGGGAACAACTGTTCCCAGGATACGAGTTGTACAAACTTCGCTTCGTAGCTGGTAAAGTCATTCCACATGTACAGGACGTTTTCCGTATGAATCGGAAATCGGAAAGCCGGTCCGGATCGTACTTGTACGCTTGGACTGTATTTTTACGATTCGTACGGAAAAGTGTCCGGGTCCGTCTCGTACAACTTTTCCCGATACGATTCGTACGGATCGGGCCAATCCGTATGTACTTTTTCCCGTACGAATCGTACTTCACGGGTCGGACGTGACTTGTACGATTCGTAAGGAAAAAAATACGGATACGAGTTGTACGGAAAAAAAAAATACAGGATCGGAATCGGCCCCCAAGTGTTTTTGCAGATATCTTCGGAACAAGTCTATGAACTCTTTGAAAATTAAGTGGAGAAGTAGTAGATATGTCCAGGAGCTTAGACAGAAATGTCTGAAAAAGATGGTTGGGTTGGAACCCTCATTATTTTCAAGAAGACCCTAAATTTGGAGGTTATTTCTGCGATTTCGGTTTTCTAAATCTTCTGTGTGCTTATTGAGGAGAGATATTTCAGACTCTAGAAATGACATGCATGAGCATGGAAGAGAATCAATTTTTTGTTCCACAACGAGTACACGCGATTCTAGAGAAGACCTCTTGTCATCCAGATGTTGGAGCGTTTTATTGGTTTCCTCCATGGAGGGTTTCAAGGCCCGAATTTCCTTCAAGAATTGCATCCATGGAGGCTGAGGAAGAGTTCACTGGAGACGGGGGATCTTTTTGCTGTCTCTTGGTGGAGAGCACAGATATTTTGCTAGGAAGCTGTGTTTTTGGAATAGTACTTGGTGTATGGTCAGCCTTCTGAGGAGAAATGTCTTCCATTTTTTATGAGTAGAGTCTGGGTCTGAGTGCAGAGTTTGTTTCGTAAAAGCAGATAGTTCAAGGTTCCTTGGTTTCCCTATAAAAAAGAAAAAAGGGAGTTTAGTAAGCAGTGCGTAGTTAAAACTTCAAAAGCAGAAATAGCAAAATCAGGCACACTGTGAGAAAAAGAATGTTTCAACTCTAAAAGGGTAGAGCGCACCGAGGTATGTCAGGAAATCGCAGGGTCCACCTCCTCAAACAATTGAGACACTGTTTATGAAGATAATAAAGAATATAGTTCACATAATGAGGATATTTATGCCTTCCAATTTATAATGAAGAAATTTCTCCTCAAAAATGACATGTTCTGCGAAATAAGGGCGCAAAAAACGAGGTAACCATGTTTGTTTTTCTAAAATAAATATGCACTGCATATAGTCAGAAAGAAAACTAAGGGGTCCATTAGGATGGAGGGCGGATGTCCTCCGCCGGGTGGGCGGTAGCAACTGCAGGACCGGCGGCAGATATCCGCCCGCCATCGAAGCCCTGAACACCGCCGGTCCGATTAGCATTGCGGTCGTGACCGAAGCGGTGTGAATTCCCGCCCGCCACTTTTCCACCAGTTGCAGTCCGCCCGCTTGCTTGGTGTGCGGAGCTGGACTGCTATAATTGTGGCGGATCAGGGCCAAGCACCGCCGGCACGATTATGATGCCAGCGGTAGCCAGCTTTCCGCGGCAGTGGAACCGCAATGAAAAGGCATTGGGAGAATGTCTCCGGGGGTCTATTGCGGACCCCCACTGTGTTGGGGGGGCGGTGTGAGTGTACTGCTCCCTACATATCCCTGTACCAGGTGGCAGGCACTGTGCAGCACCTGCAACACAGTGCAGGGACATGCAGGACATGCGAGTTTGGACATCGTGGCAGTGCCGCCCGCCACAATGTTAACCGCCGCTATCCAACCGCCGCGGTCGGATTTCCACTGCGGAGCATAATCATTGGACCGGCGTTTTTCCCACGGTCCTGGCGGGCGGTGTTTTCCCGCTACCATGGCGGTCGGGGTGCTTTTCCGCCCGCCATCCTAATGGGCCTCTAAGCGTTGGTAAAAAAGGCTTCAGAACCTCCTGAAAAAGGATTCCTTTAATTATAGAGGTGCGAAAAAAATCAAGAAGGGCTGTTTCAGCTGTGAGGGAAAAACGTTCTCGGTTTTCAAAGTGGCAGCCGCCGCCTCAGGGTATTGAGAAATCCCTTGGTGTCATTATAGCCTCAAAAACATTGCAGCAAGAAAATAAAAACAGATCCAGCGACTCACCATACCATGAGGGAGAGATACCTCAAATCTCTACCCTCGTCGAGCGCTGGAAGTGGTCTCAAATCGTATAAGGGATCATCGGCTCGCCAGAGCTCTGCGCCGTCACGCCATCTTAGAACGGCACCCACAATTAAATATTTTTCACTAAAAGAAATATACAAAAAATTAAAACAATAACTATTATTCATAGAAATAAAATAAATATATTTATGGAATAATTTATTCCATAAATGTATATATTTTATTTCCTACCCTATAACACCACACATATCACAACTCACATCTAAATTTTAAAAAAAATGTACGCCCATAATTAACATAATTAATTACCAATTAAAGAAATATTATTCATTTAAAAAAATTAACTAATAAAAAATAATTAACTTCTCACACATTAACCCTATAATACCCACAACAGCTCAAATTAAACAGTAAAAAAAATAATTACACAATTATTTTTTTTTAAAAACTATTACTAATAAACAACTAATGAAAAAGTACGTAAAATGTATTTAATGCCCACCCTTTACCCCTTTAAAAGTAAAAACCACACACACAAAAAGTAAACAATTACCCTAAATAAATATCAATTAATTTATATTAAGTAACAACCAATTAATAATTAATTAAACACAAATTACTTTGCAACCTTACCTCTATAAACCCCACAACATCACCTAGAAGTAAGTACACAATTTCCATATTTAATTTACAATTAATTAATGAATATTAATTAACACCTAATTATTAATTAATTAAACATAAATTACTTCCCATCCTTTACCCCTATAAACCCCACTACCCGCACCTAAAATAAATTACACACTTGCCAAAGTAATTTGAAATAAATGTATTAATACTAATTAACAACTAATTATTAATTAATTAAACATAAATGACTTCCCACCCTTTACCCCTATAAACCCCACAACCCACACCTAAAATTAATTACACAATTCCCATAATACATTTTCAATAAATTAATTATTATCAATTAACAACTAATTATTAATTAATATAAAATAAATTACTTCTCACCCTTTACCCCCAATCCCCAAAACGCAACCTAAAATTAATTACCATAATTAATTAGCAATTATTTAATTAATAATAGTTAACAACCAATTATTAATTAATTAATAATACATTTCTTTACACAATTAACACTACAAAATCTCAATTACATAAATATGAATAAATTAAAAAATAATCATTAATTTAAAATATTGAAATTACTTCCCACCCAAGTTCCCTATCAACCCACAACCCGCTACGGAACTAAAAAATGGAAAATTCAATTAAAATATAATTAACAACTACTTAAAATTTTAAACATATATTAAAAAATATGAACAATTCTTGTACAAAAATGATACATCACACACTTTTAAAATATATACTAAAATACAAAACACTAATTAAACAGTTGATATTTTAAACAACTATATATTTGCAAATGATATTAAACACTTCTATATTTTTAAAATTGATATTTCTTACTTTAAATCGATATTCTTGACCACGATATTCTTGCTGGCGATGTTTCTCACTCATGATAGTAATATTTCTGTAATTCAACATTTAAACTCAATCTTTTGTCTGCACACCCAGTCAATGCACATCTTTACCCAGCACAAACTATGACAATTTTGAATGACTCCAAAATACTATCTTTTATCCACATCAAACACCATCTTCAAAAGCCAAAACCAATATCACAGATCAAAATATGAACTCAAAGCTAGTGATATCTGATACTAGAAGATTTCAGTTTTAACTTGGGCAAATCTTATCCTATCTGAAATAACTATTACTCATGTTGTTATTTCATCTTCATCTATTCTAGCTATATCAAATGCCTCTCTCTACATCTCCCTCATTTCAGTCAGCCGTTCAATCCACTCTCTCATTCTCTTCCACATTATTGCCCCCACCTCAACCATGCCCAATGATAACTATAAACCTGTCTAGTGCCGACATTATTTTTAAAAAGTGCGGGTACCCAAAGAATTTTTTGGGAAGGCTGATGCCCACTTTCTCTAATGGCACTACCTGCATGCTTGGACATGGTCTAAGCTCAATTTTAGCAAGCAAAATGGTGTCAAATAGTGGTAGTGGTTATTACATCCCCCAATTTTGACTAAAATGTTCTAAAACCCATAATGTCTGAGAGGGCTCTTTGAAGGGTGTCAGAAATCGGGTTATTGGTTGGGAGGGGTGGAATTCCCACTCAGGCAACAACCACAATCCTTGTTGGGTGAACCACAAAATCACTACATTAACGTACTTAACCCTGTGGTAGCTTAGCAAAAAGCAGTCAGGCTTAACTTAAGTGTAAAGCATATATGCAGCACACAAACAGTAATAATGTGAAAACACAACACAAGAAAAATCCCAAACAAAATTCGAGAAATAGAGTAAATGTTAACAAATAAAATAATACCAGAGTGACACTAATCTAATCAGTAGAACCAGAGAGATTCAATTTCAAGGTTTTAGGTTGATATAGCTCCTAAAAGCACACAGCACCAATTGTGGTCATCTGGTCATGCTACACTGGTCGAAAGTCAAAATTTCAGGCTGACTGAGATTGTGCACTGGCCAGATACAGGTACCAAGCCCCGCTAAACAAATTACCTACTCGAAGTCTGGGGCAAAGAGTTCCATTCACGGTAAAGGATGCTGTGAGGAACAGGGAAAGAATTGCGGATGATTCTCTCTGTAGCATGAAGAGAAGGGCAAGCGGTGCGGGCTGTTGTCGTTGTAACGCAAATAGTCAGTTGGATGTTGCAGATGCAAGTTGCTGAAGCCTCACGTTGGTAGTCACCACAGTCTGCCGTTGTTGTTGCATGAAGTGAAGATCTTGCGTTGCTGGTGGTTGCTGTAGTGCAGAGTCGGATTCACCAGAGCTCCACTTTGGCAGTCTTCATGAACGTCAGGGTTTTGGCTCGAACAAGCCTGTTTGCAGTCACAAAGAGGCCAAAACTTCAGGATTTCACCTTTTTTCACAGGGAGAGCTCAACTGATGCAAGCCAAGGGTCCAAGGCCTGGGGGGCATCTATTGAGTGTCAGAAACTCACTCCAGTAGAGGCCAGCAGGGCTCAGGCAGGTCAGGTGCAGTTCATGGCAGTTCCATTGCAGAAAGACAGCTGGGCAGTTGTAAGGAGGCATCTGGAGCTTGTTGTGTCCCTGTAGCTTATACAGGAAGTAAGAGGTCATCCAACCGACTCTTGGAGTCACCCAGGTTAGCCTCGGATAAAGGGAGCATGTCCGGTCTTCCTTCTCCGAGAACAGGGCAGTACTCAAGCAGCAGGGCAGCTCTCTGGGGGTCAAGGCAGTCTTCCAGCTGCAGGACAGTCCTTTGGTAGTAGCAGGACAGGCCTCTAAGTAGCAGGGCAGGCCTCAAGAAGCAGGACAGGCCTATGGGGAGCAAGGCAGTCCTTCTCTGTAACGTCCACAGATCTAAGAGTGTACTGGAGTGTGGCTTTGGAGGTCAAATATTTATTTCTAGTTCCAGCCTTTGAAGTGGGGGTATTCCCCCACATCTGGTTCTGGAAAGTTCTTCCCTTCCTCTGACAAGGCTCCAAGAACTCTTGGGTGTCCAAAGACTACTGTCTGGCTCCTTTGTGTGTGCAGGAGGCAGAGTTCTTTGAAATATACAAGGATCTGGGTACAGTTCCACCCCCAACCATCCTGGCAGGATCTCTCATTCTGTCCACACCTAATGCCCTTTTGTGTCACTGTCTGGAAGGAAGGCACAAAGTCCAACAGCAGAGCCATTCATAGTCATGTGACCCAAGATACTGGCAGAAGGCACAAATGGTTGTGACAAGAAAACACCAACTTTCTAAAAGATGCATTTTCAGAATTGTGATTTGAAACCTGCAAACGAGACAGAGGTACACTGCAAAACAGACAGAGAGGTACACTGCAAACAAGACAGAGGAAGGTATACTGAAGCCAGACAGAGAGTGGTATATTGCAAAGCAGACACAGAGAGGTACACTGCAAACCAGACAGAGAGAGGTACACTGCAAACAAGACAGAGAGAAGTATACTGCAAACCAGAGAGAGGTACACTTCAAACCAGACAGAGAGAGGTATACTGCAAACCAGACAGAGAGTGGTATATTGCAAAGCAGACACAGAGAAGTACTGCAAACCAGACAGAGAGAGGTATACTGCAAACCAGACAGAGAGAGGTATACTGCAAACCAGACAGAGAGAGGTATACTGCAAACCAGAGAGAGGTACACTTCAAACCAGACAGAGAGAGGTATACTGCAAACCAGACAGAGAGTGGTATATTGCAAAGCAGACACAGAGAAGTACTGCAAACCAGACAGAGAGAGGTATACTGCAAACCAGACAGAGAGAGGTATACTGCAAAGGGAGTATTCCTTAACATACTGGAGCAAACGAAACACCATAGATTATGTAATTTTGTGTATGTGCTTGTGTTTGTGTGTGTGCGTGTGTGTCTGTGTTGGGGGTGGACAGTAGGAGTGTTTCAAATGCAGGATTTCGGTAAAGTTACTCTTTTAGAAAGAGTGAATGTTACTGATTTCGATTGTGTCTACAAAAAGATGGTGCTCTCCTCGGTAACACTGCCAGAGCCTCTGCTCTCACTTAGTGAAATGCATGCAGTCTGACGCAATCTTTTGCTGAGTGACGCACTCAGACACTCAGTAAAACGTACTTGATGACTTTGAAGTCAAGTCTCCGTGCTGCAGACACATGTCACGCTTGGGCGGTGCGAGCTTGCAGAGCTCGTAAAGTGGCTCTTTCTTGGAGAGCTGCAGTCACGGCCTCCACAGTGCTGTGCCCTGTCTTTGTGGTTGTATGCCGGTGGAACGTCGCTCACCTTAATAAGGTCGGGTGCCCCATGCCGTGCGAGTGCAGTGGAGCACACTTACAAACCTGATCCCTCTGCTTGGACCGCTCTGCAGTTCTCAGGCTGTCGTGCAGTGGTACATAAATTGTCAGAAAAAGGAAGTACTCACTGTGATGGGATACCTGGATCACCCAGTGAGTATTCCTGTCTGGGCAACGCAGCTATAGCGTGCCCATGACTTCCTGCAACATGCCGCACGGCCTAAACACAACACAGATGGTGACAAAACAAGGGGGCTGCAGCCCTCAGACTTGAGGAAAGCAGTCTGGGCCCAGGACAGGCTGTGATGATGTATCCATGACAACCATCACCTCTGCTCGACCCTTGTCTCCAGCTCTCTGACTTGCTAGGGCTTCGTACCTGCTGCAGACATCGATTTGCGCTGGGTTAGGCTGACTAAACAGACCGCCTCTAGCAATAGCAGACTTCTTAAGCCTGACGATGCATAATTATGTGGTGATGCAGTAATAAGCACAATAAGCGCTTCGACGCCTCGTCAGGGGTAGAAGGCGCTATATAAATGCAATCAAATGTACATTTACAATTATGCCTTGGACTAGCCCGCGAAGCATGGCACTTAGCAGGGCTGTGCAGGTTGACCGTTCACCATGCACAGGGCTCTGCTGCCTTTCAGCTCGCTTTGCGCTGTGCACTTACAACATATTACTTAGGTGCATACATCGTGCATACTCTAAAGACTCCATTAGCCCACGTTTTGCTCGGGGGTGAAGGTATTAGAGCCGAGCCATAAAAGCACACTTCACCCCCAGCCACTGCTGCAACAACCAGGGTCACTCAGCAGTAACAAGAATTAGCTGCTGTTGAACATGTCCCTGCGTTCCCCTCTTTCTCTTTGAGCGAACTTCTGTCATCTCACTTTATTTTTCTAATTCTTCAACCTCCCATTAACTCCATATTCTGCCTCTTCCGCACTATCCCTTGGTTTTCTCTCTCTCTCACTCGAGAGTGCTCTTTCTCCCTCCCACGCTCTCCTTCACCCAGTCTGTGTTCAGAGATGTCCCGTTGCTGTATTCCAAGCCAATGTTGCTCATCCAGTCAGGGTTTTTGCTGTATTCTGTCACTTATAATGTTATATTTGCATTAATTTGCAAAACTACAAATATCAGAATGCAAAATCATACCTATATGAACTGCCCCACAACAGTCTTCCGTTCTCTCGATTCTCCTTCCATCTGGCCTCTCGTCTCTCCTTTCATTTCCAGACTTACAACATCCTTCTCTTCCACTCTGTCTGTCTGTATTGTGTTTCCATCTGCTATTCTCCCACCTCTAAGTCTTTATGTTGGTCCCTCCGCCCCTCACTGTCCTGCCATAGCTGCTTTCAGTTGTAAGGGAAAAGAGTAGAAACCCCACAGTGCGACTGCCCCTTTGTCATACTGCTTACACACAGATGCTTCTAATGAAGCCCAAACACTTACATGCATCTGCATTCATTGCAGAACTGGAAGTTTGATTGCCTTATAAAATCAAGCATTTGCAATGCAATTGGTCTCGCCTTTGGGATCATATAAGCATTTATCCATGCCGCTATAGACTGAATACAACATTTCTCGCAGACAGCATCTACAAAAATGCACCAACAAAACGGAAGCATTTAAGACAAGCACAGTAAAGGACGAATGACAATGGATGGGCAATAGGTTTAGAAGAAGAAAAAATTCGAAACAATGAACAGGGGAAAAAAAAGCAAATTATTGCAATGCACTGAGCTTTGTAAACATTCTTAAAATATTTCTTTTTTTATTCCAACTGGATATCTGAGTGAGCAACACAGGGAACACAGCAAGATCATTCTCTGTGGCCTGAAAGACAGATGACTACCTATGCCTGAATGGTCCAAAAACACAAAGCAGAAATCCCAAGAGTAAGAGACCTTTCTGATCATAGCAAACCTCTCACATGGTCAGATGAATTGAAAGTAGACTCTTCATAGGAGCCTTTCCCAGCCGTCCAAGGCATTGGGCCTACCCTCCTCCCATTCAAAGAAAGGACAAGGGTCCGTCACTTGCACTTTCCTCTCTGCTGAAGCAGATCTGATCATTCAGACATTGGGGCAAACAGCTGACGACACTTGTGGGTGTGACAAAGATGGAAAATAATTATTCACCAGAAGTGGGTGCACATTTACCACCACACAGAAGGATTGTTAGTGAAGAAAAATCCACTGCTTTAACCCCTGAGGTCCAAAACCTGCTTTAAATAACAAAAAAGCATTTGAGACATTCATGGCACTCCTCAGTCCCTCACATTTGATAAATACCTGGAGGCCAAGCAATAAGCGAGATCATATCTATACAAATAACCAGTAACATAGCAGAACACATTACATAACTTTAAATGGAACTATAGTGACATGCTAGACGTATTGATTCTGTGCTGTTATTACCAGTACTGCTCGTATTCCTATTTTTATCAAAACAGTTGACAAGAAACATTTAACACTACCTCAGGAACAAAAATGGTAATGTGAAACCGGGGTAACCCGTCAAAGTACGTGCAAAATTAATTTTCCTTAGTAGGGAGTAGGGAGCAGTGCAGAACAGCCGCGTCTGTGTGCTAACATTGTGAGAGCGCAATCTGGCAGCTTGTGATAACTTTGAGGCCTTCCTTCAGGAGCCAATTGCCGCTCTTACGCAAGGCGTATTAAGTGCTCATCAAAGAATGAGGCAGTGCAGAAGAGGCTATTAGCCTCTTTGTTTCTCCCACTTCTAGATAAAGTGAGAAGGCATTCCTCCTGTCACCAGTGGGCGCACCCGCACCCTAAGCACAAGAGGAGCATTCAGCATGTCATCCTGCGGGCTCCAGCAAGGGGAAGATGTGCAAGATACTGCTTGTACGATGCTGTAATGATAGAAATTAGGTTTCACGTGGGGGATTCTGGCATTACTTTAAGAAATAGCAGATTGGGACCTGAGCTTGGCAGCACCTAAAGACCTTGGGGCAGATGTATGTTTCCTGGTGCATCCCTGCAAATCAGCAGGGTTGCGCCAGGAAAGATGTGTCACGCAAGTTTACCCTTGCGCCACCACAGATGCGCCGCATTTACAATGCTGCGCATCGTGGCGCAAGGATAAACAGATGCGTGACGCATCTGATGGCGTAAGAGCGGCGTATTGCTGGAGTCGTGTCGAAAGCACGACGCAACTCCAGCAATGTTTAAGGGCTGCCCATACCTAACATGCTGCGTCATGCCTTACGCCTGCTTCAAGCAGGCGCAAGGTTTTGACGCAGCAGCGTCGGAAAAGTGACTGAGTGAAATCTTGTAGATTTCACTGCGTCACTTTTCCGAGGCTTTTTCCGATGGAACGCCCACCCTGCATACATTAAACCTGACGCAGGTTTAATGTGGCGCAGGGCTTTACACCGTGACGCATCTCCATAGATGCGTCACGATGTAAATGGGGCGCAACGTGGCGCAGGGCTTACGACGCCGCTGCGTCACAAAAGTGACGCAACGGCGGCATAAAAGTGGCGCAAGTCTAACATAAATCTGCCCCCTTATTGTGTCTTCCTTCAGCTCGTCTGAACAATCGTGCAATACAATCTCCAAAGCGCTGCCACTTGGCATCACTACCAAGGAGGCACATGTACCTCTAGTTTTCTTATAAACAGAAAAGTTATTTGAAAAGGACTGTCCTGGCAGTCTGCTATATAGCGGAACCCGGCTGCTGCTTCAGTGTGCTAAACAGACACCTTTAATGGCATTTATGTCAAAGACAAACACGGCTGCACGGGTGTCTCTTGTTGGTTATTGTTGCACTGCAGCAGTCTTCTTTATTGGTTGTATCTGGACTCGATTGTGAGCCATAGCTTGAGGTGGTAAGACACATCACGAAGCTGATGGGGGGGCCTCCGGCAACAGACAGCGCGAGAGAATCTGCACCCCCTTTACCTTCAGAAATACATCCCAACGCCCCATGGAATGCCTCTCGTGAGCTGGGCCGGTGGGGGATGAGGTGAAGGGGGAGACGTGGTCCATCGGCAGCAGTACAAACAGACCCACCGAGGGGTGTCAGCAGGACAGGCTGGAAGCGGAGAGAGAGCTGTTGTGTCGCAGGCAGGAGTTCCAGTATTGCAGATGAATACGTTTATTGTTCTTAGATGGTAAATGGGTTTTCCATTACAGATATAATAAGGCCCCACCAGGAGCAGCCTCTCTGCTGCTCAGCCCAGGATCCAAATGACACTTCGCCTCATAGCAATCTACACATTCCATTACATCACCATCCACACCAACATTCTACCCATACCATTCACACTGGCTGAGCAGCAGAGGCAGAGAAACGGGGAAGAAGTATGGTATACAATCCTTAGATAGAACAAGAGCTCTGAACGGCACTGGCTTTCTCACTTTTGGAAACCACTTAAACACACACTTTTAACATCTCTACTTAAGTATTGCATATGCTGTTACCTCCTGAAACCTATCACAGAGGTAATAAAATGTCATTCTAACCCGTGAATTGATTTATAAGTTTCATGCCAGATCCAAATTTCTACTGCTTTAATATTATTAATACAACTATTACTGATTAGCCTATAAATGCCATAACATTCAAAACCATAGTGGCAGTGCAGTAAGAAGTACACAAACATCAGTACATACATTACATGGACATTATAAACAAATAGCAGCGTTTCCAATAATTTAAAATTGCTACCGACTAGTCAGTAATACCATTTGGGCTAATAACACATGAGGCGCGCTCTTATGAGCAATAAGATATCGAGACAAACACCTTGGAATTACATTGGTGATACTTTTTTATATTAAATTAGGGAAAATTAGGGAAAAAATACTTATACATGTGCAGGGAACATTTTTTGTATAATTATTAGGGGTCATGGGGCAAGGCTTTCAGTTGCCTTCTCGTTACAATCAAGACAGTCAGGATGTCGAGTGCCACAGACATATATATTACTGGTATGACTGTTCTAAGACTAAGGGCCTCATTACGATGTGACTGGGAAAGCCTCCGACTGCAGTCACAGCATGGGCTTGACAGCCGACCACCGCATTACAATGCAGGCGGTCGAAAGTGAACTGACCAGTCATTTTGGCTGGATTCCAACTGGCTCAAGGAGCCAGTCAGCCAGTCAGAGTCCTCACCCCAATCCCTAAAGACAGCGAGTCCGCCATCGGGATTATGATGTCAGATTCTGACAGGCTTTCCATGTTGGTCTTTCCGATATGGAAAGCCGGTCGAAAAGCGTCTTTGGGAGCCCCCAGCAGGGCTCACTTCTCTCCGTGGCCTCCAGTTGGAAGCCTGGGGGGGCACCTATGGTGCCCCCTGTTAATCCCTGCCTGTGTGGCAGGCACTGTGAGGTGCTTGCCACACGGTGCAGGGATTGACAGAAACTACCATTGGGATGGTGCGGTCGCATTGCAATAGCGGAGTCGGGACCGCCAGCCAGAAGTCGGTCAGTCCCGAGACCGCAACAATGTCGGGCATCGTAATAAGGCCCTAAGTGTAAGTGATATTGAACAGGATACAACCAAGAACTGCTTACTCAATGGTACGAGGCATTTAAAATATTTGTGCAAAATAACAAAAGAATTGTTAATGTCTTGTGTCCTCCAAACTCGCTGAGTTCAGCGAAAAGATAGTTGCCATCAAATTTAGCTAAGTTTACTGCTTGACATCTTATTGTTCAAAACGTTCTTTTTCAGCTATATTTAATGTGAACAAATACGTTATCTGTAAGGTATGCAAATCTCCTTTGGTGCAGAAGTGTGATAATAAAATGCATAAAACTGGTAATTAACACACATTTTTCTATTGAGCTTATAGAGAAATTTGTGTGCGCTGTCATGTTTTCATATAATGTCATAGCTGTATTTCTGGCAAGCATTAGATGAAAACCACCCATCGCTAACCTAAGCTGACTCCTGTTTAAATCAGAGCAGAGCTCACCTGTTTTGCATTACATCAGAGACTATACAGTTTTTTTTACTTCATGGTGTATTGTTGGAGTTCATAGAAGAAATTGGCCGCTTGGAAAAAGCTGTTGGTTTATTGTCATCTACCTGCTCTCTCCGTGATTCAAACTTAGCGCAAATGTACACAGACTTTTTGGGTTGAGTTGCAAGATGTATTATTATAAGTAGTAACATTAATCAAAGAAGTGTGTTGCCTCCAACCCTCTTTGGTTTGTACTTAAGGCAATCTTCCCAAGATTTTAAAGGAAACAAACTAATTTATTTCACACACATCCCTTTCTTATTGTACCTTTTATTAATAAATTATTGCCCAATTTGATTTATAATCTAAATTGGAGACTCTCAGCGGCTACTGTGAAGTAAATCATTTAGCAATAAACATGAACAAAAGAAAAATCTAGATTCTAGAAGTGAGTGCATATAAATACTTAGTTTAAGAAATTGGGTTACTGGTTAAGGGAGTGAAATCCTACTCAAGCAGGAACCACCATTTTTGTCAAGGTGAAGTCACAAGCAAACCCAAATTAACCTGTGCTCAACCCTCTGGTAGCTTGGCATAGACCAGTCAGGCTTAAACTAGAGGCAGTGTATAAATTATTTGTGCAACAATTCAAACAGTAATGAATGGAAACACTGCACAAATATAACATCTGTGGTAAATATTTCTCCTTTACCGGGACTGAATTTGATACAGGAACATAGTAAAATAGCTCAATGAAATGAGAGGCAGAATCCGTGGTATTAGAGGTTCGGAATGGGCTTTATTCCGGTGATCGATTATAATCGGATGCTTCAAGTTCCATCACCACGGGGGTTCAGGAAGTGAAGAACCCACTTTATTGACAAGAAATGACTTTTATAGTACATACATGACAATGAAGTAAATGCAGTAGGCGTAACAATTGATAAGGAAAATGACGAGTTGTTCTGCGTAACCAGAAATGGGTGTAATAAGACGAAAAAAGGAACATAATTGGGTGTGATGTCATGTATAGGTGGATCTATAAGATAATACTTGGCATGGATGCGCGCGCAGCAGTCTGACGTGTAATTGACGTGTAACTAGGGGGTGAAGGGGACTTGACATTTAGCTCTACGTGTGGAGACAAGAAGTCTGGGGGGTCAAGTCAACCTAATCCCAAATCATATCTAACATCCTATGTTTAAAGAACTATGTTATCCATAAAAGAAGGACTCTCGGACAGAATCTATTCTATACTGACTGTGCGTGCATGTACAAGCGTCTAAGTGTCTACACTAAATGCGAGGGGGTAGGAATATTCCATGGTAACAGGGCTATGAATTACTTGCATGAAGACAGAGAAGATGGGCCTTTTTTTTGCTTGGTAACTGGAAGAATGTTTACTTAAGCTACTAGGCAGGAATGCATCGGCTGAGGGGGAAGCAGATAATTCGAAGGTGAAATACAGTTCTTGGCAGAGAATAGGCTGATGTCAGGCTTCGTGAGCCGCGCAGAGAATGAGACAAAGTTCATGGTCACAGATGCAGGCTCAGACTGGAGCTTTCAGAGGCAGAAGGCAAGAAGAGTTTGATGACAGAATCAGGGCCTACTTGCCTGGACTGTAAAATGGCATAAGTGAACCATATAAAGCCGGTGGCCTTTCATATTTAGGAATGGAATATCCGGCCTATTCATGGCGGATCTGTCAAAGGACATGTTGACGGTGGACGCACATGTGTTTGCGTCTTCATAACTGGAACTGGAGGGAACATATATGTACTTGTGATATGCACATGGAACCGTTGGGGTCCAAGATAGGGGACATAACTGACCAGGAAAATCCATATTTCCACATTCCCTCCTTGTCCCCTACTTGCCCTTCAAGAGATATCAATCTTCATCAATCCATTGATCTGTTCATATAGCATCATTTGTTCTTCTTTCTTCTTCCGGGATCTTGAATGAAAATCTTGATGTGGAATGCACGATGTGGCACACAGACCACAAATCGCTGGTCCACATTGTAGGCATAGACAGCAACTGAATAGTATGAGAAGGCCAATACCTAGGAAGGATAGAACTCTCCATCCCCAGGCTGATATCACATTCCAAAACCAACTGGACCAAGTCCAAGTGCCTGGGTTCTGGTGTATCTGGCTTACAATCTTATGAAGGCGAGTGATGGCTTTATATACAGATGGCGAATTTTCTGGTATGAATACGCAGCAGCTTGACCCGATGACCCTACAAGCTCCGCCTCTATCAGCCAGGATGACGTCAAGGACAAGACGATTTTGAAGCACAACAATCCGCATAGCAGACTGCTCTTCCGTTAAATTGCCTAAGGCGGAAATAGTTTCATTCACTATTGCTTCAAGGGTTCTAGTTAATCTACGTATCAGCTTACTATTAGTAACAGTACCTATATAGGGAAAGATGCCTTTATTAAAATCTACATACTTGTCCCATGCCGTCTCAGTGTAATCGACAATGGGGAGATCTCTCCGTTCTCTGTTGTGTACTAAATGAATATTTCTATAATAATCAGGAGGTGCTAGGAAAACAGGTGGCAAAAGGAATGCTATGTAGCAGGTACCATCCCAATCTAGAGGTAGGCGCATATATGCAGTCTGACCACATATAAAGTAGGAGTGGCGATAAGCTCTGAATGAGGATTTGCCTTGATCACTGAATTCTACTGTAGTAGTGCATTGACTATGGCCCATATGTAGGGAACCAACCTTTCTTACACATAATTCACCTTTTGCTGGGAATACTGACATGGTGGGTAAGACTAGCTCAACTTCGGATACGACATTTAGAATCATGAGATTAGGTGTAAAATTACCTAATCCATATACTTCATTTTCTAGATCAATTCCTGTTCTTTTGGGGCGACCCTCCTTGTCAGGGTAGCAGACTTTGAGTAAAACTAGGTTCAGGTTTCCCCATATCCAATGGTCTTGGTAAACTGCTGTGTCTGAGTCTATGGAATTAATTAAACTAAACCATGCTCCACAGGAGCCATTATGTGTAAATGGATGTGGAAAGAAAGGCAGGACTCCTTCATAATTCTGATAGGGAGGGAGTCGGCCACACACCCAACAATTGGTGGCGTTACTAGTCTGATGGGAATGATGTAACATACTAATGAAAGTGTTATTGCGCAGCGCAAGTCTATAAGACAATTCATGCGGAGGTAAATCACTAAAAGAATGTTCAGCAGCAACATTATAAACATGTCTAGAAATAGGGTAATATATGTGCAACAACATACTTGTAATGATTATTAAAAGACTCAATAAAAACAAAATTAATAATGTCACTATGCAGTGGCTACGCAGTGATTTACAATACGCCTGTCGTTTCAACATTTTTCGGGTATTTTCTCTACTCAGGTCCAAGGGATACATGTCAGAGACAATTCAACCGCTTCACCTTGGAGAGGACTTAAACAATCAAATTGCTCGACTTGGTGGGCCTAAGCTTTAGTTTGTAATCTTCAGATTTATTCAGTTCAACAAAAGGGAGTTTTGTATCAATCTGTGAGGGAGTGCAGGGCACAATGTCTATATCCGAAGATAGTCCATGAAATTTCTTGATGTGGCTTGAATGAATCCAGCCCTTGCGGCCCTCGATCTTCACGGCTGTTCTTGTGGTCAGCAGAACCAACTTGGGTGCTTTCCACCTGGGCTCCAGCTGAGTCTTTCGGTCGAAATTCCTCACAAAGACAAGATTACCCGGAACAACGTCATGGGGTTTCACCTCAGTGTTGTCGGGAAAGGCTGCAGCTACCTGTGAACGAGAAGATTGTAGTGCAGACATCAAGGAAGCCAAGTAATCTGTCAGCATATTACAGTCAATATCAGTTATTTTGCGTGGTATAGGCGTCCCCCACATATTCGGTGGTCTACCGAAGATCACCTCATACGGGGATAGCCCTGTTCTAGAGTGTGCTACCATTCTCATGTAAAAAAGTGCAACTGGTAATGCTACTATCCAGTCGACCCCTTTCTCTCTGCATATTTTGGACAGTCTGATTTTCAGTATCTGGTTATGTCTTTCTACGAGACCTGCTGCCTCGGGATGTCGGACACAGTGAAATTTCCACTGATATCCTAGCAGAAGTGAAACGTGTTTCATTAATTCGGATGAGAACGGCTGGCCGTTATCTGAGTAGACAACACGTGGTAAACCGTATCGTGGGAAGAATTCTCGGACCAACTGTTTGGCAGTAGTCGGGGCAGTGTAATCTGAAACCGGGTACGCCTCTGTCCAACGGGACAGAGCGCAGACAACTACGAGAACATATTTGAATCCTCGACATCGTTCCATCTGGATATAATCCATCTGTAGGACTTCAAAAGGGTGATCAGGAGGATGAAATCCACCCTGTTCTACGGGAACACTTTTTCCTGGGTTGAACTGGCAACAGATCATACAGGTACGGACCTTTTGTTTGGCTGCTGCTCGTAAATGTTTATTAAACCAAATGTGTTGAATGCTGTCTAGCATAGCTTTTTCTCCTAGATGTGCCGGACTATGTATAGTGTTAATTACAACTTGGACCATTGAATCAGGAAGGAACCATACAGACCTTTCCTTCATCATCCATCCTTGGTCCGTTTGGATCCCTCCTAATTCAGTCCATTTCTTTATTTCGTCTGGTGTAGCATGTGTCTGTATGTCAATTACGTCAAGAGTAGGATCTTTAACTGTCATACAATGTGTCGGTGTCGGGACTATTGTCTTAGTCATATCGGGGGTTTGAGTTTGAGCAGTCAGTTTAGCTGTTCTGTCGGCTAGATCATTGCCTTGGGAAATGGTATCAGTAACCTTTGTATGGGCTTTACATTTCATAATTGATATTGCAGTGGGTAGATGTATTGCATCTAATAATGCATGAATGAGGGGTCCGTGCTGAATGTGGGCACCGTGGGAAGTTAAATAACCTCTCTCTCGCCACAGCACGCCGAAGTCATGTACAACTCCGAATGCATAACGTGAATCAGTGTATATGTTGACTTTTTTATTCGTGGCTTGAATACAGGCTTGTGTCAGAGCGATGAGCTCTGCGGCTTGAGCTGACAAAGTATTTATACGATTAGTTTCAATGACTTCAGTATCTGTTGTGACTGCATAAGCGGCTACTAACTCTCCTGTACTTGTTCTCATGCATGAACCATCGACATAAAATGTCAAGTCTGGATCTGACAATGGAACATCGGTCAAGTCTTGTCTGGGTTTTGTCGTTACAGTAATAACTTCAATACAGTCATGGGCTAGTGGGTCTGTTCCGGTTACTGGCAAAAGTGTGGCAGGATTCAATGTGTTACAGCGTCTTATTTCTATATGTGGCTGAAACAATGTAAGTTCATACCCTGTAAGTCGTGCTACGGTCAAGTGTTGTGTTTGTGTTCTATTTACAAGAACCTCTACTGCGTGTGGTACTTGAACTGTCAATGGATGTCCTAACACTATGGCATCGCTTTGTCTGATTGCTAAAGCTGTTGCTGCCACTGATTTCAGACATGCAGGCAAAGCCTGAGCTACGGGATCTAATGTACTAGAAAAATAAGCACATGGTTTGTGTGCTCCTGCTTGTTCCTGTGTGAGTACTGACAAAGCAGTACCTTCGCGTTCTGTAACAAAGAGTGTAAACTGTTTTCTGTAACATGGTGTTGCTAAAACTGGTGCTTGACATAAAGTTTTCTTTAGGCTTTCAAAAGCTTGTGTGTGTTCCTGAGTCCAAGGGAGAACAGTCGGTGTGGCTGCCTCCTGGGTTGTCAACTGAATGAGTGGTTTTGCTAGGAATGCATATTGCGGGATCCACTGTCTACAATATGAAGTGAGGCCTATGAAAGCCCGCACCTCCTTTTGTGTCTTGGGTATTGGTATGTTAGCTATCAACTGAATGCGGTCGGGTGTAAGCTGCCTTCCCTCCTTGTCCAGCGAGTGTCCAAGATAAACAACTCGCTGGACACAGAATTGCAGCTTAGAAGGGGACACCTTGTGCCCTTTTTCGGCTAGAAATTGTAAAACTGTCAGTGATGCTTTCTCACATTCGGGTTCGCTTCTTGCGGTGATCAGCAGATCATCGACGTATTGAAGCAGAGCAGTGTTAACTGGCATGTGGATACTGTCAAGTTCTCGTTTCAGTGCTTGGCTATAGATGCTGGGGCTTTCTGTAAATCCTTGAGGTGCGCGTGAGAATTTAAAGCTACGTCCATTTAAACTAAATCCGAACAAATATTGGCTTTCCGGGTCTATTGGGACGCTGAAAAAGGCATTCTTGAGATCGATTACAGTGAAGAATGTCGCTTCGGAATCAATAGCTGTCAGTAATGACGAGATATCTGGGACCACAGGGAATTGTGGCACAATGCATTTGTTTAACTCGCGCAGATCAATAACCAATCGATATACTGGCGGGGCCTTCGGATCTGTTCGTTTAAGAATCGGTATTATCGGTGAATTACATATATTGGAGTCTGTTTCCACAACTACTCCTTGGGCAATGAGCTCGTCAATGATTTGTAGTAAAGCCACTACAGCATCTGGTGGTAACTTGTATTGTCGCATTCGTGGTAGCACCACTCCTGCCTTTAATGTGACTCGATATGGAGTAATATTCATGCATCCAACATCAGTAGGGCCTTGTGCCCATAGACGTGTAGGTAAAGTCTGTAATCGGGGATCCATGTCTCTAGACACATAGTGACCTTTAAAATCCCGTAAAAACAATCTTACTCCTTCCGGAGAACAACATATTATAGCTCCTAGAGCTTTTAACGTTTTTATTCCTAATAGATTTTCTGGACATGATTTAGTAAGCAATAAATCTGTAGTTCGGGTCAAAGGTCCTATCGTAAGTGGCAGAGGTTGTGACACTTCATTAACAATAGGTTTTCCTGAAAAACCAAGGGAAATATTCTGTGAGCCTGAGAGGGGTGCCCCTGGAACTTCACTACGTTTTATGGTCGTTCGACTTGCCCCTGTATCGAGTAGAAATTTTCTATCTTGGCCTAATAATTCACTATGTACATAAGGTCCTTCTTGGTCTACTGGGATTTCAATAAGGGGTAAGTCAACTTCCCTCTCGAGGCTTGTTCATGCGTAACGCTGATACTCGGGATATTCATATTGTGCGGTCTGATACATTTGTCGTGTTGTTGTTTGTGTGGCAGCAACAGGCAATGGGGGTGCAGCTGGCACAAACTGTATTGGCTGTTGTGCGGCTGGCATGGCCTGGGCATGCTGCATAGCTCCTTGTTCATTCTGATCTTGTCTGAGTGGCCGTGATCTTTCTTGTGTTTTACCTATGGCGATATTATGTTTTAAAACTGGACAATCGTGTACGTAATGGCCTGGCTTTTTACAATAATTGCATGTCCCTTTTACAGGTCCTGCTGAATCGGAATGTGTCATACCCCTTTTATGTCCTTCAGCTGGGACTGTCTGGGAAACTAACATTTTCATTTTTGTGTCTTTCATGCGTCTGTGTTCATGTTCTTGTTCCTCTCTAATTCTATTGTGATGGTACTGTAACATTTGTAACATTTGTGATGGAGTGTTACCTTGCCAGGTACTCTCGAATTTTAATACTCTATTCTTTACTGGGGGCAGAGCATTTTCTACTAATTTTGTTACAAACAGATGTGGGTATGATTCGCTACTTGCTTTTATGCCACTATTTATACCAAAACATTTTTCAAAACGGGCATAGTAATCACTAGTGTCTTCATCTTGCTTCTGCTTACAGGCTGAAATTGTACCCCAATCTTCCTTTTTCGTAGTTAATAAACGCGGCAGTACCTGTACTAGTAATCCTGGTAATGCCTTAGTTTTGTCCCCAAGCCCTGCACCCGGATCTCGGGCCCTTTCTTCTGCTTCTAATGCTGACCATTCTATCTTTTGATCACCTACCTCCCACTCTTTTTCCTTGAGTTTCTCATAAATGCCAGCAGGCATCAACACCTTTAATATTGTCATAATGTCGGGGTAGGTATACTCTCCCATGAGTAACATGTCTTTAATTTCTCGGTGAAAACCCGCTGGGTCTTTGTCATGACTGGGTACCACTTTCTTCATTTGTAACAATTCTATTTTCGATATAGGCGTATATACAAATACGCGTTTAAACTGATTGTCCTCACCCTTTATTGGGTGCACTTCTCGTAAGGGATTCTGTCTATCTATGTGATACGTAGTTCTTTCCTTGACGGACAATGGAACATGTTCTGAACATACAAAAAGAATATACTGCTTTCTTGATTCTAGAATTTCTTTAATTAATTCAGTACCTGGACCTCTCCATTTATTCATAAGTAATTCAGTCAGTATGTCAGGCAAGGGACCAGGGTCCGAATGCTGACTCCGATATAGTATAATGAGTTGTTGAATCATATAAATCCCAGCTAACCTTTGTTCATCTGGGGTAAGATTCAAAAATGTGCGTACTACTGTATCATCACTATATTTTCCGGGACTGTCCACCCAATGGACAGCTGCCCTGGCTAAATCTTGTTCATCCATAGAATCGAGGAAATGATAACCCCTTCGTTCTCGGAGTAGTTTGTCGGCGGTTTGGAACGAATGCTCGTTAGACCTTATATTAATTATAGGTATTTGAAAATTCCTGTTATTATCTGGACATATCGGATGTATTGAGTCAGTATGATATCTAGTCTTATTCCTATTACAAGATCTTCCTCTACCTACATAGGCTATGGTGTCCGACTGTCCTGTGGGCAGTCCTGACCCTTCTTCCTCGTTTTGTTCGAACTCGTCTACCTCTAATCGCTCTTCGTGTAGGCGTTCTATTTCTTTACGGATCTTTCGGCACATGGCTATTATACAATTTTGTTTATCATGTCTCCCTTCTGATATATTCTGGCTCCATCTTGTAAGAATTTTCATTGCTTCCGGGTCTACCCCCGGTCGGTCTTGATTTCTGATCACACAGTTTATGAGGAAACGTAACAGTTCCCCCTGTATCTCTACTTTCTGGTATTCCATAGCTCTGTAAATACATTCTGGATCTCGCCCTGTTTGGACAAAATGATATATATTATCTAGATGCGCAGTCATTCCTGGTAACTTCGCTAAATACACTGCGGCTCGTCTGATACGCAATGATGCTAGGGTCATTTCGTCCTCCTTTCCAGGCACCGGGTCATATCTACAATCTATAAGAAGTTCCTTAAGCGCACGGGCACTAAGGAGTTTGGGTGTACGTGAATGCGCTGACTCTTGAAAAGTAAGTTTATTTATTCTGGGTGGCGTAGAAAAGACATTGGTAGCTCCTCCCGCGGCCCCATCTGGGGTGTCGGGTGTAAAAGGATTCGTCGAACGTGACACAGCAACTACAGGTGTGGACACAGCCATAGAAGTAGTTGTAGGAGCGGATACAGAAACAGATGTGCTTGCCGGAACTTGTGACTCGATTTGTTGCTGTAGGGATATGGGCACTGGATCTTGGCGTTGAACCTCCCTGGTATGCGGTCTATGTGGGGCGGAATTAGCATACTCGGGAGCTGCGTCATCTAAATATGAGGAAAGAAAAACATCTTCTGCGGTTCTAGGATGCCCCTTAGGATGTACCTTTATTGGGAACAATGGGGTTGGCAAGTCTTTTGGTGTTTCTGGAGTAGCCTTAGGTAATCCTTCGGCCAGAAGGGGATACATACCATTCATAAGGGCATTTCTTTGTCTGTCTACTTGTTCTGATCTCACTCGGATACCTTCCTCAATTAATAGATTCTCTCGAACTTTATTGGAATTCTCTTTACTCTTCTCTTCCTGTCTACGTGCTTTTTCTGTTCGCCTATGTGATTCTTTACGCCATAATTCAACGGCGTCCTTCTGTGACTGTCTGACTTTCCTTTTCCATAACTCTTCCTCGACTTTCATGATGCACTCTGCATCCCAGGTCCCCGCTGTGGGCCACCTCTGACTTTCTGGTAATCCCTTGGTATAGTCTACCCATAAATCAAGAAATAATATAGCGTCTAATCCATGTTTGTGATACATAAAGTGCCCTGGGGTGTCCCTAGGAGGAATAGGGACAGCTTCTTCGAGAACCCCTTTTCTGGTAGTGATCTGTCTTAATTTCGAAAAGAGCGGCATATTGAGAACTGACCTTATACTTGATTTTGACCTGATACTTGAATTTGAACAGACTTAATACAATAAACACGATAATGAACAGTCATTCATACCACGATATACTTAAACACTTTAAACATTAAACATTAAACCTTTAACTGAAACAACAATGATGATCGTCTGCATAACTAATCACCAAGCTTAATTCTCGACAATAACTAGACAATAACTAGACACTTCGGAATACTTCGGAATACTTGATATACTGCTAAACAGTACAGATACACTGCTAAAACAGTGCAGACCGGATTTGTGTACCCAAACCCGTCTTGACCGGCACAACCTATGTGCACATCAGAAATGCCTCCCCAGCAATGGTACTCACCGGGTAGCTTCGGAAACGGAAGGCCTCAGTAACTTGAACTTGACTCGGACTGGACTGGACTCGACTCGACTCGTCGGACACTGGGCTTGACTTCGGACTGGTGGGTCTCTGTATACCTCGGATCTTGCTCTCTCAGCTAGGCTCTGGTCGGGATACTTCGCACTTCTCACCGCCTCGTCTGGGTGTTGATCGCAGTCTCAGTCGCCCCCGCTTGACCGGAGGGAGATACAGGAAATCCTGCTGGTACGCGTTATTGTCCGTCCAGCTGTGGCAGGAGACCGGGCCTGCAACGCACCGCCGGCGCGTGAGATGAGAAAGTGTCCCTGTTCGGGCGCCATCATGTGGTAAATATTTCTCCTTTACCGGGACTGAATTTGATACAGGAACATAGTAAAATAGCTCAATGAAATGAGAGGCAGAATCCGTGGTATTAGAGGTTCGGAATGGGCTTTATTCCGGTGATCGATTATAATCGGATGCTTCAAGTTCCATCACCACGGGGGTTCAGGAAGTGAAGAACCCACTTTATTGACAAGAAATGACTTTTATAGTACATACATGACAATGAAGTAAATGCAGTAGGCGTAACAATTGATAAGGAAAATGACGAGTTGTTCTGCGTAACCAGAAATGGGTGTAATAAGACGAAAAAAGGAACATAATTGGGTGTGATGTCATGTATAGGTGGATCTATAAGATAATACTTGGCATGGATGCGCGCGCAGCAGTCTGACGTGTAATTGACGTGTAACTAGGGGGTGAAGGGGACTTGACATTTAGCTCTACGTGTGGAGACAAGAAGTCTGGGGGGTCAAGTCAACCTAATCCCAAATCATATCTAACATCCTATGTTTAAAGAACTATGTTATCCATAAAAGAAGGACTCTCGGACAGAATCTATTCTATACTGACTGTGCGTGCATGTACAAGCGTCTAAGTGTCTACACTAAATGCGAGGGGGTAGGAATATTCCATGGTAACAGGGCTATGAATTACTTGCATGAAGACAGAGAAGATGGGCCTTTTTTTTGCTTGGTAACTGGAAGAATGTTTACTTAAGCTACTAGGCAGGAATGCATCGGCTGAGGGGGAAGCAGATAATTCGAAGGTGAAATACAGTTCTTGGCAGAGAATAGGCTGATGTCAGGCTTCGTGAGCCGCGCAGAGAATGAGACAAAGTTCATGGTCACAGATGCAGGCTCAGACTGGAGCTTTCAGAGGCAGAAGGCAAGAAGAGTTTGATGACAGAATCAGGGCCTACTTGCCTGGACTGTAAAATGGCATAAGTGAACCATATAAAGCCGGTGGCCTTTCATATTTAGGAATGGAATATCCGGCCTATTCATGGCGGATCTGTCAAAGGACATGTTGACGGTGGACGCACATGTGTTTGCGTCTTCATAACTGGAACTGGAGGGAACATATATGTACTTGTGATATGCACATGGAACCGTTGGGGTCCAAGATAGGGGACATAACTGACCAGGAAAATCCATATTTCCACACATCCCACACCAAATTAGCAAAATAGACAAGATTTTAAGACATAAATCAAGACCCAAATGACAAACATCCAACCAGTTGAACCAGAGATATGCAATTTTAAAGATTTAAGCGAAAATAGTGCCAAAAAGCCCAAAGCACCACTTGCTGCTATCTGACCGTGGGAGACTAGGAGAAAAACTTAAGTTTAGGCCGGCCGTAGTGATGTGCGGGTCGAATACAGAGACCAGGTTAGTCATGCTGAGAAGTTACCTTCTCAGTCCAGTGCAAAGAGTTCTATTCACGGTGGAGGGGGCCGCAAGGAGCAGAGAAATGTTGAGGATGGTCAGCAATGTAGCGCAAAGAGCAGGCCTGGAGTCATGGACGTGTACTGCTGTTGTATGGAGATACTGTTTTCATTGCGAACAGTTGGACTGTTGCTTCACTGTGGCGCTCCTTCCGAGCAGTCAATGCTGTAGCATAACGGGTGTGAGTGATGGAACTTTGACCTGGTGGCCTGTGCAAGACACAAGGTTTCAGCACCAACGGGCCCATTTGCGGTTGCAAAGAGTTAAAAAGCTTTAAATCAACCTCTGTGAGGCCACATCATGGGTTCGGGACCTGGAAGGTACAACTTGGTAGTCAGGGGAGTGCTCCAGCTGAATCTGGGTGTTGGTTCAGGTGGTTGGGAGCTTTTTATGTCCCTGTTGCTCTGAACAGGGGGCTAGCAGACTAGCCTTTGGAGTCACTCTGGGAGTCCTGGGTTCAGGTGCAGGTCTGATTCCCTCTGACTCAGGCAGGAGGGCAGCTGGGCAGCAATCCAGCCACCCATCAAGGCAGTGCTTTTAGAAGCACAGCAGTCTTTCTTCCTGGCAAAGAATGTACAGGTCCAGAAGTGTACTGAAGAATTGGTGTCTTTGGTTAATATTTATATTTGGTGGCTTCTTTGAAGAGGAAGAAGCTTTTAGAGGTTCCCTTTGAAGTGCATAGGTTTCCTGCCATCCCTAGCCTCTCCTCCTCCAGACCAAGTACTTGGGTTATGCAGCCCTTTTTGTGGAGGCAGGACATAGCCCACTCAAGTGTAAATAGGGCTGTGCCCAGCTCCGCCCTGCCATTCTACCAGTCATGCCCCAACCAAGCATACCTAAGCTGTCTATTGTGTGTAGCTATCACGGAGAAATACACAAAGCCTAATTATCAGGTGCACCCAATCACGTGACCTAGAGAGAGGCTGAAGGCACTAAATGGCTCAGGCAGGAAAATTCCAACTTTCTAAAAGTGGCATTTTCAATTTTTTTTACTTAAAATCTGACTTTACCATAAGAGAGGATTTTTCATTACAATACCAAAGACACCAAACGTGAACTGGTTACCCATTCCAATTTGGAAATTACAACTTATTAAATGTAATAAGGTAACTCCAAATTTTATATTAAGGGAAATGCAGGCCTTGCAGTAGTGAAAAAGAAATGTAAGAGTTGTTTATTAGCAGGACACATAAAACTTAAAATACATGTCCAACATTTTAAATACACTGCCCCCTGCCCCCTGGGCTGTCTAGAACCTAACCTAAGGGTGACTTATTAAAAAAGGATGATTTGTGTTCCAGGGAGAAATGACTGTTCAAGCCTGCACATTCAGGCTGCAAAGGTAGGCCTAAGACATGTTTAATTCCCTTTTTAGATGGGTTTCTAGGCAGCTATTTCGAACGTTGCCACTGATTTAAGCAGACTCTGACCAAGCTATCTATTAAGATACATTGTTTATTCATGATTATTCATAATTTTTTCATATTTTAATAAATATTTGAATGACAGAAAGCAAAACACTTCAAAACCAATATGACATTAAAACAAATTATAAAGCAATAATCAATTTGCAATCAGGTAGGCAGATTGTACTAGTCAATAGCAACAGACAAAAATAGAAAAGGTAATCCATTCCAACAATTTCTGAATGGCTACTGCTGATTACTGCTCACAGGGAATGAAAATTCAAGACAACATGGGATATACACTTTTAGTACATTATTTTCCTGTTGTGAGCAATTTTTCAAATATATAATTTGACCCCTTATGGTGCTATGAGCCAACTCGTTTCGAATCCCACTTAGTTACACGGGGTTCTCATCAGGGCTGGGACTGGGTTTCTGTACGACAATGAACAAAAGAAAAATAATTTGTGCAATCACTTAACAGCAGGCAGAGAATATGATTCTCTGCCTGCTGTCAAGTGAGCAGGAAAACAGATGAATTGCTTTCAGACACAGGCAGCTACATGTTTAGCAGCTCCCTGTGTCTGAATGCAATGCTGGCTCCCACAGGAAGCGAGGAGCCAGAGGGGACCACAGTGGCCTTCAGGCTCCAGTCCCAATACAGACTGTTTGGCTTGGGGGCACCCAGGGAAATATGGCCAGGCCTTGGGGGATAGGGTCCCTGTGACCCAAATCGGTCTGGGAGGGGGGCAACTCAGCCTCCTCATTTCTAAATGGCTGGGGCCCAGGGATGGGATGACCCCCTTCCCTAGTACAAATATAATTTTTAAATGGCTGCCTCCCCTCTTAATATTTTTTTTTCTAAGACCAGGCACCAGGGTTTGGGGTCCCCGGGGCCAAATTTGACCTGGGGTGGGGGGCGCAAGGCCCTCCTTGCCTAATAAAAATGCTTTTTGACTAGGTGTGTATGTGACTGTATGGGTGAGAGACTGGCTTTTTGAGTGAGTGTCTGGTTAATTGAGTTGGTGTGTGAGTGCTTGTATTGGAGACTGTGTGAAGACTGTATATGTGAGTGAGCAGCTATGGGAGTGCTTATATGGATTAGGGTTGGGCAAAATTTGCGTAGTCGCACTACGCAAAGCTCTGCGAAACGGTAACAATTATCCGCGAGCATGCAGAGTTCGGCGAACACGTGGAATTGCTTGTTCCGCCCATTCGCGATGCTTTTTTCCTCTTTGCGAACGCTGTTTGCCTGCTCAGGGGGAAATATCTCGTGAACACACATTTTGAAAGCGCGAACAAGCAAAAAATTCCGCGAAGCAGCGGATCGCGGTATTGCCAGAAATTCCGCAGAACGTGAAATTACCCAAATTCTGCAAATTCCAGAAGCGGAATGGAATTTACCGCCAAGGCCTAATATGGATGTGTGAATGGGTATGTAAAAGGTTGTTTGGGTGTGTGAGGGAGTGTGTGAGTGCTTGTATGGGTGCATAAGTGGCTCTGTTGAGAGGCTGTATGGGTGTGTGAGTGGGTGTTTAAGTGGCTGTATAGGTGAATAAGTCTGTGTGAGAGTAGCTATGGGGGTGAATCTGTGTGGGTGAGTGGCTGGTTTCATGAATGTCTGTATAGGGAGGTGAATGGTTGTGTGAGTGACTGTATGAGTTGGTGAGTGGGACAGTGAGCATCTCTAAGGAGAAGTGAGTGGTTGTGTGACTACTTGTGTGGGTCTCTGAATGGGTATTCAAGTGAATTTGTGGGTGTGAGAGGGTGTATGAGAGGTTGTATTATGGTGTGAGTGGGTATGTGAGTGCTATATGGATAATGTTAACAGTGATATAATTTGAGATTTCATCAGTGATGTCACTGCCCATGCCATGAGTGATGTAATATGTGAGGTCATAAGCAATGCAATGTGGGCACATATAGTTAGCTCAGGTAACTGTAACTGCTGAATTTCACTGGTTTTGTATGAGTAAAATTTGAGCCTAACTATAACGTCCCTGTAACCTTTGTTTTTTTTCATTGAAGACATATATATATTTGTCTTCACTGGAAAAAAAAGGTTTCAGGGACGTTATAGTTAGTTGGACATTTCACTCCTACAAAACCATAGAAATGTTGCCGTTATAGTTAGTTCACCTAACTATAACTCACGCCCCCGCATTGCATTGCTGATGACGTCACATATTACATCATTCATGACATGGCCAGTGACATCACTGATGACATCACTGATGACATCTCAAATGACATCACTGATGACATCATTTAGTGGCTGTGTTTTTCTTTAAAGTTTAAATATGTATTATATATAGGTGTTTTGAAGAATGAGTGGGTGTATAAGTGTCTGAATGGATGATTTGGTAGGTGCGTGACTGACTATTTAAGTGAGTGATTACATGTGTCTTACTGAATGCATGGGTTAGTGACTAAACTGTGTGAATGTCTATACCAGTCTGTCTGTTGTTGTATAAGCTGCTGCAAGGGTTGGTCAGTAGCTACATGAATGTCTATATGTGTTATCGATTGGCTGCCTGAGTATTTGTATGGTTGCCTGGCTGTGTGTGTTGGTGGGTGAGAGGTGTGTGAGTGTGTGCATAGATATTTGTGTGTTTGATTCACTGTTTGTATGGGTTCAATAGTGCATGTGGAAACACCTGTATGGGTGGGTGAGTGTGTGTCTGGGTGTGTTGGTGAGTGAATGGATGTCTCAGTGGTACATGTCCACATAACTACATATGTAAAAGGCAGTGTATGTGAGAGTTGGAGTATATAAATTAAGGGTGGGTGGAATTTGCGAAATTGACTTTTGCAAATTATTGCGAATTTGTGCAAAATCTCCTCGAGCACGTGGAACTTTCGCGAAGATGCGGAGATTGCTTTTCCCGTCCGTTCGCAATGTGTTTTTGCGTGCTCGTGGGGAAATATATCTCCAACTTGCCCATGCGGTAGCTAATGGGCGTGGCCATCTTGCTCGCGATGCTTATTTCCTGTTCCGGGTCGAATGATGTGTTCGCGATCGCAATGACGTGTTCACGATCGCAAACTCTCATGGGATAGCACGACCGGCTACCAACAATCCAACATCTCGTGGCACACGCGAATGTATAGGAAAACTCGTCGGCGAATGCAGGGACCCGGTAAGTTGCGACCGCGCGCGCGAGAATGCATTTTTAAAGCACGAACAAGAAAAATACTTCCGTTTCGCAGCAGATTGCGAAAGTTTTGACATTTTCACGCTCTCCGCGGAATGCGAAAATGTCAAAATATCACAAATTCCGCGAGCAGAACGAAATTTACCGCCTAGGCCTAATATTAATGACTATACATGAGAGTCAGTGATTGTGAGAGTGGCTGTATGGATGAGTGTTTACTTGTATCAGTGATTGTATAAGAGAGTAATTATGCGTTTTTTTCTGTTTGAATAAGTGATGTGTTGTGTGTATAACTGTATAGATCGGTAAATGGAAGTGAGATTGATTCTTTGCATGACTGACTAGCTGTGTGAGTAACTCTGGATGAGTGCTGGTGTGTGAGTATCTGTGTAGCTGTATGAGTGTATATGATAGTGTTGTATTGATGAGTGACTGCATGTTTGAGTGATTGTATGGGTGAATGAGTGGATCTGTGTGTAGACCTAAGAACCAGTGACTAGATATGTAGTAACTGGTATTGGTGTGTCTATGGTTTCAAAAATGGTATGTTTTTCAGAGTTGGTGTATCAAAGGTTATATTAGGGTGTGAGAATGTGCATCAGATTTTCACATGGATGATGTCATCAGTGATGTCATCAGTGTTGTCACTGACCATGTCATGAATGATGTAATATGTGACGTCATCAGCAGTGCATTGCGGGGCGCGAGTTATAGTTAGGTGAACTAACTATAACGGCAACATTTGTATGGTTTTGAAGGAGTGAAATGTCCAACTAACTATAATGTTCCTGAAACCTATGGTTTTTCAGTGAATTTCTAAGGTTTTTTAAATGCTAATTTCTGACTATAACATCCCTGAAACCTATGCTTTTTTCAGTGAATTTCAAAGGTTTTTTAAATGCTAATTTCTAACTATAACGGGCCTGAAACCTATGGTTTTTTCAGTGAATTTCTAGAATTTTTTTAATGCTAATTTGTAAATTTAATATTTATACAACCGTTTATGTTTTTCTGAAAATTGCAACTTTTTATTTAAAAGATATTTTATAACTGTAATATTCTACAGTTTTTTAAAATAATTTTTATTTTAATTTAATTATGTAATGTCCTATGTCTTTTAAAATATATGTATATTTTTTTTTCCCAAAAATATTGGGGTCACTTATCGGGCACCTATCACGGTGGGTGCGCGAATTGAAGCTGCCATATTGGAAACGATTGGTATGTGACGGGTGCATGCTGCATGGCCCCGCGTAACGTCATATACATACGGGATCGTGTCATGTTCGCGCCTCGTATGCAAAGTGTGCGCGGTGCGGGTCGAGCCAGGTGCGCGACTCCCGTAAAAAAGATTATGTTTTAAAACTATATGTATATAACTTTAATGTACATATCAGAACAAGAGATAATGGAAACTATTTATAAAAATAGTATATATGTACTTGTAATAAACTTATATTATTGTTAAATATATTTTCGCGACGTCGCGCTGGGTGCGTGCTGGTTGCGCACTGGGTGCGCGACTCCCGCGTGACTTTGAAAAAAACCTATTTCATTGGTTGACAAGGTTTTTCATTCTAGATCTTGGAGGACCCCACCCTCTTTAGTCATTCTCTCAGCTTCATCAGAGGAGAGATACCTGCTGTGTTTTTAGGATTAATACTGAGAATGTTTTTAGTGTTTACTTTTAAAACTTTTCCAATGGCTTCTTCTACTCCACCAATAGACCTTCCATCTGATGATGAAGATTTGGGACCACCTCCAAAAAAAAGACTAGAGTCTATTGTATGGAATTTTTTTATGATTCCGGAGGGAAAAAGGAAAGTAAATGCGAGGAAGGTCAGTTGCACACTCTGTCCCAGAGTTCTCTCAAGAGGCAGCGACAAGAAGTACTCCTGTGGGACATCCAGTATGTATAAGCATCTACAGACTATACATGTTATGTTATGTTATGTTATGTTAGGGATATTTATATTGCGCACAGCTGCCCCAGCTAAGGAGCGTCCTGGCGCATGACAAGGTAGATGTGCCAACACCTAACAAAACAAGAAGAACAGCAGAGCATAACATCTATGGGGGAAGTTAAAATAAAAAGGTTTTTATGGCTTTGCGGAACGGGAGGAGATCCTCCATCAGGCGTATCTCCAACGGGAGAGAGTTCCACAGCAATGCTGCTTTTACCCGAAAAGACCGACCTCCCGCTCGACTAAGCTTAAACCTCGGAACCACCGCAAGCGCTTGGCCCAATAATCTCAGGGAGCGGGTGGGAACATAAGAAGACAGGAGGTTAGCAAGAATCCGAGGTGCTAAGCCCTTCAGAATCTTGAAGGCCACACATAAAACTTTGAAATTAATTCTAGTTTTAACCGGTAGCCAGTGCAGTGATCTAAGACTACTGGAAACAGAACAAGACCTGGGCAAGCCAACTATAGCTCTAGCTGCTGCATTTTGGACCCGTTGGAGTCGGCTAATGTCAGCCTGGTTCGCCCCTACCAGGAGAGAGCTGGCATAGTCCAAGCGGGATATTATAGTTGCCTGAACCACAATACCTTGTCAGACAATTTCCACGAGAACAATTGCGACGTGCTCAAGAGGCCTCACAAACTGACCAGGGAGCTGGTCCCAGCACATCTGGAAGCTCAACCTCTTCATCCCGTGGACCAGATATTTGCACTGAGTTCGCAAACCTGTAACAGCATTGTATAAAATGCAATGCCATTTTATGCTGTGGCGAGCAATCAGTTGTTGCTGTATGTTCAGCAGCAAGAAATCATTGCTGCTAATGCTGGAATGACATTTTGACGCTGTACAAAAAAGAAGAAAAAAACTGTTCTCTTCAGAACTACCTTATTTGGTTAAAAAAGAGAAATAACTGCATACTAACATTTGGGTGATTGCTAGAGTACATGTGTAGAGCATGATTGATTCTAAGAGTGCATGGGTAGTGACAGGGAGATGGCTGGACTGCATGAGTAATGCACAGGTAATTGTAGGTCTGCATGTGTTACTACCTGTGTTATTGTAGGAGTACATCAGTACTGACTGGATGATTACACTACTGCAAGGAGAGTGCATGGTGATTTTATAAGTGGTTGGGTTTTGGCAGAGTGATTGAATTAGGACTTTGGACTGACTGGGTAATTAAAGGAGTACATAGGTAGTAACATGGACATCACTAAACTGTATAGGTGGCACTCAAAGGATTGTAAAAGTTCAAGAGCTAGTTCCTGGGTAATTGCATGAGTACATAAGTACTGACAGGATGATTGGAGTACTGCAATATGAGTGCATGGTGATTTTATAAGTGCTTGGGTGTTTGCAGAATGATTGGATAAGTATATGGGACAGGCTGAGTAACTGAAGGAGTGCATTGGTAGTAACAGGGAGATTCGTAAACTGTATAGGTAGAAGTCAAAGGAATGTGGAAGTACAGGAATAATTGCCTGGGTAATTGCATGAGTACATGAGTACTGACTGGATGATTAGAGTACTGCAATGTAAGTGCATGGTGAATTTATAAGTGCTTGGGTATTGGCACAGTGATTAGATAAGGACATGGTACTAGCTGGATGATTAGAGGAGTGCACAAAGAGAGACAGTGTGATTACTGGACTTCATGTGTACTGCCTGGGTAATTGGAGGAGTGAATCAGTACTGTAAAGGTGGTTAGGGGACTGCATGGATAGTGCACATTTGATTGTAACACTGCATGTCTTAATGCCTGAGTCATTGTACAAGTACATGGATAGTGACTGGATACTTAGAGTTCTGAAAGTAGACAGCATGGTGAATTTATAAGTGCTTGGCTTTTGGCGCAGTGATTATAATAGGAATTTGTACTGGCTGGATGTTTGGTGGAGTGCACAGAGAGAGACTGTGATTCCTGGATTTCATGGGTACTACTTGGTTACTTTGAGGAGTGAATCAGTATTGTGTAGGTGGTTAGGGGACTGCATGCATTGTGCACATTTGATTGTAACACTGCATGTCTTAATGCCTCAGTCATTGTACAAGTACATGGATAGTGACTGGATACTTAGAGTGCTGCAAGTTCACAGCATGGTGAATTTACAAGTGCTTGGGTTTTGGCACAGTGATTATATCAGGACATGGTACTGGCTGAATGATTAGAGTACTGCAAGGAGACCGCCTAAGGGAATTTATAAGTGCTTGGGTATTGGCAGAGGGAATGAATTGGTAAATGGTACTGGCTGGGTGACTCAAAGAGTGCATTGGGAGTGACGGGGTGACTGGTTGACTGCATGGATAGTACCTGGAGAATTTAAGATGTTAATGAGCAGTGTCTAGGTGGTTAGAGGACGGTATGGATAGTGTAGAGGTGAATGTAGTAGTGGATGGATAGTGTTTGGATTATTTAATCTTTCCTTTACAATAGTAGATATCAAAGTATTCTAAAGAATTTTTGCAGTTGTTTTTTATAATTTAAATTTTAAGAACTTTCAAACTTTAGAATTAGGGTCTGTAATAGAGAAGAAAAAATACAGTTATAACATATAATATTATAATTTTAAGAACACAACATATTTTTAGCATTATATAACATATTCAGTTTGCCTTTTTTGCTGTTCTCAGAATGTATTGAATTTCACTATAGATAGTGATTTCAATGTTACTCATCATATAACTTGCAATCTATAAAGGGTTCTGACCCTTAATCAGTAAGGCTGGGCCAATATAAACTGTAACACACTATTGCCAATACTGATATCATTCAATAATTTTTTTCAAACAATCACCCTTGTCACTCTTAGTGATTGAAGCCAACTTACTCAGAAAGTAATTTATTTCTTTGATTTTTAATCTTACTTTTTCTTTTTCAAAAGAATACTGAATAATTCATCATTATCATCTCAAAACAAAACATTAAATGGAGCAAACAAAGACAATATTTACAATTTCATAATGACACAGAAAAAGTTTGAAAAAACCAAGGGAAAGTTTAAAAGAGTTACATAATTAGGAAAGAATATGGTACAATTCCAGGGAAGGTTGGCCAAACAGTAGGATGTTCAGGTTGTATGACCTCAAAGTCAATTATTAATACATTGTTTGGTAACCTAACACCATTCATTTTTATTAATACTTATTTGGACACAACTATGGAGTCTACGCATTTCAAACCCAATGTTATTTAACGGGTTCTCCTCAGGACCTGGGAAAATGAGCTGCAATAAAACAAAACAAAAAGTGCACGTGTTACACATTTATACCTTCCAAACACTCCCATACACCTCTGTTCAAGCTTAAAAATAATCTGTACCTTATTCATATTGTGAGACGGCACCCATGGTGCTCAGCAACTAATATAGTTCCACAGACCTTAGATCATCTGAAACAAAAGCGTTATATAATCAAATATTATATTATTTATAGCCTAAAACTGGCAAATTGCTACCCAAAACTGCATTTACCTTATGGAAATTACATATTGGCCCAGCTTGAGAAGTCTTAATACAGACAGCAGTGGTCTTGGCAAACAACTGAAACAATAAAAAAACAACTTAACAGGATTATACTGAATACTTGCTAGGCAGAACCCTTCTGTCTCAGATTTAAATCAGACATACCTAAATCGTGCCGTATTAATGGGTGTCCTGTAACATAATCCTTTTACCGATAAAACGAGCCAGATGTAATCTGCAGGCAAGAGATAACATACAATGCGCTTCAAGCTTCCAAATAAATACAAATATGACCTTTTGTGTGAAACATCTTTAACACGGAACGCAAGATATAAGATGTTTTTAATATGTGGTTGACTGCATATGAAAGTCCAGACAAGTCACTTTCAAACAAAAGATGAAATATATATGGGATACATTGTCAAAATCTTGGATCTTCTGCGTACAATCTTGTTGTCCGATATTCCGATGCAGGAATCTGTACTGGTCGTTCGTCATATCGTCCACCTTTTACAGTGGGGAAGAGCTGTGGAAAACAACGAGCTTGCAAACTTTTTTCCCAAACACTCATAGGAGTCTCCTTCGCTTTCTTCATTTGGAATAATTCAATAGTATTCCCCATCACTTCTTTGGAATGTAAAGGATGTACACTATATTGTTCATAAATTTCTTCACTTTTGGAAATGTCCACTTTCTCAATTTGACCACTTGACATTTCACTGTCATCTCCTAAAACTATTTCTTCTTCTTCCACATGCACATTTTTGTAGTAATCATTGTTTTTTATAAGATACAATGTTGCCTTTTGCACTTTGCTGACATCTACTAATTCCTGCCAGATTTTCGAACTCTTTGTAAGAATACTATTAACTAGAATAACTACTGGTTTCAGTTTCCTCTTTCTCTACACTAATAGTTTCAATATTTTTCTTTAAATCTAGGGGTAAATATACAACTCTTCCTTTTAATTCTCTCTGTAAATCTGTGGGAGGCAACTTACCTGTTTTAGGCTCCATACGAACAATAGCCTGAAACGGGTGCACATATTGAATCAGAATAGACTCATACATGTTTAAATCTACCAATTCTGGAGGAATAGCAACCAACTCTAGATTATTATGCACAGCTCTAGCTGGCATTTTGTTGTCCTCTAATTTGTTATAAAAATATTTACAAATACGTTGATTAGTACCCAAATCAAAGCAATCCTCTACCAACAAATAAGTTGCAAATTCCTTCCACTTATCATTCTTTTCTCTTTCACTTTTTAAATACAGATCAACATTCCTAGTCTGATTTTTATAGTGAGTTCATCAACAACAAATACAAGCATAATTTGGTCTTTCACATGAAATTACCTTAAACTTTGTAATTTCTTCTTCAAACTTCTCAGTACTACTATTTTCCACGTCTTCTTCAACACCTACTTCTATCAATGTCTCACTTTGCCTACACTCTTCTTCAGGACAAAAGTAACGAAACTCTATCTCATCACAAACTTTTTTTATATCTGATACTGACCCATGCAAAAGAGCACTGTTTAAGTCATTTAAAAATATTGCTGGACTTTTTGCATAATGCAATCTTCTGACTAACTTCCGCATTTGAGAGTGATGTATTGCTAACATTCTAAAATGATGAAAAACACTTTGACACACTTTTCTAGAAAGACATGCCAGAGAATGACCTTGCAAACCAGTATTTTTTTCACTTTGCAAGGATCTAGTCCTTGCAACATCTTAATCTTTTGTTTAACACTTTATTTTACTATACTCTCATAAGAAGCTGCGTAAAATATCAATAGACTCCTGTCGTATACTACAAATACTACTACAATCCCAAGTATACACTGGGGATTTACTGTGTCTCCCTAGAACTTCATCAGCTATAACTTTTTCTACATTTCTAGGAACCATCTTTTCTTTTTCAATTGGACAACCGTTCTTTACTTCATAAACACGACCACTGGTTTCAACTGCGTACACTAATGTATTGGTTTGAAAATAGCTCTCTTCATTAAAAAAAAGCTCTGAACTCGAACTGTGCTTCCATTCACCCAAAAAAAATCACAAAATGTAGTCCTGTTAATTGCTCTCTGCTTTTTACTTTTGAACTTCATAAAATGTATTGGCTTATCTAATGATCGAATTCTATTTAAAACTAAAATGAATAATTGCCTTTTTAATTGAAAAGCCTTTTCAACAATAGTTTCAATCTGTTTCATCTTTTTATAAAATACTGATTTTTTTTATATTTCTTGGCATCTTTTAATAAATTAAGTACTACTCTATTGTGAAACATTTTTTCCCTTATTTCATGAAATTGATTGTTTCTCCTTTTTCCATAGATTGTTTCTTGAAAACGTGATTTCCCATTAATTTCTCCTTTTTTCTTTTTATTCTTCTTTGTTGTTGAGGTATTCTTTCTACATTGTGCAAACTGTTTCTTGTCTTTAAAAGTCTTTTAATAAATTATTTTGTTCTCTTACCGCAAGACTTTTTCTTTTTTCTCACTTGTACTTCTTCTAATTCTTGCTGTTGTCTTTTCTTCAAGTAATAGTCTTTCTTTTGTTGTTTCCTCTTTACTGCTTTTTAGTCATGATAAGTCTTTTTTAATGATGCTAAAGAATATCTGTAGACATTTTTTTAATATTAATAATATAAATCTATAAAATATACCGATCTATTACTAAAGAAACACGTTCTACATAATAACCATTTAAGCACTTTGTTTTGATATCACAATACATTTACTGACTAAATGGATAATTGTTGTAGTGAATGGCAAGAGTTTAGCTATTTAGAGGAGTGCATGGGCAGTGCATAGAGAATTTTAATAGTGCATGTATTGATACCTGGGTCATTGCATATGTACATGGGTAGTGACTGGTTGATTAAAAAACAGTAAGGAGACTACATGGGGAACTTATAAGTGCTTGTGTTTTGGTGGAGTGATTAGATTAGTACATAATATTGGCTGGGTGATTGGAGGAGTGCATGGGTAGTGAAAGGGTGATTGCTGGATTGCATGGGTATTACCTGGATAATTGGAGGAGTGAATCAGTGTTGTATAGGTGGTTAGAGAACTGCATGCATAGTGCACTTGTGATTGTAGCACTGCACGTGTTGCTCACTGGGTCATTGCATGAGTACATGGATAAAGACAAAATACCTAGAGTGCTGCAACGAGACTGCATACTGAATTTATAAGCGCTTGAGTTGTGCCAGAGTGATTGGATAAGGACATGGGACTGACTGGGTAACTGGACGAGTGCATAGGTCGTAAAATGGAGATCACTAAACTGTATAGGTAGCACTCAAAGGATTGTAGAAGTGTATGAGTTAGTGCCTCAGTAATTGCATGAGTACATGGGTACTGACTGGATGATTGGAATACTGCAAGGAGAATGCATGGTGAAATTCTAAGTGATTGGGTTTCGGCTGGGTGATTGGATTAGTACATGTTAGTGGCTGGGTTTTGGATGAGTGCACAGGAGTGACAGTGTGATTGCTGGACTGCATGTGTACTCTCTGGTTAATAGGAGGAGTGAATCAATAGTTGGTTACAGGACTGCATGGATAGTGCACATGTGATTTTTACCACTGCATGTGTTAGTCCCTCGGTCATTGCATGAGTACATGCATAGCAACAGAATACCTAGAGTGCTGAAAGGAGAGTGCATGGTGAATTTATAAGTGCTTGGGTTGTGACAGAGTGATTGGATTAGTGCATGGTACTGGCTGGATGATTGCAGGAGTGCACAGAGAGTGACAGTGTGATTTACTGGACTGCATGGGTACTACCTGGGTAATTGGAGGAGTGAATCAGTAGTGTGGAGGTGGTTAGGGGACTGCATAGATAGTGTACATTTAATTGTAGCATTGCATGTCTTAATGCCGGAGTCATTGTACAAGTACATGAATAGTGACTGGATACTTAGAGTGCTGCAAGTTGGCAGCATGGTAAATTTATAAGTGCTTTTGTGTTGGCGCAGTGATTAGATCAGGACATGGTTCTAGCTGGATAATTGGAGGAGTGGACGGAGAATGACAGTGTGATTACTGGACTGCATGGGTACTACCTGGGTAATTGCAGGAGTGAATCAGTAGTGTTGAGGTGGTTAGGGGACTGCATAGACTGTGCACATGTGATTGTAGCACTGCATGTCTTCATGCCTGAGTCATCGTACAAGTATATGGATAGTGACTGGATACTTAGAGTACTGTACGTTGACAGCATGGTGAATTAATAAATGCTTGGGTTTTGACGCAGTGATTAGATAAGGACATGGTACTGGCTGGATGATAGGAGGAGTGGACGGAGAGTGACAGAGTCATTGCTGGACTACATGGGTACTACCTGGGTAATAGGAGGAGTGAATCAGTAGTGTGGAGGTGGTTAGGGGACTGCATAGATTGTGAACATTTGATTGTAGCACTGCATGTCTTAATGCCTGAGTCATTGGACAGGTACATGGATAGTGACTGGATATTTAGAGTGCTGCAAGTTGACAGCATGGTGAATTAATAGCTGCTTAGGTTTTGGCGCAGTGTAGATAAGGACATGGTATTGGCTGGATGATTGGAGGAGTGGACAGAGAGTGACAGTGTGATTGCTGGACTGCATGGGTACTACCTGGGTAATTGGAGGAGTGAATCAGTGGTGTGGAGGTGGTTAGGGGACTGCATAGATAGTGATTGTAGCACTGCATGTCTTAATGCCTAAGTCATTGTACAAGTACATGAATAGTGACTGGATACTATTAGGTCCATTAGGATGGCGGGCGGAAAAGCACCCCGACCGCCATGGAAGGGGAAAACTACCGCCCGCCGGCACCGTGGGCAAACCGGCAGCCAAATTAGGATTAACCACCCAAAAAATCCGACCGCAGCAGGGCGAGGCCATGAAAAACCGCCCGTAGCAGGCAGAGATGGCCAAAATCTGTCCGCGGCAGTCGGAATCGCGGCGGAAAAACACCAACCCGCCGCAAGTATTGCGGAGACACCGCACCGGAAATTAGGATATCCCCGATGGTCCCGCGGTACGTACCGCTGTCTCCGACCACCGCGGTCGCACAATGGGATGAATGGAAGAGCCAGCGGAAGAGGTGAAGCACAGCCACCGCGGCAGACGAACGTAATAAATATAACGGACGAAGCCAAAACCCCACAAGAAGGCCAAAAATTGCACACAGAAAACTAGCCATGTCCCCCAAATACACAAAACACACCCCAATGAAACAACCACATAGCAAAACGAAAAACACAAATCCCAGGACAACACACCTGTCAGCAACACCCCAATTGGACACACCCACATAGCTGAGTATAAAACCAGCCCCTTCCCTTACCACAATCCCTTGCAAAACTCCAGGGGAGAAGGGACACATACCCCAGCTGGCAGGAGAGGCAACGGACACAACATCACTAGCCACACCACACACAGCCCCACCTCCACACCTACACAACTAACCCCCTGCACAACACACACCATACACAGCACATCCACAACCACCACTCACACTCCTGCACCCACAACCACTTTGCAAACCATGGCCACACATAAAATGCCCAAATTCACTGAGAGTGAGTTGAAGGTTATGGTAGATGAGATAGTCAGAGTGGAACCACAGCTTTTTGGTACCCTGGTCCAACAGACACCATTAGCCACAAGGACAATAAGGTGGGCAAGGATAGTCCAAAGGGTCAGTGCAGTAGGGACCACCCCAAGATAGGAGATCATAAAGTGGTGGCATGATCTGAAGAGGGTGGTCAAGGAGAGGAGGAGGAAGAACCGTGAGCTGGCTCAGAGGACTGGCGGTGGCCCTCCCATTCCACCAAAACCATTCACACAATGGGAGGAGAAGGTGCTTGCCATACTGCATCCAGAGAGTCTCACATGAGTAGCTGGGGGAGTGGAGGCTGGTAAGTGCAAACAAATGGCTACCGCCACTCTGCTATGTACTGTCTTGCACTACTACAAAGCTACACCACCTTGGACACATACCATCCATCTGCACCACACACTCACAAAAACATGACTCACAGATCCAACATTCACCCACTCCCATTCACCCCAAACGTAGCTACCAACATTACCATGGGGGGCATGTGTACAGACAGACAGCACTACAACTCCCACCCGGCCCCCTGGCCCACAGCATCATCAAGATGGATCCCTCCCCCCACCCTACCCAGAAGCATGTGTCAGCCATTACACAACCCACATCAAACTCACAGGTAGGATGGAGCCCTCCCCACACAGGAGCAGTTGGAAACCATTGCAGTACACCAAACAAACTTACAGGTAGGTAGCCATCTTCCCTGGCAGGGTGTCTGGGGGTGGGAGGCCTGCACCACTACTCCCACCATGCCCACTGTCCCACACCTCAGCAGGATGGAGCCCTCCGCCACCCAGAAGCAGTTGGAAGCCATTGCAGTACACCAAACAAACTTACAGGTAAGTAGCCAGTACATGCACCCACCCATTTTTCACAAATTAAATGGTGCCATATGACAACACCAGCCCTCTCATTGCACAAAGAGGCATACCTACCCAATTGACAAGTACAGTGTGCACACAGGTAAGCTAAGGAAACTGTCACAGCTATCAAAGTGTGACACACCAATGCACATGTAGAAGAAAATCAGGGCACAATCATGCACAGCACCTAGTTACATGTGCATCGCCATGGGGCAGGTGCAACAAGGACCATTCGAAAAATATGAAAGCATGTGTGGTGGCACAAATCAAGATATGCACATGACAGGACAAAGGTATGCAGGAGATGACAATGGCCAGTCCATGGCCAGATGTGACGTCTGCTAGGTCAGACAAATAAACAATGGGTTCTCAATTAAACACATGTTGTGCCAGGCTCTAGATGGCAAGAAGTCCCTGTAAACCTTAATTGTGCACGGGTCGCATGGTATGCCTTGACACCTTACACCATGGACAAGTAATACCTGTACCACTGCATCATGTCAGGAAGCACAGTAGTGCACATACTCAACAATGTGTTGATATGTCAATTGTGCAGTGTACAAAAAGTGAATGACACACAGCTAACACAAAGCTTGCCGGGTGCACTGCAATGGCCATTTCACATCTGACCCACAGGTGACCAAGAACTCACTGCAAAGGACAACACCAGCAACCTGCAGAGCCAGTCTCCACCCCTGGTACAAGGACTCTCGTATGTTGACTCCCAGGATTCCTTGGATGATGAGCTTGAGGCCGGCCCATCTAGTGTGCCAGGGAGCAACAGGTCCCAGGACCTCATCGTACCCCCACCACATCTGCACCAACAACAACTCCACAGCAGACCCCTGCTGTCACGGCCTGTGCGGCCACTGCCACCACCACCACCACCACCACTGCTGCCTGCAACACCCTCCCTGTCCCAGAGGATGACCAGCACACACCACCGACGGCGGAGGGCAGGGAGAGGATGTGGGTGCCCACAGTGGTGAGGCAACAGGTCCGTGGCAGCAGGGAAGGTGGCAGGGGCAGGGTCACCCAGGGACATCAGGAGGCTGGGACCCACTCCCTGGAACACATCACCATAGTCCTGGGTGCATACGAACAGGCCCAGGGACAAATGGGCCGGTCGGACGAACTGTTGCACAAGCTCATCCTGCTGATGAGGTCCATCAACACCCGCATGGGACAAATCGTGGAC
This sequence comes from Triturus cristatus, assembly GCF_964204655.1. Lineage (NCBI taxonomy): Eukaryota > Metazoa > Chordata > Amphibia > Caudata > Salamandridae > Triturus > Triturus cristatus. The sequence continues at coordinate 349,181,981 of NC_140581.1, forward strand.
CTCGTGGGTCAGCAAGTGGCGGTACTGAGGGACAGACATGCACCACAGACAACACCTCCACCTCCCTCTGGTGGGCCGCACAATGAAAGTTCACCATCCTCCCCTGCGCCCACAGAGAGGGGTGAGTCCTCAGACCCCACTGGCCATGCAGCAGGGCCCCCCGCTGCCAAACGATGAAGGGGCCATCCCAAGAAGACCCTGGGAGTATCTGGAGGCCAAGCACCTGCCAGACGCCAGTCACGGAGCCAGCCATGATGGCAACCCTCTCCACCACTGCATTGACTTTTTGGACTGTCCTTCCCCACACTGCCTTGTGAATGGCATCTGTCTGTTGGACTGGGTCACCACAGCAATGTGGTGACTACTCGACTATCTCATCTACCACAACTGTCAACTCACTGCTCCATCCCACCCCCAATGGAAATGTACACCCCCCCTCGCATCTCACCATTGTAAATAAAATATTCTCACACACATGTTGTCGTCTTTATTGCAGGATGTACAGTCTTCAACATGATCACAATGTACCAGGAGCATGGGCTGTATGTAGGCAAGGAGAAGTCGAAGGCACCTAGGGAAACAGAACAACTGTCACTGGTCTGGGTGTGGCATCACAGATATCACACAACCCCTACCATCAGGATAACCCAACGTGTACATGTCACAATGGCCACCAAGTGTCAACATACACGTCCTGTTGATATTCCCAAATGACATGTCCCAGAAACATTTCCAACCACCACTGAGTCTACAACTGTCTGATGCTACAATTCTCACATACCCCTTCACGACAACAGCAATATAATCACACAATGGGTATGTTGCACATTGACACCCACCGTCAAGTGAAGTAGCGGGTGATGAGCTGTTCACGCAGGTCAACACCTTCCTCCTCTCCACTGTCCTCATCACTGGACACAGCTTGGTTTGCAGGCTGAGGCCTTGGGTCCTCACCATCATCCAGGAGCAGGGGAATCTCCTTGCGAATGGCTAGGTTGTGGAACATGCAGCATGCCACTACAATCTGACACACCTTCCTGGGCAAGTATGCCAGTGCACCTCCGGTCTTGTCCAGGCAGCGTAAACGTGACTTGAGCAGACCAAAAGTACGCTCCACCACACGACGTGTCCTCCCATGGGCCTCATTGTAGTGGACTTCCGCCGGGGACCTGGAATTCCGCTGTGGGCTCAGCAACCAGGGATGGTTGGGATATGCAGTTACCTAGGGATGACAAACACAAATAGACATTGCAACGTCGCAGAGGCTCAGGGCAGCAGGTCACACACACAGCACGCCACACGACTAGGCATACTCACCCACAATCCATGCACGCTCGGGAAGAAGATATGCCATCAGCTGGGGCACTATGCTGTTCCGCAGGATGTAGGAGTCATGTGCCGAGCCTGGGAATTTGGCACACACGTGCGAGATGGTCATATCTGCCAGGCACACCACCTGCACATTGATGGAGTGGTAATGCTTGCTATTGCGGTAAATGTGTTCACTTGCCTGTGGTGGCACAAGACCGACATCGGTGCAATCAATGGCCCCAACAACATTGGAGATGTGTCCAAGGGGATAGAACTCTCCCTTCACAGCCGGCAATTCAGCACCCCTGGGGAAATGGATGTATCTGCCCTTGTATAGCATCATGGCGGACAGTACATCATGCAGCACCATGCTGAACATCGGTTGTGACATCCCACCAGCGCTGGCCACTGTCTCTTGGAACGATCCAGTGGCAAAAAAATGCAGGGCTGCCATCACCTTATAAGTAGGGGTGAAAGCTTTTGGATATGTCCTGCAGGGCTGCAGGTGGGGCGCCAACAGATCACAAAGGGTTTTCAGGGTGGCTCTGTCCAGGCGGCATTTCCGTATGATCACAACATCCTCCATGTCCTCCAGCACCGTCAAGTGACGAGTCAAATTTGGCCTCCTCCTATTTAAGATGATAGTGGACACATGTCAATGCAATACATCATGAGATGTGCAAAGCATATCACGTTCTGGATGACACAACGACAACAATGACTGACATATATAGTGAGTAACAGACCAGTTTACATGTAGTGACACCTTCATGTACACAAAGGCCACACCTGTCAACTTACACAAGACAAGTACCTCAAACACCACCTTGGTCAATGTGAATGCACATAGGGATATGACCACATTTCACATGGGCACGCCAGGGAGTATAGCATCCAGCATATGTCTAACTAATCAAAACCACTGTCTCATACCTAGCTGCTGTACCTGTCACACCTTAATGCGTCATTACAACCTGGCACACATCCACCACACAATGACCACAGTCGGTGCTGGAATGATGAATGTGTTCATGAGCAGACATGAGAGGCAATGCAAAATAGATCATCAATCATTGAGACGAGCATCGATGTGATTGTCACTGGACCTCAACACATTGACATGTGTACACATTGTACAGTCCAAAACAACACTGTCCTGCCTACACCAACATCAAATCCATAAGTGACATGTGAGTGGGTACAGGCCAATCTACGATACACACACACAAACATGGCATGTGTCGCCATCAGTGGAGTAAATTGAACATTGGTATTGTGTGCACAATGATGTGCCACTGAACATGTTGGCACTGTGCACTGTTGATGTTTGACAGATGGCCATTTCCATTGTATGGCACCTAAATCATGGTAGCTACTGCCTGGCCCCGGCGGTGTGTCACCAGCAAACCCATTCACACAAGTTGGTTAGTGATAGGCATGGAGACATGTGGAAATGGCGGTTGGCATGCTCTGCCACTAAAATCGTGGTAGCGCACCCCAGGCCCCTGCGTTGTTTCACCGCCATGGAGCATGCCCTTACAGCCAATGGGAGCCATGATTGCGGTGGCATGCTGCAATTTTGAAGATCGCGGTAGGTGTGCTCCACCACCGCGGAGGCGGTCATTGGATGCATTTGAAAGATACACCATTGCAGTAGCGCACCCCGTGCCCCAGCGTTGTGACACCGCGATGAAGCATGCCTTTACAGCCAATAGGAACCGTGGAGGCAGTCATTGGATGCATTTGAAAGAGGCAGACCTGGACCACAAATTGCTGCAGCTTGGCACCTTTGAAACAACCCCAGGGGGCTATTTATGTGTGGGAGTGAGCCTCTCATTTCCACTGCTCTAAGAGTCTGCTGCCTGAGACCCCTTACCTGCTGCTGCCTCCAGGGACTGCTGCCTGAGACTCCTCACCACCCAATTCCGCCGCTGTTGTCTCATGTCCACAGTGATGGCAAGGACAGAGAAGATCCGTGCCAGTCCCTTCACGAGCGAGGAGCTGGAGGTCCTGGTGGACGAGGTGCACACACAGTACCCAAGACTATATGGTACCCTAAATGTCTTGGTAAGTCTTCAACAGTGGTGGGGTAGGGCAGGGGGCCACACATGTAGTTGGATTGATGCAGTATGTGCCTGGGAGTGTGGGGTAGTGTCATGCACTGCCTGACATGCTGTCTGCAGTGGGAGGGCGTGTGTACCCAATGCCACAGCTTTCCCTCCCTGCACATGTATGTATGAGTGACCTGTGTTGTGTTGTCAGCCATACAGTGACACAGAAGGTTGTTCATGCTGTAGTCAGGATAGTGATTGCTTGGCTGGATGGCTGTGTGTGCCCCTGTAGTCCATCTCAGAGTGAGCCCAGCTGGCCTGCACAGTCCCCGCCTACAAAGACAAGGACACCTCACTCAACTTACAGAGTATAACTACAGTCTTTTCACATTGCACTCCAGCTATGGGCCATCTCAGCACTGTATTTTGCACACAACTGCCCTTGTGAATGGCATTTTGTATTTGTGTGATCATGTCCCTCAATGTGACCACCATGACACATTCATCTATTCACAGGACAGGGACATTGATGGCTGCACAGTCTTGGACACAGTGAGTCCACCCCCAAACACAGGTTGACATGTGATGTATGTGTTGCTCAAGCCAACAATGGACTGGAGTGTGGGCAGGCTACATGGGTGTTTCAGTGCTGGCATCCTGCATGAGCGTGAAATGTGCAGGGACTGTGATCCCCCTCACACCTGCATGCTTTAACATCAGCTTTTCCCATGCAGGTGTCCCATGTGAGCTGTACTATAGTCTCTGATTGCCAATTTCGTTGGATATGTGATGATTTTGCATCTTGCTGCTATACTGGTAGATGTCGGTACATGGCACTGTGTCACTGATTATTTCCCCCTCTTGTCTCCCATGCCTGCAGCTCAAGGTACACCAGCGTAAGGCCATGTGGAGGGCCATTGCAGCAAAGGTGCGAGCTCTAGGGGTCTCAAACCGACGGCGCACCCACTGCCACAAGAGATGGGACAACAACAGTCGGCTGGCAAAGAATGTGGCGGAGATGAACTTGGGGCTGCTTCCTCGCACTGGGCTTCTGGCACGGTGCAGTATGACACCACTAATGGGGCGCATCTTGGCCGTGACACAGCCTGAGCTGGATGCACGTTTGAAGGAGCATCAGCAGCAAGCCTGGGGTGAGCATTTAGGTAGTCTGACTTTGGCTGGGAGTGGCTGCATATGTACAGAGCCAGTGCCAGCGCTGGCCTCTGTGATGTTGGTAGTGTGATGTTGTGGCATGTTAGTGGCTGCTGGCCTGGGTGCCTGTGGCATGCATTTGTCCTACCTGTACTTACAAAGGTGATTTGGATGCTGTGCCATCACATTACATTCTGAGTTGTGCTCTTCAGGTTTCTTCTGCATTGGTGTAGTCTTGGGAATCCCATGGGAGGGAACGGCAGTGTGGCCAATCTGACTGTGCGTACATCAATGCGTCCATTGCATGCACCCATATTGGGGAGGCCTACACATCTTACAGCAATGTGCAGCATTATATTGTCCGCAAGATACGACATAGTGGGTGGCATGGGCTAATGTCCATTGTGGACTGTCATGTTGTAGTCTGGGTCTGTGTTGTCCCCTTCTCTTCCGTCCAGTTCGGTCATTGGCAAGTAGTGTGCCCCCATCATGTCCCTAGGTGTGCTCAGAACTAGTTGTGTGTCTGTTTGAACAGAGCCACAAGCAGGGTGTTGTGCTGTGTGGTCATCACATGGCTCACTCGTGCCTGAGTTTCCTGTTTCCACGCACTACTTGAGTCTATGTAGTGAGTTGGCACGATGTGATTGCACAGGGTGGTGTGCAACATGTAGATTTAGTCAACTTTTGTCATTCATTGCTTGCATATGTTTGTCCTGTTGCTGCCACTGACCTGACCCTATCTCTCTCTCTCATGCAGCATCACCTGTGGTTACGGAGGGACAGGAGAAGGACACCAGTGGGGGTGAAACTAGCACCGCAGCTGCCCAGGAGCACAGTGACACAGATGTCACCAGCACCTCAGAGAGGGACAGGAGTCTGCTGAAGGAGTCCCAGCCTGAGACGCAAAGCACCACATCATCCGATGCCAGTGGGGATTCATCCATGTTGGAGGGCACAGGGAACGGGGACTCTGCATCGATTTCCACCACACAGCGGCCATTGCACCCTCCCAACCACTTCCTCTGGTGCTGCCCGTGTCCGCCTCATGAAGAGGGGAAGAGTGTCCTTCACCCCTGGCACTGCTGCCTCTGCCCCTGTCCCCCCTGCTGCCATCAGTGCTGAGTCTGTGGACCTTTTGCGCCAGCTGTGTGTAGGCCAGACAGCTCTCCTCAATGCCTTCATTGACCACGACAAGAAATTGGCCCAGGTGGTTGCTTTCATGGAGGGCATACATTCCGACGTGGGTGGGCTGCACCGGACAGTCCAGACTTTGACATCAACAGTGATGTCTGCCCTGCAACAGGCACATACTCACAGTCCAGCTCCAGTCCCTTTGTCCACCCCCCTGGCAGTGACCACATCTGACGATAGTGACCACGGTCCACATACATCAAAGTCACGATACAGCACATAGAGCACACAGCAGCAGCAACCCAAGCGGTCCCGGGCGCAGACACCATCCCCACAGAAGACTAAAGGCACCCCAGCGCGCAGGGTGAAAAGCCCGTCAGGTGACACCAGTGGACAAATAGCAAAGCAGCAGACCTCAGGCACACATGCTTCAGTGGCATCCCCATCCAAGGACTCTCCTGCCCCTAAAGCATCACACAAAGATAATCGTATAGTGTCTGTGCCCACCAAGGAGGTGGTGCATGCCAAGGGTACACCTAGGAAGGGCTTCAAGGCAGTATCACCAACCACCTCGACTCCCATTCCAAGCCCAATGAAGCAGGGGCCAGAGGGCACTGTAGGGGTAACACTTAGTAAACAGGGGAAGGAAGGGCAGAGGCGAAGCCAGGCAAAGCGTTCCGCTGGGTCCAGCACATCACCAGAGGGGCTGCCAGCGCCTGCATCTGCTGCAGCAGTGGTGGTGAGTGTGCCTGTTGTGCCCACACCACTTCCCATTGATGCAAAGACAGGCAAGCCATTTAGGATCCCCAAGAAGTGGAAGGGCACCCCTCCACAATCTCCCAGCCACACCCTGTCTCCCGTCTGCATGACTCCACCTCCATGTGTCACTTCACCACCTGGTCCAAGCAGCCCTCTGGCTTGCCAAGCCACTGATAGCTCTACCTCAGATGTTCCACTCTCTCCCCCATCAATTGCCCTGACAGTCCCCGAGACACCGCCAGCTCCCAGTCTGCCTGACAGCCAAGTCTGAGTGTTAGTCACCCGCACACACCTGTCTCTCACACAGGTGGGCCTGTACTGCACATTGTTGCCCCCTGACTGTGTTGCTGACCATGGAAAGGTACAGTCGCACACATTCCCTGTGCAGCTTCTCATGGACTCAGTCTGAACCCTGGACTGGCCACTGGCCCTGTTGCTCTTTGCTGTGTTGGACCCTTCCCTGTGCAGCTTCTCATGGACTCAGTCTGCACTTTGTCATGGCCACTGGCCTCGTCGTTCACTGCTGTGTGCCCCCTGCCTCTGCAGCTTCTCATGGACTCAGTCTGCACTTTGTTTTGCCCACTGGTCTTGTCTTTCACTGCTGTGTTGGACCCTTCCCTGTGCAGCTTCTCATGGACTCAGTCCGCACCCTAGACTGGCCACTGGCCTTGATGATCTTTGCTACGTTGAACTCTTCCCTGTGCAGCTTCTCATGGACTAGTCTGCACTTCGTCCTGCCCACTGGCCTTGTTGCTCGTTGCTGTGTTGTACCCTTTCCTGTGCAGCTTCTCATGGACTCAGTCTGCACTATGTCCTGCCCACTGGCCTTGTCGTTCACTGCTGTGTGCCCCCTGCCTGTACAGCTTTTCATGGACACGCTCTGCATCTTGTGCCTTGCTCTTCTCTTCTCATGGTACCTATCTGTGCAATATGTGAATAAAGACAGTTGCTCCTGTTGTCTATTTTATCACTGTCCTTACTGAATAAAGTTATTTTGTCGTGTAAATGGTTTACTGTGCCACATGGTCTGTGTGGCACTTCAACACGGTCAATGTTTGAGCTCACTTACTCTCTTTTTTTTAGGGGTGACAGGGTCTTCATTTCTTTTTGACCCAGATACTTATGGTGGTAATGGTGTCAATTTCGAATGGTTAGCAGAAGTCATTTACTTGATTGGTTCACGTTGGCTCTATTGTACACATGTCAGGGGGGGTCACTGCCAGCACAGAGTGGGTTTCTGCACACAGTATTGCAGGCAGGCTGTCCAGGGTCATCATGTATGTGTGTTCTTCCTTTATGTGTGCCCAGTGGTGTATGTGTGTGGTCATCTTGTGATGGCCAGTCATCCTAGTCCCATGGCTTACTTTCTATTTGTGCTCTTGGATGGCCAGGTAGTGTGCAGTGTGAAGGGGGTGAGTTTGTGGGGAGTGTTGATGTGTGCATGCCTCTGCAATGTCAACTACACACATGTGTCACCTGGGAGTTGTGTGTCTGTTGTTTTGATTGTTCATCCCTGTGGATGTGGTTGTATGCCCATGTGTGAGTTGTATGTTGTGCACTGTGCAGTGTGTTGGTGTCCTTGCAGTTCTGTCGGACTCCTACTTGTTGTTTTTGTCACTTGTGAGTATGCAGAGTATGTTACCGGCAAGTCAGTGTTGTGTTTTGTTTCACATCCATGTGTCTTGCTGCTGTTTGTGGGGACTGTGCAGACCTGCTGCTCCACACTGCCATTGTGGTTGTGTTTTCTCATGCCTTGCTATCACATGGTGCCTTCTTGCCTCCATTGTGGCATGTTGTGTGTGTTGTCATGCCCTCCCCTATATGTGCATTCAGCTGCCTACCCATTGTGGGTCTGCACTCCCTCTCTTTGTGTATGGTACACTCCTGCCATGTCCCCTACTGACATGCAGTACACTTCTCTTTGGTGTGAGCTGTCCCCTTGGTTTGTATGTGTGTGGGCCTCCCCATGACTTCATTTGTGCCACTGTGCTTTGTGGTGAAGTTCTTTGTCCAGGGTCAATGTGTCACTCAGGGCATTTACCCAATGGGTCATGTGTGATGTTCTGGTGCTGTTTGTCAGTCATGGTTGCTCCTATGCAGTTCAACTGTGTGTGCTGCCCAGTCCTGTGGTCAAGTTGTTTCCACCTTTGTGTCCCAGACTTGTGCATCTATTGGGTGCTGTGTTGTATGTATGTGTGTTGTTTGTGTTTTTGCTTCACTTCCTGGGTGTGCTGTTGTCTTTGTGCTGTGCTGTATGGTGTTGTGTGGGTTGCTGTTCTGCCACTGATGTCTGTGTGTGTCTGGTATGCTTGGTGAGCACACACCGGTTGTTGTGCATGCAGTGCTGTGTGTGTATGTTGCCTTGTGATTGCCTGGTGAGCATCCCCTGATGTCCTGCTGTGTTTGCTATGTTATTGTTCTGCCTGTGCATCTGTTGTTTGTTTGCTGTGGCTGTGCTGTTCTGTGATGGTGCACGTCTTGTGTGTGTTGTGGTATGTTGTCTGTGCATTGTTCCTGAGTGATGAGGTTGTGCACTCCTGTTGTGTCTGTGCTCCCATTGTCTTTCCCCAGTTTAGCTGCACAGGGCATGTCTGTTGTTGTTGTTGTGGCTCTGTGTGTGTTACTGTTGGGTTATGTGTTTGTCTGTTGTATTTGTTTCCATCCCTGTGTGTGTGTGTGTGTGTGTGATGTCTGTCGCTGAGACCAGGGTGTGTGGTTGTTTGTGTGTGTATTGACTAACAAGTATTGCCAGCCTTCAGTGTGTTTGGCACTGGTGTTGTGTGCTGCTGGTGTGAGGGGGTATGTGTGTAGATTCGTACTGGTGTTTGTGAGTCCTAAGGTGTGTGGATGGCCCCTGTGTGTAGTGCTGCTGGTGTGCTCCTGTGGGGTAGTTGTATGCATGTGTGGCTGTTCACAGTTTGACTTCAGGGCCTTCCTTTCATCCTTGTGCCTATACATGGTTTGCCTTCCTGTCTCCCTGTGTTGTTGCACTGAGCTGTCTGTGGTTTGAGTTCACTGACTGTGCCAGCCATGTGTGCTTTGATGGTGTGAGGGTGTTGTGCTCTGTTCCTTGTGTTGATGTGATATACACCTGCTTGTTGTGTGTCTCCATGGCCTTCCATTTGTGTGCAGCCCACTTTGGTTTCCCAATTTGTTGTTCTCCATTGCTGTTGGCATGTGGGGTGTGTATGTGTGTGTGTGTCAGTCTGTGGTATGTATGTGTGACTGTGCAGGTTGTGTGTCCATTTGGACGTTCATTCTTTGTATGTGTTCATTTGTTGCTTGTCCTCATTTATATTTCCCTGAGTGTGTTGTTGTTTGTGTTTCCCTGGCCCTGTGCTACTGTGCTGTGTGTTGTGTGTTCCTGTGCAGCCACTCCTGCAGTGTGGGTCTCCATGATTGTTTCTTGTGTGGTGCAGGGTGTGTATTGCCCAGGCTTGTTGTTGTGCATGGGGTGCACAGGAGGAGCACATGGCATGTGCCTTCATGGGTGTGCTAGTGTGTGGTGGGAGTGGGTGTGGCCCTGTGGTCTTTGTGCCCTGCCCATGCCTGGCCCTGCCTTCTGCATTGTGCGCGGGTATTTGCTTGTGTTCGCCGCTGCGGTGACGTGACCAGGAAATTGCTGCATGGTGGCGGTAGCTGTATGTCCAGGATACAGCGGGGAGACTTTATGGCAGGTGGGTGATGTGTGGGTGTCCTTGTGGATGTGTCCCTGTCCCCCCTAGGGTGTCTGATGTGGATTTGGACCCTGTGTCAGGCCATGTGTTGTGTGTTGTGTTTGTGTTTTTGCATACCTGCGGTGATGTGTGGGTGTCCTTGTGGATGTGTCCCTGTCCCCCCCTAGGGTGTCTGATGCGGATTTGGACCCTGTGTCAGGACGCACTGGAAAGACGTGTAGAGCTGGGTCCATGGCGGTCGTGACCGGGACTCTGGTTTCGCGCTCCGCTGTCGAGCTTCCGCCGTCTCTGGTTGGGCAGTGTCTCCTCTGCGTCTACTTGCATGAGTCATCCTAATTTGTGGAGATGGGCGGAAGTCATTCCGCACGGTGGTGAGTCTCTATTGGCTCCCACCGCCCCGGTGGCGGGTTCACTTTGTTGGCGGTGCACATCGCACCGCGGCGGTTGGGAATTGGCCTATGTTTGTCCATACTAATATGGCAGGCATGATGTCCGCTGCTGGTGGGTGGAAAAGGGCATTTTTCCGGACCGCCAGTGCCACAGTGGTGCCACCGCCCTACATCCTAATGGACCCCTTAGTGTGCTGCAAGTTGACAGCATGGTGAATTTATAAGTGCTTGGGTTTTGGCACAGTGAATAGATAAGGACATGGTACTGGCTGGATGATAGGAGGAGTGGACGGAGAGTGACAGATTGATTGCTGGTCTACATGGGTACTACCTGAGTAATTGGAGGAGTGAATCAGTAGTGTGGAGGTGGTTAGGGGACTGCATTGATTGTGCACATTTGATTGTAGCACTACATGTGTTAATGCCTGAGTCATTGTACAAGTACATGGATAGTGACTGGATACTTAGAGTGCTGCAAGTTGACAGCATAGTGAATTTATAAGTGCTTGGGTTTTGGCACAGTGATTAGATAAGGACATGGTACTAGCTGGATGATAGGAGGAGTGAACAGAGAGTGACACAGTGATTGCTGGACTGCATGGGTACTACCTGGGTGATAGGAGGAGCGAATCAGTAGTGTGGCGGTGGCTAGGGGACTGCATCGATAGTGCACATTTGATTGTAGCACTGCATGTCTTAATACCTGAGTCATTGTACAAGTACATGGATAGTGACTGGATACTTAGAGTGCTGCAAGTTGGCAACATAGTAAATGTATAAGTGCTTGTGTTTTGGCACAGTGATTAGATAAGGACATGGTTCTGGCTGGATTATTGGAGGAGTGGACGGAGAGTGACAGTGTGATTGCTGGACTGCATGGGTGATTGCAGGAGTGGTTAGGGGACTGCATAGATTGTGCACATTTGATTGTAGCACTGCATGTCCTAATGCCGGAGTCATTGTACAAGTATGTGGCTAGTGACTGGATACTTAGAGTGCTGCAAGTTGACAGCATGGTGAATTTATAAGTGCTTGGGTTTTGGCACAGTGATTAGATAAGGACATGGTACTGGCTGGATGATAGGAAGAGTGGACGGAGAGTGACAGAGTGATTGCTGGACTACATGGGTACTACCTGGGTAATAGGAGGAGTGAATCAGTAGTGTGGAGGTGGTTAGGGGACTGCATAGATAGTGCAAATCTGATTGTAGCACTGCATGTCTTAATGCCTGAGTCATTGTACAAGTACATGGATATTGACTGGATACTTAGAGTGCTGCAAGTTGACAACATGGTGAATTTATAAGTGCGTGTGTTTTGGCACAGTGATTACATAAGGACAAGGCAGAGTGATTAAAAGAGTCCACAGGGAGTGACAGAGTGATTGCTGGACTGCATGTGTAGTGCTTTGGAGATTTTACCAGTGCATATGTAGTACTTGGATACTATCTGGGTGATTGCACAACATAGAATCAGTAAATCATTTCTCATGTACTATAAAATCATATATTCACTACATTTACACTCCTGTAATCAGTCAAGCACCTCTCAATAATGCAGTAAATATACATACAACTATATAAATACTATCTGAACACATACATGACTGGACTATGGAAACGCGCTATATCTGGGTGCCCCGGCTTCAGTGACCAACAGGCTCCAAGTCACGCAAAACTGCGCCGCCCGATTATTATTCAACATCCCCCGCTGGCAGTCAGCCAAGAAAGCTCTAAAAGAATTGCACTGGCTCCCGATGGCTGCTAGAGCACAGTTTAAGGCTATATGCATTGTGCACAAATCTTTCCATCGAACAGGCCCTGCCATCCTGTCCCCCTTAGTTGTGCCCTACGCTCCATCCAGAGCCCTTCGCTCGGGATCATTGCACCTAGTTACCACTTCTAAAATCAACAAAGCACGTTGGGGCGGCCGTTCCTTCTCCCATACTGCTGCGAGACTTTGGAACTCCCTCCCCTTAGCCCTCAGAGAAAATAATAACCGGCTGGCTTTTAGGAAAGCTTTGAAAACCCACCTGTTTGCAAAAACGTGCTAGTCTCACCCTGCGGCCCGCCACAGTGATCAATTAAAGCGCTGCGAGGCCTCCGGGTAGTCTATGCGCTATATAAATATAATTTTTCATTTCATTTCATTTCATTACATACTATCTAGTTAAGTAGATAACTACAACATACCAGAAAGACTAAAATGTGGTGGTTTACTTTTGAGCTACATCTTGTCCATTAAATCTAGAAATATGCAACATCATCAAACTATACCTCTGAACAGACTTAAGGAAGAAGATTCATAAACAACACCTTTAATGAGCAATTCTAAAACCACACTTTTATTATACATCTTCAGCATTATATCTAAAATTATGTGGCATCATTCAACTATACCTTAGCTCAAACTACAAAAAGAAGCATAGTTAACAACACCTTATTTCACCATTCTATCTTAAAACTAGGGGTGGGCAGAATTTGTGTAGTCGTGCTATGCAAAGCTCTGCGAAACTGTAAAAAGTCTCCGCAAGCCCGCAAAAGTTCAGCGAACATGCGGAATTGCTTGTTCCACCCCTTTGCGATGCTTTTTTCTTGTTATCGAACACTGTTTGCATGCTCGGGGAGAAATGTCTTGTGAACACGCATTTTAAAAGCGCGAGAAAGCAAAAGATTCCACGAAGCCGCAGAACGCAGAATTTTGGGCAATTCCGCTTTCTACACGGAACATGAAATTACCCAAATTCTGCACATTCCGCAAGCGGAACAGAATATACCGCCCAGGCCTGCTTAAAACATATTTCATCATTTAACTTTACCTTCTGTACAAACTAAGAACAGAAACTTAATTATTAACACCTTATATGATCATCTTTCAAACAGCACAGATGTGCTACATTTTACCAAACTAACTATAATTATGCAGTATCATTAAACTATACCTTTGTCGAAAGAAGAAAAAATTATGCCTAATAAACTACACCTTATATGAACATCTTTGAAAATACACATTTGTAGTGCATGTTCAACCAACTTAAAAAAAAATAAGAAGCATCATTCAGCTATACCTTTGAACAGACTTAAACAAATATATATTACTGTACAAACTGTTTTTTAAACAAACTTCAAGTACAATAACAATAGTCCCAATATACATCTCTACATTTAATGATATATTTCAAACAACACAGTTTTAGAATAATGTTTGAAATCTATTTTAAATGCACCTCAAAAATATATTACTCACCTTTTAAATAAATCTGTTGAATGAAAAATCTCACACACTCAGACAGAATTTTCTTTTCAACTCAGAGAATATAGATCACCACACTCTCCAAGGTAAAACCAGTAATGGCAAAATTTCCCTCTATTTTGCCATACAAATACACATAAGCAACAAATCAGATTGCTTCTCAGAGATTTTCAAATTGAAAAACACATTTCCATAGGTCATACATAATAACACTTTTCAACTGACTTCTTCGCCCCTTCAGCGTAAGGCCAGTTTCCATAGCAACAGCTCATGCAACATTGAACTTAACTGTCAGGTCAAAAGTTCACCATAGAATGTTGCAAATAAGAACAGCAAATGTGGTTGCTTTTGCAAAACATACCCTTATCCTTTCTGCTGTACCTTTCAAACATTTTTTACTAACCAATTAGAAACATGCTTTTTAAACAAAGTAAAATGCACCCTATATTTGAATGTAGAATCTTCTTAACCCCTTCCCCGCTCATGACGGAGCTGCTCCGTCATGAGCCACGGTTGCCGTGTGCTCATGACGGAACGGTTCCGTCATGACACGCCCGTTGGCGGCCGCTCCGCCTACGCAGCGCTGTTTCCCCGCCTGTGCGGGGGGACAACGCAACTGGGCGGAGTCATGACGGAACCGTTCCGTCATGAGCACAGCCCAACTGTGGCTCATGACGGAGCGGCTCCGTCATGAGCACAGCGCCACCGTGCTGCCCCCCCGCACCCCCCAGCACTGCGGCGGTATGTCCGCCGCAGCGAAGGGGTTAAACAGCCAATCAAATCTCTACTTTCTTAAAAACAGCATCTTCTCCACCATTTTAGATACCTCTCATTCTACCAACTGCCTGCCTGAGCTACAGACACCTTTTCATTACATACAAAGATCCCTTCAAGATGTTTTCAGTGTGGATTGTTGGGCACAGCTATGTATTCTGGTGCAAAAGGTATGCTGAAAGCAGAGGTATTGACAAAGACCTATCTTTGCAAAATGTAGACCTTAAATGGATTGGACAGAGAGATTAAAATGGCACCAATTGATGCCTTTGGTTAAAACCTTTTTGCATCTCCAAACTCCTGACCTCATGATTGTGCACTGTGGTGGCAATGACCTAAGCACATTGACTGGGGTAGGTCTGGAAATGCTAATGAAGGACACCTTTGAACAATTCATGTTGCTATCCCCCCAAACTGCCTTTATATACTCTAACATATGCCAAAGACCGAAATGGAAGTGGTCCAATCAATTTTGTCCACAGATTGAGAAAGCTAGAAAAAATGTCAATAAAGCTGTTTCTGCTTACCTCAGAGACCATAGAATGGGCTCCATATATAACAACAATCTACGTTTCCATATGGAGTGCATCTACAGAAGTGATGGAGTACACTTCACTGATGAAGGGAACAGAGTGTTTCTCAACAACCTAATGCTCTGCATCTGCACTTACATGTAGCATCAAGAAACTCATAATAAACACAAGGGCTCTTTTAAGAGCCACCCAATAACCCAACATATAACCAAGGTTTATATAAAAAAAATCTTAATTATTTTTGCTAGGAGTCGCGCACCCAGCGCGACCTGGAGCCGTGCACCCATCGCGTTCACACTAGGGGCCGCGCTGATAACCACACTCCCCTTCGCGTTCACACCCGGGGGCCGTGCTGAGAGCCACGCACCCCTTTGCGTTCACATCACGGGGCCACGGTGAGAGCTGCACACCCCTTCACGTTCACACCAGGGGGCCACGCTGGGAGCCATGCATCCTTCGCATTCACACCAGGGGGCTGCGCTTGGAGCCGCGCACCCCTTCGCGTTCACACCAGGGGGCCGCGCTGGTAGCTACACACCCCTTCGCACTCACACCAGAAGGCCAAAGCCCCCACGGTCCCGCCGGCTCCCTGACTCCTGCAGGAGCCGGCATTGTTTTTCCACAGCTGGTAACATGCAGCTTCCCGTGTGGAAAAGCAATAGGCTTTGGATTTTGGAAGTGAGAGCAGGTTCCCTGCTTCCAAAATCCAAACCAAGTTTGCTATGGCAGGGCGGGATCCCACCCTGCCATAGCAAACAGCAGTGTCCCGGTGGTGGGCAGCCCGGGACACTGCAGTAACTGGCCCTGGGGGGTGGCGGTCCCCAGGGCCATTGAGGCCTCCAGGAGGGGAACTGCGTGGCCCCCTCCCAACTAGTGCAAATCCCCTGGGAGGTGATGGTCTCCGGGGCTCGGGAGTCCATAAAGGACCCCCAAATTTACATGATCAGTGCCCCAGGGAGGTGGCAGTCCCCGGGGCATGTGGGAGGGCTCGAACCCCCCCTACAGGTTTCATATATATTAAAAAAATAAGCCCCGGGGTAGTGGTCCCCGGGGCTCCAGGGGAGCCGTGTGCACCCGCAAATATTTGAGAAAAGCCCCAGGGGTGGTGGTCCCCAGGGTTTGGGGGGGCCCTTGGTGGCCTCCCCACAAATTAAACAAGCCCCGGGGTGGCGGTCCCCAGGGCTCCGCATATTATAAACAGCCCCGGGAAGGTGGCAGTCCCCAGGGCTGCGGGTCCCCCGCGGGCCCCCAAAATGACAAAATTTGAATCAGGACAATGTCCCCGGTACCTGGCACACCCGGGGGCTTATGCAAAATGAAGCGTGGGAGCCCACACTTCATTTTTGTTTTATAATTTTGGTGGGATTTGCAACCCCAACACAATTTCCGCAGCAATTTTTTAAAAAAATGATTTGTTGCCCTGGGGGTCCTTCTGGGACCCCGTGAGCAGGCCTGGGGGATCAGGGTGTTTCTACTCAGCCCCCTTTTCTTGTTTTTCACCTTTGTTTTTACTGTTTACTGGCTGCCAACACTTCCTGGTTTGCAGTGTTGGCAGCGAATCACAGTGAAGCTCGGGGTCGGGAGCGTTCACGAATCCACCGTATCCCTAGATATCAAAACCTTTATTTTTTAAAATTCTCAGGAACTACTGAACGGATTTCCACCATTTAACAAAAAGGACTCTTTCAGAACCAAGGGCTACCTTTTTGCCAAATTTGGTATAATTCCGTTCAGCTGTTCGGGCTGTAGCCGTTTCTAATGTTTCCTGTGAAAAATAACATGGGAAAAACACGTTTTGGGACCCCCTTTTTTCTTGGCCCCCACTTCAAAAATCACCCCGAAACTTTCAAGACAGGAGCAGACCAGAGCGCCCCACCAGTTTTGAAAATTTCGCAAAGATTCATCAAACGACGCCAAAGTTATTAGGAAAACAAAAAATGCTTTTCCTATGGAAAATAGGTCCTAACTATAACTACCTACTGGCGACCACCAGTAGGTAATATATATATACAGGAGCAGCCCGTGACTTCACGGGGAGATGCAGACATTGTGCTGATGTTTCATCGCCCGGCTGATTCTGGTAACGGAGGCAGAGCGTTGGGGCTCTGAGGAAGACTGGGGAACTATCACAGCGGAATGTGTCAACTACTTATCGCCCCCCCTTTGCCAGGCATTAGCAGCCCCATTAGGGAATAACTTGGGCCCCACCTGAGTACTTACCGGAGCATGGACTTCTGGGAGTTGCAGTCTTCCACGAGGACTGCGACCAAAGACTCTAAACATTTCAAGTGGGACCAGCTGCGCTCTCATCAATGGGAGGGCCGACGGAGGTACAAAGGAGGGTGGGATCTCACTTCCATTGTAAAGGCATCTGAAGAAGGCTAACAGTGCCGAAATGCATCATGCCGATTTTTTCCAATAAATACAGACTTCCTCTAAATCCCCGCTGTGTCCTACTTTTTTTTTTGAAGAAGCAACCTATGTGAGATGTTTTGCACGCCTGCCAGAAGCGTGCTAGAAGGACCCGCTCTTCAAGTGTCCAAGGAATTTTTGGGAAATTTGTTGTGTTTTTCCAAGGTATTGGTTACCCTCAGACCACCTCAAGAACCAGCCCAGCAAGTGGCCTTCTGCCAGGAGCAGCCCGTGACTTCAGTGGGAGACGTGGACATTGTGCTGACGTTTCATCGCCCGGTTGATTCTGGTAATGGAGGCAGAGCGTTGGGGATCTGAGGAAACCTGGGGAACTATCACAGCAGAATGTATCAGCTATGTATCACCCCCCCTTTGCCAGGCATTAGCAGCCAATTTAGGGAATAATTTGGGCCCCACCGGAGTACTTACCGGAGTATGGACTTCTGGAAGTTGCAGTCTTCCACGAGGACTGCGACCAAAGACTCTTAACATTTCAAGTGGGTCCAGCTGTGCTCTCATAAATGGGAGGGCCGATGGAGGTACTAAGGAGGGTGGGATCTCACTTCCGTTGTAAAGGCATTTGAAGAAGGCTAACAGTGCCGAAATGCATCATGTTGATTTTTTCCAATAAATACAGACTTCCTCTAAATCCCAGCTGTGTCCTTCGGTTTCTTTTGAAGAATCAACCTGTGTGAGATATACATATATCTATATATATATATGTATATATATATATATATATATATATATATATATATATATATATATATATATATATATATATAGAGAGAGAGAGAGAGAGAGAGATCGAGATAGAGATAGATATATGTAGAGATATATATATGTGTGTGTGTGTGAGAGAGAGAATGTGTGTGTGTAGAATAAGAAGTAAAGAGGAGACTTTTGTTTATTGTAAAAAATTTGTTCCCAAGCTGTAATACCACCTTCACAAAATGGTTGCCATTCTAAAGCATCTCGACATATGCTTTTTGCTGACCACTTGATCCATTTCAAGACTCCTTAAGATTATTCATCCAGTTCATATACATTTGAAGCACTGCAATGCCTCTGTGTGTTTGGTTTGTCCTATACAAATACCTTTAATAAAATAAATGTTTAACATAGAAAAATAAAGAGGTTTGTTAATAGGGGATATTTGTCAACATTCTGATTAATTAAAAACACTATGGAGATTGCTATTGCAGTCATATTCCACAGTTTAACAAATACGTGCTCTCACATGTAGGCTCTGTTCATCCACTTATTGGCTGTATACATTGTTGCATGCACAACCTATGCAATACAGTAATCTTCTAAAAATATATCACTGAGCAAAAAAATAGATGGGTCATAACACACTATGATACAATGACTTGGTAAATACTGAGTGAAGGAAACTGGATTGGAGAGAAAAAAACTCAGCCTTGATGTTAGCTTTGGCTGAGCTCCCATAATTAAATAATTTAGTGTCAAATGCAAACACGGGTTTGTGTGTGACATCCTGGTTTTTACTCTTGGAAGCTTGGCCTTGCACCATGTTTCCATCAGAGCAAATGCATGTAACAACAGCAGTACCAAAACAACTTTAGGAATCAAAAGGATAACATACACAAACCAATTAGTTCAAAAGACAATTTAAATTACACATAAATTAAACATATCTGACTTAGGAATCATGAGATATTATTAAAAAATCATAAATTGCAATTTTTTAATATACATCAAGCAGTTTCTGTTGTAAACATTTAGGTTCAACATTGCTCTGGCTCTGCTTTCAAAATGGTTACTAGGGGGAAGTATATCATTCCCTTTGATATTAAATCAAACAATGTCCCAATGAATGGCTTTCAAAATCATGTCACTTGTGTGGTGCAAAGGTTTACGATTCAGAAAATGGTGTTAAATTCAAGTGTAAAAATCCTAAGTACTTATAGCCAAAATTCTGTTTCTCCTGTGCTCCAAATGCCCCATCTGTGTAAGATAGCTCATTAGACACCATACTACAGATTTCAGTGGAAGACAGGCTTTTCAACCACTCTTTTTTGGACTTTTCGTAAAAAGTACAGTTCTTGCTTGACATAGTGTGTTTTTTGTGAGGAAAGCAAAGTGCACCGTTTTATGGGGAAGCTCTTTCTCTTTTCTAAGTCTCTGAAAATTGGCATCTTTCATATGTTTTCAAGTCGTCCTCTTTCTGTGGGACAGCATGAGGTCAGCTTACCTTACCCTGAGAGCAGCATTTAGAATTTGTGAATCAATAGACTGATCTAGAGTTTGAAAGACGGATCATCATTCCACAGTCATATGTGATCTGATTCGTACATTAGGCTAACTGGTAACCATCCTCCTCGCAGGATTTGGCCTGACAAACCCCCAATCATCATGATTAACGAAAGTACTTAGGCTGAACTTTAGTCGTCCGTCATTGCTTCCCCCATCCACCATCGATGAACACCACTCTGTCAACTTTGGTATGATGGACATCTGTGCGTCATATTTAGGGATGTCCACCAAAACGTTTGGGAGAGCAATGAAAGACAGTGTTTCTCCGATGGAGGACGTGTCCATCAGCATTGGCATGTATGTCCATCAACACACATCTGGTCAAAATATGCTCACCAACAACACTCACAGCTTCAACTAACAAAAGACACTCCATTATCCATACAACCTATTTACTACTCACAACAAGAAGCAAGAAGCACCAGCAGGAAAGCTACTTCTTAGTTATCGCATAATATGTAGGTACCAAGATAACCAATTCTCTGAAAATGATTTAACTGTCATGGTGAATGAGATAATTAGGATTGAGCCCCAGTTGTTAGAAGCACTGGTCTAGACCACAACCATCGGTCAGAGATAGTAAATATGGAACAGAATTGTTGATAAGGTCAATGCTGTTTCCAGTTCCACAAAGGACATCCATAAGCTATGGATAACCTGTGGGGGATAGTCCATTCCCTTGCATCCAGGGCACATGAAGCGGCCTGGAAACTGGTTGTGGGTCTTCCAGGCCTATCGACATCATGCTGTGGGATAAGAATGTGTTGTCCATACTCCACACAGAGTGGAGACTGGCAAGTAGCAACACTATCTCTTTCACAATATCTAATTATCATACTTTACACTCTGCCACCCCTAATCCCTGATGCAAATATCTACACTAAGGACACCTTATTTACACAAGTATGCGACTTGATGTCTGTCTCAACTCACTACATTTTTCTATGTATTAAAAATATATTATTTGCCCACTCTGACCCAACATTCTCCTTAAACTACCTCATGCAAGAAACACAAACAGTTGTGACCTTACATTTGGACAAATAATCATCCCCCATGTAATAACAATACCTAACACATTTTTCATAACAAGTTAAGCTCTAACCACTCTTGTTATACTCACATAGCACCTACGATCTATCTTGATATTATATAATATCATACAAAAAAAATACAGTATTACAAGTTGAAACAGATGAATCCATGTCAATAGGATAAAACTGTTGCAGTTCAGGGTTTATCTCTGCAATCTAGGAGTTTATTTCCATTCTTTTCTTTTGCCTTTGTACAAACACACAATGAAAAAAAACATGATTATGATTCAAATCGATTTAGATAATGAAAGCTAAGGAACGGAAAAGTGGAGTTATAATGAAGTTGACCCACTTTGTCCCTTAGGTAACACCCTACTTTAACACACATTGCCCCACACAAGGCATTCATTGCATAATATGATGAAGCTTGAAAAATGCATGACTATTTGTGTTACAAAAGCCAATACACATTGTATGTATGTATGTATGTGCGGTCTTATATAGCGCTCAAATTACCCTTGGGCATCTCGGCGCTTGCATTGGGAACCCGTCCTGGTTTTTCCCTGTGAGATAAGGCCGCGGGGGGCCGTTGTGGAGATTAAGCAAGCTTGTTGCCCAGAGCTGCATAGTGTGAACTCGTGCTTAGAGTAGGCACCGAAGCGAGAATTATCGAGTCCGTGGACAATTGGGCTCCAGACCCTGCCGCGTCGGGAATCGAACCCTGGTCCCGGGTCTGACCTCTGCTTCAGGGTATGCCTCCTCTAACCAGTGAGCTACACTTCTCCACCATTCATCTGCTCATCTATATATGAGTAGGTATCAAGTGAAATATATATGTCACACAAAAGCACTGCAAAGTAGCCTGTGTCTGTGGACCAGGGTGGTACAGCTGTCTCATTCAACTGTGGCACAACGCATCTCTGCTAAAAACAGATTGTCAGTTAATTGGACACATTTGTCAACTGTTGACCATAGATTGTTTGTCAGTCTGTAGGAAAAATACTGTCATAAATAGTGCGTAAGCAATGAGGTGTAATGCTGCATCTGCAATGTGTAAAAAATCAAACTCTACAAAAGGGACTTATTTGGGTTACAGGGAATCATCAAACCTGGATGTATTTAAGTCAAAAATGAAAGAAAGTTATATTGATTTGCACTGTATTTTGCTCAGACGCAATGATAAATTACACCAAAGTTCCACAGATTTGCTACAACTGAAAACATCAAGTCAAGTTCTACACTTTGACACACATACAGCATTTATCAGGTAAGGGTGATGAAACTCATTTACTTGATATCATACTATGAGTGAGTGGAAGTGTGCCACTATTTGTTTGATAGCTATTCCACCAATAATCAAGTAGCTTGAACTGCATATCTCTCTACAATGAACACATGTGCAACACTTCAAAATATCCACATATGACTTGCTAGTGCCCCATCATATGACAGGATGACACACTCTAGGAATGATTTAACAGAAATATAAATACGTGATCACTAACATTTTAGTGCCAATTGCTATTTTTGTCAGTTTGTGACAAACATCAACAGCTGTAAAACATACATTCTGAAATAGCACGGTCATTATTATGTGTAACATTTTGAAAATATCTTAGTGTACATGCATAACAAATATAAAACACAGGAACACTGAAAAAATTGTAAAAACCACATTCTGAAATGTAATTTCATGACTAATAGCACACAATGAAAAGGGGATATGTCCATAGGGAATACAAAAAAATTACATTTTATTTACAGTCACTTGCCAAAAGGCAAATATACTTTCAATGAGTTTACACCTTAAGTCAATGCATGCATCCTCATCACTTGTCAACTTGCTGACACACGTCATCAACATCACTCTGGGGTTCACACTTGTAATTGTCATCAGGTACTAAAGGAATGATTGCCCACAGGGCAATGTTGTGAAGCCTACAGCATAACACAACAATCTTATAGACCTTGTGAGGAGAGTAAAAGAGAGCCCCAGACCTGTCCAGGCACCAGAAATCAGGTACAATTTGGATAAGCTGAGTTCCTAAAAAATATAATCACAAAAGCAAATGTGAGTTAGATTATATTTAGACAGGTACTAATTCCTTTCAAAAATAGTTTGTCAACATAATGTTTTAAACTTACCAACAAGCCAGAATAGCCTCAGTGCAAGGTCTGCCATCTGTTGTGATTTGCAGCTGTTGCATAACACTAGTAAGTAAACCTGGAAATCTTGCAGACATACTGGTGATGTACAGATTTGCTACGTAAACCACCTGCACATTGATGGAGTGAAAATTCTTCCTATTGTGTTACACTTACTCCCGGTGCAACGTGTATTCCATCTAAGGCACCAACCACATGTGGTATGGCTCCCAATTTATAGGACCCAGCCTTCTTATTGTTCAGTGTAGTATTATCCAATGGAAATTGAATGTAGTCAGTCAGACAGCTGAGCATAACATCCAGAACCTAGTTGAGGACAGCTGATAAGGTTGGCTATGAAATTTCATTGAAATTGCTAACTGTGTACTGGAAAGAGCCAGTGTCACAGAAATGTGAAACTGCCATAATCTGGGATGACAGTCCGAATTATGATGCAGTGCCAAAGCCTCAAAGGTGATACAGTTTAGCCTATAGTTCTTAATGATTTGTCTTCCCTGCATGGGAAGACAAATCTCTAGATCAGGACATGGTTTATGCGTATATTCATTACATTGTTGTCAGAGGTGGTTGATGAACATAACTGTAACATGTGAGTGCAATATGCAAACACATAGTTGATGTTTCAGCAAAAATGCAGTTACTGCTGAGTTTGATTTCATACTTTGGCATTACACACATCTGCATGACAGTTGGCTATGCTATTGGTTGTCCCTAATGTACTTCACTCCACAGGTACTGGGAGCATGGAGTTTCGAGGCATGTGCAGAGTGGATGGTGGTCCAGGCACTCAGGCTTTCAGGTTTACCCCTTGTAGTATCATTGCTATTCTGCAGGGATTCTTCACATTCTGAACTGTGCATGCTTCTCACCCTCCATGTATATCCTATATACCTGACATTGGCAGTCAGACTCCTGAGAGGAATCAAAGCTTTCATTTGAGATGAAAACGTTTAACAAGGAATATATTTCCCAGTCTATAGTAAAGGCGTAAGTGCTAGAATGTCAAAGCTACATCTTCCCCATGTAAGGAGCCTTTCGACTAGCAGATTGGTTGGATGAAGCAAGCTTCTTGTCATTATTCCATTATTGCTCTCAATGAAGTGGCTCCTAATTGAGGACAGGAGTATATTTATCCATATACTGTACACTCCAGGGAATCACAGTATTTGGCACATTAACCAGTTATCTCAGGTGAACAAAAGGAAATGAAGAGCCGACCCAGACACCCTAATCATTGACTACCAAACACGTAAAAAGAAAATAATTCTTAAGCAATCTTTCTTTTTGAACAGCTGCTGTGAAGTGGTGTTTTCTGGTGGTAAACTAAAGCTATTTTATTTTTTATTTTGCAGAGGTCACAATGCACTTTATTGAAGTCTTGGTCTCTGGACTTTCTCAGAGTTTAGACTGCAGGCTGGAGATGAAGATCTTCAACTCTATTGTTTTTTTTGCCAAACTGACTGAATCCCTATAGTGTCAGCACCTGCAAAAAGATGCCACCTAATGCGAGCTTTGTTTGAACAAGAATTATAAAATAGTGCATCATGTTCCTTTAAGTAAGCAATTTTTTTTATTATTTTGCAGAAAACACAAGTAAGTCACTTTATTGAAGGCTCAGTCTCTGGGCTTTTACCTCAGTTTGGACTGAGTTGTAATGTGTAGAGCATACAGGGAACACCAGTTATTCTATCTGTCAGTTAGCCCAGTTGACTCAGTCCTCCCTGCCTCAATGTCTAAGAAGATATGCCAGCCAATTCTGAGGTTGTTCGAACAGCTGCTGTGAAGTGGTGCTTTCTTTTACTTTATGGGAGCAATTTTATTTTTAAATATGCACAAGGTACTATTTTAAAGGCTCGGTCTCTAGGCTTTTCCTGAGCAGTGATGTGCAGAGAGGAAACGCCCTCCACTCTATTGGCTAGTCACCCTACTGAAGAGTGTACTAAGGAATAGCAACAACACAAATCTCAGACACTGATACCACAATATTGTAGCCCAAAATCTTGAAAGAACATTGAACTATGTAAAATGCAAAAATAGCCAAAATCAAAATATCGTTAATAAAACTACTGAAAACTAACAATATATTGCAAACCATATTATCTCACTCCTTTATTGGACTGTAACAAACAATTTAAATGATTAGTAATACAAGAAATCCATACAGAAAATATTGTTGATATTTTAAGATATACCACAGAGTACAGTATGTTCAAATAAGTAACCTATACTATTAACCAGAAATGAAAACCCATACCTAGGTTACACCTACAAAAATGAATGCAGCAGCAGTGAACATACTTACTAGAAATACACCAAATACTAATCGAATGGTTGCTGTGGGCGAGCACTTATTTTAAATATCGAAGTGAAAAGCATCACTGAGCATAGTCATCCACCAAATGTGGCAGAAATAGAGGTCAGAAATATAAGACAAGACCTGGTGCTCCAAGTAGAACAGCACTAAAAGAGTAAACCCACAAAATCCTAACCCACTGCGTAGCCCTACTACCAGCTGTGGCTAACAAGCAAACATACCTAGAAAGAGACACTATGATAAAATAACAAATCCAACCCCTCAAACCTTTGCAGAGATAGATATTCCTAACAGCTTACTACTTACTGATACCAAAGAGAATTTCCTACTATAGGAGCATAAAATAAGGAAAAACAAATGTTAATGTTTGCTACAGAACAAAAAATGCAAACATTAAAACAATGCCCCATGTTACTAATGGAGGGAACCCTTAAAATATTTTTACCACCTTTCTACCAATTTTATACCATTCATGAACAACTACATGACAATAATATAGCATTGTTATTTGCTTTACTACCCAATAACCAATCGAACATCTATTTAAAAATGATTATTGAAATACAAGATACATGCACCAACTATGCACACGATAAAATAATCATAGATTTTGAGTTTGCCAATATATACACAATTTCCAAATACAAGGGCACTAGTTTCATTATACTAGAGCCACATGGCTCCAACGAAAAAACAAAAACCCTTAAGTATTGAAAACTCCACAAATAGCACATTCCAATTTCAAATAGAAGCATTTGTGCCCCACTCAAAGATATTACAACCTGTTAATAGATTCTACATTTTACAGTGAAAATGAAGATAAACTATTCCCACTTCTAGATTAATGTGAGGACACCTGGTTTGGTTGCCTCCACCACTCTGGGAACAGATGCCAAGTGATGGAACCTATACAAAAGCAACCTGAACAAAGAATCAAAAACAAACCATGGAATAGAAGGGCAGAATAACTCATTTCAAGCAACAAATGTCAGAGACTATCCAACCATATAGTAGTTCATTAAAATATTACAAAAATAACCCAGCTACCAAATCTCAGGAATTCAACAATCACTTTCAAAAGCCCTAAAACTAAGAGTAACCAACCAGCTTCTGCAGATCAATGGAATTCTTTGAAAAAAGGTAAACCGATACATTAAGTAGCAAACACATGATAATTGTAAATAGTTGCACATATATATTTACATATACAGTTAAACAAAATAATATAAGGCAATGGCAATCATGTAAAACATTCCTCCCCCAAAAAACTAAAAATACTTCTCACAATTCTGTACAGCTAGAGTGCCTTGATAATCCTATCACTCCAATACAAATACACAATAGGTAGCCCCCAAAACTGCAAAAAAACAACACAAAATTCATTTCTAAAAGTAACTGCATTAAATAATATATCTTGTAAAAAACCATTAAATTAAACAAGTGCAAAAAAGACATGTTAGTAAAACTATTAAAACAGGAGATACTAACACATATCTCTGAAAGCAAAATCAAAAAGCCACATCCAAATTAAAATTTGATTAAGGGCACATCTTCTCGCCTGTAATACAAAAAGCATAAAATACATCCCACTAAACATTGCCACAAATACCATTAGATAAAGCAAATAGATTAAATCCACATAAGAAACCTTTAATAAACATAGCACATATAATAAATACATCATAAACTACAACCTGTCACAATAATCATAATAACCATACAAACATAGTAACTTACCTACCACCGACTAAAACAACAGTATCTAAACATAGCACACTAATGTAACACATATATAAAAGTTTCAAAACGTTGCAATTTACATGCACCTACCAAATACCGTTACACCAAACTGACAGCTACATTCTACATAGTGCAATAAATAATGATACCGACCTCAAACCCACATGTAACTACACAAAATACGATTACAAACACTAAATACTAACAATAAAGTTAAGAAGAAATGGTAAAATTAAAAATGTATTACCA
The DNA here is from genome assembly GCF_964204655.1 of Triturus cristatus. NCBI lineage: Eukaryota > Metazoa > Chordata > Amphibia > Caudata > Salamandridae > Triturus > Triturus cristatus. The sequence continues at coordinate 349,209,205 of NC_140581.1, forward strand.
TAACTGACAACACACTCTGTCCCCTAAGGAAAATAAGAATAACATTATATAGATGCAGTAAAAAATAGCATATTCATGGAAATAATAAATAAACTAGATTTCCATAAATATATATGGAAAAAATACAAAAATATATTGTTATTTCTTTAAAGATGTAATTCAAAACAATAAAATGCTAACACATTTAAAAAACATTAATAAGTATATGCTATTTTAAACAGAAAATACAATATGTACGTAAAATGTATGTGTGAAAATAGCAATATATTTTCATATTCATCATCATCAGCTTTATTCAATTTTTCTAACCATAAAGGCATAAAAAAATACAATAAAAATATATAAAAATACACAAAGCCATACACTACATATAATATCAAATAAGTTAAAACATATAAAACAGTATTGAATTGAAAGAAATACAGCAAATAAGTTCATTTGATCCAATAAATACATCGAACATACCACATCAGAATAACCCAAAGCAAAATATACTGTACTATGAAAAATAAATGAAATGTTAAAACAACAAAAGGATTTGCTTTTATTGCAAATAAAATAAAAATGATGGCTCATCATATAACATGTACATTGTATTTATTACATATATTACAACAAAATGTGTTTTGAAGTATGAGTAAAAATAAAAACCAATGCAAATAAGTATATAAACAATACTAACCCACTGTCAGCTACATATCGAATGCCAAAACAACCTACATATACAATTACGCTACAAACCTTTAACACTTCTACTAATATTATCAATGTACAAAAAGAACAGCATAACAATTATACCTGAAAATTTGAATTTATCAACCTACAAGGTATGTACTCTTATATTACTATAACCTATACTGGGGAAAATAGTAAACATTTAGATATAGTGTTCCTTTTCTAATCAAAGAGATGTTAGGAAAAGTGTTAGACATTAGGTGATTTAGATTTACCATTCCCATTCCAACCTACGCTACATTGATGAAAGAGTTTGACATTGAAGGGTTATGATTTACTATTACCACAACAATCAAAGCTACATTAAAGAAAGTGTTGAACATTTAGAGCATTTGATTTAGTATTCCATTCCAATCTAGGTCACGCTAGGGAAAGTGTTAGATATTAAGCGCCTGAGTGCGGGTTTGGCGGTGCAGAAATGGAGGGGGATGGCATGCCACCGCCCTGCTCCTCCAATGCCAAACTCGACTGTGAGCTGCCCGCCAGATTACTTTTTTCTCTTTGTCTGGTGGGTGGTCCTTTGGTATTCCCACGGCAGTGCCTTTGCAAAAGGCACAACAAAGGGAACGCCAAAGCAAGTTTCTGCATAACATGGACTGCTAAGTCCATGCCACGCAGGAACTGGGCCTGCATGCACCAACATGCATGGGGCAAGAGGGGCCTGTAGGGCCCCCTTTGTTTCCTGACCGCCAGCAGTTTCAAAGAGTAAGAGCCTCCATGAGACCACTGGCGGTCAGGAAACTCGTAATATGCATGGTGGTGCTACAGCGGTGGCTCTCTGGTAGGTGCGGCGGTTCAACGCCAAAGTTGTACTAGGGTGGTCGGACCTCTGGTGCAGCAGTGGCAGAACCACCACCGCCTCGTCAACGTGAATTTGCCTGTCTGCTAACTGTCAAAATTCATATCAGCCCTGAAGAGATTTAGATGTACTATTCCCACTCTAATCCAAGCTACACTGGAGAAAGTGTTGGACATTAAGGGTGTCATTAGGATGGCGGACGGACTGGAGTCCGTCCGCCATCCTGGTGTAAACCGGGACTGTTTTTTTAAAATTTTAACATTGATTTTTAACATTGCGGTGCGTGCTGCTGACAGCAGCACCCGCCGCAATGCTAAAACAGCATGCCGTGAATTTCACAGCACTACATGGCAGGCACCATGCGGTGCCTGCCAAATTGTGCTGTGAAATGTAGAAGGGTACATGGGTACCCCCAAGTGCACCCTCACCTCCCCCAACACAAGGGGGGCCCACCACGAGCCCCTGTCACCAATCTCCACCTGCCTTTCCATGGCAGCATTGCCGCCATGGAAAGGCCTGCAATGTCCAGCATCCTGATTTGGTGGATGGTGTCTAGTAGGCACCGCCACCATTCAGGGCTACCTGATCTGTCCACCAAGCAATCTTTTGGATTGCTTTTGGCGGACCCGTGGCAGACGGTCTTTGCATCCGCCATGGTCCAAGCGTGATTCCCTCACCATCGTAATGTGGCGAGGGGAAAACGCGGTACGATTGCGGAAGAACCGCCACCACATGGCTGGAGGTGATGGGCCTTCCGCAATTGTAATCGTACCCTAAGTGTTTAGAGTTACCACTAACATTAGGGGTTACTAGAGTTAGGTATATACGCTGCATTAGGGAAAGCGGTGAAAATTAATTAGTTTAGATGTATTTCTTCCAATCCAACCTAAACTGCATTGGCGAAGGTGTTAGACATTAAGAGGTTAAATTGTACTATTTTTCTTTATTATTCCATCTCCAACTAAGCTAAATTGGGTAAAGTATTGGACAGTTGGGGGTTTGCATTTCCTATTCCCATGCCAATCAAAGGGTTATAATTTACTATTCCCATGCCAATCTAAGATACATTAGGGACAGTATTAGACAATAAGAGGTTTAGATTGAGTATTTCCACTCCAACTATGCTACATTTGGGAAAGTGTTGGACACTGAGGGGTTTAGGTTACTATTCTCACTCGTATCTAAGTAAAATTAAGGAAAGATTTGGATATTAAGGTATTTAGATGTACTATTCCCATACCAGTCTATGATACATTGCTGAAAGTGTTGGACAATAAGGGGTTTATATTTACTATTCCCACTCCAACTCACATATGATCGAAAACCGTTGGACACTGAGGGGTTTAAATTCCTCTTCCCACTTTAAGCTACATTGGTGAAAGTGTTAGACGTGTCAGCCTTAGAGTTGTCATCCCCCAAACCTTTTGCCTGCTTACCTCCTTTTTTCTGATTCTTTTTGTTGGCTTTAGATCTCTGAGCACTTTAGCACAGCTGACCAGTGCTAAAGTGCATGTGCTTCTCCCCTAAACTTAGTAACATTGGTTTATCCACAATTTGAATTTTTTATTCCTCTGTAAGCTCCTAGTAGAGTGCACTACCTGTGCCCTCGGCCTATAAATTAAATGCTACTAGTGGGGCTGCAGGACTGATTGTACCACTTAAACAATTAGCTCTTTAAACTTGTCTCAGGCCTGCCACTGCAGAGCTTATATGTGTAGTTTTACTGCCATGTCGACCTAGTATTTCAAACCCCTTCCCAAGCCTTAAACTGATAAACTCCCCTTTCATTACACACGTCACCCCTACGGTAGGCCCTAGGTAGACAGAGTGCTGTGTATGTAAGAGGTAGGACATGAACTTTTCAGTTTTGCATGCCCTGTTAGTGAAAAACACCCCAATTCGGCTTTCACTACTGCAAAGCCTACTCCTCTCTTAGGTTAACATTGAGAATTACTTATTACACGTATACGCTGTAATTCCTGATTGAGAACGAATAGCTCTGTCATGCTTTATCTAATAGGAATGGTAATAATAAAACCTCTGTCAGGAAAGACGACTGCTGTGCTGCTATAAGCACTGTCACTCTGATAGACTTCTGCGCCAGCAGAACTGCTTCTCTGATGTGCTGCCCTGCTTCCCTCTGGCCCTGTTGAGAGAGAACTGGACTCTGCTTGAACCCAGAGTGATATTTAAGGGCGTGTTGGCTTTCCTTCTGTTTTTGAAACTCAGAGATATCAAAGTCTCACTACCTTCACCTGTGCCTGGTCAATTGAAAGTGGACCCAGGTGCTTACTCCAGTCGAACTGATACATCTCCTGTCTACATGTAGTAGAACTGTCGTATCATCACTGTTGCAGTAACTGAATTGACGCATTGCACTCGGAGCCAGGGCATCGTCTTAAAGAACCGACGCATTGGAACCAACACATCACTGCAGCTGAAGTGTGGGAAGATCAAAGCCTCCCCTCGACTGCATGGAGAAACCCTACCGTCTACTCAATCACTCATTTTTAGTGCATCGTCTTTGGGACTGGTGCAGCACCACCACTGCGTGAATGAAAATCAGCGCATCACCTCGACTGTGGTAGCGACACCTACACATGCCTCGGTGACACCCTGCCTCTCGCTGTTGTGACTAGGATAAAGGTACTTAATTCAGCGGGCCTTTTGTCGCTCCTGTATCTGGCCCTGCTCCATAATGATCGGCCTGAGCTATTGACTTCGCCATGGTCTAGCGCACCCAGATAACCCCCAAAGGCGCTATGTTTACATCTTTAAAAATCATATCTCGACTTATACTTATTTTATCCTGTTTTATTTGTTAAATCACAATCTTTATTTCCAAACAGGGATAGGGGGCTTTTGTGGTGTTTTCACTGTGTTACTGTTTGAAATGTTGCACAAATACTTCACACATTGCCTCTTAGGTTAAGCTAGACTGCTCTGGGTCAAGGTACCGGAAAGTGAGCGCAGGTTAATTTATGGTGTGTATCTGACGTACCCTGACTAGGATTGTGATTGCTGCTTGGACAGGGTGTATACTGCTGCCTAATAGAAACCCAATTTCTAACAGTTGCCCACTAATGGGGTTTAGATTTCCTATTTTGACTCCAACCAGAAATAACAAACACCCAAATGAAACAAAAAAATAACTTCTATAGTATAATATATGAACTTAACCATTAATAATATTAAGATAAATAACATTGTATATTAAAAACAAAAATACCTTTGAAAGCATTCGTCTTAAAAATGAAATTTTTAAATATGTAAAAAAGCAATAAATATTATAAGCATATTCAATATTTATATAAATAAATACACTTAAGAATGTGTGTACCTAATTTAAAGTTACATTCTTAAAACAATATTACAAAAATTACTTCTTATAAAATGTGTAAACAATGCATATATTACATCATACATTATTTATAACATACCCATGCATATAAATAGTTTTTTCTTTTAATTAAATTAAATATTTCATTTCAATTTTTTATTTTAATAAATGTTTGGTGCATCCCTTCCAATATTATAATTTCTTATTATTTGTATCAATGGTTTGCAATCGCAATTGCAATCACAAACCATTGATAAGGTACCAACAGCTCAAAGAAGGTGATAACCCACTCACAAATGGGGAGACATACCCTTAAAGCAAAGTTTTTGAAACATTTCTTTTAAAGAATCCCATTAAAAAATGTTCTTTATACTGCCCCATTACTATCCCAGCAGGCCACCATCCCTGTGATAGCAGCAATACATAGAGGTTCACAGTTTATAACCTACCTCTGCATATTAATGAGGTAGATCAAATTACGGCCCAATATGAATTGGACTTTTGCGAACCAACATGTTTAAACATATGTTGGTTTGCGAAAAAAACAATGCATTCAATCAAATTTGGTTCGCAAATTATGACCACATTTTCCTAATGTATTGTATGAACCTAAGGCCCTTTGTGAACAAGCGTTTTAAAATGTGAAATGCTTTAAAGATAAATTAACAAATAATGGCATCTTAGGAAAGCCACCTTTAACATGATTTGGTTAATAGTACCTTATCAATGGACCTTTTGGACAATGGGGGATCTCTGCAGGCTTTCATGAAAGTGGCTCATGTCTTTCCTTCTGATTTTGTTTCTCTCAAACAAACTCCGTTTGGGTGGTTTGGATTTAGGAGTGGCAACTGAAGCAGCAAGCAAACCAGTGGTTGATTGTTCTAATGAAAACAAAAAAGCTGTGTTAGTAATTCGTTATCTAATATGTGTACTGCAACTGGTACATCACCTGTCTCTTCGTTGGACTTGTTGTCAATGATGGAATGCCAGTGGAATCTTCTCAGTGAGGGCAGTGGATCAGAGGCTCCAAGCGCTCTTGCGACAGGTGCCGCCCACCCTGCACCAGACGCGCCCAGAGGTGCTTACTTCTTTATGCTCGGGCGAAGACCGGGCCAAGAGCGGGCCCTTTGGGGCCCATCCATTGCCGGGTATACCTCTGGGCAGGTATAGCTGCCCAGAGGTACTGTTTTGAATTTATTATATTTCCTTTATTTGGGCTCTGCATTCCTGTGGTGGTGTTTTGAAGGAGTTTTTGTGTGCTTCCCCCTGAGCATTCACACATCTCTTCCCCCAGACATTGTTACAGAACAGTTTATGGACACTAGGGTTGCCACACCCAGTAGTTACGGGGCAACAGTGAGCCATGATTCTGATACAGGGTTTCAGTGCGGCTGCCACATGTGGCTTGCCCTCCTCTTGGTCCATGGCCATCATTTTGCCTATTTTTATGGAACCTCCCGAAATCCAGTTGACACTATCTGAATGAATGGGAACCATAACTTAGCATAGTTCTCCTCTTTGTGATCTGGCCACCATTGACAACGTTCCATTGCCAGGTTTAGCCATAGTTTATGTAGCCATGACAGATGGTCTGGGACAGTCGGTGTGCCGCATCTGGCTAAGATTATCTGTCGCTCAGCCAGCAGTGCAAGGGACATCTGTCGGCCTTTAGGGAGCGCAAAGGGAATGTCAGTGGGTTTGGCAGTCATAGCAGGGTGTATGCTGGGAAGCGCAGGATCGTGGTGTTAAATGCCTTATCTATGTCGTCCAGGACCGCTTACCAGAAGCGCTCGTGTTTGGGGCAGTGCCATAGTAAATGAACGAAGGAGCCTGTCTGACCGTATCCCCGCCAGCATTTTTCGAATCAACCTCTGTCTCAGCTATGAATGTGAACTGGAGTAAGGTACCAATATGATAGCACTTTAAATTCTGACTCTGAGCCTACTGTGTTGTGCGTTGTGTGGTGAGCTCTAAAGTGGATATCCTCCCATTCTTTGCCAGAAAGTGTTCTTCCCAGCTCCTCCTCCCTTCGCCTTTGTCCTTTGAACTAGCCACCCTTTGTGTCCTTTGTTAGCAGTAAATTAAGCTCTGATATGAGGTGTTTGTCGTCTTTCTTTCGTACCAGCCACTTTTCAAACCCCATTAAGTTCCTCAAGGCTGCCGCCTGGTATGTAGGTCCTTTGACACATTGGCGTAGTTGAAGGTATTCAAACGCATCTGCCTGGGGAGGATCATAGTCTTGTTTCAGTTGTTCACATGGGATCAGACCATCTGGATCATATAAAGATCCAATGCTTTGCAACCCTGTTCCTGCCACCTATCAAATACTGTTGAATTGCGTCCTGGAGGGAAATTGGGGTTCCCTGTGATTGGAGTCATTGGGGCGTGAAAAGTAGTCAAATGCTTGGCACATGCCACACTATCCCACACTCGCATTGTAGGTGCTGTTACTGGAGAAGAGTATGGTCCCCATGCCCTGTGTTTATGCGGGAATCAAATCTCTCGCCAGATGTTAACCTCTGCCACCAACTGGTCCATGAAGGTCCAGTGCTTTTCTGATAAGGGCCGGTTCCATTTAATTGTATAGCGTAGATGTGCTGCCTGTAGGTACTTATGAACCAGAGGCACCCCCACCCCACCCTCTCGCTTCAACTGTGACATCTGTGTAAGGGCTATGTAGGGTTGCTTGCCTCACCAGATGAATCTATTAATGGCAACTTGGAGTGAGTGAATTACTTTCGGAGGAGGAACCAGGGGTAAGGTCTGGAAGGTGTATAGAATGTGCGGCAAAACTGTCATTTTGACAGCTGCAATTCTCTCGAACCACGCCATCCGCAGATGTCCCCAGCTGCTCAGGGCCTGTGCCGTTTGGTCATCAAGAGCCGCATAGTTTAGAGTCTTGGGTATAGTGGGAGCTAATGCGATGCACAAATAGGGTATGGACTGTTCAGCCCATGTCAGTGGGAATGATCTTTTCAGCATCTCTTTTTGGGATGGGGCTACCGAGAGGTTCAAGATCGGAGATTTACTTAAGTTGACTTTGAGTCCCGAGACATTCCCAAAGTTTTACAATTCTGCTAATAGGGCCGGGAGAGACATCTGCAGCTGTGTGAGAGAGAGGACCACATCGTCAGCATATAGACTGATAGTGTGAGTGTCAGCTCCAAACCGAATACCACCAAATGCTTTGCGCAAATGGCTCACGATATAGTGCAAAAAGAAGCAGTGATAAGGGGCACCCTTGGCAAGTGCCTCTTGCGATAGGGACCTGTTTGAGGACACTCCGCTGACTCGGAAAAAGGCTCCTGGAGCATTGTATATACAGCTAACCCACTTAATGAAACCCTCTCCAATCGCAAAGTATCACAGCATATCGAAGAGGTAAGACCACCGCATGCGATCAAAAGCTTTTTCAGCATCGATGGATAGAAACACTGCCTCTCTCTGCGATCGGTGTATGACATGTAATGTAATGTATTGAGGTGCTTATATAGCGCTCTATCACCCGACGGGTATCCTGGCACATAAAAAGGAAAGTCCCCACCAGAAGTTAATAGGGGCAGCTGAGGTGTGACACAGGAAGGGAGGAAAAGAGAGATAATATCAGAAGGAAAAATTACTTCAGCCTAGGGAATAAAAACGTTTTCAACTTTTTCCTGAAATCCATAAGACTTTGGACCTGACGTAGATCCATAGGGAGAGTGTTCCATAGCCGAGAAGCAACGGCAGAGAAAGATCTGCCACCTGTTCTGGACCGCCTGAAATGACTACATTCATCAGAAATGCAGAAGCAGAACGAAGGTTTCTAGTTGGAGAATACCAGCTGAATTTTCTTTGCAGGTTCTTAGGGCCCATTCCATGAGCTGCCCTAAAGACAGTGCAAAGAGCTTTGAATTGAATTCGCTGGTGGATCGGCAGCCAATGCAAATCTCGCAAGGCTAATGTGGTTGAGGTCCCTCGCTGCCTATTTTAAACAAGTTTCTCTGCAATGGCCTGTATTCTGTACAGCTTCCCGATAAGGGTGTTAGGGGCACCCAGATATAGAGAGTTGCAGTAATCAAGTCTGCTGAGAATTACGCATCTCACAACCTGCGTTCTAGCAGAGTTAGGCAAAAAAGGGAGGATCTTTCTCAGTACTAGGATTAGCGAGAAGCAAGTGCCAACCGTTTTGTTAACCTGAGACATCCATGAGGTGGAGTAGCCTCTTCGTGTTGTCACCACCTTGCCGGGTGGGAATGATGCCGGACTGATCTGGGTCTATCAGCCCCGCCATGAGTGGGTTTAACCAGGCCGCTAGGATTCCAGCAAATAATTTTTTCATCTATGTTCAATAGGGATATAGGGCAGTAGGAACTGCAGTCTGTCAGGTCTTTTGTTGGTTTTAAGATGACAGATATCGAGGCTTCTAGCATAGAGTCCGTTAGTGTGCCTGTCTCCAAGAAGGAGTTGAATAGACGTGTCAACAGGGAGGCTAATTCTGGGCAAAATATTTTGTAAAATTGTGCTGCGAACCTGTCGGGCCTGGGTACTAATGCAGTTGGAGATGTGCAATTTCTGATATCACCTCCTCTATATGGATTGACTGATCCAGCTGCTTTGCAAGAGCTGCTGGGAGTTTGGTCACCTGTATGTCTTGCAAATAAGTGCTAGGTGGGATTTGGGATGTAGCTCAGAGTACAGTGTTTGATAAAAGTTTTGGAATACTTATGCTATTTCTCGATCCGCTTGTACTGTGTCACCATTGACATTATTTATTGCACTGATCGATGTCACTAGTTTCTTTGCTCTAAGCCTTTGCGCTAGCATTCTCCCACACTTGTCACTGCTGAAAAAGAACTTTTGGTGCAGTCTCAGGAGAGCGGTTTTGGCTCTGTCTAAGTCAAGACATCTCAACATAAAGCATTTTGTTCTCTAGCTTCCTCCAGACTCTGGGTGCCCCTGTTCACTTATGTATTGTTTCCAACTCTGCCACTGCGGCATAGTTTTTTTTCCCCTGCTGGGATCGCAATGCATTCCCCTTTAATTACTAGTATGAGCGCTTACCAGACTGCAGCCAAGGACGCTGTCCCCACGTCATTGATGGACAGGTACTCTAGGATTCTTGCTCTGACTTTTCCACCACTATTTTGGATTGCAAAAGACTGTCCCTCAGGCACCACCCCGCTGGATTAGAAGAATGAGTAGCTTGATGAAGTAAGACCATTATCATGGCATGCTCGGAGAGAAAACGCGGCTAACTGGTAGGATCGAAGAAGCTCGGGCTAGTGTTGAAGAAGCTAAGAAGTGATCTATACGGGCGTATGTTTTGTGCACTGTTAGGTGGTGTGTGCAGTCTTTGGTGTCTGGATGATGACAGCGCCAAATATCGTGGAATCTATGGTCTGCAAGCCGACACAATCCGTCAGCTGAGAATAACCCGGTCTGTGCATGTTGTTGTCCCAAACGATCTAGAGTGTTATCCATAAACAGATTGAGATCCGCCCAATTATGATAGCTGCATCTGTAGATGCCATACCTACTCCGAGAACTTTGCGTATGAAAGGTTCCTGCTGTGTGTTCAGGGTGTATATGCTGACAAGCGTGAATTGCATTGATTTCCACTGAATTCTAACTGCTAGTAACCTTTCTCTGATTTCTGCGATGGTGGCTGTTAACTTACCGCCAAATTTTGCGCTAAAGAGGATGGCAACCCCATTGTTTTTTTGGGACGTATTGGAGGCCCATAGCTGACGGGGGAACCTTCGGGTGTGCATGCAATGGGTATCCCGCTGCAAGAGGTGGGTTTCCTGCTGGAGGCAGATATCCTCCCTGGAACTCTCCAATAGGGCCAGGATCGCTGAGCGCTTCACGGGGTGGTTAAGTCCTCAGACGTTAAGTCTTACAATTTTTACAGTTTTACCCATAGGTTATGTATGGAAAGAGACAAATGCTTATTACCATCTGGTCGCTGTACTACGTCAAGTTTGGTTTCTCCATCATGTCCCTCATCCCAGCATCCATGCTTTACTATCAGAAACCAGTGCAGATGAGAAAATAAACATAAATTACATACTCCCAACAAACCCCAAAAAGATTTTCCAGGCAAGAGCTGGCAAACCTTTGTAAGTCTACAGGTGAGATCTGTTCGTCAAAGGAAAAGAAATTGCCTGTCAATATTAAATACGCTCTGTAATTTGCAAAATATGAATTTCTTTCCTTTTTTAATAAAGTTTTATTATTCAAGATTTTAACAGGTTTTTAGAGTTGAATAAATTCTTTTTTCCATGGTGATGTTGTTTGACCGCTCAGGCTTTATTCTACAGTGTTGCAGATGTTTTATTGTTATCACCTATGTTTTTATTCGTCTTTTGTATGTGCTTTTATGACATAACCTGTTGAATAAAGCTTGTTTGCAAAATAAATTTTCGGGGGACGTGCGCCAGCAGCTGTCCGTCATCCTCGCAGCGATACGTTCTCACGAGCCTTTCTCTTGTTTGCTATCGTTTCTAGGTCTGGTATGTGGCTAGCGGAGGGTCCTCCAATTTTGAGCCAGCGGGAGTCCTTCTTGTTCTCCTACCCCATGTGTCTGCTGTTTTGTGCCTGGGGGCTCTACAGCGAGGCCCAGAACAACCTGGGCTTCGTTTAGGGATTTGATCTGCCATAGCTTGCCTTCATGTCGGATTATGATATGAAAAGTGTGTCCCCATGAGTATGGGATCCCCTTCTCTCTTAGATGAGTGATGACAGGCCAGAGTTATTTGCGCTTGAAAAGTGTAGTCAAGGAGAGATCTTGGAAGAATAGCAAAGTGTGGGCTCTGGACTGCACTGGATGGGCGTGTCTCGCTTAACGGATGATAGCCTCCTTGATCTAGAAATTGTGTACGGACACCGAAATGTCTGGCGGGGGAGCTTTGTTTCATTTGGGCAGCCCCACACGGTGGACCCTTTTGATCTTGATATCCGAGGGGCCCTCATCTCCCAACAATTGTCTGAAAAAAGCAAGGACAAATGCCCAGAGGTCATCCCCTTCTACTTGCAACGGTGCTCCCCTGATGCACATGTTGTTTCTCTGTGAGCGATTCTCCAGATCCTCTGCGGTTGCCTGTAGATCGATATGTTGTTCACGCAGTCACAGGATTTCTTGCTGCATCATCTCCAGTTCCTCATCTCTGCCGGTTTCCCATTCCTCCAAGGACGCAACGCTGTCACCTACTTTTAAGTCGGCTGATAGCTGGGACTGCATCGCAAGAAAATCTTCACTAAGAGAAGTGAAGAGCGAGGTCATAAAGGCTTTGGTTGCTGGGGCATCTGATGCTTCTATCCCTTTTTTGTATTGGTCTTCTACCGCCTGGGTGATCGCGTGTGTGCCTACCAACGCCTGTTTTACACACATCTCTTTCACTGATCGGTCTTTATTGACCCTAGCAGCTGCCATAGGAACTCTGTGTTTCACAGTGTGTGCTATTGGAATTCTGGGGGTACTGGGGTGTCTTTTTTAGGCATCTGGCTCTTCTTCTTCTACCTCTCAGTGGTCCGCGTTGTCTTCCCTATTCATGCCAGAGCTCCCCTTTGACCTGATAAGGGGCGCTGGAGTTGGACTCTCATGTGACCTCCCTCTATTCTTGCCCGCTCAGCCGGGATCGTAGGCCTCAGGACACACTCTTTATCTACAGCCTGCAGCTCACGTTTGGACTCTGTTTGCTAGTGCCCCCTTCCAGTGGTCCAACTCAGCGAGCACCCTCCCCACTGGGATCGGCTTAATGCCGTGCAACACTGCTGTTGTTCATGGGGGTCACGTAGTGACGTCCTGTTTCTTTACACTGCTTCGGCCTTGGGCGATCCAAGTTCTCCCCTCCACACAGGTAACTCAGGCCAGGTAGGCCACACAGTGTATGCATTTAAAGGGGAGGCTTTCAATGCTATGCAGGGCCAGTATCGTCCACTTTAGCCAGCAGAGGCTCAGTCATTCTTCCCCGCCTGCCCACGCGGCTCACCTCTTCCTTTCCCAGTGTTGCACTCCCTGCTAGTTTTGCTGGCCGCCGCCTGGAAGCCTCTCCTGCTTTGTGCCCATAGGTACCCTTCTCAAGCTTCACTGCTCTCGGCGGGGAGGGCGCCACCGGTCTCAGCAATCCCCACATTCCTCTGCTGTTCCCACTAGTTCTCGGGCCACGGGGAAAAGCTACGTGCTGCACCTATCAGCATCCAGCGACCCCTCTGTTGCTTCCCTTCTGGCCTACCTAAGAAGCCAAAGGAGTACCCACGTGGTCCGTCACAACAAGCAGGCATGGCTCGTTGGGCCGTCTCAGACCAGCACTTCTGTCCCGCTATCACAGCCCACCACGCCAGGGTTCCCCGTTTCCACCCGGCCAGGCACCTACCACCTCTCAGAGGTCCCGGGCGGGGATCTCCGTTGCCGCCTGTTCTTACCGCACTCAGCCGGGGTCAGGGTGCTGCTTCCATTGGGCTTTCAGCTTCTCTCCTTTTGCATAATTATTGTAGTCTGGTGGGCTATCATGGATCTCCTCGCTTTGCGTAATGCCGTGTGGAGCTGCAGGTCTCAGCGCCACGCTAGTAGACCCTACTCTGCTCCCCTCCCTCTGGTGTGATTTCAGGGTTCTGTGCCTCAGCGATCACGGTATGGGGCAGGGGTGATGCACCAGATCTCCGTCATGCCCCTTTCTTCAGAACACACCTGGCAACGGGCAGCAATGTTGATGCTAATTGTCAGCGGCGCCGGAGAGACTCCTATGCACGTCTCACTCGGTTGCCATCTTGGCCAAGCCCCTCTCTTGCCTATTTTTAAATGGTATGAGGGATGACCCAGCATGCTACCATCTGATTTCTTTATTGAACCAAGCAGCCAAAGTCAGAGGCAAGGTGGTATTGGATTGCCTAACCCTATATTTAGACAATTTTAATGTTATTTCAGACCTGCAGTATGGATTTAGGCAAGGCAGAGGGACTCTGGATGAATGCATTAACTTGCATATGGTTATGGGAAAATATGCTATAGCCAAAAGGGGACGTCTGCATATGGCATTCATGGATCAAACCTCTGCATTTGATCGTGCCCTCCCTAATAGATTTGGGTATGGCCGCACATCTGGTGGCCTTCCTACACAGTTCCCATTTTAATCTCACAGCTTCATAGAAATATAATGAGAACGATTCTGCATTAACTTCTTGGGAGGTTAAGAGGGGTCAGGCAGGGGTGTATTCTGGCCCCTATACTGTTGACCCTCTACATTAACAAGTCAGGGGACGTACTATCAGCAGTTTATAAAGATATTCCCAGGCTGGTACCAAAATTATCCCCGCACCTCCTTGTTGTATGTGGACAACCCTGTGTTACTTGACCGGACAGTGGTGGGACTGCAAAGCCTTTTAAATACCTTTACTGATTTTATAGACTCCCTTGACCTCTCCATTAATTTTTGAAAAAACATATATTATGTCAACTGGCAGCACAAAGTAAAATGTTTTTCTGCCGGGGGGCAGAACTCACCAAAGTTTCTGCCTTCCCCTATTTGGTGGTGTTGTTTAATGAAAGGGGGTCACAAAGAGCATTTAAAAAGAATATCTTGACAAGGGCAGCGGGAGCCACTTTGGACATTGCCAAGAGACTAGGGGCCAAACCCATACCTGCGCTACTAAAAGTTTTTGGAAAAAATGCATACCTATGGCCACCTATGGCTATGATGTGTGGAGATATAAAGACGTCAATGATTTGCAGGTGGCTGTGAAAAAATTTCTGCATAGACTTCTTGCTGTTACCACGTGTACTCCCTCTTTTATAGTACATGATGAGCTTGGCCAAGGTTATATCTCTGACATAACCACAGTTGCACCAATAATGTGATGGCTTAAAATTTGGTCAAGCCCGGATTCTAGCCTAAACCAGCTTGTTTTAGAGGACTGTATTGTATTGTACATTGAGGGGCTGGTTGGGTTTTGTGCCAGGAACAGATGAGGAGGTTCGGTCACCATGTGTTATTTAGCATACCAAGGCGTTTATGCCATAGTGATTTGAGGGATATTAAAAACATGCCAGGAGTATGGGGGAAAGGGAAGATAAGGAACTTGCCAAGCCCACAGTAAGGCAATATATAATATTTAGGGCCTGTCCTTTAGGGCAGCCTTATTGGTCTTTTATTAATAACACTCATCATCGTTTTCACCTAACCAGAGTCAGATTTCATTTTGTTCATTGGCTCTTAGCTATTCCCAGAGGCTTTTCAAAGCCAGGTGCCTTAATGCCCTGTCCCTGTGATCACTTCTCAGAGCAAGACACTTTAAATTGTATCTTCCTCTGTGACTTTTATAGAAATTTGCAGAAAAAATAAATTTTTCCATTGATAAGGAACTGTAATTTTGCCAAGTGAGGACTGCCTTGATTTGCTTACAAATGTTGTCTTCCCCCTTGGTCTGTTTTGGAGTCGCAAGCTTTCTCTCAGGAGCACTAAGACACAAGAAGAAGTTGCACAGCGAATAGATAGCTTCCATTTGTTTCAGTGCGAGATGATCTATGCATGTGTTATTAATTGTGGGGTGTCTTACAGACAGATTCTGATGTTATCCTTTCTGTCCCTGCACTACCATATTTGCGCTTTATACACTCCATTTTTTATAGCTCTAATTCTATATTTTGTAATATATTCTAGATGCTATGTTTTAACTCCTGTTATCAAAGATTTTAGATGTTTTTAGTTGTACCAAATTGGAAATGCACTTGTTATCTGTTTTAAATTGTCATGTACTAAACTTGATTTTAGGCACAAATGTTTTACCTAATGCACTTTTATCGTCTTTGTTGACTGAATAAAGATTTATTGACTGACTGACTGATGATGCAGCAGACTGTTGAATATATATTAGAAGTGCTTGTATCAGTTAACCATAATCAACAGATCACACACCACTGCTTGAAGGTATCAAATCTGAGATGATAGTTATCAGAGGGAAAATTACTCAATTAGTGTCCTCAGCCATGTTTGGGGATCATTTGAATGATGAGTCTTATCAATGTAAACAAACAATTTGCAGTTTGCTTACCCAGAGACTTATGTCTCTCAGCAACCATAGTTAAATATGAGTTGTGGTCAATGATACGGTTCGACATTGATGCATAAATGTTCAAGATTATTATTCTTTTTAAGTAACATTGTCTAAAAATATAAAGTCACATCTTTCGTGGTGTTTTTCCATATTTTCTGTTTGCTTCTTTCATGAGTATTTATTCTATAGCTAAAACTCCATAGACATGTTCAAGCACTTCTTGCCAACATATTTTTCTTCCTAAAAAATTATTTCCTTTTAACTTCATAAGTTTAGAAATAATTAAAACATTAATAAATATCAACACATTATGCAATATCCACAATTCCAAATCTCGGTGGCATGATTATTAGAGCTCACCCGGCATCTATAGTGGTCATTATTTCATCCATATCCCCTAAAAAATAATATGTTCACTACAACATGTATTGTGCCAAATCTCATGAACAAGAACTATGATAAAATCAATAAGCACCAGCACAATTCATGAATGCCAAAAGACTGATTATAGCATGCCTTTTTAATAATCCCTCACAATAGGATATTATATCCAAATCATTATATTGAATTACACAGCAAACCTCACCTTTCAATTATTCCTGTCAATGAACATCATTCAAAGTATTTTGTATTGAAAAATGTCCCTTACAGATGAGAATCACCAAACATTGAGTGCCATAAAAGCATAAAAGTCATACATAAAATACAATACAAAGATCTAAAAATACACAAAACCATACACTATATATAATATGCACTAATTTAAAACATATAAAACAGTATTGAAATGAAGCAACTAGGGCAAATAAGTTAATTTTATCTAATAATTACATGCAACATACCGCATCAGAATAACCGAAAGAATTTCATTTGCGGCTTAACTAAAAAGACAAACTTATGCTTCACTATCCACTGACTTAGCTCTTGTGACCCATCTCCATTGAAGATATTTAGCAACAGCACAAACTACCACTTCCCTTGTATTCATGCTCAAGAGTTTGAGAAAATGTCTACCACCCAGCTGTATACATATTGGGATAATCCAGCAATGCCTAGACCAGGCATATCCAGGGCAAAAGAAGATAAAATGTGAAAGGGTCTCTTTTGCCAACTGGCAAAGGGAGCTGATGGTATTTCTACCAACATTGCTCTTCTATTTGGTGCAAGTGGAAAGCAGAGGTAAAGTGCTGTATCTTAGCATTTAAATATAATTTCCTAGCAGCTGAGACAATATGTTTTGTAACATAATAACTGTGCAAAAAAGTATGTACAGAGAATTACAAAACACGTATGCAAATGACACTGTTTAAAAATGATGTAAACTGTATACACATTTAAAAAATGTTTTACATATGAAAAATGCATGTGTAAACAAAATGGAAATGTAATAATGATAGTAATTGGTATCAAAAATGTTATTTAAAAAATAAAACGTTATAAATGTATTTACAATGAATATCAATTGAGTTCTTTATAATGTGAAAACGTGTGATAGTGTAAACAATTAAACTAAAATTTGTAAAAAAAATATACTGTACTATGAAAAATAAATGAAACGTTAAAACAACAAAAGGATTTGTTTTTAATGTAAATAAAATAAAAATTATGGACCATCATATAAAATGTACATTGTATTTATTACATATATTACAACAAAATGTGTTTTGGAGCATCAATAAAAATAAAAACCAATGCAAATAAATATATCAACCATAAAATACTAATCCACTGTCAGCTACACACAGAACGCCAAATCAACCTACATATACAAGTACGCTAAAAGCCTATAACACTAATATTATCACAGTACAAAAAGAACAGCATACCAATTATACCTGGAAATTAAAATTTATCAACCTACAAGGTATGTAATCTTACGTCACTATAACCTACACTGGAGAAAATGGTAAACATTTAGATATAGTGTTCTTTTTCCAATCTAAGAGATGTTAGGAAAAGTGTTAGACATTAAGAGATTTAGATTTACTATTCCCACTCCAACCTATGTTACATTGATGAAAGAGTTTGACATTCAAGGGTTAAGAATTACTATTCCAACACCAAGCAAACCTACGTTGAGGAAAGTGTTGAACATTAAGAGGATTATATTTAGTATTCCGATTCCAATCTAAGCCATGTTAGAGAAAGTGTTAGATATTAAGCACCTGATTATGAGTTTAGCAGTGAGGGAGCGGAGCGGGATGACATGCCACCGCCATGCTCCCACAACGCCAAACTCGAACATGAGCTGCCCGCCAGATTTCCATTTCTCTTTGTCTGGTGGGTGGTCCTTTGGCATTCCTATGGCAGTGCCTCTGAAAAAGGCACTGCAAAGGGAATGCCAAAGCAAGTTTCTGCCTAGCATGGACTGCTAAGTCAATGCCACGCAGGAACTGGGCCTGCATGCACCAACATGCATGGGGCAAGGGGGGCCTGTAGGGCCCCCTTTGTTTCCAGACCACCAGCAGTTTCAAAGAGTAAGAACCTCCATAAGACCGCTGGCGGTCAGGAAACTTGTACTATGCTTGGTGGTGCCACAGTGGTGGCTCTCTGGCAGGTGCCACGGTCCAATGGTGGTTTGACTGCCAAAGTTTTACTAGGGCGGTCAGACCTCCGGTGCAGCAGTTTTCAGACCGCCACTGCCTCGCCAACGTGAGTTTGCCTGTCTACTGACCGTCAATCGCATATCAGCCCTGAAGAGATTTAGATGTATTATTTCCACTCCAATCTAAGCTACACTGGAGAAAGTGTTGGACATTAAAGGTTTAGAGTTACTACTAACATCATGGGTTACTAGAGCTAGGGATTTATGCTTCATTAGGGAAAGTGGTGAATATTAAATGGTTTAGATTTACTACTTCCAATCCAACCTAAACTGCATAGGGGAAAGTGTTAGACGCTAAGAGGTTTAATTGTACTATTTCTCTTTATTATTCCATCTCCAACTAAGCTATATTGGGGAAAGTATTGGACAGTTAGGGGTTTACATTTTCTATTCCCAAGCCAATATAAGGATTATAATTTACCATTCCCACAAATCTAAAATACAATAGGGAAAGTATTAGACATTAAGAGGTTTTAGATTCGTATTTCCACTCCAACTATGCTAAATTGGAGAAAGTGTTGGACACTGAGAGGTTTAGGTTTTTATTCTCACTCCAATGTAAGCAAAAGTCAGGAACGTGTTGGATATTAAGGTATTTAGATATACTAGACCCATACCAGTCTATGATACATTGCGGAAAGTGTTGGACAATAAGGGGTTTACGTTTACTATTCCCACTCCAACCTACCTATGATTGAAAAGTGTTGGATGCTGAGGAGTTTAAATTACTATTGGAACTTCAATTTAAGCTACATTGGTGAAAGTGTTGGACCTGTCAGCCTTAGAGTTGTCATCCCCCAAACATTTTGCCTGCTTACCTCCTTTTTTTCTAATTCTTTTTGTTAGGTTGTGCTGCCCACAAAGACGCCATCCGCAACCACCATCACCTCATCAGGACCACCAAAAGGACCTCCTTCAAAGACCACCTCGACAACAACGCACACAACAGCAAGGAGATCTTCAACATCGTGAAGGAACTCTCCAACCCCAGCTCTAGCGCCAACGACATTCCGCCATCGCAAGCCCTGTGCGACTCCCTCGCCACCTTCTTTCACCGCAAAATCACCGACATCCATGACAGCTTCAACCCCCGGACGATCCCTAAAGGCCTCGACACGCCGGACCCGCCGCACCCCATCGACCATGACTCCTTGACAACCTGGGCCAATGTGAGCATCGAGGACACAATCAAGACCATGAGCACAATCCACTCCGGCTCCCCGTCTGATCCTCTTCCACACCACATCTGCAACAAAGCCAGCAGCTCCATCGCACCCCACCTGCGCAACGTCATCAACCTCTTCTTCGAGACCGCTACCTTCCCTGAGAGCTGGAAGCATGCCGAGATCAACGCCCTACTGAAGAAACCCAAGGCTGATCCGAGCGACCTCAAGAACTTCCGGCCCATCTCCTTGCTTCCGTTCCCAGCAAAGGTCATCGAGAAGATAGTTAATATCCAGCTCACCCGTCACCTCGCAGACAACAGCATCCTGGACCCCTCCCAATCAGGATTCTGCAGCAACCACAGCACCAAGACCCCCCTCATCGCCACCACAGACGACATCAGGATCCTGCTAGACAACGGCGACACGGCGGCCCTCATCCTCCTGGACCTCTCCACCACCTTCGACACCGTCTGCCACCGCACACTATGCACGCACCTCCACGACGCAGGGATCCAAGACAAGGCCCCTGGACTGGACCACCTCCGTCCTCTCCGGCAGAACTCAGAGAGTCCGCCTCCCCCCGTTCTGGTCCGAAGCCTCCGAGATCATCTGCGGCATCCCGCAGCGATCCTCACTCAGCCCGACGCTGTTCAACGTCTACATGGCACCACTCGCACGCATCGCCCGACAGCACGACCTCAACATAATCTCCTACGCCGACGACACACAGCTGTTCCTCTCCCTCAGCAAGGACCCCCTCACCGCCAAATCCAACCTCCACCAGCGACTGGATGGAGGAAAGCTGACTTAAGCTGAACACAGACAAGACGGAGATCCTCATCCTCGGGCCCAACCCCTCAGCATGGGATGACTCCTGGTGGCCCGCATCACTGGGGACACCCCCGGCTCCTACCAACCTCGCACGCAACCTGGGAATCATCCTCAACTCAAAACTCACCATGACCAAACAAGTCAATGCAGTCTCCTCTACCTGCTTCAGCACCCTCCGCATGCTCCGCAAGATCTACAGATGGATCCCGACAGACATGAGGAAAACAGTCACCCAGGCCCTAGTCAGCAGCAGACTCGACTACGGAAACGCCCTCTACGCCGGAGCCCCGACCAAGCTCATCCCACGCCGCGACCACATCAACCCACACCTGAGGAACCTGCACTGGCTCCCTGTCGACAGAAGAATCTCCTTCAAGCTCCTGATCCACGCACACAAGGCACTACACAAAACCGGCCCAGCCTATCTCAACAGTTGACTCTCCTTCTACGTATCCAACAGGAAACTCCGCTCCGCCGACCATGGCCACGGTCCCGCGCATCCGTAGAACCACATCCGGAGGCAGGTCCTTCTCCCACGGCGCCGCCAAGACCTGGAACACCCTCCCCCTCAACCTACGACAAACCGAAGACCTGCGGACCTTCAGGAGATGATTCAAGACCTGGCTTTTCAACCAGTAGCAGCAGCACCCCCCCTCCCTCAGCACCTTGAAACCCTTGCGGTTAAGTAGTGTGCTTTACAAATTAACTGATTGATTGATTGATTGATTGATTGATTGATTGATTGATTGATTGATTGATTGATTGAGCTTTAAGACTCTGGGCACTTTAGCACAGCTGACCAGTGCTAAAGTGCATGGCTTCTCCCCTAAAAATGGTAACATTGGTTTATCCACAATTTAAATGTCTTATTCATCTGTAAGCTCCTAGTAGTGTGCACTACCTGTGCCCTGGGCCTGTAAATTAAATGCTCAATTTATACTTATTGGATGCTTGTCGTTTTGGTCTTGTTTTATTTGTTAAATCACAATCTTTATTACTGAACTGGCATAGAGTCCTTTTGTGGTGTTTTCACTGTGTTACTATTTGAAATGTTGCACAAATACTTTACACATTGCCTCTTCGGTTAAGCTAGAGTGCTCTGTGTCAAGCTACCAGAGGGTGAGCGCAGGTTAATTCATGGTGTTAATCTGGCGTACCCTGACTAGGATTGTGATTGCTGCTTGGATAGGGTGCATACTGGTGCCAAAGAGAAACCCAATGTGACAGCCAGAAGACGGTCCGGGGTACCGACGGAGAGAGCGGTGCCTCACGCCCTGACCTGTTGCCATGAGTGGTGAGTAGCCCACCTGTACATACACGGGTGACAACATTAAACCTGTAGATTCTTCGTAAAAGAGACCACAGGTGCTGTAGGTTGTATCGTTCCACTTACTTAGGTTAAATTGATTTTGGTTTGTACACATATATTTGCAGTAGCACTACCATCTAGGTCCTGAGGAAGGCCAAGATCGAAGTTCGATCATCATGGCTGAAACATGTAGACCCTCTATTTAGACTAACGCATTCAACAATTTTTTCAGATCGTGCTTGCGCTGTTTTTAACAATTTACACCAAGTGTTAACCATTAAAATTTATTTTTCGCTTGGTAGCCAATTTTAACATCACTTTACATATGACTTTTTTTCGCACTGCAAACACCCACTTTCTAAACTTTCTTCATGCTTCACAGATCTTAGGAGATCAGACCAACTGACCTACTTAAAAAACATCTGTGAGATCCTCCCTCATGGCGAGGGGGTTGCAGCCCTTGGTTGCACTAGGTTTTGCAACCAAGAGGAGAGCCCAGATGATGAAGCATGCCACCTTGGTGAGTGATGGGATTTCGTCCTCTTAAATAGGACTCTTTCCATGAAGATATAAGATTACTTGCTTGTACTATTTGTGAATCTGACCTCTCCTCTGGGGAGTGCATTAGACCCGTGGATTTCTTTGTTCATTGCATACTGGTGCCTACCAGAAACTCAATTTCTAACAGTTGCCCACTAATGGGGTTCAGATTTCCTATTTTGACTTAACCCAAAAATGACAAACACCCAAATTAAGCAAAAAAATAAAAAGTTCTATTGTATAATATATGAAGATAACCATTGAAAATATTAAGATAAATAACATTTTATATTAAAAACAAAAATAATATTAAAATCATTTGTCTTAAAAATGAAATGTTAAAATATGTAAAAAAGCAATAAAGTTTTATAAACATATTCAATATTTGTATAAATAAATACACTAAAGAATGTATGTACCTAATTTTAAGTTATATTCATAAAACAATATTACACATATTTTACAGAAGTGTGATTGTCTACAAGAAGGAAGCATGTTCCAATAGCTTGTGAAGGGACAGACTTATTTAGCCACAGGCATTATATTACCTCTCATTAATTTGTGATATGCAAGCGGCCTACTATTCAGCAATTACTATTGCCAATAACTGTTATAATGACATTAAGAAGGCTTTCTTGGGGAGATTGGGGTACGATGAAGAGACCTATTGTCAATCGTTCTTAAACTTATGATTCAAGGGTAATGAAACACCTCAGCAACTCTACCACATAGCCAATGATATGGTTGCTAAGTGGCTGGAGAGAAACACTACTACCAAGGAGTTAATATGGGACACAGTATTAAATATTCAGTTCTTTGATGCTTTGCCAACATCCAAGCAATGGTGGATGAGACAGAATCAAGCCTATCCATCGAGAGGCAGAGTAACCATTCTGGATCAAATCCTCCAAGCTCCTTCAAATCCACAGACGGCCTCAAGACCTGACCAAAACCACAGGGGTGAGAAATATCACCTGAAAAGATAATGGGGAAAGACATTTTTCCATTGGCAAACCTACACTTCTTTAAATATGGCAACAGGGGCCACATCGGTTGAATCTGTCCCATTAAGAATTTTCCAGAACCCATCATTATAGGATTGGTTGGAGTTAGTTATGGATAGCTATGTCCTTGTGGCTCCACATACTCAGAAGAAGTAAGTGTTGATGGGAGAAAATGTTGGGACTTGTGCACAGTGGCTGCCTACAGACTATAATGATACCTGAACCAGCCACTGGTCCAACACGCAGTACAGTCCTGATACAGTGAAGCATACAAAAGTTGATGCATGGAATGCTTGAATTATTCTCAGCCACTGGTAATTACTTAGGCCACATCCTAGCCCATCATTATTTTGCACACCATGCCACTTAATTTTGGACCCTGCCATTTTCAAATCAATGTTGACCTTGCTTTAATGGGTATAATCACAAACAATGACCTAATCTAAAATGGGACTTTCTTCGTGAGCATACCCAAAGCCATATCTTGGCTCTAATATTTAAGTACCAGCTATCTAATGCACTCTAGGTGCTCCGATCCCTAGTTCAAAAATTGGTTACGTGTCAGACCCCAGTACGCAGATGGACCTTTATATTTCACACCAAAAGTGTAATGTGCAAATCACAACAAAGAAAAATGTGTGAAGGTAATGAAGGCATCTCACGGAAACACCACCATGGGAGCTGCTGGCAGGTTCTTACCAGTGTGCTCCGGTTTTCATCATTTGCGGCTTCCAAAACCATAAAGAAATAATGTGAAAAAAGTGCACAAATAAGTTGAAAGTGTGAAAACGTAAAACACGCATTTAGAAAAACTTCCACGTGACACCCAATCCTGACCCCCTACTATCAAAGCAAAAAAATCCCACTCTTTTTTACTTTTGCAAACTAAAAACGAGCTAAACAACCACTGGCTCAACCATCACCTTTTAATCTCTGCCGTGTGTCTGCTCAATTTAAAAACTGGACATACTGTCGCAGTTTATGGAAAGCTTTCCATAAAGACTGATGGAGTGCGACAGTATGTCCAGTTCACTCTGCTCCACTCGCAGAGTATGCGGAGCTCGTGGAGTTCTAAAAAACTCCGCTTTGTGGAGCAGGTTGTTTTTCAAATTAGCTAGCGCAAGCATGGAAAATCAACCTTGCAGCGATATTTCTCAGCGCGGGTGATCAGATTTCTCATTGCAAGTGGTCGCGTATGCTCGTGAACGCTCGTGTTGAGAAACCATCCATTCGCGCTGAGAAAGATGCAGCTCAAGTAAAAATCTACTTGAATGGCAGAAAGGAAGCAGCGCCCGCTTGCGCTGTGCATGGTATTGTTTGTGATGATTGCACAGTGCGGACAAGCACCTGGCACTGAAAATCAATGTGGACAGCATTTATCTAATGCACTCCACTGCTCGCAGAGCTCCGTGTAGCGCGTGGAGATTTTTTTTGCACTTCGTGGAGTTCCACGTAGGCGAACACCGTGCTCTTTGCCCAGGCTTGCATTAGTACCATTTTAACAACCAAATACAGAAATAAGCAAATGGTAACAATTTAACCTCTGTGAATGGTCTTCCATTGCGTGGGACCACATGTCGTCAAATTTTAGCAACTTTTGAACCTTTTGAGCTAGAAACTATGTTTTTCTAAAATGTGCAGTTTATTCACCAGATAATGGATTATTTGACAAATGTGGCAGATCCATAATTATGAACTAAAAGCCACAAAATTGCATAATTCCATTGGCTCTGGCGTTAGTGTTTAAGACAAAACAAGCGCTTTTCATTTAGTAATAGGTAATAAGACTGTACCTAATGCAAGTATTTTTATGAGTATCCATTAAAAGGACATTTTAGAGAACTCAACACTCTTATGTCACGTATCACCATGAAACTTCCAGTGACTCCATCAATTAAGGCTTATACTGCATCTCAAGCAGCCCTTACATTTGGTGATTAACCAATTGCACACACTTACATTTCTTTCTGGTAGCAGGCACCTTGATGAGAAGGCCTTTTTCTCGTTTACCTCGGTCCCACCCTCTCAACACTTGAGAGCCCCACCCCCTCCATTTTCACTTTCACGCAGAGGCACTGCAAAGTCCACATTAACCTTTCAGGGATGGCTGTTTCTTTTCTATTTAACAAAAAGTATAGGAACTGGTTTTGTGAATTGAAGAAAAACATAGGCACATGGGTCCCTACAAATCCTGCCAACTTTGACATGTAAATATCCTTTCGGGCAAGTTAAAGGGCAGCCTATAGGGTCTCATTCAGAAGCAGAGCCCTGATCATCCTGACCCCAGCAACTTCGGAGTGACGGCCCACGAGAAAGAGGAAAAGTGTGAGATCCATGGATAACATCAAAGACATGGCCCATTAGAGGGGTGCTATCTAGGGGCTAATTTTTCCATCTACAAATTGACAGACATATGGGAATCTTATGGGGTATGTTTTTTTAATGAAAAGGACAGCACTACCATTAATGTGACAGGTGCAGTGGCACTGGGACCAAGAGTGTGAGGGGGTCACTACACTCCAATTATGACTGTGGCTTGGAATGGAAGCCCATTATCCTTGCTAGTATTAGGGCCCAGGACACCATTGTTGCAAAGCAAAACAGGGCCACAGCACTATGAAAGAGAGATGTGGGACTTTGTTTCCTTTTTTATAAATACACAAAGGGGTAGACAGTCTACTCTGAGCCTCAGGACTAGGAGTAATATCTCTGTGTAGTGGGCTGAGGATGAAGCCTGTTTCCTAGGGCTTTAAGTCTCATTGGTGCTGCCGGTTCAATGGCACTGAGGCCCAGTGGTGTAAGAAGCCAGCTAGACCCCGATTATGGCTGTGTCACTATCCTTCCTTGTTTGCATTAGGCTCCAGTGCACCCTTGCTGTGCCAGTATGTTTCGCCTCATACCAATGACCCAAGGGAGGTGAATGTTAAAGCAGAGGAGACAGCTTAGCTTGGGCCTCAAAGAGATGACGGAAGGGGTATGAGGCAATATAGGGGTCCATGTTTTTAACAAAGAGCCGATGAAACTGTTTTGCAAGGCTGTAGCTAAAATTAGTAAAGCAGGTAAAGTGGCACTGGATGCCGGGTGTTGAGGGGCTTACTGCATCAGAATCATGACTGTCTTACTCTGCAAAAGAGGCATGGGGCCTCCTAGCATTAGAGCTGAGGTAACTGTTGATGCAAAGTGTGGGAAACCTGTGGGCGCTCAGTTTTGTCTGAAAGGATCAGAGAGTCTGTGTCAGGGCTGGAAGGATGGCCATGCATGGTAGGGAAAGGCAGAGGCAGAGGCAGAGGCAGAGCGAGTTGTATGTATGAACTGCAAGTCACAAAAAAGATCTCTGTGCCAAAAGCAATAACCTACTAAGCTATCCACTTAAAATACGGTTCTGTGATTTGTGTGGTTATACATTCTTTGCAGCAGGCGCATTGACCTTCTGTTCTACTTTATGATGACTCGAAACGGCTACTAGACAAAACTCTGATCTCTCTCCAGCAGGAACATTATCACAATATTTACAATTTTGAGCCACAGTTATATTGAGTGCCTTGGCCAGAAACACAGACTTTGGGCCAAACTAGGTTTAGAGCCTAGTTTTTTGTGTTGAAAAGCCATTACTGTTGACACTAGGCTAGACAGCCAGTTGATTTCACTATGTTTATTACATTGGAATATCAACTTCTTTACTCATCCATGTTTCTGAATAATCACCTAGCTCTAGGACACCCCCGCGCCGCACGGCCACCAGCTGCTGCGTGCGTCTTCCCCGCCTTCTGCTTCGCTGCCTCGCTAGCCGAGCCTCCGCCGCGTGACCACGCCCCCTGCCTTCCAGCGGCGTGCTCCGTGACCGCCTGACCAGCCCCCTTCGTATTTGCTGCTCTGTATTGTGTTTTGTTGCCTGTCTCCCTGTAACTTGCTTTTTGCCTTCTGTATTGCTTGCTTCGTTTGGCCCCTCCGTCCTTCCTCCCCGCTTCCCACCACAGCCGCTAACCCCGCCCCTTTTGCCTTCTGTACCCTCCCCGCTCCCGCCTCCCGGCTGCTCTGCCCCCCCCGCGCACTTCGCCATATATGGCGACCGTGCGAACGCGCAGCGGTCACGCGAAGCGGGCGCGCCGATTGTGCGCCGAAGGTGCGCCAAAGGCAAGCCCGTCTACGCCCGTCCGCGCCTGGACCGCGCCCAGTGCCAGGACCCCTGGACCCCACCGACGGAAGACGACCCGACAGTCCTACGACGC
The DNA here is from genome assembly GCF_964204655.1 of Triturus cristatus. Classification (NCBI taxonomy): domain Eukaryota; kingdom Metazoa; phylum Chordata; class Amphibia; order Caudata; family Salamandridae; genus Triturus; species Triturus cristatus. The sequence goes on from NC_140581.1 coordinate 349,236,797, forward strand.
CGCAACACTCATCGCACTCAACACCGGCGGGACCCAGGGATGCTACCGAGCGACTCCGAAGCACACCCACGGACCCTTCAGCTGCCACGCCTGCAAGTTCACCTGCATCCGGACCTGCCCGGCACCAGCACCTGCCAAGCCGAACACCAGCAGCAAACACCTCAAGTGCATCCTGCTCAACACCCGCTCCGTCCACAGACACGCCACCGAACTCTGGAACCTCCTAGACGCCACAGCCCCTGACGTTGCCTTCATCACGGAGACCTGGATGAACGCCTCTTCAGCACCCGACATCGCCATCGCCATCCCAGAGGGCTACAAGATCACCCGGAGGGACCGCACCGCCAACCAGATGGGAGGAGGCATCGCCATCATCCACAGGAACACCATCCGAATCACGACCAGCACCGACAACACCCTAACCACCGCCGAACACCTGCACTTCCAGATCCACACCGACCCGAAGACCACCCTCAGAGGCACCCTGATCTACCGACCCCCGGGACCACGCACTCAATTCAGCGAGGACATCGCCGACTTCGTCAGCCCGCATGCCCTCCCCTCCGCCGACTACATCCTCCTGGGGGACCTCAACTTCCACCTGGAGAACAACAACGACCACAACACCAGCACCCTGCTCGACAACCTCGCCAACCTTGGGCTGAAGCAACTGGTGAGCACCCCCACCCACCTCGCCGGACACACACTCGACGCCGTCTTCTCATCCAGCAAAGACATCGCCTTCAGCCACGCCACAGAACTCCACTGGACGGACCACAGCTGCGTACACTTCACCTTCGAAAGAACGACGATCCACCACCACCAGCAACAGGTTGCCCGCAGAAGCTGGAACAAGATCACAGCCGACCAGCTCGCCGCTTCCCTGAGCCAGCACCCTCCTGCCAGCTCAGTGAACCCCAGCCAGGCCGCCGACAACCTCACGAAGTGGATCAGCAACTGCGCGGACGAACTCGCCCCGCTGAGGACCCCGCCCAGCAGACCCGGCAGCAAGAAAGCCCCATGGTTCACCGACGAACTCAAGAGCTCCAAGAAGAACTGCCGAGCCCTCGAGAAAGTCTGGAGAAAGGAACCTACACCGGACAACAAGACCACCCTCAAACTCGCCACCCGGAAGCACCACCAACTGATCTGCGCCGCCAAGAAAACTGCATTCAAGGACCGGCTGGACAACAACGCACACAACTGCAAGGAACTCTTCAACATCGTGAAAGAGCTCTCCAACCCCAATGCCGGAAACAACAACATCACCCCTTCGCAAGACCTCTGCAACTCCCTCGCCTCCTACTTCCACAACAAGATCGCGGACATACACAACAGCTTCAGCACCCAACCGACGCACGCCACAACCACAGCCACGCCGCCCACCGCCGCCCTCCGAGCCTGGACTCCGATCAGCACCGAAGACACCGTCCGCATGATGAACTCCGTCCACTCCGGATCGCCGACCGACCCCTGCCCTCACCACGTCTTCAACAAGGCCGACGCTGTCATCGCACCCCACCTGCGGGACATCATCAACACCTCCTTCGACACCGCCACCTTCCCCGAGAGCTGGAAGCACGCCGAACTCAGCGCTCTTCTCAAGAAACCTACAGCAGACCCCACCGAACTCAAGAATTACCGCCCAATCTCGCTCCTCCCGTTTCCAGCCAAAGTCATCGAGAAGACCGTCAACAAACAGCTGGCCGCCTTCCTCGAGACGAACGGATCCCTCGACCCCTCGCAGTCCGGCTTCCGAGCCAACCACAGCACCGAGACCGCCCTCATCGCCGCCACCGACGACATCCGAGCCCTGATGGACAACGGAGAAACAGCGGCCCTCATCCTCTTAGACCTCTCCGCGGCCTTCGACACTGTCTTCCACCGCACCCTAGTGCAACGCCTCAGCAACGTCAGAATCCAGGAGAAGGCACTGGAATGGATCGTCTCCTTCCTCGACGGAAGAACACAGAGACTCCGCCTACCACCGTACAAGTCAGAAGCCACCGAAGTCATCTGCGGCGTCCCTCAAGGATCCTCGCTGAGCCCTACCCTCTTCAACGTCTACATGAGCCCCCACGCGGCCATCGCACGCCAACACAACCTCAACATAATCTCCTACGCCGACGACACCCAGCTGATCCTCTCCCTGACCAACGACCCCACCGCCGCCAGAGCCAACCTACACGAAGGGATGAAGGAGGTAGCCGAGTGGATGACGACCAGTCGCCTGAAACTGAACTCAGACAAGACGGAGGTCCTCATCCTGGGCTCCACGCCCACCGCCTGGGAGGACTCCTGGTGGCCCCCCACCCTGGGCACCGCACCCAAGCCGACTAACCACGCACGCAACCTGGGCTTCATCCTGGACTCCTCCCTCTCCATGACCAAGCAAGTCAACGCCGTCTCCTCGGCGTGCTTCAACATCCTGCGCATGCTACGGAAGATCTTCTGGTGGATCCCTACGGAGACCAGGAAGACCGTCACCCAAGCCCTCGTCACCAGCCGACTGGACTACGGCAACGCCCTCTACGCCGGAACCACCGCCAAGCTCCAGAAGAGACTCCAGCGGATCCTGAACGCCTCAGCCAGACTCATCCTCGACATCCCACGTAACAGCCACATCTCCGGACACCTGAGAGACCTGCATTGGCTCCCCGTCAACAAGAGAATCACCTTCCGTCTCCTCACCCACGCAAACAAAGCCCTACACGATCAAGGCCCGAACTACCTCAACAACCGAATCAACTTCCACGCTCCCAAACGCCACCTCCGATCTACCAGCCACGCCCTCGCCGCCGTCCCACGCATCCGTAGAGCAACAACAGGAGGAAGATCCTTCTCCTACCTGGCCGCCAAGACCTGGAACTCCCTCCCGTCCGACCTGCGCCTGACCCAAGACCACCTCTCCTTCAGGAAGAAGCTCAAGACCTGGCTGTTCGAGCAGTAACGGCACCCACCCCCCTAAGCGCCTTGAGACCCTACGGGTATGTAGTGCGCTCTATAAATGTCTTTGATTGATTGATTGATCTCTGATGAGTATTACCGGATTTTTCAGAGCTGATGTTCATTTTACAAAATGTTGAATGCTGTTCCAGACAGCATAAAAAACAATTGTGACTCACTACTGCGTCCGTATGGCTACATAAAGAGAATGCCTGACGCAGCCAATCAGATTTTGTGGTCAGTACTTTTACTAACAGTTTAGCCTGGCATAGGAAGCTATGATTCCAAACCTAGCATAGTAATTATACTTCTAAATATATATGCTGGTATGTATACCTTTAGAGCCGTGTTCGGTCCGTGAATAAACATTACCACTGACTCAATGTAGGTTTGTGTACAAGTGGGTGCCTTGATCATGGGAGCAAGCGGTGTCCCTCTAGGCTAAGAAGAAAATGGCTGATGGGAAATGTGATGTACTTTAAAATCATTGTTGTTCTTTTCGAAAGGGTGATTCACTGCCTCCATCTTCTCTTCGCATTCTCTGCAGCGCTGCTGTTAAAGTAAATAATTTCTGCTGGGACTCATTTTCTCTGACTTTTTGATAAGGAGGCACCTTTACATTAGTCATAAATCGTGGCTATTGTTCAGCCACGAAGGCGCAACTTTTCCTGGAACTATCAAAAGCTAGACGTGCAGTGATGTAGTTAAAACATTATTACCATAATAGAGCGGTTTTATAAGATCCCGACTGAAGTGAGTAAAGTGTGTCCGACATTTATAGCATAATCGTAAGACTTCATTTCAGCAGACGAATATGCAAATGCAGCTTCGTTATTACAACTGTATATTAAGGTTCAATTTTCAGAATGATGTCAAGTGATGTTGGCTTAAATTATACAATCTTTATCCTCCTGAACTGTGATCCAGTAGCAACAGGTCGTGTTACTCTGGACTCATCATTTTGTTGGCGATGTGTCTTTTCATGCCGGATGTCTGCAGGTTGATGATTTTATCACCTCGGCAAACACGTTGATAGACAGACAGACAAACAAACAGGCGGACGGACGGAGGTGGATGGATGGATATGGCATTCGGTTTGGAATTGTAGGTTTTGTGATTACTGCTGGATGTGGCCGGAATGAAGATTAGCTCTTATTATGTTTTATGACAGTTCAACAGAGACAAGTGTCCTCCTTGTAGTTCTATTTTAACTCCTTCAACTGTTTAGGCGACCCCCCACCTATTTGTGGTGAGTCACTTTGGCTATATGGGGTAGTTCACACTTAGGCCTACATAGCTTTTTGTCCACATAAGATATCCATGTCAAATTTGCATCCTTGTGTTTTTACACCGTACTGGGGATTCAAATAGTAACCAGGGTTTGTGGAGTCCCCTGGAAGGGACCCAGAATAAATGCAAAATGTAACTACATTTTGAATTTTGGGGGAAATATTTCAAATAAGGGCTCTGCATAAAAGTGTGTGATTTGTATTCCTAAAAATGTCATCAACGAATGGTTTCCTGTGCTAAAGCCACCCTCATCCCAGTTTTTAGGAACATGCAAAGCTAAATAAAAACCTATATGTTTTCCACAATTATGGCATTTTTAGGTCTCGGATTGGCAGCGCATGCGCTGCATGCGCTGTCTCAGCGAGACTTAATGTAATGTGTATTGTGTGTGAAACTCTGTGTGATTTGTCATTCTGCTTGTGATTGGTTTAATCATGGCATGGTTGTTGTTCTCTTGCTTTCTGTTGGTTGGTGGTCCCATACCTCACTTCCGTTTTCCTTCCATTTAGCAGGAAGCAGCACCAACCAACTACAGTGTAATTCCGCTGCTGGCTGTTATCTACTCTTGTAAGCACTATTTTCGGGATTGAGTTTGTCCCCCTTCAGGCACAAGGACGTTTGTAGTCATGCTTAATGCTTCAGGTCGCGTCGTGTGCTACATCACACACTGTGGCTGCCACGTTTAACATAATACATCACACACTATGGCAGCCACATTTAACATAATACATCACACACTATGGCAGCCACGTTTAACGTAATAGTAAACGCGTTACTGGATTCTGTCTCCTCGCATGAATGGAGCTGCAGCCAGCGCCTCGCTCCTGGTGACGGTCTCTTGCATCCCTCGATTTAGCTGAAAAGCTGTGGAGCTCAGGTTACATAGCCGGAGGGCGAATGGGTTACTGTGCCCCACAGAAGGCCAGCAGGGCGCCTGTCAGCTCTCTCCATGACCGGCCGTGAGTCACGATCAGGCAGCCCTGGGCTTTTCATGTTAACTTTCTGCTGCTGAGATGCGTGGCTGGTGGCCGGGCATTTCTCAAGAAATAAAGGCTAATCTAAGCGGAGATCAGTTTCAGTGAAACTGCATCCATCCAAAAACCCACATCATGCGCCGTAGTCCAGACAGAGACCCACACGAGCTATAGTGAAGAACTCTTTCTCATAACTGCAAAACACTGAAATCTGTGACATATTCACTCTCTATACTGATCAGACTGCTCTCCTTTATGACGGGAGAGCTTTATCCCCCCTTCTGTATTATACTTTTCATCCTGTTTGCAGGACACGCTCTCGCTATTGTTGCCATTGTTTCATTTTTTTTTGTTTTGTTTGTGTACTCTATTTAAACTGTATTTCCCCTGGTGTGGTCCGTCTGCTAGACTGCCAACTTTAGTGCTGGAAACCAGGGTTCGAGCCTCGGGGTTGCGTCCACATCCTGTGATTCTGGGCAAATCACTTCATCTCCCCGTGCCTGAATATGTAATGTAAATACGGTGCTCATGTACAGCACTCCAAACCTTGGGTCGAGTTCGCGCTATATAAAAGATGCAAAAAAAAAAGCGTCTCATCCGCAATGTGGGCACTTCGTTCTGCTGCCTCCGCCCCCAGTCCCATGAGATCGGCTCCAACAGAAGCGAGATACACGGCAGCTTGGAGCCTCGTGTTCCGGGAGCTGTCTGTGTGATTTCAGAGTCTTTGTATTCTCTGCTCAGTTAATTTGGGGGTTTAATGTTCATCTGGCTATGTCTTCATCTGGTCCCCTGGATACCAGTGCTCTGGTTGGCTGTTGAGGGACTCAGGTGCACCAGCTCGACTCTTCAGTTTCCTGTATTCCAATGCCCTTACAGCTCAGGCGACAAACTGGAATGTCTTCTTTCTTTTTTATCGTATTGTGAAGACAGTTTTTAAGATACACAACATTGTTGACAACATAAGCAGGAAGACCCATTAGTATTTGGATACAATGAATAACATGTCCATCAATTCTCACAGAAGTCTGTCGTTGTGAGGAGGAGAGGTTTAATTTGGAAGGTTGGTGGGTATGGAAAGTCGAAAGGCGAACAGCGTCCCCTGCTAAAATACAGCAGTTGAAGCGCAATTTTTTAATGTGCTTTCTTAAAAAAAAGCCTATCCCGCTTTGTTCTCCCATGTGTTGAAACATCTTAGAGACATAGAAATTACACAATTATGCAAAATTATCATCTTCTGACCAGTACATGCTGCACAACAGATTAGCACCATTGGTTCTGTCACTTCGCTTCACTGTATGCTCAATTGAGTCTAAGCACCTTGTCTACATTTATATTTTGTATTATCTACACTAACACTACACACCACATACACTCCATAACACATGGATTAAAGACTTAGGGACATATGTATGAAGGCAATTTTGCGATCGCAAACGCCGAAATTCGCCGAATTTCAGCGTTTGCAATCGCAAATCAGCAGTGTCCAATGTATGACACAAAACACCTCTCGCAAAATAAGGAATCGCAAATTTTGCGATTCCCTATTTTGTGATTACATTTAAGGAATCGCAAATTGTGATTCCTTAAATGCAATGTAAGAAGCACAGAAAAAGTGCAATTTTGACTTAAGGAATCGCAAATTACCACCAACTCATTTCAGGGGTGCAACAGGGTGTCCTTTTGACACCCTGGCACCCTTGAAATAGCATTCTCAATTTGCGATTCTCTAATTGAGAATCCCAAATTGAGAATTCCTATGGGCCTCTAGGCCCATAGGAATGAATGGGGAGGTATTCCTTAATTGCGAATCGCAATTTGCAATTCGCAATTAAGGAATATGTAGGATTCGCAAAATTTATTGCAAATCCTACATACATAGTGTTTTGCGATTCTCAAATAGCGATTTGCAAAAAATCGCTATTTGAGAATCGCAAAGTGACACTTTCATACATATGGCCCATAGTCATTTACAACGACAATAGCTCTTAATTATGCAAATTCGAGACCTATTGCATTTCCAATGCTTGTTTTCAAAGAGGTAGCACATTTCTCCAATTTTTTTGCTTTCAACCTACTTCCAGTTTGTGATGGAAACCATTGCAACACCCATAGGTGATCTAGTAAAGCTATAGTCTGAACAATAGACACAATTCAGAGTTCAGCAAGGGGTCATATGTGTAGATGACTCAACATTTAAGACTCCAACAAGGCCTGACAACATCTCCCACACTGCGTTATGGAATATTTTGGCTGCCAATGAAATTCCAAAGTTGAGACGACAATATCGACAGCGGCGTTGAGAAGGCCATGACATAGTAACAGTCTTCTTTCCGCCCTAGTTGGTGATAGCTGGCATTTAGTTCCATGCTGTTAGAAATGGGGGTCTCTAGTTGGCAATGGTTTGCACCTTGTCTAAGTAGGGACCCTTCCTTCTAGTCACGATAAGGGAGTTACACTGCTAAAATAACCCCTGCTCCCCCTTGCTAGCTTGGCACGGACAGTCAGGCTTATCTTAGAGGCAGTGTGTAAAACAGTTGCTCATAACCAACAGTAACACAGTGTAAGCAATACAAAAGGACACCACACCAGTTTAGAAACATTTTCAATATTTTTATATACTTAAGACAAGACCAAAAATGATAAAAATCCACAATACTATACTTAGAATGCTTCAGTTATCAAAATCTTTGAAATACAGTTCCTTGAAGTTGATAGCTCCGTTCGGGTCTATCATGGCATTGTGAATAAACAAATCCAAACAGTTCTGGCTGACCACGGCATTGCGGGCCAGCTACGGTGTTGGGAAGACCTGCAAAACAGTACCTTTAGAGATTATAGGGCGTCGGCAACCTCTCGTTGAGTTACTGAAATCAAGGCGTCAGCAAGCGTCAGTTCCTGAGGTCGCTGCAGGAGTCATCGGGCCCTTAAAGTTACACGTGTTGCAGATCTAACTCCTCGCGGTTGAAGTCAGGAGCGGTGGCATCGGCAGGCGTCAGGTGCTGCAGTAAGAAGTGCAGCGGTGAAGCGTGCGATGCCCTCAGGTCGCAGTGTGAGCAGCGCCTTGGTGGCAGCATCAGATGGCGTTGTACTTGGATCCCTCTATCCATACTCTCAGGGCCCACTAAGCTGACCCATGGGGAACCCTTCTCCTCACCTGTGGACCCCATCTGTGCAGCGCCTAAACTTGCTTTGCTCACAGATGTGTCCCAACAGGCAGACAGTACCCACATGACCAACACAGTGGTTTAGCCTAGTCCACACCCGGGGTTGGACTCTTGTCCCCCTCCCAGGGGAAACTCTGCCCAACAGGACAGCCAGCCACAGTGGTCACTGACAACTGTCAGTTATGAGAGCCAGGCCTTATGCCTTTCAGGCCACTCTATAACTGTTGTGGCATCAGAGAGTGGGGGGCAGTAGCCCCAGGTGCCAGGCACCCTTTCTCCACTCTTCCTTCCGCCAAGTCAGGTATGGCATTGTGACTCTGGACCACCAGCCCAGGGTCTGTACCCTGCGTCTGGACAGGAGACTGGGGTGGGCTCTCCCGCACCCTGTCCCCCTCCCCGGGGCTCTGCATCCCCCCGCCGGGAGCAGTCCTCCTCGACTTCAGAATTGTCAGGGCATCCGTGGCAGGTGTTCTGCACAATTCTCCCACCAGTTCAGGGGTGCTATCCTGCAACTGGTCCACCACCCCAGGGTCTGTACCCGGAGGCTGGACATAGGACTGGGGTGGTCTCTCCCACACCTAGTCCTCCTCCCTGGGACTCTGTACACTACCACGTGGAGCGATACCCCCTTCCAGAATTGTCAGGGTACCTTTGGCAGGTGTCCTGCACAATTCGCCCACCAGTTCAGGGGTGCTATTCTGCAACTGATACACCACTCCAGGGACTGTGCCCTGAGGCTGAACCAGGGACTGGGGTGGTCTCTCCCACACCTAGTCCTCCTCCTTGGGGCTCTGTACCCTCCCACCTGGATCAGTACCTCCTTCCAGAATTGTCAGGGCACCTGTGGCAGGTGTCCTGCACAATTTGCCCACCAGTTCAGGGGTGCTATCCTGCTCTGGTACACCAGCCCAGGGTCTGTAACCTGAGGCTGAACAAAGGACTGGGGGTGGGCTCTCCCACACCTGGTCCTCTTCCCTGATGCTCTGTACCCTCCCACCTGGAGCAGCACCCCCAGAAGACAAAATGGTAGGGGCACTGTTAGCAGTCGCCCCTTCCCACAGGTCAGGGAGGACATCCTGCATCTGGTCCTCCAACCCAGGGGCTGTACCCTTAGGCTGGACCTGTGCCTGGCAACCCAGGACTTCCAGGGGAGTACATCAAACCCCCAAGGGAAACACACTCCTCATGAGTTGTGTGAGAGTCTGCCTGGTGCAGGTCTACAACCTCCTGTCCACCTGACAGAGCATTAAGACTCCCGAGGCCAGAAGTGGCCTCACCAGGGTCTGACCTCAGAGCTGGCAACCCCTGACCCATTGGTTCTTTCACTGGGAACGGCGTCCTCCCCTCATCCTTTTCTTTGGCTTCATGCACCCTCCCAACTGAAGTGATGCTGCCAGACAGCAGAGCAAGTGGGATGCTCATTACAGCAGTCCCCCTCAGTTCCCCAGACACTAGGGGATCCCCCTCAATGGATGGCCTTCTAGTACAGCCTAGGCTCCCCACCTGGTGTTCCCTCATGGAGCCACCCAGGCTCTGGGACCAGGTTTCAGGCACCTTGGGCCGCAGCCCATTCCCACTCCTTCTCCCTGGAGACAGGACATGAGTCCCTACACCCTTCCCACGACACGGGGCCCTATTTGGACTACCACAAACCTTTCCCACCACTCTCGGTTGGTAAATATCTAAGCCACTTCCTTGAGGATCACCCCCAGATGCTTCTCCAGACCCTCTAGAATCCACCAAAAGGTCTGCCTCCAGTGCAAGCTTCCTGGGGTCAGAGAACTCACACTCCAGCGGGTGTTGGCATAGCTCTGGAAAACAGGGACTTAAAATATGCTCTCCAACAATTGAATCACACAGCCCCACACAGGTCTTAACCAAACTACCCTTCACCCAACCATCCAGTGCCTCAGAAAAGTACCCCACATCATTCTCACAAGACTGGTGAGACCGTGTCTGACTGTTGCTGTCCCTCAACCCATACTCTTCTGGCTGGTCTCCAAACTCACTTACCAGGGCTTCTATAATGGTGGAACCCCTCTCCCTGCACCTATTATATAATGTCAGTAGAGTGTCCCTCCCACTACCAGGAATATGATCCCTTGTGCCAGTTCCCCAGTCGACCTCAGGGACACTGCACACCACTGGAGTAACCTCACAATCCTGACCCCCTGGTGTATGCCAACCCTCTCCTTGAAGCAGGGCTCCAAATCTGTGTGTGCTTGTACCTCATCCTCAGTACTGGACACTACATTTTTGCTGCCACCAACTAAGCTGGGCCTAGCCCTACTGGCTTCCCAGTCCAGCTCTCTCATTTTAAACTCCTGGTCTAACATCATCCTTTTCTCCTCCATGGCTAACTGAAGCTTCTCCAGTTCCACAGCAACTCTCCTTGCTTCCAGCCTGTCCTCCAGCTTCTCTGGGGAAAAGGCACTGCTGCCTGGTTTAGATGGTGCACCCCCCTCCCAAAAGCACATCCACCTTTGGAATAGGCTCCTCTACCTCCATGCCAAGATCCCCAGACAGCTCACTAGCATGTCTGGCTGCTACCCAGGCCCTCAGAGCCTTTTGTAGCTCCTCTTTTCTGGTGAGGTTCCTGATTTGGATTTTGAGGTTTTTGCAGATCGCCTTCAATTCCTTCACATTGTAGGTTTCTAACGTCTCCTCCTCAAAGGCCACTACCAAGAATGAAATAGATGATGCAATTGATTCAGGCATGTTGTACTGGAAAGCTCAAGACCAATGGAAAGGCAATGGAAAGGCACAAAAAGAACAGTATGTGGTATGTTATGGTCTGCGTTATGGTAGTAGTGCACACCAATCACTGTCAGTCAAGTGCAAACACAAGTCCTCTCCTCACCGCCGACAACGAATGTTAGAAATGGGGGTCTCTAGTTGGCAATGCTTTGCACCTTGTCCAAGTAGGGACCCTTCCTTCTAGTCAGGATAAGGGAGTTACACTCCTAAAAATAACCCCTGCTCACCCCTTAGCAGCTTGGCACGAGCAGTCAGACTTATCTTAGAGGCAGTGTGTAAAGCATTTCCACATAACCAACAGTAAAACAGTGTTAGCACTACAAAAGTACACCACACCAGTTTAGAAAAATATCCAATATTTTTATATAGTTAAGACAAGTCCAAAAATGGTAAAAATCCACAATATAGTACTTAGAAATCTTGAGTTATCAAAATCTTTCAAATACAGTTCCTTGAAGTCAATAGCTCTGTCCAGGGCTATCAGGGCTTCGTGAACAAACAAATCCAAACGTCGCGGGCCAGCTATGGTGTCGGGAAGACCCGCAAACCCGCAAAACAGTACCTTTAGAGATGCAGGGCGTCGGCGACCTCTCGTTGAGCTTCCGAAAGCATGGTGTCCGCAGGCCTTTGTTTCAGAGGTCGGTGTAGGAGTCGTCGGGCCCTCGAAGTTACACGCGTTGCAGATCAAACTCCTCATGGTTGAAGTCAGGAGCTCTGGTGTCGGCAGGTGTCAGGTGCTGCGGTGCGAAGTGCAGCAGTGCGGCGTGCGATGCCCTCATGTCACTGTGCGAGCAGTGGCTCAGTGGCGGCATCAGATGGTGTCATCGGTGAGACCAGTGTCGCGGTGCAAAGTGATACGGTGCTCGTCGCGGTGCTGGCAGGTCACTGTGCAAGCAGCGGCATCGTCGTTGCAAAAGCGCTGTCGTCGGCTGACGAACTGGAGTCGATGGCACCGGCATTGGTAGGCCAAGGCTGTGATGCGGGATGAGGGTGGTGTGTCGTGTAACTTTATGAGCAGTGCCCTCAAACCACGGTGCAGGCAGCAATTTTGGTGTGGAGTGGCGTCGTCAAGGATACCATGGCGGTGTTGTCAAGCGAGGCGATGCAGAGTGCGGTGCCTACAGGTCGCAGTGCGAGCAGCGGTTTGGTGGCGGCATCAGCAGGCATCATCGGTGAGACCAGGGTGCTGCAGTGCCCTATGTGGTGCCTTCAGGACACGGAGTTTGCAGCAGCATCATAGACAGCGTTGGGTTGCTTTTTCTTCTGTTGCAGCCCAAAACACACAGTCCACAGTGCTGTTGGCAGAAGAACTTGACGTCTTTGCTGTTCCTGACACTTCTTGAACAGGGGAAAAGCTCTACCTCAAGCCCTTGGAGATACTCAGAGAAAGAATTTGCAGAAAGTTCAGTCCAGTCCTGTCACTGCCCAAGACAGAAGCAGCCACTACAGGCCAACACAGCAAAGCACTCACCAAAGTGGTAGTTCCTCTTCACAGCTTCTTCAGATCTTCTTCTTGGCAGTCTTCTTGGCCCAAAAGAGTTCTAATGTTCTGGGGGGTATGGGCCCCAGTATTTATACCCAAAATCAGGCAGAGAGTGTCTGTGCTTAGTCCAAACCAGTTTGGTCCTTTTTGGCCCAGCTTCCCAGCAGGAGGCGTGGACAGCATTTTTCAAGGCTGGCTGACAGGGCCCATTCAGGTGCAAGGGAAATCTCCTCCCACCACTCTAAATGCAGACCGAGCATATTCAGGTGCTATTGACAACTCCTCCCACTACTCTGAATGCAGCCCAGGTTTATTCAGCCCATCCCTGACTCATTCAGGAAAGGCAGGACACACATTAACCCGCCGGTGGCCGTCTGAGAGAATGCATCTCCCCAACCCCTGTCACTCCAAAGATAACAGTCAATACACATCCTAGCAGAGGCACACAGGATGGCTAAGCAAGAAAATATCTACTTTCTAAAAGTGGTATTTTCAAACACAGAATGTAAAAATCACCTTTACTAAAGAATGCATCTTTAGATTTTGAGTTCAGGCATTCTATACTTTACTTTCCTATCTAGTCCCAATGGGAAGTTACATTTATAAGATGTTATAAATTAACTCCCATACTTTCCTATGGGCCAGATAGCCTTTCAATAGTGAAAAACTAAATGCACTGTAATTCACTACCAGGACATGTCACTCACATCAGTGCATGTCCTGCCTTTCACATACACTGCACCCTGCCCACAGGGGTACCTTGGGCCTACCTTAGGGGTGACTCACATGTAATAAAAGGGAAGGTTAGGGCTTGGCAAGTGGGTGTACTTGCCAAGTCAACATGGCAGTTACAAACTGCACGCAGACTCTGCAGTAGCAGGTCCGAGTTACCTTTTCAGGGCTACTCATGTGGGTGGCACAATCAGTGCTGCAGTGTCCACTAATAGCATTTGAATTACAGGCCCTGGCACACCCAGTGCACTTTACTAGGGGCTGACTAGCAAATAAAATATGCCAATCAATAAAACACCAATCCATGACACAATTTACACAGAGAGCATATGCCCTTTAGCAATGAATAGCAGTGGTAAAGTGTCCAGAGTCCTAAAATCAACAACAGCAGGTCAGGAAAAAATAGGAGGAAGAAGGAAAAAGTTTGCAGAAAGGGCTATTTCTAACACATGCTCAAGAACCAGTGGGCACCATTAAGATTGTGAATTAGGTCATCAGTTGATGGCGTGATATGTTTTTCCTGCCGAATTGTTCGGCAGTCTCATGTCAATGCTGATGCCGATGCAGTTGTGTTGTTTGAACTTATGAGCTAACACCATTAGCAAGACCCAAGTTGTGGGACATGGCATTATCTTGATGACTCCAAGGTCTTGTAATTCCTGCAACCAAGCTTCTACTGCCGGGAGGAGGAGAAACTGAATTCCCTGGTGTTTAAGTTTAACACGACAAATTGTGCAGAGAAACAGATGGTTCTCAAAGCTTTCCTAGACCTTCAAACAGTTTTGTAAACTAGCTAACATGCTGTTGATATCCTTGGTATGAATTGCTTTGGCAAAGTGAAAAATTCTGTGATTTTCTGCAGTGTAGCAACTGGGCAACGCCTCAATGGTGCTGGTTGGCAACAAAACTTCGTGTTGCATGAGTTGTTGGTGTGGGAGAGAGAGCAGCCAAATAATCCCCCTCTATTGGAACGGGTGTGTTGCCCACATATGCGGCTATCTTGGCTTTGGCTGGGTGCAGATAGGGCAGCAGCTGCAGGGCAATAAAATGTTTCTTGCTCATCATGTTGACAGATGCATCTGTATCAATTAGGGATGCAGCAGGTTGATCTTAGTCACTCGTGCAGGTCATGGGTCCTTATCACACATGAGACAAGGAATACCTTTTCTTCACTGTCCAAATTTAGACAGTCTGGGGAAGTTGGGTCATCCCATCAAGCTGATGCTGGAGCAAGCATTGATGACAGAGCTCAAATCCCTTGGCATCTGGTGGGGTCTTTGGAATGCCATGGCGGGGCACAACAATTTTCTTGTCAAATGCAAGCAAAGTGGTTAAGGCATTGAGAAGTCCACATGGGACAGTCCTGAAGTGCCTTCATCAAAGAGCCAGAGCACCTACAGTGTCTTATGGTCAGCGACGTGCATGACCTCTGCAAGGACTGGGTTCAAGGCGCCTGTTCTCCTCTAAGCACTGCTACTACTCTACTTTGATGGATTTGGGGTTCCTCAACTCCAAACTGGGTGGGATCGCAGTGAGTTTCCTCTTCGTCATCTCAGCCCTTACATTGGATAGCTGGTGAGTGCGCGCTACCTTTAGGATATTGTTAGACCCGGCCTTGTGGCATGGCCATCCCTGACCCCTAGCCCCATCCCCTGACCTGTACACCTCATTCAGCCCCTCTGTACATGGCCTAGCCGGTCCTGCCCGCCAGGACCCACACACACCCGACCCGGACTGCCCTTTCCGTGCCCTCCATCTTCCCAGCACCACAGGGCCCGCGTGCCCACTTCATGCACCTACGATGGCCGCCCAGCCCCAGCACAACCCAGGCCTAGAGGCGCCGCCCCGGCTGGGGAACATCGCGCTCCCATGGAGTGAGAGAGGGAGGAGCAGTTTCCATCGCACCTCTGACCTCCCCTCGGGAGATGGGTTTCGATCGGCCCTCCGGCCTCCCTGAGGGCTGGCTCCAAGCCTGCTGGGTGTCTGGGACTCCTCCCGACCCGGCCCTGAAAGGATCAAAGAACAACGGCAGGAAACTCCAACGAGCGGCCCCCAGGCGCTAAGACCCCTGCCTACACGGACACCGGACATCAAAGAGGGGGGGACCTATAACAAGGGGTGCTCTGGGACTATCAGGCAGATTCGACTCCGGAACGACAAGAGCCCTGCTGACGTGGTCGCGGCTCCCTTGCAACCTTGGAACCTCTGAGCCCTGCTGAGTGACTCGCGGCTCCCCTGAAGATCGTAAGACCTCCGAATTTGTGCTTGAGCCCTGCTGAGTGACTCGCGGCTCCCCTGAAGATCGTAAGACCTCCGAACTTGTACTTGAGCCCTGCTGAGTGACTCGTGGCTCCCCTGAAGACCGTAAGACCTCCGAACTTGTGCTTGAGCCCTTCTGAGTGACTCGCGGCTCCCCTGAAGATCGTAAGACCTCTGACCTTGTGCTTGAGCCCTGCTGAGTGACTCGCGGCTCCTAACGACTCCTTCGGTCCGGCTGGACCGCAGCGTATCCCCCAGCTCGAGGATTGTGAGCTGTGCATTGGGTACGCCCCCTGCATTGATCCGGATCCCCAAAGACTGTCCCGCTACCCCCTTTCCCTACTGACACTCTCTGAGCCCGTGCTCTAATTGTACATACCCACCTTGGCGATCATAAAGATCCGACGAAGTTGAATAGATAAAAGATCTGTTCCCAAGAACCTACTGTGTGGTGTCTCTTTGTCGTGTAGTGCCGTGTGTGCGATCTTAGATACGAGATTCATCCCCTGAAGAGTCTCCCGACAGTGCCCGGCTATGTTACCCCGAGGGTGGGTCTCAGGGCATTCAGGCAACCTCCCTGTCTCCCCTGGGGTCGCCTTCTAACAGATATCCCCAAGTTTGATGTTCAGTTGTTTGAAAATGTTGTATTTTAAGGCACTGGATTCACACCCTTGTTCTAGTTGGGCCCTCACTTCCCTTTATCTGAGGGTTGTCTTTGGTGCACATGCTGACGAGCCCATATACTCAAGCATAAAAACATCACTGGATTTTCCCTCCCGCTGCCTGACCTGGGGCAGTTTAAATTGCTTGAAGTCAGGGTTCATTTGGGGGTCAAAGTGCTTTTTATGTGCCACTACTGCTTGTCATAATCATTGTCTACTCCAGTTTCTGGAAGACTGTGGAACTGGTGTAATGATAAAGTAGCAACCTCTTGACTTCATTGTATGTTTCTCTCATGGCTTCAAAGAAGTTGTTAAGTTCTTAAGATTCTGTACCAGTGGCATTATACTCCAACACATCTAGCGAAAATGACGACAGGGAGCAGTTCTCTTGGCTGGAGAGATTGCACGGAGGTCTTATCCCAAAATAAAATCTTTTGGGATGTCAATAATATTTCCAATAGAACAAGATTCCCTGAAGTTATTTTTTCTGGGGTTCCCCATACCAGATAAGCTTTGGGCAAGCTCATATCCCACCTCCTTATTGAAACAAACCATATTAGACCTTTGGGGACAGCAACTTTTTTCCATCAAACATATATGAGTCGAAAGACTATGGTGACACTGACACGAGGGGAGGAAAAGGTGTAAATTAAGCAATGGAGCCTCCTTTTGGACTACTTTAGTGGATACTTTAAGGAACTATCCTGCCCAAAAGTCTCTGAGCCCTAAATTTGCAAGAACCCTCAAAGCTAAAGGACCACTACGCAACAATATATTGCTGCCATGAAGGCCCCAGATGTAGCTGTAATTAACACCTATGGGGGGAGAATTCAGACACTGGCAACTTGAATGTTTTCCTCTTATTAATCTAGGAATGGTGTGGTGGGTGTGGGAGGAGGAGTTATTTGGGGATAGCCTGTTGTTCAATGCAGAGCCTGAGATATACATTTCTATGGTTCAATGGATAATGAAACATTGTAACAAAATATTAATAACAATTTATTAAAACCTACAGACGTCCCCGCGTGGTGCTGCTGTTGTTGGATCACTCGGTTTGCCCAACAAGGGAAAGTGGGTTGCTATTCCCCATAGAGTGAAACAGGCCCACCCCACCAGATGGTCCTTCTCACAGTTGCATCAGGTTGAGGCGCCTGGTATGCAGGGCCGCTGGTATCGCTCCTGTCCTGAGCAGCATGGCTCATGGTTGATGTGAGGTATAGTGTTCAAATTCTTCTGCACCGTGAGCTGACACAGACCTAATCCACCTACATGGTAAACCTAGTATGTTTGACAGTGTGTGGAAGTACATGCCTCCCATAGGTGCTATGATATGGGAGAGTGTCATCTGTGGTTTAGCTGATAAAGTATGAGGTCTGGGCCTACAGCGTCAGGAGGGATATGGCAGCTGCAGCTAGGTGGCGATATGAAGGCAGGTGGTGGCGTGATGTGGCGTCCGGGCTGGCACTGTGTGAGCTGCACTGGGTCTTCTTTGCACAGATAATTTAACACTTGGTAGCAGTGGTTTACTAACTTCACATATTATGAAATGTAAGGCAATATACCACAAAGCACTCAATGTAATAGTAAAGGACCATATGTAAATGGGTTTTACATCAAACATAATTCCATGATTTCCAAGAGCACACATTGGTAACTCATTAACTGTCCGCATGAAATACGTATTTTGCTTTTATTTTCAATTGTATAATAGAAGGTGCTTTTAAGTAAGTTCAGCATGCATTAGTGAAACATCTGTATTGACTAGTAGAAAGTGTATGTAAACAGGATCAGTAATGAAGTGCTGTGACCAGATGTTATGGTGGACTTCATAAAATACAGGTACCAGTTAAGTGATGAGATGAATATGCATTTGAAAACTTTTTAAAAGGGAGAAACAGCCAACATGTGTTTTGTCTAAGCAACTATATTTTCAAGGCTGTAAGATATATATATACAGATAATGGCTAGCACATTAAAGTACCCACAACCAGGAAGGTGGGAGAAAGTGCATTGTTACCAAAGGTCATGCTCAAAATAAAAACAAAGAAGTGATATCAGAAGGGCAGTGTTTGTAAATAGTAAGAGGAAGACTATTCCCAAAGTAGATTTGTGAATAAAGTGTGATAAATATGGTGTGCTCAGAACGGAATAGGAGCATCCTTAAAAGTGCAGCCAGAGTAGCAATGGTATTTATCATAAGCTCATGGTGGATGGAAAGAGTAGCAAGCAAGTCACTTAATCACCATCTCACTTAGTGTCCAAAAAAAGAAAATCATGTATCTGACTGGGTACCTTAAATCCATTAATGAGCAGGTAAGAATGAATGGTGTTTATTAAGTAAACAGTGTAGTGTAAAAATAGTTATAAGGGTTAAGTAACAATAACTACTCAGTGAGATTATGTGTAAAGTAGTATATCCAAAGCATGAGACTAGTACTCACTGCAAGTTGGGAAAAACTAAAAATAAGGTAAGAGTGATGATATGGTATGTGTCGTAGTAAGTCGTAGTACATAGATGAATGGATGGGTAATCATTGTCGATAATATTTATGGCAACTTGCAGTAACAAGTTGGTTGTTGATATCACCTAGGAGTACAAAGTCTTTGGTGGTCATGGCAAGGGGTGTGGTGAGGTCGGTGAAGTGAGTACATGTGTTCCATAAAAGTGGCTTCTGGGTCAGTGTAAGAGGTCTACTTAATGGTGTCTCTGTGGATGATGGCAAGTCCTCTTTCTGATTTATGGGGTCGTTCCTGGTGCAGGAATTTGCATCCAGTAGGGATTGCTGTAGTGATGTCCGGTGTAGATGTGGGGTTGAGTCAGGTTTCGGTGAGGAAGGGGAGGTCCGGTGCGTTTGAGTCAATGAGTTCCCAAATCTTGGTGGAGTGCTTGATGCGTGAGCGTGTATTGAGGAGCATGCATGCGAGTGATTGTTGTTGTGCCAGGTGGGTGTGTGGTGCTGTGTGAGTGTGAGTCTTGAGTTCTGACTTAGTGAGGGGTGTGGTGTGTGTGGGCAGTGGAAGGTGAAATTTCAATGCAAGCATGCAAAGGGTCCCACCGTGGACTGAAGTGCAGCTCAGCAGCAGCATTTATAGCAGCATATGTAGTTGAGCAGGTGGAATTCATTGGTGGTGTAGCTGCGGGAGGCGTATGGACCAAGGTTCCTGGTGCTGAGTGAGGTCAAGGCACGGAAAGGCAAAGACAAGCTTGCCTTTGGCGAGCCAGTGGCTTGCCCACTTTGCAAACGCACTGCGGCCTTAAGTAGGGCCTTGCAGAGTGAGAAAAGCAGGGGGTGGTGATAGGTAGCCTAGTTATGGACTAACTTGACAGTGCAGCTGTCGCCAGATACCTTTGTGATAATCACCAGAAGAGGGGCTTTGGTTGTTGCTTGGATATGAATTTACCTTGAAGAAACAGACAAGAGGTGTTTGGCAAAACAGTTGGTTTGAATAAACACTGCGGCAGGGAGTGCGGCATACAGAAACGGGTCTGATAACTGGCTCAAAGTATAATCGTTTCCAGGGTCTTTTTATACATTTCTTGAAGCATCATAAAACAATTCATAGATCCTGTTTAGGAAGAGGAACGCAGGGCTAGACACAGAGACATAAATTATTCCCACCTGATGACAAATGCAGGTGTGTCGCAACCTTGTGCAGACATAACGAGGGCCAGTGGGTAACATGTCAAGATGTCCGGCATGTGGAGCGCGTGATCACTGCGTGTGCTATGTGTGCTCAGTGGCAGCTGCCACAAACAAAAAGTGGTAGGCGGTTGGAGGGGGCGAACGGGGAGCGCGGGCCATTGCGGAGGAGCTGCCCCTGTGTCCTAATTCGCTGAGTGTTCCGAACTTCATGTGGCATCTAACTTTATGGTGTTTTGGAAACGTGTGCCCCTCGGCCATGTACGTTTTTATGCAGGGCCAATCTACCTGGACCATTGTGTTGTGGTACTAATCTGAGTATTTCATGTTCACACGTTTGTCTAGCTGGTTACATTCCACCCCACAAATACATTTCTATTCCCATGATATTTGTAATTCCCCACTGACCATACAACATTCCATTAAAGTCGGACCAGTTGGCATTGCCAGTGCTTGTTGATAAGTCGGTCAAATGGTCTGTTTTATTTATCACCACTTCACGATAAATTCGGATTTGTAATCCCTTCTCATTCGG
This sequence comes from Triturus cristatus, assembly GCF_964204655.1. Lineage (NCBI taxonomy): Eukaryota > Metazoa > Chordata > Amphibia > Caudata > Salamandridae > Triturus > Triturus cristatus. The sequence goes on from NC_140581.1 coordinate 349,257,240, forward strand.
TTTTATTTTACAGGTGATACTTATTCCTCAGTTTAGTCGAGTCAGGGCGCATTATCAACTATCATTGCAAATATTTCTGCAACAGTGCAGCTATCCAAACGAATTATAGGCAACATTTGCATTGCTTTTACCTAGGTCTGTTTTCTAAAAAGTCTGAAATCAAGATCCATCCACAGATATTTCTGCCCTGTAGGAAAACTTCACGTGGCCTCCCGCTCAATCCCCTCCCGTCAGTTTGCATGATAGCATGCTCACCACAACATGTTGAAACGATGTGAAGCAATTTGTTACAGTAAATGAAGCTAATACAACGCGTTTACTATATTGTTGAAGTTAATATTAGACTGAGGAGATTTTCTGAGGTACTCACGATGACGCACATCGAAATGAATGGGACACGCTGTCCTCTCCGTTAATGTCTGTTTGTTTTCTTTTAGCGCGCATTTGATGACTCAAAGATCCCCAGATGGAATTTTACTTCTTTCTACGCATCTTTCTTGATGGTTTTTCGAATCCTCTGCGGAGAGTACATGGAACCTTTGTTTGACTGCATGAGATGCTCCAACACTTATTTTTGCATACCTTTATTCCTGATCACCTACGTAGCAGGAAACTTTTTGGTAAGATGTGTTCATCATTAAACGGTATTTGATATACGTAGAAATGCTAATTTAGCTTCATAAACTAGTGGCCAAATTAATTTGATCGTGGTAAGTGACTGAGAGAGGTATGATTTTGCTCCAAGTTCCATGTTGGACGGGAGTGAGCGCTATTTTGGTTGATTTTTAATTTTGTTTGAAAGAGCGCTTCAATTCGAATTAGAACCACGTCGTCAGTTTGTGTAATTCAGCTCCAGATGTGCCTTTTTCTGCAAGTGCCATGCCTGCAATGTTCTGCTCCACGGTCCACTTGAATATGTTCATAGTCTTAGTGTATAGGACATCAAAGCATTGCTAGTTTTGCCGTAGAATCAATGTCAGCACAGGCTCCCCACCCGCCAGATATAAAAAACAATCTTGCATCCATGTTCTTTACTGAGTTGCACCCCTATTTTGAAGAACGACCTCACAACTTAAAAACATATTTTTATTATTGTATTTCATATTCATTTGCATACAAATGTATTAACTGTACACGTTTTAGAACATCTACGGCCTTAGGTTAAGCCCTGATTATAACCGAGGTGGCGCAAAGTTATTATATGATTTTATGAGTTAATTTCACACCACCTTATTATAAGTTGTTTGGTTTTTCGTCACCCCTTCATACAATGATTCTCCTTGCTAGAAAAACACTTTGTGGCAGACTTACTAGCCCCTTGCGCTGCCAGTACATCACTTTTTGTGACGCACTGGCAGCGCATTTCTTTGCCCCATATTTACAAGTTTCCTGTCCTTGTAAATATGGCCCCTTTACACGCAGCACATTGCGTGAAAGGGGCGTTCCATGCGTCTTGCTGTGGGTGTTCCCACGCAACTCACATGCAACCAGACTCATTTCCAGATTTACGAGAAATTGTAAACCTAGAGATGCATCAGTTTGCTACACCCCCCTAGAGGTGCCATCGCCAAGCCCAACGAGGAGAAATGTTTTCATGTCTCCTCTTTTTTTCCACTTTTAATGCATGGTGCAGCCAAAGGGCTTGAAGTGCGGCACTGCGGCACTTTCTTGTTGATCTGCCCCTTTGCCTTCCCTATTCTACTCCCAACACTCTCCCAGCAGACGCAGCGGCCCGTCATACATTTACCAGCTCCTAAAAGTAGATGGTAAATGTAAGTGGAAAAATCTCCTGGAATGGCAACATCTGTGTGGATTTACGCCGGAAAAGTCAGCCTCCCATGGTAATTTCCTATTCCATTTGCTCTAACTTGAATTTCTTGGCGCTCGGTCCGATTTTACCCCATTGCAGTGGTAAATAATGTATTGCACCAACCTTATTTAATATACAAATTCTTCTGAGAGTAGTGATATCCATATCTGGGAGAATCTGTGAAATTTCTATAGGCCAAGTGCTACTGTTATTTTAAATCAATGCATTTCACGTAGTAAGTTTCACCGATTCACACTGAGAAATACGCCCACTGTTTTTACTATTGTCTGTAATATTAATAGCTAATTAGGAGTAATTATGCATGTTAATTTGGTAATAGGGTTAGAATTAGGCCTGGAGTATTTTTAATAACACTGAAGTAATTTGGGTAATTCTGCGTTATTCTTTGATGCGAAATTAACAATAATTATGCAATTACGCGTGCTCATGTATTTAAGAATAATTTGGCAGAGAAAATAATCACAGAAAAATTAATTTCGCCAGTGTGAGGGCCTGCTCATGTGCTCACGCTGCGGGTTGTGTTGTGTTGCATTTAGCTCTATTTTCTTATTGCAAAATGTATCCTTGTGTCCATTTTAAACACAAAAGTGCATTTTTTATTAAGAATTTAGCACATAATGCCGGGAGTAAGGGTGGGGACAATGGCGCTGCTATTCATGTTCTGTTGCATTTATATTTCCTAGTGCAAAATGCATCCTCACATCCATTTTGGATGCAAGGAGTCATTTTGCCCTAAGAAAATAGAGTTAAGTGCTGAATTACTCTTCTTGCAAAATTACGTGGAATTGAAGTAAAATTACGCAAGATTCCACTGCCGCAAATTACCTGTGTTACGCCAAAGGGCAGAAAACAAGGCACATGGAATAAGCCATGTTAGACCTGTCAGCCTTGGGGGGCTCTTCCCCCCAACTTTTTGCCTTCCTCCTCCATTTATCCAGCCCTCGTTTTTGCTGGCATTAGAACTGAGAGCACTTAACCACAGCTAACCAGTACTAAAGTTCATGTGCTGTCTCCTCTAAGCATGATAATATTGGATTATGTCCATTTGGCATATTTAATTTACTTACAAGTTACTAGTAAAGTGGTACTATATGTAATGAGGGCCTGTAAATTAAATGCTACTAGTGGACCAGTAGCACTTATTGTGCCACTCACTTAAGTAGCCCTTTAAACATGTCTTAGGCCTGCCATTGCAGAACCTGTGTGTGCAGTTTTACCTACCATTTCAACCTGGCAAATAAACCTTTTGTCATACCCAAACCTTCCCTTTTTATACATATAAGTCACCCGCAGAGTAGGCTCTGGATGACCCAGATGGCAGAGAGCAGTGTACATAAAAGGTAGTGCATGTACCTTTAAGTTTCACATGTCCTGGTAGTAAAAATCTCTTCAAATCGTTCTTCACTGCTGCTAAGCCTATTGCTTCTATAGGATAACATTGGGGTTACATTATTACATTTTAAGAGTGGAATTTCCAACCGGGAAGAGATAACCAGTTCATATTTAGTGTCTTTGGAATTGTGGCAAAAAGCCCTATTTTATGGTGAAGTCGGGTTTTCGACCACAATTATAAAAAGCCACTATTAGAAAGTTGACATTTTGCTGCCCTTAGCCCTTTTGAACCTATATTCTGGCCTGGGTCACATGAATGGTTTTAATTGTCAGTTAGAAACTGAGAATTCCTCCCAGACATTTGCACAATTTAGGGTTAGGTGTGCCAGGATGGGGTATCTGCTGTCAGGATGGGGGCAGAGATGAGCACAGCCCCACTAACACCTGAATAAGCTGTGTCCTGTCTCTGCACAAAGAGCTTAAAAACCATGCACTGTCACTCCAGCCATCTTGCAACGAGGGAAGGCAGGAAATTCCATGCGCTTCAAAGACACTGCCTAGAAGCTTCTCCCACCTTCCAGAACCATGGGACCAAGGTATAAAAGATGGACTTCAGACTCCACCACTTCAGTACACTTCTGGACTTGTGGATACTCTGCGAGAAAGGACCGATGTGCAGATAAAGGACTGGCACGCTGCTGGATGGCTCTCTGCTGGACTCCTGCTTTGCTGTGCTGACCTACTGCCTGATGCCCTGGGCGAGAAGGACCAAACCTGCATCTCTTGAACCTAGAGTGACTCCAAGAGCTAGTTGGCTGGCCTCCTGATCTGAAGTCTCAAGGAGACAGCAGGCTTCCAACAACCTTACATCTGCGCCTTGACTCTGCCATCTGTGAGTTTCACTGCTAAGCGGTGGCATCCTCATCCTGGACTCTAGTTAGTGGGCCTAAGATGCTCTGCAAATCTGTGGAACCAGCAGAACTGATGCATCTCCTCTGCTGCACGGTGCAAACCCAAACACGACCGATGCATCACCGCAGCTGTGTGAATTGAACCTGCCGCAAAGACCCAAAGATCATATTCCAGCCTGTTGCTGCATCGGAGCTGCCACTGCGTGACACATCCTCAGCACTGGCCATCTCATCCCTCGTCAATGGCAGCCTCAGTGATGATCATGAACTCCGCATCGCAGCCCTGAAAGCTCTTCAGAATCGCCGCATTGCCCTGCATGGGCACCTCATCATCGCCGCTGGACTTCGCATGGCAAGCCCTGTTGATGGGATCCTTAACGATGATGCAGGCCCTCGCATTGCAGCCTCACAGCATCTTGGAACCAGCGCATCGCCCTGCTGTGTGGTGCATCTTCAAAGCAGATCTACTTAATGCTGCACAAACCAGGATTGAAGGTTCTGTGTTAAGCGGGCCTAAATGGGTCCCTGTAGTCGGCCTGCACTCCATGAAGGTCAGCCTGAATTCATGACTTTGGCTCGTGCCGTGCAACCAAATAACCACAACTTTTGGCAAAATTTTTTACCAAGGGCCAGATGTACAAAGTTTTTTTGCGTGTGCAAATGGGTATTGTGTTAGAGATAGCGGGACCCCTCTGGTCCCTGATAGACTCCATGCTTTAATGAATTGGGTAATTGGATGTGGTTAAGAAAATTCATGAAATAGTACATGCTGTTAACAGTTACACTCTGAAGAATAAAGATGTGTAATACTGAGCTCAGTGTGTGGCGTGATCATTTACATGTATCCTGGCTGGGGAGGATGCTACAAGAGGCACCTTGAAGTTCCAATAACATTTATAGGTGATAACGGATGTGAGTGCCAGAAAAGTGCAATGCTCAAGTAAAAGACAAAGAAAGAGAAAGGAGGACACACATTCCCATGCATTACTAATTCAAAATTCTTTTTTAAAAATGAAGTAGTCGATGAAACCTAAATTCTTCAGAGGCAGGACAAAATTATATATAGGGAGGAAGGTCATTGATTCAAGAGCAGGGAAGTGAGATTGACAGGAAATCAATTGAATGATGATTGAGAGGCAGACCCAAAGACTACTTTAAGAAGTATTGGTTATAATGCTGACAGTAACAGATAGCTAAACCTTGCTTGTGCTTATTTTATTGCCCTGTAGGTGCTGAACTTATTTCTTGCTGTCTTGCTAAATCGTTTTTCTGCTGATCAGCTGACTTCAAAGCAAGAGAAAAAGCCTGTGCAGTTTAAGAAACAAATTCGTAAAATAATCCTTTTGGCAAGATTTAGAAAATCAAAAAAACTCTATCCTGGCAAAATGAATTCTGCAGAAAATATCCTCTCCTCCTCAATGAACACACTAAAAGATGAAGAGTTGGGTAATAAGAATGTTGCATTTGTGGGCATTACCTTTAACACAGGACCCATAGCACCAGGTACGTCACATTTGTTTATCCTGTACAGAAAAAAACAACTAATGCATATTTATATGAAATAATCAATATTATGTCGTTGTACAACCAAAATGTTTTGTTTTTTGCATTTAGACAGTATACATAGAACAAAACTCTGAACAGCATTGCACATGTTAACTATATTGAGAAACAAGAAGATAACAGATAACATATAGGTATCATCTTATAGTCTTATAGTGCATTTTAGGTCCTCCTCACTTGTACAATTATATTTAGGAAGCTCAGAATTGTAAGTGTTTGTTGTAGATGCTTGCTAGCATTTTTTGCTATGTTGAGCTTATGACCTCTGGCTTTGTATTTTATTGGGAATTGTTTTGTATCATCTTTATATGTTTATGTTTGTATCGCTATGGCTTGTGCATTGGCTTTCATCTAAAGTTTGTAACTGCTTTCTGTCAGTTAATGCCAGGATCCTGTCCATATACGTGACAACCCTGTTTGGATTCTGTCTTTGGAATAAACATACCTTCAACGTTATCCATTTTCCGTCCACTAATATATTCCGACATTTTTGCAAGTGTAAACTGCTATACAATTAGGGAACTCAGTGGCATATTTCGGAGGGCCTTACTCATGCTTGTACCACGCAACGTGGTACATGTACAACGCAAATCCCCAAGTCATATTTATGAAGTCTCGCAAAGCCACTTTGTGTGCCTTTGAATGGCTTCACAAACATGAAGTAATACATCGCAGCACAAATCACTGTATTGCCTTATTCTGCGCAAGGGAGGCATTCCATGGGCATTGCAGTGGGTGTTCCCACACAACTCCCATGGTTTTTAAAGCATTCCCAGATTTACTAGGGCAAAACAATCATGGACTATTTGTATGGGAACATCAAAGAGGTGCAGGCATTTCAGGATGACTTTATAGTGTGGGCAAGCACAGTTCTAGATCACAATTACACACTGTGTAAAGTTTTGCACATCTGTGAGCAAGTGGTTTATTAGTTGGAGTGGATTGATTCCAATACTAGTAATAAAGTCACTATCTTGCTAGGTTCAGTCAAAGGTTTCACTCATTTTAAACCTGAGCTAAGCCCCTTGTAGCTGTGGCACAGAGCTACAAGGGGTAGCTCTGTACTTAAACATTTAAAAAGTTGATAACATAACTCAACAAAAATCCAAGTCTAATTTATGTAACTGAAGCAGAATTCAATAAACATCCAATAAGGAGAAATGGAGATGTGAATTGTTAAGATTTAAGTGAAAACAGAGCTGGAAAGCCAAAACGTCAATGGTAGTCAAGGGTTGTGGTAGACCAGACCTATATGTGATTTGAGGCCAATCACAATGGAACATGTATAGGATACACCATGCAGATTGGCCTAGTTAGGGCCTGGAAGTAGGAAAGTTTAAACATTTTTGTAAATCACAATTTGAAAAGTGCCAGTTTTATTTTTCTGAAGAAAAACTCTTCTCTGAGTGGGACTAATCTGAAATTCAGTCTGACACCATGGAATTGCTTGTGTGATACTTTTCAAAGTCAGTCCCCTTGAATGTCTGGAACAAAAGTTTTGAAAACGTTTTCAACTTCTTTAGGTGCCCAAACAACCACAGAGTACACTTCCAAGGATCCATGATGTCAGAGAAACCTGTAGTGACTCTCATGGTGTCAAAGCAACAGGAAAAATCAGTCCAGGATCAGTTGCCACTGGTCAGATGGGAATTTTCACAATAATGTCCTTTTCAGCTTTTTTATGTTCCTGAAGTCACCCAGGGATCAGCCTTATGATTCTTGGAGAAACTTTTGTCTTTGGTCCTTTTCCCAGGTCACATATGGCAGGTACAGCATGTTTAGTCCGCCTCGTATACTTTCACAATTCCAGCTGTATTATGAGGATGGCTTGGTAAGGAAGCAACTTTGTAGGGTTCAACAGCCTATAGGTGGGGGACACTCTAAGACACCCATAGTTCCTCTCTGACAGGTAGTGTAAAGGCTTGTGGGCCTGACCTACCTGCTTTTGCAGTAGTTCCTCCTTTTTTTGCAAACAGGCCGGAAATGCAATTGGAAGGGCAAATCGAAGATGGCAAAAGTCTTCTGCCACACTAACCTTAGGTTGGAATTACTGGGGTATGAGCGAGGAGTGTATTATGGTAATCCTACTTTCCTCCCACATCTAAAACTTATATCCAGTTTGAAGCAGATGCTGTTACGGCATCAAACCCAGAGATAGATGTCTGGCAGGGCAGAAGAGGGTACTTCACAACCTGACAGGTGATATATAAGAATTGTTCTGGCATTCTGTTTGCTTCCTTTGAAGGAAGCAACACCTTTGCATGTGCTTCAGAAACACTTGTCATGTAGTTTTTGAAACTTGCATGCCAACAGGAGGGGCAAAGCCTCCACCTTGCATATTATATTCAGCTCAGAGTAGTCTAGTCTTTTCTGCCCATTCCTATGAGAAATGGCACACCTCATTCCAGACTGAGCACTGGATTGATGTAGCTGACAAGCTAATGCTTATTAACCTCCTGCAAACTCAGGAAGGTGAATTTCTAAAAGTTACTTTTCCTAATATTTTTAAATATCCAACTTCACCATTAAATTTGATTTTTAATAACTTTCAAAAAAAAGTAGTTTATGTATTTTTCTAGCTGGTCCCTTTCCTGAGTAAACAGTAGTAGTATTTTAATATGCACTCTGTTTTTTGCATAGGGCAGTTAAACCTGCCACAGTGAAAATTGTGTTCTGGGCCTTGCCAGTGCTTAATTTGTGGAAAAAAAATAAGTACAGGGGCCCTTGTCAGGAGGCCACTGCGGCTTGCACGATCCATTGCCCCTGCCAGTGCTGCCAATGACAATACAAACTTAACTATTAATCATTGCACCAAAAAGTATGCCAATTCATACTGTTTCAGGCTCCCAAATCTAAAGGAATGGCTTGGGTGACAGTTATTAGTCATTGTTAATGTATATTCAGTTAATAAACAATTGTTGTTGTGCTCATCCCAAGTTAGGCAGACTGTCATAAAAGCTGGTGCTGACATTTAAGTACGAATGACGAGCATCGGAAACCACCGGCTCAAATTAATCACTGGCCTTGTCACTGTGGGGACTTTAAAATGTATTTTCTATATGTGCCACATTAAAATACATTGCACCCTACTTTGTGGGCTACAAGGTCTAAACAGGGGTGACTTAACTTGCGCTCTGCAGGTTTGAACTGCAGCAGTCAGGGTGCAATGGTAGCCCTAGAGTCATGTTTTCCTTGTCACACTAGTGGATGGCATAATAAGTGCTGCACTCCACAGGGGACTTTTAACTTTCCACCCCATAGGGGCAGTTTCTTTACCATATACTATTGTTTTTTTTAGGAGAGTTAATTAAAACACCAATCAGAGGTTAGCGTATTCTACATGTTTTGGGGGTTAGAGCACACACACTGGGCACTGGACAGCAAATAAATGCATGCTTTAATCAGATGGAATGTCTTGGTCAGACTATTTCTTTATAGGGAATTAGTCCTGAGTCCGATCTATTAAATGTCATCAAAATAGTCTCAATTACTTAAGAGAAGGATTTCTTCAAGTCCTTTTCAGGAATTAGTGAATATTATGCGTGGTTCATTTGTGGTTATGCAGAGTGTTGAAACATTAAGTATGTTACTGAGAAAAGGTAGAAAGTATGTTTAGGGTAAGGGACAAGATGAAGCATTTGAACAAGTTAAAGATTAGGGGCCTCATTTATGAAAAGTTACGCATTGCTGCGAGAAAACAGCAGTGCGTCACTTTTCATTGCACCCTTCTTGGGACACCAATTATGTGTTAAATTTAAAATGTGACGCATTATGTAGCAAGGAGTTACAGATTCCTCAGTATTTCTGACGTATCTGCAGGCGCAAAAATTATGCATTGGTGGAGTGTGTCACAAAGGTGTCACAACTCCAGCAATGGGTCATAACACATTGGCAGGTCCCATGTTAAATGTTCCTGCATCAGTCTTACTCCTGCAGGTGTAAGATATTTACGCATTTGCGTCCTAGAAGTGGAGCAGTGAAATCTTATAGTTTTACAGCGTCACTTCTACAACCCTTTTTTCGGTCAGAACGCACCCCCGCATACATTTTAACTAGCGCAGGTATAATGTGGCATAGGGGTTTACAAAGTGACACATCTACCTAGATGCGTCACTTTGTAAATATAAAGGCCCATAGATAAGCCCCTTGATTGTGACTGCACCATTTCTAAAACCATATGTGAGTGGTGTAAAATGCACATTAACTGCTGTTGGTAGTGCTGTTGGATTCACAGTGTTTTTTTGTCAAAAGGTGAACAACAAAGAGAACACTGTAGTGTGTGTTTAACATGCTTTGCATCGTGCCTAAAAAACATAATAGCACCATCAAGAGAGTGGCACAGCCTGTATGTGGGCTGTTGATAAATGTAAAACATATCTCTAGTGCTCTTGTTTTAATTTTGACATGCATGACAAGCAGTTGGTGTACTTGATGAGTGATAATGGTGTGCGAGGGGCTGTCCCTAGTGAGGAGTGGCTAGATGCAAATTGTAATGATTTTAGGTCCTATCCACAAACTGCATTTTGTAGTATGTTTTGTAGTACTGCAAAACGTACTAAAAAATGCTATTCAAAATCCCTATGGGGTGTTTACAACACCACCTCTCCTGTCTTTTTCTGGGCGGAGATCTCCACAAGGGTGGAGTCTCCCCACACATAAGTATATGGTTTAGTAATAAAGGTGGAAGTGACTGAGAGGAATGGCTGGAAATGTGGAATACTTTCTACTAAAGAGGAGGTGACCAAGGAAGGGTTGGAGAGGTCTTTAGGGAGGGATGTCTACCTGCAGTGCTTAGTTTGTAAAATATTAAGAGCAGGTGCTCAAATTTATTTAGGAGGCCGGACCCACTTCCTCTCGGCTTCACCCACTTCCTCCACTGGCTCCACCCACTTACTCTATCAGTCCTCCACATACATCCTCAACTGACACTGATGAAAGCAGATGTAATAGTGTGAAATAATCTATCCTGCAACCCTAGATAGTGTACGGGGTAGGTGGTGTTCCCCACAGAGCTGAAGGTAGGATAGTGGTGGATGTGTGCCACTGCTTTAATAATAGGGTTCCTCCTAAGTGGTTGCGATAGGCACCTTCGAGCAAAAGGTGATAGAGGGATTCTTGCTTTGGTGCAGTGTCCAGTGTTTGGGAGGGCGGGCTAAGTAAGTTGCTTTCAGTGTTGGAAAGGCAGGCCCTTTCTGGAAGTAGCCTCCCAGCCACCATTGAAACAGGGTAACTAACCCCTTACAATCTAGTGGCTCAGCCCCTCTGTATTTTCAAACCCTGTGACACATACTAGGGGTAGTTAGATAACAATTGGAACTGCATTACATTTTGGAAAATACATATACTAACATGGTTGAACCGTTACGTTCAGAGTTATTTTTGTTTTGGTATCTGTTTGTATAAGTTTATAGTTGTCTTTTTTAGATTCTCATACTCTGAGGCAGACGGTGAGTTTAAGGTGGCGGAGATTTCCATAGAACACCACATAACACATTATCGGATAAATACTCACGAAACTATGCTGTGGCCTAATGAAGAAGAGTTCAAATTAACTATCAGGAACTCAGGCTACATTGCTTTGCTGGAATGCAACCAACCTTGATTTTTCAGTTTTTTTGCATATAGCGCAAACTCAACCCAAAGGTTTTGTAGTGCCTTACATGAGCATCAGTTACATTACCCACCTGAGCACCGAAACCACAGGCACAAATTAAGCACTGAAAAAGGGGAGTTGCTCTAGGCCGGTGGGTAAAACAAAATTTGGATTGTTTATGCCATTTAGTATGGGATGTGAGCTTAATACCCAGATAATCTATGTCCAGAACCCCATCAAGCGAATGACTATAATGGTGCAAGTCAATTTTAAATAAGGGTTTAAAAGAGGTTGTCCCTCAGTAACTGGACACAAAGTTGGTGCACCACTCCATGTTTTCAGTTAAGTAATCTACGTGTGACAACACATTTCAAAATTAAGGGGTCGATTATGTTGGTGGGTGGATCGCCACCGCCCGTATGGCGGTGGCGATCCGCCCGCCAATTACCACCGTCCCCTACCATTTTTTCCCTGCGACATTACAATGGCGGGGTGACCCCGGTGGACGGAAAGACCGATCGCCGGTTTTCCACCAGTCGACTCGTCGACCAGGCTGAAAAAGGGCATGATATGGTGCTGCTGTCTGCAAGACACCGCTATCCATATCATGATGCAGGCTGAGATATGCCTTTCCATGGCGGGTTCACTTGGGGGCTACCCATGGTACCCCCTACATTTGCAAGCACAAGGTGGCAGGCACCGCGCGTTGCCTGTCAGTTTGTGCATTCAAATGCACAAAATGCATATTGTACCTTGCGGTGGGTGCTGCTTGCAGCACTGCCCGCCGCAATGTATAAAATGTGGGATGTGCCCGCCAGTGTGGCGGGCACATCTGAATTCATATGGCGGGACCGCTGCAACAATGGTGGGCGGTCCCTTTTGCCATTCAGCCCACCATCGCAATAGACCCCTTAAACTCAGCACTGAAAACAAGATCCTTTTTCAGTACTGGAAGATGTGGCAAACTTACTAGTAATTGTCAACACAGGGAGCGTGCTAACATTCCAACAGATGAAACTGCCAGAAAGATGGCAGACTGCTGCAGTAAAGTTAGTCACTCACTTCTGTGTTTTGCCAACTCCAGTATTCAGAACTGACATTTGCTTTACATGAAACACAGGTTCAACACCAGTTTACATTGCATTGGGTAGCATTATTTGAACACATGCACTTCTCATTACAGGCACTATGATTGTCTGCTTTCTTGGAGTCATAAGTACAGGGCACGAAGAACCATGCTAAGAATAGTCAAATGGAAATGTATGGGCTTGTTTAGAGCCTGACAGGTGGCCTGCCAGCCTGTCGGGTCACCAGAGGATGTCTGCCACATTTAGTGATCACTATCCACCTGGTGGAGATCTCTAGGCTAAGTGTATTCCCCACTTAGACAGATGCACCTTCTGCACAACTCAGTATCGAGTAAGCTACTATGATTTTTAGCCCACTCTGCATTTGGACCAAGTAGTGAAGGTTTATGCTACTCCAAGGTTGGGTGAAATGCATGACTTTTGCATGAATTTCATATGCAAATAGCTTACCTCTAACATTCATACATAAAAGTCTGTCTCACCAATCAATAAGACCACTTTATAATGCATGAAGGCTATGTTCCATTCGGCTCTGAACATGTGGGAAGCAGATTACACACTGAACTCAGCATGGAGATTAACCTAATACACTATTTTACAACATCTGAAAGATTCTGACAAGTAAGGCAAAATGTGCAGGGAATGCACAGCAAGTGAGAAAGTAGAACAGGAGTGGAAATATTTGGAGCTCCTTCTTGGAGAGCTGTAGCCTGACCAGTTAGTAAAGTACCAAAGTTTCTGTTTACTCTGTATGCTTCTGCTGATAAAAAAAATGTAAAAGAAAAAAGAATGATGTTAAGTGTTCTCATTTTATACGTAATCTTCTGGTGGTTCATACCCATTAGAATATTCTTTCAAATGTTTGGAATACAAGAGGCCACCATCAAAATAATTTTTCCACCTGGAATGTAAAAAACAACGTGTCAACTATGCACCAAAGTAGAAAAGGGTGGCGAAAGGTACGAAATTGCCTGACAGTGTGTTTAGACTAAGGCCACGCCTCAAACAAAAACTGGTTGATTTTATTAGAATGTACCTTCACTTAAATTGTAACAACGTGGACAAAGTGTGAAAGTCACTCCTACAACATCCCAATTCACATCAGCACATGCAGAGGAATCAAGGAGAACCACGTAAACTGTCTAGTCAAATAAAAACAACAAGCTGGTCAAACTCTCAATGTGAACACATCTCGTTTTATAGCTGTCCAAGGTAATGACCTCAATAAAATATCAAGTTACCTGTCCTTGTTGACAAATGTTGCCGTGTTGGTGCAAGAGTGAAAACTGGTCATAAGTGCTGTCCATGGTTTTTAAAATGTCAGATTGTTTAACATGAATGTGATAAAGATAAAAAACAGACCCAGTTTGTAATAAATAATGAATCAATCGTGAGTGTGAACAGAATGCAAAAAGACAAAAACAACAGGAACGAAGCAGCAACATGACTCTTGATGCATAGTGACTGGGGGTCATTACAATGGTGGAAGGCCCGCCACCGCCAGCAGTGCGGAGGCGGGTCTTCCGCCATCGAAAAGAATTCCCCATTGCCACATTACGATGGCGGGGGGAATCTTACCACGACCGTGGTGGGTGCAAAGACCGCCCGCCACGGATCCGCCTCAGGCAATCGCCACGATTGCCTGGCAGAGCAGTCAAAATAAGTAAATTGGTGGTGGTGCCTAGCAAGCCCATCTGCCAAATTACGATGCTGGTTACAGCCAGCATTTCCATGGCGGCAAAACCGCATGGAAAGGCTGGCAGGGGTTGGTTTTGGGGACCCGTTGTGGTCCCCCCTTTTGTTGGGGGAGGTGTGGGTACACTGGGGGATACCCATGGTACCCCTATGTTTTGCTGCACTTAGAGGCAGGCACCATGTGGTGCCTGTCACTTAGTGCAGTGAAATGCACAACCAGCATTTTTGATATTGCAGCGGGTGCCGCACTCAGCAGCACCCGCAGCAATGTTAAATTGAAAATTGCAACCGCCATGGTGGCGGTTGCATCCTAATTCAGAGTGAGAAACCGTTGCACGCATGGTGGACAGTCCCAATCCCCGGAACAATGGCAGTCAGATGAAAGTTGGACCGCCATCGTAATGATCCCCATTATTTCAGAAAGAACATAAATTCCATGCCACAGAACCTGGTAGGGTTACTATAGGTTTGAGTAGGCTGCTTAACATATGTGCGATTAAATGAAAAATATGAACCCCTCCATAGTTGCCTGAGAAATAAGTGCATGTGCTAAACCTCAAAAATCACTGCCAGAAAGTAAGCACTGTCTACCCACCTACAAAAGATTAATTCCATTCCTATTCACAAACTGCACTTCTAAAATGACTACAGCCAAAAAGAGACCCAAAACAGTAGTAAGTTACTCAAAAGTGTAGCTCAGAGCTGAAGTATGTCCTTCACCACAAATGGCCAGCCACTGGTGCTGAAACATCCCCCTATAGAAATGATGAGAGTTAGTGGCTTAAAATAAAATGATATTGGATTTTTTTTTTAATTAAACTAAGTTCAAATAAATTATCTGAGTCAATTTACATAATTAAAAATACATCTAATTAAATGTTTAAAACATCCAGAAAATATAAAATTTGAGTAACTTTTTTGCATTGAAAAATTTATGTAACAATACATTTTATCGAATACGATCACATTAGTTTCAATTAATTGAATAAATCACTTTTAACAATAATTAATTCAGGTGGAAATCCCTTTTTTTATTTTAAACCTGAGGAGAATAATTTTAATGTGATTTAAAATATTTTAACTAGTTTACTTTTCATTCAAAATTCAGCAGCTTTGTTTTTCTTTAATTCTACATTTAAAATAAATACAAAATAAATTACATTCATATTTAACATAAAAAAAATGTAACTAACTTTTTTGCTTTTCCCTGTACTTAACCATAGGGAGACTCTGAAATCAGGGCATAGATCTCCTTATGGAAAAGTATACGGAAGAATGTCCTATACGTTACCACAGGGAGATCTCTACCCTTTTAGCGGAGCACTCAACATCGTAAATTATACTGAAAATATATATTTTTTAAAGTTATAAAGGTTTGTAAAAATATTTTAATGTTAAAGAGTAATGTAAACAAATGTTCTATAGGTATTTTAAATGAAGAAATCAAGAAAAAAATGGTTCAACACTAATAACTAACTTTTGGAAAAAACTTTATTAATACAAATATATTAGATTACACTATATATTTTTCTCAAGTTGAAATAAAAACTAGTGTCCCAATAAAAATGGAAACATTTTCTATTGAATTAGGAATTAATTACCATTAAAAGAGCCCTACAGTGTCAATTAAATGGGATTTTCATATGTAAAGTGATCAGTTTACTGATAAATGAAGACTGTTATTCAAAGCAATGTATATCATTAATTAAAAGAAATGCAATTAAATGTTACTAATATTTATTACTATATTAATTTATAAAAAGGTTATTAAAATATTTTAATGAAATGAAAATATGTTCTATATTTATGTAGTTGTTTAATACTAAATTGAAATTATTTATATTTTTAACTATTTTAAATAATGTCATTTCAATTAATAACATTCCCTATGGAGTTTATTTTTAAGTCCCCACCTCCATTATTTTCTATGGTAGGGTTTTGCAGTACCAAGCGCTGGCCATGTGCAGTGCTAGACTTACTACTGTTTTTTTCTTAATTTTTAGCATTTGTAACTTACATTTGTAAGTTAGGCTTCTCCCCCTTTTCAGGCTTGGAGATGTTTAAGTCTATACTTTTGTGTACCTTACACTCAGATGTTTCAAAATGGCCAAAAGTAATTTACTCACAAGTGTAGCTCTATTTTATGAATAGCTTTGTGTGTGTTGAATGATGTAAAGATGTTAGTTGTGCAAGGGTGGCCTCCTGACACGAAGGTATGTGCTTACGAGATTACGCACAGTGGGAAGAGGAGTTTAGCATTGAGATTGATGTTCTCATGCAACAAGTGTGGTTTGTACCGACAGAATCATTGAGACAGAAAACCATTTTGATAGTTCAGCCTGGACATCCAGGAATCACAGGTATGCAGACACACTAACATAAGACACATTTTTGGCCTTTTGTGGATGCACAGGTTAGGATAAACTTTTAAAAGTCAAGAGAAATTGTTGCATAGTGTTGCGTTGCCCGAAAATCCCTAGGAAACGATTGCAAAATGTTGTTCAGGTTCTTTCTCTTTACTCCCTTCAAGCATGAGGTAATATAGTGTATGATTTTTTTTTAAGGTGAATTTATTATACGCTTATGTCAGCAACCACAACTGAAGTTTTGGATTTTCTAAACAGTGTTTCAGATTTGGGAGGTGTTTCTGAATAAGTGGGCGCGGTGGTGACGGTCTCTGAAGGCCAATTTTGTACTAATATACTAGTTTGTAGGATTGTTATCATCATTGCTGTGAACAACTCAGACAGTGGGATTGCTGATGCCACCAGGGAACCGCCGCTACCTGAGGAGGTGGGGTGGTCCTGAGACCCCAATATGCTTGGTGGGGCCGCTGTGGTCCCGCCAAGCATATTCCGATTTTCCCCTCCCCCAGGGTTTACATGGCAGTTGCCCCTCCATGTAAACTCTGGAGGAGAGGAAACAAACGAGGCCCTACGGGCCCCCTTGTGCCTCACTCCGTATGAATGTACATCGGGACTGTGTCCATCAGTTCCTGCACGGCATGGACTTTTGATTACATTCTGTGCAGGAACTTTTTTTGACGTTCCCAGTGCCAAAAAAAAGCCTGCCAGACATGAGAAAACTGGTAATCTGGTGGGTAGCCTCACCACAGGTTTGGCGGTGCGGCATCAGGGCTGACTCATTGCTGCAGCGTCAAACTCATAATCAGGCTCCTAGTGTCTAACAATCAGGCATCCTATATGTTAGATTCAATTATATATTTTGGGAATTTCAATGGCCTAAACTTATTGTAGATGGCCTTTGCTAGAAATTGGGTTTCTGCTTGGCCGAGGTATACACCCTTTCATACCAGGAACTACAATCCTAGTCAGGGTAAGTCACAACACACCCTAAATTATCCTGTGCTCACCCTCTGGTAGCTTGGCACAGAGCAGTCAGGCTTTACTTAAAAGGCAAAGTGTAAGTATTTGTGTGACACATAAAAACACTCCACCCTAGTTTAGAAAAACGGAAAATACGTGATTAAATAAAACAAGACCAAAACGAAAAAATCAAATCAGTAGAAGTCACGATATGAATTTCCGAAGATTAAATGCAAAAATAGCGCTTAGAAGCATCAGGTGCTCAAAAAGTTAATTGGTCGCACTGGAATGGGACAAGGTCAAGAGTTCAGGCTGCCTGCAATGGAGCATAGGCCTGATAAAGGACCCGCGCATGGATTCAGGTTGCATAAAACAGGATGCTAGGTGAAGCAGAGCGATGTGTTGTTGATCCACACGCAGTTGGGGTTATGCACCCATTTTTTCCACACAATGGCAGTGGTGCATCTGTTCCGTGAGCAATGCGCCTGTTTTGAGATACATCAGTTCTGAATGTGATGCGCCGGGTTTCTCCCTGCTGTAGGGGCAATGTGTCGATTGTCTCCAAGCAGTGGCGGTGATGCATTGGTTCCAAAGTGGAAGTTCTGGAGGCGATGCAGTGGTTCCAAGTGCAATGCCTCGATCTTTCTGCAATGGCGGTGATGTATCGGTTCCGATTGGTGCAACGGTGTTGATTGGTAGGTTCTGGCAGATGCAGCACCAGGACTAGGCTAGCATAACTTGGCAGGGCAGAGCAGAGCAAGGCTTGCAGCAAGCAAAGCCCAGGTGCTGTTTGGAGGTAGAAGAGAAGTCATTGATATCACTAAGGCTATCCCTGTAAGGACTGTGACTGCATCCGCTGTGACCTGGGCACCGTTGGGGATGTTTACCTGTGATGTGATTAGAATGAGGAGAAACTGTTCTGCAAATGATACGGCTGAAAAAAACCTCAAAGAAAGTGAAAAACGATGTATGAGGAGAGGATACAAATACAGAGACATAAAAGAAGGCCTAGAGCGGGCAAAAGTAATTCCACAAGCAGAAACTCTGATCACCAAAGTAAAAAATCAAACAGAAGATACAACAAGGTTAATTTTGACCTATAGCAAAGAGAGATTCAAAATCAAACAGATCCTACAAAAATATTGGAATGTTCTAGAAAAAGATCCTGACATAGGAAAAACAATTGGATCCAGACCCAATATAACGTATCGCAAAGTTGCATCCTTTAAAAGATAAACTTGTGAATAGCGATTTCGTATCACAGAATCCAAAAACCTGTCTGACAGAAAAACAAAAAGGATTTGTTCATTGTAACAAATGCAAAGCTTGCAAAATTGGCAAATCTATGACCAGCATCAAGGACTTCAAAGGGAAGACATTCATGATAACTGAAAGAATCACGTGTGAGACAGCTTACGTTGTCTATATGATTGAATGTACGGACTACGCTACATTGGTAGCACCATCTGTCCTCTTCGCAAGCGGATACTGGAACATAATAATACTATCATTTGTAGAGCGTGAACAGTTACCTCCTAAGAGATGTCCCGGCGCTGTAGCAACTGGTAGTGTACAAGGCAGCCTACGTGAAACTGAGAGTCCAAGGGATTAGTCTTGATTGAAAAGCCAGGTTTTGGCTGCTTTCCGAAAAATGGTTTCAGGGGTGATTTGTCGCAAAGCGTTTGGCAAGGCGTTCCAGAGCATGGCAGCCTGAGAGAAAAGGATCTGCCCCCTAGCCGAGCTTTCCTAACTCGTGAGGTGCATAGCAGGTTCTGGGAACCTGATCGGAGAGAATGAGGCTGCTTATACGCGCCAAGCCTCTGCTTCAAATAGTCAATCAATCAAGACATTTATAGAGCGCACTACCTACCCGTAGGGTCTCAAGGCGCTGGGGGGGGGGGGTGCCGCTACTGCTCGAACAGCCAGGTCTTGAGCTTCTTCCTGAAGGAGGGGTGGTCTTGGGTCAGGCGCAGGTCGGCCGGGAGGGAGTTCCAGGTCTTGGCGGCCAGGTAGGAGAAGGACCTTCCTCCTGTAGTGGCTCTGCGGATGCGTGGGACGGCGGCGAGGGCGTGGCTGGCAGATCGGAGGTGGCGTTTGGGAGCGTAGAAGTTGATGCGGTTGTTGAGGTAGCTCGGGCCTTGATCGTGGAGAGCTTTGTGTGCGTGGGTAAGGAGGCGGACGGTGATTCTCTTGTTGACCGGGAGCCAGTGCAGGTCTCTTAGGTGTCCGGAGATGTGGCTGTGTCGTGGGATGTCGAGGATGAGTCTGGCTGAGGCGTTCTGGATGCGCTGGAGTCTCTTCTGGATCTTGGCGGTGGTTCCGGCGTAGAGTGCGCTGCCGTAGTCCAGTCGGCTGGTGACGAGGGCCTGGGTGACGGTCTTCCTGGTCTCTGTGGGGATCCACCAGAAGATCTTCCGAAGCATGCGCAGGATGTTGAAGCACGACGAGGAGACGGCGTTGACTTGCCTGGTCATGGAGAGGGAGGAGTCCAGGATGAAACCCAGGTTGCGTGCGTGGTCCGTCGGTTTGGGTGCGGTGCCCAGGGCGGGGGGCCACCAGGAGTCATCCCAGGCGGAGGGCGAGGAGCCCAGGATGAGGACCTCCGTCTTATCTGAGTTCAGTTTCAGGCGGCTCGTCGTCATCCACTCGGCTACCTCTCTCATCCCTTCGTGCAGGTTGGCTCTGGCGGCGGCGGGGTCGTTAGTCAGGGAGAGGATCAGCTGGGTGTCATCGGCGTAGGAGATTATGTTGAGGTTGTGTTGGCGTGCGATGGCCGCAAGGGGGCTCATGTAGACGTTGAAGAGAGTAGGGCTCAGCGAGGATCCTTGAGGGGCAGGATCCGTGGAATGCCTGAAAGGCTAGGGTTAGGGACTTCAAACTTATTCTATTGGTGACCGGCAGCCAATGCAGTTCCTTGAGATGCGGAGAGATATGCTGCTTGTATGGGATGTGTTTGATCAATCTTGAAGCCGCATTCTGGACCATCTGCACTTTCTTTATCTGTTGCATTGGGAGGCCTAAATACAGGCCATTTTTGTAATTCAGACGAGAGGTTACTGTGGCATGGACCACCGACCGGCGACTGTTCTCTGGCAGAAGGTGTGGAGTTTTACACAGGTTTCTTAAACTGCCAAAGAATGCACCTGTCACCTGTTGAATTTAGGCCGCGAACATTAGGTCCGCCTGCCATTTTACACCCAGGTTTTTTGCGCAGTCAGCGGGGGTGGGAGGGCAGCCCATTTCCTCAGGCCACCAAAGGTCTGTGGTGGGGGGTTGGCTGTTACCGAAGAACAGCACCTCCGTTTTGTCAGCATTCAGCTTGAGTTTGTTGTTGTTCATCCATTGTGCTATATCTTTTAAGCAGCTCTTAAAATTCTCAAAATCTTTAAAAGGAAATACCAACTGGGTATCATCAGCGTAGGAAATCGCCTTCACCCCCTAGTTGGTAATCTGTGAAAATAATGGGGCCAAATAAATGTTGAAGAGCAGTGGGCTCAGGGCCGAGCCCTGTGGGACCCCACACCATAGGAGCTCACGATTGGATGAGCACCAGCATGACAGATGCCCCTGAATCCAGCTCCAGCCTGACCTAGTCCGCCACCTCTATTAGCACGGTTTCCGTACTGAACCCCGCACAGAACCCAGATTGGGTATCGTGCAAGATATTGTAGCTCTCGATAAAGTTGGCCAGTTGTTTCTGCACTATTTTTTCAAGCATCTTAGCTGGTGCCCGTAATAAAGAAATCGGTCTATAATTACTGAGTTCGCCTGAATCCAAATTTCTTCTTAAGAGGGAGGAGCTTTGCATGCTTCCATAGATCTGGAAAGATGCCTGTGGTCAGGAAGGTGTTCCATATTTCAGACAGCACCTGAGAGGAGGAGTTAGCTAACTCATTCCATAATTTCAGAGGGCAAGGGTCCTCTGGTGATCCTGACTTGCAGCACTTGATATCCACCAGAGCCTCCTTCTGTGAGATCAAAGTGAAATTTGAGAGAAGGGGCCTGGAGTTTTTCCTTAACGCTGTGTCAGATTTTACTGTTTCAACTGAGGTTGAAAAGGAGTTGTAAATCTTCCAGATTTTGTTATCAAAGAAATCTGATGTTTCCTCGCATAACTCTATTGAGGGTTGAACACCGATCAGCAACTCGCGAGGTTTAAGGAAGGCATTTACAGCTTTAAAAATCGCTTTGTCAGGTTTATCGGCCTCCTCAAAGCATTTGGCTATGTAATCTCTCCTGGCTTTCTTCATTGATTTCTGCATTTCTTTTAATGATTTTTTATATGTAGCTTTCGCTAAGCTTTCATAATCCACTCTCCACTGTCTCTCAAGCTGCTTACATCTGCTTTTCATGTTCCTCAGCTTCTCCGAGAACCATGGGGCAGAGGGTGATTTTCTAAAAGATTTCATGATTTTGGCTGGTGCAGTGGACTCCATAGCCTCCGCAATCCACTTATGAAGGGTCGCGGAATCAGCATTGGGGTCCCTAGAAAGTGCAGGTTGGCTGTCCAACAGCACAGGGCCTAAAAGCTGAGCTGTGAGCTTTTCCAGTTTCCTTTCACAAAACAGCGAGAGCTATCTGGAAAATGTGATTTGTCCAGATTGAAGGAGAAGGGCACAAGGAAGTGGTCAGACCACACCAGCTGTCTCGGGGCTTTGCTTTTTAGAGGCGGCATGTTAGAAAAGACGAGGTCCAAGATATGTCCTGCTTTGTGAGTGGGAAAGTTAACAACTAGGGGTAGATTGGCCCCTTCGAGAAAGGAAACTACCTGCCTGGCTTGCGTGCAAGAGGGGTCATCTACGTGCAGATTAAAATCCCCCAGTACAGTAAAGTTGGAGAATAAAAGAGATTTCTGCGCAATGTAATTGCGGAGTTCTACGTGAATATGAGGTAGGCAGTCAGGAGGTCTGTATACTAACAGACCTGCAAAGGAGATTGTGGGGTTCACCTTAATACAAAAATTAAGGCCTTCAATGACGCCCATATTTGTCAGTGATGAGCATGCAATCTCCCAGTAGTCTTTCATAATAATCGCCACTCCACCTCCTCTTTTTTCTCCTTGCCTATTCGAGCAGCATATTTTGAAACCTGCCAGAATAGCAAGTGCCACAGCAGTAAGAGACTCATCTTTCAGCCATGTTTCAGTCAAAAACATGATCTCATACTCAATCTCAGCCAGAAGTAACCAAAGATCCTCTGCATGTTTAGACAGGGATCTGCAATTAATTAAGCACGCCCTAATGTTATCCTTAGGCTCACTCTGCTCTCTTTCTGCAGCTATTGAGTCACCGTGGGATCCAGCCTCCTCTGGCGCCCAGTAACACTCCGTGCATGGGCTTATGAGCCGATCAAGAGCCGGTAGACAATTATGTGCTGTGGTGCAAGAATTCACCTTCAGGGCTAGTAGCAGGTTGTCTGGACAACTGAATTTACATCCGTTTTGTTAACAAAATGGGCAGCATGGCTGGCGCTGGGCGCGATCCAGCGTGCACGGACGCAGATGGGCTTGCCTTTGGCACGCCAGCGGCGCGCCCGCTGAGCGCGCCCGCTCTGCGGCCGGATACACATGCTACTTAAGAGCTGCCCCCAACCAGAAGTGTTAGTGTTGGGGGCGGAGCCTCATCCCTCCACGCAAAGAGCACTCAGCTGCGGTTGAACGGGGACCGGCCCGGCGAGAAAGTACAAGTACAGGTAGGAATAAATTTAAAAGTTAGGATCGCAATACAAATACAATAAAAAAAAAAAGGATTTTTAAAACAAACAAACAGGGGCACCCCCACTGTAGCGCAATGGCGCCTGCAACACCGGTCACCTAGGCTTACAGCGCGCTGCCACCAATCGCTGCTCGGCCAAACACACCTGCTGCTTAAGAGCTGCCCCCAACCGGAAGTGTTAGTGTTGGGGGCGGAGCCTCGTCCCTCCACGCAAACAGCACTCAGCTGTGGTGGAACGGGTACCAGCCCGGCGAGAAAGTACAAGTGCAGGTAGGAACAAATTTAAAATTAGGATCGCAATACAAATAGATTTTTTAAAAAGACAAGGTTTTTAAAACAAACAAACAGGAGCACCCCCACTGTAGCGCAATGCCGCCTGCAACACCGGTGACCTAGCCTTATGGCGCGCTGCCACCACTCGCCATCTGAGAGCCATTCACAATAAAGATATGAACTATGTGATATCAAAACATCTTCACACACAACACAAAACAAACTGGGAGATCATACGATATTTTGGAATCACAACTATCCCAACCCACGAAAGAGGGGGAAATGGCACTCTTAAACTAAGAAGATTGGAATCGCGCTTCAAAGTTCAAAACTAAGACTCCTTTTGGGCTTAACGGAGATGAAGAATTACATGTACACCTATAATTGTTTAAAAAACTGACCTGGCACTTTAATATTAGGGTACTAAACCCGAAAACAAATTGTTCCTAAACAAAATCAAAAAATATGCAAGTCACTCTCAAAATAGGTATTGTACCAAGAATAAAAAAAGAGAAAATGGACGATACCATAATGCGCATAACAAAAGCGCTAATAAAGTTTGTTCAACTTGAAAAAAAAATAAAGTTTGAGAAGGTAAATACTTGCTAAACACTGCAAAGTGCATTATAATACTTGGAAAATACTGTCAGAGTGCCAACATAAACATATGTACTAAAGTACAATGTAAATTCATTAAATGTCACTCGTTTGAAAATACAAGTCCAAGAATGCATCGGAACTGGGAACATAAACCTGGCCAGGACGCTCCCCCCACCGCTCCAGCGTTCCCT
Organism: Triturus cristatus; assembly: GCF_964204655.1. NCBI lineage: Eukaryota > Metazoa > Chordata > Amphibia > Caudata > Salamandridae > Triturus > Triturus cristatus. Next base: position 349,281,357 of record NC_140581.1, read on the forward strand.
GCTGGTGCTGTGTCCTCTGTCTGCTGCCCCTTGCTGCTGCTGGGAGTTCGAGGCCCTCCTCCACCCGCAGGCTCCCACCTGTGCCTCATCCCTGGTGGCCCAGTGGTGGGCGGTAAGTATTCGGTCTGATCTGCTGCCTGTTTCCTGTATTTGTATTGTATTTATTGCCTGTTTTTCTGTGTGCTGCTTAAATAACTGTTGCCTGTGTTTTTGTTGCCTGTTTCTTTTCTGCTGTGCCTCAAGTTCTTCACCGCCCCGCTCCCCGCACTCCTTTCCCACTGCTGCGTCCCCTGCGGTCCCGCCCCCCTCCTCTCCCATGCGCTTCCCGCCACCCGCCTCCCAGCTGCTCCTCCCTCCCTCCACCCCTTGTTAATGCAGGACGCTGTGCGGCCGCGCCGCTGGCGTGCCGGAGGTGCGCCAGGGGCAAGCTCGTCTGCACCCGTCCGTGCATGGACCACGCCTCGTGCCAGAACCCCTGAACCCCGCGCACCCCAACACACCTTACCCAGCCTCAGCTACGACGCCGGCTCCCTCCACGCTCTCCACACCGGCCAAGACCAACGCTGCAACCAGGCCACCCCGAAACGCACCCACGGACCCTTTTCCTGCCACTGCTGCAGCTTCACCTGCGACAGAACCACCAAACCATCAAGGACCAGACCCAACCACCTCCGCTGCATACTCCTCAACACCCACTCCGCACGCAGACACGCCATCGAGCTCTGGGACCGGCTCGACGCCACTGCCCCGGACGTAGCATTCCTGACCGAGACGTGGAGGAACGACTCCTCTGCACCAGACATCGCCATTGCCATCCCAGACGGCTACAAGATCACCCGCAGGGACCGCGCCAACGGCATCGGAGGAGGAATTGCCATCGTCCACAAGTCCACCCTCAAGGTCACCACCCACGCAGACGACACCCTCAACAACGCCGAACACTTGCACTTCCGGATCCACACCGACCCCAACACCACCCTCAGAGGAACGCTCGTCTACAGACCCCCCGGACCCCTTGCCCAGTTCAGCGACTCCATCGCCGACCTCGCCAGCACCCATGCACTCGCCTCCACAGACTACATCCTCCTCGGGGACCTGAACTTCCACCTCGAGAACAACAACGACGTCAACTCCACCACGCTGATCGTTAACCTCACCTCAGACAACTCGTCACTGCACCCAGCCACGCCGCCAGCCACATGCTGGACGCCGTCTTCTCCACAAGCACCCATGTCACCTTCGACCACACCACCGAACACCACTGGACTAACCACCACTGCATTCACTTCACCTTCAAAAAACCAACAACGCACCACCGCACCCAACAACTGCCTCGCCGCAACTGGAGCAAAGTCACCGAAGACCAGCTGCTCACCACCCTCTCCCAGAACCCACCCACCAACCCCACCAACCCAGACACCACAGCCCGCAACCTCAGACAGTGGATTAACGACTGTACCAACACCCTCGCCCCACTGAAGAAACCCTCCAACAGCCTCGATCAGCAAGAGAGCCATCTGGTTCACCGACAAGCTCCTGGCCTCCAAGCGTGCATGCCAGAAACTGTCGAAGAAATGGTTTCATGAACGTACACTGGACAACCACGCAGCCCACAAGGACACCACCCGCAGACACCACCACCTCATCAGATCAGCCAAGAGGTCCTCCTTCAAAGACCGCCTGGATAACAACGCACACGACAGTAAAGAGCTCTTTCTCATCGTTAAAGAACTCTCCAACACCAGCGCCAATGCCAACGACATCCCGCCCTCACAGGAACTGTGCGACTCACTGGCCATCTTCTTCCACCGCAAGATCGCTGACATCCACGACAGCTTCAACACTACGACTGACCCGACCATGCCAGACTCCACCCCTCCTCCAAACACCAACAACGCCAACCGCCTTACCTCCTGGTCCAACGTCAGCGTCGACGAGACACGCAAGGTCATGAACTCCATCCACTCAGGATCTCCGACAGACCCGTGCCCACACCACATATTCAGACAAAGCAGACGCAGCCATCGCCCCCCAACTACGGAAGGTCATCAACATCTCCTTCCAAACAGCGACTTTCCCGGAAAGCTGGAAGCACGCCAAAATCAACGCCTTCCTCAGGAAGCCCAAGGCGGGCCCCAAGGACCTCAAGAACTTCCGGCCCATCTCCCTGCTCCCGTTCCCGGTGAAGGTAATCGAGAAAATCGTCAGCATGCAACTGACCCGCCACCTCAAAGACAACAACATCCTGGACCTGTCCCAATCCGGATTCAGACGAAACCACAGCACCGAGACTGCCCTCATCACCGCCATAGATGACATCAGGCGCCAATTAGACAACAGCGAAACATCAGCCCTCATCCTCCTGGACCTCTCGGCCGCCTTCGACATGGTCTACCATCGCACTCTAAAAACACGCCTCCAAGAAGCCGGTATCCAAGAGATGGCCCTCGACTGAACCACATCCTTCCTCTCCGGCAGATCCCAGAGTGTACGCCTCCCACCCTTCCGATCCGAAGCCCCCGACATCATCTGCGGCGTCCCCCAGAGCTCCTCCCTCAGCCCAACGCTGTTCAACATCTACATGGCCCCCCTCGCACAAGTGGCCCGCCACCACAACCTCAACATCATCCCCTACGCTGACGACACTCAGCTCATGCTCTCCCTCACCAAGGACCCACACACCGCCAAAACAAACATCCACGACAGAATGAAGGCCATTGCCGACTGGATGAGGAGCAGCCGGCTGAAACTGAACTCGGACAAGACGGAGGTCCTCATCCTCAGACCCAACCCCTCGGCCTGGGACAACTCCTGGTGGCCGACCACTCTGGGGACAGCACCAACACCCACTGACCATGCACGCAATCTAGGATTCATCCTCGACTCCTCCCTCTCCATGTCCAAACAGGTCAACGCCGTCTCCTCCTCCTGCTACAACACCCTCTGCATGTTTCGCAGGATCTAGAAGTGGATCCCGACCGAAACAAGAAAAACGGTGACACAGGCCCTCGTCAGCAGCAGGCTGGACTACGGCAACGCACTCTACGCCGGAATCCCAGCCAAACACCTACGACGACTACAGCGCATCCAAAATGCCTCCGCCCGACTAATCGTCAATGTCCCCCGCCACAGCCACATCACCCCCACCTGACAAACCTACACTGGCTCCCCGTTGACAAGAGGATCACCTTCAAACTCCTCACCCACGCACACAAAGCACTCCACGACACCGGACCAGCCTACCTGAACAGCAGACTCAGCTTCCACACCCCCACCCGCCAGCTCTGCTCCACCAGCCTCGCCCTCGCCGCCGTCCCCCGCATCCAACGAACAACCTCCGGTGGCAGATCCTTCTCCTACCTCGCCGCCAAGACCTGGACACCCTACCTACCCACCTACGGCAGACTGAAGACCTACTCGCCTTCAGAAGACTCCTCAAGACCTGGCTCTTCGAGCAGTAGTGAAACTCCCCCCCCCCCTCTCAGCGCCTTGAGACCCTCATGGGTGAGTAGCGCGCTTTACAAATACTGTGATTGATTGATTGATAAACCAACACTATGAAGGGTGAAATTGACAAAGGACTCATGTAACCTTGACAAAGATCATCTCTTGGTCGAAACGTTTGGTGGTGGTAATGGTGGCGGTAATTATGCTTTATTAAAAACCAATGAAAACGTTGGCAGCACTATGTACCTTGATGAACAGCCTATGAATAAGGGGCAGGCACCCTGAAACGCGTAAGGCAATGTAATTTAAACGGAATGCAAATCGGTTTTAAAATACATTTTGGTAATACAAATACACGGCAATCCGGCCGTGGAGCGATGGAACCGCCTCGTGTACTGTGGGAGGTCCGTTGGAGCTTGGAATCATGCCAAGTTTCAAATGCGGGGCAGCAGGTTTGCAAACTACAAACCGACGTGTATTCCTGTAACCCACTGGAGGGTATGAACAATTTTCTTAAAACTTTGAAGTGACATTTTCTATCAAAGGAACAGTGTGCTGAACTGCAAGAACCAACATGCAGCAGTACTTCTCACTGGAGAGAAAGCCCATTGGAGGGCAGTAAACCAATGAAAACGTTGGCAGCACTATGTACCTTGATGAACAGCCTATGAATAAGGGGCAGGCGCCCTGAAACGCGTAAGGCAATGTAATTTAAACGGAACGCAAATCGGTTTTAAAATAAAGGCTTTGGAAGAAGTTACCTGTCTGCCGAGTGCCTGCTCAAACTCAGGACAAATTTTGGTAATACAAATACACGGCAGTCCGGCCGTGGAGCGATGGAACCACCTTGTGTACTGTGAGAGGTCCGTTGGAGCTTGGAATCATGCCAAGTTTCAAATGCGGGGCAGCAGGTTTGCAAACTACAAACCGACGTGTATTCCTGTAACCCACTGGAGGGTATGAACAATTTTCTTAAAACTTTGAAGTGACATTTTCTATCGAAGGAACAGTGTGCTGAACTGCAAGAACCAACATGCAGCAGTACTTCCCACTGGAGAGAAAGCCCATTGGATGGCAGTAAACCAATGAAAACGTTGGCAGCATTATGTGCCTTGATGAACAGCCTATGAATAAGGGGCAGGCGCCCTGAAACGCGTAAGGCAATGTAATTTAAACGGAATGCAAATCGGTTTTAAAATAAAGGCTTTGGAAGAAGTTACCTGTCTGCCGAGTGCCTGCTCAAGCTCAGGACAAATTTTGGTAATATATATATATATATATATATATATATATATATATATATATATATATATATATATATATATATAGATAGATAGATAGATAGATAGATAGATAGATAGATAGATAGATAGATAGATAGATATATGCACATAAATAAATAGACAAACTGGACAATTAAACATTAAGGGGTCAATTATGTTGGTGGGCGATCCGCCAGCCAATTCCCACCGCCCGCCTCTCATTTCCCCCCAACTACATTACGATGGTAGGGGGGACCCCAGTGGACGGAAAGACCGTCCGCCGGTTTTCCACCAGTCGACTCATCGACCGGGCAGAAAAAGTGTTTAATATTAAGATGACTGCGGAGATCACCCTTTCCATGGTGGCAACGCGGCCATGGAAAGGCAAGCGGATCCAGCATTTGGGGGCCTGTTGCAGGCCCCTAGGGTATTGGGGGGGTGCACATGGGGGGTACCTATGGTACCCCCAGCATTTGCTTGCACAAGGTGGCAGGCACCGCGCGGTGCCAGTCACGTTGTGCATTCAAATGCACCACATGCATTTTTTACCTTGCGGCGGGTGCTGCTTGCAGCACTGCCCACCGCAATGTAAAAAATGTGGGATGCGCCCGCAAGTATGGTGGGCACATCATAATGCCAATGGCGAGACCGCCGCACCTATGGCAGGCGGTCCCTTTAGTCATTGCAGTGGCATCGCAGTAGACCCCTAAGTTTTGATGCATAATGGATATAACCATTACCTCATTGAACACATGCAGTGCAAGTGGTTCTATTGTTATGACGTGAGCAACTGATAAAAAGAAAATGATTGAATAAAAAAGCAACATTAGAAACATTAGAAAAATATAAAAAATTTAACTTTTAAAATGCTTGAAAAGAAATAGTTATGTTATTTAATTTGTAAATTTAAGAATTAATACATATTACCTTTTCCCATTATGCTGTCTATATCTATGACATCATGTCACCCAGCACTCCCTATGAAGCGAGGAGATTGTTTGAGCTCTTTGTGTGAGCAAGGCAGGGGATCCTGTCGAAATGCATAACAACAGCACAGCATTTTAAATAAATAAACTTGGAGAAGTAACCTGAGTCAGCAGTGTTGTTTTCCGGTTTCTTCAAAGGACCCGGTGGTGGTTTGGAGATATATATATATATATATATTATCTACTGGCGGTTGCCAGTAGATAGTTATAGTTAGGATCGTGTTTCCATAGGAAATCCGCAACATTCTATTTGGAATAACTTTGGCGCCGATTGACGAATCCTCGCGACATTTTCAAAATAGGTGGGGCGCTCCGCTCCACTCCTTCCCTGAAAGTCTCGGGGGGATTCGTCAAGCGGGGGCTGAGAAAAAGGGGGGGTCCCAAAATGCGTTTTCCCCATGCATTTTTCCATAGGACCTTTAGTCCAAGCTACAGCCCGAACGGCTGAACAGAATTACTTGAAATTTGGCAGAGAGGTAGTCCTCAGGTCAGGGATGTGCCTTTTGCAGGTCTGGTGTAAATCTGTTCAGTATTTCCTGAGAAAATAGCATTTAAAAGCATATATATATATCTATAAGCGCGCACCGTGCGCATACGGTAAACTTACCGTACGCGCACGCTGCCGTGCGCGAGCGCGATTCTGATTGGTTGTTAGATCTTAGTAAACATTCGAATCGGTCGAAACCGGGAAGTGTCGGCCACCATTTTGTCTCTTGCAATCTGAGGGGGTGAAAAACAAAGGTGGAGAACGTGAAAAGGGGGCAGAGTGGACAATTCCTGACCCCCTAGCCTTTGTCAGGGGGTCCCAGACGGACCCCCAAGGGCCAAAATTTCTTTACATTTTTTTTTGAAAACTCGCGGAGTGCGCGTAGCGTGCGTGTACGATAGAAACAAAAAAATTCCGCGAAATGCGTAACTTGGGCGTGCGGTGCGTGAAGCGCACCGCACGCCCACTGCGCGCGCACGGTGCGCGAAGCGCAACGTGCGCGTACGGTACGCGCACGGTGAAAAACCTTAAAAAAAAATAAATAAATACATAACTTAGCATTTAAAAAACCGTACAAATTCACTGAAAAAACCATAGGTTTCACACACGTTATAGTTAGGAATTAGCATTTAAAAACCCTTGCAAATTCACTTAAAAAATCATAGGTTTCACACATGTTATAGTTAGCTGGACATTTCACTCGTTAAAAACCATTGAAATTCCCCCGTTATAGTTAGTGCAGGCAACTATAACTCACGCGACCGCAATCCTCTGCTGATGATGTCAGATATTACATCACTGATGACATATGTGTCTTTCTGAAAAAAAAATATTTGGAATATATGTATAGCTAAAAATTAATGGAAGAAGACATGGGTAAATAAGTGTCTAAATACAGTGATGTAATATCTGATGTCATCAGCAGAGTATTGCGGTCGCGTGAGTTATAGTTGCCTGCACTAACTATAACGGGGGAATTTCAATGGTTTTTCACGAGTGAAATGTCCAGCTAACTATAACATGTGTGAAACCTATGGTTTTTTAAGTGAATGTTAATATATATATATATATATATATATATATATATATATATATATATATTTATATTTATATATATATATATATTCACTTAAAAAACCATAGGTTTCACACATGTTATAGTTAGGTGGATATTTCACTCGTAAAAACCCAATGAAATTCCCCCGTTATAGTTAGCTCAGATAACTATAACTCGCGCGCCCGCAATCCACTGCTCATGACGTCACATATTACATCACTCATGACATGGTCAGTGGCATCACTCATGACATCACTGATGACATCATCCTTGTGATAGAGTGGCGGTCGCGCGAGTTATAGTTATCTGAACTAACTATAACGGGGGAATTTCATTGGTTTTTTACGAGTGAAATATCCACCTAACTATAACATGTGTGAAACCTATGGTTTTTTAAGTGAATTTGCAAGGTTTTTTAAATGCTAATTCCTAACTATAACGTGTGTGAAACCTGTGGTTTTTTCAGTGAATTGGTACGGTTTTTTAAATGCTAATTTATTTATGTATTATTATTTTTTTTATATATTTATTTTACAATAAACTCCGTATTATGGTTTTTTACCGTGCGCGCACGGTGCACGCACCCCCGCGATTTTTTTCTGCCTTCGGGATCCTTCAAAGGCTAGGGGGTCAGGAACTCTCTACCCTGCCCCCTTCTCACGTTCGCCACCTTCCTTTTTCACTCTCGCACAGAAAACAAACAAAATGGCGGCCGACACTTCCTGATTTCGACCGATTTGAACGTTGACTAACATGTAACCACCAATCAGAATTACGCTTGTGCACGTTAGGGTGCTCGCAAGGTGCGCGCACGGTGCGCGCTTATAGATATTTATATGCTTTTAAATGCTATTTTCGCAGGAACTACTGAACAGATTGACACCAGACCTGCAAAAGGCACTTCCCTGACCTGAGGACTACCTCTCTGCCAAATTTCAAGTAATTCTGTTCAGCCGTTTGGGCTGTACCTTCGACTAAAGGTCCTATGGAAAAATGCATGGGGAAAATGCGTTTTGGGACCCCCCTTTTTTCTTGGCCCCCGCTTGACGAATCACCCCGAGACTTTCAGGGTAGGAGCTGAATGGAGCGCCCCATTAGTTTTGAAAATTTCGCGAGGATTCGTCAACCGGCGCCAAAGTTATTCAAAATAGAATTTTCAGATTTCCTAAGGAAACTCGGTCCTAACTTTAACTATCTACTGGCGACCGCCAGTAGATAATATATATATATATTCAACTGTATGAACATTGCACTTTTGAGTATTGAAACATGGAAAATCTTGGAAACGTCAACTACAAGCTGCTATGTATTATACATTTATCAAATTTTTATATTTATAAGTTTACTTTGTTATGCACTTTACCATTAGCAATGGGTATTGCACTATTTTGCACTAGTTTTTATAAATCACCGCTAAGTATGCCAAATATATTCTTTAAGGAATTGATGATTTAAAGATGCACTGTATATATAGAACTATACATGGGCAAATAAGTCAATTATTAGATGCCAACTAAAAATGCTTTATACCTACTGATATAAATTTTGACAGAAGTTATAATGGTTTCTATTACAGAGAAATCGATCATTTGTGAATTGTAAAATAAATGAACACTATGTTCTTATTGAAAAATGATTCGATTGACAATGTTCGACGATAGAATATTATATTTATTACGCAATGTGAACACTATGTTCTAACTGGATGTTTGAAATTACATGTCTTATGTATATCTAGGTTAAAACATTTCTGCATTTAACAAAGTTTGGCAAACATATTGAGATCAAGGGTAATATCTATATAGTTCAAAGTGAAGTCCCATGTTTATGTTTAGTAGCAAACTGTTGGCAATTGTCTAAGCGGTGATGTAATTGGTCAGCTTATATAAGGTTACAGATTGATCCTGCGCGTCATGTGATCAAGACTGCCGTGGGCAGTCGAAACGCATCAGGCTGAGCTGAGCACTTGCTTGAAAATGCACTATGCACTTTAATTTGCACCGTCAATAAAAAGAAACTATTTTCCATGAAGTGGTCCGTACCTGCTTTCTTTGGATCCCATCGGATTGTTCCAGGACTTGTGGCTGTTATATATATATATATATATATATATATACATACATATATATACATATATATATATATAAATTCACAGAAAAAACCATAGGTTTCAGGGGTGTTATAGTTAGCTGGCCATTTCACTCTTACAAAACCATAGAAATTCCTCCGTTATAGTTAGTTCTGCTAACTATAACTTGCGCGCCCGCAATGCACTGCTGATGATGTCACATATTGCATCATTCATGTCATGGTCAGTGACATCACTGATGACATCACGGATGACATCTCAAATGACATCACTGATGACATCATCCAGTGAATGTGGTTTAGTTTGAAATATAAATATGTATTATATCTATACCAATCTGTATTGCAGATTGAGTGGATATATAACTGTCTTGATGGAGGATTTAGTAGCTGTCTGACTGTCTGTTTAAGTGAGTAATTAAAAGTGTCTCACTTAATACATGGATTAGTAACTAAACTATGTGAATGTGCGCAGCACTGTCTCTGTTGTTGTACAACATGCTGCATCAGTTGGTCACTAACTACATGAGTGTGTATATTAGTTATTAATTAGTTGGGTGAGTATTTGTATGGGACACTGAGTTTGTGTGTGGTTGGATGGGGTGTATGTAACTCTATGCATAGATGTGTGAATGGTTGATTGACTAGGTGTATAGGTTTAAGAGTGCATGTGGAAACAGTTGTTTGGGTGACTGAGTGTATTTATTTGTGTGTTGGTGAGCGAATATATGTTTTAGTTGTGCATCTTCAACAAAGTAAAACAATAAAAGGCATTGTATGTGAGAGATGGTGTCTATAAATAAGTATGTATAGGAGTCAGTGATTGTGAGAGTAACTATATGAATGAGTGTATGATTGCAATGGTGATTTATTAACTATGTTGGATAATTGTGTAAGTGAGTAAATGTAAGTGTGATTCATTTTTTTCATGAGTGAGTAGGATAACTGCATATCCGACTAAGATGACTGCTGATGTGTCAATGTCTATATATGTGGTTAAGTGCATTTGATAGTGTTGTATTAATTAGTGACTGCATGTATAAATGATTCTGTTGTTGAATGGGTAGTTGTGTGTGTAGACTTAGGAATCAGTGAGTGGGTATGTAGTAACTGGTATTGGTGTGTCAATGGTTTCAAATATGGTAATCTGTATTTTACAGTGAGTGATGAAAGGTTATACTAGTGTATGATGAGGTGTATCAGATTGTCACGTGGATGATGTCATCAGTGATGTCATTTGAGATGTCATCAGTGATGTCACTGACCATGTCATGAATAATGCAATATGTGACATCATCAGCAGTGCATAACGGGCGCACGAGTTATAGTTAGCAGAACTAACTATAACGGAGGAATTTCTATGGTTTTGTATGAGTGAAATGGCCAGCTAACTATAACACCCCTGAAACCTATGGGTTTTTCGGTGAATTTCTAAGGTTTTTTAAAAGCTAATTTCTAACAATAACGTCTCTGAAACCTATGGTTTTTTTCAGTGAATTTCAAAGCTTTTTTAAAAGCTAATTTCTAACTATAACGTCTCTGAAACCTATGGTTTTTTTTCCGTGAATTTCAAAGGTTTTTTAAATGCTAATTTTTAAGTGTGATAGTAGTTATACCTATTTTTTTATACTGATTTTCTACAGTTTCTTAACTGTTTATTTATAAATATTTTATTAATTAAATAACATTATATATTTCTCTGAAAATTGGAGATTTTTTTTTTTTTAAATTCAAACTGAAATATTGATTCATTTTCTTGTTTTCATTTTTTAGTTTAATATATTTACATTGATATTATTTTCTTTTAAAAAAAAATCCATTTTTTTTCCGCAGTTGCGCACTCAAAGCGTACACATCACGGTGGGTGCGTGCATTCTAGCCACCATTTTAGAAAAGTCGTGAAGTATCTGCATACAGTGTGCGACGGCTGCGTGTTTTTCAGTTACATCAGATACAATTAATATTACGTGAGGTGCGCGATTGGTATGCGACCAGTCCGCGACTCCTGCTCCCGCGCATTCTCGACACATGGGCATTATGGTACGAGATGCTTTCGCGGTTGCGGATCCCGTGTGATGTCATATACGTGCTGGGGCGCGCTGGGTACGCGACTCCCGCAAAAAAAATGTATGTTCCAAAATGATATGTATGTGTCTTTAATATACATATTAGGGCAAGAGATTATCTATGAGATTCATAAAAATAATATATTTGTACTTATAATAAACGTATATTATTTTTAAATATATTTTCGCGAAGTCGGGGGCGTGCATCGTGAGTGCAGAGAACTAGGTTAGCAGAGCTGCTGTAGAGCCAGAGAAACCAGGGGGCATATTATCAAGCCAGGCGATAAAATTATCGCCGCTTTAGCGGCAGAAAACTTCCGCTAAAACAGCGATAAGGGGCTTGATAATATGCTCTATGGAATTCCAATTGAAGCCCATGTTAGATGTGAAGGATATCTAACATGGGCTTCAATTGGAATTCCATAGAGCATATTATCAAGCCTATTATCGCCGTTCTAGCGGCAGTTTTCTGCCGCTAAAGCGGCAATAATTTTATCGCCTGGCTTGATAATATGCCCCTAAGTGAGCAGAGCTGTTGTAGAGCCAGAGAACCAGGTCAGCAGAGCTGCTCTAGAGCCTAAGAAGCAGGTCAGCAGAGCTGCTCTAGAACCAGAGACCCAGGTCAGCAGAGCTGCTCTAGAGCCAGAGACCCAGGTCAGCAGAGCTGCTCTAGAGGCCGAGAACCAGGTCAGCAGAGCTGCTGTAGAGCCAGAGAAACCAGGTCAGCAGAGCTGTTGTAGAGCCAGAGAACCAGGTCAGCAGAGTTGCTCTAGAGCCTAAGAACTAGGTCAGCAGAGCTGCTCTAGAGCCAGAGAACCAGGTCAGCAGAGCTGCTGTAGAGCCGGAGAAACCAGGTCAGCAGAGCTGCTTTAGAGGGAGAGAACCAGGTCAGCAGAGCTGCTTTAGAGCCAAAGAACCAGGTCAGCAGAGCTGCTCTAGAGCCAGAGAACAAAGTCAGCAGAGCAGCTTTAGAGCCATAGAACCAGGTCAGCAGAGCTGCTTTAGAGCCAGAGAACCATGTCAGCAGAGCTGCTCTAGAGCCTAAGAACCAGGTCAGCAGAGCTGCTCCAGAGCCAGAGAACCAGGTCAGCAGAGCTGCTGTAGAGCCAGAGAAGCCAGGTTAGTAGAGCTGCTTTAGAAGGAGATAACCAGGTCAGTAGAACTGCTATAGAGGGAGAGAACCAGGTCAAAAGAGCTGCTCTAGAGCCAGAGAACCATGTCAGCAGAACTGCTTTAGAGCCATAGAACCAGGTCAGCAGAGCTGCTTGAGAGCCAAGGAATCAGGTCAGCAGAGCTGTTGCAGAGCCAGAGAACCAGATCAGCAGACCTGCTGTAGAGCCAGAGAAACCAGGTCAGCAGAGCTGCTTTAGAGGGAGAGAAGCAGGTCAGCAGAGCTGCTTTAGAACCAGCGAACTAGGTCAGCAGAGCTGCTCTAGCTGACACTGACAGACTGACACTGACTGACTAACACTGACTGATTGACACTGACTGACACTGACACTGACTGACACTGACACTGACTAACACTGATTGACTGAAACTGACTAACAGACAATGACTGATACTGATTGACTGACTGACATTGATTGACTGACTGACACTGATTGACTGACACTGACTGACTGACACTGACTGACACTGATTGACTGACACTGACTGACACTGATTGACTGACACTGACTGACTGACTGACACTGACTGACACTGACACTGACTGACTCTGACTGACTGACACTGACTGACTACTCTCTCCTATTCACTCTCTACTACTCTCTCTCTACTACTCACTCTCTACTACTCACTATCTACTACTCTCTTCTACTCACTCTCTACTACTCTCTCTCTACTACTCACTCTCTACAGCTCTCTACTATTCACTCTCTACTACTCACTCTCTATACTCTCTACTACTCTCTACCACTCACTCTACTACTCACTCTCTACTACTCTACTACTCTCTACTACTCTACTACTCTCTACTACTCACTCTCTACTGCTCACTCTCTACTACTCTTTACTACTCACTCTCTACTACTCACTCGCTACTACTCTCTACTACGCACCCTCTACTACTCTCTACTACTCACTCTACTACTCTCTACTACTCTCTACCACTCACTCTCTACTACTCTACTACTCACCCTCTACTACTCTCTACTACTCTCTCTCTACTACTCACGCTCTACTACTCATTCTACTACTCTCCACTACTCACTTTCTACTACTCTCTCTACTATTCACTCTCTACGACTCACTCTCTACTACTCTCTACTACTCACTCTCTACTACTCACTCTCTACTACTCTCTCTACTACTCACTCTCTACTACTCACTCTCTACTACTCTACTACTCTCTACTACTCTCTCTACTACTCACTTTGTACTATTCACTACTGCTCACTCTACTACTCTCTACTACTCTCTACCACTCAATCTCTACTACTCACTCTCTACTACTCACTCTCTACTACTCTCTCTATACTACTCACTCTCTACTACTCACTCTCTACTACTCTCTTTCTACTACTCTCTACTACTCACTCTTTACTACTCACTCTCTACCGCTCACTCTCCACTACCCACTCTCTACTACTCGCTCTCAACTATTTTCTACTACTCACTCTACTACTCACTCTCTACTACTCTACTACTCTCTCTTACTCTCTCTACTTCTCACTCTCTACTACTCTCTCTACTACTCACTCTCTACTATTCACTCTTTACTACTCACTCTCTACTACTCTACTACTCTCTACTACTCTCTCTACCACTCACTTTCTACTATTCTCTACTATTCACTCTACTACTCTCTACTACTCTCTACCACTCACTCTCTACTACTTTACTACTCACTCTCTACTACTCTCTCTCTACTACTCACTCTCTACTACTCACTCTCTACTACTCACTCTTTACTACTCACTCTCTACTACTCACTCGCTACTACTCTCTACTACGCACTCTCTACTACTCTCTACTACTCACTCTACTACTCTCTACTACTCTCTACCACTCACTCTCTGCTACTCTACTACACACCGTCTACTACTCTCTACTACTCTCTCTCTACTACTCAGTCTCTACTACTCACTCTACTACTGTCCACTACTCACTCTCTACTACTCTCTCTACTATTCACTCTCTACTACTCACTCTCTACTACTCACTACTACTCACTCTCTACTACTCACTCTCTACTACTCTCTCTACTACTCACTCTCTACTACTCACTCTCTACTACTCTCTTCTATTCTCTCTACTACTCACTTTGTACTATTCACTACTACTCACTCTACTACTCTCTACTACTCTCTACCACATCATCTCTACTACTCACTCTCTACTACTCACTCTCTACTACTCTCTCTCTACTACTCACTCTCTACTACTCACTCTCTACTACTCTCTCTCTACTACTCTCTACAACTCACTCTTTACTACTCACTCTCTACCGCTCACTCTCCACTACCCACACTCTACTACTCGCTCTCAACTATTTTCTACTACTCACTCTACTACTCACTCTCTACTACTCTACTACTCTCTCTTACTCTCTCTACTTCTCACTCTCTACTACTCTCTCTACTACTCACTCTCTACTACTCACTCTCTACTACTCACTCTCTCTGCTCTACTACTCTCTACTACTCCCTCTACCACTCACTTTCTACTATTCTCTACTACTCACTCTACTATTCTCTACTACTCTCTACCACTCACTCTCTACTACTTTACTACTCACTCTCTACTACTCTCTCTCTACTACTCACTCTCTACTACTCACTCTCTACTCCTCACTCTCTTCTACTCACTCTCTACTACTCTTTACTACTCACTCTCTACTACTCACTCGCTACTACTCTCTACTACGCACTCTCTACTACTCTCTACTAATCACTCTACTACTTTCTACTACTCTCTACCACTCACTCTCTACTACTCTACTACACACCCTCTAATACTCTCTACTACTCTCTCTCTACTACTCACTCTCTACTACTCACTCTACTACTGTCCACTACTCACTCTCTACTACTCTCTCTACTATTCACTCTCTACTACTCACTCTCTACTGCTCTCTACTACTCACTCTCTACTACTCACTCTCTACTACTCTCTCTACTACTCACTCTCTACTACTCACTCTCTACTACTCTACTACTCTCTACTTCTCTCTCTACTACTCACTTTCTACTATTCACTACTACTCACTCTACTACTCTCTACCACTCAATCAATACTACTCACACTCTACTGCTCACTCTTCACTACCCACTCTCTACTACTCGCTCTCAACTATTCTCAACTACTCACTCTACTACTCACTCTCTACTACTCACTCTCTACTACTCTACTACTCTCTACTACTCTCTACCACTCACTCTCTACTACTCTACTACTCACTCTCTACTACTCTCTCTCTAGTACTCACTCTCTACTACTCACTCTCTACTACTCACGCTCTACTACTCTCTACTGCTCACTCTCCACCACTCACTCTCTACTACTCGCTCTCAACTATCCTCTACTACTCACTCTACTACTCACTCTCTACTACTCTACTACTCTCTCTTACTCTCTCTCTACTTCTCACTCTCTACTACTCTCTCTACTACTCACACTCTACTACTGTCTACTACTCACTCTCTACTAAACACTCTCTACTACTTGCTCTCTACTACTCGCGCTCTACTACTCTCTAGTACTCACTCTACTACTCACTCTCTACTACTCTCTACTACTCACTCTCTACTACTCCACTACTCTGTACTACTCACTCTCTTCTTCTCACTCTCTACTACTCTCTACTACTCTCTCTCTACTACTCTCTACTACTCTCTACAACTCACTCTCTACTACTCACTCTACTACTCACTCTCTACTACTCACTCTCTATGACTCTCTCTACTACTCTCTACTAATCACTCTGCTACTCAATCTCTACTACTCTCTAATACTCTCTCTCTGCTACTCACTCTCTACTACTCTCTGCTACTCACTCTCTACTACTCTCTACTACTCACTCTCTACTACTCACTCTCTACTACTCTCTACTACTCACTCTCTACTACTCTTTACTACTCTCTACTACCCACTCTACTACTCACTCTCTACTACTCTCTACTACTCTCTGCTAGTCACTCTCTACTACTCATTCTCTAATACTCACTCTCTACTACTCTCTACTACTCACTCTCTACTACTCACTCTACTACTCACTACTACTCACTCTCTGATACTCTCTCGACTACTCTCTACTACTCTCTCTCTACTCTCTATCACTCACTCTCTACCTCTCTACCTCTCTCTCTACTACTCTCTACCTCTCTACCGCTTTACCTCTGCCTCTACCTCTCTACCTCTACACCTCTACCTCTCTACCTCTCTCTACCTCTCTCTACACACACACATATGCACATATATATATGCATATATATGCATATGCATTTATATTTATGTATGTGTATATAAAAAAATATATATATACATATATAAACATATATATTATCTGCATATATATAAATACAAATATAAATGCATGCATACATATACATATACGCATACATATGCATACATATGCATGTTATGTACATGAAAGTTTGAAAAACACTAATAGAAGCAAAGCTAAAAAGCCACCTAATTACAAACAGAATTGCTTTAACTTAAACGAGGGCGAGACCTATTGCATTTTCAATGCTTGTTTATTTTGGTTCCATCAAGAAGGCATTCAGATATGTCACACATTTGCCATACATTCTGAATGGTAGCACTCTAGTTGCTCATTAGATCACTGTAGTAAAGCTACTGCTCACCAGGGAAGTCTGCTGCTGGTATTCAAAGTGCATGTTTCAGTCTGCATGACAGAATTTTTTAATGAAATAGAAGAGGATTTGATAAATCAAAATGTGCCCTAATTTTTCTTTCTGCAGCACTAATCATAATTTCTATGGCAAAATGAACCCCCTCATTGTGTTCCTTTGCAAATTAAATGTTTTAAGTGTTACCACTTTATTCCAATCAAGATGGCTTCAGGTGTGCCATACTTTTGTCATAAGTAAGACTGTTAGCGCTCTAGTTGTTCTTTAGAACACTCTGGGACATTCGGTCATTGGGCTACATCTGGGTGATATTTGTGCTACATTTGGGCTCTTTTGTCTCCGGTGGCCATCTTGGGAGACTTACTTGTTATGAAGTTTCCTAATTTCCTCATTTACTACAGTCTCCTCAGTAGGAATACTTTCAGTTTTTTACTTTGATTCCATCAAGAAGGCATTCAGATGTGTCACGCATTTGCCATCAATTCAGAATGTTAGCACTCTAGTTGCTCATTAGATCACTGTAGTAAAGCTACTGCTCACCAGGGAAGTATGCTGCTGGTATTGAAAGTGCATGTTTCAGTCTGCATGTCAGAATTTGTTAATGAAATAGAAGAGGATTTGAGAAGTCACTCAAAATGTGCCCTAATTTTTCTTTCTGCAGCACTAATAATACTTTCTATGGCAAAATTAACCCCCTCATTTTGTTCCTTTTTAAGTTAAATGTTTTAAGAGTTACCACTTTATTCCAATCAAGATGGCTTCATGTGTGCCATACGTTTGTCATAAGTAGGACTGTTAGCGCTCTAGTTGCTCTTTAGAACACTCTGGGAAGCTGCAGTACACCACAAAGGAATCAACTGATTGATCAAGTGATTTGACCAGAATCACAGAATGTTGAGCTGAAGCAGAAACTCCAACCTGGTTCCCCAGTTGCAAAGTCTGCAGCTCTGGAAGTAACACCACATCTTCTCCCCTAGGTGCAACATTTAATCAAGTGGTCAACTGGATAAAAAAACATAAAGATTACAAATAATTTAAAAGTTATTTGTCACTATTTGAAAACTTAGAAAATATGTCCTCATTTTAGTTTTTTAGAGCACTAACCATAATTTTGATGCAAATAAGACCCTCTCATATATATATGTAATTTCTAAATGAAATACTCTAGGTATTACAGTTTTAATTACATCAAGAAGACGTCAGGCGTTCCCCACTTTTGTAATAAATATAGATTGTTAGCAATCTAGTTGTTCATTTGGATACTGTTGAGAGGCAGATGCCAGGGGCACGGACTCTGAAAATTGAAGGCAGGTAGGATAGTGCAGTGCAATTTGACCACACTGGGCAGGCAGGAAGGGCAGTGGCAGCACAACAGACTATGGAGGGCAGTGGAAAGGGGGGCAGGGGCAACAAACCAACAATACAGGACTGGCAAGAGAGGCTGTGGCAATATAATAGACCATATAATAGACCATTGTGGGCAGAAGGAAGAGGCAGTGGTAGTACAACCATTCATGCCAACAGACCCGTTTCAGCCAGGAAACGTCCAATGTTTTTAAGCTCAAATGGCCTTTATTTGATCTGTCTCCTGTCTACAATCTCCTCTTTTTCAATGTAACTCAAAGGGGAAAATCAATACCCCAGTTTTTTTTCAAAATCTCCCTTTTACCAAGTTCAAAATGTTTGCAAGTATGGTACATTGGATCATGGTAGGCAGGAGGAATTGGGGTAGGGACATGGACTCGGATAACAGAGGACAGGAGGGACATGGAGAGGTGCACCAAACTGACCATGCAGGGCAGGCATCAGGGTTTGCAGTAGCACAATACACCACACAGCGCATGCGGGACGGGAGTGCAGCACAACAATCCATAGAAAGCAATAGGGAAGGGACAGGACCATGCACATGGACAACAGAGAACAGTGGGGAAAAAGGCAATGGTAGCTAGCTGACCATAATGGACAGACAGGAGAGAAAACTGCAGCATAACAGACCATAAAGGGCAGGAGGGACGGATCAGGGGCATTACAATGGAACAGACAAGCCAGGAGGGAGGGAATAGGGGTCTGCACATGGAAACAGAGGGCTGGGGGCAAGGGGGCAGGGCAGGAGCAGCAAGATGACCATGGAGGGCAGGCAGGATGGGCACTAGAAACAAGACACACCATGGAGAGCAACAATGAGACTATGATGGCATACACACAGACCATGGAGGGAAGGTGGGAGGGGGTCAGGGGCAGCTAGCTGACCACACAGGGAAGGTGGGAGGGGCCATGGAAGCACAGAAGACCATGCATTGGAAGCAGGAGGGTTAGTGGCAGCACAATGTCTATGATGGGCAAGAAGGAGGGTGCAGAGGCATGCACAAAGGACCATTGAGGATAGAAGGGAGGGTCAGGACCTGAGCACAGACAAGAGAGTTCAGGGGAAGGGGCCTCAAAACAGATTGCGCGGGGTAGGCAGGAGGAGCAGTTGCAGCACAACAGACCAGGGAGGGCAGAAGGGTGTGGCAGTAAAATGGACCATGGAGGACAGGAGGAAGGGGATAGGGGCATGGCATGTGGACAGGCAGGGTGGAGGTGGCAGGGACAGGTTACAGTCATCTGACAATGCTAGGCAGGTGGGAGGGGAGTGACAGCTCAACCGAACACTCAGAGTAGATAGGAGTGGCAGGTCCATGGAACATGGTGGGCAAAAATGATGGAGCAGGGGCATGCAAAAAGACATCGGAGGGCAGGGGGAAGGAGAATAGGGGCAGCAAGCTAAGCACAGAGGCTAAGCAGGAGGTCAATGATGGGCCATAGAATTGGGCAATGGAGGGCAGGAGGAATGGACTGGTACATCATGCTAAATGGAGGGCAGTGGCAGCACATCAGACCATGCATGGCAGGAGGGAGGAGGCTAGTCCATGGATTCAGACAACAGAGGATAAGGAGGAGGTGGATGGGGCAGCAAGCTAACTGTTCAGAGAAGGTGGGTATTAGGAACTTTATTGTTTTTAAAATGTGTGTCTGTGCGAACTACTTCAAAATATGAACAAGTATGCAGCATAATCTCACTTTTATTCAGGAAGAAGACGACGTTTGTGACTGTAACTCCAGGCTCACTTGGCAGAAACACCCCCTGACCCTCCAACCCCCATCGCAAAATGTAATGCCCGTGAAAAGGGTAGGTGGACGCAGTGTTATATAGAACATAGTCCTGAGAGCACGATTGAAAATGAAAACTAGATGTAGTATATGGTATAAACTATGCACCAAAAAGTGTGATATAAGATGAACCGGGCGTGAAATATAATATGCAATACATTGTGCGCAATGACAGATTCATTTGAGAGCGCGAGATAGCACAGGCACTAGCGCGTGCTATGCGATATGCGCCTTGGAGTGTAATATGCACAGGGCAGTGTTGTGTAACCTAACTAGTCTCTAAAGTTACAATATAAAATATGTGCTGGGGAGTGTAACGTTGCATATGCACTGTGACAAAGATATGGATCCCAGATTGTAATATGTATGGCATAGCGCTGTGCGTTATAACATAGGCATCGAGGAAGGCACGTTAGATGGGGCAATATAACCCGTGCGAAGGCAAGTGTGGCATGACATATTCACGGGGTGGTGTTACAGTGCACATGGGCTAGAGAGTGTCATAGCATACGCACTAGCTGGTGGAATACAACACAGAGGTAAGAGGCACTCGGCGGGCACTCGTGGGTGTAACACAGCATTGGGCTCAGCCAGGAGCACGCTGTGACTCTCAAGTGAGGTTCGTCTCCTTTCCAGAGAGTAAAATACAAAGTATTACACATCCGGCCGTGGATGTGTATTTTATTAACTGTGAGGTGGGTTTCTTGCATAGATTGGTCGAATTTTTGTTGAATCTCCTTTGAATGGCTTGATGTGCGTGTATATTAAATGTGCCCATCAATAGCTACCCATGTTTGTATAAATAAACAACAAGGGTGTCTACTTGGAGAGTACCCACCGGCGGGGGCGCCGGGATTAGGCAAGGTAGGGCGTCAGACACGTCAGAGCTTCACTAGTGGTGTAAATACATTCCATGTGGATTCATTCTATGCATAGTCACCTTTTAATGAATATCACGCAAATCGTCATGGTGATAGGTACGTACGGTTTGTCCAGCATGTCCTAGGTGTCTCTATAAATATATATTTTTTTAAAATAATAAAAAACAAAGGCCGGCCCCGGGGGATGGGGTTTCCTGAGGAGGGGGGCAATGCAGCCCCCTCCAAAAGATTTTTTTTTAAAAAGGCCATGACCCGGGGGTTGGGGTCTCCAGGGCCGATTAAGGCCTTGGGAGGGTCAAATTAATTTTTTTCAACAAAAAAAATTAGGGTGCAGGCCCTAGGGGATGGGGTCCCCAGGGCCAGTAAATTAGAAAAAGAAGGGGGGCCACACAGCCTTCCTTCTTAAAAAAATAAAATAAAGAAAAGCCCGGCATAGTGCCGGAGGCCATGCCCCCTCCTTGCAGCACTCTGCAAACGCGCCCCCTGGCCAGTTGTAAGTTGGGGAATTAATTACCCTTCAATACTGAGGGTCCCTAAGGGCCAACTAGCCCAACAGGAATCTGCAGTATGCGCCAGGGAGCTGCATTGCAGACAGGTGTTCTGAGGCCACGCCCCTTTTTACACCTCTATGCAACGCAGCTCTGTGGCACTTACTGGAGGTACCTAGTGGGCTAGTTTGACCCTAGGGACCCTTAGGATTCAAGGGGACTTAATCTCTCAACGTAGAACGGCCACAGGGCGCGTTTACAGAGAGGTGAAGGGAGGGGACGGGGCCTGAGGTGACGTGTGCAAACACGCCCTGTGGCGCGTTTTAAGTTGGGGAAATAATTCCCTTTCAATCCTGAGGGACCCTGGGGCCAACTAGCCCACCAGGTGCTTCCAGTAAGCACCACTGCTCTGCGTTGCAGAGAGGTGGTGCAGGCCATGCCCCTTTTTACACCTCTCTGCAATGGCGCTTATTGGACGTACCTAGTGAGCTATTTTGCCCCTAGGGATCCTCAGGATTCAAGGGGACTTAATCTCCCAACTTAAAAAACGGCCACAGGGCATGTTTACACAGTGGGGAAGGGAGGGGACGGGGCCTGAGGCGAAGTGTGCAAATACACCCTATGGCGCGTTTTAAGTTGGGGAAATAATTCCCCTTCAATCCTGAGGGCCCCTGGGGCTAACTAGCCCACCAGGTGCTTCCAGTAAGCGCCACTGAGCTGCGTTGCAGAGAGGTGGTCCAGGCCTTGCCACTTTTTACACCTCTCTGCAACGCAGCTCTGAGGCGCTTACTGGAGGTACCTAGTGGGCTAGTTGGACCCTAGGGACCCTCAGGATTCAAATGAACTTAATCTCCCAACTAAAAACGGCCACAGGGCGTGTTTACACAGTGGTGAAGGGAGGGGACGGGGCCTGAGTTAACGTGTGCAAACAAGCCCTGTGGCGCGTTTTAAGTTGGGGAAATAATTCTCCTTTAATCCTGAGGGACCCTGGGGCCCAACTAGCCCACCAGGTGCTTCCAGTAAGCACCACTGCGCTACGTTGCAGAGAGGTGGTCTAGGCCGTGCCCCTTTTTACATCTCTCTGCAACACAGCTCTGTGGCGCTTACTGGAGGTACCTAGTGGTCTAGTTGGACCCTAGGGACCCTCAGGATTCAAGGGGACTTAATCTCCCAACTTAAAATGGCCACAGGGCGTGTTTACACAGTGGGGAAGTGAGGGGACGGGGCCTGAGGTGACGTGTGCAAACACGCCCTGTGGCGCGTTTTAAGAGGTAGTTTTAATCCCCTGCCCTATTATATACTAGGGGCTTACAGAGGAGGTCATGCTGATCACAGGCGGACCCCAACGCATCGTGTTCCCTAGTGTATGTAGGTGTTTTCCCTGTATTCTGAGTGTCTTTTAACATAGCACTGGCTCTAGGACTGGTTAGTCAGACTCAGTAACCACCAGTATCCATTTGAAAAAGTTGAGGGTACAGGATGATTTTGCAACAAGGCTTCATTCTGCTCTTCTGTTTGTTCTTTCTGCACGTTATCCTTCTTCCTGCACTTTTCTTCGTCTTTGAGGACTTCTGTTGCTTTTTTCTGCATTTCTTTTTTTTCTTTCTGTGCGTTTTTTCTTCTTTCTTCACATGTCCTATCTCTGTAGGCATAGTTAGAAATTAGCATTTAAAAAACCTTTGAAATTCACTGAAAAAACCATAGGTTTCAGGCACGTTATAGTTAGGAATTAGCATTTAAAAGACCTTAGAAATTCATATAGTTAGCTGGACTTTTCACTCGTACAAAACCATTGAAATTCCCCCGTTATAGTTAGTTCAGCTAACTATAACTCGCGCGCCCGCAATGCACTGCTGATGACGTCACATATTACATCACTCATGACATGGTCAGTGACATCACTCATGACATCACTGATGACATCTCAAATGACATCACTGATGACATCATCCTTGTGATAGAGTGGCAGACCTCCTCTCCCCCTAATATAACGTTTGATACACACATTCAAAAATAGAAACTAAAATTTTCAAAACAATGGACATACCAATATCAGTTAAAACAGCCTATTCAGTAATTCTAAGATCCACATACACATCCACTCATTCACCAACAGTCCTATACAGTCACTCATACATGTACTCACTCATCATATGTACTTATACACCTATACATCCTGTTACACAATGCCACTCATCCATAGAGTTACTCACACACATAGTCACTCATGCTAATAAAGAATCAAACATCCATTTACTTGCATATACAGTTATACACACACCACCACACTTACTTCTACAGAAACTTACACATACTTAGTCTTTTAAACAATCACTTTTAGAAACACATACTTATTCATACAGGAACTCTTTCAATCTCTCACTCTCACATATACTCACTTATATACACCAATAGTCACATATATTAGTTTAAAACATATGTAGTTACTCATAAAGACACTATTGAGACAGTCATTCACTCACTAACACACCCATGCACACACTCATCCACCCATAGAGTCCTGCACACATGCTGTCTTCAACACATACAAACATTGAGTCACTCATTCATGCACCTATGCACTCCGTAATACCCCCCACCGAACCATACAGACACTCAGACACTCATACTGATACTCAAAGAACCATCTAATAACCTATATAGACACTCATGTAGCTACTCACAACCCATGCAGCCACTTATACACAAAGTGAGAGACTGATACAGATATTTACATATTTAAACATTACTCACTAAGCAATGTATTCACTAAGATACACTTAATAAGTCAGTTATACAATCAATTTTTCAAAACAAATCATCCATTTAGACACTTATATACCTATTTATTCTTCCATCGATCTTGAGATATACATATATAAAACATATGTAATTTTCAGAAAAACACACATTCACTGGATGATGTCATCGGTGATGTCATCAGTGATGTCATTTGAGATGTCATCAGTAATTTCATGAGTGATGTCACTGACCATGTCATGAGTGATGTAATATGTGACGTCATCAGCAGTGCATTGCGGGCGCGCGAGTTATAGTTAGCTGAACTAACTATAACGGGGGAATTTCAATGGTTTTGTACGAGTGAAAAGTCCAGCTAACTATAACGCCCCTCAAACCTATGGTTTTTTCAGTGAATTTCTAAGTTTTTTTAAATGCTAATTCCTAACTATAATGTGCCTGAAACCTATGGTTTTTTCAGTGAATATATATAAATATATATATAAAATATATATATATATATATATTTATATCTATATATCTATATATATATATATTTTTTTTTTTTATCCTCCTGCTGTACTCTCCATCAACACACAGCACGCCATGAACACAAGTCCTTTGGAAAGTGGTAGTTTTATTTTTCTCTGGGCAACTCTACACGTTTCAGGGCCAGACTAGGGGTGGGCGGAATTTGCGTAATCGCGTTACGCAAATCTCCGCGAAACGGTAAAAAATCTCCGTGAACGCGCAGAAATTCCGCGAACACGCGGAATTGCTTGTTCGCGATGCTTTTTTCCTGTTCACAATCGCTGTTTGCGTGCTCGGGGAGCAATATCTCGCGAACACACATTTTGAGAACGCGAACAAGCAAAAAATTTCGCGAAGTCACGGAAAGCAGAATTTTGGGCAATTTCGCGTTCTCCGCGGAACGCAAAATTACCCAAATTCCGCAAATTCCGCGAGCGGAACGGAATTTACCGCCCAGGCCTAGGCCAGACGCCCCTTGGTCACTAGTAATATATATATATAAAAAATATAGGGAAAACATATATACATAGATACAAAAATATATATATACATAGATATATATATCACAGCATTTCCTGCACCTCCTTGCGGCGAACACGAAAGGCAACGTCCCACACGAAAGTTTGTTATTAACAGGTGAAATTTATTTTCTCATTGTATCACTCTTCACTCCTCACGACGCGTTTCGGGCATCAAGTGCCCTTGTTCACATAGTGAAATGACGGTACAATTCGAATATATATACACTTTTCATTTTTTTCTCTCGTCTTTTTTTGCATTTGCACCACGTGATGATAGAAAGTGACAAAATACTGAAGGTATAGGCTTTTTTTCTTTTCTTCTCTCTCTTTTTTTCTTTCTTTTTTTATGTTGCCATGCACAGTATGAATTCGTGTCTAAACTTATCAGTATAAATACATATATTTTTTATCACAAAATACTGGCATCATGCACCATCAATTTATAAATAAATTATATTGATAATATAAACTAGCAGCAAAGAACATGTCTCCAAGAATAGTATAAAGCAACATTCAATGTGCAAAAAACGCATGTGCAAAAATACGCTGTATTTGTTCAGTGTTAATACACCTTCAAAAACACAATTATCTTCTTATATCTAAATGTGTGTATATATGCAATTCACATTGGCTGTATATGTTGTAATACAATAATATTCAGCATGTGTGCAAAAATGCTCAACGTAAATGTGCAAAATACGCATGTGCAAAATGTGCTGTAAATAGTGCAAATTTCTGTGCAAAACAATGCCACGATATGTAAGGCTGCATGACAATTTTTTGTAGGTGCATGAACTATATATCGAGAAATTTTTGACTGATATTTTTGAAAGCCTGAATATACATAATATTCTTTATGAATTAAAGTGTCAAGTGCAAGTGCAAAAATCTATCACCAATAAAATGTTGTTATTTCAGGAAAAATAAGTAAAAAAAATATATATTATTTAGAAGCAGATTGGACAGATAGTCAATGAGGGAAGTTCGAGTAATTGCAACGATATGAGTGAACCTGATGATAGAATAACTATGTATATATGTACATCTGCAAAAACATAGAACGTTATGTCATCATGGTAGTCAAATATCGGTCTGTTGATATCATGCACATTTAAACTGAGCCCAGTTAAAAACTATAAAAAAGTGTGCATATCTTCTGTGTTGTTTAAACCATTGGGAAATTTGCTATCAAGTTCTAAAATATATTTTGTCTCTCGCTGTCTGAGTGTTTTTTCTCGATTTCCTCCTCTGCGTGAAGCTAAAACTGAGTCAATCACAAAATAGGAAAGGCAATTAATATCTTTATTATGGACTTCTTTAAAGTGACGGGCGACCGGGTAAGCCGGATCACTATTTATGATGGCACGAAGATGTTGTAATATTCTCCCATGCACCTGGAGCTTGGTATTTCCCACGTACCGAAGCCCGCAGGTGCAAGTGAGTACATATATCGCAAAATCAGTACGGCAGTTGTAATTGCCAATGATTTCTACCTCATTTTCCCTGAATGGGGTGTGGTATTTGGTAGTGTTAACACCAAATTTACAAGCACGGCAACTAGTGCATTTGAAGAATCCTTTTCTAGGTTTGAGCCATGAAGTAGTTTGTGCAAGTTCAGGACAATTTTTAGATAATTTGCCCCCATCGACTGATTTCTTCTGAATGTGATGGTGGGTTTGTCAGGTAGTATATTATTAAGGACACTATCGGTAAGAACAATGGGCCAATTTTTGTTCATTATGGCTCTGATTTTTCTTTCCTGACGACTGAAAGTAGTAATCAGTCTGGGTGATTCTTCCAATGAGGCATTATGTCCTTCATCTTCTGTTGCGACTGGCAACAGAGATGCCCTAGATCTTATACTAGCTTTTGTAATAGCTTCTGTTAGTATTTTGTTCTAATAGCCCCTTTTCTTCGATCTAATTAGGGCTTCATTTTGACATTTTTCAAAGTCCTCTGAACTGCTGCAGATACGCTTAAGTCTTAAAATTTCACCGTAAGGAATGCTGGCAATTAAATGTTTGGGATGTGCACTGGTCGCGTGTAATGTTGCGTTTCCTGCTGTAGGTTTTCTAAAAGCAGTGGTGACTAGTTCACAGTTTTTAATTTGAATGCAGACATCCAAAAATTCAATTTTGGTAGAACTAATACATGACGTAAAATGTAGATTGAACAAATTCATATTAATAGTACTGATAAAATCCTCTGCACTTTTGGAATCTCCATTCCATATCATACAAACATAGTCTATGTACCGCAACCAGTGCATAATTCTTTTATCAAACACTTCCTTGTGTTGCATTCTGAGGACCCGCTCTTCCCAATAGCCCATGTGCAAACACGCGTAGCTAGGGGAGAAGCAGGCCCTCATCGCGACACCCTGTATTTGCCTGTAAATATCTTTCCCAAACATGAAATAATTATTGTGCAAGCACCAAGTGATCAAAGAAGACAGCATCTTGTTGTGCATGAAATATTCACAAGGCCTAGAACTCAAAAAATGTTCAATAGCTATGATTCCAACAGAATGCTGAATACTGGTATAAAGCGATTCTATATCATGAGTTACTAGGATCCAATCGTTATTCCATGAAATGTCCTTTAATTTGATTATGAAATCTCCTGTGTCTTTAACAAAGGAAGGTAGTGTTTTTACTATATCCTGTAAAAAGAAGTCTATATAACGTCCCACTTGTTCAGTCATACTTTTGATTGCCGAGATGATTGGGCGACCAGGAACTGGAACCTTTCCTTTGTGAATTTTTGGCAATAGGTAAAGAAAGGGAAGGACAGGATGTTCATTGAACATGAATTTGTATTCCTCCGGGGAAATAAGTCCCTCTTGTTTCCATTGTTTCAATTCTTTTTTTAATGATTCTTTCACTTTGTTGTAAGCTAGTATTGTGGATTTCTCATAGCAATTTGTATCATTTAATTGTCGCATAGCTTCCTGTATGTATTGCGTTCTAGGCCATAGAACAATGTTGCCACCTTTGTCTGATTTTTTCACAATGACTTCATTATCATCGCTGAGTTTTTCATCAAGTTTTGATAATGTCTTTGATTTGGATTTAATTTGCTTTTTTTATAATTCACTTGATGATGAAGTTTCTTTATTTCATCTATTACACGTTCATGGAAAATATCCACAGCATCCTTGGGCATGATTGGCAAAAATGTAGATTTCGCTTTGTAGGGGCTTTCTCCTGCACCCTTTTGGAGCAAATCAATTGTGCGTAATTTTTGTTGAGTTGACTGTGGTGGTTCTTCATGCTCATTATTCTTCAACTCATGCATAGTCAATAATGTTTGTACATCAGAGGCTTGTAGTCCAGCCTGATCAGTCACATCATCAATATTCTTTTTCTTTTCAAGTCCTGTTTTAATCATGAAGAATTTTTTTAATTTTAATTTGCGTATGAAACAGAAAATGTCTACTCTTGTTGTGGAGTAATTAAAGTTGCTTTCAGGGCAGAAGTTAAGTCCCAGGGCTAGAAGTTGTTCCTCAGCTTTTGTTAGTGTCGTGGATGATAGATTTACGATGGTTTTTTCATCAGATTCTACATTTTGCGCCAGTATTTGCGCTGATTTCCTCTCCGCTTCGCGTTTCCGCCTGCGGCGCCTCGTTCTTCTGATTGTGTTGCGTCTTTTCCTGTGTTGTTCCTTTCATTTCGCGGTCTCAGAGTCTGTCTCCGTGCATCCGCTAAAAAATCAACCTCTTCGCCCAGGGTCAAAATTGCATCATTTTGGATTCTTTCAACATTCAAGCCCTCGATACTGGAGCCACTTGTAAGAGATTCAGTGTCTGTTTCAATAATATTTTTCTCGATGTCACCTGTTTGAGCAAGACGTATGGCATTGGGTTTGTTGTTACTTGCTTTTAGTTTTCTTGCGTTATCGTATTTACGTGCAAATGTGTAAATTTGGCCCAATTCGTAGTCCGCTTGGTCACGAGCAAACTTGTGTGCCTTTCTTGCCTTTATCTTTTCTTCATGTTTTTTTAGACGCTGGTCAATTTCTTTCCATTTGGCTGAGATGAAATCTTTTTTATTATCCATTTTGTCTAGATCTTTATTGATAGCCTCTATTTCCATCAGTAACGTTTGGCGATCTATATCAGCGTATTTAATTAGTATGCGCACCAAATTCATGGACGCTGCCAGATTGCTCTCACCCCATTCTTTAAGCATTGCTGGGTTGGGGTTATCGAAACTAGGAGCCAGAAGAATTTTTAGACCGCGAGGTATTCTATCTACCTCCGCGTATTTTGTCAAGGATTTATGCTCCCACCACTTCGTTACTTCATTTCTCATTTTTTTCTCTAGATTTTTCAACATGAAATTCACATCGCTATCCGTGTTGCCACATATTTCATTGCTAGTCGTAGCGTTTGGACTGACTCTCGGTAAATTGCAAAATAGTATATCAGCCGCTGCTTCACGTTCTCGTACCGCGTCACTAGACATGTTTAGAGGATTGTTTTCAGTGATGTTGAAACAACGTATAATATTGTGTTCAGAAAAAAATAGTCCTGTGTAAACTAACGTAAATCCCGTCCTTTTTTTTTTTTTTTTTATAGATATTTATAATATGAATAATCCAGCCTTATAATCATTTTAGAACTTTCTGTGCTTGGATTTCAAGTGGAAGTGGTCCAAACTTCTCAGTTGCCAAGTGCAGCAGGTTTGTTCTGCCTGGTATGCTTTCACAAGTCCAGCAATGTACTGAGGAAGTCTGGGTGAGGGTCCAGCGATGCAGGGTTCACCATCCAGTGGGTGGATGAAATCAAGAATCAGTCCTAGTTCCTCTCTGACCAATAGAGTAAATGCTGTGCGCACTTAGGACACTTGGCATCCCCCTTCCTGTTGAAACTCAAAACACTTGGGAGGGGTTCCCTGTAGACTTACTGTCAGTGAGCCATTTCTTTTTTATGTCAGCAGGGGGATGGGAGTCTGGACCCGGAGAACTAATTTGGGGGCCTTTAGCGAACGCATTTATTTTGGGTATTTACCCCCACTTCTTCTTCTAGTGAGACCCCTGCCCACACTTGTGGTGATCACCCCAGATGCCTTCTTGCGGATACTGGCACTGACCCAGCGGTCCACCTCCTTATCAAACTCCCTGGGGTTAGGGAGCTAACTGACAGTCAAATATTGGTGCAGATCTGAAAGGCAAAGACTAAATATATGCTCTTTTGCAATCAAGTTGTACAGCCCCTGATGATATTTCAAATAACTGCCCTTCACACAACGATCCAGTGCCTTTCAAAAAGAATCAGCATCTACCCAGGTCTGTGGGGATAGTTTCTGACTGCCCCTGAACTTCTGTCTGTACTTCTCTGGAAACAAACCATACTTTCTGACTAGTGCTTCATTCATGGGGGGATACCTCATACTGTCACCTGCATCTCGAGCCAGTAGGGTGTCCATCCCCTCCGTAGTGATATGCTTTAACAGAATAGCCCCCCGATATCCCTCATGGATCTTGTGCATCTGTAGGGCAATCGCATATGCCTCAAACCATCTAGCTATGTCATCCCCCACTCCATAATCCTGTACCAGACCCATGGGAATGTGTGGACTCTCTTGTCGGTTGACACTAAAGAACTGCTGCCATCACTGGACTCTGTTTGCTTAGCTCTGATGTCCAGTTCCTTTCAACTCAGCTCATGAGCCATTCTCCTTTCCCCCATGGCCAACTGCTTCTCCTCTAAAGCTCTCTCAGCCTTTTCTTACTAAAGTGTGCTTTGCTCTGTATCCCTCCTCCAAGTTTAGTATGGCAAGTTACAACTTTAATTTTTTCTCCTCCCTCTTGTCCGCCTGCTACCCCGGTTGGGAACCACTACTCCTACATTATGTTCCTTTGAGTCCTGGTTCAGCTCCTCCTAATCATTCTGAGGTGCGACAGTTGCAAATGCACTGCAATGGGTTTCTACATGCTTTAGTGGCGATGCGTCGATCTTCTCCATACAGTGGTGGCAAGGCTTCGGTTCTGAAGCTGCGGTTCTGGAGGCAATGCATGGGTTCAGGCAGATGATTCACTTTATACTCACTTCCAAGACCCCAGGATTGGGTTAGCACCAATTGGCAACGCAATACTTGCTACAAGCAAAGTCAAGGTGCTGTTTGTAGGGTGAAGAGAAGTCTTTGATATCCTGAGACTTCAGAACAGGAGGCAAGCCTACAAGCCTTCAGTGATACTTAGGATCTGGGATGTAGAAATACAGGTCTAGTCCTTCTCACTACCAAGCGAGAGGGCAGCAGACAGCATGCAAGCACAACAAAGCAGTCCAGCACAGTGGCAGCCCCTCCAGCAGCACAGCAGTCCTTCTTCCTGGTAGAATGTCCTCAGTTCCAGAAGTGTTCTGAGTTGGTGGTGCCAGAAGTCCAGTAGTTATATCCTGTTGGACCTCTGAAGTGGGGAAGATTTCAAAGAGATGCCTTTGAAGTGCACAAGTCCCTGCCTTTCCTGCTCTGGTCCCAGACTCACTACAGGGGAACAGTTAGCCCTTTGTGTGCAAGTGTCAGCTCCTCGCTTCTAGCCTGCATAGGATTGTCCATCAGGCTGTGGATGGCCCATCAGTCACACCTAAGTTCCCCTTGTGTGTGGCTGACTAGAGGGAATCCACAAAGCCAGCTGCCTCCCACCCCAGATGTGTCTTCCGATACAAGCTGAAGACACCAAATGGTTTTAGTAAGAAAATGACAACTTTTTAAGAATGGCATTTTCAGAATTGCAATTAAAAATCCAACATCACCAAAAGTTGTATTTTTAAATTGTGATTCCAGGGACACCAATTGTGGGCTTCTCATCTCTTCCCAATTGGAAATATCACTTTGAAAATGTAATAAGGAAAACCCAATGTTATTCTATAGGAGAGATAGTCATTGCAGTAGTGAAAACAAATGTAAGAGTATTTCACTACCAGGACATGTAAGACCTTTAAAAGTACCTGGCCTGCTTTTTAAAAACACTGCACTCTGCTTAATGGACTGGCCTACCTTGGGGGTGACCTATATGTAATAAAAAAGGAAGGTTTTGGCATGGCTAGTGGGTTAATATGCCAGGTCAATATGGCATTTTAAAACTGCTCTCACAGGCTCTGCGGTGGCAGGCCTGAGACAGGTTTAAGGGGCTACTTAATTGGGTGGCACAATCAGGGCTTCAGGACCACTAGTAGCATTTAATTTACTGGCCAGGGGAACATGTAGTGCACTTTGCTAGGGACTTATAATTAAAAGAAAAATGTATATTGGAGATAAGCCAATGTTACCATGTTTTAAGTACAGAGCACATGCCCTTTAACACTGATTAGCCATGGTAAAGTGCCCAAATTCCGACAGCCAGCAAAAAGAGATCAGCAAAAACAGTAAAAACAGGAGGTCTGAAGGTAAAAAGTCAGGGGAATCCACGCCAAGGACACCAGGTTTGACAGTCTTTTACAGTACATCTATGAATTTTCTGGTAGAGATATTCTTGAAGGAGGGAACACAGGCAGCTTTGGCTACAGGACCTCATTTATGAGAAGAAAAAGTCTTGGTATATACCAACACAACTCATACCACAACAGGAGTTTCTCCATTTGTGTTGTTAGGAGGCCATAATGAAAGAACCGAGGTTAAACTATGTTCTCATGCAGATAATTGTTTTCCTATTCCTGTAGAAGTAGAAAGTAGAAAGTGTCAGGGAAAAATTAAATCCAAAGAACACTATGATAAAGCAAAAAAGACATGCTGCAGTGGAAGATATAGTTCTCATAAATAAAAACATGAAAAGTTGTGAAGTGTGTTTGTGAAATGTTCACCCTGCTGTGTATTGAACACAAGCACTGTGCCAGTTCCTTAGCAAGATGGGATTTTGTTGAGTAAGGAGTGTGATTCAGGTTAAAATTTTGATTAGTCTTTAATGGCTGCTGAATCTGTTGATATGTGTCAACATTCACCAGGAACACGAATTTGGAAGACAACTCTGGGCTGAATGACTGTGCAGGTTCTAGGGTACGAACTGATGCTACGTCTGGTAGGAATCCGTTTCCGAACAGATCTGTTGAGAGCTATAATAGCAGTGTGAGAAGCAGCAGCAGTTTAAGCAAGTTATACAAAGATTAAAAACCATGAGCCTCATTTATGAGACGTGTTACATCGCTGCGACAAAGAAGCGATGGGACACTTCTCAGTGCACCATCCTTGCGACACAATGGATGTGTCAAATTTACTGTATGACGCATCATGTCCCAAGGAATGACAGATACATCAGTATTACTGACGTGTCTGTTGGCGCAAAACTATCATTGCTGGAGTTGTGTCGGAAGTGTGGCGCAACTCCAGCAATGCAGGGGGAGGGCTATGATTATAGCACTGCGTCACCCTTATGCCTGCTATGAGGAAGGCATAGGGTTCTCACACAATGGCGTCCTAGAAGTGGGGCACTAAAATCTTATAGATTTCAATGTGCCACTTCTAAGAGGCTTTGATGTGGGGCAACGCCCACCCTGCATACATTATACCTGACGCTCGGTATAATGTAGTGCAGGGGTTTACAAAGGGACGCATCTGTCTAGATGCATCACTTTGTAAACAGGGCGCAAAATGGCGCATTTTTACGCCACCAGTACATCACAAAAAGTTACGCATAGGCAACGCAACTGTGTCACAAGGGCTCATAAATAAGGCCCTATAAGCCTCATTCAAAGTTTAGTGGACAGAGTAGTGTCTGTTGGGATGTCGAACCACTTTTACCTCCACTATCTAAAGGGTACTCTGCCCACCAAATTTGGAGATGGCTGCCTGTCCTGCACTCATCTCTGTATGTTCAAAGGAACTGGCAACAAAACAAAAATCTAATGACCACCAGACTGGAAGTTTTCTTCCAGAGTGTTGGACCATTATTGTTTTTTTTCCCGTCCCATTGCTGCTAGGTTTTCTTGAGGGTGACGGTTAGGAGAAAAAGCGTTAAAACATCCGATCTAAATAGGATGAACAGTGTAATGTCCTTCCTCCTGCGGCGCCAACTGCAGAGAGCCATCTGAAGGAGTATTCTGTTGATGGAGCCAACGGGGGCACCATCAATGGAATACCTAAAAGTAACCCGTCTTTAATGAAGCACCCAGACACAGAGTTTGACAGGGTACTCCATTGCATTTGCAAAGGAGTACATTGTCTGACAATCTCTAAATTTGGCCCAATATTACGTATTTTATTCATTTAGTTTTCGAAGCCTTAATTAGTATTTTATTTGTAAATTCCCTTTATTTTTCCTTAAGATGGAAAGTGTATTGTATGCCTTACTGGCATGTTTTGCTATGATGGTCTTACAACCTCTGGCTCTGTATTCTATTGAGAATTGTTCAGTGTCATCTTTGAATGTTTCTGTTTATATCTCTAGGGCTCGTGCAATGATTAGCGTTTTATGGCTCTAACTGAACTCCGTCACCTGGTGCCAGGATCTTGTCCAGATGTGTAGCCTTTCTGTGGACTCCTAACAATCTTTGGGATAAACCAAGGGGCATATCAGCAATAAATTGCGATAATGATCGCAAAGCGCTAGTATCGCTGTTCTTCCTATCGCCGGCTATCGCGGGATTTCTTCGCCAAGTTAGCGCGGTATTACCAAAGCGTTTCCCAAAGGCGATAAGAAATCCAGCGATAGCGGTGAAAAGCGCAAATATCGCGTGAAAAACAGCAAAAACTTGTGAGCGCTAATGATGAGCTTGTAAATATGGGAGCGTGGATTTAACCTGCCAATCCACCTCCCATACACTAATATGCCCCTACATGGTTAAGTCAGGTTTTGAGGAGAAGTAAGGATCCGGCGATACCCGCGGTTAGCAGGAGTTTCAATATTGCCTCGCAAATCTTGTTAATACAGCGCTGTTGTGTTAGCGCTCTCTTACATGTTGTAACTTCAACGGCACGCCTACTTTGCATCTCATTAGCAATGTTCATCGCTGGAATGAGATGCGGTGCAAAAACGGCTGCTAACATGCGTTAATGCATGTTAGCGCCGCATTGTAAATATGGAGGTGAAATTATCGCCGCTTTTTTGGCTTTTTAAGCCAAAAAAGCGGCTAATTGAACCTTGATAATATGCCCCCAAGTTTCTACCTTATCCGTTTTCTGTCCATTATTCCACTTTTCAATAAATAGTGTTGACTAAAAAATA
Source organism: Triturus cristatus (assembly GCF_964204655.1). Classification (NCBI taxonomy): domain Eukaryota; kingdom Metazoa; phylum Chordata; class Amphibia; order Caudata; family Salamandridae; genus Triturus; species Triturus cristatus. The sequence continues at coordinate 349,317,040 of NC_140581.1, forward strand.
TACCTCTGAGTTGAATCCTGTGTCCATGTTGCCAGGAAAATCCTGGTGAAATGATTGTGGGAGTGGGGGGGAGCCGGTCGTAGGAAGGGAGTGTTGGGCTGGAGAGCACAAAATGGGAGAAATACCGATGAGATTTAGGACCAAACAGCAACTCCCACGGTAAATCCTCATTTTCCAGTTAGAAGATCAGAATACTACACTAATTCTGCAAGCGTAGCTGATGCAGTATTAAACTTTTGGTGCGGTTTTACCATCTTACTCGATTACACCTGCTAGATTTTATGTCGAGAAAAAAAGAAACACAGGCAGAATATCTGGGCTTTTTCTTTAAAGTGCCTCTCAACACACCTTGCAGTGTTTGACCCGCTCACATCATCGTATATTTTTTATGTGTACAATGGAAAACCATTTCTAAACAGTTGTATTTTTCTACAAACCATAGCAACAAATGCGCCGTTACACTACTGTGCTTATATATATATATATATATATATATATGCACACACACACACACCATGGTACCAAGTAGAAGTGTTTTTGACCGTATTGCAGGAAACCAGCACTTGCCGGAAGACCTTGAGGCATTTATCGAATGTCAATTTTAAATAGGGCTCCTCTAAGCACGAGAGTGCAGTAGACAGTCAGCTCGAAGTAATTGCTCACTGACGTATGCGATCAATTTTCTTTAAAAAGGTACTCAAGCAGTGACTCAGGCAGTGTGTTTACTGCTCGTTCAAATGCCTCTTCAAAGAAGGATCTGGTAAGAGGGGTAACAAAGGGAGCAGGAGGAGGGCGCGCTTCGTTTTGCTTTAAACATTTGTATCATAGAAAGGGAACACTGAGGGGTAGATATTCAAACATTTAGCACTGGGGTAGCATCAAAAAAGTGAAGCTAACCACCACAAAATGTTTTTTTTTGTGGAGAATTTATTTTAAACAAGTTTTTTGCGCTGGAAACTACCCTAAAAGTAGCACTGCTTTGCGTCACTTAGCACCAAGGGGGTGCTACATGGATGTTCCCATGCAACCACTCTGCCTTTTGATGCAAAACCCTACCTACAAACAATTGTAGAGAGGGTTTTTAGCACCAACGTTAACTCCGCTTTAAAGGAGCAATAACAGGAGAAATGTGTTCATTTCTCCTTTTTTTCCGACTTTGCATGTGTGCCACACAGTGCAACACATATACAAAGGGGAACATGCTTTAAATCTTGTCTAGGCATGGTATTTTGTAGAGGAAGGCTAGCCTTCCTTTACAAAACCTATGCTTGATTGACGCCCACACCATAGCGCAATGCGCTAAGGTGTGTCCGTGGTTCTCAGCAGCTGAAATCAGCGGCGGCGCTAGAGAGGGAGGAGGAGAGAGCCAGCGCCATATCGCTGAAGATATGGCACTCTCCTGCTCCCTCCCTGTCATGCAATGCAGCACAGCCTCTTTGGGGGACTATTTTACTGTGATATGCCATGCCTTGTTTTAATTGTGTTATTACGTTGTTATCCAGCAGAATGTCAAATGTTCAAGTAGGAGAGTGTTGCGTGCATAAAGAATATAAACATCTGATGGATTTTTCTTGTAAGAGATCCTTTCTCATTTTCCTTACCTCAACAAAATGTATTTGCTACAGGGACAGATTACATTCCGAAAAGATGTTTTTTTCCATTGTGCTAGTTGTTAGAAATGGGGGATTCTAGTTGGCAGAGATAGGTACCTTTGTCCAAATAGGGACCCTTGATTCTAGTCAGGGTAATGGGATTCACACTTTAACCCCTGCTCACCTCCTGGGTAACTTGGCGTGAGCAGACAGACGTATCCCAAAGTCAATGAGTAAAGTATTTGTTCTCAATACACACAGTAATACAGTGATAACACCACAAATGGACACCACCCCAGTTTAGGAAAAATAAAGTGTCTTTATCTAAATTAAACAAGACCAAAATGACAACAATTCAACATACATGTAATAAGAATTTGACTTTAAAAAGGTTTCAAACAACTAGGTCCATAGAAAACTAAGGATGTGTGATTTCTCACAAAGTACCTGTAGATGCATTAAAATTCACAAGGCTAAACAGCCGCAGACAAGGGAAGCGTTGAAAAACAAAGAGATACGCCAGTTCCTGAGACTATGGGGAGACGATGCGTCAGTTGTGCTACACGCTGGAGAAGTGATGCATCAAATCTTGTCTGTAGGGGGAAGTGATGTGTAGACTCTAAGACAATTCTGGTTCGTGGGTGAAGCGTCGGGAAAACTTGCCGCACAGGTGCAATGTGTGGAAATCCCGGATGTGGCGGTGGCGTTGTGCGGCGCTGCGGCGCTTTCTTCAGCCGCGATCCCTCGGTGCGTCGGTTCTTGCAATGGTGAAAGGCGCTGCATCGCTACAGCAGCGGCGCTGTGATGCATGGAAATTCTTCTCGCACATCAGTGCTGCTTCGGAAAAACAGCCACAAAAAGAGTGATGCATCGATTTCTTCAGTTATTTAGGTTAATCCACCTCCCAGCAGCAAGCACAAACTCCAGAGGCCCAGAACTGGAACAGGCGCCTCCTGGCAGGTCAGAACTCTCAGCAGCAGAGTTCAGGGGAGCTGGGGGTGAAGTATTTGTGTCCCTGAACCTTCAGAACAGGGGGCTAGCACACACAGGACCTTGTAGATCTTCTTCAAGCAGGTTCAAAGCAAAGATCCAGTCTTTGTTCTGGCCTCGGCAGAAGCAGCCACTGCAGGCCAGTCCCACACAGCACACAGCAAAGGGGCAGTTCTCCTCCTCACAGCTCTTCAGCTCTTCTCCTTGGAAAAGGTTACTCTTATGTCCAGAAGTGATCTAAAGTTCTGGGGTTTTGAGTCTAATACTTATATCCCAAAATGTATTTGTTCTCCTTGTGCAAGGGTCTCTGAGCCCAGTCTAAACCAGTTCTGTTCTCCTTGTGGAAGGGTCTCTGAGCCCAGTCCAAACCAGTTCTGCCCTCACTGGTACAGTTTGACCACAGGGGGTGGAGACAGCATTGTGCAAGGAAGCCAGGCTCTATTCAATGCAAGGAAATCTCCTCCCACTACTCTAAATTCAGCCAAGGTATATTCAGCCCAGCTCTGAGTCATCCAGGAAGGGCCAGGCACACCTAAACCCCTTCAGTGGTTGTCTACAGTACATGCACATCCCCAGCCACTGTCACTCCAAACCCAGACAGTCAATAACCAAACAGGTTAAAATGGTTAAACAAGAAAATGGCCAATTCCTAAAAGTGGCTTTTTCAAACACAATTTAAAAAACATCTTCAATAAAACATGGGTTATACAATCCTGACTTCAGAGAGACTAAACTGTATTTCTTTATCTTGTACGATGGGAAGTTATACTTGTAAGATGTTACAAAGTATTTACCATTCTATCCTATGAGGCAGATAGTCGTTCAATATTGAAAAACGAAATTGGCAGTATTTTACAATCAGGACATGCCACACACACCAGTACATGTCCTACCTTTCACAGTCACTCTGCTCAGGGATGTACCTTGGTCCTACCATAGGGGTGCCTTACAAGTAAGAAAAGGGAAGGTTAGGGCCTGACAAGGTGAACTTGGCAGGTCGACATGGCCGTTGACAAACTGAGCACAGACACTGCAATGTGGGTGGCGCAATCCGTACTGCAGCTACTAGTAGAATTTGATTTACAGGTCCTGGCACACTTCAGTGCACTTTGCAGGGTACTTACCAGTACATCAAATATGCCAATCAGGGAGAACCAATTGTAACAACAATTTACACAGGGAGCACTTGCACTTTGACACTGATCAGCATTGGTAAAGTGCCCAAAGCATCTAAGCAAGCAAAAACAAAATCCAGCACAGCATCAAAAATACAGGCGGCAGAGGAAAAAAGTGAGGGGGGAACCACACCAAAGATACCAAGTCTAACACTGGTAGTAAGTGTTGTTAGAGGCCAGAAAGAGTATACCGGCCTCCCTCTCAAAAACATGTAGACCTCTGCAAGCAGGGTTGTGCATACACCCCACAGAGGGTACAACACAATGAAATTAATCTGTAATTCCTGAGTTGCTCCCTTTACCTGACCACTTAAAGACTACCAGAGCCCAGAACCTAGCACTGTTCTACCTCCTTCACCATTGAGAAGTCCAACAGTTGAACAACACAGTCATCATCAAAGCTAAATAAAATTGCTAAGCAGCATTAATATGTTCAGTTTGACCCGATAAGTGCGACAGATGGCTGCACTCCCTCCCCAGAGCGTCTGTCATTGACACTGGGGAGGTACTTAAAGGAGTCTCTATTAGCCTAAACCGCAGGTTGCCATTAGCTCAAAATCAGACAGCTTGGCTGGTTTTCTGTTAGCGCAGACATTGCCACACTAACCCTTTGATGGAAAAGCTACAATGGCTTCCTGCAGCTCAGAGTACTATCTTCAAAACAGCTTGCATTTTTTTCTAATACTTTTGTGGCGAAAGCCCGGCCTTCGTGTCCTCCAGAATTCAGCTCTACACCCCTAATTGCCATTTTACAAAAGCCCACCTGAATTTACAAACTGTTTCTAGAAGTGAAAGGAAGCGGCTGATATGGGTTAGGTTTTCAGCAATTGCTCCCCACACCTGCAACACTCCTCACTCTGACATTAGTACTTCAGGCAATTAAGTGGGATTTAGGAAACTCCTAAAAACCTGGCTGTATAGACAAGCCTGTGGCTAACTTTGCTGCTAGTTGCTGCCTCAGAGGCCTCACAAGCAAAAATACCATCCAGCTTGAGGTATCCAACTTCAGAACTACATCTGCACAGGAACTATCCTTATCTTTTAACACCTCTTCCACCTGGAACTTTTTACTGGTCAAAATTAGAAAGACGCTCTTCAGAAAGCATCTCAAAATCCAGCTTTCACACAAGCTCCTGTATTATTTTTCCCTGAACATAAAAGCCAAGAGAACCAGTCAAATCTGTGCAAATGCTGTCAGTGAGCCTGAAGTTGAGTTACAAATAAAGTGCCTTGTTACATTGCTGTCAAGGAGCACTATATAAGATTTTTTAAATAAAGTAAATATCTGACAGTAATGTAAATTATGTGACCTGAGGGAGAGCAAATATGATAGTGTATGCAACAATCTGCAGTGAAAGGCGAGAATATCATGATTAAAATGATTAAACAGCACAGGTATTCGCTTTGCGAAAGAAGCAGTCAGATAACACAAAAATACCACCCACACTGAAAAAAAGATCACAGAGGACATTATAATAAGTGAAGCAGGGCCAAATACACAAATTATTTACCATAAACCAAACCACGCCTTACTCAATCTTGACCATATACACCTGCTCCTTTGGTTTAGTTAGAATTATCTGAAAATTCAAAACAGTATCAAACAGTGATATCTTAGCAAAGTATATACAACAAAAGCATTGCTTAGGTTCAGTAAAGTTATGGGTTGTGCATGCACCATATCTCCTGATACAAATTTTGCATCCACCACATCGATCTACCACTATATTGTAACGTAAATATATAATTACTGTTCTTAAGTCCACCTATACTTTCCTACTTGTGTAACTATAGGTAGAGTTAAAAACAGTAAATGTATACTTAACTTACCACATAGCAGAAGATCAATCTAGTGGATGTTACAGTATTGTAGGTTGACATTGTTGACCTTGAGATATGTATATGTATATATATAAGTTCTGTTGCATGAAGACGGGCCTTCATCGCATTACAGCGAAAGAATCAGCAAAATATAACTTAACCGGAGGCTACAGTCTAGCTCACTGGAGAGCTTGTAAATATGGGAAAAAACAATGTTGCAGAGCAGGGCCCACTAAAGGAAATAAATTATCGTGTCAATGGACCACAAGCACCAGAATGCTTGCTGAGAAAATACGCCCACAGGAGGGCGGACCACTAGAGGACTTAAAAATCAAGTAATTGTGGGACATTGCACATCCTGCCTCCTCGACATGTAACCGCCCGTGATCAAGGAAGAAACACTTCCGAAACGCGTAGGGCTTTAATCGGAATGCCTGCTGCCTGCCGGTTGAAAAATTAAAGAACTCTACTGAAATGTGTAGAATTCGGCTGTCTTTCGGAGTGCGCTTTCGATGTTTGGGGCATCTCTGTTGTAAAATATATATATATATATATATATTATCTATTGGCGGTCGCCAGTAGATAGTTATAGTTAGGACCGTGTTTCCATAGGAAATCTGAAAATTCTATTTTGAATAACTTTGGCGCCGGTTGACGAATCCTCGCGAAATTTTAAAAACTAATGGGGCGCTCTGCTCAGCTCCTGCCCTGAAAGTCTCGGGGTGATTCGTCAAGGGGGGGCCGAGAAAAAAGGGGTTCCCAAAACGCGTTTTCCCCATGCATTTTTCCATAGGACCTTTAGTCGATGGTACAGCCCGAACGGCTGAACAGAATGACTTCAAATTTGGCAGAGAGGTAGTCCTCAGGTCAGGGAAGTGCCTTTTGCAGGTCTGGTGTCAATCTGTTCAGTATTTCCTGCAAAAATAGCATTTAAAAGCATATAAATATCTATACGCGCGCACGGTGCCGTGCGCGAGCGAAATTCTGATTGGTTGATAGATGTCAGTAAACATTCGAATCGGTCGAAATCAGGAAGTGTCGCTGCCATTTTGTCTCGCTCTCGCACTGAAAAGGAAAGGAGGAAAAAAGGTGGAAAACGTGAAAAGGGGGCAGGGAAGAGAGTTCCTGACCCCCTAGCGTTTGTCAGGGGGTCACAGAAGGACCCCCAAGGGTGAAAAAAACTATTGTTTATTTTCGAAAAAAATCGCTGGGGTGCGCGCACGGTGAAAAACCTTGAAAAAAAAAAAATAATAATAAATACATAACTTAGCATTTAAAAAACCGTACAAATTCACTTAAAAAACCATAGGTTTCACACACGTTATAGTTAGGAATTAGCATTTAAAAAACCTTGCAAATTCACTTAAAAAACCATAGGTTTCACACAGGTTATAGTTAGGGGGACATTTCACTCGTAAAAAACCAATGAAATTCCCCCGTTATAGTTAGTTCAGATAACTATAACTCGTGCGACCGCCACTCTATCACAAGGATGATGTCATCAGTGATGTCATGAGTGATGCCATTGACTATGTCATGAGTGATGTAATGTGTGACGTCATGAGCAGTGGATTGCGGGCGCGCGAGTTATAGTTATCTGAACTAACTATAACGGGGGAATTTCATTGTTTTTTTACGAGTGAAATGTCCACCTAACTATAACCTGTGTGAAACCTATGGTTTTTTAAGTGAATATATATATATATATATATATATATATATATATATATATATATATATATATATATATATATAAAATTTTTTTTAATGCATTTTGTAAGGTGGTGCATACCACTCAGCAGTGGCTTTGGAGAGGGGGGGTCGCATGATTAGAAAATGCAGTCAGGTTCCACTGCAGGATCAGAGAAGGAACCTATTATACAATGTACAGCAGAGACTGATACCAAAGAAAGTACACCAATAAATGCAACCCGGTAAGGAGTTACATTTATTTTAGAAGAAGAGTGAGTCCATAGATCGTGTTGGAATGGTCCAACACGTCTTGGGCGATTGTAGACGGTAAGACCAAACTGATGTGTAATGTGAGGTAATGATAAATTTAGAACCAAAACCCTAGGTAGAGCAATACTTTTTTAAGGCTTGTATGAACTTGAGATGGCAACTTTCTAGACTGAGATAAAAGGGCAGAGAATTCCAGAAGGAAGAGTCTTGGATGTGAAAAGACCTGAGACACTGAGATAGTTAGCAGTCATGCAAGATAGTGTTGTATTCACTAAGCAGAGAGCTCTAATGTTGCTCTGTACTTTACCAAGAACCATTTAGGGGATATGAGAGCAGGAGAGATTTAGTCCATCTGATTCAGGCTAAGAAATAGTGGAGAATAGTATTATTAAACTCTCTGGAGTTTTATGAGTGAAATGAGAAGGAGAGCCTTCCACCGCTATTGAAGTAGTGGGATTTCATCACTGTGAGGATAATGGTGATTGTCTGGGAGCAATAACGTAGGGGCAGGTCCCTCTTCAACAGTCGAAAGTGATGGAATGCCAGTTTGAAAACTGTATTGTTTGTGGGATGAAGGAGTGGTTGCCATAGAGAATTACTCCCATGTTTTGTACTGGAATGGTAGCCTTCCAGTACAAAACCTATGGTGGCATGACGCAGACACATTTACTCCATAGTGCCTGATTGTGTGCCTGTTCTATAGAGAGAGCAACACTGCACCATATCTTAGTACACTTGGCAACTTTGGTTTCTTGAGTTGGTAGTAAATCTACCGTGTAAGGCAGAGGTTTTCAAACTGTGCGGCGTGCACCCCCTAGGTGTCCGTGGCTGCATTTGCAAGGGGGGACAAAAATGTATCTGCAAGGACTTGTAAATGAAGATGGCCTGGAAGCACGACCTTGTTTATTGGCATCTTTTCAGACTGTCTATATTTATATGCAGAGATTGAACTGCATAAAAAGAGGGGAACTGTAATCTTGATTGCCTGGGGCACAGTCAGTAAGAGTGGCGTGGTGGGATCAAAGATGTGGCTAAACATACTCAGTCAATATTTTGGTATTTTGTGCACTTTGAAGTAACTACATGTAAATAAACCCACATATACCTGAAATTAAAAATAAATGCAAGTTAAACTAATCAGTGGAAAATGTACACGTACATTATGAATCGTGTGCGTGACCTGAAACTCAAAGTTTTGAATCCTGGTTGGTGCAGTGTGGAATAGTGACTCGTGTATTTTCAGCACTAAGAGGTCTCAGCCAGTGGTAAAAAGCAATGGGCATATGTTAATCATTATTTATATTTATTTTAATAATACGTAATTAGTCTATACCTAGAAGCATTTTTGTACGTAACCACTAGGAAGATGCACTATATAACTCAGCTGGTCATACCCCCCTTATATTACCTTGCAAGAAGAATAAAACTTTGTCATGGTGGAGCTCCCAGCCATTCTATCAGTTAAAGACTTTACTAGCTCCCGGGAAGCCTTAAAGTTTCGTGGTTTATCAATTGCACGGGGCTAAAAAGCATGAGGGGCCAACTATATCCAGGGCCACTGGAATTATGCGGCAGGGGAGTACCAAAGCATGTGGCAGGCTTGACTAAATTATGTTGCAAAAAACTAATTATGTGGTGTAATGCAATACATTTTATGATAGTATCATTTCATTATTTTGTAATTTATACATTTGCTAACACTGCCTGGCATAGGCTTCCCCTCATCAGTACCAGTCTACCATCAAATCTAGCAATAAGAAACAGAAGACGACCAGTCAACTTTTGCAAAGGGCCTTTTACTGTGCAGCAACATATGTTGCCATGTTTTTAGTAACTTTTGATCCGTTTGAGCTACAAAACACATTTTTTGTTGTTGAATTCTACAGAATTTGCAGCAGACCATGGAATCTTTTATGTGGCAAATATAACAAATCCATAATTATGCAGAAAACAAAATGTTCACAAAATCGCATGATTACAGTGGCCTTTTACTATCCTTCTTTACAAACATGAGGTCCCCTTGCTGTGCCTGTGTTGCTTTTGACCTCAAAGCAATGGCCCATGGATGGGGAAAATTAGAGCAGAGGCGACACCTTCGTTTGGGCGCCAGATAGTTGGCAGCAAGTGGGATGGGGCAAGATGGGAGCCCATTTGTTTAAAAAAGGGCAGAGGAAACAGCCCACTTAACAAAGCAGTAACTATTATTTGTGAAGCATGTGCAGCATCACCTGGGTCCAGGGACCCACAGGATCACAATTATGACTTTCCTTCTCTGAGCAAAAGTATGGGGGTTCAGTTTCATTGGCAGCATTACAGCAGAGTGCACTTTTGATGCAAAATGGGGGAAGAAACACATTAGAGTTATATTTTTTCTAAAAGGGAGGAAATGTGTCCTAACGCTGTGTGCTGCTGAATTTAGAACTGGGGAACTAGGTTCAAGTCCTAACATCAGCTCAATATTCTGGGATTCACTCCCCGTGTCTACAAAAATTATAAGAATGAACCTGACCTTGGACAATGTTTCTGGTGCTCATGTAAAGTGTTCTTGTGCCCTTGGGCTGAGCCCACTCCATAAAAAACTGATGCACAAATTTAAAAAAAGGGACAGAGAACCTACTTCAAGATTGGAGTGATGATCGGGCATGGCGGGTAATGGGTGAAAGTGGCGAAGGAGATAGAAAGCCACTTAGTGCCGCAGATATCATTAGTGCACTAGGTGCAGTTGCATTGGGGTGCAGGAGTGCAGTGGACTAACAACACCCAAATTATGGGGAGCACATTTTTTTGGTCAATTCCTGTTTTTGTTTGATGAGTTTTCTCTAGTCTATATCTCACAGTATTGTGGGAAAAGTATCTATAAAATGATCTCATAAGCTCCACCCCACTGCTCTTCCCTGCTTCTCCAGGTTTGAAGGGGAGGGCCTGACTTCAAAACCTTTTGCTGTGGGGGCTCAGAGCAAAAAAAGTTTGAAGACCTGTGCTGGAGGTTCTCATTCTGTAGGTGCTAGGTTATCAGTCCACATGCAAGCATAGGCTGTTTATGACATGCACAATTCATCTTACCATAGAAGAAATAAATAGATGACTGCAGAAAAGTAGAATTGGCTAACAGACCTGATTTGATAAGGTAAGATTTATAAAAAATGAATTAATTTAATATATGTTTTAAAAATATGTAAGATGTGTTTTTAACATCAAACCAAGTTAAAATAAATACAATTTATAATGTGTCATCCCTTTCAATTTAGCCGTTAATATCAGGAATATAGTGACCAAAGGCGTCGGAGACTGTACATTATGTGGACCAGCATGTCACTGCCACACTGACCATTTCACACCGGGTTCGCTGCCTCAGATAGAAGTGTCAACAGTCAGCGCTCTGTGTGATACAACGTCATTCACACATGAGGGGGACAAAGTGTCGACTCCATTAGAGGTAACCACCTATGAGGTGTTAAACAATTGTAATTGAAAATCTTCCTATTGAAATTTGACTGCATTGTTTAACATATATCTTGACCAGGAACCGTTAGAGGCATTATGACAGCCAGCACAACAATTTAAAACTGCTGTTTCTTGTATCGTAGGGTATTTTATGTTGAGTTGGAACATTTTATCAGGTTAGTGCCGCTTAATCTGTGACTCTGCAATACATCAATTGGTTCCATTGGATGGATTTAGTACCATTTCTTGCAACGCAGTGCAGCGCCCAAAGTTGTTGCGCTGCTTTGTGTGAAGGAGAGAGAGCAGCACAGCGCCATAACTCCTAAGATATGGTGCTGTTCTTCGGTTCCGCTGGGACACTAAAGGTTGCATGCACAAATGCGCACACCCCTTACACTAGTGTGTCTTCTCTTAAGAATAGGTTTTGTCCTGGAGTACACACTTCCAGTACAAAAACTATGCATTAATACTTTTCTAACTTTGTAATTGTGCTGTATAGTGCAGTGCCATTTCTGCTACAATATGATGCAGTTTGTCTCTCACCATCCACTGGCACCCTTTATGCAGCCTTGCGCCACACATGTCTAAAGTACGTCTAGCATGTTATCTAGAACAGTTTTTATACTGGAAGGATATTCTTGAATTATAAAATACTGAGCCTGATTCACAAAGGTAAATTAACAATTTTGAGTAAGTTTACTATTTTTTTCAATTCACAAAGCAATTTTACAAATTGTATCTTTAGGACTGCATATCTTTTTATGTGTGCAGTCTCTGTCATGAATGCTGAGAACCCGCAGTCGTAAAGATACTATTCGTAAAATTCCTTTGTGAATTGCAAAAATTTGTAAACGTACACAAAAAATGTATGTTTAGCTTTGTGACTTAGTCGCTTTATGCGTAGACATACTCCCAAGATTTCCAAGTTTGGATGTGTGCTGTCCTTAACAGCAAACATGCAAAGTTTGAAAAGTTCCGAAAAAAGAAAACCTTCTCCAGCGTTATGACTGTTTCGGAGAAGCATACACTTTTGCCACAATGCTAGTATACCATCCTTTTTGTAGCTAGGGTTCTGCATTGAAAAACATAGATAGGTACATAGGAATGCCCATGTATCACCCATGCAATGCCCCTTTGATGCAATTTAGTACACAGTAGCATCAGGTTCAGACTGGCCACTAGGCGTTTCATTCTAAACAATCAATACAAAAACAAATGGCTTTAAAGTATGCTTCAAGCCTCTGTCATGGTATGTGTCACTTTGTACCTGCACAAAGGTTTGATAAATGTGGCCCTAACATTTTTTAAAGACATATATAATATTTGCTGCTGCATAGAGGCTGATATGAATTTGGGTCAAAAGTTCTTACGTTGACAAGAGAGGAGCAGGTTGCCACCTTTTTTGGAAGAATCAGCCAACTACACCAGGCCAGCAGTTTTTCACAGTCAAGTCTCCGAAAAGAGAAGTTGGCTTTGAAAAACAAAAATGCAATTTCCCTAGCACGCTGGAGGTTTTCTTCTAGGGATTGGATCAATAAAGCATTTGTTATGCCCTGGGCCATCATGGTGCACATGGTTTTTCTGAGCATGAAACATACTGATAGTTATTATGTTGAAAGGACCACTTTAAGGTGCCTCATCTAACACGATTCTTACAGACTGGTTATGAGAGAGAAAGACTGTTTCTACTACTGGAGATGGCTCGGACTACAAATTCAGGCAAGCTGTTGGGTCCTAATCCTATAAATGTGGTGGAGATATCAATATTTGCGAGGGCAGGGCATCTGACAATGTTTGGTGACTGCTCCATTATGATCTAATGCCAAACAAGGCCATATCAGTTTAAGCATAGAGAGGATTTTCGTTGGGCGGATTTATTTGTAGTAAAATATATATTTTACTATTGTTGAAGTCTTTTGAAGACCTCAAAGGACGTTCTATCAAAATGACTTTAAGTTGGAAGACAGCACAACAAGTGACATCACACTGCTTTGGTTAGTAAAATCACAGGAAGCAGATATAATAAGCATTTGCAATGCAATAGGTCTCGTATTACTGATAGTTTGAGGAATTGGCGTTGGAAACAATAGTGCAACGCCAATAGCTCATGCTTTCAGTAATGCAAGACCTAGTGCATTGTAAAATGCTTGTGTAGTGAGCCAGGAACCAGCATTGTATGTCTCAGTGCAGTACCGTAAGCTGCTTCTAGAGGTCACTAGTGAGCAAGGCACAAGCATTTTATGTCTCTGTGCTGGACCGCAAGCTGCTCCTAGAGGTCCCTAGTGAGCGAGGCACCAGCACTGCATGTCTAGGTGCAGTACCACAAGCTCTCCTAAACGTCCGTAGTGAGTAAGGCACCAGCACTGCATGTCGTGGTGCAGTACCACAAGCTGCTACTAGAGGTCTCTAGTGAGCAAGGCAGCAGCACTGCATGTCCAGGTGCAGTACCGCAAACTGCTTCTAGAGGTCCCTAGTGAGCAAGGCACCAGCACTGTGGACCTCTTTTGGTCACAAATGGTACTGCATCCTGCAGAAGATATGGTAAATCCACCCTACCCATAATGCATTGCTTGCAAGACAGTACTACGAGTACATTCAAATAGCTATGTCCATGTATACAATGAATAGCTTTGAAATCTGACAAAATAATTATTGCCTTATTATTTTCGTATTAGGTTGTACTCTGTGTGGAACTGATGAAGGGAAATTTATAGACAGTCTCATATACATGTGAGAGGTTCTAGTGAGCAAAGTAACCACTGCCAGCCTAGCTTAGTACCATGTGTGGGTCTTGCCTGAAGCCTTTTAAGAAAATTGTGCCTTGAGGCTGTAATTAAAACCTAGAGAGTAACACATGTAGCAAGGGGTGTCCTCATGGGAGGTTGTCCTCATGGGAGGTTACAGAAGGGACAAGGCGGTACTAAGGAGGGACTACTAAGCCTATTGACCAATGAAAAGCTGCCAAAGGACAGGGACAGGAGCCAATAAAAAAGATGGGTGGGAAGTGGGCGGAGCTTTATGCACATATCCTGAATACAGCATGTCTCGAAGAGACAGCACAAGCGCTTCCCAGGCGAGACTAAAAAGAAGGAGTAAAATTAATAAATAAGTACAATATCTCAGAGAAATAAATGGAGAGAGGCACCAAAGTTTGAAGTGAGAGTAGTGGGTTCCTAGTTTCAACTCAGTGACACATATATAAGGCCCATGACATTTATTGTGCAGCGGAATGACTGGTGGTCAGTTTTTAGCTGGTAATGGCAGTTGGGGGTGGTGAAAATAATTGTGAATGTCTTTGGTCCAGTGAGTAATAGATACTCAGATGAAACAACATCTTAAAACCTATGGTTTGGTTTGAAGTTTAGTGGCAACTGAAAGTCCTTTGTTTTGTTCAGGAAGTACTACATTTAGTGGGCAAAGTTCAGGAACAATGTCCTTTATGATATGGATAGTATGGTGGAGGTAATACTGCTAGTGGTTCTCCACCACTGCATCACAGAGGATTTTCCATCACCATCGCCATCCAGTTGGAGTAGGGACACTTAGGATGTTACAGAGACCCGATTCGAATGTAAATTGTGTCTATAAACCAAGCATGCATGTAGGCTCCTTATGCCAGCTTACATATTGAGAGCAGTCACCCTGTCGGTAATTGCCAGGCTACATTTTCATCCAAAGATTCTGAGGTTTAGGGAGTTCAGGGTTTTTACAGCATAGGGACATAAACACCACCTGGGCACTGGTTATGTATGTACTTCTTTCCACTTCACTGAAAAGAAGGCACTGATTCTAATTGAAAAAATACATTTGTATCAAACCACGTTTTAAACTGAAACACCTTATTTTTCCAACAGTTGGAATGTATAAAAGGATTGCCTTCAAAAACTCCTAATGATCCAAAATCAACAGCTATCAAGAAACTGCAGCCACTCAAGAATGGCCTGCGCAAACCCAAGGCAGTGGTGGTAGTAGCTAACCTGGAAGAAATGAAGCCATGTTTCCCTGACTCCTGGTCAAAGTGCTGCTGCCGTTGTTGTGGAGATGCATTTTGGAATTCCCTCCTTGGACGGACCTTTCAATTATCGAGGAAACTGGCTTTCAAACTTGTTCAAAATGGAATATATAACAACGTGGTCTTTGTTGTTATTCTGGTGAGCACAGTAACTCTGGTAAGTTTGTTTTTAATTGTATGTGATATGCTGGTTTGCCTCGTACTGAAATGTTCTCATTCACATGTAAATTACAGATATGACCCCTATGGATAGCCTGAGGATATGTACTGTACTGTATTGAGCTGTACTGTAGCTTCACAAACATTACCCCCCATTATTCACGAGTATACAGTGCTACACTCAATTCACATTTAGAAGTTCTTATGCCTGAAAAATTGCACAAATTCTTACAAAGATGAGAACCTAACACCCACGCACATCTCAGTGGGACAGATTTGTATAGGTATAGGCCATAAACATATGTTTAAGGAAGGAAATAAAAACATTTTCACCATCCTGGAATTCATGTATGTGTATTTTGGAGACTGAGAGGTGTCTCGGACAAGACTCCTGACAGTAGAGAATGTTTTGGTTAAGGTCGAAGTTAGGTGTCTATGTGTCTTGGTCCACGCTGTGCTGCCTCCTGGGCCTACTCCACAGCTCACTACATGTGGTCCCCAGCCGAAGAAATAACAGCACCTAGAATGTTTAAAACAGACCTGCAATGCATGGAGCATCAAATACATATTAAAAAAAACATTTTAGTTTCTGTAAACGGCGGTTGTCACTATGGGCCTCATTGCAAGAAGCCTAGAATAGCATCACAAGGGGCCAGATGTACGACCATTCACTTTTACGAGTCACAAATTGCGTCGAATTGCGACTCGCAAAAGTGCATGTACAACAGTGTCTCAGACACTGTTTGCGATTCCCAATGGGGCCACAAATTGCATGCCTCATTAACATTACAAGGCAAGCGCAATTTGCTACCTCATTGGGAATGGCTACAACTCCCTGGAATGGTGGCCTGCTGGGGTTAGCAGACCACGATATCTGTGTTTGCTTTTTCAATAATGCAGTTTCTGTTTTTTTAAATGCAGCCCGTTTTCCTTCAAAGAAACCGGAATGCATTTAAAAAAAAAAATGAAACTTTTCAGTTTAATTTTTTAAGGAAATACTGCCTGCTTTTAAAAAACATTTTCGCACACACTCACAAAGGGGAAGGGGCACCCCTTCCCATTTGCGAGTCGTTTACCACCTACTTAAAGTAGGTGGTAAACGCCCCTTCCCAGTAGCAGATGTTGCAAATGTTATTTTGCGAGTCAGTGACTTGCAAAATAGCGTTTGTACATGCCAGGACCCTTTTTTGCAGTCGCAAACGGGACAATCGCTCAATTGCAAGCGCAAATAAGGGTCGTACATCTGGCCCAAGATCTTTATGTTTCTGCTCCCACTGAAACTGTGAATGACTGGGCAGAAGCACAGATCCACCTCTCTCCGTATGATCTCTCTGGCCATACCCTGCTATGGCCTCCCATCACTTATCAATCCCTTCTCCTCGAGTACCTTCCAGCAGGAACCATTTGCCACCTGCTGAAATTGGAAATGAGTGAGGCACGAGTCCCACAATAGTTGCGGGAATCAGTAATGGCATGCAGATAAAAGCCTAGTATTCCCAAGTCTGCATCCTAGTCCCCATTCTAGGGTTAACTACTTTTAATGCCTGTTATTTGGTGCAAGACATTAGCTTGATTCCCCTCTCCAAATGTAATGGCTCACTCATAATGAGGACTTGTTTAATATACTTCTCAAAATTTTTAGTTAAGAGGGAGCTTGAGATTCAGTTGTTTAGGAAGGCACGCACATTGATGTCAATGAATATTCTATTTATATGGAGGGTGGGGAAGGTGGTAGTGGTGGTTGACCCCATTAATGTCTGTGGTAGGCACTGTGCCTGTTTTGAGGGTGATTATGAGTTGAAGGACGGTGACACCCTTGGGTAAGAGAATGAGTTGAGAGTTATGATACAGTAGGGAACTGATTGCAGGGAATTCACCTTTTCTGCTTGGGCATCTAAGATTGTTCACCTATTTCTGGACCCTTCTTTTGCTGTTCTTAAAACTCTGTGTACAGTAACCCCTACTAAACAAGAGTAAAGTGCCTGTGCTCCCCCTATAAACATGCCGAAATTGACTTAACCCTGATTGGTAATATTTACTTTCCTATAAGGCTATAGTATATGATTTAGAAATACACCTCTGGTGTGAAAAGTTCCGTGCCACCTGCAAAGTGCGGCACCTCCTGTACCATCCTCTACAGTGATGAGAAAAACATGGCTTCTGGCTTACCCTATGTAGCCAGACAGCAGCACTTTCAACCCTGTTGCACTGACCTGTAAAGATAGCCCTTAGACAAATAGAAAAACCTGATTTTAAAGATTAAATAAGTCACCTTTAAGGACACCTTGCTGTTTACAAGGTAGGGTGCATAATATTCAAGAGTGAAAGAAATGTGACATTAGCAATGGTATGTGTCCCCAGTGACTAAGCCCAAAACGACATTGTCAATACATTGTCACTACTCAGGTTGTAACTATCACATAGAAAAGGTCAAATTATAGATTACATACCTTATTCCATGAATATTGACCTGTACCAGCTGTAGACTCTCTTCAAAGATTTAAGACCTATTTTTATATTTAATAAAGATCAAATTGTAGCACGTTGGGCTCCACCCATTTAGTCCGCTATGATTTTTCACATTTGTTGTATTTGCGACTCGCAATTTGTGATTCGCTAATTAGAATGCAAAACAGTGTCTCAGACACTGTTTGTGATTCCTAATTGAGTCGGAAATTCCATGCCTCATTAATATTAATGAGGCAGGTTGCAATTTGTGTCCCCATTAGGAATGGCTACTACTCACAGGGATGGTGGCCTGCTGGGGTCAGCAGACCACCATGTCTGTGACTGCTTTTTTAATAAAGCAGTTCTTTTTTTTTTAATGCAGCCCACTTTTCTTAAAGGAAAACGGGATGCATTTAAAAAAGAAAAATCCCTGCCTGCTCTTAAAAAATATTTTCCCACATACTCACAAAGGGGATGGGGTCCCTTGGGACCCCTTCCCCTTTGCGAGTGGTTTACCACCTACTTGAAGTAAGTGGTAAACTGCGAGTGTTTTGCGGCCACAAATGTGGTCGCAAAACATTAGTCCATAGCATGTTGACCCGCTATTAGAAAGGGATGCCCTCTTCCTAATAGCGAGAGTCGCAAATGCGTGATTTGGGAGCTGCCTTCAGACGGGATGTGAAAGATTCCCCCACCAGCAGCATGCCCTGGGGCCAAACATAAGGATGTCCCTTTTTCTCCATTCCCTGGGAGTGAAAGCAGCATTGAATGGATGTGTTACCTGCCCCGGGGACAATGCTTGTGTGTGGGTGGGGGCAGGTTGTGCTAGCCATACAACTCCCTGCTCACAAGCAACAAAGGCAGGTAATATTGCCAAGCTCTTCCTGCAGGCAAGAGCACAAGAAGTACTTGTTCCAGCTGCATGGAAGCAAGATGAAAAATGCCGGCCGCCGCGACACAGTCCAGGAGGGGCACATATCCTCAGAAGCTAGCGAGGATGAAGCGGCCTTGTGGCCCCCCCAACAAATCTCACCAGCATGGGGGTGTCACAGTTGTACAGGGACACCCAAGATAAAAACAAAAGGAATGAACGGGTAACTAGCACAAAATCGCATTGAACAAAGAACAGCGGGCAAACCCAATATTCGGATATTCACAAACATGGGCAAAGAGCATCCTTTAATGTTCTGCAGGAGCCTGAATTTACATTTCATGCTTGTTTGTCAGCCCCAAAATGGGGAGGGGCACCACCAACAAGCTTCAAACATGTTTTGGGGTCTACAAGAGGTGGAGCAGCCCCCAACCCAGATATATTACCAAATTACCCTAAGTCTCCTGGGGCCTTATGCACATGGCTCCAGGGGAGTTTCCCCACCATGTTAAGCACTCATAAAGTCTGTACCTTTGTACAGAGTCTCTGGATTGTAGATATCACTTGTGGTTGGTTCTGTGATTGCAATAGCATTCTAATAGTAGTAAAAATAAATAAAATGTTGATCTTGACAATTTAAAATTTACAAGTACAATGAATGCTTGTCGCTATTGATATTGTTGTCATCAACATAAATTATCTTCTATAATGACTTGTAGTTATTGTTATTAGTGAGGTGGTACCCTGACAAAGCCAGTAGGCCTGCCATATACATACTGATAACCCTTATGTTGTGATATTGCATTTGGTATAGGTGGGGGTATTATGATTAGGATTATAGGGTTCAGGAAACTGATATGTGATATGAAGGTGGCACCAAGGATATTTGCATCTATCTAATGTACATATGTGTAACATAATGCGTAGTATTTAGTAGAACCCCTTTCAGAGGGCAGTTGGGCTAGCAGATGTTACTGGGCCCAAATGGAGAGGTTGTGGCCTTTTAGTACTGCTGTCCCAACTGGAACCCAACCTACTATGGATCTAGAGTAAATGGGCGAAGTACTACCCCTTTCAGCACTTGACTCGTGGTCGAAGCATGGGTTGAGCAGACCAAGGCTCATCAAGAGGGAAGCTCAAGACAGTAGTGTAAAATGGTTATCTTGCCTATCTGAAAAAAAGTTGTATTTTAATGTGATCCCACAAAGCAAAGAGTCGACACACTAAATAATCCCAACAGTCTCTCAGGATCAGTGTGCTAGTTTTAATATCCATAATACTAACACCCCTCTGTCTCTAGTTTTCGTAAGTTCTCAGCATATCGCAGTAGGTGATTTTCAGCGTTTAATCTCAAGAACCAATCACTACAGAGCCGATGCAGCCATCATGGTTGTGGACAGATTCCATGTCCTAAGGGTCCTATCCTATAACTCTGGCATGACACCTGACACAGCCTTCTCCACCTATGGTGACAGGCAGTGTGGAATAAGAGGAGCAAATGTGCAGCATCTTAAGAGGAAATGATTCTGGTTGCTTTCAAATAAACAGCAAGGTTTAGCTCTACATGCTCTTTGCAGCCCAATGTGGGTCAGTAAGAGCCATAGGCCCAGTGCAGCCACATATGAATAATAACAATGTGTGGTCAGTCATAATGTTATTGCTTATACTTATTCACAGGTAAAATTCAACGTAAGAGCTTTTTAAATCAAAATGCACCTCCACATTAAACATTGAATAAAAACCTCCCAGTTTTTATTGAGGTTTGAGAGATGTCCCTTTCATTCACAGTGCTGCTATCAGCTCTGCCATTTCTCTCATCATGAGTTCACTTGCAATGGACCCAACACTTGCAGAAATGGCATTGAGGCATCCTATTTAGTGTGGTCACTCCTGATAGTGTCCATTCTGTTCTGGTATGACATGTCAACGAAGGTTTTCCCTCGCAGCTAAAGTTTAGAAATGTCAACCAGTCTCTACGAGAAAAATGCCAGCAGCTGGTATTAATTAGTTATGTCATTTATGAAGATAATGCGCATTTGGAGGAAGGGGCATTGTCTTTGGAAATTAAGTAAGTGGCATGGCAGACCTACTGCTAGCCTTTTATTCCCCAAAACATTAAGGGAAGTTCTCTAACAACAAAATGGTCCCTTTTAAATTCAGTTGACTACCCACAACTGGGAGGATGGAGGTGTTGCCTCTGCCGCACCAGCTATATAGTGCTCAGCCTGTCAATCTCCAGTGGCTTTCTGTTATTAAAGGATCTATTTTCGAAGCCATTTGCTAATGCCACAAAGCATTATTCAACAAGGACACATGCAGTCGTAGAATTAGCTCCCTTCTCTCCCTTTGCTTTCTGCCATCTGATTAGCATTCCAAAAATACAGAAGGTTCCATCTGCTGCTTTAGAGCTCAATACTGGAATCAGCTCCTTCCTTCATTAAACCACAACCAAATCATCTTTCTTTTTGTAAACAGCTCAAGACTTGTCTTTTTCCTTTTCATGGGTGTTTCATAAGTGGTTGTTTCTGAACTTCAGCTAGAGGACAACTTTTGATTCACAGCGTGCCCTTTAAATATTAGCCACGCTTAAAATGATACCCAACGTATTTATTTGATGTATTCTAGCTAGTCATGGTGTTTGCTTCTTGAGTTTTGACTTGCCTTGGAAAAAGAGAGAGTGGAAACACATAGACATTGTCTTCATGAAGAGGTCATGGTAGGGTCCAATACTTACTTTCTTTGAATTACATAATGATTTCTTGCTGAAGTTTTACTGTTTGTTCCAATAGTAACATAGACAGCAGACAGATGTCCACCAGGAAATAATATCAAATAGCACAAAAATGTAAAAGTCGCCAATGCACAATAAATCTTCTATGAGAAAGTCCCTATGGCAAGACCAATTCATGTAGTGTCATTTTTATGTTTGTAAATGCTCATTTGAAATTGTATAATAGACATTTGAACATCAGAAGTAGCCACAACTGTAGTTTAATGCAATTGAGTCTTTAGTGATAAATTTGAAGTGGCAAACAGCAGACTGGACTTCTCAGTTCTGCACCACAAACAAACTGCGTAAGGATTGAACCTGATATCTCGGAGGGACAAACTAAAACAACAGTAGCACAACGAGGCATGACATAAGAACTGCTGAAAAATGCATAATAGAGGAAACACTTGATAGTTGGGTTTGGAGTTCTCTTGATTCCAAACAGACAATGGGCTAAGCATTACAATTGAGGACATTTTATAGGCAAACTGGCTAAACTCCTGTGCTAAAATGAAAATGTACTATATTTTAATTCAAGAATAGGTGGGAAAAAATGTAATTTACCTGACTCCTAGTCAACGCATTTAAAATATGAATCTAGTACTTGATCTACCCATTTCTTTTTACCATTGTAATGAAGATTATAGCCAGAGGTTAGCACATATTGGGTTCACAAAAACCCATCAACATTTTACAATTGACTGAAAGTCACAATCAAATGTCAATTTATTTGTGGATAATGAAGACAGAACAATAACCCGAAATAAACATATTCACCATTTCAGATAGAGTGAAGATTTTCTTTGACATACCCAAAAATGAATCATTGTACATCTCGATTTCAAAAGTCATCATCTCAGATATACACAAAATTACACCAATCCTATTATCAAAGTCATTGGTCCCCACCTAGAACATCTTTTGGCCAGATTGACCAAGGTAAATATACACATGTATAGTTCATATGTAATGTCTGATTGATGCTAAAAGTGGCAAACAATAAAAGCATAATAGAATATTTACATTCATTCACATTTTCCATTGTTTTTCAAATTTCACAATTTTTAACATCAAATATAGATGATTTCCTTGTAGCTTATTTCAGCCAAACAATCAATATTAAACAATTAATTTAAAACTTCTTGATTTAAAATTATCTACATGATGACTGATATTTATCTTAATAAATACCTCTTATTTAACACTACCTCTCATACATTTTAGATTAATAAATATTATAGAAAAATTCTTCTAACATATTACATATTTTTATATTTTCAGATGTCAATATGTATTCTAACATGGGTAATATGTGAGAAATATTCAGTTTCTTCACTGTGAGTATTAGCCCAATTTTTCCATCAGAATGCAAAATGGTGCAAAAAAGATATGGTGCTGTAAAGTTAAGTGTTCCTTCTTACACAATAGCATGACATAGATGTCTTCTTTTCACTGCTCATGGATGACAAAAACTGATAGGAGGATTGTTCACCCCCTAGTGCAGTGGGCCATGAGAACGCAAAGCTCCCTTCTCCTGATGGCTCTCGATAAGGTGTAAAACCTAATGAAGAAAAAGAAGGCTACACAGCACAAGCAGGAAAGACACAAGAAAGGGGAATACCCTCTGCCCCCATTGGTGAACAACCATCCCAGAAGAAGGCGGAAGTGCCAATGTATTCACCCAAGACATTTCGGAAGAAGGGGAGATAGAGGCAAGATAATCCAGGAGTATTTCACTCCCCTGGGGAAAAAAATCTTACCAGAAAGCCCCTCGAGCAGAAGCTGCCCTCGGTGGAAACGATGGTGGGAGATCTCTCAGTGATAGCGCTGTCACCTTGGGCCCAATATGGGAAGAAATACCCACCTACAATCGAGCGCAAAAGTCAGTTCCAGATCTCTTGCAACAAGCAGGATCTCCACCTAAAAAGCCACAAACTAGTTGATTACAGCAGGACACCAGTCCACCCAAATGATATCAACCATTATCTCCAATTGTAGTTTTAAAGAGTTGGGAAGAGCCTCCTATGATAACAACCGGGTCCCCAGCGACAAGTTGGAAAACAAACAAGGAAGCTCAATCAAAAGAACCTGAGAGGTTCTCCTGGGCAAACTGACTCACTCAAGAAGTACTAGAGGAAGTCCTCAACCACGAGAGGGTGACGGTCCAAGAGAATGCTAATGCCCAACATGACTCTCTTGAGGAAAATTTCAAGAAGTGCCCTCCAACTCTGCAACAATTATCAGGAATAACCCCAGCAGAGACACCACCCTTGTCAGAACGGGAGCCTCTAAACAAACTCTTATTGCCATTACTAATGCAACAATACTAAACACAGATAAACTCGATATCCAAATTTAAATTTTTAAAACACTGGCAGCTGTCTCAGTGGCAACAGATATTAAGTTAGACAAGATAAATTCACTAATCAAGAGAGCACAGGCCCAGTTGGAAGCAAAGGCTGAAGTAGCAATACAGGCCTGTCAATTCAGCCTCTTTTTGGACAAACTCACGGAGCTGCTAGGAATTATGTCTTCAATGATAGTGGAAATAAAACACGAAATGGAACAAATAAAATGTCAAGATGCAAACTCATGGGCCCGATCAACCGAACAAAGTGACAATCCATAATAGGAAGAGCACTGAACAGCGGTCAACCGTAACAGTGGAAAGCAAAATCTTGCACAATAGTATGGAAGCAGGACCCCTTTTCACAGTCCTATCAAGGAAGAACAAAAAACATCTAAGAAAAATGGGCAACAAACAAGCTATGAGTCAGTCCAGCAAAGGCTCCCCCAGCCATAAATGCTATAGTTCCAGAACAGTTCGAGGGCACGACAACAAAAAGCCACTTTCAAAGGGGGGGGTGAGACAGAGAGGGCTCCCCTCGAGACTCAATCAACCAACAAAAGTGCCACCGAAAAGGCAGCTGCAGTCACATGGGCACCAGAAGACAAACATCACGGGCAGCAAGAAACAGGGCTGCAAGAAAATATAACAGTTAACACCTTGTGAAAAATACTAGGGCTGGACCAGGCATCTCAGAAAACTAGTTGCAAAGGACTGGCTTAAAAGGGAAGCACACTAGGGGGCACTCACCTGCCAGAAATGAAAGATGCTATCCCATGGGGACTAAACCCGTGGTAGCCTCGTGTATGATAATTAGGTGAACCAAGAGCACCAACCTTCACCGAAGCCAAGGCCTAGGCCCAGGCAGAAAGCCCCTTGGGGAACCACAGCACAACAGCCAGAAGTGCTCTCAGCAAATAACAGGTACCAACCACTCTACTATGAGAGAAAATGTGGGTACTTCCGTCCTCCATGCATCCAGCTGCCAGCAGCAGTCGACCACTCAATTACCCGCAACAGACGCATAGCGATCTCTAGGTCTTATCTTCTGCCCTAGGTATAGATCACAGGGTGCCTGAGATATCCTGCAAGCCTAGAACATGTGAAGAGTAAAGATCTAGAATATGTAGCCTTTCTAGGGCCTGAGAACGGGGAACCTAACGAGAGCACTGAAATGCACTTCAGCAATCAGGAGATCATGCTGTCACTGATGTCTAAAGCAAGATGCTCCAAGAATGGAGGATCAAGCTAATTGAAATTAAGTCAGAGAAATAGCCAACTTTCTTAATTTCTCAAAGGGGCAAAGAAACGGTTGGATGTTTCTTACTAATAAAAAACTGGTCTGAAAATAAGAGGTCAGTACTGCACCACACCCAGCACACAACATAAGACTTCACCAGCCACCCAATGGACTTTGTTGTAATCCATCAGGCAAATGTTGCCTCAGGATATTGAATCTCCAAAACAAGTGAGCCTTCCAGCAGGAAGATCTCCATCACCAGTTCGGACATGGTCAAAAGCATGGGGACATTTCTAGGCGTGGGCGGAATTTGCGAAATCCACTTTCGCAAATTATCGCGAAAATGTTAAAAATTATCGCAAACACGCGGAAATATCGCGAAGATGTGGAAGTTTTTTTCCCGCATGTTCGCGAGATTTTCTGCATGGTTGCGGCTCGCCAACTTACCCATGCGGTTGCTCGCGAGCGCAGCCATCTTGTTTTCAGTTGTCTCGCGGTGCATGATCGCGAGAAGAAAGACGTGATCGTGCGACGCATGACGTCACTGCGGGCGCGAACTGTCGCGAGACAGCGCAAATGGCTAAAAACAATACAACATCTAATGGAGAACGCGACCGGATCAAGAAAACTTGTCGGCGAACGCAGGGATTCAGGTAAGGCGATCGCGCGCGCGAGAATGTATTATTTTACAGCGCGAGCAAGAACCAAATTATGGCAAAGCTGCGGAATGCGGAAATTTTGACATTTTTGCGCTTTACGCAGAACGCGAAAATGTCAAATTATCGCAATTTCCGCGAACGGAACGAAAATTTAGCCCAGGCCTAGTCATTTCCCCAATCAACAATGCCAAATAAAAGCCAGATCATCCAAACCCTCACCAACTTTAAACCCCAAATTATAAAGCTGATTTCATGGATCATAGCTGGGGCCAACAAAATGACTTCAGATCCAACTCTGGAACAGTTCATGTGGAATTTCAAAATCCTCTGTCTTCAAGAAACCTGGTACGAAATTAAGAATCCATTTCCAGGATGTGCAGAATTTTCAAGGACAGCAGAAAAAAGAAAAAACACAAAGGACACTCGAAAGGGGGACTATAAATTTATATAACAACCAACAACCAGCAAAATCCTAAACGTGAGTCAACTTGATTTGAGGAGCTCTCACATGTGAGCAATTATTATTATAAACTGGAAATCAGGATCAGATGCAACTCAGAATTGTTTTTTGGCTATACCTTCACCTCTACCACAATATTTCCCGACACATAAAGGTCAGATTTGAGAATTATCATCATCCCCAGATCACGAAAATATCTAACAACAACTGGCTCACGGACTACCTGAAAAATGTTGGAACACAGGATTTAGGAAGCCACTGGCTGCAAATAAGATGGTCTAAACTATCTGGAAACCTACGAGGCATGGAAAGCCAAACCACCAACAGAGCAAATGAGAAACCTGGACACTTTCTCAAACTGAAAGTCCATGCTGGCTTCACTGATGGGTCCCCAACAATGGCAACCCTTAGCACAGGGGTTCATAAAAAGTGACAGTTTTTATGATAGTTTAAAATTCTCTTATAGCTTTAAAAAATTGTATTTACCAAACTCAATTCTAATCTTAGAACATGCACTGGAGAACCTTGCAGTAGACCCGTCCATTTTTGCCAGACAGCCCCTTCCATAGACCAAATTTAAATTTCCTCTTTGTTCCCAAACTGCAGGACACTGAGGGCCTGATTCACAAAGGCAAACGTGCCCTTTTGTTTAAGTTTACTATTTTTCTTTCATTGCTTATCGTTCGGATTTCACGGGCTTTTGGGAAAGTAGTTTTCGATTGAGTGTCTCGGCTAGTCACCACCAAACCTGGTATTTTTTTGTCCAAGTGAATTCTCTTTTCTATTCCTGTTTTTGTAATTATTATATTTCTATTTGGGTTAAACTTTTCATCCTCATATTTTTTATTGTTTTTACTTGGGAAATCGTTAACTGACTTACAAATGATTTTTTAAACATTGTTTTTATTGAGGTGTTGCATATATTAACAAAGCTTATCAAGGAGAGCAGTTGACGGACATTTTCCAATAAGCCGGTACCATAGGAAATATCAAGTCTCATCATGTTGTTCTGGGGTTACTATCAATAGTATAGCCTCAAACGATGTCAGAGTATATATAAAAAGGGGGGAGGAAGGAATAAGTGAACTGGAGAACTAGAACTGAACTAGGAGGGGGGGCAAGGGTTCGGAGGCTAAGAAGGCAAATAAGCAGGAACTGCCAGTCTGAAGAGAAGATGGGAAATCGATCACGGTCTAGGAGGGATGTAAGGATATGGCCCAGTGTGTCTAAGGAGCAAATACAGGCTGGTAGGCTGGTAGGAGAGAAGGAGGTGTTGCCAAAGTGATTTAAGTGGTTGTCATGTGGGGGTAGAGGTAGGGGGTGAGTGGCAGGCTCCTGGACCAAAGGTGGTCAGGTAGTGTAGTCAAGGAGAGAGATCGTCTGGAGACATAATGTGTAGGAACTGTGTTAACAGGGTGTCCCATTCCAGGGTTATAGGACACCTCTAAAAACAGCATGCCTCTTCATAGCGAATCATGCAGTTCCACATTTGCACACCGCACCTTGCCATGCACATAGTGGTGGAGCAAAGGCAGCTTTCCAATGCATCGTGAGTGTTCTCTTGGCCAGCAACAAGGCTAGGCTTGCAAAACAGGTGCGAATGGTGTGCCACTTCCTATGTTTCAAAATGCCATGGGCGCATGCTTTCCTAGTACAGATGTCAGGGAGTTCAGTAACTTCACAGAGCGCAGCATGGACATCCCACCAGTCGCTGGCCAAGATGGTGCACAACCACAGCATGTGCTGGAAATATGCACTGTCTGTGTGGCAGCGGGGACAGTGGAGGTCGGCAGTGGGAACATATTGGTTAAGCTGGGTAGGTATCAAATAGGGGCGATGGAGAATATGGATCTAAATATTTTTAAACCTGCCATTTCCAAAAACTGTGTGGGGGAACACTAGCGCTTGTGTCCATTCTGCATCATTTAGCACCCTTCCGATATCTTCTTCCTACTAAGTACGAAAGGCCTCTAAGGAAATGCCTTTGTGTCTGCAAATTGCCCTATAGAGCCAAGTGACCAAATGACTGCCTTCCTCCATGGTGAGGAGAGCTTGGAGCACTGCACGTGTGCGGGGATTTTTGTCTCTAGTTCGCCAAAGTGTATGACATGTGCTGTGGAGTTGACAAAGTCTGTTTTGAGCTACTCAAAAGGAAGCAAGTGTCAGTCTGAAAACAGGTCGCTAGCTGTGGGCAGGAAGCACTCCTGCCAGTTGTGCAAGTCTGAGGCAGTGTATGTGCCCAGGTAACAGGGGAGGCCTTGCAGAGAAAATCCTGGGGCACACAGGAGAATGTGTTGTGTTTGGGGGAAGGCTCTAACCAGAAATTTGTGGGCTACCTGCATTTGTAATAAGCATGGAGGGGACAACTGCTGCGCCTGTGTTAGTGAAGGGGTTCTAATGGTTGTGGAGGAGAGCGGTAGAGATTGGTGGCAGGCTTTCCCAAGATTGACCAGATACCCCCTGCAGTTGAGCCACCAAAAAGTAGACCTCAAAGGAAGGAGCACCTAGTCCATCACATGCAGTAGGCAGCTGTGACTTCTTCAAGGCAATTTGACTATGGCCACTCCCCCATTATAAGTTCAGGGAGTAGGGAGTCAAGTTCCCGGAGGCAACTGCAGTAGTAGGGTATCACTGGGAGATTGTCAATATAATACAGAAGTCGAGGAGGAATCACCATTTTCAATAGTGCAATCTTCCCAGTTTTCGGGGAAGTCTCTTCCAGGAAGAGACCTAGGACTTCAGTGAAGCCAGGGAGGGACTCAAGTTGCCATTGGACTGATCAGCCAGGTTATAATAGAGGCAGATACCTAAGTATTGAACCGCAGACTGTTGCCAGGCAAGGGGGATACCTCCCAGAATGATCTCTTGAGGAGGCAGGTGAGTTTGCACTGGGTATACAGAGGATTTGTTCTAATTGACCAGTGGACAAGATGTTTTGGCGAATTAATGTAGTGCTATTTGGATGGGGGCAAGGTCCTCGATAGCGTTCCGGAGAGACGATAAAAGATCTTCTGCGTATAGTGATACTGTGTGTGTCCTATCTGCAAGGGAGATACACCAGTATGTGGCTTCCTTGCAAAGGTGGATGGCCAAGGTTTTGATATCTATCGCAAAGAGCAAGGGTGAGAGAGGACACCCTTGCTGAATGCCACGTTCAACCGAGAAAGTGTTAGAGATATATTGGCCTATCCAAACACACAAAAGTCGGTTTGTGTATAAAAGTCGAGTGCAGGCTAGACGATGCCTGACAATACCTTGAAAAGGACTCAAAAAAGATCATTCAGTTTATTGAGTCAAATGCTTTTTCCAAGTCCAGGATCAGGCTCACCGTGAAGGGGAACCATCTCTGGACCTGGTACTGAACAGTGGAAGAGATGGCTAAGGTTATGGAGGTGCTGCAGCCAGGCACAAGCCCATTCTGGTCAGGATGTATGAGTTCTGGTAGCAACTGAGCCTATCTGTAGGATAAGGTTTATCCAGTATTTTGTAGTCCGTTACAAACATGGTGATTAGGCGATAGGAGGCGGCATTAGTAGGACAGTGGTCAGGCTTGGAAATGGAGATTAGCAGAGCTATACTGAGGGAAACTGGTGCATGGATATTGGCATATGTCCTGTAGTATTCAATAAGAGGGCCACCAAACCCGCAGTCTTGTTCCTTTGCCTGTTTAACATTCTCTGGTGTTAGAGTTGCTTTAGGGTGTCACGTTAAGTCGCAGTAATGCCTGGCAGAGTAAGGGGTGTGAGGAAAGAGTCAGAGGTTCTTTGTGTAATCGCCCAGGGTGCCCTATAAATGTCTATGAAATTCTGAAAGAATGTCATGTTATGTGCAGAGGACAGTAGTACCTAGGGGAGATCAATTTGAGGATGGGAGCTTCTCTTTGTTCCTGGAATAGTAACCATGCTAAAGGCAGCCTGATCTCTAGGTTTTGGCTCTGTAGGCTGTGAAGTTCAAATAGCATAAGCGCTCCAGTAGGGACGCATGTTAATGCTTGGCTTGTTCCAATGCGAGCTGTCCTTGTGCCACCTACTGAGTGGCATGTTCTAACGATGGTAAGTAGCACTCTATCTCTGTGAGTTCCGTGTTAAGTGTGCAATGGACTCCCACTATTTCCTTAAGGCAGATACCTCTGGTAACCACCCTAGTTATCAGTAAAGCAGTTGCACATTTGTGTTTCCTGAGTGACCCCCAAAGCGGGGTCTTTGAGGCAGCTCTGGGGCAGATGCCATGTGAGATTTGGAGGTTGGGGAAAGTCAACGTTATGGGCATTGTTGTCAGACTCTATGCGGTCTAGGTAGTTTGCTGCTAGGAAAGAGGATGACAGGGCATGGGAGTACAGTATGCGATTGAGACACACATACAGATTGTGGGACTCGGAAAATAAAGGGTAGACTCTGGTAGCAGGATGGAGAGCTCGCTGTCAGCTCCCAGTGTGTTACCCAGTTTACATAGTGGTCTGTCTGAGTATAAGGCAAGGGCAGGTGCCAGCTGTCTAGCTAAACATCTAGGATACAAGTGTAATCCCCTACTAGGATCTATGAGATATGAGTCTTCTAGGCCAGTTCGGCTGAAAATGTCATCTAAAATGTGTCTTGGTCAGTATTAGGAGCGTAAATACTCCCAAATAAAACAGGCAGGTTGTTGAGGTACCCCTCAAGTAGGACATATCTCCCAACCCTGTGAACTACCACGTCTGAGGCCTAGAAAGAAATCCCTAGCTGGACCCAGATCCTAGCACCCAAGGCGTATGTGGAGTATGTGGTAGCATAGATAGATCCACACCAGCATTTTTGGAGGCAGGGCAGTGCAGTAGAAGTAGTGTGTATTTCTTGAAGAAGGGCTATGTGGGTTTGATGCCGTTTAAGATAAGAGTATATAGAATACCACTTGCATGCAGTGTGTATTCCACTAACATTGAGTGTAAAAATCCTGGTGGTAATCATTGGTGCCATGTGGACTGTGGTGAGAGAGCAGCAGCATTAAAGGTAGGGCGAGAGGGATGGACTCTGCCTTGTGACTACATCCATTGTTTCATACTAGATGAAGTAGATAATTCCAATAGAGGCCATGGTCTGGGATCGAGAAGAGGTGGTAGTTAGGGTTAAGTGTGAAATGAGGAACTCGCAGAGTCTACCGCAACAGGCAGAATGCCCAAACTGTGTGTCAACAATAACCAATCATTTGTGGGAGGCAGCCTCATGGGCCCATCATCATGAGTGTAATGCAATTAGGAATAAAATGTTTGGTGCCGGGGCCTCTGGATATGTGGGTCAGGCAATGAGGTACAAAAATGGGAGGGGGCAGAATGATGAAAAGACAAAGAGAGCGTTTACATGATAGGTTCTGCCATTTGGGGTGTTACCAGTTGGGGGGCTTATTTTGTGTAGAAACAAGTGAAGAGTCAAATTCTCTGGCAGCAGAGAAGTTGTGTGGACCACTGTCCATGACCATGTTCGATGGGCCGGCTTCGGACCCCAGGTTTGCCGCAGCCCGAAGAGCCTGCCTACGGCCTTCAATTATTTTTTCCAGTGCTGGGGTTTTCAGAAAGGGTGACCAAAAGGAGGATGGATGTGAGTCTCCCAGAGAACGGCCCAGGCCTTTCTGGTGTGGTCTGAATGGCTTGCTCATTTTGTAGTTTTTTCATGGTAGGGAGGTGTCAGAGTTAGTATATATCCAGTCCCACAGATCCTCGGGCTCTGTAAAGAAATTAGATACCCCCAGATTAAGGAATTTAACTCTGGCTGGGACCGGAGGAAGTTCTGGACCCCCATATGCCTGAGACATTTTTTGACCCCTAGGAAGGTAGTGCGACTGAAGTTGGACTTTCAGGGCATAATCCGGAAACAGCATAAACAGCTTGTCCTCCAACAGCAAGCAATCACGTAGTCTGGCCTCTCGTAGGATGGCATCCCAGTCACGAAAATTAAGGAGTTTGACCAGCATTGGTCGAGGCAGCACTCCGGCGGGGGCAACGTGCTGGCATGCGGTAGGCCCCTTCCAGGGAAAAGAAGATGGTGAGGTCAGAAGGGGGGATGAAGGTGTGAAACCAATTATCCAGGAATTGTAGTGGGTCAGTCCCATCCGCCCCCCCCCTCCGGTACACCCAGGATTTCTACATTGCTTCTATGGGATCAGCCCTCCCAATCATCCACTCCAGTAAATAGACCCATTCTTGCAGGTCCCGGAGAGAATATAGGTAACCTACAATTTGAGGTTGTATTGTCGCCAATGTCTTCTCACTCTCAGTCACTGCATCAGAGAGTTTCAAATGATCATCTCTGCGGAAGCTCAGTTCGGAGGCCAGAGATCACAAGGCAGTCTCCATGGATTTCTGAGAGCTTTCAATTGCTGCAAGAACTTGACACAGTGTATCCAGTCATGGCTCTGGGAGCTAACTAGTTGAGTCCTGTTGAGGAAAGTCAGGCACAGTAGAAGGATGATCTGGTTCTTTGTGGTCATAGTAGTTTTCATGCAGCCTATGGTGCATTATGCCTGGCAGTAGATCATGAGGTGCTATAGAAGTTGCTGAGGTGCTATAGAAGTAAAGTGTCAGGTCCGAAGGCCACATGACTCTAGTTAAGATGGAATCACAGATCAGAGGTTCACAGTAGGTCTAATGGAAGCTGCTCCAGAGAAAGGTAGGGCAGTTGTCGCAACCATTTTTTTGGGTGGCGGTAACATGGGGAGTGGTAGCTCATGCAGAGTGGGGGCACAGATGCTAACACCGTTGATCCACAGGGCCTGGGGGCTCTATCCAGAACGTGAGAGTGATCTGGCTTGTAAAAAGTATTACCTCAGGCAATGCCCGAGCTGGACATCAAAGGCCTAGAATCGATGCATAAACATACAGCAGTCGCTGCAGGTGGTCAGAACCAGAAAATGATTCCCGAAAGTTCTAGGGTAAAGAGCGGAAACTCCCTCGCAAGGTGCAATTTGGCAAGAGCAAGGATGTCACTCTGGTCTCGTATCCCTCCAGGGGCATTTAGGGCATCCATTCTCCCCATAATCAGCAGCCCAGAGGATCATGTATCTTTTCACAGTTCCAGGAGGCAATAGCAAAGAGAAAGACAGTGCGTTCTGAGGTAAGTATCCAGAGTATTTGCTGTAGGTGCCGCACCCTATCGACAGGGCCAGAGAGTCTTAGGTTCAGTACAGTGGGGGGGATTCTCCTCATGGTAATGTGATGGAAGGTATGCACCATACATGCTAACTGCAACCTGGCCAAGCAGTCAGAGGGATGGCATCAAGTGAGAGGGCAGGCAGCAGAAGGGACCGAAGCCTGAGTTCTGGAGCAGTGGTGGGCTGCTCAGCCCACAGAGTCACCCCTTTACCAGGTACAGCTCCATTCCAGAATGGGTCTGGGACGTGTTAAGGTCTTCTGTGCAGGTGATCCAGTCGCTGCTGTTACTGTCAAGGTGTTCCAATTAAGGGGATGGCTGCAGAGCGCTGTCATCCATGTAAGGGGTCCTTGCAACCTTAAACCAGGAGCTGGGGTCCAGATAGGGGTCCTTCGAAGCACCGACACTCCCCACTGAAACAGTGCTGGCCAGAAAGGAAGATAAGGCATGTGAGCGAGGCCATGATGTCCCTGGGCTCCCCCTCACTCAAGAAGCTGAGAGAACTGGACGGGACAACCTACAATTCTTGCCTGGAGGTCTCCCAGGGCAGTGCAAGTGTCTTGTGGAGCCTCCTCTAAAGCCAGAATAGCTTGACAATTGTAGTGGGCTCAACGTAGCTCACCAGCACCCAGACTGCCACATAAGTGTGAGCCAATGCAGTAGGTGTGGAAGTGACCATGTCCTAATTCGGACACCGAGGGCCCGCAGTAGGCTGATCATTCCTCAATCAGTCTGCAATCCTAAGGGGCAGATGGTCGAGGTGAATGTGGGGAGCAGGGAGTGTCAGGTAGGGTGACCCCCCTGCCAAGAAAGAGATCCTCGTCCTTGGACCCTCCCCCACTGCGTGGGACAGCTCCTGGTGGCCCCCTGCCCTCGGAGACCCCCCCACCCTGACAGACCACGCCAGGAACCTCGGCATTATTCTAGACTTCTCCCTCACCATGACCCGCCAGACCAACCCCGTCGCCTCCACCTGCTTCAACTCCCTCTGCATCCTCCACAAAACTTTACGTCGATCCCCCCGAATGCAGAAAGACCGTCATCCACACACTCATAACCAGCAGACAGGACAACAGTAACGCCCAAACCATCCAGAACATGGCAGCCAGACTCGTCCTCGAACCCCATGACACTAGCACATGACCCAGCACCTACGAGACCTCCACTGGCTCCCCATCAAGAAAAGAGAAACATTCAAGCTACTTACCCATGCCTACAAATCCCTCCACAACATCGGACCCAAATATCTCAACGATATTCCACGTACCCAAAAGGAACCTCTATTCCGCCAACCTCACCCTGGCAGAGACCCCACGCATCCGCAGAACCAGAGCAGGCAGAAGAGTCTTCCCCTACATCGCAGCAAAGAGCTGGAACAAGCTCCCACTCAACATCAGACGCTCCCCCACTCTGCACACCTTCAGGAAGAGCCTCAAGACCTGGCTCTTTGACTGATCCGGAGCTGCACCCCCCACCTCAGCACCTTGAGACTCTCACGGGTGAGTAGCGTAGTTTATAAACCCCTGTTTGATGATTCTCAGGGAACAGAAACTTGTTTGACTTTAACGCCTTCAGCGCGGCGCGGATTACCACGCCGTGCTGAAGGTTCGTTGTGCGGGCGGGGCCGCGATGGAGCGGTTCCGTCATGCGCACAGCGCGACCGACGCCTATGACGGAACTGCTCCGTCACACGCATCGAAGGGGTTAAAAAGATGGTCCAATCATTCTTGTTTTCAGGGAAGCACACTTTTTTGATATCACCAGATGATATATTCTACAGTTGGAGTGCAGAATTGTTAATTGTCTTCAGCAATTTCAACTTACAATTTCTTCATCAGGTAAATATATTCGAAGTTTAAAACTTTTGAGAAAGCAGAGGTTTCATTATTTTGAGATATTATGTTTGATTATTCATAGACCTGTTAATGAGTTATTAATTACTTCATCAGCAACATCATTTGTCTCTATCTCTTCCACATTTGCTCTCTTGTCTATTTCACATTGTTACTTATTGCTCTGCAACTCCAACTTACTTCACCCCTCTTAACAGCCCATGGACTTGAAAACGCTTCATCAATTCCTTATTCATCAATTTTTTTCTCATGAAAAATTTCTCTTGGACAAACAGAATTTGCCAACGGACTTGAAACATAGTCACTGTTCTCTCGAACTCCCTCAGCATTTTCATCACCATTTAGAAATCTGATTTTACACTTTTTTTATAACCTTTTTTTCTCCTCTGATATGTATTTTTTATATTGTTAAGCTTGCGCTTTACCATTAAAGATTATAAACAAATCCAAGCTCACTTAATTTCTCAAAACAAACACAAGGAGTTGAAGGACGGAGCACTGAAACTTTTCGGACACTCACCCCCAAGGATCAGATCTGGGTTTTATCTATCATCATTCTTTAGCTCACTTCGCCACCTCAGTTTAGACCCAGCTATATGCAAATTAGTCTTGACCCTGTGCCTCATGGGAATAGTCCAGCCCGAATTGCCAAGCTAGGTCTTCCCTGAACCGGAAACAAGCATCCTGGGACCGGTTATTGGGTAACACCCTTCATCATCCAGGCTAGGTTGAATCCAGTGGCAAAGTGAGCAAGGGACCCACATCTGTGCATACCCTGCCAACTTAGGGCAAACAAAACAAACACAAAGAGATGAAGGACAGAGGGCTAACACTTTTCAGACACTCACCCCTAGTCACAGATCTGGGTTGAATCCATAATCATTCTTCAGCTCACTTCGCCACCTCAGTTTAGACCGAGCCATATGCAAATCAGTCTAGACCCCGTGCCTCATTGGAACAGTCCAGCCCGAATCGCCAAGCCAGGTCTTCCCTGAAACAGAAACAAGCATCCGGGGACTGGTTTCTGGGTAACACCCTTAATCAGCCAGGCTAGCTTGAAACCAGTGGCAAAGTGAGCAAGGGACCCACATCTGTGCATACCCTGCCAACTTAGGGCAAACAAAACAAAAACACAGGGAGATGAAGGACCGAGTGCTGAAACTTGTTAGACACTCACCCCCAGTCACAGATCAGAGTTTTATCCATCATCATTCTTTATCTCACTTCGCCATCTCAGTTCACCCAGCCATATGCAAATCAATCTTGAACCTGTGCCTCATAGGAACAGTCTAGCCCAAACTGCCAAGCTAGGTCTTCCATGAACGGGAAACAAGCATACTGGGACCGGTTTCTGTGTAACACCCTTCATCAGCCAGGCTAGCTTGAATGCAGTAGCAAAGTGAGCAAGGGACCCACGTTTGGGCATGCCATGCCAACTTAGGGCAAACAATATAAACACACGGAAATGAAGGATAGAACGCTGACATTTTGTAAGAAACTCACCCCCAGTCACATATCTGGGATGAATCTATCATCATTCTTTAGCTCACTTCACCACCTCAGTTCAGACCCAGCCATATGCAAATCAGTCCTGACCCTGTGCCTAATACGAACAGTCCAGCCCGAACTGCCAAGCCAGGTCTTCCCTGAACCTGAAACACGCATCCTGGGACCGGTTTCTGGGTAACACCCTTCATCAGCCAGGCTAGCTTGAATCCAGTGGCAAAGTGAGAAAGAGACCACGTCTGGGCATACCCTGCCAACTTAGGGCAAACAAAACAAACACAAGGCGATGAAGGACGGAGCAATGAAACTTTTCAGACACTCACCCCCAGTCACACATCTGGGTTGAATACATCATCATTCCTTAGCTCACTTCACCACCTCAGTTCAGACACAGCCATATGCAAATCAGTCTTGACCCTGTGCCTCATGGGAACAGTCCAGCCCGAACTGCCAAGCCAGGTCTTCCCTGAACCAGAAACAAGCATCCTTGGACCGGTTTCTGGGTAACACCCTTCCTCAGCCAGGCTTGCTTGAATCCAGCGGCAAAGTGAGCAAGGGACCCACGTCTGGGCATACCCTGCCAACTTAGGGCAAACAAATCAAACACAAGGAGATGAAGGACGGAGCGCTGAAACTTTTCAGACACTCACCCCCAGTAACAGATCTGGGTTGATTACATTATAATTCTATAGCTCACTTCGCCACCTCAGTCCAGACCCAGCCATCTGCAAATCAGTCTTAACCCTTTGCTTCATGGGAACAGTCCAGCTTGAACTGCCAAGCCAGGTCTTCCCTGAACCGGAAACAAGCATCCTTGGACCGGGTTCTGGGTAACACCCTTCATCAGCCAGGCTAGCTTGAATGCAGTAGCAAAGTGAGCAAGGGACCCACGTCTGGGCATACCCTGCCAACTTAGGGCAAACAAAACAAACACACGGAAATGAAGGACAGAACCGCTGATACTTTTAAGAAACTCACCCCTAGTCACATATCTGGGATGAATCCATCATCATTCTTTAGCTCACGTCGCCACCTCAGTTCAGACCCAGCCATATGCAAATCAGTCCTGACCCTGTGCCTCATGGGAACAGTCCAACCCGAACTGCCAAGCCATCTCTTTCCTGAACCGGAAACAAGCATCTTTGGACCGGTTTCTGGGTAACAGCCTTCATCAGCCAGGCTAGTTTGAATGCAGTAGCAAAGTAAGCAAGGGACCCACGTCTGGGCATACCCTGCCAACTTAGGGCAGACAAAACAAACACACGGAAATGAAGGACAGAACGTTAAAACTTTTAAGAAACTCACCCCCAGTCACATATCTGGGATGAATCCATCATCATTCTTTAGCTCACTTCACCACCTTAGTTCAGACCCAGCCATATGCAAATCAGTCTTGACCCTGTGCCTCATGGGAACAGTCCAGCCCGAACTGCCAAGCCAGGTCTTCCCTGAACCAGAAACAAGCATCTTTGGACCGGTTTCTGGGTAACACCCTTCATCATCCAGGCTTGCTTGAATCCAGTGGCAAAGTGAGCAAGGGACCCACGTCTGGGCATACCCTGCCAACTTAGGGCAAACAAATCAAACACAAGGAGATGAAGGACGGAGCGCTGAAACTTTTCAGACACTCACCCCCAGTCACAGATCTGGGTTGAATACATCATGGTTCTATAGCTCACTTCGCCACCTCAGTTCAGACCCAGCCATATGCAAATAAGTCTTAACCCTTTGCTTCATGGGAACAGTCCAGCTTGAACTGCCAAGCCAGGTCTTCCCTGAACCGGAAATAAGCATCCTTGGACCGGTTTCTGGGTAACACCCTTCATCAGCCAGGCTAGCTTGAATGCAGTAGCAAAGTGAGCAAGGGACCCACGTCTGGGCATACCCTGCCAACTTAGGGCAAACAAAACAAACACACGGAAATGAAGGACAGAACGCTGATACTTTTAAGAAACTCACCCCTAGTCACATATCTGGGATGAATCCATCATCATTCTTTAGCTCACGTCGCCACCTCAGTTCAGACCCAGCCATATGCAAATCAGTCCTGACCCTGTGCCTAATGGGAACAGTCCAGCCTGAACTGCCAAGCCAGGTCTTCCCTGAACCTGAAACAAGCATCCTGGGACCGGTTTCTGGGTAACACCCTTCATCAGCCAGGCTAGCATGAATCCAGTGGCAAAAGACCACATCTGGGCATACCCTGCCAACTTAGGGCAAACAAAACAAACACAAGGCGATGAAGGACGGAGCACTGAAACATTTCAGACACTAACCCCCAGTCACACATCTGGGTTGAATACATCATCATTCTTTAGCTCACTTCACCACCTCAGTTCAGACCCAGCCTTATGCAAATCAGTCTTGACCCTGTGCCTCATGGGTACAGTCCAGCCCGAACTGCCAAGCCAGGTCTTCCCTGAACCAGAAACAAGCATCCTTGGACCGGTTTCTGGGTAACACTCTTCATCAATCAGGCTTGCTTGAATCCAGGGGCAAAGTGAGCAAGGGACCCACGTCTGGGCATACCCTGCCAACTTAGGGCAAACAAATCAAACACAAGGAGATGAAGGACGGAGCGCTGAAACTTTTCAGACACTCACCCACAGTCACAGATCTGGGTTGAATACATCATCATTCTTTAGCTCACTTCGGCACCTCAGTTCAGACCCAGCTATATGCATATCAGTCTTGACCCTTTGCTTCATGGGAACAGTCCAATCCGAACTGCCAAGCCAGCTCTTTCCTGAACCGGAAACAAGCATCCTTGGACAGGTTTCTGGGTAACAGCCTTCATCAGCCAGGCTAGTTTGAATGCAGTAGCAAAGTAAGCAAGGGACCCACGTCTGGGCATAATCTGCCATCTTAGGGCAGACAAAACAAACACACCGAAATGAAGGACAGAACGTTAAAACTTTTAAGAAACTCACCCCCAGTCACATATCTGGGATGAATCCATCATCATTATTTAGCTCACTTCACCACCTCAGTTCAGACCCAGCCATATGCAAATCAGTCCTGACCCTGTGCCTAATGGGAACAGTCCAACCCGAACTGCCAAGCCAGGTCTTCCCTGAACCTGAAACAAGCATCCTGGGACCGGTTTCTGGGTAACACCCTTCATCAGCCACGCTAGCTTGAATCCAGTGGCAAAGTGAGCAAGAGACCACGTCTGGGCATACCCTGCCAACTTAGGAGAAACAAAACAAACACAAGACGATGAAGGACGGAGCACTGAAACTTTTCAGACACTCACCCCCAGTCACACATCTGGGTTGAATACATCATCATTCTTTAGCTCACTTCGCCCCCTCAGTTCAGACCCAGCCATATGCAAATCAGTCTTGACCCGGCGCCTCATTGGAACAGTCCAGCACAAACTGCCAAGCAAGGTCTTCCCTGAACCTGAAACTGGAATGGCATGGTGAGCAAATAAAAGATGGATTTAGGCCCACATCTCTGTACTGGGGTGAATGTATGTCATTGTTCTGCATTCTGTAAATCAATTGTTCTTTTTGCATTTATCTCCCCGAGTGGGACGGGTATGCCCAGACGTGGGTCCAGTGCCTTCTGTCTTGGCTGATGAGGAGTGAAACCCTGAAAATGGTCCTAGGATGCTTGGTTCCAGTCCAGGAAGGCCCAGGGCTGGCAGTTCGGGCTGGCGTGATCCCATTGGGCACAGGGCCAAGACTGATTTGGATATGGCTGGGTTGAAACTGGAATGGCATAGTGACCAAAACAATGATGATTTAGGCCCATATCTCTGTACTGGCTTGAATCTATGACATTGTTCTGCATTCTGTCCACTCTCTCCATGCCACTGGAGTCAAGCTATCCTGGCTGATATGGGGTGAAACCCCGAAACCGATCCTAGGATGCTTGGTTCCAGTCTAGGGAGGACCTGGCCTCGCAATTTGGGCTGGACTGTTCACATTGGGCACAGGGTTTAGACTGATTTGCATATGGCTGGGTTCAAACTGGAATGGCTTGGTGAGCAAAAAAACGATGGTTTTAGGCCCATATATCTGTACTGGGTGAATGTATGACATTGTTCTGCATTCTGTCCATCAATTGTTCTTTTTAAAATGTGTCACCGCAAGTGGGACGGGTATGCCCAGACGTGGGTCCCATGCTCTCCATGTCACTGGAGTCAAGCTATCCTGGCTGATGAGGGGTGAAACCCCGAAACCGGTCCTAGGATGCTTGGTTCCTCTCCAGGAAGGACCTGGCCTGGCAGTTCGGGCTGGACTGTTCCCTTTGAGTACAGGGTCAAGACTGATTTGCGTATGGCTGGGTTCAAACTGGAATGGCATGGTGAACAAAAAATACAATGGATTTAGGCCCATATCTCTGTACTGTGGTGAATGTATGACATTGTTCTGCATTCTGTCCATCAATTGTTCTTTTTGCATATGTCACCCCTAATGGGACAGGTATGCCCAGACATGGGTCCCGTGCTCTCCATGCCACTGGAGTCAAGCTATCCTAGCTGATGAGGAATGAAACCCTGAAACCATTCCTAGGATGCATGGTTCCAGTCCAGGGAGGACGTGGCCTGGCAGTTCGGTCTAGACTGTTCCCATTGGGCACTGGGCCAAGACTGATTTGCATATGGCTGGGCTCAAACTTGAATGGCATGGTGAGCAAAAAAAGATGGATTTAGGCCCATATCTCTGTACTGGGGTGAATGTAGGACATTGTTCTGCATTGTGTCCATCAATTGTTCTTTTTGCATTTGTCACCCTCAGTGGAACGGGTATGCCCAGACGTGGGTCCTGTGCTCTCCATGCCACTGGAGGCAAGCTATCCTGGCTGCTGAGGGGTGAAAGCCTGAAACCGGTCCTAGGATGCTTTGCTCCAGTCCAAGGAGGATCTGGCCTGGCAGTTTGGGCTGGACTGTTTCCATTGGGCACAGGGTCAGACTGATTTGCATATGGCTGGGTCCAAAGTGGAATGGCATGGTGAGCAAAAAAATTATGGATTTAGGCCCACATCTCTGTACTGGGGTGAATGTAGGACATTGTTCTGCATTCTGTCCATCAATTGTTCTTTTTGCATTTGTCACCCTCAGTGGGACGGGTATGCCCAGACGTGGGTCCTGTGCTCTCCATGCAACTGGAGTCAAGCTATCCTGGCTGATGAGGGGTGAAACCCCGAAACCGGTCCTAGGATGCTTGGTTCCTCTCCAGGAAGGACCTGGCCTGGCAGTTCGGGCTGGACTGTTCCCTTTGAGTACAGGGTCAAGACTGATTTGCGTATGGCTGGGTTCAAACTGGAATGGCATGGTGAACAAAAAATACAATGGATTTAGGCCCATATCTCTGTACTGTGGTGAATGTATGACATTGTTCTG
This sequence comes from Triturus cristatus, assembly GCF_964204655.1. Taxonomy (NCBI): domain Eukaryota; kingdom Metazoa; phylum Chordata; class Amphibia; order Caudata; family Salamandridae; genus Triturus; species Triturus cristatus. Next base: position 349,358,820 of record NC_140581.1, read on the forward strand.
CATTCTGTCCATCAATTGTTCTTTTTGCATATGTCACCCCTAATGGGACAGGTATGCCCAGACATGGGTCCCGTGCTCTCCATGCCACTGGAGTCAAGCTATCCTAGCTGATGAGGAATGAAACCCTGAAACCATTCCTAGGATGCATGGTTCCAGTCCAGGGAGGACGTGGCCTGGCAGTTCGGTCTAGACTGTTCCCATTGGGCACTGGGCCAAGACTGATTTGCATATGGCTGGGCTCAAACTTGAATGGCATGGTGAGCAAAAAAAGATGGATTTAGGCCCATATCTCTGTACTGGGGTGAATGTAGGACATTGTTCTGCATTGTGTCCATCAATTGTTCTTTTTGCATTTGTCACCCTCAGTGGAACGGGTATGCCCAGACGTGGGTCCTGTGCTCTCCATGCCACTGGAGGCAAGCTATCCTGGCTGCTGAGGGGTGAAAGCCTGAAACCGGTCCTAGGATGCTTTGCTCCAGTCCAAGGAGGATCTGGCCTGGCAGTTTGGGCTGGACTGTTTCCATTGGGCACAGGGTCAGACTGATTTGCATATGGCTGGGTCCAAAGTGGAATGGCATGGTGAGCAAAAAAATTATGGATTTAGGCCCACATCTCTGTACTGGGGTGAATGTAGGACATTGTTCTGCATTCTGTCCATCAATTGTTCTTTTTGCATTTGTCACCCTCAGTGGGACGGGTATGCCCAGACGTGGGTCCTGTGCTCTCCATGCAACTGGAGTCAATCTATCCTGGCTGATGAGGGGTGAAACCTCAAAACCAGTCCTAAGATGCATTGTTCCAGTCCAGGGAGGACGTGGCCTGGCAGTTTTGGCTGGATTGTTCCCATTGGGCACAGGGTCAAGACTGATTTGCATATGGCTAAGTTCAAACTGGAATGGCATGTTGAGCAGAAAAAAACGATGGATTTAGGCCTATATTTATGTACTGGGTGAATGTATGACATTGTTCTGCATTCTATCCATCAATTGTTCTTTTTGCATTTGTCAACCTGAGTGGAACGGGTATGCCCAGACGTTGGTCCCGTGCTCTCTATACCACTGGAGTCAAGCTATCATGGTTGATGAGGGGTGAAACCCCGAAACCGGTCCTAGGATGCTTGGTTCTAGTCCAGGGAGGACCTGACCTGGCAGTTTGGGCTGGACTGTTCCCTTTGGGCACAGGGTCAAAACTGATTTGGATATGGCTGGGTTCAAACTGAAATGGCATGGTGAGCAAAAAAACTATGTATTTAGGCCCATATCTCTGTACTGGGGTGAATGTATGACATTCTTCTGCATTCTGTCCATCAGTTGTTCTTTTTGGAGGTAATTTCTCATTCATATACATATTTGATCTCACCTGACTTTAAGGACTCTTATTTACTTCATGATGATTTCTCGAGACTCTTTGTTATTGAAATTTATAAATGTATTCTCTTTTTTCGTTGTTGAATCATTCAAATCCGCATTGCTGTTTTTAACTCCAATATTTGAATACTTTTCCTCATCCCACAGTTTTTATACTCAGTTTGAATTTTTTTTATTTTACACTTGAGTAATTCTTTTTTATTTGACTCAAAATTAGGCGACCCAGTTTCTGATCGAAATCACTCACAAATTTTTCCAACAGCTTTAACATTGACTCCAAAACACACTGTGTTGACATTAGCACTGAGGAACTCAATACTCTTACTGGCGCCTGCATTTTAGAAATGCTGTGTCCAATCGCCTTTAATATTATCAGTGATAAAGTTTCCATTTCATCATGGGAATTGATGTCTTTTGGAAAAAAAAGTAGAAATTAGAATTTTTGTAAATCCTTTATTCATTTTGTTAAAAATTGGACCACTTCATTTTGCTATTGAACATAATGGCAATAATCTACTATCATCTTTATCGTTCCCCTGCTCACCATCAAAAATGGTCTTATCACTAATACTATGGTAGTCCTTTTAGTCAATCATAGCATTCTTCTGTTTATTTTTCCGAAAACGCCTCCATATATATTCATCCAGGACATCCGATGCAACTCCATTTGTATTTTGCTTTGGTTTCATTCTTTGTATAGACTCCAATCTGGAGTTTTGTTTTTGTGTGAATTGCATTTGTCTGCTAGTTAGTTTTCCTGGTTTCATAATTTCCATCCAAGGCAGCTAGCCACAAAGTCTTGATTCAAATTAATCAGCACTTTCTCATCAGATTTGATTTTAGGAAAGACATCCTTTATGATCTTAATTTTCACTTTTGTAGTTTGGGCAATTCAATGTTACTTTCATTTTTGGAATCAGCATTTATGTCTTTTGGCCCCTTGAACTGCAATCCTTTTGAAAAAGGTCTTTACTTGGTTTCAGTCCCTCGATAATATTTCTACTATCCTTACTAATATTATATTTTTTATCATTTTTTTCTTTTCTTTCATTATTTATTTCAGCATTTGTGTCATGTATTTTTATCTGCTTCATTTTTATGGTTACACCCCTGTTTTTCGGGTTCCAAGATCACATCATTTCCCCACCGTTCCAGAGTTCATATGTCATGGGGGTCAAACCATTTCCATGATTCTATCCAACCTTAGAATTGGTTAATTTGATTTTACCTTACACTTTGATGCCTTTTTTTTAGATTAGTTGTTGTCATGTTTCTTTTCATAACTCTATTACCTAGGCTTCTGTTCCCATACTCATCAACTGGAAAATGCTGTACCTCATCCGAGTTTCCTAACAATTCTTTATTCATTTCCTTTTCATCCATGTTATTACACCTCCTCATACTTCTATCTTTGTGTTCCTTGATGTTTACAATTGCAACTTCAACAACCCAGTTAGACAACTCTTCTAATTACTATACAGAAAGGGCCCCTTTTATTTGTCAAGTTAAAGTCTTTCCCCATCCTACGTTTATTAATCTTGTCCTTACCTATTTGCCTTATATTTCGGTTTCTCTGTGACATCCACAGTTTTAGTTGCTTAAATATTTTGATCAAATAGTTGTATCAATATACCAATATACAAATAAATAATTCAACATAGGTCACAGGTCACACAAAACATGTCAGGTAAACAATGTGAGACTCTATGTAAAATCCGGAAACCTATTGTCTGATTCCGGAACGATTATCCATACAACCATGAGACTCCCTTTAATGTGTTCCACAGATCCTACCACGGATACTTAAAATCTAATAAATCTTTACCTCCAACATCTTTATATGTTTAAATTAGCAACAGTACTCAATGGACTCTATTTTGAGCAATGACAAGTTCTCTCTGTAGTAGCAGACAAGAAACCACAATACACATTTAACAATTAGCCTGGAAAGCTATAGGGTTGCAACACTGGCCACATCAGAGCTGCCATTTTACCAAAGTCTAGGCTGAACCCTTCCGTTCGCAAAGGTTGCCACTGCTGCTACAGCCGCTGCTACCACTACTGTTAGAGTTTTCTCCCTTTAAGCCCTTCAAGCTGCCCCACCTCACACTGACTTCCCACCACAAGATGAAGAGCTTCATTGGACAGCCCAAATGTCCTGGGTAGTGTTAATGGATGTAACAGGTACTCTACTTACTATGTGGCAACCAGAAAACTGCATACAGCAGGTTGCGATCTGCAGGTCTACAAGCCTGCAGGCCTACAAGCTTGCACGCTAGGTGGAAGCGAGTCTAGCCTGAGAAGGAGGGGCACTAGCTCATCCACAGGTGAGGTCCTGAGCAAATCCTGGAACTGGTGCAAATGCCGATGCATCAGCATCGCCATGAGGGAAGGGAAAAACAATAAATGTAGTCCTTGAGTGTACATGTATTCTTATGTATATTTACTAATACATCTAGTGATAACGCTACACTTTTTTGCGTTTTCTGTCTGTATATTTACCCCTTGATGTGGAAGTATGCGTGACCACCCCTTCAAAATAGAAGGCAGCCTTCTACCACAGGATTTATGAGTACAATGTTACTGCTACTAAATTTGCATGCATAGGAGGTTTGCACCACTGTGGTAAAGAACCCCCTTTGGAAAGCATAGGGAAAATGCGTTTATTATTATTTTAAAAATCTCACAAATATTATAATGTAGAATATAAATGTAGTATATTTTAGATATTTTAAACCTAGAACTACTAAAATAAAATGTTACAGCATATTAACTCATCAAATTAAATTTCTATTGGATATGTAATTATTTTAAATAATCATTTATTCCATTTATACATAACTTTTAGTTCAAATTCTTTTTATTTGGTTTAAAAGTCAACACAAAGAAATAGCACAGCTGTTACATACTCAGTGCAAGCCATGAGTTACAGAGATCGCATGTGGGTTACAGCTTATTCACAAGATCTTTGGCGAGCCAGGTCTGCTTATTCTTGCCCCTTCCCTGAATATTTTAATAAACCAATGAGGAAGAGAAACTGAGCTTGAGAAGCTCCCATCTAATACAGGACAAGATAGCTCTTCATGTAGGCGCCTCCGTGGCACGTCACAACTGATATAATTCAACATTACATTTTCTATACAGAGAAAAAATGAAAAAGAAAACCTAAGAGAAAAAAAGAACATTAGAACCTTGATATTATGGTGTATACATGGTTAAGTTGGTCAGGAGAGGAGGGCTTCCGGCCTGAGCGAGAGGAGACCACCTGGGGGCAAGCTCCTATCATTTAAGGACAAATCCCAGTGACTTTATATATGGAACCAATGAAGGGCCCTCAGCTGCGGATTGCACGCTAACATTGGGATCCCTTCCAATAAATAACCTATCAGCAGGGACAATATATACTCAAACCCTTTTCTCGAGTCCTCCACAGTGTCAGTCATATACGCTCCAGGGCCAGTGCCCTCCACAGCTGCGCATGCCATTGGGTTAAAGATGGTGCCTCTTGTTTCTTCCATGCTGCTGCTACTGCCATTTTTGCTGCACCCTGACAGAGCCACATGACCAACCTATCCCCTTGCATTTGACGTTTTCAGGGTCGGATCCCTCAACCCCAGCAACATGTGTTCCATCGAGTTCGGGATCGGGTAACCTAGTATGCTTTTGATTTGGCACAAGATCTCCTTCCAAAACGGCTGAATGGAGGGGCAGTCCCACCAGATATGCATAACTTTTAAACAATAATTTAAAAAAATCCTTTCCTAACCTAACATTTCAATTTGTATTTAACATATATAGCATTTTGCTAAAATTGTGTTGAATCAATTTCAAATCTTTGAAATGTTTTAGTAAATGTTTTTCAAGTTTAATCTATTTTTTTTTTATAATTACATTTTGAAATATTAAAATCACTATTTAATGCTTCTATATAATTTTTGTAACACTAAAAATATATATAATGAATTGTCAACAAAATATCATTTAAATATTATTTGTTTCTTTGTGGTATATTTGAATTTTCCTGACTTAATTGCTTTCTATGGGAGTGTGTTGAAGTATCAGAGGTTAGAAGTATGTGGAGCTTGGCTTCCTTTAGGGCTGGGCTGGAACACATTTGAACCTGTTTCACCCTTAGGGCAGTAGTAACTTTAGAAGTTTTTGAATAGCAATGGTTTTACTCTTTTGCGGTGTATGATTGTATTAGCATGCCCCTCCCTAAAACCTCCGAAGTTAGTCTTACACCATTGTTGAAAAACACTGTAATTTACTTCTTAGATAACTGAAGAGATGAAAAATACCAATAAAACACCTAAATTGTGGTAATATGCTGCTAATGAACATCAAAAAATGACAACGACAAAATCCATCATTGTTTTAGTCCCAAAAATATACAACACATTAACAATAGCAGCCCCCCTTTTTGCATCAAGACAGGAATAGCATATGCCTAATCAAAAAACAAAGATATTCAGGGTCAATAGAAAAATGGCAGAGGTATAGTGTACATTATTTATGTTGATCAATTTTTATTCAATGCACCTCACACACCTCTGTGCAATGCTACTGTTTTGAGGTTTTTACACATTGTCCAATAATGTAAGCCAAACATTTCAAATAGAAAGATATCATAAAATTGACATGCAACAATGTCAATATAGCTTTAAAAAACTGTTAATAAATGTAAAAAGAAATGTGTACCAAATCATTTCATTTTCTGGATTATATAAAAATACACAAGCTGCAGTACAAATATTTTTACGAATGAACAGCAATTTTAAAACCGTTGTACGTAATATGTGCAAAATGGGGCAGACAAAAACCACATGATCGAAATCTTGTATTCCCTGAGTAGAAAGATTACATATTTGCCCATGTCTGCTAATTCCTTCCCATGCTCCTGTAATGCACCTTACCAGTAACATTTGTAGTCTAACAATGAGCAACATGCGGCAGACTCTATGTTCTATATTCAATATCAAATATGATTGCATTTTCTTCATCAAGTAAGAAGCCAGAATTACAACGTATGTAGTATTTGTACAACAGGAAGCCATATCTAATTCCATGCTGAGAGCTGGACTGTTTTTTTTAAGTTAGACCTTAAGTTTCACCATAGACACAGATTCCAACAAGGCTGTATAGAAATTCCTCCTAAAAACATTGTCTTGCTTTTGCTTGATAAAGAAGTCCCTCCAGAGTATTCTGCTTAAGGAATTCACATCTGATCGACACAGTTTGAGGCCCCATCATAACACTGCTGCCAGGCCCTGGACAAAAGTACTTGCAAGCCCTAGTTCTAAGCGGAGGGCCGCAGTGGAGTGTAAGGTACATAGTCTCCGTACAATGTTTGCCCTCAGCCAAGTTCATGAAAGACCAAATAATAATTGACATGACTTCCGTCGCATATAGCATGGTAAGCAAGATTTTTAAGTGATATAGCTGGATTGAAAAAGAAAAATGTCTGCGGCCATGGGCATTAAAAAAGAATCTCAGTCTATTTATGTGGCACATTGCCTTATTGTGTAAGTGGGAAATATGATTTCTATCAGATAAATTGGAACTGAAAAATGTCCCTAAATACATGTAGGACTTAACCACCTTAAAAATGTCCACCTCTAGATGCCACATATACTTTATTTTCTTTGCAAGAGATTTTCCTGCAAAAACTAACATTTTACTTTTTTAAATATTTATTTTTAGAAACTGATCTTCAGCAAAGGATTTAAGGAGGTCCAACCTTTTTTGCAGTCTCCTGGGAGTCAAGTTTAATATTATTGTCATACGCATACAGGAGGCAAGATATTTCCTCACAGCCTACCTTGGTGGGTTCTCTTTGACATACAGAGAGGACTTAGGAAGATTTACTACATATAGGGAAAACAGTAAAGGTGCTAACATGCAGCCTTGTTTTATCCCATTTCCAATGATAGTCAAAGGTTGCTGTAGAACAGAACCTGGTTGCAATTTGATGGTGACATTGATAGGACGTGGGCCGAATACAGTAATGCCGTTTGACCTGGTCAAACATTTTACCTTCTGACTTGAGTCCTGTAAGTCCCTATGCATCACAGTAGTACAGTTTTAAAGCACCCCAGGACATCAGTGGAGGTATTTAGAGACTCACAGGGTAGCAGGCAGAGACAACCACTACGGTCCAGTCTAGGTCCAGTTGCCACTAGTCAGATGGGTAGTTGCAGGAAAATGCCTCTTTTAGCTTGCTGTGTCCATGTAGCTTTTAAAAGAAGGTCAGCCTTATACCCCTTGAAACCCACTTCTTTGTCATGGGTATGAGAGAGACAGCAGGTCCAGTACTCCAGTGCGCTTCTTCTGTTGCAGACAGCAGGTTCAGTCCTCTTCTTATCTTCCTCAGGCCCAGGAGTGTTCTGAAGGGCATGCCTAGAGATGCCACATTTATGGCCGGCACAAGATAGAGCATGGTAATGACCTCTAGGAAGGCCCTACCGACTTTGGGCATTTTTGAAGATGGCCAATGTCTTCAGCCACACTCAAATTGGGCTCTGACTGTTGTGTGTATGTGCGTGAGGGGAAGCATACTATGGTAATCCTAGTGTTCTCCCACATCTAACACTACATTCCAGTTTTAGGCAGTTCCTGTACCCCCAACAAACTCAGGGAAAGAGGTCTGGTAGAACAAAGCTGAGCTTTCAGCAACCTCAGTGGATATGCACAAATTGATTTGCCATTTTGTTTCCCTCCTGTGAAGTGCACCCCAAATGTCTTATTAAAAACCCCAGCAGACCTGTCAAACAGGATATGATATTGAAGCAGAACTTGACACTTTCATGTAAAAATGATCTTCTCAGCCCCCTAACATATTTTATCAGGTTCAGAAGGGTAATATCTGCCATTTAGGTCAGCCTCTTGTTTTGCTCCTGGGTGGAATTTCACGCCTCATTTATACCTATTTAAATTCTAATCACTGGCTAGCCTAAGTGGGAGAACAAATGCAGATTTAACTTCCAGGGACCTCAGGCACTGCAAAGCTACCTTTCTGAAATTTACTTTTCCATAATATTCTGAAAAATACAACTTCGTTATTAAATTGGAGTTTTAATAACTATTAAAATAGTTATTTAATTCATTTTCTAGGTAGTCCCATTCTTTGAGATACTGTATAGGTTTTGAATGCTGCATTTCAGGGCATGACTATGGAAAAGCCAGCCGTGCTACAGTGAAAATACCTTTAAGGTGGAAGTCACTGTAAGGACATGTTTAGCATTAAACCTTTACATGTTCTACTTTTAAATACCATGCACCCTGCCTTTACAGGCAATTAGGCCTACTTAGGGGTGTTCCATAAATATTTAAAACGGAAGGGTTAACCCTGTCAAAAGGGTTCATTTTGACAGGCCAAATTTGCATTTTTTAAACTGCACAGCCAGGCTACAATAATAGGCCTGGAGGTACTGCAGTGAGTGGTACAATAAGTGCTGCAACCCATTGGTAGTATTTAATTTACCCACCTTGGGTACACTTGGTGCTATATACTAGGGACCTATAGGCAAGATAAATAACAAATCAGGTATATATAACTTTTAACATATTAAAAAGAGGAGAACAAGCACTTTACCACTGGTTAGCAGGGGTAAATTCCATAGGGATCTATAGGCAGCAAAAATAGCGTTCAGCAAAAATTTAACAGAATACCAGATGGGCACATTTTCAACATGGAGCTATAACTGTGCACATAGCACATGGTTGGAGCAGAAATATTTCACATTAAATCCACGAAAGACATAGATTTTGTTTGCAGCAACTAGTGATGGATGTTGAGCATGTCTGGCCAGTTTACCAGCTATCACATGTATGTGAGTCTCAATGATGAAGAATTTGATCAACTCAGCTTTTCCATCTGAGCTTCCTTAAAACTCGTACACAAATCCATTGGATATTTCCCAAGTGGACTATGCCATTGACATTTATGGTTGGGTGTCAGCACATGGGTTAAGTGACTAGTTACTCCTGGACAATGGTACCAGGAATGGCTCAGGGAGACCTAAAATGACAATGTTAGGTAGCATGCTCTGATACCCCATTTAGTTAAGATGGACTGCTTCTGGGGCATTCTTAAAAGTCGTGTGAAATTCATGTGTGTTAGACAAGTAGAATAGGCATTCACAAAGTAAATCGTTGCATTCTAATACATTTACAGAGAAACCTTAATCAAGGCAGAGTAAAGTTTGTGTTTGAAGCAATAATTCTCTGTGATATACAAACATTTGAACTTCACTGAAAACACTTTAATTGAAGTAGCACTGTGTTTATTATCAAAAACCTCTAAACTTCTTGAAAATCACCTGTTAAGTTAGTAGTGTAACTCTAACTTCGCCCTTTATTCACTCATGACATCGCCAAGGACCTAGCTTCTCAATTTTCCAAGCTACACTAGGCAGCATTAGCCACACACCAGTGACAGGATACCCTCACAGGTGATAGTGAGCTTTACAAATACACATAGCATAACATTGCTTATGACATCAACAATTACATTAGCAATGACATTTGAGAAAACATAATTTAACATCTCCTAAAATTACAGTTTCCACTCCCTTACAGGATACCTTTTGTTTGGAAAAAGCATTACTTAGCAAACTATTGGGACACAACTTAATTTATGTTTTTTCTTCATTTAGACAATGGATGATAAATTTGCAAGGAACAATGGCACTATGCAGCTGGCATTGAGATACCTGGATTTCTTCTACACCACCTGTTTTGTTCTGGACATGTTAATCAAAATGTTGGGCCTAGGTCTGGCACAATATTTTTCAGATAGTTGGATGCTTTTAGAATTTGCACTTACTATGGTAAGTTATTGTTTACATTCACTTCATTTATTTCATTTAGACAATTTAAACATTGTCTTCAGAAACATTGTTTTACGTTGTACTGACCATCTAGTGTGTTTTTTAGTAATTTATGGGAAGTTCTAGGAACTGTAAATATACACTTAGAATTATCTACTGTTGTAATAGAAGCAACAGTCTTTACCCCACATTGCTTTGACACTGAAGTCTTTACAGTGGTAAGAACAATGCAGGTAAGTACATATAATGGCCTTTAACCCCTTCAGCGCTGGGCGAATTCCGCCGCGGTGCTGAAGGGTTCGAGCGCGGGCGGGCTCATGACGGAACGGTTCCGTCATGAGCACAGCTCAACCGTGGCTCATGACGGAACCGTTCCGTCATGAGCATGGAAGGGGTTAAACTTCACCGTGCTTCCTTTACCTCATCGTTTTTGACAACACAGGTAATTATATATATTTTTTTGAATAATGAAAAAGTATATGGTATTTAAAAACAAAGGGGTTAGGTGCAGCTAGGGGTAAAAACTTAGGTGATTTTAGGGTTAAAGGGTGGCATTAGACTCAGTAAATTTGTATGTTTTACATGTCCTGGTAGTGAAAAAATCTTAAACCCATTTTTCACCACTGCACAGTCTATCTTTCCCATAGGACTTCTGGAGGTGCCTTATTACATTTTATAAGTGTCATTTCTAAATAGGAAGAGATAACCAGTCCATGTCTGGTATCTTTGGAATTCAGGTGAAAAGTCCTATTTATTGGTGGGATAGGGTTTTTGTTCACACTTTTAAAAATGAGACTTTTAGAAAGTTTATTTATTTTTTTATTTATTTTCTATTGAGCGTTTAATTCATGATTCAATATACATATACAGAGTAAAGTGCTTAAGTGCTCAATATAAATTATGGTTGACATCTTACCACAGACATAAATCAATCTAAGAACAAATCAGCATAAAAAAACAAAGAATTAAGAGTACATAAAAACCAGAAATATCAACAGAAAGTCGTAAATTGCACAGTTTCTAATTAAAAATTATTTTTACCCAGATCTCACACTAATTTCCATTGGAATTCCAGTGTTTCTCGAATTTTGTGTGAGACCCTAATCTTAAAGCATAACGCCTCTCCAGCTATTTAACTTTGTAGAGTTTAGCTCTCCAGGTTTGGAAAGTGGGTACAGTATTGCTACTCCATTTTTGCAAAATTAATGATCTTGCCACCAGGCCTGATATAAATACACACTCTTCTTGTGTTTTATTCATCGTTGTTTTTAGAGAGCATTACAGAACTTCAGTGTAGTTATCAATAGTTAGGGATTGTCCTATAGTCGTTCTGAGACATTTCTCAATTTCCTCCCATAGGTGCTTGATCTTTGGACAATCCAAACAATATGAGGTCCGGTGCCTCCTCCCTCCCTGGAGCAGCGAAAACACCTATCTTCAATCTGAGGGTATATTATGTAGAATTGATGGGGTCCTATATATTAACCATTTCATATAAAATTGCATTCGCTTACAATTAGCACCTCTGATTATTTTTGCGTTGTTTATGAATTCTTTTCCACGCTGCTCTAGAGTTTGGCAGGCCTTCTTTTTTCTGCCATTTTTCTTGAGCTTTTTCATAAATAGTGCTAAATTTGCCATCATTAAAAATTCTCACCCAAGTGCTTACTGACCGTTTGTCCGTGGTTTCTAGTGCTCCGCTTAATTCTAAACTTGCTATTAACGCTCTAATGTCAATACTTTCTAAAGAATGCTTGATTTGGATAAATGACCATTTAAGCATGTCCCTGGAGTGACGCAGCCCAATTTCTATCTCGTGCCACTTGTTCCAGGTATCTGAGTTAAGAAAGTCTCTCACTTGCCTGTACCCATTCTCCTCCCATTTCAATATTACACTGGTTTGCAACAGCTTGTCCTCCCCGGTTTAGAGATGAGCCAATCTTGTGGGGCCATTTATGCAGGGGATACCATAAAATCCAAAGGAGAACTTTATACCGCACTTTCTTCGGGTTCTTGACTATCCTCATTAGGCCTGTAATTTTTTACTCATTTAATTTTTTATCCATAAAAAAGTTATCCATTTCTGGAAAGGCAGACTGGGTATAAAATCTGTGGTTGTTATGTACAAAATGTGTGTGATATTATTCTCTTATATTTGGGAGGGACAATCCTCACTCCTCAGTCGGGTACTTTAAAGTGGCTAATGCTAGTCTTGGTACCTTGTTGGCCCAAAGGAAAGATGTAAACAAATTATCCATCTCTTAAAAAAAATATGTTTGTAGTGCACATGGGGCTGCTGAAAATAAAAAGTTGAATAGTGGTAGGATTGTCATCGGTATAAGTGCCGCCCGGCATATTATTGATATTGGAAGTTGATTCCATTTTGATACTAAGCATTTAACTTTTTGCCCCGGGGGACATTGTTCAAAATATATAGGTCCTCTAACCTTTCAGACACATATATCCCCAGGTATCTCTTCGTCAGGGAGTTATATACTAACCTGAGGTTTGGCAGTAAAGTATCAGCGGAGCAATTGCATAACAGAATTTCTGTCTTGGCCCTATTTATTTTATAGTCACCCATCGCCTAAAATTCCGAAAAGATCACTGAAATTTCCTCCTGAGTATGCTCCGTGGGATTTAAAAATGGAACAATGTTGTCATATAAAGTTTTATATTGATCATGCTTTTTAGGGGCGCAGTGTGTGGCATTTTTCGTCTAATAACTATTGCCAGGGGTTCTATGAATAGGGCAAATAAAATAAGGGAAAAGGGACACCCTTGCCTTGTGCCCCTGGTTATTCTGCAGATGTCCACATTTCTAGATTTGAATGGTATTTGTGCCTGTGAACCCTGATAGAAGCTTCTTACTATTTGTATAAATCCTTCTGGGAAGCCAAATCTAGCGAGGATTAAAAAAGACAGCCCCAGAAATCCAAATCAAAAGCTTTCTCAGCATTTAAAAAAAACACCTGGGCCTCTATACTATTCTTATTAAAATAATCCAATGTTTCTATTAAGAATTTTGTTTTAGTAGAGAGTTGCCTCCTCTTCTATTAAGCCTGTTTGTAAGGAGCTTTGTAAAAATCTTATAGTCAACATTAAGAAGAATTAATGGTCTATAGGAGTTGATATTTTCCCTGTTTTTATCCTTCTCCAGAATGCTGACTACAACCACTGTGTGGAAGGAAGCCGGAGGTACACCACCCTTTAATAAGTGATTAGCAAGTTTAAGGAGTTGTACGTTCAGAATTGGGGCAAACCTTTTGTATAATTCTACTGGCAATCCATCCTCTCAGTTGCTTTGCAATTCAGCTTTGAACCTTTCGCTATTTCTTTTTCTTCAATAGTGAAATCTTCAAGTATTGTTCCTCCATTCCCACTGTTGAAGGATGGGTTTGGCAGATTGTTGAGGAAGCTTACAATGTGGTCTGGCAGTGTTTGTTGATCTGTCTGCTAAATCTTCTTATTGTGCCTCAATAATGCCTCCCTGATGTCCCAGGACCTAGTTAATTGTGCTTTTGATTCCTCCTCTCTGAGGGATTCAATTTTATTTTGGACCTGCTTCTCTTTTGCCTGTGTATTCGCTCTCCTCGTACGTCTTTTGGAGGTATGCCATATTTGCTGTGTCCCCTAGCTGGTAATATTATTCCTGCATTTCTAGTTTCGCTTGCAGCAGCTCTTGTTTCGTTGCTAGGTTTCTATCATTATTATACTTTGTATTTGCTTGTGCAAGTCTTAACTCAATCTCTAGCCTTTTTTCTTTGTTGGCCCTTTGCTGAGAGATTTCTTTAGATGTGATTATCCCTCGTTGCATAGCCTTGAACCCATCCCAAACTGTGCTTATCAAGGCAGTATCTGTTTTATTCACAAAGAAACAACTAATTTTGTTAGCTACCTCTGTGCACCAGTTCTCGTTTTCTAAGTTAATTTTATTAAAATACCATCTCTTAGGCATTTTATCTGGCCCTGCTCCGGCTATTACCATTTTAACTAATACATGGTCTGAGAAGGGATTCTGAATGTGATCGTACATATTCATTGCAAGACCACGGGAGATCAGGAAGAAATCTATCCTGGAATCTGTATTGTATTTTGCCGAGAAGAATGAGAAATCCTGTTTTCCTGTATTTTGGAGGCGCCGTGGATCCATCATATCTAAAGCACTTTTACAGCTGGCCATAGCAAATATTCACCTGGGGCTTGTTTTGTTTTCAAGCCCTCATGGAAGAATCAACTGATGGATCCTGGAGAAAATTAAAATTGCCCCTCCCCACCTATAATAGGACCAGGGATACAGGATAGAGCCTGCTTAAACTCTAGTTGGGGTAGAGGGTTATCGAGAATTGGTGCATAAATTGTAGCCAAATAAGATTTAACTGATTCAGTTGTCCATGCGCGAGAACCCATCTGCCCTCTGGGCCCATCTGCTTATCTTTTACTTGAAATTGCACGTGTTTACCTACATATATTCCCACCCCATTCTGTGCACACCCAGCGCTTGATGAACAGTGGAAGCCGGCCCATTTCTGGAAGATCTTCCTCTCATCCAATGCATTCTGGAAATAGGTTTCTGGTAGAAGTATAGCATCCAGATTGTGGCTTCTGAGCCAGCTTTTTTTTTATTATTCAGTCCATTGGCATTAAAAGAGAGTGCAGTGGAGTCTTTTCTACTTATTATCAACTAGTACTTAAGCTGAGAATGGCCTGCATTGTTGTAAGCACCAAATGCTGTAAACATATATACCCCGACCTCTCAAACAGCGCTAAGTGCGATCCTGCCTAGCTGGTATGTCTATAAAAAATTCCATGTTGATGCCTCAGCAGCTGGGATAATCTAAAGTAATTTATGCAGACACAATAGATAAACAGGTCTCTAATCCGTAGAGAGATTATTACACACATGCCCCGCTGATCTTATCATGCATCTTGACATAGTTAAAATCCCTCCAGTTAGATACCTTAGCAGCTGAGGATATAAAATACCTGTCAAAGTGCATCTGAAGTGCATAAAGTGCATAGAGTGGCTTATACTTCCAATTGAATTTCATAGCAGCTAGGGATCTAAAGTGCATGCAAGGTACATAAAGTACCTAAAATATCTAAAGTGACTAGTGCTATCATTGACCAATATTGCAAACTTAGACCATAAATATGTACCCCCCAGACTCGCTTAGCAGGTTCTATGTACAGATAGGGCGTTCTAAAGTGTATATGCATTTTCTAAAAGTGACATGAGCCTTCTTACTAGCCTATCCCTTGTTGTGAGGTACATCTCAAAGAGATGCACCTCACTTACTGTTTTTTGAACTGTCACAGATTGCCACTTGCACCTCACGCAGCTCTCCTTTACCCGGTAAGAGCTGTGTTCAATGCTCTGGGGGTAGGAGGGTCCCGCGCACCACTTCCGCATCCGGCACTTTAGACGCACGGGGCAGCGGTCTAGTTTCTGCTCCCGGTATCGGAGAAAGCTGCTTAAAACGCCTGATGACGCGACCGTACTCAGGCTGACCAGTAACTCGGAACCCTCGTGAGAGGCAGAGCAATCATAGGTTGCTCCTTGCTTTTTAAAAAATATATATTTTACTTGCTATTTACACATATGATCTTACCGTTTTTAAACTGTCACAGATTGCCACTTGCATCTCACGCAGTGCTCTTTTACCCGGTAAGAGCTGTGTTCAATGATCTGGGGGTAGGAGGGTCCCGTGTACCACTTCCGCATCTAGCGGTCTAGTTGCTGCTCCCGGCGTCAGAGAAAGCTGCTTAAAATGCCTGAAGGTGCGCCTAAGGCAAGCCCGTCTGCGCCCGTCCGCACCCAAATGGGCCCAGGACCCCTGCATCTTTTCCACCAGGTCACTATCGCTACTCGAGTGCACAGCTCCATCAGTTAATAGTGCGCTAAGAGCTAACTGTTATCACAATATGTTGGGTGAGTCTACAATAATAAAATGCCCACACTGCCCATTCACATTTTTCCTCCGAACCTACACCCCCTCTCTATCAAAGGGCTCCTATAAAATCTTTCTTCTGAACTGCAGATCCCTGCCCAAACATACTACAGAAATCTCGATGCTGCTACAAGATCAGACCCCAGAGGTCTTATTCTTAACAGAAACCTGGCTCAACTCCAGCTCAGAGCCTGACATTGTGCAAACACTCCCCCAGGGGTATCTGATACAAAGGATGGACAGAACAACAGGCAAGGGTGGGGGGATCACAATCCTCTATAAAGACCTCACCTGTCGCCTACTTGGAAACCCACTCACAGACTGCGAGAATGTGCATTTCTCGATAGAATTTACCCCACTCCTCTCACTCACTGGCATCCTGATCTACCTGCCCCCAGGGCCGGCAGGCACCTTCTGCAAAGCTTTGCTAGAAGCAGCCATTATACTAGCCAGCACGGCAGCGAATTTTACTCTCCTTGGAGATTTTAACTTAAACTTCGACTACTTGGGAGCAGCCTCAGCACACAAATTAGCAAGTGACCTTGCAACTCTTCAGTAGGCTCAAAATGTCTTGCAAGCCACTCATGTCTAAGGACACTGTCTCAACCACATGTTTTCCAATTTGGAGAACCTTACAGGAAATGACCGTATCCCCATTCCCTGGTCCGACCACTTTCTTATCCCCCTCTCATGGTGCCCTCAGGTCTCCACTCCCTATGCCCAACCCTCACTGACCCTGAACCGGCCCTGTTCCAATCTCCCCATGGACAAATGGGCCCAAGAGCTGGAAACAACCAGACCATAGCCAGATCCGAGCCCAGTAACAGCTAACAATGACTTCAGCAGCTGGATAGAGGACTCACAAAACCTGTTCCTCCCCAAGACCCTGATCAAAAAAAAGAATGGTCCTTATAAATCTCCCTGGTACTCTCGGAATTACGCACTTTAAAACAGTGTTGTAAAATACAAGAAAGAAGCTGAATGAAAGACTTCTCACCCAGCAAGAAGCTCGAATAAAGAAGAGCTGTTTGCAAGTATAGAGCAGAAATTAAAAAGGCGCAGGCCTGTTTCTATGAGGAAAAAATCCCGCAAGTCGCCAACTCCCCCAGAGGGACCTTCCTCATCATAAAAAAACTCCTCAAAAGCCCGGTTCCACATGTTGCCCCCGATACCTCAGGCCAACGATGCGATAAACAGGCAGAGTTCTTTAATACAAATATTCTCAAATTGCTGCGCACGCTGGTCAAGGTCCTTCCCTCACCAGACACCTGTTGGCGTCTATTCCTCCTCTTCCCCAGGAAACGCTCCTGACATTGATTTCCTCAGTAAAAAGTGACTCGCCTGGGGACCCCGCACCTATGAATGTCCTGGAAAAGGTAGCACTCATAATTGCCCCTACCATCTCTGATGTAATCAATGCCTCATTAATCACAGGAGTAATCCCTCCTAACTGGAAAGGGGCAATGGTTAAGACACTCCTGAAGAAGCCGCATCTGGATCCTGCGGATCTAGGCAACTACCGCTCCAGCTCCCTTTTCCCGGGGATTGCCAAAATTGCTGGAAAATATGATAACCACACTCTCTCAAACTTTCTGGAATCCCTTAGCTTGCTTTACCCCTCCCAGTCAGGATTTCTCCCACAACAAAGCACGTAAACTGCCCTGCTAGCGGTGGTAGAAGAAAGCAGAAAGATCCTGGATTCAGGAGGGTCAGCAGCCATCATTCTCCTTGATCTGAGTGCAGCATTTGATACGGTGAACCATCACGTCCTGATTCACTGTCTCAGAAACATAGGAGTAGCTGCGACTGCACTGAGGTGGCTGTGCTCCTTTCTGGAAGGACGTTCCTTCCAGATTTTTGAAGGAAGCGTGAGCTCCAAACCCTTGCCTTTGTTGTGTGGTGTCCCGCAGGGCTCATCGCTGAGCCCGACCCTTTTTAATGTATATATGGCCCCTCTGGAAACTATCCTGGCCCCTTTCGGGCCAAGATAGTTGGTGACCTACGCAGACGACACTTAATTGGTCGTAGTAGTGAACCAAGCTACACAACATCCTGAGGCCCTGAATGCATGCCTAACTGAAGTCTCTAAGTGAATGGGGGCATCCCACCTGAAACTCAGTGGGGAAAAGACCGAGATCGTGATCATGGGCAATCCCCTAAATGCGACACTAAGGACCATGTGGCCAGCATGCATGGGCCCAGCCCCGTCCACCAAGACCGAAATAGAGAGTCTAGGCATCTGGTTAGACCAGAACCTGACATTCAAGGCGCAAGCTAGGAAGACGGTTGCGACATGCTTTGGTCTGCTCGGAATGGCCAGAGAGGTGCTTCCTCTTCTCCCCCCAAGCTAAGAATATCCTAGTCCCATCACTGATACTCTCAAGGATAGACTACGGTAATGCACTTTACCTAGGGGCCCCGATCGCAGTAATCAATAAACTGCAAACCGTCCAAAACTGCGCAGCAAGACTACTGTTGGGAATGTCAAAGCGCCTTTCAGTCAAACCGGCTCTTCGCTCCTTTCACTGACAGCCAGTGAAAGAAAGAGTTAGCTTTAAGGCCCTCTGCATCGTCCATAAGTCCTTGCAGGGGATGGGGCCACCATTAATTTCAGCCATGATCTGCTCCTACAAAGCGAGCAGGAAACTCTGCTCGGACGAACTTCACTTAGTTGAAACCCCAAGAATTAAGAGGGCCAGTAGTGGTGGCCGACATTTCTCCCTTAACGCCGCAAAGCTCTGGAATGCACTGCCGCTCTATCTCCGTAGGGACCCCAGCCACCTTATTTCATTCATTTCATCTCAAGTACATCTACAGTACATGAAGTGCATAAAGTGACTTGTGCTGTACAGAGAGCATCCAATTGAATTGCACAGCAGCTATGGATCTAAAGTGCATACAAGGTATATACATTACCTAAACTATCTAAAGTGATTAGTGCTATTATGGACCAATAATGCAAACACAGACTGCACCCCCCCCAGACTTGCTTAGCAGGTACTATATCCAAATAGAGCCTTCTAAAGAACATATGCATTTTCTAAAAGTGACATGAGCCTCCTTATTATCCTACCCCCTGTTGTAAATGTCGTCTTGAGGTTAGGCATACAGTCCTGTAATGTTCTATCCCACAGAATTTTATTGAGTACTCATGAATGAACTCTCTTTATTGTGATTGCTTCACCCCCTCCACCTTCCTCCCGACCCCCCTCTTCCAAAAGACGGACTTGCCTACCATTCCCTCTTTCCTCCCCTCTTTGCTGGATGCCATTTTGTTGCATTCCTTTGTGCCCTTTGAGTCTTCCCCTATCCACTCCTGCATGAGCAAATGGCTGAGCCATAGCACTATTTGACAGCCTCCTTCAGGACCCAAGCTGAGCCTCACTCTCATCCAGCCGGCAGCTCTGCAAGAAGTAAATGAGCATCGTGGGCATCTGCAAAGATGTAAAATGTCACTTTAGCTAATACTTTAAGCTTTGATTGCTGGGCTATCGCTGCCTTAGTTTCCCTCCACTTGAACAAGTCAATCATCTTGACAAAGTCTGTGCTGAGGCTGCTGACACGTCCGAGAATATTTTGAACTGCGAAGTTTCTGTGGTCGAGAAGGATCTTTTTTCCTATAGCAGTGCTTAATATTTTTTCCCTAACTCTACAGTCTGCAAAATTAAGCAATATTGTCCTTAGAAATTTAGCATTTGATTGTTTCTGTGCTGGAACTCTATGGGCTCTGGTGATTGTAATGTCTCCTAGTACCTCGGCATTACTTTCCTCATTAATGATTCAGCCCACTTAGCCACCTCTGTGCCTTAACATCCTTCCGGAATTCCCACTAAATGGAGGTTTGAACGCCCGTTGTAGTTTTCTAAGTCCTGGAGCTTTAGTTCCATCCGATTTTTGCTTCTGTTCAGAGCTAGCACGTCTTGCTGAACAGCAGACAGTTTTTCCTCTATATTGTCACTAAAGGCAACTGTTGTTCACTGTTGTCCCTAATGGGTATACAGTTTTTTGAGATTGGACCAAATATCCAATCAAATGAGCCTCGGACCCTTCATATGTCCTATTAGTCACTCAAACAGGTGGGATATCCAAGATATTGGAGAAGACGCCTCACTCACTAATAGTGACATGCTTCATCATGGGCGTCTGTCCACACCCAGGTAAGATGATACTACCTGGGCGGATTCAACCAAAGATGTTCTGGGAGTTCTTATATAAAGTAACAACTGGTTAAGCAGGGAACCAGATCAGTGATAAGTTAAAAATACCTCCACAACAGTGAACAACAGTTGCCTTTAGTGACAATATAGTATTTGGGAGATTGCAACTGTGCTGCTTTTTTCTCTTACTCTCTTCTGTGAAAAAAAGTTTTTCCTCTATGTCAGCGATGCTGCTCTCGACTTCTTCTAGTCTCTTTGGGGCGCTAGACATGTTCTGTTTCAACTTAGCCAGTCTCTCGTGTAGTTGGGAAATCTCTAATGCCGGTGACTTTTTTAAGTCCCTGATTTCATTCTATATATTTAAAAGCATTTTTTGAATTGATGCTTCTCCACTCTCCCCCCCCACAGAGTTTTTTCCGCCGATGGGCTTGCGGTACTTTCTTCATCTCCACTGGCTGTAGCCCATGAGACCTTTTCTAATCGCTGAATGTCTTGAGGGGCAGGTGCATCTATAGAGATATTTTGAGAAAGATTGATCTTATCTTTCAAGTGTATCAATCTAGCTTCCTCCCCAGCATTGGTTTGAACGGAATCTTTGGGGTCCTTGGTCTTGATTGTAATCTGATTCTTTTAGTGCTTGTGGAAGAGAGGGTATTGCTTAGGACTAAGCGGGACTTCATCATTCGTGCTCTGCACCTCCCTGCCCGTGCCTTGGTCGATACCACTATCCGGCCATAGATCTGGTGAATGGCTGCGGTCACCATCCTCTTTTTCCAAATCTGACGTGCATTCAGCATCTGAGGGGTTGTCTCACTCATCCTGTTCAGTATACTTTTCCTTTTCGGCTTATGCTTTAGCCTTTAGCTCCATCCTCTGCTGCGTGTTTCTTTGACTTCTTTGTACCCCTCTAGGAGCGGGGGTGGGAGCAGACTGGCCGAGCATCTCGGAAAGCTCCTTTTTTCCCCTGCTTTGGACTTATTTGTGCACATTCTCTTACTCCTTCCTTGTAGTGATGGAGAGGTAGAAAGGGGTCTCTATGGTAACGCTCCAATGAAAGAAAGAAAGAAAGAGGCTCAGACGGGACTTAACCAGCAGCGCCATATGTCTCAGGGCCATCAGAGTGCAGAATGATTTATTGTGATAAGGTTGGTCTCTCTGTACGTGAAAGTGTATAATGCTTGGAATGTACAGAGGTCTCAGGGTCCAACAGTAAGAAAGTTCAATTCACCAGTCCAAGAACTCCTTTCTCCTGCATTGTACTGCGCTGTATTATAGGGGACACCAGGAAAACGACAGGGGGGGGAGGGGGGTGGCATACTAGATCTGCTGTATTGCCTGATAGTTATTTGCTATAGTTATTGTCCAACTTGATTCCAGTTTTGCAGCTTACTCCCCCCTCCACCACCTGGCTTACTTGACCCATGCCGGTGTGGTCATGCTCATTTTGTAGTGACAGCACTTGTAGGCGGCTTACTTCCCCCAGCCTGCGGTGCGTCGTAGAGGGGGGGCCGCCGTGAACAGCTGCTGTTATTGCCCTCCCCTTGCCCTCATCCTTGACCGTAGTCCACACAGTCTTCACTTGATCTTCAGATACGTGGAGATACGTGGAAGGGGCTGCCGCCGCTTTCTGTTGTTTCTGTCGTTCATAAAGTAAAATACAAGGTGCCTCTCGACTCGGTGAAGGAGCTCTGACCTGCTTCTCGACATACAGCTGTCAGTCATCATCGCTTAGCGTTTGGAACAGTAAGTGGGCAGAATAGGTGGAAGCCGCGGGCGCTAGCGGCTACATGAGTGGGCCACGCCTGCCGCCCCCATGTCACCGAGACTTTTAGAAAGCCATTTTTCTGCCCTTAGAACTTAGCCCTTTTGTGAATATAGCCTGACCATATTCATTGTGAATTCATCCCAGACAGTCAAGGGGATTGAGGTGTGCCAGAGTGGGTCATCTTCTGGCAGGATGGAGGTGGATCTGAGCACAGCCCCACTGACACATGAATAGCCTGTGCTCTGACTTCACGCATAGTGCCTAAAAACTCTGCATTGTCACTTAAGCCAGCTTGGAACCAGGGCAAGGAAGGCAGGAAATTCCATGCACATCAAAGCTACTGTCTAGAAGCTTCTTTCACCTTCCAGAACCAAGGCACCAGGTTATAAAGGAACAACCTCAGACACCAACTCTTCAGTAGAATCTGGACCTGTGGATACTCTAACAGGAAGAAGAACATCTGTGCTGCTACAAGAACTGCCCCTCTTCTGGACTGCTGTTCTAAAGGAAGAGCTGCCCTGCTGTGCTGACCAGCCGCCCTCTTGCTGAGGGGACTAAGAACTGGATCTGCAACTTCATCTTGAACCAAGGACCCTGGAGTGACTCATAGGTCTTCTCTGCTGGCCTCCTGATCTGAGAACCAGGTACATAAAAGGCTCCCCAGCCAGCTCTTGAACATAGCTGCAGCAAGATCCCGTTCCCCAGGTGGTGCTTGCCAGGTCCAGAACCCTTGGTGTGGCTCAAGGGCTCTTGCAATGAAACTTTTGAGTTTTTCATGACTACGAACAGGCCTGTTCACACCAGAACCACGCCTCTCTCACCGAAATTCCGCATGAGCCACGTCCAGACAGTATTTTCACACAAATAGCTTTGTACGCCTGTGAAGCCTCTGGAGGCCAGACCAGCCAATCTGTCTGTGACACCCAGCCTGCCCTTCTCACCACGCCAACCACTGCCCACAACATTCTCTCTGCTCCCTGCGACCCTCTCCAACATGAACGGGACTCTGGCACCAAACTTTAGAAGGTAAAATTTCAGTGGGACTAATATGGGACTGTATCCGACATGCGCTCCATCGCAGTTGGCCTGAACTTTTGACTTTGACCCGGTCCAGTGTGACCAGATGAACGTGGTTGGTACTTTCTGCTCTTGAAAGATATTTTACAGAGTATTCTTCAAAAATTCATAGCTCTGATTCTATGGATTAGAATTTTGTCATCTTGGTCTTGTTTGATAGTTAAATTTTGCTTTATTATCTGGACTGGTTTTGTGTTGTGTTTTCACCTTATGGTTTGGAGTGTTGCACAAATACTTTAGGCAACCACAATTAAATACCCTGGTCTAAACTAAAGGCTATGAGTGTGACCTAAGATGTAAAGGGAGGAAAAGAACCCTCACTACTGTCTCATAGGGTTCCTCCTCATACCACAACAACATGTTGTGGTGTGGTTTACAACTTCTAAACTAATTAAGAGGAGCTCTTTGGATGTTTTAATGAAACCCTATGTGACTCACACTCAAACACACACACATGTATATATATATATATATTCACTGAAAAAACCATAGGTTTTACAGACGTTATAGTTAGGAATTAGCATTTAAAAAACCTTAGAAATTCCCTGAAAAAACCACAGGTTTCAGGGACGTTATAGTTAGTTGGACATTTGACTCATTTAAAACCAGAGAAATTCGCCAGTTATAGTTAGTTCAGCTAACTATAACTCGCGTGCCCGCAATGCACTGCTGATGACGTCACATATTACATCACTCATGACATGGTCAGTGACATCACTCATGACATCTCAAATGACATCACTCATGACATCATCCAGTGAATGTGTGTTTCTGTAAAGTTTAAATATTTTTCATATATATCTATGCCAAGGTGTATTGAAGAAAGAGTGAATTTACAAGTCCCTGAATGGATTATTTAGTAGGTGCGTGAGTGACTGTATAAGTGAGTGATTGGTCATGTGTTACTGAATATATGGGTTAGTGACTAAACTGTGTGAAAGTCTGTATTAGTCTCTCAGTTGGTGTGTAAGCGGCTGCATGGGTTGGTAAGTATCTACATAGGTGTCTATATGGGTTATTGATTTCTTGTCTGAGTATCTGTATGAGTGCCTGAGTGTCTATGTGGGCGGTGGAGGGGGGTGTCCCTCTGAGCACAGATGTCTAAGTGGGAAATTCACTGGTTGTATGGATTCAAAAGTGCATCTGGGAAGGGTTGTATGGGTGTATACATAACTCAGTTGGTGTATATAACTGCATACATGAGTAAATGAGTATGTAATTCATTCTTTGCATGACTAAATAGGTGTGTGACTAACTCTATGAATGAGTGGTAGAGTGTGACTATGTGTAGGTGTATCAGTACATATTATAGTACTGTATTGATGAGTAACTGTATGTGTAAGACACTGGATGTGTGTATAGACCTAGGAAATAGTCGGTGCTATGCAGTATCTGGCATTCTTGTGTGTATGGTTTAAAAAATAGTAGTCTGTATTTTAGAGTGTGTGTATCATAGTTTATACTAGGGCATCAGTATGTGCATCAGACTATCACGTGGATGATGTAATCAGTGATGTCATCAGTGATGTCATTTGAGATGTCATCAGTGATATCACTGACCATGACATGAGTGATGTAATATATGACGTCATCACCAGTGCATTGCGGGCGCGCAAGTTTAGTTAGCTCAACTAACTATGACTGGCGAATTTCTCTGGTTTTATGAGTCAAATGTCCAACTAACTATAACGTCCCTGAAACCTATGGTTTTTTCAGTGAATTTCAAAGGTTTTTTAAATGTTAATTTCATATTTTACTATTAATAAAACCTATATTTTTTCTAATTGTTTTTTATATTTTGCAACTATTATCCTTTTTTTAACTTAAAAAAAATATGTAATGTTTTATATCTTCCCCTAAAAATATGCATATCAAACTTTTTTGGGGTGGGAAGAAAACTACAGCCCCATACCGGTACTCTACCAACCTCGATCAGCACGCGAATCCTATCCACCACATTTAAATGATGCGCATTTCGTATCCGACAGGTTTGTGACACCACGTCCCGTGTAACAACATGTACTTATGAGGTCGCACCAGCTGCTACTTTAGTATGCGACGGGTACGCACTTCCAAGCCGTGCGTTATGTCATGTACGTATGGGGTCGTACCCGCTGCGCATTGCGAATGCGACGAGTGCATGCTGCCACACCCTGTGTTACATCATAAACGTATGGTGTTGCACCGCGTACGCCATTCCCTCATTTTGTTTGTCTCAAAACTATATCTAAATAACTTTAAAGTGTATATGAGAGAAAGTGATAATCTAACATATTTTAAACATTTATATATTTCTAACTGTAATAAACTTATAGTTTAGCAATTATATTTCCGCAAAATCACGTAGGGTGCGGTCCCCTTGCGCACTTGGTGTGCGATTGCCATGTGACCATAAAAAAGCACTTCATTAGTTCATAACATTTCTCATTGTAATAGTTGGAAAATGCCACTCATTTTAGTCAATCTCTGTATTCCATTTGATGAGACACACCTCTTCTGCTTAGAGAGCTTTTTTTAAAACGTTTTGCAATGTACACATATCTTACACTACACACAACATGCAACCATCATCTTCATCAATATTCATGGTCTGTAAAGTAGCCTTCCACCTGTGATAGCCATACACCTACATGTTACATAACCAAAGTGTTCCCTACTACCAAAGGTAACATAAATACATACACTGCCCACAGCACAATGTAATATCATACGGCCCAGGGGCACTATCATGCATAGATAATGAACACACAGACACATATAGATAGTGGAAGTGGGTATGAGCACATGCACTCGACACCTTTTTATTACCCGGGTCACATATCCAGTAACGTCTGTGTTGGATGATTGTGGAGTCAGTGTAAACCATTCCTCAAGGAATAGTTGCTGCTATCAACTACTACAACAGTAATCATTGGATCACACACAGACATTCAATAATAAAAGAATTAATAGTTTGTACTGCAGTAAGGTAGGGACAGTAGATGTGAAGTAATACAGAAAAATATTCTATTGTAAAAGAAACACAACTTGTGGTATACTGAGACACAATTAATAGATCAGAAATAATACACAAAAAGATTTTATCATAAAGGGTCCATCAGTTTTAGTGCACTCAGAAAGCCACATCAAAATCATTCAGCATGTCAACAACCAGCAATAATGTGTGCTGTAGACTGGCAGGCCATACTTGGAGTAATATCTGTTGCCATCAACAGAACATCATCAGCAATAGCAACTCCATCTAAATTGTAAACACTGCTGTCTACAGTGTAGGCCAGAAAGAGCGGTCAGAAAGGGCCCACAGCTATGTAAGGTGAAATTCAGCTGCAAAGTTTGTCATACGCGAAGCAACGAAAGCTTGTCTGGAGCCTGTAATAATACGTATTCATAATGTAGACAGAGCGCACTGGGGCAATGTCTTTTTCTACGGAACTGCATCATCTACAAGACCAACTCGATCCGAATTGTGAACACTGCTATCTGCAGTGTTAATTGTAAACAGTACTCACACAGACATTCATGAATACTTTCTCTCACTTCCTCTTAACAAAAGACAACAACATAAATTGCAGAAAAATCTGCAATAGATAAAACAAAACAATTCAAATACCATTTCTGCTGTTTACAGTGTAGACTATTCAGTGTTCCTTTGCACTTGCAAATTAAATTTGGTCATTGTACTAAACCTATAAGTCATTTAAAAAAATGTCTTCAAAGAAGTATACTAAAAACATAATATGTATATTCCAATAGACGTTGTAGTTACTTGACTACTGGATTCTATAATTAAACAATCAGCACTCAATCTGAATTGTGAACACTTCTGTCTGCATTGTAGGCCAGACTCACTATTCATTAACACCTGACAGCCATGTACCGTTCAATTTGAAAGCATGGACTTGCTTGCAGCAGATCAGAAGGGGTACACAGAAATAATATCAAACTTCAACGTCTGACATCCTCAATCATACAATCAAGACCCCATTTCACTGTTCTGACCTGCTGTACCACAGTGTACTCCACCGACTAGTGTCAACCAAGTAAAATAATAATGTGCAGCAGTTAGCTACGGAAACACCGAGTCTGATGCACCTCAACGGAGGGAGTTCTATGAAAACCAAGCAACAAGTAATATCGGACATCTTCCATTGTGGAATCAAGACACCGTTCCACTGTTGGGACCTACAGTTGCTTGCACCTGGTCGAAGGGAGTACCTTCATCTCCACTCTCAGATGAATTTCTAACATCCTCCATTGTCAGATCAAGATACCGTTCCACTGTTGGGACCTAGAGTTTGATGCACCTCATCGGAGGGGGTACCACAAATCATCACAAACTGTAACTTCTGACATCCTCAATCATAGAATCGAGACCTCGTTCTACTGTTCAGACCTGCTGTACCGTGGTGTACTCCACCAACTACAGTCAACCAAGGCCATTAATCATGTGCAGTAGTTAACTTCAGAAGCACAAAGTCTGATGCACCTCAACAAAAGGACCTCTGAAAATTCACCTGCACGTTATATCGGACATCGTCCATTGTGGGATCAAGACACCGTTCCACTGTTGGGACCTAGAGTTGGTTGCACCTGGTCAAAAGGAGTACCTTCATCTCTACTCTCAGATGCAGTTCTAACATCATCCATTGTGGGATCAAGACACCGTTACACTGTTGGTACCTAGAGTTTGATGCACCTCATCAGAGGGAGTACACAGAAATCATCACAAACTTTAACTTCTGACATCCTCAATCATAGAATCAAGACCCCGTTTCACTGTTCCGACCTGCTATACCACGGTCTATTCCAGCAACAGCAGTCAACCAAGCCCAATAATCATGTGCAGTAGTTAACTACAGAAGCACAAAGTGTGATGCACCTCAACAGAGACAGTTCTGTGAAAACCCAGCAAAAGGTTGTATCGGACATCGTCCATTCTAGGATCAAGACACCATTCCACTGTTGGGAACTAGAGTTGGTTGCACCTGGTCGAACAGAGTACCTTCATCTCCACTCTGAGATGCAGTTCTAACATCCTCCATTGTGGGATCAAAAGACCGTTCCACTGTTGGAACCTACAGTTCGTTGCACCTGATCAGAGGGGGTGCACAAAAATCATCACACACTTTAACTTCTCACATCCTTAATCACAAAATCAAGACCCCGTTTCACTGTTCGGACCTGCTGTACCACGGTTTACTCCACTGACTGGTGTCAATGAAGCACAATAATCATGTGCAACAGTTAACTACGGAAGCACAGTGTCTGATGCACCTCAACAGAGGAAGTTCTATGAAAACCAAGCAACAAGTAATATTGGACATCTTCCATTCTGGGATCAAGACACCGTTCCACTATTAGGACTTGGAGCTGGCTGTACCTGGTCAAAGGCGGTACACAGAAATAAACACAGACTTTAATTTCTGACCTCCTCAATATAAGAATCAAGACCCTGTTTCAGTATTCGGACCTGCTGTACCGCGATGTACTCCAGTGACTACACTCAACCAACCCCAATATTCCTTTACAGCAGTTAGCTACGGAAGCATAGAGTCTGATGCACCTCAACAGAGTGAGTTCTGTGAAAAACAAGCAGCAGGTAATATCGGACATCATCCATGGTGGAATCAAGACACTGTTCCACTGTTGGGACCTAGAGTTAGTTGCACCAGGTCGAAGGGAGTACCTTCATCTCCACTCTTAGATGCAGTTGTAACATCGTCCATTGTGGGATCAAGACGCCATTCCACTGTTGGGACCTAGAGTTGATTGTACCTGGTCAGAGGGGGTACACAGAAATTATTACAGACATTATTCTGACATCCTCAATCATAGAATCAAGATCCTGTTTCACTGTTTGGACCTGCTGTACCTCATTGCAATTTGAACTTCATGCATATTAATGGCTGCTTCATTTTCCAGTATTGCTCGTCCAAGAAGATTGTGACTACATGGACCACTAGTTTCACTATCTTGAGAACTTTCATTACTCATTTCAGCTGTAATAGTCTTTTTCTGTTCAACTTCATCATTCAACATTTTTAAATATATAGCAAAAATTGTACATGCAATGCTACTTTTATATGTATTACAAGAATCTTCATATCAGTCAAAGTCTTCAAATAATTCACTTTCACTACACCCTGAATTAAACAGTTGCAGAAGTGCTAAATGTTAAAATCTCCCTTATCTAAACTTTCACAACTAACTTTCTTGTGGTTTATCAGATTACTCTTTGCATGTTTTACTAAATAACCATGACATCCAACTACTGCATATTTTCCTTCTTTTACATTCTCTTTAACATTTCAAGCTGTAATGTTGAAGTACTTCATACAGACATAGCTGTTCCAGATGTTGACTCCTTTTTGGTTAGTACGTGTCCTACATAATAGTTTTAAGATTGTCTGTACTGTCTGCTTCATTTACTGCTAATTCTTCAATTTCTTCAAATCATTTCAAGACTCCATTTCATTTTCAGGCAAGACCTAAACTTACCCAAATGAT
Organism: Triturus cristatus; assembly: GCF_964204655.1. Lineage (NCBI taxonomy): Eukaryota > Metazoa > Chordata > Amphibia > Caudata > Salamandridae > Triturus > Triturus cristatus. Next base: position 349,388,472 of record NC_140581.1, read on the forward strand.
TCTTCATGACTTTGAATTTAAACTTGAAGAGCACAATCAGTCTGAACATCCATACAATCCAATTTCTCAGTGGGAAAGCATTTTCAAAGTAACGCTGTACAATTCTTTACTATGGCTTTTCTCTTGTGTAATTTCTTCCCACAGTTCTTTCATCTCTATTTTTTCTGATTTTGTTATGTACGATGTAACGTAACATGCAACAGCAATTGAGTTATCTGCAACATACGGAATGTCCATGTTCGCATTCCACATTTTTAAAATGACTGGATTGTAATCATTGATATACTTTGACACTTCTCTTCTTTTTTACTTGTAGTTATTCTTTTGAGATTTCCGAGTTATTGTGTGCCTTACAGAAGAAAAAAAATAATTTACTCTTTCCTTACAAATGACTGGACAGGAGAAACCAAACCGACATCTGGTGTAAAATTTTCCTTTAAAGTTGCAGTTTCTTCTGCAATACTTTCAACAACTGAGACTTTGGAAACGTAAAATTTGCTATCTCAAGCTTCTATCTCCTTCTTCTCTTGGTATCTCACATGTCACACACTATTCAATGAAAGACAATACTGTTTCATTACAATAATTTCCAAATTTAGGTTCATACTTGATCCATAGTAGCATATGTATATGAGGTGCACCTCTTGCTTGATACTCCTTTCTCCAAAAGAAATTGGTAACCTCTCCAAGAGCTGTTTTCTTTTTATTGCAGATAAAAGACATTATAGGTTGAAACCTATCATTACAATATCTGCACACATATACAGGATCCAATGAACACAGTTCACCACAAATCTTTATTTCAAAAATGTTTATATTGGAATTCGCTTCTCTTAGAAGGTCAAGCAAATCTTCCCATGCATACTCTGCACAGATAAGTGAGACAAACCATGTTCTTGTACCTACTTTCCGTAACATACACTTGAGTTCTTCAAGATGACAATACCAATACTCATTTGTTCCATGTTGACATGCCATCAAATTGAAGTTTCTCCACAAGTTCTTTCGCAGAAAGAACTTATTGATGAACTTTATTATTAAGTATGTGGTTCGCTGCATATGACAAAGAAGACAGATCACTTTCAAACAAAAAGCTGAAATATGTATAAAATGCACTGTCGAAATCTAGGATCTTCAGAATATAATCTGAAATTTCAAGTGGTCAAATACAGAAAGTGGACAAGTCAAGGACTGAAGATGTTTATGAACATTACACAATATGTCCTTTGCATTCCAAAGAAGTAATAGGAAGCAGCATTGAGTTATTTGAAATGAAAAAAGCACAGGGAGAGAAAGCAGAGTCTGCTTTCTCCCCATCTATTTATTAGTGGTGCTTGGGAAAGTCAGCACAAGGGTTACTTTTAAAAGTATTAGAGCCAAGCTACTACAAAAAGACTAGGTTTAAAATCATTCAGGCGGCCTATGTAGTTTGGAAGAGATTTTGCAAATTGCTCTCTATTCCTTGTATTACATGGTATACACCGCTAGATTCGTCAGTCTTATCCTATGTGGTGTTTCAGGACTCTGTTATGCGTAGGTGGTCGCACCTGGGTATTATGTTAGTTGGTGATTTGCTAGAGCAGGGCGGGATTGTTTCTTTTTCAACCCTACAAAGCAGATTTGGGGTCGGAAAGGCGGATTTTTTTAAGTATCTGCAACTAAGAAGTGCTTTACAGGCCGCAATTGTGGGGGGAAAATGTTACCCATTACAAATCCATTTCTTGGATTTAATAAAAGGTAAATGCAAAATAGGGCAATTATATGCAGAGCTTATGTTAATACAAACTGACGACTTAGGAAGACAGGAGGCAATATGGGAGGAGAAATTGTCGATAGTTAATTTGGATTTACAATTAGTAATGCGAACGGCTAGCTCTATCTTGCTTTCTGGCAGTCTTAGAAGTCAATCATATATGGCCACGTTTAATTTATATTATACGCCAGGTAGAATAGCAAAATGGAAGGCTGGTAAGGGGACTAATTGTTCGGTGTGGACTCTATGCAGCAGACTCATTACATATGTTTTACTCTTGCCCTGCCTTACAGCCACTCTTGTTGGATATCGAACGGTTCTTGTTACAATCTCTGGGAATACCAATATCTATCACAGCCTCTCTGGTTTTGTTTGGAATAGAATTCAGTACAGATATGGGGAGGCAGACAATATCGGATAGAGGATTTAAATTTATTTGTATGTCAGTTTTGCGGTCTTGCATAACATCCCAGTGGCTGGATTCTGAGCCACCAGTCTTCACAAGCTGGAGAGCAAAACTTATTGCTATATATAACATGGAATGGGCATTATATAAATTGAAAGGGATCACAAAGAAAAAGCTGGGGGCGGATATTTGGGAACCGATCAGAACTTGGATACAGCAATGATACGATATGATGTATTTAATAACGTTCTCTGTGGCCTGACTATACTGTTTTTTATTCTGTGTCTATATATGGGTTTTGTTTATTTATTTGTTACAAATAATGGTCTGTAAATAATGAATTGCGCTGCTGAATTGAGAAAATAAAAAATTTAAAAAATTTTAAAAAAAAGAAAAAAGCACAGGGAACTCCAATAAGTGTATGGGAGAAAACATTGGTAGGTCATTATTTTCCACAGCTGTTTCCTACAGGAGAAGGAGGACGGTATAACGAACCACCTGTACCGATTGCAGCTTCAGAATATCGATCAACAAGATTCATCTTCTAAACTTATTACCTGTTCACCCACATTTACAGTTTTGTAATAAATATTGTTCGCTATAAGATATAAGGTAGCCTTTTTAACTTTATTAACACTCACAAAATCTTTCCATATTTTCCGACTTATTGTTACTACAACATTTACTAGAATGACTACTGCCTAATTTTCCTCTTTCACTCCAGCAATAGTTTCAATATTTTTCTTAAAATTCAAAGGTAAGTACACCACTCTTCCTTTAAACCTCTTTGCACGTCTGTTGGTGACAGTTTACATGTTTTAGGCTCCATCCGAATTATAGTTTGAAAAGAATTAACACATCGAATTCGAACAGACTCATATGTCTTCAATTCTGCCAGTTCCTCTGGAATAGCTACTAATTCTAAGTTATTATGTACTGCTCTAAAAGGCATTTTGTTCTCTTCTAATTTGTTATAACAATATTTACATATACGTTGATCACTACCTAACTCAAATTGACCTTCCACCAACAAGTAAATTGTAAATGATACCCACTTACCATTGTTCTCCTTTTCACTTTTCAAATACAAATCAACATTCCTACTTTGATTTTTATAATCAGTACATCGACAACAAACACAAACATAGTCTCGTATTTCACACCACACTACATTAAACTTTCCAATTTCTTCTTCAAACTGATCAGTGCTAATCACTTTCCCATCTCCTCCAACATCTGTAATTGTCAAACTTTCACGTTCTATGAACTGCTCCTCTGAACCAAAATATCGCATTTCAATAGCATCACACTTTTTTGAACAACTAAAGAAGCATATAAAAGACTTAAAAATAATGCAGAACTTTTTACATAGTACACTTTCCTCACAAACTTCCGCATTTCTGAATAACATACTGCTAACATCTTCAACTGATAAAAAACACTTTTACAAACTTTTCTTCAAAGACAAGCCAGAGAATGCCCATACTTCTCAGTATATTTTCTTACGTGACATAGATCTAGTCCTTGTAACAACTTAACATTCTGTTTAATACTTTCTCTTCAAAATCACAATGAATAACTTCTGTTTGAAATTGAAAGCACTATCCACTATACTTCAATACACTGTTTCTCTTTCAATTCAAAAACATTCCTTTTATATTTGAAGCATTCTTTAATTGAATTCTGAATCACTTTAGATCTAAAAAGTCTCTGATGATTTTCATGAAACTCCTTTTGTCTCTGAGTAACAGATACTATTTCTTCATCATCATCTTTCCTTTTCCTGGTATTTGAAATTGAACTCTGCTTAACCTTAATCGAAAAATTCCTATTTTTCCTCTTGTGTGATCCTTTTTTCATCTTGTACTTATAGTAGAACAACATTTTTTTATACTACTCCCATTTTTTCCAAATACAAACTTTTGCCTTTTGCACAAATATATATTTTTCTTCTCTTTTCATTTTTTTTTTTACTTCTTCTTGGCATTTCCAAATTTTAATCCAAACGAAATAATTTTCTGAAAAAAAAATAGATTCAATTATTTTTCAAATTTGTTCACTATGTTAAAATTATAACATACAATTACAAAACTTCCACTAACGACTTCCACACTCAGTGCTGCAACATGATTGAACACGACAGAGCAGCACTAACATGACGAATAGTGCCATAGAACATACAGCAAGTATTTATTTAATTATTTAAAAACACTTTTACAATTTATATGTAACTGCACTACCTCGTACTTTTCACCTCTCCGCTGCACCCCACCACCCCACACCACTCTCTCTGCAACCCACTACAGACAACTTTATAGATAGTATTTAAAAAAAAATAATAATCTATGTACTTAAGATGATATTATCAACCAAAAAGCACACACAAAAATTACCATTATTAGCCTACAATTTTATCTACAACTTTCCAAACACAACTCTGCCCCCCCGGTTTTAAGTGTGGGGGGGTGTCTGTGGGTGTCATCCCTTTTTTTTCTTCTTTAGTGCACTGCAGTGAGACTGTGAGAGCATGCACATTACTCACTACTTAGAAGTACAGACATCATGCCAGGTGACTCGCACTGTAGGAGAAGGGAAATCCTTTAAAAAGACACTTTTTCTCTCAGAATTTCACTTCTCTTTTCGCAACGCAGGAGCAACAGCATCGTGGGGTAATTAGCAATCACACCACCAGGCGCGCATCTCCCATTGCCCCGGACTCTCTCAAACAGCTTCCCGAGTCCACACACACACAGCCGCACCCGAGTACTTCACAGGTTTTCAAAAGATAATTTTTTGGTAAACAAGACTCTGTTCTTTTTCACCCCTTTTTACAGCCCCTACATCCCCACTCTGCCTATTGCTGAAAAAATTAGGCTCCCCCGAAATTTCGCTCTGGTTGTGCCTCTTGAAACGACCACAAGCAAGCAACTCCAGCACGAGTCTGCTCTGACCTTACACATTCTCTTGTTTTAGGGCTACAAAAACACACGCTTTGCCTGCCTCACTTAGTTCTCACACCCCCTCTTTAATATGAACATAAAAGCTTTCCACTTACTTTTATATTCCTATACTGTACTTAACATGGAAATATAGAAATCAAGGTACTCACCACTCCAAATTACCTCTCTGGTATACTTTCTCAAATGCAAGAAATACAGGTATTCAGTATCTGTCAGTCACGGCCACTTTTGAACAGTGTACCTATATACGACTCGACAAAACGTTATGTTTCTAAATTAACGTCTTACACTTAAAAGCTCCTTTACATTTCTTTCACTATGTGTACCTTTCTTTAAAACACCACCAGAGAAGGATGGTGAAGTATGCTCCACAAAGAGCAACTCAAAGCTTTGTTATTCCTTATAAAATAATCTGCCTGTCAATGCTTTTCGCAAACATTTTCGACCCCTTAACAGGCTGGATGGATGAGTATAATACGTCCTATTTAGGATCGGGGCAGACGATGCCTGAAAATAAGAACGTATAGTTGAATAAAAGGCAAGTGGATGCATGGCCAGATGCATCAATGCATATATACATAGATGGATGAATCAATGTATGAATGGAAGGATAAAGGAATACAGGGACCAGTACTTACGATAGACTGGTGGACTGATAGATGCTTAGGATTGGTTATGGGACAGATGTATCTATGTATATATAGGCGTATGGCTGCATGAATGACACAGTGCTTACAATGCGCTCATAGATGCTTAAGATAAGTGCAGGAACAGATGTATGTATGTATATAAGTAGGAATGTATGCATCAATTAAAAGATGGTTGGATGGCGCAGTGCTTAGGATAGATGAAAGCTGGGCTTTAATTGGGTCTGAGGACCAGCACTTATTTTCAAGGAGACTCCCAAAGGGTCTCTATCAGGCTCTATTTTCAGCCCTTGCAAACATGGTCAATTCTATTTTGGGCTCTCGCAAACAGTCAATCTTTCTTTTTTTTATTGCACTGCAGTGAGAGCATGCACATCGATGTACGCATGCTTATTTCGCTCACTACTGAGAACTGGAGACATCACGCTACGTTGCCCACGTTGTAGAAGGAAGGGAAATCCTCTAAAGAATGTTTCTTTCCAAACGTATGATAATTGGAGAGGATTTTCTAAAGTACACAATGATATTTATCTTGATTTAGACCACGGCCCAACTTGTATAGCCCACACCCCTTTAAGAGCTTTGCCCCCCCCCTTTTAGAGCAGCCCCACTTTCTGAAAAACTCTTAAGCAAAGCATATTAAAACATGCAAATTTGAAAGTAAAACATATACCATGCCATAGGGCACTTTATAAGTGCTCCCAGTGGTACTACATCACCTTTATTAGCTTGACATCTGCACGTTACTAAATTCTGTGTTTTAATCAGAAACATACCCACCCCCCCACACCCACAACCACCCGCATCCTTCTTTAACTGTACAAAATAAAAAAGAAACCCCCACCATTCCTAGTAGCGCCACTATACCCATACACAGGCTTAATTTTAACAGGTGTGTGCCAGAACATTATCAACAAAAAGTATTCAAACATGCAAATTTGCGGGAAAAACATAAACAATACCATAGCACGGTTAATAAATGGGCCCAGTGAAACTACATTACCTTTACTAACAAAACATGCCCACGTTACAAATGTCCGTCTTATAATCAGCAACATACGCACATCCCCCACCCCCACCCATACCATGCTTAACCTTACAAAATCAAACAACGAGCCCCTGCACTCCTGTTACCACCACTATAGCCATAGATAGACTTAATGTCAACAGGTGTCTTCCAGAACGCTCATCAGCAAAAGCTATTAAAACTTACAATTTTGCAACTCAAACATACACCATACCATAAGATGGTTTATAAATAGTCACAGTACCACTACACCACCTAAACACCCGCTCTTGCTTAACTTTACACAATAAAAGAAAGAGCCCAAGCAAACGTACAAGCGCCACTATAGCCATACACAGCCTTAACTTCAACAAATGTCACCTGCAAAGCTCATCAGCAAACCGTATGAAAACATGCAAATTTGCGGGTAAAACATATACCATGCCACAGGGCGCTTTATAAGTGCTCCCAGTGGCACTACATCACCTTTAGTAGCTCCACATCTCCACGTTACTATATTCTGTATTTCAAACAGCAACATACCTAACTCCCCCGCACCCACCCCCGCCCTTGGTTAACAGTACGTAATCAAACAGAAACCCCCCATTCCTATTAGCGCCACTATACCCATACACAGGTTTAATTTTAACATGTGTCTACCTGAACACTTATCAGCAAACACTATTCAAACATGCAAATTGGCGGGTAAAACATAAACCATGCCATTGCACTGTTTATAAATGGGCCCAGTGAAACTACATTACCTTTAGTAACTACACATGCCCAAGTTACAAATATCCGTCTTATAATCAGCAACATATGCACCTCCCCCACCCCCACCCATCCCTTGCTTAACCTTACGAAATCAAACAACAAGCCCCAGCACTCCTGTTCCCGCCACTATAGCCATAGATAGACTTAATGTCAACAGGTGTCTGCCGGAACGCTCATCAGCAAAAGCTATTAAAACCTGCAATTTTACACCTCACACATACACCATACCATAAGACAGTTTATAAATAGCCACAGTACCACTACACCACCTCAACACCCACCCTTGCTTAACTTTACGCAATAAAAGAAAGAGCTTCACAAACGTAGAAGCGCCACTATAGCCATACAGAGGCTTAATTTCAACAGATGTCTCCCGAAAAGCTCATCAGCAAAACGTATTAAAACATGCGAATTTGCGGGTACAACATATACTATGCCATATGTCACTATATAAGTGCTCCCAGTGGTACTACATCACCTTTAGAACCTCCACATCTCCACGTTACTATATTCTTTGTTTCAAACAGCAACATAACTACCTCCCCCACACCCACCCCCGCCCTTGCTTAACAGTACGAAATCAAACAGAAACCCCCCATTCCTAGTAGCGCCAACTATACCCATATACAACGTTAATTTTAACAAGTGTCTGCCGGAACACTTATCAGCAAAAAGTATTCAAACATGCAAATTGGCGGGTAAAACATAAACCATCCCATAGCACGGTTTAGAAATGGGCCCAGTTGAACTACACCAACTTTACTAGCTAGATATCTATATGTTACAAAAGTCGTTTAAACACTCTGTAGAGTGTATAGCAGGGCATTGGGAGAGTAAACAAAGTTCTAATTCCCAAACTTTTGATATACAGTCCCTTTACTGTATCTATATTAAAGATATTAAATGGAATGAATAAATTGACGAGTGTCTCAAAAGGGATAGTGAAGCTCACCATCAGTAAAACATGAACCACTTCAACACCTACATATATCCGACACAGCGACACAGCCTGACAAATAGTATCATTTATAATCACATGTAGTTCTCTAATGTCAACAAAGTCATACAGAAAATATACTGCACATTTATTTTTGTTTATCTCTCACACATTTATAAAACATCTCTTCTAAAGAAGCACTCCCCAACTACCTATTTTCCATAAGAACAGACAATAATGAATACATTTACTACCATATATTTTAGTATATCTACCTGTTTATTATTCACTAGTCAGAAACTACAAAAACTATTAACCATACCCAAATGCAAACCAGAAACCATATTCTTATTATATCTCAACTTAGGATCACATGATTCAAACTATGCGTACATATAAAAGGAACGTATCACTTTTCCTATCTCCATCTCCTCTCCATGTAATCTCCAAACATTGTACACAGCTCCACTGTACAACAACCTACCCTGACTTACATTCAAACCTACCTCTCAGTGTCAAAAATAAGACCACAATCTGCCCACATAACATTTCTACATTTCGTTTTATCGCTTTTAACTTAATAACACATACGTCTCCTACCACCACCCCCACCCCACTATTTCCACAAAAAGTATCAGTTGCAAAGGTGCAACATTTTCTTTATCTCCCCAAATACATTACAAACTCAAATTAACGCTGTACCTCATTTTCAAAACAATACAGTCCTATTAAGATGACAAACTACACTTCTTCTCTGTGAAAAACTCCTAAACATATATAAAATACTTATATAACAACGGCTCACATTTTATGCATATTTCATAACCAATATCAAACACCACACTTTACTAACACTATATTACTTTGAAATAAAAAATACTTTCAAAATTAAAAACATTACCTCAAATACTTAATCAATACTATAAAACACATAACACACCTTGTTCATTTCTAACTCACCTTAGTAGTTGTTATTCAGATTTCAAATGACACACACATACAATTCTCTCTTTCTCACATAGTACATGTAAAGCTCCGACTTCATCAAGAATGAAACCAGGAATGGCACAATTTCTCTGTTGCTCCACACATAAATACATGTAAAGAACAAATCAGAATACTTCATTCCTTCAACGACATTCCAAAACTTACCTCCATTGGTTAATTTTGAATTTTCCTTCCGAAAAGCTACTTATTATTCTGTGCCACATACAGGTCACAAGTTCAACCGATTTTATCACCACAATTTCTGGAACCTTCTACGACACCTGCAGGTTAAAAGGTCATCATTTTTTTTTTTAACCTAACGATATACTTTTGCAACATTTTATCGAACATTTAACGGCACGTGCACGTTAAATGTTCACAATCGGGGTTAATATTTCATCAGCTTTATTTCCAACTCCAGCAGCACCTCACATTACGCCCCCAGCGCCATCAGAACCGTAGGAGTCAGTGCTTTCCACTTTCCAAATAGCAAATTAATTAGATACACACGAATTACCTTCGCACTCCCTATATAACATCCCCTAAGCACTATACACAAGCTACAATGATCGAAACAAAAGTTCCTTCAAGTATCTATAGCTACATGCTGACACTACTTGCACAGATGTGGCACAGCGGCCATAGCACATGACTTCACAGCATATGACACACAGTTTGGGCTCACACTTTCATCCCCGAGTCTGGCAGCAGCTCATCTTAGCAGCATGAGACTCTACACACTACCTCACATATTTTCTGTACCCCAGAACTTTCAGACCAGTATGGGTCAGTAGTTCCTCCTAGTAGTTTTAAACTCATGCTGACACTCATTCCACAGCTGTACTGCAGCGGCCACGGCACATGACTTCACAGACTAAGACACACAATTTAAACTCACTCTCTAATCCCCGAGTCCCGCACCACCTCACCTTAGCAGCATCACACTCTAGGCAATACCTCACTTAATTTTCGTAGCCTAGCACTTTCACACTGGTAGGTATGATTAGTTCACTTCGCACCCCCTCTATAGCACACCCTAAACACCCCACAGAGGTTACAGTGCTCCTACCCTCCTATTTCCCACTTTTTTTGCCCATTTTCCCCTCACTCGCTTCAATGGAATCACAAAATGGCGGCCAACACTTCCTCCTTCCATGAGACTCTAGACAATACCTCACATATTTTCGGTACCCAGGACTTTCACACCACTACAGGTCAGTAGTTCATTCTAGTAGGTATAAACACATGCTGACACTACTTCCACAACTGTACTGCAGCGGCCAGGGCACATGACTTCACAGCATAAGACACACAGTGTAGGCTCACTCTTTAATTCTCGAGTCGCGCACAAGCTCACCTTAGAAACATCACACATTAGCCAATACCTCACTTAATTTTCGTAGCCTAGAACTTTCACACCGGTAGGTATGATTAGTTCACTTCACACCCCCTCTATAGCACACCCTAAACACCCCACAAAGGTTACAGTGCTCCTACCCTCCTCTTTCCCACATTTTCCCCCCTTTTTCCCCCTTACTCACTTCAACGGAACCCCAAAATGGCGGCTAACACTTCTTAGTTGCAAACGCTCGCAGCGCTCGCAGCCAATCAGCAGCAAGCTCGTGCTCGTAACGCCTCAGCCAATCAGATGGCAGAATTCCCAAATATTGAACAGATTTATACCAAATAAACAAAAGTGTGATTTCTAGACCAGGACCCTCTCCCTGACAAATTTGGGGTAATTCCGTCCACCCGTTCGACCTGTAGCCTTGTCTAAAGTTTCCTATGGAAATTAACATAGAAAAAACACGTGTTGGGACTCCCAGACTTTCAACATAGGAGGTGATCTCAACAAACATTTAATTTTGAAAATTTCACGAAGATTCATCAATCGGCGCCAAAGTTATTGCGAATAGAATGTTGCCATTTTCCTATAGTAACTAGGTCCTAACTATAACTACCTACTGGCGGCCGCCAGTAGGTAATATATATTTATATATACTTTGTTCGGCGGATTGTTGACACCGGATTTGGAATCCAAGTAATATATATATATGTGGCCAAGAATTTACGATGCCTGTATCCTGACGAGGTGCTAGCTGGCAGGGTGTCGATAAATAAAAGATTGACCTTACAAGCCTCCTGTGGACTCCCTCCTTTGGTGCTACCTGGTATGTTGGAATATATATATATATATAGATATATATATATATATATATATATATATATATATATATTCACTGAAAAAACCATAGGTTTCACACACGTTATAGTTAGGAATTAGCATTTAAAAAACCTTGCAAATTCACTTAAAAAACCATAGGTTTCACACATGTTATAGTTAGCTGGGCATTTCACTCGTGAAAAACCAATGAAATTCCCCCATTACAGTTAGGTCAGATAACTATAACTCGCGCGACCGCCACTCTATCACAAGGATGATGTCATCAGTGATGTCATGAGTGATGCCACTGACCATGTCATGAGTGATGTAATATGTGACGTCATGAGCACTGGATTGCGGGCGCGCGAGTTATAGTTATCTGACCTAACTATAACGGGGGAATTTCATTGGTTTTTCACGAGTGAAATGCCCAGCTAACTATAACATGTGTGAAACCTATGGTTTTTTAAGTGAATTTGCAAGGTTTTTTAAATGCTAATTCCTAACTATAACGTGTGTGAAACCTATGGTTTTTTCAGTGAATTTGTACGGTTTTTTAAATGCTAATTTATGTATTTATTTATTTATTTATTTTTTTAAAGTTTTTTCACCGTGCGCGTACCGTGCGCGCACGGTGCGCTTCACGCACCGTGGGCGCACTGCGTAACGTAGTTCGCGGAATTTTTCCGTTCCTACCGTGCGCGTACGCTACGCGCACTCCGCGATTTTTCGTAAAAAAATTAAAATACATTTTTGCCCTTGGGGGTCCTTCTGGGACCCCCTGACCAAGGCTAGGGGGTCAGGAACTGTCCAGCCTGCCCCCTTTTCACGTTATCCACCTTTGTTTTTCACCCCCTCAGACTGCGAGAGACAAAAGGGCGGCCGACACTTCCTGGTTTCGACCGATTCGAATGTTTACTAAAAACAACCAATCAGAATCGCGCTCGCGCAAGGCAGCGTGCGCATACGGTAAGCTTACGGTATGCGCTCGGAGCGCGCCTATAGATATATATATTGATTTAAATGCTATTTTCTTAGGAAATACTGAACAGATTTACACCAGACCTGCAAAAGGCACATCCCTGACCTGAGGACTACCTCTCTGCCAAATTTCAAGTAATTCTGTTCAGCCGTTTGGGCTGCAGCTTGGACTAAAGGTCCTATGGAAAAATGCATGGGGAAAACGCGTTTTGGGCCCCCACCCTTTTTCTCAGCCCCCGCTTGACGAATCCCCCCGAGACTTTCAGGAAAGGAGCGGAGCACCCCACCTATTTTGAAAATTTCGCGAGGATTCGTCAATCGGCGCCAAAGTTATTCAAAATAGAATGTTGCGGATTTCCTATGGAAACACGGTCCTAACTATAACTATCTACTGGCAACCGCCAGTAGATAATATATATATATATATATATATATATATATATATATATATATATATATATTCACTTAAAAAACCATAGGTTTCACACATGTTATAGTTAGCTGTACATTTCACTCGTAAAAAACCAATGAAATTCCACGTTATAGTTAGATCAGGTAACTATAACTTGCGCGCCCACAATAAACTGCTGATGACGTCACATAGTACATCACTCATGACATGGTCAGTGACATCACTCATGACATCAATGATGACATCTGAAATTACACATTGTGGATTGCGGTCGCGCAAGTTATAGTTACCTGATTTAACTATAACGTGGAATTTCATTGGTTTTTTACGAGTGAAATGTACAGCTAACTATAACATGTGTGAAACCTATGGTTTTTTAAGTGAATTTGCAAGGTTTTGTAAATGATAATTCCTAACTATAACGTGTGTGAAACCTATGGTTTTTTCAGTGAATTTGTACATTTTTTTAAATGCTAAGTTATGTATTTATTTTTTATTTTTTTTTCTGGTTTTTCACTATGCGCACACCCTGCGCGCACGGTGCGCTTCTCGCACCGTGCGCGCGCTGTGGGCGCTTGGTGCGCTTCGCGCACCGAGTGCCCACGTTGCGCAGTCCATGCCGTGCGCGCCTCGCCTTTTTTTACGCAGTAACATTTGTTTTTTTCTCCCTTGTGGGTCCTTTAATTTATTTAATAAATGTGATTGTTACTTCTTTATTTGTTTTTTTTAATTTTTTTTGCCGTGCGCGTACGGTAAGCTTACCGTACGCGTACCCCGCGATTTTTTTTTAAAATTATTTTTAAAAAAATTCAGACTTTTGGGTCCTTCTTGGACCCCCTGACAAACACTAGGGGGTCTGCAACTCTCTTCGTTGCCCCCGTTTCACGTTCTCCACCTTTGTTTCTCAGTGCGAGAGACAGAAAATGGCGGCCGACACTTCCTGAGTACGACCGATTCGAATGTTTACAGTCATGTAACCACCAATCAGAATTGAGCTCGCGCACGTCACCGTACGCGTACGGTAAGCTTACGGTAAGCGCACGGAGCGCGCTTACAGATATATATATTGATTTAAATGCTATTTTCTCAGGACCTACTGAACAGATTTACACCAGACCTACAAAAGACACATCCTTGACCTGAGGACTACCTCTCTGCCAAATTTCAAGTAATTCTGTTCAGCCGTTCGGGCTGTAGCTGTGTCTAAAGGTCCTATGGAAAAATGCATGGGGAAAACGCGTTTTGGGACCCCCCTTTTTTCTCAGCCCCCGCTTGACGAATCCCCCCGAGACTTTCAGGGTAGGAGCGGAGCGTAGCGCCCCATTAGTTTTGAAAATTTCGCGAGGATTCGTCGACCGGCGCCAAAGTTATTCCAAATAGAATGTTGCGGATTTCCTATGGAAACATGGTCCTAACTATAACTATCTACTGGCGAACGCCAGTAGATAATATATATATATATATATGTATATGTATATATATATATACTCATTGCATATACATTTATAGATATGCTTTATAACATGGAGTCACACAATGCAGGTGTAATTTAATGCGGATCTCAGGGAGTTGCACTGTGCGGAGTTCCGCGGAGTAGCATAAAAACTACATAAATTAATTTACAATACAGAAGGGGCTTCATGGAGTAGTGAAATGACACATATGGCCTGAAGGCTAAACAGAAATGCAGTTTTTGTTAAGACTAGGCCTGGGCTAAAATTTTGTTCCGTTCGCGGAAATTGCGATAATTTGTCATTTTCGCGTTCCGCGGAAAGCGCGAAAATGTCAAAATTTCCGCATTCCGCACCTTTGCGATAATTTGGTTCTTGCTCGTGCTGTAAAATAATACATTCTCGCACGCGTGCGATCGCCTTACCTGAATCCCTGCGTTCGCCGACAAGTTTTCTTGATCCGGTCGCGTTCTCCATGAGATGTTGTGTTGTTTTTAGCCATTTGCGCTGTCTCGCGACAGTTCCCGCCCGCAGTGACGTCAGGCGTCGCGCGATCACGTCTTTCTTCTCGCGATCATGCACCGCGAGACAACTGAAAACAAGATGGCCGCTCCCGTGAGCTACCGCATGCGTAAGTTGGCGCGCCGCAACCATGCAGAAAATCTCGCGAACATGCGGGAAAAAAACTTCCGCATCTTCGCGATATTTCCGCGTGTTTGCAATAATTTTTAACATTTTCGCAATAATTTGCGAAAGTGGATTTCGCAATTTCTGCCCACCCCTAGTTAAGACCTATCTTAATTGTCAATTAACTAGTCCTTGAAGATTCACTAGAAACCTAAATGCTAACAATTAGCAGAAAGAAAGAAATCAGGTGTACAAGACAGCGAAGTACAGCACGCATGTAATTTATTTTCTCTTTCAAAATACAAATATGAACATTCTCTTTATAAAAATAGAATTCACTTAAAGTGCACTGCACGTACTTTTTGCCTCAGTGCTTGCCAGAATCTGATTACGACAGGTCAGCTCACCACACACACAGACCCCATTTACAAATAGAAAATGGTAATTTGTGGTACTGGCAAAATGGTATTTCTTTTTAAATACACAGCGCTACGTTTTCCACTGTTGGACATCCACCCCATGAGCATCTGACAGGAAGGAAACAATATATGAAGAGCCACTGTGGCAGACATTAAGTGGCTGCTGTGGGATGTGCTCAAGGTCCTGAGCCACAGCAGATAGGATGCTACTGCCACAGAGAGACCTTTCTTGACCCATCCTCTTTTTAAAAAAAAATATATTTCTAGCTTCACACTTTGCACATTCGGCAATGTTTAAAAAAAAACTTTGCAATTTCACACACTCTTATTCAAAACAGTGCCTCATCAATAAATCTGTGCACTGTCTTTCCTGTCCATACTTCAAAATACCACTTATTGACACAAGCCGGCTAGACTCCCCTATCAGACTCCCTGAAATGTCTAGTCATACCCCCACATTAGTATAAATTATGTGGTAGTGAACCTCCCTTGAGGAATCAGAACCATCTACATTTCCATAACTTTGCACCTAAAATGTAATTGAGGTTATGCCGTCTTGAAGAGCGCTGAACACCGATCTCTTCAATATAGCGTATGACCGGTTTTACCTTGGCCTTTCATGAACACAGTCCACCCCTCTTTACATTCTTCTGCACTTATTGTCCTAAAGAGGCTGCATTATGGTGTGAGTAGTAGGGATGGGCTGGTGCCGGTAAATTCCGCTACGTGGAGGTGGAAGGCAGAGGTTTTTCCAAACTCCGTGCTCCAAGCACAGCGCAGAGTGGAAGAATTCTACCTCTTACAACAAAGCTACAGCTATTTCTGCCATTAGAAGCAACATCTCTGTTCTGCTTAAATACATGCTAGTTAAAGATTTGCCATGCAAAAGAGTGGTGGCTTCCGACACAAGTTTCCTTTTCCTGTTGGAGACACCAGATAGGTTCAGACAGGTAAAATGATAAATGCCTTCAACCTGCTGCTGAAAAATCTCCAGCAAATAAGCTTTGGGAGCTTTTAGAAAATGAAGTGTTGGGTGGTCTGTTGTGAGTAGACATTTCACTAAAAATGCTGAGATTTACGATGTACAATTGATTTAACAAAGACCTTAAGACTATTCCATGCAAATTAATTTATGTCAAAATGAAAGTATTGTACTCCATTTATATTTATTCACTTTCTGGCATTTCAATGCTGTATTGGCGTTACTTTTTATCAATGATTCAATGGTATGGAACTTCTTGGTTTCCAGGTTGTAGGCCTATATTTAGATTCTAACTTTAATTCACAATTTGCCCTGAAGAAGTCATTTTGAAGAAACACGTGTGACTGTATCTGCCATTTTTATTGTGTGCTGCTATATCAGCTATGCCTGAGCTACTGATATATAATCAAGCTGAATGTACACCAAAGACTTTGAATGATTGTTGTATTTAGGATACTTTTCTTATGTTTATTTCGCTTCTGTTGTTTTAAATGTATCATACGTTTGGCTGTATTTTATCATATGGGGTTTCTACATATACCTCCGTGGTCTACTATATGTTTAAAGTTTTTGTGAATACATTTTGAAATTTGTGATCAACATGAGTCACACTGTTCATACAACATTGTTGTGACCTCCAGACTAGTCGGATTTTGGGATGCATTTTGTATAGCAAGACTGTTGTCTGTTGCAGCAGCAGCCCTTGGTTGACCATATTCGAAGACTGGCCACATTCAGGTAGAGATTGTGTTGATATTTTATGTCCACTGCTACCATTGTGATAGTCTCTGGCTTCCGACACGTGTTTCTTTTTCCTGTTGGAGATCCCAGGCATGGCATGACTGTCCCAGGCAGGTAAAATAATAAATGTGACGAACCTGCTGCTAGAAAATCACCAGGAAATAAGGAACATTTATTGTACACTTCAAAAACAAGCCCTGGTTTGGGAGCCTTTAATTAAAAGATGTTGGCTAGTCCTTCATGAATAAAGACCTGACTAAAAATGCTGAGATTTACGTTGTACTCGTGTATTTGGTCGCAAAACATTCATGCATACCGCTGCAATTTAGTATTAGGAAGGGGCGCCCTTAACATGTCCCTTCCTTACACTGACTCACAAACCTATTTTGCGATTTGGTAACAGGTTACTGAATCGCAAAGTAGAGGTTGCTACATTGGAAAAACCTGTTTTGCATTTGCATACTGGCCGATTCTGCGAATCATCCTGTTTGCAAACGCAAAATAGCTTCATACATAAGGCCCAATAAGCCTTCGGGCTCCTCCTCTGTTTCAGTCATGCAGCTCTTTGTAGCACATCAACAATCAAATGAAATTGGATTTCTACGCATATTTACAATTTGTGCATTGCACAGGTGAAGTATCTTGGTGTGTTTTAAATTTTGGGAAATATTTGTTCCCATCACACCTCAGAGTAACAATATTAGCTATATGCTTTATTTGAAGGTTTCTTGCTCCTAATACATTTTGAATTATTTGTAAAGTTCATTTATTTTAAGATTGTCACTTGGTTCACGTTACAAAATGTCCTCACTTTGCAGACAAGAAAAGGAAAAACAAACAACAATCTCATGTTAAAAAAGCAGCAGCTTATCAGAAGATATTGCATTATGTCTGACCTTTGTTTTTGAACTCACAGCAAATGAGACAAGATAAAAACAAGCATTGGCAAAGCCAAAGCTTTTGGCTTTGTTAATTTGTTGTCATGTTTTATACCAGCATGACTGAAAGTTGAAGAAAAAGTGCTATCACTGCTGGCCACGTCATAGCATTTTTTTGTTTAATTTCTTTCATGCGCTTCTGTACAACATAGCTCATAAGACCTTGACAATGTCAATAAATCTTGCATAGATTAGATCTTTTTGCTTTGCCAATGCTTGATTAGCTCTGGCACCACTTTACAGCTGACCATAAATAGAGCTTGCTTAAATTTTGCACTTGCTTTTACCATCTGCCAGTATAACTTTTAACAGGTGGTGAAAGCAGGAGCAAAACATTGCCAAGATAACTTTTAACAGGTGGTAACAGCAGGAGCAAAACAAAAAAAATCAATTTCCACTACAAAAGAGGCAACAAATTTGTTTTTGAAAGTTATTCACCATATGTTATACAAACCTGCATTCACGATGGTAGTTATGTATTTTAGTTCTCAGAGCTAGGGGTGGGTGATAAACTCTGCTACTCTGGCGGTCTTAGCATTGTTTTGCCCACTCTGCAGTCCACCTGGAGTGCGGAGTTCTGGAAAAATTCCACCAATCATCGTGTGGTGGAGTTTTTTCTCATGCGTGGCTCACCAACATTAAGTTGGCGAGCGAGAGCAAGAAAATCGCTGAGTGAAACTCTGCGTGTTCCGCCCATCCCTACTCACAACCCTTACTTAAACAAAGTGCAATGGAGATTTAATATATTTTCTTTCCCCAATAGCCTTCTGCTCTCTGTTGACAGAGACAGTGATGTGGTGTGTGACATTTTGCTCCTCACTGCATGCATAGTTTCTCTTTAATGCGGAATATTAAGGGTCTAATTTATGAGCCCTTGCGTCACATGTTTTGCCATATTTACAAAGTGACGCTTTTAGGCATATGCATCACTTTGTAAACCCCTTTGCTACATTATACCTGGTTCAGGTATAATGTATGGAGGGGGGCGTTCCCCACAAGAAAGGGTCATAGGAGTGGCGCAGTGAAATCTTATAGATCTCACTGTGCCATTTCTAGGACGCCAATGCGTCAAAACCTTACGCCTGCCTCATGAGAGGCATAAGGGTGATGCAGGACCTTTCACATGGGGCTTTCCCCATAAGAAAGAACACATTGATGGAGTTGCGTCTGTTTTCAGACACACCCCAGCAATGTGCCACTTTTGTGCCGACAGATCCGTCAGTAATACTGACTTATCTGTCATTCCTTACGACATGATGCGTCATTCAGTAAATATGACACATCCATCATTTTGCAAGGAGAGCGCACTGAGAAATGTCGCATCGCTGCATTCACACAGCGATGAGATACTTCTCATAAATGAGGCCCTAAATGTGGGATAAATCTGAGTGCCTTTGCCCTACCATCCTTTGGTTATACATACCAATGAGGTCCATCTACTCGAGTTGACATGGTGATGATAGGAAAATAGATATTGTGCTCAGCTGAGGAGGTAGAGCGAGCTCAGATGCTGAGGAAGCGCTGCGCAGGATCTCGAAGTAGAAGTTAACAGAAATGCTGGTCACAGAGAGAAAGAGAAATGCAAAGAGTCAGGACTGTGGGCGACCGACCAGAGCACATCCTGCAGGGAGAAGAGGATTCAAGCTTAGGTAATCCAAGGACATCAATTCACCAAAATGCCAGGTGCAGTGGAAGTGACATCACATGCCCTTTGAGTGTCAGGGGCAGAGACACTGAGGAGAACCATGCCTAGGGGCACTGCTAACCCATTCTGAGAAAGTCTTTTTTGTCCCTTCTTTATTATTTGCCATCAGCAAACGTACTGACTCCATGAAACAGAGCTCAGAGAACCATACAGGGCTTCCTATGAGCCCAAGCAAACAGGAGCAAGAGTGTAAGGAGGCTTGGCGGGGTAGGGCAAGTGAGCAACACCACTGATGGCAGATGGGGGTGGGGAGAGCATTGACAGTGTGCAACACTGACAAGACAAGGGAGGTTAAAAGCAACAAGGACAAGGGGGCATGAGGTTAAAAGCATCATCAACAATGTGTGGGTTAAAAGCAACATGGACAACAGGGGTAACAGATAGGGGTTTAAAGCAACATCAGAAATAAAAATAGTACTTCAATCACAGCACAAACATCAGAAGGCAACTAATGAAGATGAAGCAATCTGTACTTGGTCCATGCTCTTTAGGAAAGAAAAGGAACTGACTACAGCATGCGTTTCCTGCAAGAAATTGGTTGAGGGGAGTGAAAGCCTAGTCACACAGCAACTATAATTCTTGTCAGGGTGAAGTCACAATCAAACACAAAATTAGCCTGTGCTCTACCCTCTGGTACCTTGTCACAGAGCAGTCAATCTTAACTTGGAGGCAATGTGTAAAGTATTAATACAACATTTTAAACAGTAACAATAAGAAAACACAACACAAGATAAAGCCCACACCAATGCAAAAATAGAGTGAAATTTAATAAAAAGTTTGACACCAAAATCAATAAAAGTCTAATTAGTAGAACCATAAATCTTTAATTTTAAAGATTTAAGTGGAAATAGCATCAAGACGGACAAAGCGTCACTCATCTCTCTGGTTGTGAGAGACTGGGAGTAAGCCACAAGTTGAAGGCTGACCCAGATGGAGCACTGGTTCGATGCAGGGACAAGGCTATTCCCACTGAAAGAATTACCTTCTCAGTCCAGTGCCAAGAGTTCAATTCGCAATAGATAGGCCCGCGAGAAGTGGGGAGAGTGTCACAGACAGCTGTCAAAGTAGAACTAAGGGCAGTCCGGGCATTGCAAATGGTCGTTGCTGTAGCGCAAAGATCCCCTTGGCATGCTGGATGGTCATGGCTGGAGCTTCGCATTGGCCTCACTGCAGTGGATAATACTGTGGCGTGTAGAGTTTGTTCACCAGAGCTTTGCATTGATGATGAGCGCAAGCCCATTCGTGAAGAGCCCAAAAACTTCAGAGGAGCTCAACTCGGGCCCACTTGTCAGCAGGGAGGGCCACCACAAATGTGGTAATTGTTCCACTTGTGAATTCACAATTGAAGGAAAATAATTTACTCACAATACCGTTAAAAGGAAACATAAGGAATTTACTAATTGTAAAACAAAAAATGTGATTTATGCTGTGATTTGCCCTTGTCTGAAAATCTATATTGGCAAACTAATCAACAAATAAACCAACGGATTGTACAGCACCGCTCTAGAAAATGCTAAATGCTAAATGCCCCATGGATTACCAACAGAAGCAACCTTTCCCCTCCTGAGGCGGAAGCCGGGAGGTCTCTTTCTTTTACTTTGTGCATTTTAGCATTCTCCCTGTATTTTAACTTCGTGTGATTTACATCGCTTGATTAATAAGCGTTAGAGACTTAGAGACTTCCTTAGCGCTCCTAAGCGCTTTGTGTTCCTTCCCCCCTCCCCTGCCTCCGGACCGCCCTCGGCCGAGTATCGACGCCGAGGGCTGGGTCCCCGGTTTTTGGCGGCCATATTGGGTGTGGGCCAGGCGGGTGACGCGCTCTAGCAGCGCTTTAAAAAGAACGGCTATGACTCCGGGCAGCGGACGCGTACTGCGGACACGCCGGATCTGCGCCAGAGTCGTGCCAGAGTCCTGCCCGTCTGCGCCCATCCGTGACAGGACGGGACCAGGGGCCATGGGCCCGACACCCACGCCTATCACTCCTGCAAGGGCCCCTCACATCAGGTATTCGGCGCAAACTCTGTTACACCTCAGACCAACCCCTCTCACAGAATGCTCCAGAGATTCCTGGCCGTGCCCTGAGGGCCCTTTCTCTTGCATATATTGCAAATACCAAGCCTCTCCTACAAAACCCAGCACTGAGATGTTAGATAAAAGGGAACAAACTCCATCTAAAGGGACAAAGGGGACAAAGTGCCTTCTCCTAAATGTTCGCTCCCTACTTAAACATCAACTAGAGGTATGGGACCTAATACATACTACTCAACCCGACCTTTGCTTCCTAACGGAAACTTGGTTGAAACCTCATACGGTCCCTGCTATTGCTGTGGGGGTTCCTCTTGGCTACAAGTTTGTCCATTTTGACCGCCCAGAGAAAATAGGTGGTGGCTTAGCCATCATGCATAAAGAACATCTGAAGATAGCCCTCTCTTTGAGATAATAATTTTTAAAATGCAATATGCCACAAACAGATTCTGGAAAGGAGCCTTAGTCTATCGTCCTCCGGGGCCCTCTACAGGCTTCTCCCTTGCATTATTGGAACTCTTGGCCCCATATTTTAAAGCAAAAGAAGATTTCCTCCTTCTTGGCGATTTTAATGTCCACGTTGATAATCCCGCACTCCCTGAAACAATCTCCCTGGTTTCTGAATTATCTTCCCTCGGTCTGACTCTGCAAAACCACAAGCCCACCCATATATGTGGTCACCTTCTCGACCTGGTATTCACCAATTTCCCCAAAGTACAATGTCTTTCCCCGGTTCAAATAATTTGGTCCGACCACTTCATCGTGGAATTCTCAATATCTAAGGCGGATAAGCCCTCCAATAAAAACTCCCTACCACCTGTCTGCCGTCGACAGTGGCATAAAGTCACCGTAGAGGAATTGCACAAGGAATGGAAGCAGCCCATTCCCACAGAGACAGATAGTATAGAGACCGTTTTAACCAAATTCAACAATTCCCTCAAAGAAGCAATTGACAAAATAGCACCTCTAAAATTACACAAACAATACCCTGCCACCAAACAGGAAACATGGTATACTGAGGAGCTTAGAACAGAAAAACAAAAATGTAGGAGGTTGGAAAAGAAGTGGAGAAAAATACGAACCGAAGAAAACAAGAAAGCACATCATGAGGCCCAGACTAAATATTACAAAAACATCAAACTTGCTCGGAGGAATAGCCTCTCTCAACAACTTGCAGAAGCGGGAAATCGATCCAAGGAAATATTTAAAATTCTTCAGGAGTTTGTAAAACCTACCGCATGCAAAAGCCCTGATGACTTTTCCCAACAATTATGCGATGAAATCTCCTTGTTCTTTGAAGATAAAATCAATTTGATTTACGACAAAATTTTATTGGTCTCCAATCAAAATAGTAATAACTCTCTCTCCCCTTCCATCCTGCCCACACGGAGTAAAACCACACTTACGATATTCCCAGCAGTCAAAGACTCAGATCTCATCTCCCTTATGAGCCATATAAAATCTGGATCCCCAGATGATTATTTATCAGCTAAAATAACTGCCTCCCTGCAAAATCTGCTTAGGCCCCATATTCAAACACTGATCAACCATTCTCTTAGGGAAGGATCTGTGCCCACAGAATGGAAAAAAGCAGTGGTGAACCCAATCCGAAAGAACGCAGCAATTCCATGGACCGACCTTTCCAACCTCCGACCCATCTCCCTCCTACCCCTTCTCAGCAAGATGACCGAGACACACGTAAACACTCACTTGTCCAAATACATCGAGGCAGCGGAGGGCCTAGACTTCTCTCAATCTGGATTGAGGCCCAATCACAGCACAGAATCTGCCCTCTTCTCAGTGACTGATAACATCAAGATGTCGCTGGATGGAGGAAACTCAATGATTCTAGTGCTGTTAGACTTATCCGCTGCCTTCGACACTGTGTCTCATGAGATACTTCTCGATCGTCTGAGGGAGAGGGGAAAAGAAGGTGTGGCTCTTTCTTGTCTGGAAAGCTTTCTTTCGGATTGCCAACAAGAGGTAAGATTGGGCTCCCACCATTCTATCTCAAGGAAGCTCACCAAGGGAGTGCCACAGGGCTCATGCCTAGGCCCCACACTCTTCAACGTGTATGTGGCCCCCTTGGCGGATATTGTAAGATCTCATGGGTTCACCCTTGTGTCGTACGCTGACGACACTCAGCTTTTGTTCCCCTTTAAAACCCTGATGCTCGCAATACAAAAATCTTTTGCGGACGGAATGAGGGCAATATCTTACTGGATGGCCACTAATCGCCTCCAGTGTAATGTAGGCAAGACTGAGGTAATGCTGTTTGGGGAGGCCACACTTTTGTGGTCCCCAGATTGGTGGCCCCCGGATTTAGGACCAACCCCAAGCCCCAAACAGATTGTCAAAAATCTCGGTGTGCGCTTAGACAAATCACTTCTGTTTAAAGAGCACACAAATCAAGTAGCAGGTTCCTGCTTCCAGGTCATTGGACTGCTACGACGAGTCTTCCCATTTCTATCAGATTCTTATAGGAAGACTCTCGTCCAGGCCTTGGTTATAAGTAGACTGGACTACTGTAATGGCCTGCTGGTCTCGGCAAATGAGGAACAACTACAGAGACTACAGGTGGTCCAGAACACTGCTGTGAGACTAGTTCTCAATGCCCAGCCAAGGTCTGCTTCACTCCCCCTCTTGACAAAACTCCATTGGTTGCCAATTAGACAGCGTGTAAAATTTAAAATCTGCTGCACTATTCACAGATGTTTGTTTGGCAATGGACCTAAATATTTAAAAGAAATATTCAAACCCTACAAACCCAGTCGTACCCTGCGCTCCAGCAGTCAGCAACAACTCCAGGTTCCTAGGATAAAAAAAGCTAGGCAGGGAGGGCGAGCCCTGTCCTACAAAGGCCCCATCCTTTGGAACTCACTGCCCCCTGCTCTCAAAAATATTATCAATTTGCAATCCTTCAAGAAGTCCCTGAAAACGTTTTTATTTGTCGCCTGTTAGGTTTCTCCCTCCTTCATCTCTCTGTTTAGTATAAGATCCTGGCTCCTTGGTAAAGTGTAAGCGCGGAGATACCCTTTCGGGGGTTGACTTCCAGCGCTATACAAGAGTACAAATAAATAAATAAATAAATAAATATGGTTGCTCACTTTATCGAGAAAACACATGGTGAAAAAGAACTGAAATGGACTGTCCAGGCAGTGGTAAATAAAAACACTTGAGTCGGATATATTGAGGCAATGCTCCTACAAAAGGAGGCTTACCTCTTTTTAAAATTTAACAGTACTATTACAGGCCTGAATGAAATGACTGAATTGACAAGATCATAAAAATACCCTTGTTGAATCTAAGATATGCTATAAAGAACTACATAGCCCATAAGCTGCTTTGTCAGCTGATGGTTTGAAATTTGAAGCAAACAGGAAGTCTCGGTGGCTATTGAGACGCTACCGGCTACACACTGTGCTGTAGACGAAGGAAGGTTCCTGTGAAAGAGATACGCTTTGCTCCCTTTAAGTAAAAACGCGTTAACATAAGCCGCGCTGCAAAGCACAAATGAACACGCGATAACTGAAATATCGCTTTACTCATTTTCAGGGTAAAGAACTGCCACTGTTGATACATTCTGGGCAAATCCTTTGAGGATTTAGAAAACTATAAAAAGCGATTGTGCAAGTGCCAGAGACAATATAAATAAACTCAGGTATGCGCTCAAAAGTTAAGTGACACAACATTCTAGACATAATTGTTTTGGCACAGCAATGTAAACAAGTCGATTGTTACCTCTTTACAGCTTGTTCCTGAATAAATAGGGAATCACTGGTCCCAGACTAAGAAAAATTGGTGACCCAAAAGTTGTACTCACCAGGTAACGCATGGAAAGCACTCTGCATTGATATAGTGTAGATGAAGGTAGGGAGTATAATACAACCACATTTGTGTATTTATGTTTTGTAGATTACACCGTTACACCGAGTCAGAAACCCTGAAGAGAGCCCCATGAGTATTACTGGGTCTCGAAATGCGTCGGCACCTTTTCACATTGAGGAACAGCAAGTTGTTGGCTGTAAACAGTATTGAGGGATATGTAACGAAGATTATGCCCCATCTGCTTGTACAATTGTTCCCAATGCATAGCATTTCCCTTTTAAGTCAAACTAAGGGGCTGTTGTAAATATTCAAAGAGATTGGTGTATTATTGTTTGTTTTGACGTTGTATGCATTTATGTTACATTACTGTTTTTTCATTTGTATATTGTATCGCTTGTCATGTTTATTCGGCTGAAATGAATATTGTTCTCCTTATTTCAGACTCTCATGAAGTAATGAAAAAAGGTTTTTGATATACATAAAGAAAAGGTTAAATAAATAACCAGATCAAATGAAATTTAAACATTGGTTCTTTGTGTCTGCTTAAAGTGGATAGTAGCATAATCAAATAGTAGCTCGGTCTGTTTTGTGTATTATTTATCAAGGCCCTACCTGGCTACTGTCTTTGGGCCTAACCCCATTTGTGCATAAAACTTTCTAAATGTGGCATTTTCAAAATTGCAATAAAAAGTCTGACTTCACCATAAAAGAGGATTTTTCATTATATTTCCAAAGACACCAAGCATGAACTGTTTACCTGTTACCATTTGGAAGTTGCAGCTTATTAAATGTTATAAAGTAACACCAATGTTAACCTTTGGAAAAAGCAGGTCTTGCAGTAGTGAAAAACGAATTTCAGAGGTTTTCACTACCAGGACATGTAAACTTAAACATGACTGCATTTTAAGTACATTCCATCCTACCTTGTGTGCTGTTTAGAGCCTACTCTAGGGATGGCTTGCATGTATTAAAAAGAGAGTTTTATTATGCCAGGTCAAAAGGGTAGTTTAATTTGCACAATTAGGACGCAATGGCAGACCTGACACATGTTTAAGGAGCTACATAAGTGGGTGGCACAATCAGTGCTGCAAGCCCACTAGGCACATTTCATTTACAGCTCTTGAGTACATGTAGTACCACTTTATTAGGGTTGTATAAGTAAATTAAATATTCCAAGTGGGGATAGGCCAATGTCACCACGTTTTGAAAAGTGATCACACGCACTCTAACCCTGGATGCCAGTGATAAAGTGCACAGATTCCTAAGGACAACCAAAACTAGATCAGAAAAATATGGAGGAGTAAGTCAGAAGGTCTGGGTAAAGACCACAGTTCCCAATTAGGAGGCAGAAAATAATTGTGACAATGAAGCAGACAAATGGTAATCAAAGGCCTTTTCGTATACAATATCTCTCGTAAGCAAGACGGCATGCAGCGCTTTTGCTGTCACAGATGAGCCCTAACTTGCTTAATGGCGTCTTTATTGCTCATTCCCTTACTAAACTACGGAAGGATTATCTAGAGATTGCTGTAGTACCTCCCACACCCCTACTTCCTTCTCCTCTTGACTCCAGTTATCTCAATCTAGAAGAATTATGAATCCAATTGCATCCTGAAAATCCATCAAAGAGAAATTTGTGGGATACAAAATAATGCCCAAAAATAGCTAACCAACAGTAGGACAGCGCATTGGTCCAACATTTCATTGATGTAAAACTTGTCTTGCATGGTTTAAGGAAACCCCTTGTTCCAAACTTTAAAGCTTCCTACCCATAAATGCTCAAGAACTGAGCAGCTAACAATGCTGAACTTCAATAATATGGCACAAACATTGGTCAAATATGCATGAATGGATCGACAAACACATAGAGCAATTATTGCTGGATAGTTGCTTCATGCTGACCAAAACTTCACCCAGGATTTTAAAGGTGAATTCCAAAAACATTTAAATGAAATAAAAAAAGATGAGAGTTAAAGCAAAACAACTCTGCAAATTTCAAAGATACTGCAAAAATAATGTGATTGGATGAATATATAATTTGTTTGAAACAATTTACACTATGAGTACTATGGGCAGAAGTAATATCATAATCTGAATAAGCTGGAAACTTCAATTGTAATTTCAGCATCAGACTAAAGATCCAATGCTGAGCAATTTCAGTGGGCTAAAAACGCTACAGATGCATTAACCAAAAGGTTGTCTAATGCAAACATTTTGGTTAGTGATTGTTATTCTGGTGCATACGCTGAAAGGCGGAAACGTGGAGCTATTTATTAGGGTCTCAACATCATATCCTGGATAAGCCAACATGACCACATATGGTAGGGGTTTACCAATATCATCCCTGCCCCATGGACTGCTCCCTTCACTCCGGGAGTAGCATCCATGCTATTACAATGAAATTGTCATTTTGAAAATATTAATTAAAAACAAAACAATGCTAGAGAAAAACTCTGATAGACAACAGTGCTATCTGGTGCTCATAAAAATACTGCTACTTTTCATGTGTGTTGTAAATCCAGGTCTAAGGAACTTGAGGCATTACAGACAAAACAGTAGAGGCAATCTACTTTCATCGCAAAAGCGTTTACCTAAGAATTGGCGACAAATGAAAGATGCAATTTTCAAGTTCTCAAAAAAAGGGGGGAATATAGCCCAATGGTCCAATATGTGTGTAAAATGTTATGTAAATTGAATGACAATAATTGCTATATTAAAAGGCATCCTAATAAATATATAATTTGCTGCAAATGCATCAGAAACTGTTGTTGGATTGGCAAAATGATGGCCTTCTAGAAACTGATAAACATGTGTTTCTTAAGTGGTAGAATCCTAAAATACTTTGTCAACATCTATTGAAGATACATGTAAATGTTACAGACCCCCACAGGAGCAACAACTAGATCAGCTCAGGGAAGTCTGTTGGAGAAACTTCTGTGTACATCAATCACCTTTTACTTCCTTATGTACAAAATTTACCCCTGTGCATAACAGACACAAAAGTAAGGAATATTTACAATATTCATTAGAAAAGTGACTGTGTAATGGTTATACTAGATGTTTTACCTCTCTATATACATATTCGGCATAGTGATGGTAGGAAAGGGTGTGAACATTTTCTAGCAGAAGGTCATTAGTCTAACTCAATAATATTTTTCTTATTCAAACTCAGTTTTGAAAACAACTGATGGGAGCTGCCATGGTCATCTGCTTGGCAAACATGATGTTTTGCATTGGCTGTCAGTTGGGGGTTGGAGCCATTCAGGGTTATTTCAGCATACCAACTTATTTCTTGTTGTTAGCAAACAGGAGGAATTCAGTTTTGGTTGGAGTGAGTTTCAGTTAGGTAGACATCCAAGATTTAAAGAGATGAAGGATTAAAGCAGCTTTAAGTCAATGAATATCATAAGGTTGGATTTTTTAAAGATAGAATTGAGAGTTATTGCTTTATGGATTGGCATTGATGTTGCTGCTCTATATGCTGCATATTGAGGATGAAGATGATGTAAGAGAGGATGGTACTATGGTGTACTCGAATGAAGTTCAGAATACGGTTGCACTCGCGAGTGTAAGGAGGTTGTATTTTTAGGTAATCTTTGTAAAACGAACTTTGGTGCTGGTGAGACCACCTCCTAACCATAGAGGTGTAAGTGAATCAATATTGAAGGAGCGCCTTTAGGAAAGACGTCATCACGGTAGCACTCGAGTGGCGGATTTCCGCTTTAAGGAAAGGTACAATCGTTGTCGTGGTAATTATGGTTGCTTTAATTCATGTGTCATAACGTATGATAATTCTCATACGATAAAATTGGATTCAAATGATGGTGAACATCGCTGTTACATATTCAACAGTTTGGCGAACAATTTATTCAGATTTCCCCGATGCATTTCGGGACTCGCCCTTCGTCAGGGGGATGTTTCTACAAGAGAAAAAAGGGAAAATAGGCATAGATCCAGGATGTAGGGTAACAATGTCATGTAGTGTGAATTAGTATGTGAAATGAGTAACGGAAAAGGTTCTAAGTCCAAGCGTGCTATTAGTTAAAACGCTGATATGTAATAGAGTTAAAAGAAGCAGCTCGTCGACCGTAGACCAACTGAAAGAATGAAACCCGTGGGTGAAAAGGTACCCGTTGTGATTACACAAGGAAAATGAAATGTAGCGGGGTTTGCGCGGCTTACAGCAGTGAAAAAATGGAGTAGGTAGGATAAAGTGAAAGTAATCTTATACCAGAACCCCGGTGAAAACCGTAAGAAAGAAAAACTGCGTGATAGTCACTGGTGAAATACCTGAAAGAACGCCAAAGCTTCCGGTGCGAAGTATCATCGAAAGGGTGATGAATTACCCAGGTAAACTGCGGAGTAAATATCCCGTGTCACCCGGAAGTGATGCTGGCGTAACGTGCAAGGTGAATCATGTGACTGAGAGAAAGTGAAAAAAGACTGGGGTTTGTGCGAAGTAGTCATGGAAACTCGGAATATGATGCCTGTGTGGATAAATATGAAAGAGAAAGGTAAAAGAAGAATGTATTAAGAAGAGATCTGAGAAGAACATGAACAAAATATGAAAAAAACGCAAACAAGTTCGACCAAATTGTAAAAATGCGGGAGTCAAAAAGTGAGAAAGAGCAAAACGTAAAAAACATAAACAAATGTAACAAAGCAGGTACGTTAAAATAGCAAAACATATATGGAAGAGATTAGAACATAAACAGGTGAAACCAAGATACGACCCTTATAGGTAACAACTGTATTCAAGACGTTCATTCAGTCCAGAAGGATGGACGGAATTAAGTCTATTAATCCAGAACAGTTCCCGTTGCAGTAAAAAGGCGCGGTTGTCTCTTCCCCGTAGTAATGGAACTTGTTCTAGAATAAGAAATCTCAATTGACTGCAATTGTGTCTATTCTCACAGAAGTGTTTTGCAACCGTAGACTTGGTATTTAAGGTTCGTATGTTGCTTTTATGTTCGACAAGGCGAGTTTTCATTTTTCTTTCAGTTTTGCCTACGTATGGGAGTCCACATGGGCATTTGAGAAGGTAAACTATGTTACTGGAATCACAGGTCGCCGTGACTTTGAGATTGATAGGAATGGCTTTAGAGGGATGCATGAGTGTGGTACCCTTAATGATGTTGTTACAGCCACCAAAATTGTGGCATGGGATGGTTCCTTTGTATGCTTTGTTAGGTTCGGAGGAGGTCTTGTTCAAAAGTTGTAGTAGGTTAGGTGTTCTTTGATAAGCAAAGATAGGTAATTGGTCAAAAATGCCCTTGAAATCTGGTTCCGACTGGAGTAGTGGCCAATATTTTCGGATCGTGTTTTTGATTTTATAACTTTGTTTGGAAAACTTGGATACAAACACCAGTCGTTCATTAGGAGTCTTGCTGGTTTGTTTTTGTAGTAGGTCTGATCTGTTTTTGGTTTCAGCTCGGTTTACAGCATCTTGTAAAATAGAAACGGGGTATGCTCTCTTCCTAAATTTGTCAATTAGGATACCACTTTGTTTTTGGAAAATCTCTTCTGTAGACGAAATCCTTTTAATTCTCAGAAGTTGAGAATAAGGAAGGTGTTTCTTCAAGGATTTTTGATGGAAGCTTGAAAAATGTAAAAGATTGTTACGATCAGTGGTTTTGGTGAATACTGAGGTAATTAACTCATTCTTTTGTACGGTGATGTCAACATCCAGAAATGTGATGTGATTGTAATTGATTTCATAGGTGAATTGAATGCGTTCATTGATGGTATTGAGGTGATTAATCTCTGTGAGTAATTCAATTTGGGTGCCTTTCCAGATTAGAAAAATATCATCGATGTATCTGTAAAACATTAGTACATTTTTTGACCATGTTTCTTGTGATAAAATGTGGTCTAACTCAAAACGGTGCATGAAAAGGTTGGCATACGCCAGAGCAGCACAGTTGCCCATAGATGTTCCGGTCAGTTGGATATAGTAGTTATCATTCCAAAGAAAATAGTTGTGATACAAAGAACAAATGCATAAGTTCAAGTAAAAAAACTTTCAGGTCATCTTCCATGTCAGCATTGATGAGGAAAGATTCAATCGCCTGTATGCCCAAATCATGTGGGATGGAAGTGTATAGAGATTTGACGTCTATGGTACATAGTAGGATTTGACCATGGTCTGCCACTTTTATTTGGCTGAGTTTGATTAAGAAGTCTGTGGTGTCCTTAAGGTATGTAGACATTGCTTGTACTATGGGTTGTAAGTGTTTGTCGATGTATTTTCCAATAGGCTCATGGATTGAATTTCTTGTACTCACTATTGGTCTGAACGGTGGTTTCTCTAGATTCTTGTGAATCTTGGGTATCATATATAGGTATGGTACATTTGGGTTGTCTGCAATAAGAAAACGTTTATCTCTGTCATTAATGGTGCCTTGTTCCAGCGCTTTATTGACAAACTTCAATAAGACAGAAGAAAATTCCTGAATAGGGTCTGATGACAATTTAGAGTATGTATCACGGTCATTGACATTTGCTTCAACGTTTTCTGTGTAAAAAACAGTGTCTAATATGACAAGAGCTCCTCCTTTATCAGCCTTACTGAATGTGATGTCTTTGTCCATTGCCAACTGTTTGATGATGTTGCGTTCGTTGCGGGTCAAATTGCTAGTTTTAGCTGGTTGCTCCAGAAGTAAATTAGTGATCTCTTTTCCAACGATGACTTCAAAGGTGTCTAGAACTTTATGACTCGTGGGAGCCATGAATTTGCTTTTGGGTCTTAAGTCCATTAATGTACCTTTGTCTTGTGTCATGGATAGTTCAGCAATATTAGTGAAGAAATGTTTTAAGCGAAGATTGCGCATGAACTTAAATAAACACACTTGAGTTTCCAAATCATTGGTGTTATAAGTAGGTACAAATGAAGTGCCTTTCTGTAAGGTGTGGATTTGTTGAGGTGTTAAATGCTTTTGGGAAATATTGATGACTAAGTTCTCTGGCTCCGTGTTGCCTTCGCTATGGGTGTATCCTTTGTTCTTAAGTTTTGCCCTCCTGGTTCGTCTGGGGTATTTCGGCCTCTCCCTAAAAAAGGAGTTGCTTCGTTGGTGCTCTCTGTGGAAGTCGAAGGTTGACTATCTGTTGGGCCATCAGATGGTTTTGGTGTGGGTCTTCGGGGTTGAGTCTGTAAAACATTGGATGAAG
The DNA here is from genome assembly GCF_964204655.1 of Triturus cristatus. Taxonomy (NCBI): domain Eukaryota; kingdom Metazoa; phylum Chordata; class Amphibia; order Caudata; family Salamandridae; genus Triturus; species Triturus cristatus. The sequence continues at coordinate 349,421,382 of NC_140581.1, forward strand.
ATGTTTCACCTTCTGTAGAGCGATTGTACGGTCTCTGTTGCCTACGTGTAGCGTATATGTCCGCCCATGTATACACCTCTCCAAGTTTGTAATCCACGGTGTCTCTTTTAAATTTACGTAGTTTTCGGTCATTGATTTCTTTTTGGTATTTATCAAGTTGTACCCAAATGTACCATACCTATATATGATACCCAAGATTCACAAGAATCTAGAGAAACCACAGTTCAGACCAATAGTGAGTACAAGAAATTCAATCCATGAGCCTATTGGAAAATACATCGACAAACACTTACAACCCATAGTACAAGCAATGTCTACATACCTTAAGGACACCACAGACTTCTAAATCAAACTCAGCCAAATAAAAGTGGCAGACCATGGTCAAATCCTACTATGTACCATAGACGTCAAATCTCTTTACACTTCCATCCCACATGATTTGGGCATACAGGCGATTGAATCTTTCCTCATCAATGCTGACATGGAAGATGACCTGAAAGTTTTTTTACTTGAACTTATGCATTTTTCTTTGTATCACAGCTATTTTCTTTGGAACGATAACTACTATATCCAACTGACCGGAACATCTATGGGCAACTGTGCTGCTCCGGCGTATGCCAACCTTTTCATGCACCGTTTTGAGTTAGACCACATTTTATCACAAGAAACATGGTCAAAAAATGTACTAATGTTTTACAGATACATCGATGATATTTTTCTAATCTGGAAAGGCACCCAAATTGAATTACTCACAGAGATTAATCACCTCAATACCATCAATGAACGCATTCAATTCACCTATGAAATCAATTACAATCACATCACATTTCTGGATGTTGACATCACCGTACAAAACAATGAGTTAATTACCTCAGTATTCACCAAAACCACTGATCGTAACAATCTTTTACATTTTTCAAGCTTCCATCAAAAATCCTTGAAGAAACACCTTCCTTATTCTCAACTTCTGAGAATTAAAAGGATTTCGTCTACAGAAGAGATTTTCCAAAAACAAAGTGGTATCTTAATTGACAAATTTAGGAAGAGCGCATACCCCGTTTCTATTTTACAAGATGCTGTAAACCGAGCTGAAACCAAAAACAGATCAGACCTACTACAAAAACAAACCAGCAAGACTCCTAATGAACGACTGGTGTTTGTATCCAAGTTTTCCAAACAAAGTTATAAAATCAAAAACACGATCCGAAAATATTGGCCACTACTCCAGTCGGAACCAGATTTCAAGGGCATTTTTGACCAATTACCTATCTTTGCTTATCAAAGAACACCTAACCTACTACAACTTTTGAAAAAGACCTCCTCCGAACCTAACAAAGCATACAAAGGAACCATCCCATGCCACAATTGTGGTGGCTGTAACAACATCATTAAGGGTACCACACTCATGCATCCCTCTAAAGGCATTCCTATCAATCTCAAAGTCACGGCGACCTGTGATTCCAGTAACATAGTTTACCTTCTCAAATGCCCATGTGGACTCCCATACGTAGGCAAAACTGAAAGAAAAATGAAAACTCGCCTTATCGAACATAAAAGCAACATACGAACCTTAAATACCAAGTCTACGGTTGCAAAACACTTCTGTGAGAATAGACATGCAGTCAATTGAGATTTCTTATTCTAGAACAAGTTCCATTACTACGGGGAAGAGACAACAGCGCCTTTTTACTGCAACGGGAACTGTTCTGGATTAATAGACTTAATTCCGTCCATCCTTCCGGATTGAATGAACGTCTTGAATACAGTTGTTACCTATAAGGGTCGTATCTTGGTTTCACCTGTTTATGTTCTAATCTCTTCCATATATGTTTTGCTATTTTAACGTACCTGCTTTGTTACATTTGTTTATGTTTTTTACGTTTTGCTCTTTCTCACTTTTTGACTCCCGCATTTTTACAATTTGGTCGAACTTGTTTGCGTTTTTTTCATATTTTGTTCATGTTCTTCTCAGATCTCTTCTTAATACATTCTTCTTTTACTTTTCTCTTTCATATTTATCCACACAGGCATCATATTCCGAGTTTCCATGACTACTTCGCACAAACCCCAGTCTTTTTTCACTTTCTCTTAGTCACATGATTCACCTTGCACGTTACGCCAGCATCACTTCCGGGTGACATGAGATATTTACCCCGCAGTTTACCTGGGTAATTCATCACCCTTTCGATGATACTTCGCACCGGAAGCTTTGGCGTTCTTTCAGGTATTTCACCAGTGACTATCACGCAGTTTTTCTTTCTTACGGTTTTCACCGGGGTTCTGGTATAAGATTACTTTCACTTTATCCTACCTACTCCATTTTTGTCACTGCTGTAAGCCGCGCAAACCCCGCTACATTTCATTTTCCTTGTGTAATCACAACGGGTAACTTTTCACCCACGGGTTTCATTCTTTCAGTTGGTCTACGGTCGACGAGCTGCTTCTTTTAACTCTATTACATATCAGCGTTTTAACTAATAGCACGCTTGGACTTAGAACCTTTTCCGTTACTCATTTCACATACTAATTCACACTACATGACATTGTTACCCTACATCCTGGATCTATGCCTATTTTCCCTTTTTTCTCTTGTAGAAACAACCCCCTGACGAAGGGCGAGTCCCGAAATGCATCGGGGACATCTGAATAAATTGTTTGCCAAACTGTTGAATATGTAACAGCGATGTTCACCATCATTTGAATCCAATTTTATCGTATGAGAATTATCATACGTTATGACACATGAATTAAAGCAACCATAATTACCACAACAACGTTTGTACCTTTCCTTAAAGCGGAAATCCGCCACTCGAGTGCTACCGTGATGACGTCTTTCCTAAAGGCGCTCCTTCACTATGGTGTACTCTCCAGGTGATGGAGCAATTCTGGTATCCCCAGGCATCCATCTGTATTTGGGGGTACAGGCTATAAAGGTAGAAGGAGAATCAATGCAGGACTTTGCCAGAGGATATCTTTCATGTCAGTTTTTGGATGATGTGGTTTACGTTGACGAAGGCAGCGGAGAGGTCTAGTAGTATCACGAGGCAGAAACTGATTATGTCTGTGAGAAGAAGGGCATTGTCTTCTGTGTATTGTGGCTGCTTCTGTGCTTTAGCATGATCTACAGCCTGATTGATAAGTGTTGATGATGTCCTAGGGATTGTGAGTGTTTTTTCTGAGAGAGAAATGATGAAGCATGAGAGTAAGATATCGTCTTTGTTGGAGAAGGTTTTAAGATTTTCAGTGAGCTCTATAAGTCAAAGTAGGAAAATTATTAACATTTGGGGATGTTACTTGGAGGAATCGGAGACATTGGGAATGTAGGATTAGTGCATTGTGGTTTTCAGTGAAAATTATGCTACTGGCATTGCATTTGTTAGCAAAGCTGGTGATAGGTTGGGTAGGAAAGAGACTAACAACATTCTTTAATGTCTTGAAGATGCTTTAATGTCTTGAAGAAATATACTGCTTCTGTTGGATGATTCATTGATGGTGTTTCTACAGTGAATAGCTTTGGTTGAATTGCTGAGGTAGTGAGACTTTTAGTGATGTGAGGTCAGTGGAGCTGCACATCTACTTCTCTTTCATTTTCTCTCTTGTGTTCGTATGGTGCAAATGTTAGCAAGTTCTTGGGTGCCAGTTTGTGTTCTTAGTGGGGCTTAGACATGCACATGGTTTGTCAGGGCAGTTTCACGTTTTTCAATAGTTTTTACATTGGTTCTTAGTGGGATGGTGTTAGCAAGGAAGGGGAGCCTTTCTTGTTTTATAGGTTTCTGTCAAAACTACTGACTCATGTCGAAATATTTCATAACATGTACTATATTCAATATTTGTAAGCAAAATAAGGGCCCGATTTAGATGTTGCCGGATGTGTTACGCTTGGTACAAATGTGATAGATATCCCGTCAGCTTTATGTCAAGTGCATTATATCCTCAGGAACTTGTAATAAGGCAGACGGTATATTCTTCACGTTTATGACAGAGTAACCCATCGCCAACCTCTAACTCTGTCCCTAAATCTCTAAACTCGGATCCCAATATTTAAAACTGACAATCTGCCAAACCTTCCTAGGAACTATCCTAGTATTTTACTTTCATAGGCTATCTGAAAAGATTGACTACAGCTCCAGTATTAGTAAGGTTTGTACAAGTTATTTGATTCACTTTAAAGGGCCCCCGCCATAAAGATATATTTTGCTAACCAAAACCCTTATCTCTCTTAATCAGGTCCTACAATTTTATATACTATTATAGACATCTGATTGTTCTTCCATCATTGTTTTTATCAAAGACTCAGGTAATATTCAATTGATTTTTTAGCTGTAGATAACCATGGCGTATTTTCCTGAAATGCTTACACTGAGTAGCTTTTGCAACCAACATTTCCACCTAAGATGCACATTTTATCCCTCATTGTGGCACTACTCCATGGTTTCCCGAAGATTCTTCAAATGACCTCTGATATCTGCCCTTCATGGTAGTGAAACTCTGAAAATACTTTTATTGCTTGATTGAATTAAACATCTTACAATATTCTCGTAAGTCTGAGAATTCATAGTACATCTTAAGGATTCTTGCTAACTTTAAAAAGACACATCCAAATTAGGAAAATCATTTAACAAAATGGCTTATTGTACTCCCATAAAGAAAAATCAAAGGGCCTCCTACTGGCACTATAGCACCGCCGGAACTTCACTTTTTTTGACGTTCCAGTGGCGCAATGTCCCACTAGCACATTTATAAGGCCACGTAAATCCATGTTACATGTTTTTTCATTACCTAATAAATATACAGCCATGGTGCAAAGGTGCCTGCATTGAGGCACAGCAGCCCATTGTGCGCCGGCACAGGGGAAAAGAACTGGAATACGATGTATCTACTAGATATGGCGCATTCCTGCCCTATTCTTTTCCCATATGGCAGCGCTGTGCTGTCCTACGGCAAAAAAACCATAAATGAGGCCCAAAGTACATATGCAGAATTAGACTAATAATAACCAAAAAAAAATACTAAAATCTTGGAAGGGTAAAAACAAAGCCCATTTGTCCTAGACCCTTGCCTAATTAGAATCCTTAAATAAATAAATACACAGGCAAACTCATTCTACTAACTCCAGAACAATTAACCGAAATATAAACAAAACCCAGATTCAGAAGGAAAACTTTAGTTTAAAAAGTGGCTTCTTTGACTTCCGCCACTGTTTTCTCAAAGCACGTGCAGACTTCATGTTAAAAGGTTTCAAGATTATGATCTCCAATTGACTAGCTCCCCAGTATGAGTAATCCTAACATGCCTGCCCCTAGTAATAGGAATTTCAAGATCCTACAAATGTTGGAAAAGCTGGAAGTGTGCAGATTTGCCAATATACATAGAAAGCAATGCAGCCCAAGTTTGGTTAAAAGTTGACAATCAATTTATCATATAAACTCATAAAATCACAAATAAAAGGGCATGGAAAAAGAGAGCAAGATTAAACGTGATCCCCATATTGCTTTCTAACAGTTTTTTACGATTTTCTACTTCCATTAAAGTAAGTTGCACATTTGCCCAATCCATACATTTTATCAAGGCCTGTCTGCATGTGCAAAATTAATAATGGTTTTAACAGACAAACTCTCTCGTCTATAAATTCTGCGCATATGCTCAGCTGACCCATAATGATACTAACATAACAGGTGTATTTGTAAAGCGCACGATTACCTGTAGGTATCTTGGCGCTGAATAACAGATGTTTATTGTTACCCAACACAATGGTACTCATTTTATCAACCTCAGATGGATGAAAGGCTGAGTGGACCTGCTGGGATTTGAACCTGTGACCAGGAGGTCGAACACAGGGCCCTGCAGTGGCTGCTTTAGTCCACTGAGCCACCAGACGCGCAAAAACAAGAGGATTTGGCTATAAATGTTCCCATGGGCTGCGTAGTCTTTAGAGGGCGGACTGCCAAATCTGTAGAGCAGAAAACTCCTTTTTAACCCCTTCCATGCTGCGCAGATTCCGCCGCTGTGCTGACGGAATCTTGCGCGGGCGTGGTCATGACGGAACGGTTCCGTCATGAGCACAGCTCAACCGTGGCTCATGACGGAACCGTTCCGTCATGAGCACCGAAGGGGTTAAAAATAATGGAGAAGGCTGACAAATATATTTTTGAAGGCGTAGTAGTGAACGTGCGCTGAAGGCGTTTTTGCTATCAAGAAATTATGCTTTTTTGCCAACGAATTGGCAACTTTTAGAAAAAGGTTGTGAGATATCAAGATTAGTCAGAAGTTCTGCAGTTCAAACCGGCTTATCGTTTCCATTGGAAGCTGTATCAACTGGTTTCCCTTTGCCTGGGGGCTACTTGAAATTTCCTTCCAGATGCATTGAAAATGTATTTTGAGTAGATGATTTGACTTTATACATTCATTTGATAAATGACAGTTTCCTCACCGTAAGTAAATTGCGAAGGCCTAATTCAAGTCAATCTGGCTTTGTGACGAATGTAATGCAATGGAAGAGAAAACACTTTCCTATAAGCGTTTGCAACCAGAATATTCAGGCTGATTGGAAGTAATGCAAGACCATGGGTTAGTACAGGCTCCAGGTTAACTTCAATGACTTTCAACAGAGACTCAATCAATCAATCAATCAATCAATCAATCAATCAATCAAGGACATTTATAGAGCGCACTACCTACCCATAGGGTCTCAAGGCGCTGGGGGGAGGGGGGTGCCGTTACTGCTCGAACAGCCAGGTCTTCAGCTTCTTCCTGAAGGAGAGGTGGTCTTGGGTCAGGCGCAGGTCGGTCGGGAGGGAGTTCCAGGTCTTGGCGGCCAGGTAGGAGAAGGACCTTCCTCCTGTTGTCGCTCTTCGGATGCGGGGGACGGCGGCGAGGGCGTGGTTGGCTGAGCGGAGGTGGCGTTTGGGAGCGTAGAAGTTGATTCGGTTGTTGAGGTAGCTCGGGCCTTGGTCGTGTAGGGTTTTGTGTGCGTGGGTGAGGAGGCGGAAGGTGATTCTTTTGTTGACGGGGAGCCAATGCAGGTCTCTGAGATGTCCGGAGATGTGGCTGGTTCGCGGGATGTCGAGGATGAGTCTGGCTGAGGCGTTCTGGATCCGCTGGAGTCTCTTCTGGAGCTTGGCGGTGGTGCTGGCGTAGAGGGCGTTGCCGTAGTCCAGTCGACTGGTGACGAGGGCCTGGGTGACGGTCTTCCTGGTCTCGGTGGGGATCCACCAGAAGATCTTCCGTAGCATGCGTAGGATGTTGAAGCACGCCGAGGAGACGGTGTTGACTTGCCTGGTCATGGAGAGAGAGGAGTCCAGGATGAAACCCAGGTTGCGTGCGTGGTCTGTCGGTTTGGGTGCGGTGCCCAGGGCGGGGGGCCACCAGGAGTCGTCCCAGGCGGAGGGTGAAGAGCCTAGGATGAGGACCTCCGTCTTGTCTGAGTTCAGTTTCAGGCGGCTGGTCGTCATCCACTCGGCTACCTCTTTCATCCCTTCGTGCAGATTGGCTCTGGCGGCGGCGGGGTCGTTGGTCAGGGAGAGGATCAGCTGGGTGTCGTCGGCGTAGGAGATTATGTTGAGGTTGTGTTGGCGTGCGATGGCCGCGAGGGGGCTCATGTAGACGTTGAAGAGGGTGGGGCTCAGCGAGGATCCTTGAGGGACGCCGCAGATGACTTCGGTGGCCTCTTACTTGTACGGTGGTAGGCGGACTCTCTGTGTTCTTCCGTCGAGGAAGGAGATGATCCATTCAAGAGCCTTCTCCTGGATTCCGACGTTGCTGAGGCGCTGTACTAGGGTGCGGTGGCAGACAGTGTTGAATGCCGCGGAGAGGTCTAGGAGGATGAGGGCCGCTGTTTCTCCGTTGTCCATCAGGGCTCGGATGTCATCGGTGGCGGCGATGAGGGCGGTCTCGGTGCTGTGGTTGGCTCGGAAGCCAGACTGTGAGGGGTCGAGGGATCCATTCATCTCAAGGAAGGCGGCCAGCTGCTTGTTGACGGTCTTCTCGATGACTTTGGCTGGAAACGGGAGGAGCGAAAAAGACTCAAATGACGGGCCCAGCAGATTGCTGAACGATATTTTGAAAGCAGCCATTAGTGCTCACGCTTTTGAGGCTAAAATAAATGTGTGGTCCTTGAATGAGCTTCTGACTATCATAGACAATCTCTATACTAATGTGAGCTGACAGAATCCACTTTTTGAGATTTTAAACCCACACTGCTTTCTTCCGTGGTATTTGCAGGCCCAACGTCATGACTTTGGTTGTGTCCAAGTGGATTTCCAGATCATTACCTGAGCAATAGGACTCCAGTAAATCCAATAGACCTTGTAAGCCTTTCGGATTTTGACTCATTAGCAATTTGTCGTCCACATACTGAAGGATAGGCATGTATATTTAGCCTATATCTGGGGCACCAACAGTTGTGAGGTCAAAGGCAATTGCCATGTCCACCATAAACAAGGTAAAAAGAATGAATGCTCATACACAGCCTTGTTTAAGCTCATTGAAGGTTACATTTCCCTCTTCATGGTAGTGTTAACAATTATAAACCACTATGTTCTTGCCTACTATTTCTTTTTATTTTGACTGGCGGCTACTTTGTTGTGTTGAGAACAGAGATGACTGACTTCTTCAGATCCTTAAGCTTGTGCTTGCTCAGTTTTTACAGAGGAAAAATAGACAGGTAAACATCCTTACCCCGATTAGGTTCTCCTCGTCCCAGTCATAATGTCGTGAGGGTGGTCCCGCCCTCGACAGGCACCTACCACGCGTAGTCCCTTTTTTATGTCCATAAAATGAACAAAAGCTCTGCCCTACCCTCCCTCCTCCTGTAAGTTCGCAAGCAAGAAGAATGCAAACCTCAAGGAAGGGAAGAGAGGTGCATTGACTCAGAGGAGTAGGACCAAATCAGGTTAATGAAGATTACTTGTAAGTGAAAGAAATCATTGCCATTATCCCCTCATACGGTCTTTCATGTGCCAGTCATAACTTCATGAGCAAATCACAGACCAGAGACAAAAAGAGATTTGCACTGACATATCTTTATTTATCACAGAAAAACACATTACTGTAGAGAAGTGGGCAAGACTCCATGACCATAATTGCTAGGCATATCATTGTGAATATCCAAACAATAATGCTTAACAAAAGAGGACCAGGTTACCGCCCTATAAATTTCTTCAATGAAAACTCCATCCGCTTCTGCCCAGGAACTCGAGACCGATCTAGTAGACCTGCCCTGCACAGAAGAAGAGGGAACCAAAATAATAGAAGACGCCTGACAGATAGCCTGCCACACCCAGCAGCTCCAGGTGGACATGATTATGTTTTAGCCTTTACGAGTGCCCCAAAGGAGACAAACAAAGTCTGGAAATGGCAAAAATCTTCCATATCCCGTAAGTAATACAACAAACAGTGCCCAACATCCAGGGAAGAAGGTGTTCCATCAGAACCTCTCAACTCAAAGGCAGGCAAAATCAGCTCTTGCTGCAAATGAAACCCCGTGTCAGGGCAAAGGACCACCCCAGAAACATTTTTGATATAAGCAAAGGAGGTGACCAGAGAGCCAAGCTCCCCTAATCACCCACTGAAGGTACTTGCCATAAAAATGTTTTCAGAAAACCACAGCAAAGTACAACTATCTAAATGTTCAAAAGAGGCCAGCTTTAACAAGAACCATGGGTAAATCCCATACTGGAGAAATCGAATGTAGAGGAGGCCAGTTCAGCCTAAAACTCTGAAACAGCCGAGTGGCCAAAGGAAACAATTCATCCAAACCACCAGAAGTATCCCTAAAAGCTCTAATAGCTGACCAATGATCAACCAATGGAGAAGGAGCTGAGGGGCTTATTTACAAGCAGCAGACATAGAACATGGAGATCACCTCTTGTGATTGTTTATGTGCAGGAAGGTGAAAAAATGTTAGTTTTTCAACTATGTGTGCTGCATTAAGCAGCACACACAGAAGTTTAAAAACGCCATTACAACAAAACGGTTGTGGCCTAAGATTCGCCTGCACACTGTTAATCCTAAACGTCTAAGCAGAGCTCACTCTTCAGGTCAACAGTTATAAAACTTGAATTTAACAATATATACAACTACAAAGGTAGAGGAGCACAGTACCCTGAAGCATTAAAATCCGACTTCATACAATTATATAATGTTCAAGCATGTATCTTACATCCTTTATAGACACTTGCCTTATACGTGAGACAGCAAAACAAATGCATTATGTTTGAAATTAAAACTTTCACATCCTTGTTATTTCTTTTTTGCCTTTATTCAGACGTCTTCAAGTAGCTAGACGAAACAGGACGATACAACCAGAGAACAGCCTACGCGTTTCGTCCCAATTCACACAGGACTTCTTCAGGGCAACATTCGAAGCTGAGGTGATCTGAACTCCCAAGACAGAGTAGGCATCAATGCCTTCACAAGGTGCCTGTTGTAGATACTCGCCTGATTTCACTATAATTTCAGTTCATGATAAATCTGGCTTAGCCATCAATTCACTTTGCGTTCTCTTTTTAAAATTCCCTCTCACACTTTCATTATATGTCCATAGACAATCAATCCTTATGTTGCACGTGTTAGTCTCTGTCAGGCTTTAAGTTTACATGGCCCCTTACCCTGCAATTATGCACCAAAGAAGGTGTACAATGCCACCTGTGCCGAACAGAAGTAAGTCGTCTAAAACCCAAAGTCCAAAGTTCGTCCGAAGTTGGAATCTGGTGTTTTAGATGGCTTACTTCTCTATCTAAAACAGGCACCTTTTAAATGAAAACAAGCTAAAGGAACCATAGCTGTGGTTGCTGCTATCAACCCCAGAAACCAGAGCCAGAAACGGGCTGCAGCAGATGACAGAGACATCAATGTCTGAACAGCAGACTGCAGAACACAAATCCTGTCTGCTGGAAGAAACACCATGGTCTGCTGTGTGTCGAACAGGACGCCAATAAACAGTCTCTGTTGAGAAGGCATTAGATGTGTCTTGCCGAAGTAGATCTTGAAACCCAGAGACTGGAGAAAAGACTTTGTTGCAGACACTGCCTCTTGAGCCTTCAGAAAAGCAGAACCACATATTTGCCAATTGTTGATATAAGGGAATAAAGAAAATCCATTAAGTCACAGTACAGCCACTAAAGGCGTGAATTCCTTGGTGAAGGTCCAAGGCACTACTGACAGACCAAATGGCAATACCTGAAACTGGAATTGCCTCCCCTGCAACAAGACCTAGAGATACTGTTGACTGAGGGATTGGATAGGAACATGGAAATAAGTACCCTCCAAGTCGAGCGTCGCTAGGTAATCAGAGGAATAATTCCTCGCAGAGATATCATCCAGAATGAGTCCAAATAAACAAATATGTTCAGAAATTTGAGATCCAGAACAGGCCGGAAGGAGCTGTCCCCTTTTCGGACTAAAAACAGAATGAAATAGAGGCCGAGACATTCCTGGCCTGGAGGAACTTCGACCAGAGCCTTTTTCGGGGCCAATTTCTTCACACCATCCAGGAGAGCAGCCCTTTTCACCAGATTTCCAGATAATGGGATAACATAGAACATCAAAGGAGGAGGAGGAGGATGAGGATGAGGATGAGGATGAAGTTGAGAAGGAACCCTCTATCCCTTCAACACAATGGACAGAACCAACTGGTCTGACACAAAATGTCTCCATTGTTTTGGAAACAGAGTCAGTACATCAATCAATCTTTTAAAAGCTTTATTTCGGAAACAAAAAGCAGTCTTAAAAGGGCAACACAGAAATGACTCAAATATAACCACCTCATTACAATCTTGCGAAAATGTATAAAACAAAGATATAAAAACACATTTTGGGGGGGCGTGTCCAAGATGGCGACCAGCTAAGTCGTACATCCCGGAGCTCCGCCAGATGCCGTAGGCCTTGCAGGGCAAGTGCCGCACTGGTACCACCTGCAGCAAAAATTTAGATTTCCCCGGATGGGGGACACCAACGTGACTCCTCCCATGAATTCAGTAGTTGCATGGTGGCTTGCTGCAGCAGAGAGACATGGGACAGAATGATTCTGAGCAGGCCATGAGACGCGTAGCCCACGGATTGAGGAGATTGCCTCTGCTGCATAGCGGAAGAAGGCCCCACACGTACCTGCCCGCATCATTGCACCTCTGAGCCCTGCAGCCTGTCCATACTCGACTGGGAGTGGGGGCAGGTATGGACCCCCCCAAATCACAGTGGCCAATAGAGGGGGGCAATGGACTGGGCCTGCAATACCTTCCCGGCGCTTCACTGGAAGGAGTCCCCGCTGCCTTCACCTGTTGGACGGGAGTGTGCGTGGGCACACGGGCTGGGAGGCGTGGGGTGAGGGATCGGGGCAAGCACTGAGCTGGGGGCACGGACTGCCTGGGGTATGGCGCACTGGGGCACCCCCGCCTGTGGGACGGGTGGCCTCCGAGCAGAGCGTGGCAGCCGATAAACACGGTGCAGGGCTCTAAGGCACAGGCCGTGAAGCCCAGACTTCGCAAATTCCGGTGCCTACCAATTGAACTGACAGAGGAATTCCCCTAATGCCCTCATCCATGCCTGCATGGCCTGGAGCCCTGTGCCCTACCATGGGAGACCTACCCGAAGTGCAGGGGCAGACCCATCAGAGTCCTGCCGACTGATTAAAGGAGCACGGTAGCCAGAAGTTGCAGTGCTATTGGCCTGGGCCTGCTACTCCTCCTGGGTGCTTCCTTGGAGGGGGGCCCCCACCAACCTCGCTGGCAAAGTGAGAGTACACACCGGCCCATGGCCCAAGAAGTGGGGAAAACAGTGGAAGTAGAGACTTTTTAGCAGTATGTGTAAGGAGGGGTCTGGGTGCAGCACATATACTAGTCTGACCAAACCCCGGAGCTCAAGCGGCCCAGTGGACTAGGTCCCCCTGTTTCGGTTTTGACTTGGTGGGCTGTTCCCTCCCTTCGAGTGGTGGTCTCATCGGCTTCACTGTGCGGCCAGCTTTCTCTTAGGCGCCTGGGATTGCGGATGCCATCGTTCTTGGGCCGGGTTTTTCAACACCCCCATTCCTCAACTACACACCTGGCACTACGGATCGGCCCAACAACTTCCCAGAGGGTCGCATGAATGACCTTCTGTGGTTCACAAGAGGTGAGCCGGCCCACCTTTACGACGCAGAGCCCCCTCACCACTGCTTCCGGTCAGCGCAGACACTGGTGACAAACCCATTGTGGTTGACAGATGCCCCCCCTGTATCCTGCGCTGGGATGCTACAATTAGACACCACAGTGTGACCCAGGCGTCATGGGTAACCGCACGGCAAACCGGCATAGTTATAATCCCATTGTTCGCGTCTCTACCCGCGGCCTACCCTCACTGTTAGTTGGGGTTCAACAGTGGAGGAGCCCTCCCATTGTACCATATCGACATCTCACTGGTCCAGGCCGCGACGTCCTCTGATAGGTGGGAGCAGCGGTGGCTGGTGAGGCTCCACTCCTTCGCAACAGTATGTCTTCTCTTTGGACTGCAAGGAAGGAGTCTTCAGTGAAGGACATTTTCACTAAATCGGCTCCTAGGAAGGGCGAGGGAGCGAGTGGCCATGTGCACCTACAAACAGATACCACCGGTGTCAGTGGTATAGAAGGCGGCGGCTCCCATATCACCAAAGTGTTTCTGGAACACCTATTTGGAACACTACAGGAAGACTTTGCTAGTCTTAAGTGGAAATCGCAGCAGACATCAATGAGCTATGACAAGATGTAGAAACAGTAGGCATCAGAGCAGCCACACTGGAGGAGGGCTAGGATGCACGGGAGCAGCTTGAGGGTCATCGGCAGGAATTGTTGGCCCTACACGAATCCAACCTAGACCTCCTCTACCGCCTCGAGGTTCCACTCAAAGCAATCCCAGGTTTTTCTTGATGAATTCCTCATCCGCCTTTTCAAACAGGTTGCCCACTCACTGCAGGATGAGGACATTGTCCTGGTTGAGTGAACTGTGCCGGTCGCCGTTCCACTGCGCCAGGACAGCCACAAGACATAGTGACCTGCCTTTACTCCTACTGCCTGAAAGAAAAGATCATGTCTGCGGCACAAGATCAACCCTCTATAACTTTTGATGGCCATTGCATGTGGCTTTACCAAGACCTCTCCCCAATGACATTCCAACGCAGATGACAGTTTAGGCCCCTCACGGACCTCCTTCGGGAAAAGAATATTAAATACAAGTGGGGACATCTGTTCCGACTTCAGTATGTGTGATGTGTACAGGACGGTCCCTGGAGGATGCTCGGGCACTTCCTGGGATGCTGGCCCTGTGTCCTCCCTCAAGGGCCGCCTCCCCACGTCGGGATCAAGCAGCTGTAGCCCCGACCCCCAAGTGCTCCAGGCAACGACAAGCGAAGGTCCTAAGCAAGCCAGCTGAAGCAGACAGTTGAGAAGTGCGCAACAAACTAATTCAGCAACTCCAGAGACATGGCGAACCTGACCAGACAGACAGAGGCAACTGACTGTCTTTCACTGCCCCACATCTGCACCACACCACACCCAACACTCTAGCAAATGTTTGATCACTGAGGGATGTGTGACAATTTCCGGTGTTGGCCCTCATCCGTAGACTTTATTTCCCAGCGGGGCTCCACCCTTGCAACTACTACTTAGTTGGTGATCTAGGGGGTGACATGGACCCTACTGCATACCAATTGTTTGACCCCAGGTGGGGGAATTGTTTGTGTTGTTGTTCCCTCTTCAATTAGAATGGTGTATCCTTTGCTGTCTGGGATCCTTTTCTCTACTCTCTCGCTCTGTTAAAGCCCTACTATACTCCCTTCTGAGACTATGGTGATCTTCTCTGGGGGTCGTATGCTCTCACATCTAGTCCCAAATACTGGTATGGCACTAAATATCCTTAGCCTCAACGTGCGAGGCCTCAATGAACTGTCTAAACGCCTGGAACTCCTTTCCTATCTGAGGGACTCCAAGTGCGACATATGCATTTTACAAGAAATGCATCAATTGCAAAGTGATTGGCAAAGGCTTTGCTCCAGATGGTTTGACCACCAGTTCTTCTCTTTAGGGGTCTCCAAGAGAGTGGGGGTGGATATCCTCTTTCTCCATTTCTCAGGGAGGGTCAATAGTGCTTTATTGGACTCTCTGGGTAGACTGTTAGCTTTGCAGATCCTCTGTGTAGTACAACCTACAGATTTACTAAGATCTATGCCCCAAACGACGGCCAAGATTCCGTTATTAGGGACTCCCTGAGCCAAAATTTGATGAAGGCAGACAAAGGGATACTGGTCGGGGGAGATTTCAACATTGTAATGGGCACACAAAGAGATTGTACCACACCCATAGAAGTGAAATCCCGGGGACTCTCTACAACCAGAAGGCTCTGGTTGGAGGAGGCGGGTCTGACTGACATTTGGCGACACAGGCACCCTCCAGCGTTAGAATACACCATTTTCCAGCTGCGCGCCAAACATATGCATGCGTTGACTATTTCCTCACAACACCTAAACTCACCCGCGACACTGTCACAGTGGGTATTGGGACAGCACCCCTCTCCGACCATTCTCCCATTATCCTACACCTTGATCTACTGGGTAAGGCATGAGCCGCACCACACTGGCGCCTTAACAAGAGACTTCTCATATATGATCAAACATGATTGGAGATTCTGACCACGTTAACCACCTTTTTAGACATAAATGATACACCCACCAGCGACCACCCCAGACTCATTGTGGGAAACACTTAAAATGGTGATTAGGGGACACATCATCTCAATAGCTACGGCCCATAACAGAGAGAGGTGGACTAAACGCGGCCAGCTACATGCTTTATGCTGATGATATCCTTTTGACTCTTACTGACCCGAAACAATCCTTAAAGGGCATTGCGACCCAGTTGACTGATTTTACCACTGTGTCAGGCTTTAAAACTAATTTCCAAAAGTGATTAGCTCTTGGTATCGCAATCCCGGCAGCAGAGAGGGCCCGTTTGGCACCCCTCACACCCTTCTAGTGGACTGAGGGTAGGATTCCGTAACTGGGACTCAGGATCCATGCCAAACCTTCGTCCATAGACGCCCAAAACTATGGTCTCCTAACCACTACACGCTCGAACCTCACCACTTGGAAAGCTCCAAATCTGTACTGGCTTAGGCACATAGCAGCCATTAAAATGACACTACTACACTGGATCCTCTATGTGATGCAAACTCTCCCACGGCTCAGCCTTCTCCAACTCTTGTAGATAAACTACAGACACTTAGGGGCATATTATCAAGAAACTGCGTTAAAATGATATCCTTTTGACTCTTACTGACCCGAAACAATCCTTAAAGGCCGTCACGACCCAGTTGACTGATTTTACCACTGTGTCAGGCTTTAAAACTATTTTCCAAAAGTCAATAGCACTTGGTATCGCAATCCGGTAGCAGAGAGGGCCCGTTTGGCACCCCTCACACCCTTCCACTGGACTTAGGGTAGGATTCCGTATCTGGGACTCAGGATCCATGCCACACCTTCATCCATAGACGCCCAAAACTATGGTCTCCTAACCAATACACGCTCGACCCTCACCACTTGGAAAGCTTAAAATCTGTCCTGGCTTGAGCACATAGCAGCCATTAAAATGCCACTACAACACTGGATTCTCTATGTGATCCACGGCTCAGTCTTCTCAAACTCTAGTAGATAAACTACAGACACTTAGGGGCATATTATCAAGAAACTGTGTTAAAATTATTGCCACTTTAGCGGCAGAAAACTGCAGCTAAAGCGGCCATAATGGGCTTGATAATATGCGCTTCAGAATTCCCATAGAAGCCCATGTTCTGGTGTCAACATGGGCTTCTATGGGAATTCTCTGCGGCATATTATCAAGCCCATTACCGCCGCTTTAGCTGCAGTTTTCTGCCGCTTAAGCGGCGATAATTTTAACGCGGTGCTTGATAATATGCCCCTTATTTGGGACTTCATCTGGGCAGGCAAACGGGTGGAAAAGACCCGTGCCTATTTCCCGGTACAAGCGGGGGACTGGGAATTCCGAATTTACACAGCTATTATCAAGCTGAACAGCTGCGCTACATGGTGGAGTGGTCCCGCACCCTAATGGAGAAACACTGCTGTTTTGTTGACCGAAAGTCCACAGGCCACTGAGTGTCTATATGTCGCCGGTGACTCACACCATCATTGGTGTATGGGACTGTGTCCAACTTAGGCCTGGGCTCTCAACACCCATATATCCCCAAACCCCCTCTGATAGGCAACCACGACGTTCCTCTAGCAGCATCTGGGGTGGTGGGCATTTCAAGCCTTGCAAGAAGCCATCTGCAAATGTATTGGGGACCTGTTCGACACGGGGTCTTATGGACTTTCCTATGCTCCAGGACTCCTATGGTCTACCTGAGACTGCAAGATGGTAATATTTGGCAGTAGCGCACTGGGTGATGCAACTGTGAATTCGACAGCATGCTAGCAGAATCTTGATGCCCTTTGAGAAGTGGCTTCTCATGAGACACACAGACTAGAAAATATTCTCTGACATTTACACATTTTTAAATACACTGCACTCACCGCTGCGATCACCAGGGAGGATCAGATGTCAAGGGGATTGTGAGAGGCCTTTCACAGAAAAGGAATGGAACGACATACTACACTGAGCCCAAACGTCCTCTCTAAACATTGCCAGTAAGGAAATGTTCCTAAAAATCACCCACTACTGGTATCTCACACCCTCTAAAATGGCAGTTTGGACCCCGAATGGGAGCAATGGTTGCTGGCGAGGCTGTGGACAGCAGGACGCTCTAACCCACCTGCTTTAGCTTTGCCCCAAACCTCAGTACTTCTGGGAGGGAGTGCTAGAAGCCATAAATACCATTTACAAGACAGACATTCCGAGAATCCCTAGCTACATGTTACTGGGCCTCCCAAATCCCCTCACCTACCCATTATGGTCACCCAGAGGTAGAGCCATCACTCTCGCACTAGGAGCGGCCAAACTCCTCCTTCTTAGCAAATGCAACACTGCAACCATCTCCTCACACCTAGATTGGGTACGCAAACTGTGGGACATAATAGGCATGGAGAAATTAACTGCCTTAGCAATACAGCGTCTTCCCCTATTTGACAAAATGTGTCAACCCGCCTTGACATACCTCTCTACCGAATTTCAGGAATTGGCCTGTTCTAAATATCTACGAGTCCTGCGTTTAATACCAGCAGAGGTGCCTGCAGAATACCAGACCACTTGAATGCACCCTCATAGACTCCTTTACTAATGGGCAACTTTCTCTCTCCCCTAGTCCATTGTTCCTTCAATTCTATCGCTCCTGTTTACTGCACGCTACCCTGTACTCTCTGCTTCTACAAGAGCTGCTTTCCCCATTTTCTGACACCTCCAGCTGAACGGAAGTAGGTGGGTAGTAGTGTACTGAACTTTTCTGATTAAATTAATAAGATCAGATTTAAATCTAAAAACACATTTTAGAAATGTTCATGCGTTGGTTAAAACCATTTAAATAAGATATCCAAAGTGGACATCCTATAGGAATATTTTTTCTAGAATTAAGGCAAGTCCACCTAGCAGTCTGGCCCAAGGAGCAACATTAATAAAGTGACCCTGTGCAACCAAAAAGTTCTTGATTCTAAAATAATATAGATTTTCTTTTTTTTCTTTAAAAAAGATCAAATATTAATACTGAGGGTTAGGCAGTTTAACTGTTGCACGTAAATGAAGGCTTCTTCACATCTTCTCATACCACTCTCCCTTAGGAAAGGAATTAAAAACCATTTAGTGTAAACACTGTAAAATTGACAAAGAGGGTAAAATGGAGCAAGCTCTGGGGGGAGCATTGGTTACACTTTACTTGAATCATATTGGGCCACAGGGAAGCCCTTGTTAAAAACACTCTGTCCCAAGTATTATCAATCCATTCTAAATACGGCTTCATTACAAGGAGGGTGTCTGAAGTTTTAAGTAATCCCTGATGGTGGTCTTTAGGATCTCAGTATCATCTTTATGTCAGTGTTTCATAGTTTTGAATGACTTCTTGGCCCAAAAAAGGTCAGATTTAGACATAGCAGTGGGTTTAGATAAATGTTCCAGCCTCCCCAATGTAGACATTTCACTCTTAGCATATTAGAGCCAAGAGATTTTTAAACCTCTGTCACAAGTGAGACAGTCGAGTATGACCTCCCTATTAGAGCCAGCATGCATATTTGCCCAAAATGAATACCACAGTGCAGAGGAGGCAATCTGATACTGTTCTCCATATACTCAACACAAAGCTCTTGGTGTGCAATAGAGGTTGAATAGGCCGGTGGGACTCCCACAAGGCAGTGCAAAACCCTCTTCTCTTCACCCTGAAGGGAAGTGATATTCCAAAAACCCCAGCTACCAGCCCCATATGTAAGAATGGGAAGACATTTACTCTTAAAAACCTTCAACAAAGGGGCCACTAGTTTTCTTCCAATGTGTGAAGCTAAGTTATAAAGGTTACCAGCCGCACTAACAAATCTATGGCAAGCCTTAATCTTACACGGTCCCCATTACCCCCTGGCATCACATACGGAGACCAAATACTGGGAATCCTGAGGAGGAGTAACAGGATAACCCTGGAGATACACACCCTTCATCTTACAAAACTTTGAACCACAAACCATTCCTGAAGCAGGATATTTAAGTCTCCTGAGTAGCACAATGTCATCCTAAGAGAGTAATGCGCAGGAGTCTTTTCCTACAATTCTGGGGGACATCCGCAGGGGTAGCAGAGAGGGGTGTACCCAGCCCGTTAATATATAATGATAATAGAATTGGAACCAAGACACAGCTCTGGCGCACCCTCCTTTCCCAGTTTGAAACCAGCTGTGTGCTCACCATTTGGGCCCAACCTAACAGACGCTGAGAGGTCATATTGCAAGACCTGTAAAAAATCAACAAGCCCTGCATCCACCCCAGGTCAGTCAATATGGACCACAATTTGGATTTTGCCATGCTGTCAAAGCCGCAGGACAGGCCCATGAAGGCCAGGCAAAACCCTGTTTAACTATTATATATTTGCTGATAAGCAAATGCAGTTTTAGGAATTGCTCCGCCGTACCTAGCCCCTCCCGAAATCCGTACTACACCTCCGACAGTGTGTTAGACTTCCTGACCCATGAAGGTCTCCATTTTTAAAAAATTGGAACAATAGTTGTAATGTGCCACGAATCTGGGAGACCAGTTTTAGTAAAGTCATTGAAACAATTACATAACAGTGGGGCCCAGAATTCTGCTAAGTCGTTATACGAGACCATAGGGACCCTGCCTGGTGACTTGTCAGCTGAAGGTTTTCAAATGGCCTCCCAGAATTCTTCTAAAGTAAACCCCATAGTTAAAGGAAAGACTAACCCTGTGTCAGCACTATCCAGAGATATCCCATAGCCATATAAAGGGCTGACGTGATTGACCCAGACCCCTGGGTGGATGGTGGTAGTAACAGAGTTCTTTCTAGCCCTCATAGGGCCAATTTTGTTAGCCACCCTCCAAAAGGCCTGCATTCTTTTTTTCTTCAGGCCAAAATCAGCCTTCCCTAGGAGCCATTTGGATCTCCTTGAGCCTAACAATCAGGGAAGTTTGATACTCAGCTTTAAGCTGTTGGACCTTGGATCTATACCTCGTGTCTCTTTCAGAGCTTTATGGAGTTCTGCCAAAGCCTTTCTACAGGATGGATTGAACCATTTCACCTTAGACTTATCAGATCTGATGGGCTTCATAAGAAACTCACTGACAGTGACCCCCAGTTGTACAAATTGATTTGCCACAGCCTGCTGGTCGTCCAGGGAATAAATATAATTATTCAATATATCCAAGTAGTTAGCACACAGAATTTGCATCATTACCTCTAGATTCACACTTCTCCAAGCCATCCGCAGCCATTTTTATCTTGAACGCTAAGAATGATGTAGGGACACCTTTAGGCTCACTTCCCCCTTCCGGATACTGAATCTCAACTACACAGGGTTGTGGTCACTAAATGGGAAATCCTCTGTTCCGTCCCATGTCACCCCATGTCAGTGATCTGAATACAAAGATATGATAGGTGATTAATTCATAAACACCCTAACATAGGTGGCCTTTGAAGAATAAGAAGAGTCTACTACTTCACAAAAATTAATATTGTCAAGCATATTCATACAATTTAAAAGGAATCTAGTTCTCGGATCCATACATTGGGGCCCACCCCTGGGGTTAGCCCTATCAAAGTTGAATGGCACCTTGTCATTCTACAAAGTTCCCAAATTAAAATACCCGCCAACCTCAATTTGAAACACTGAGTGCAGGTAAGCAAATCCGATGTCAAGGTTAAAAATACAATCTATCAACCTAATAATGTTGAGGCTAGAATCGGGTCCGAAACATCCATTATAAAAAATAAAAAAAACAATGCTCCTACCTTTAGGCCAAGTGAAAAAGGCTTGTACAGAGGGGCTACCAGTACATACCACACTAGTTTTGCACTCCAAGGTTACACGGAAATAAGCCGATAGACCACCCTGTGTCCCACCAGAGGGGAAAGGGATCGCAGACAAATTTCTTCCAAGGACCATATCTCTTGAAAGAATAGGATGACATACTTTTGGGTAAAGTTGACCCAACTTCCACTCCGTTGAGTACCTTCACCTGATGGGTAGGAGAGATAGTGCTGACAAGGTTCCCCTCTACAATATCAAGACCAACATCTTTAACCGGGTAGGGGGTACGAAGGGGATATCTTACAGGGCCCACACCAATGCTGGACTCATCTGCCTGCTGTCCAGGGCCTTGACTAATTTCCTGTGGGGCAGGCACAAGCGTTGTCAACCCATCAGAAAGTTGATCAATATCAGGCAATCCCCCAAGGGTGCATAATGGTTCTGAACGCAAATGTTACATGCTTTTGTTTGAGCTTGTTTGAAGTCATGGGACCTCCCCGGGTATTGCAGCTGATTAGCTAAAGATCTAAAAAAGTAGCCAAGGGGTAGTAAGTTAATGTTGCCAGGATAGTGTTGACCCTGGAAAAAGTCCCAAATTAGACTTCAGCTTGTGCACCTTTCCCACCCAACCCACCCTCCTTGCCATGAGATCTTCATTAAATAACTTGTCCAGACACCACGGGGCATATTATCAAGGGCTGGCGAAAATCGCATTATTAACAAGGACACGCTAGTGCGTGTTTCCTTGATTTAGCTCCCGTTTTTGTCACGACTCGCATCGCATCGATAATGAGATGCAAAGTAGGCGTGGCTGTCAAAACAACACAGGAAAATATCGCTAAGGCAGCTTCGCGATATTAACAATGAGGCGTAGCGATAATCATAATCGCGCTAACTCTGCCTTAACGCAGGAATTTAACGTCTGCTAAATTCCTGACTAAGGCATATCTAACATGGATAATACAACGCTAACTTAGCGATATATTCCAGTGATAGCCGGCGATACTAAAAAGTGTGCTAAGCGCGCTCAGTGATAATTATCGCTGGGCCTTGATAATATGCCCTCACATCTTTTTAGAATAGATTTGTGTATAAGATACTCCGTAGTCTTAGCTTACAATAATCATTGAATAAGCACATCGGCTAGGATGATGACATGAGGACAGGTTGGTGGTGGAAGATCACACCTGGAAGAGGAGCCAGATAACTACCTAGCTCGAATGATTGCTCAATGTGTTCACTTTGCCAGTATTAGTAGGTGGCCCAGCGCAATGCCCTTGCACCTCTCAAGCAAGCGATCGGGGAGGGGCAGCTGAGTTTATATCGCTAGCTCCTATGGTGGTGGGGCATAGTTTTGGTTCTACTTCCCATCCTTCAAAGGGTTCATCTCTTGCACCACACTAGTTGTGGAGTTGACATCAATAAATAGTCTGGCTTGGCTGATGCAATGTCCTGCCTATGAATCAAATTAGACAATTTCACCTCAATGGCCTCCTGGTGATCATACAGCTCTTTCATCTTGGAGGCCAATAGGGCATCTACAACCTTACTCAAGTGGTCCAACTTTCCCTCAAAATGAGGGCCAGAATTATTTGTAGATGCATTTGTCACAGAGCTTGGTTGGTTTAGGTCAGTGCTTAATTTGTAAAATAATTAGTGCGGGACCCTCTTCAGGAGGACACCACAGCTTGCACCATCCATTTCCCATGCCAGCGCTACCAAAGATAGTGCCAACACAACTAACCAGCACACTCTTAACAATTCTAACTATTCATACTAATCCAGGCCCACATAGCTATAAGAATGGCTTGGGAGGCAGGTATTATTAGTCATTGTAAGTATAAATTGAATTTAAAAACAGCTATTTTATGCTCATACCTAAATTATGCAGACAGAGCACCATGTGGTAGGCTCATATGCACTGGCCCGGGCATTTAAGTGCCTGTGCTGAGCACTGGAAACCACTGGCTCAAATTAAGCACTGGTTTAAGGTGGCACCTTGGTTCCGATTGAGTCTGCTTTTCTGTTTAGTCCTTCTAGGCTTAGCAGTTTTAAACTGGAACCAGTGGGGCACTTTTATTGGGGTAGAGCCTGTTCATAACACCAAGGGCCTGCAGCCTTGGGCCCTGGGTATCCTCAACCACTTTGGCTTCCTCTACCTACCATCTGGTTTGGAGGAAGTCATACCAGAGGTGTGAATCATGCGTAACACTTCCTTCAATAGAGACAAGAGAAAGCCTTCTTCCAACATTAAGAATTTCCTTGCTCAGGGCTCCCACTGTCTTTTCAATGTATTCATCAAGTGTGCTGATTTATTTCTTTGCGGAGGCGCCCACTATATTAGAATCCAATTTATGATTCACCATTCCTCCAACCATTCAACGGCGCAGTAAGGCGGGTAAATTGCTTCAAGGTGGCTACACACTCTGTAATGGTCAAGCTAGGTACAGCTGTGGTAAAGTAGGGGCTTACAAGAGTAGAAGTTAGATGGATGCCTTGAACCATAAGCCAGGGGATAACCCACGCTAGCCTTTTCCGGGATCCGACAGAGCAAACAGCCTGCACTTTGACTCATTGGGCACGCTGAGGGAATGCACTTATAACGCTACTTGGAGAAATATCTCAAAATAGGCTTGTTGGTATAGATCACTCCAGTGTGGCACCCATATAAAAGAACATTGGTACCACACAAACAGGCAACAGGAGGTCGGGAGTCCCCCACTCTCACACTCAACTGATGATCCCACCTCTTGGATCAGCACATACGAGACTGACCCAATAGACAAACCACACAAGTAATAGTCAAAACGAGAGTGGAAGTTCGTCCAAATATAGTCAGGTGCTCTTACCACATTGGCAATGGAAATCCCATGATGGAGCTAAGGGGGGGTGGCCCTGCCATGGCTCTTGTTGGCACTGACGGGCACAGGACAGGCCTTTGCTTGGCCTGCCCACATACCACGCCACAGAAGTGGTCAGGTGCTTTTGAAGCACTTGGGAGAAACAAGGTTAGCACCTCTTAAACTGGGCAACATGTACTGTGAGACAGCAAGTCCCATGGATGCAATAGCACTCCCTTGTACATCCCACCTGCACAGGGAATGTCAGGTGCTTTTGAAGTGCGCAGCATTAGAAAAATAGGGTCAGCCCCTCCTCTAATGGGCAACAGGTATTCAGTGACTTTCTGGCACTGACAGGCTCTTTCTGGCGCTTACAGGCGCAGGACGGGCCAGCACCTTGACCCGGGCTTTACCTGGCACGTCCCAAACCACGGAAGCACTTTTGAAGCATGCTGCATGGGGAAAACAGGGTCAGACCCTTCTCTCCTAGGCAACAGGTATTCTGGGACAGTGAGTCCAATGTCCGCAACAACACTCCCCAGTAAGTCACAAGACAAACATGTCCCCACTGCCATATAGTAATTTCCCACTAGGTTGCCACTAGGAAGAAGAATGGGAAGGGGGCTGACCGGACTGGTTGTATGGTCGGGGTTTTGAACTACCAAACGTGGCTTCCCAACCTCAAGCCGGGCCTCAAAAGATATATGTGGAATCCTACCCACTGAAAAGACTGCTTATGGAAAAAAGATCTATTTACAGGATTGAGTGAAAGGATGGAGAATCTTCTTCTCAACGGCAGAATGCTGCACCATATTATTCAGTTTCTCGCCTAAGAACTTAGGACCCAGGAAATTTCTAAACCACCCCTTTCTGATTAGCCTCCAGTTTCCAAGGCTTGAGCCACATAGCCCGATGGCCTTGCACTATGGAACCGGCAGAGAAAGCTGAAGCCCATAAATTACAGAAGGTAGCATCAGACAAAAATAGTGACAGGACCTCCATCTGAGACAAAATTGATGGTTGCTCTTTGTTAGCCTGGATGACATCATAAGGTTTCTTGAAATCCTTCAGCAGAACCTGCGAAGCAAAAGCACCATTAGTACTAGCAGAAACACCAAAGTTTGCTGTGGCATAAGCATGCTTAAAGGCACCTCCCACCTCTTCTGCAGATAAGGAGGAACCAGATGCCATGAGGAAAGGATGGCATTAACTTTTGGGTTGAAAGGAAAAACCTGCTCAAAACTCACCAGGTGATAGTGTTTAGTCAAAAACCAGGGAACATTCTGTTTATCTACCTTTTTCCATTCCTTCAGGTTGATTTTTAACACCCGGGAAATGGCAATTCATCACCACTATACTGAGCATAAAACCTTTCATCAGCAGATGACCTCTGATCGAACACCAGGACTTTCCTTACATGAATCAGCATGCCCTGAAAAGCATTTCCCTGAACATATTTGCCCTTTGGGGAGGTATCCACCTCCTCATCCACCTCAATCCTAGCACATTTTTCATCCACAGCCCGGTCAATCATCTGCTGCAATTGAGCTTTTGAAATCTGGAGGATCTCCTCCTCCTTCATCACCTCAATATTATGGACCTCCTGCGTGCATTTACTACCAACACCACCAGTAGGCTCCATCACAGCAACATATGAAGTAAGTATTCAAACAGCACTACCTCCTATGTATACTAGCTGCCTAGTAACCAAGTCTCACCCAGAATGAGACTTGGCTGCATAAACACTAGCTGTGCAGCCAAACACCCACAGGTCTTCCCAGGAGCGATGCATTGGAAGCCCCTTAGCCCGCCAGAAACCTTGGGAGCCAGGCGACCCGCTTGTGGTGTATAAGAGCAGCTCCCTGCCCCAGCCCAGCACATGGACAAGGAACACACCACGAGCAGAGCACCAAATGCAGGAACCAGTCGCTACCCGCTAAGAAGAAACAGGCAAAATTTCAAGGAGACGGCATTGCGGAAAAGTGCATCCAGTGCACTATATTTCTGA
This sequence comes from Triturus cristatus, assembly GCF_964204655.1. Classification (NCBI taxonomy): domain Eukaryota; kingdom Metazoa; phylum Chordata; class Amphibia; order Caudata; family Salamandridae; genus Triturus; species Triturus cristatus. The sequence goes on from NC_140581.1 coordinate 349,447,639, forward strand.
AATGACCATGTAACAAAATGCGCCCAAGCAAAGAGCGATAATTAACAATAACGTGCATACCAAAAACATTGGTAATAAACTTTAAAATACAATATTTAAATCAGAAAACGTGGCCTTACCTGTCAAAGTGACAGGAACAAAACCAGGAAGAGGGAAGAGAGGGCGTAGCTTTTGTCCATTTCATGCACATAGAAAAAGGACTACGCGGGGTAGGTGCCTGTCCAAGGCAGGATAGCCCTCATGACATTATGACTGGAACAAAGAGGACAATATGAAGGGGTAATTTATTCATTTATTTTATTTTAGGAATTTTATCTAGCTCAAACATGAACCAACAGGGTATCAGAACACTGTACAAATAGCATACAAGTTGTATATACTGGGAGAAATACAGCAAAGAATGCATACAGGGAGAAATATAATACAGAATAAACAGGCCACAATAGACTAGTTGATAATCGTCAGGTCTACAATTGAAGGAAACTATTTAACAGGAGATGTTTTACTTTTCTTTTGAAGCAAGTAATCAAAAGGTTTCACCTGATTCAAGGGGGAAGTGTGTTAATATTTTTGCCTAGACCAGAGAATGAAGTGGTACGTTTTCTTCTTGTTAAACTTCTGTATTTTTCAGCAGTGGAGAGTTAGCCTTTCTTAGGGTATGGCTACCCCCAGAAAGTTTGAGTTTATTGGCCAGGTAGATGGGTGTATTACAGTGTAGGGCCTTGTATACCATACAGGCTATCTTCAGCTGTATCTTTGCTTCAAATGGGTGCCAGTTTAGATGTTTTAAGTCTGGTGTAATATGGTTGAATCTTCTGGATCCTAGAGGCAGAGTTCAAAATGGCCCTTAGAGATGGCAGTATTGCTTTGGGTAATCCTGTGAGAGTAGCACTCTCGTAATCTAATCAGGAGATTATTTGGAATGGTACTGCTAACTGGAAGTCATCAGGGGCAAGAGGGACTTAATATTCCTTAATGTGTTTAGTTAGAAATTGTGTCCCTTGGTGACAGCACTGATGTGATCTTGCAGGTTTCATTATTTGTCCACCATTATACCAAGTGATCTGGTAGAGTCAATATTATGAGGTGAGGTTGAGAGGAATACGTTGGCTGAGCCATTCTTCTATAGGGGAAGAGTGATTATAGGGGCAATCAAGAGGAATTCAGTTATAAGTGTTTTGAGCATAAGGTGATTGTGGGTTAACCAATGTTTAGTTTTCAAAACGTGAAATTGAGAGTTTTGATATCTTCTGGTGAGGAAATTTTCATCGATGATTGAGTATCATCATAAATGATCCTAGGTGTATGCACAAAAGCTGCACCTGGCTAAGGCCTCTAGGTGTCTTTCTAGGTATCATGTGACTTCCCGAGTGAGATCCTGCTATTCCTGTGTGAGGAGCTTTTCATAGTAGAGAACTCCATAAAGGGGGATTAGGATCCCCTGACAAATGCACACTTTTGTTCTCTGAGGGGAAATATGTTTTACCTCTGGAGTCCTACATGATCATTCTTGCTCTGCACCCTCCAAAGTCTGGCATTAGTAACTTCTCTCTTATTGTATTGCTTAATTGCCTTGATTTCCTGGTGTTAGTCATTATTTTGTTGATTTTCAAATATCTGTGGTTTATGTTCCATAAACATTATCTCCTACACTTTTATAGTAGTATGCGAAAAGGACAAATTGAAAGTCCAGGTTTATCTTTTACTGTGGGCATTTCTTCCTGCTAACTTTCTCTTTCCAGTTTCGGGGGCCATCTTTGGTGTATAGTACACATTTATAGTTGTGGGTTAGTGTTTTTCCTCATGTTAATTCTTTCTTGCTTCCTTGACACTATAAAATAATGTGTGCTATTCATTCTTGAACATGCGACATGTTCAGAGAAAATTGTTATTTTATCACTGAATTCCCTTGATTTCATTGCTTATTTTGGCTCCTACATTTTGTTTTCAGCAGCCGGTGGTCAAAGATACAAATTTCTTAGTTAGATTAGCCAGGATTTATTTACCTACCCTTCTCTGTATGGGGCATCATCCATCTTGAATGTACTACCCACATTCATTTTTGCCTTTTGCTTGCCATTCATTCATATTCTGGCTCCCAAGACACTTTTAAATTATGAACACTGCATGTCCTTGAAAGTCTGGCATAAGTGTCACTTAATTTCTTTAGATAACGTTTTCATTTTTAAAATCTATATTTTGCTTGCTATAAACTAACTACCATGCTATATTTTGAGCAACTGACATGAACAGAGGAAAATTCTAGAGTCAGCTTAATCAGTAATGTTTCTTATCTCTCCATTGTCCCATTCCCTATTGGCAGCAATGTTGGGCATACTACACAATGTAGTAACTATACTGATATTGATCTCAGAAACTCAGAAGATGCTCCATGGTAGCAGTGGAGGACAAGGAGCGGGTTGTGTTGATGCACAACATGTGGTCGAAGGGCGTACCTGGTGTACTTCTGAGAACTTGCACTGCCTGAGGCGCGTCAATGATTGCCTGCTTGTGGACTCTTGGATGGTGTTTTTATAGACTAGGTGGAGCACCAGGTGTTCAGAGAGGCAGTGAATTTGTGGAGTGTAACGCTAGTCAAAGGTTGTCAAACTGAGCCGTTTTCCTTGCCCATCTGCTGAACACCATGAATTCCAGAAAGGCGACATAGCTAAGGTTTATATACTAGTACTATCCAAGATGGTGGATTGTCAAAGATGATGGCGAGTGAAAGAAGGATCCCAGTCCAAGATTTAAGAGTCAGTTCCTGTTAGCATCATCTATAAAGAGCCCGTTTCAATTGCCTGATGCATTGCAATACATTTGTTCACTATTTTTCATTGTGTTCATCACACCTTGTTTCCATTTTGGTCTCAATTTTTACTCCTGCTTTTTCTACGATTACTTCTGGAGTTCTTTTCCGAAAGTTTGCTTGGTTCTTTGTTCTCTCCCTGTTGCCAAGAAGAGTTTGGTGCTTTCCCGTTCAATTCAATTCAATTAAATTCAATCTTCATCTTCAGCTAAGAGCTACAAGATAGGCAAGATTTTTTTTTCCGATTTGTGGATTTTTAATCCTAATTGCGGCACTCTTAAGGATAAACTTGACAATTTTACATATACTGTTCTGTGTAGGATGGCACTGTTGCTACTGGAAGAAGTTGCAGTTTCCTCAGGTGAAGAAGAAGGTGACTAAACAGATCTTTACCGATCTTTCCAACGTCCTGTCCTTAAATGAATGAATGAAGAGCTATTTGTAAAATGCACAGCTGCTTCGCAGAGAAGAGCCTGGCACTCATACAAGTGAGCAAATAGGACAGAAATGATAGAAGGCATCCCTAAAAAGATGAGTTTTCAAACCAGATTTGAAAGCCTGTTCAGAATCAAGTAGTCTCAGTGCCTTCGGCAGCAAATTCCTCAGTTTAGCTACCATGAAAGAAGGATCTTTGGGATGCACAGCCTTCCTTGATTTGAAGCAAAGAACCCTTATGGGGGTGTAAAACATAAATCTTCGGTGAAAGAACAGAGGCTAGTCAAGGTATAGAGCTTTAAAAACTATTAACATGGCCTTTAATTTTCATTCTGTAATTGACCAGAAGCCAATGCAACTGCTTGAGGATTTTCTGAGTGGAATAATGCTTAGGGCAGTTCAGACTCAGGAGGGATGTAGCATTTTGTACAAGCTGAAGCTTGTTCTAAAGCCCAGCTGCAGGACCTAAATAAAGAACTTAAACATAGTCCAACCTAAAAGTGATGGAGGTATGCACTACTACTTTCCAGGTGTATTTAGGTAGTAGATTTGTAAGCTTTTTAACAGGTGGCTGTAATAGCCCTTGTCTGAGGTTTAAAAGATAAATATTTGTTAAATATTATTACTCAGACAGATTTCTTTTTTCTGGTTTGGCAAGGGGTGGTTGTTGGTAATTGGGTTACTGATTGTGGGGGGGAAACCCTACCCAAACAGCAACCACTAGTTCTGCTGGGTGAAGTCCCAAGTGAACCCCAAATTAACCTCTGCCTAACTCTCGGATAGCTTGGCACAAGCAGTCAGGATTCATTTAAAAGCAAATTGTAAAGTATTTATGCAGCATTTCAAGCTGCAGTAAAGTAAAAATACCTCACAGGAAAACTCCCACACTAATATAGAACAACAAAGTAGAATTTAATATATATACTTTTTTTAACAAAAATGACAAAAATCCAATTAGTAGATCCGGGAATATGCAATTTTAAAGATTTCTGTGAAAATGGTGCCTGAAAGCACAAAGCGTCAACTGTGGTTATCTGGTTGCGCCAGACAGGAAAAATGTCACAAGTTCAGGCTGACCATGATAGAGTGCGGGCAACATACAGGAACCAGGTTAGGCCTGCTGATTAAAACAAAGAACCCTAAATCCTGGTTGCAGAGCATTGTGAACTCCCACATCGAGGATGCGTTGCGCAGGGCTGCAATGCAGAGTTCTACATCGTCGTCAAGGATTCCATCGACGAGGGGCTTGAAATGCGAAGTCAGGCATCAAGAATGCTTCACACATAGGTCGTTCCAAAGAAGCTGTGGGGGCTGCGATGCAAAGTCCTGCGTCATTTTCAAGGATCTTGTCGAGCAGCAGCAGCTTCAATTAGGCTGAGATGTGAGGTCCTGTATCAGGGATGCACTGCACAACAGTGGTCCCAATGCGCCTGCCAGGAGATGCATCATGTTGCGTCGGTTCTGCTCAAAGGACCACAGCTGGGAGGACAGAGCACATTTATGTCAAAAGCTGGAGTGCCACCACTTTGGGGGCAAGACTCACACCAGACTGACACCAGGTGCTAGGTCCAAGGTGGTTGGATCCTTTTCTGTCTCTGAGGCTATGGTCAGGAGGCAAGCCAGCTAGTCCTTGAAGTCACTCTGGTTATCCTGGGATTAATCTTCAAGTCCAGTCTTTCTTACTCAGGCAGCAGGGAAGCAGTGGGGGCAGAGTACCAGTCCTTCTTGTCGAGCAGCACAGCAAGCCTTCTGAGTCTTCCACAGGCCCCAGAGGTATACTGAAAAGTTAGATACGAGGTCCACCATTTATACCTGGTGTCCATTTTGATGTAGGAGAAGGTTCTGGAGGTTTGCACCCTCAGAGGTGTTTGGAATTTCCTGCCGCCCTGTCCCATGCTTATCTGGGATCACAAAGGGCAAGTGTCAAACACTTTGTGATTGTGCTCAGGCAGAGCCTCTGTGACGTGCAAGTGTCGCTGTTGACAGCCGCCTAATAAGTCAGCGATGGACCATCCTTCTAACACCTATTCCCCTTTGTCTGACAGTTTGGGAGCAACACAAAAAGGCCAACTGCCGCTACACCTAGATATGTGACCCAGGATACCAGCTTCATTCACCCAAAAAATGGCAACTTTCTGAAAGTGGCATTTTCAGTATTGTGACTTAAAATCCGACTTTACCATTGTAGAGGGTTTTCATTTACAATTCTTTAGACACCAAACTTGACTTTCCTATCTACTCCCGATTGAAATTCATTACTTGAGAATAATAAGTTAACCTGATGTTATCTTATGGTAGAGGCAGGTCTTGCAGTAGGGCAAAACATGTTTAAGAGTTTTTTACTACCATTTGAAAAGGTTAACTTAAGTTTTGACAGGGTCCCAGAAAGCTTTTGGGCAAAAAGTTAATCTCTGGTCGAGTACTATTGTTAGGTGATTTTGCAGTGGTGTATTAGATACATTGATTGTTAAGTGCTGGAGGTGTTCTCTTGTTCCTTTCTCCTTCTGCCTCTTGTTGTTACTCCTGAGGGAGTTGGTTAGTTTCATTTTGCTTGTGATGTATCTGTGCATGTTTTTGTATCCATGGTGTTTATATCCCTTATACATAATGAGTAAACATTTTACTTCCTCAAAGAAATCCACCTTTGGTTTAGAAGTAGAAGTGTGAATATCACTAGCTGGTGAGTCTAGATCCGAACTGGGTTCTGTGGAAATCCTAGTGGGGTCTGGTTCTTTTGAGGTCCCAGTTATAATATTGTTGTATTGTTCGGCAAGTGTGTACACTTCCCTGTTGGTAATCCAATCTAATTGATCCTTGTGAAACTTTCTTTTTTTCCATTCAAGATATCTTTCTCCATCATTTCTACCTGAGGTAACCTATTTCAAGATGGCCATTCACAGGATTTTCTAACCTTATATCAGCACCTTGACTTCCATAGAGGCCAGTTCCTCTGCTATACAGTAATCAGTTCTGCCCTTCAGGGACAGTGGGGTACCCCTAGCCTATTACTCATCGACTGGTTCACAACCGTCAGACATGGGAGAGGCCGCTAACATATACCATGGTTTACCAGTGCCCCAGTCATCTAGTTCCAAACTCACCTCCTTACGTTGAGAGACTCCTGAGAGAAAGAATTCAATAGGGTGCCTCATGACAAAGAGTGGGCAAGGGCTCTGGAATATTTTCTAAAGATTTCCTTAAATATCTGTCTACACGTATCCAATTCTATGTTCTGCATAGAGCTTACTTTCCCATCAAGTGTCTACACAGACTTTCCCCTGGAGTCTCTAATAGATGCCCCAGAAGCGACTCGCTGGTGGCAGATCCCACACATGATTTGGGACTGTTCCTGTTTATTTTGTACTGGGGGAAGTGTTGGTAAAAAGAGTGTCACTCACTCACTTGCAATGGGTGGCTTTGTGGGTATCTACAAATGTTCTAAAGAACTGAAGGTGGCCATTCAATTTAATGACCTAGCTTTGATCATCCTTAAGTAAACGATCACAAAATATTGGAAAAGTCACCAACCTCCTCTTGTGGTGGCCTGTCATAGGTCCCTGATGCCTGGGCCAGAGTAAAATCTGTCGTACCCCACAGTAAAGAGTTTAAGGGCATGCAATGCATCCAATTTCTCACACATAGGATGACCTTTTCGGCAGATTCTTGATGACCCAGCCCAAAGTTGCCATGTCCCCATAAACCTGCCCTATCACCTGTGGGGTTTTTCCCTCCCCCGATGAAAAGGTACCCTCCTCTGCTTCACATTAGTCCTGTTTTGTCAAAGTTGTTAGCAGTTTTCGTTGGGCAGACTTCTCATTACCCCTATGAGGTACCATAAGATTTTTGGACATCTCCCCTCTCTTATTTGGGGTTTCTCGCCTCATATGCCGCTTACCATACCTTGCCAACAGATTCACACACCCAGTTCCCCAGTACCACACAAACTATTGTAGATATCTCTTTGGTTCATCAGGCTCTCCCTACCCTTCTCTGCTCCAAGGTGCCCTTCCCAGTTCACCACAATCTTCTTCAGGTTTCTCACTCTTCACTAGATTGATATAACGTTTTTAACTGAGTTTTATTTTTGCTACCTATTGAATCTAGCACAATGTATGGTTATTATCATTACAACCTGATATATCTGTTTTATTGCATAACACCAATAGAAACATCTATGGTGTTAATGATGCACAGATTCAGAATGGGTCCATAAATAGTTTTTTTCTGAAATTACGCTGCCTCCAGTGCATATATAAACTCAAAAATTCTATGAGTTACTGAATTAGATTTTGAAAGGGCAGCCTAGAAACATCAAGAGGCAGGTGCTACTTTGTGCCCTACTAAGCATAATTTGAGCAAACAGGTTCCTGGACCTGTTCTGAGCCTGTACACCAAAGTAGAACATGTTGATAATGCAGCCTCAGGATCAGCAAGTTTAACTTCCATTGCTTCTGCGCGCATGTCATAAAGAGGCCTGGAACTTACACTGCCTGAAATAAGATTGACAATCAGCAAAATTACCTGTACAAACCATTGGCACCTTATTTAACGGAAGCACATTGAGCTGTGTCTGTTCTTTCGCCCAAGATGGAAAATGCTGCGAAGAACATAAAGGTAAAGTGCTTTGGGTACTCTCACACAAGCCATGTGCGAGCATACACCCAGCAATGCTTTCAAATGAACAAACACACACATGCATGGCAAAAATAAATGCTGATCAATCGTCACGCTGCCTTTTAAATAAACACAGAACCCCCATAGGGATAGCCCAACAATATAAAAGAAACTTCACAGTTTGAACTGCACAGGCAAACAACCCATCATGCATGCATCATGCAAGTCAGATAGGGGCATATTATCAAGCACTGCATTAAAATTATTGCTGCTTTAGCAGCAGAAAACTGTCGCTAAAGCGGCGATAATGGGCTTGATAATATGCCGCAGAGAATTCCAATAGAAGCCCATGTTGACACCAGAACATGGGCTTCTATTGGAATTCTCAAGGGCATATTATCAAGCCCATTATCGCCGCTTTAGCAGCAGTTTTCTGCCGCTAAAGCGGCGATAATTTTAACCCCGTTTCTTGATAATATGCCCCGAAGTTCCTTTACTAACGCAGCTGCTTCTTTATGCTGCAGCACACTTTCCTGTTACCAAAGACCACCTAGAGACTAGTGTGCATATTCACTATCAAGCTGACCTTCAACTCTGATCATGTAGCACCAAATTAGATCCAGATCAGATAATAAAACTATGGGGCATATCAACAAGGGCCTTATCTCTAGAAGCCAAAAAAGCAGAGATAAAGCTATCGCCCTATTTACAAGTGGGTGCTAACATGCATTAGTGCATGTTAGCACCCGTTTTCCCGACCCCTCGCTTTGCATCTCTAATGAGATGCAAAGTGGGCGTCACTGGGCAGTACTGCATGTAAATTATCGCTAATGTGCACATCGCGATATTTACAAGGAGGCCCACACATTTTAGCAGACGTTATTTTTTGGTGAAAAACGGTTTTCTCCAAAAACTAACGTCTGCTAAAATGGTGACTTATGTATACTTAACATTGGGGGTGGATTATGCTGATACGACCACAGGGTCGTATCAGCAAGGTTATCGCTGTTTTCCATGGAACATCGCTGGAATAATTATCGCCATTGCGCTATGCGTTGTTAATACAGCGCTAGCATGGCGATAATTTCCAGTGATAGCGGCCGAAAACAAATGTCACGCTAAGCGCGGCCAGCAGTAATTATCGCTGCTGCTTGATAATATAATATATAATAATAAATGTCAACCTTTGTCATTTTTCTGAGGAATAGAGCAGCACGACGTTGTCTTAAATGTTCACCATTATTTTCTTTATTGGCTGCAGTCATATCTAAAAGAGGGTTCAACCTATTAGCATCCATTTACATTCTGGAAATGGGTGGCTCAGCTTGCCTGAAAAAGGAGTTTCAGTGCTGAAACATGACGCCAGCGACGTCTCATCTGTGAAGTATCTGACTTTGTTTGCCATCCCCCGGCTGCTTAAATAGTTATGCTTAGGACCCAGCATTGTCCGCAATGCACAGTTCATGTGTGCAATTGCCTCCTGTCCTTTCTCCAAGTATAAGAGTGCTTGCAGTGAAGAGTGCGCGTTTCTGGTTCTTGAGTTTCCATCCCTCAAATCAGTAGAGCAGCTCTTTTCACATTACCAGGGGCAGTCTTGTTGACTGTCGATCCAAATCCCCTTGAAGAAAACTAATGATTGGAACGCACCTGGTATTAATTTACAATCAGTTTCTGTTTTTAAGTGACCTTATCCCACCTGAAAAACAGCAGGCCAGTCTAATAGCACTTCCAGCCTTAAAGCTAAGACTTTTACTCGTCTTTTATCATTCAACATATTTTAAATTGAACTGTCAAGATTTTGTTATTAGAATTATCAACTTTATCTCATTATGTGAATGTGTATTTATCTCGTACACCTTTTATTGCAATGATTTAAGTAAGCTCGAAATTGTTTAAATAAACCTGGTGGCATGGTAAAGTGTAGGGAAATATTAGAAATTACTTCACTCAAAAGTACATATTAAACATACTTTTATGGTAAATACTAATGTAAATGTATTTCCCATATTTACTTTAAATGTACACCAAAACGGAAGCAAATGCTGCAGCACTATTAAAATAATTTGGAATTAAAGCTTAAATTAATGGAAATACATTAATTTAACATTCTTTTTCTAAAGTTTAAATTAAAAAATAGATTCCCACCTGAAGAAAAAAATATTTGTAATGTCATTCATAATTATTAAAAGTGACATATACAATTAATCAAAATGAACGCAATTATTTTAATACAATTGAATGTTACATTGTGTTTTACATTAAAATAGGCTATTAAATATTGTATTATTAAACATTTTAAATAATGTAATATAATTTAGCATTAATTTATTGGAGGATGTGGCAGTTCTACTAGTTGGCCATGTGTAGTGCTAGACTTACTACAAAAGTGTAAATTAATGCAAAAGTGCAGTTCGTGCATAGCACTTTGTAGAAAGATTTGTAGTACTACCTTTCAACTATAAAACTTACTACAAAGTAACGTTTGTGAATCAGGCACACATTCTCTAATGTTACATGTACTTATGCTCGTAATCAAGCATGTTCTGCATGTAACATATACCATTAGTATGCAACTCATGACACACCCGAAGGCTTTGAGAAATAGTAGGAAAGGAGGGGGAAGCTACTCGAATGTCACTTCTGCATATTCTGCAGTGATTCCGCTATCCAATGTTAATCCTTATCTCTTTTCCTCCATGATAAAGTCAATATAATAAGATGTTCCTTTATTCAACCTTTGACCTGCACCTCTACAAAAGTGAAAAGCTCATGCTTCAGTCTGCCAAGCAAACTATTAATTGATTTCCCTTTGCTTACTGTAGCCAAAACCTATGCCTTTGTGACCCACTTGACACATACTCTTTCTGTGATTCATAGAACTGCATCCACATATCATGTCATCGTCAGAACCTACGGACTCAACATTGTGTCATACGCAGCGGACACCCAACTCATCCTCTCCCTATCCAACAAACCCAACACCGCCAGGCACAGCTTTAAAGAAGGCATGGAAGCCATTGCCAAATGGATGAAGAATAGATGCCTACAACTACACACCAACAAGACACAAGTACTCATCATGGGCCCAAACACCGATGCCTGGAATGACATCTGGTGGCCCCCCGTCCTCAGAAAACCACCCACCCCCACGGACCACGCACCCAACCTGGGAATCATCCTGGACTCCGAGCTAAAAATGGACCGCCAGATCAACTCAGTCTCGGCCTCCTGCTACCACACCCTCTGCCTCCTACGTAAGACCTTCAAATGGATCTCCCTCGAACAAAGAAAGACTGTCACTCACACCCTGGTCACCAGCAGACTCGACTACGGCAATGCACTTTACACCGGAATAAACAAAAACCTCACCGCAAGCTACAGAACATCCAGAACACACCCGCAAGACTGGTCCTTAACCTGCCAAAACACTGCCACATCTCCCAGCACCTGCACACACTCCACTGGCTCCCAATCGCGGCAAGAGTCACCTTCAAGATGCTCACCCATGCACACAAAGCCCTCCACGACACCCCAAAGGACCCTATGATCAGCCCAGCTCTCCTATGCTGGGGTCCCACGCACCAGAAAAATAAAGATCGGGAGGCCACTCCTTCTCCTACCTCGCGGCCAAAGCCTGGAACACCCTTCCGCTCCACCTCAGACAGACAACATTGCTTCCCATCTCCGTAAGAAACCTCAAAACCTGGCTCTTCAACTGACCCCCTCCTTGATGTACTGGAACCTGAACCCCCAGCGCCTTGAGACCCATACAGGTGAGTAGTCGCGTTTAACAAACGCCTGATTGATTGATATTAAATATGTGTAACTTAGACATGTCTGAGGCCATTGTCACAGATGATTGCAAAAAGCCCTGGGTGTGTAATTGTTAAATAAGACATCTTCCGACCCCTATGCTATGTTCTTTGCCAATATTTGTCCTATGTCAAGCCTCCGTTTCCTTATAAAACTCTTGGAAAAGCATATCAACACCTGCTAGGCATTCCATGTCAATGCACTGTCTGTTCAAGACCCTGCCAAATCAGACTTTTAGCCCATTCTTTGCATCAAATATGCATTACTCTTTGCTGCAGAGGAGCTCAGCATGGTGTTAGACAGACTGGTTGTGCTGCCTTGATCCTCCTTTATCTGTCCTTGGCTTCTGATATGGTGCCTCATTCCAATTTTCTGGCCCATCGCAACACTTTGTGCATACAAATAAGAGCTCTGGCCTAGCTTCCTGCATTTCTCACTCATAATTTTTAAACAGTTCATCTCTCACATTTCGTTCTGTTTTTCACACTGTATCCTCTGGACTGCCACAGGGCTCTTCTCTTAGCCCTACTCTATTCAATATCTACATAACAGCCTTGGTCAAATTATCCAGTCCTGTTGTGTTTCAACAATGTCATATGCAAATGCCACTAAGCTAGACTTATGACTAGATGGTGAATGTTTTCTCTCAACATGAGCTCTGCTCTTTTTTTTCTGAAGCCACCAAGTGAATAGATCACAACCTATCGTAAGCTTAACTCTGAAACAAACTGAGAAACTTATTGTGGGAGGCCCAATGTTTATATGGTCTCTAGAGTGGTGGCCTTCAAGTATGTTCTCCCTCCGTAATCCCCGCGAATCTGTCAAAAATCTGTGATTTCATTTTGACTGAGCCTTGTCTTCCTCTTTAGAAGTCAAACGAGTGCCTCCAACTCTTTTTATTGGATTTGTGTTTCATCTTCTGACTTCCAGAAAATGCATTCTTGGAGTAATTTTAATTATGCCTGTGTAATCAGAGTAATTTGTGTACTTCTGCTGTGCTCTTTGACTTGGAATTAGCAATGATTATACACTTACACCCCAACCAAAGAAACAATGATGTAAGTGAGTGTAAGCAGCGACTTGCACTGCTGTTCATACTGTTGTACATTTAACATGATTTTCTTAGTGTAAAGTGTTGTCTCACGTCCAAAATAGCGCCAAATGCCAGGAATAAGATGAAGAAAAATCGCGCTGCTATTTATGCTGTGTTCATTTAGCTCAATTTCTTAGTGCACAATGTATCCTCTGGCCCATTTTGGATATGAGTGGTAATTTTTGCTCTAAGAAAATAGTGCTAAATGCTAAATTACTCCTATTAGTACTGCTACAGAAAATTATGTGAGTTAAGCCCACCCATAATTCTTTCTAGTGTGGACTAGGGGAATTTATTTGTATTTGGGCCTACCTCTTTACCTCATCAGTCAGCTTCAGATTATCCAGAATATGTGGATTCTCCTCCTCTTTTGCCTCCCTTGTTCCTACTCTGTTTCTTCTTCTCTGAAAAACTCTAGTAGCTCCTACTAAATAAGCACATTGCATTTAAGGTCATTTGTTTTTGTCATCCTTACATGGCATCTGCCCTACCTACATTTAACAGAAACTTAAGAGTTATATCCTAGAATGCCGCCTATGGCAACAGAACTTTTCTTAGACCACAAGATCCGTAAGCGCAAAGTAGAAGGACCAGGTATTAGACATAGGGAAATATTCATTGACAATGCTGGTGAAGTACTGAGGTATCAAGTTGCAGAGAGATTTCATCCAAATAACTCAAGGTGTTCATCCGGATGTTGGACCAGCAAGAGGTTGATGCAAGGGCTCCACCAGACCAGGTTCCATCAGTAACTGCCAGCCATTACATTTAGGTGGAAAAGCTGTTCCTGTAAAAGCAGAGCTCTTAGTCACAGCTGCAATATTGTTCACATTTATCATTAATTCATTATTTCCTTTCACTGACTTGGACTTCTATTACAGAGACTCAAGTTCACATGGATATTTAATCTCTGGTGGGGTGTGTATGTATTGAGCAGGATAGGGCAATTTGAGATCATCCAGGGTAACACATGGTAAGTTATTTTCATGTTTTGTAAAATGCCATGCAGATTAACTTTTCTTCAAAGCGACCGAGATCGTGGTTATTGCCTCCTTTGAGCCCGCGGGCACATTAGAGCAAAGCCAGCAGTTCAAGGAATTAAGATCCTTTCAATAATGATCATGGATCTGTTAAGCACATTTTCCTAACTCCAAGATGCAGGAACAGTTGAGTAAAATGTATGTAAGTTAGCAAAGTAAAGGCTTGTCAGAATTAGTTGCAGTAGCTAATCATTGTTTAGCAATCCAGGAGAGAAAGAAATAATAAACTTATGGGATGGGTCAAGCGAGGGAACTTCTTCAGTTTCAACTGTGACTCATTAGGCCACTGTAGGAGGGACTCCCCAATTTCCCCCAGGTGTCATATGAGCAACATGAAACGTAAAGTTTTCTGTCTCCTCATACTACACAGTGGCCGATGCCTCCAATGATCGTCCAAAAGAAACTAACTGCTCCATGCACACCTTAATACCCGTAAATCAAAAGAGGTCATAATCCAATGTCTGATTAAAGGTAGGCCCTCTTCCTGTCTTATTGATACTCATACAAGCCGATCAGCAGTATTGGCTTCTAATTTAATTGGTCAAAACAGTTGATATAGTTGGCATTAGTAACCAGAGCATACCTCTCAAACAATCAATCAAGTTTATTTGTTAGGCGTTCGACTACTTCAGCAGAAGCATCCTGGCACTCAAAGCAGAGACTGGAAATGTGCCAGGTCATCAAGTACTAATCTTTTAAAAAGCCTGGTTTTAAGCTCTTTTTTAAAGCTATCAACTGACTGAGCCATGTGAAATGTAAGCAGTAACATGTTCCAAAAGCTTTGCAGTCAGTACAGTGAATGAGCTGCCTCCGCACCGGACCTTGGAATATCTGGGGATTCAAATTAGCCAGAGGTTACTGAACCTCAGCATTCTCTCTTGGTTGCACATTCTGAGTCTGGTCCTTGGGTAGAAAGAGCCCTTGCCTTTGAGGGCTATGAAGGCCAAGGCCTGACAATCAGTAGCTGCCCATGGAGGGAGTTCCGCGGGGCGGTGAGGCGGGGCGGGGGAGGGGCAGGGTGGGGTTACGGCCGACTGGAGTAATGTAAAGAAATAAATATATAAAATGAATTTCATTGCGCTCGCTGAAACGCATAGTTTACTACCCCCCATCCTGCACCTCCCCGCCCTGACTCACTGCCCAGTGGCACTCCCTCCACGGGCCACTACTGCTGACAATGTTACTTGCAATGTCACTGCATCCTTTGTTCCTTGAAATAACAAGAAAGCTTTCCTGCAACGTATGCCATCCTCTGCTCCTTTTTCTAGAGAAGATATTTTTGTGTGATTTGTACTGCGTATTGTACTCCTTATGTTGTTTATTTCAATGTTTCTGTTGAAAATGAAAATGTTTCTTTGGCTTTTTAAGTGAATGCTGTTCCTCTAACAGAAGTGGAGCTGCAAACGCTTGAGAGGTTTATCTGCTATGTTAGAACAGGTTCTCTCTTCCCTGTTGGCAAATTTTGCTAGCATAGTAGTATGAAGTAGTAGAACCACAGGAAGAAGCTCTACTGTATGCTCTAATATATTCTTCGATGTTAAATTGAAGAAGGAATCCAGCCTTTTATATCTACATCATTATATAAGGGATAAAGTACCCCCTGTCGTATATTATAAGGATACTGCAAGTATGAGGATACTGCAAGTCACAGATGAAATCACCAACCATGTAGAGTAATGAGGCTGAAGGCCAAGTATCTTTATAAGGTTCTGAAACACTGAGATGGATTACAATATCCTTATCAAGTACGGCAGGGAGTACTTTATCGTATATAAAGCATCATCTTTCCCACAAACCACTTAAAACCTTGGGACATAGCTTTTTTATTCGAAAGAGATAGCATGTTTGCAAACATGAAGAATAAAGTAGAAACTCTAGTGCAAAATTAAAAACATCAAAAACCTGTTAGATATTTGTTGAAAAAAGATATTCACTACAGTTCAATACAAGTCAGTTAAAAAAAACTGCTATAGTTCGGAATTTGTAGAAACATTCAGAAAGATTGCAACTTTTCTATAATTATCTAAATGATGTAAAAAAGTAGAAATGCTCCTTCTGCTGGTCACTGTAAGCTCGAAAAATAGAGCAGAATAAAGAAAAGCCAATTTCATTTTCTTTTCTTTAAACAGCCGTTTCATAATCTGACCTGCCTTTCATGTTGGCTGCTGGCTCTGGCAGCAGACATTTTGACACAAAAAGCAACTATATCAACTTATTATAGTTCATTTCTTACATCTTTTCTTTGCAATTGGTGTGTCAAAAGTGTCCGATTATAAAAGAAAAGAAATTGAGACAGGCGCTTATACTGGGATAGCAGAATCCCATGTATTATATCAAGATATCCCTATCACCACCTTTAGCATCCACAACACTTCTCTTTTACGAATCCAAAAGCCTGGGGTGGACAAGTCCCACTTTGGTAAGTGTCTAATGCGGTTTTATATAAATATTGGTCACAGTAGACAGGTTTGTGCAGTAAATGCCTAGTTCAAGCATACATTTCTGCTCTCAATAAAGAGTCCTGCCAGTATATCACGGGACTTCTATTGCAAATGATATTCCCTCATGTGAAATGTAGGTAATAATCCTGACATTTTATGAAATCTCTTTGAAAAAGATTACGTGATTTTGAACTGCCATATTGTGGACCTGACCAAGATCTTCAAGTCCTGTCAGCTACTCACATTTCAGACCTGGGCAATGTAGAGTTGGCTCACCCCAGCAGGGTGCTCTCTCTATTCCATTTATCTATTTGGGTTTTACATGTTGTTTTGCAGTTTTTAAGAGCACCATAGAGTTCTGAACATTTGAGGTAATAAGAGTCTAACTGAATGAAAACCATGATCCCGATTCAATATTCTTTGCTCACCACCATCTCAATCTTGCGTACTACACTGAGTTTACCAAGCCTTTATCTGATTTTAGTTTTCAGGAATTTACTAAAAGGGGTGTGGTAAGTTCTGCTCTCAAAATAGGAGTCAAATTAGTTCAGAGTTTGGGGCCGTGGAGTCACAGTGATTTGCCAGTGTATTGCTCTTAACTGAATGTGCATAATGGTGTGTTGGGACCCATGTTTTAAAGATGCCTGCCTCCTTTGTCCCAGAATGCCCTGTGGATGGTACAGTGCATTGTTATTGCTATCCTTCACTCTACTGGAAGCTAGTGAAGTGCTTTCAAAGCTAGTTTACCGAGGCTGAGGCATACTTTGGCTTCCACGTTTTCAAACCTTTGTAGTCCGTCAATGAGCGTTCTAGGGAGCCATGTGCAGATTACAGTCCAGCATCTCTATTTATTAGGTCAGCTCTAGTAGTTTTTTTTATTGGTTTGCAGTAATGGGCATACTTTTCAAACTATACAAAGTTGTGGGTTCATGACTCTGACTGCTGCATTGATTTGTGATGGGAATGACCAATCTGTGTCACAAATGATCCACATCCTTCCAGCTTTTTCTGCTTCATACTTGGGTGTGGGGAGACTTGTGAGCTCTTCAAACAGAAGCTCCAAAAGTCAATAGCTCGAACTACGAGGATCTCAGTTTCTGCTTCTTTTAGATCAGTAAAGTTGTCCTACATTCAAAAGAATATGTGATAAATACATTCAGTAATGTTCATTAGGTTTAATGGTTTGTTGTTTTGATCCTCAAGAATGTAGGTATTGTTGACGTACCTTTGAAATTTGACTGGGCAGTCTCTAGTATTTGACCCCCTAGAACCCCATACATGTTAAATAAAAGGGGTGAGAGAGAGAGGACCCTTGTGGAAGGCAATGTCATATTTTGAGTTGAAAACTCAACTTGGACAATATGCACTTACTGACAGCAGTTGAAGAGGAAGTCATGGATCGACTTTATATCCATGCTGGACATCTCAGTTCATACTTTGAGGCTATTCAGTAGGATTCCATGATATACTATGCAATAGGCTATTGAGAGCCCTGACAGTATCTAAATAGAGTCCTAACCTTTATCTAGGCTGATATTCTCTAAAACAGATTTTGTGCCTTGCATAGTTCAGAAGACTGGTTGTAGGTCATGCAGAAATGTGGTTTTGTTTCATATAGTATGCAGCCTGCTTATTAGCTTCTTCTTTTGCTGGGAAGAAATCGGCTGGTAATGTGAGAGGCCTTGTGAGGTTGCAGTTGTTTTACATATGTTTATGATGTCAGCTCCTATTATCAGGAGGCAATTGTTTGAAATTGGCTGCAGGACATGGCTCTTCTTCCAAGATGTTTTGATTTTCCATACTAGAAGCTGGTCTTCATCCTTCCATATCAATGTGGAGAGGAATTCCCAGAAAAAGAGGGTGTGTGGTGATGGAACATTACTTTCTAGAGGTCTGCACCACTTACAGACCTCTGCAAGCAGACCTCTTTGGGAGCATTTCTGCCCTGCTTACTCTCGAGGTTCTAAGAGGTTAATGCATTATGGGTGTATTCCCTGTTTTTCCCTTTGTCTCCTCTTCTGATCTATGCTTTGTTACCCTTTTCCCTGATTTTGACAGGTTGGCCCTATCTTGCCTCTTTATGGGATGATTTTTCCTGCTGTCTGCCATTGCTCTGGCCCTGGAGATAAAATTGCTTACGGATCCTTGACCTCTGACCAGTCGTCTTCATGCTCCAAAGTCCTTGCTGGCTGCTTGGATCTTGAAAGGATGGAGCTTCAGTAGTTAGGGCACTCTTAGTGGGTCTCAGAGGGATACGATCTGGAAGTCTTAAAAGAAACATGAGGCCTCCATTAGTTCTTGAGAATCCTTGTGACTGTGTTCCATGATGCAGTTTGCCTTTAACAGCCACTACTTACTTTCTAAATGCATCAGGTTTTCTCCACTTTCTGTGTTTAGTAGGCGACTGATAAAGCTGCCACTGGACCAATTTAACAAGGTTTCACGCAGGGCAGCAAGACACCTTGCTGCGCTATGTTGCGTGGGTTGGCAGGAATTTGCAATATTTAATATCATGTGGCACACTTCTGTCCTCTCCTTGCGCTGGTACAGAATGTGCTGCCTTATGGCAATGTAGGCACTTGCCATGGTACTTATGTTGCAGGCGGGATTGTTTTTGTGCAGGAAGGAGCACCTTCCTGTACTAAAACATTCCTCAAAGGCATTTTCTTCGTTCTAAGCATGCTGCAGAGTGCACAATATAGATATATAAGGGAATAAAGATATTTCTCCTAATTGTGCCTCCACTAAGAAGGTGTAGTATTTTGACACACTCCCAGGTTTACCAAGCTTACTAAACCTGTGAAAGCACCAAAATCCATGGGTGGATGTATAGGAACAACCATGCTCCACCCATGAAACGCCTTCCCAGGCCACAGTAACACAAGGCAGTGCAAATGCTGCTTTGCGTTACTCTAGATTTACCAAGCTGTGCAGGGCCACGCAAGGTGGCCTTGCATGGTTTGGTAAATATCCTTCTAGGTTTTGCTGTGCCCTGCACAACCTTGAATGGTGCAAGGGCGATGCAAAACATTATGGTAGCTTTGCTGACACTGATTTTTTTAGTAGCCTTCTCGAATGAAGTTTTCTCTTCATTTGCCTCCTGTTGTGAACACTATAACATTGCTTGTTTAGAACACTTCTATTTTGTGCATGTGATTGCTTCCAGGTTCTTTAATCTCCTTCATGAGAAAGTGTTAAGTTGTATCCACACACAGGAATGTAAGTATCATGTCTGCCTCCTATCTAGCCTGACAAAATATGTGGTTTATGTTATGGTCGCTGCCATAACATTATGGAGGCTTATTGTCAAAGCTGACATGTTTCTATTGTTTTAGTTATGAAGCTAAATTATCTACATGTAAATGTAGACCATGTATTTATTGCCATATTTGTTTTGTTTTGTTGAGACTTTAGCTTCTCTAAGTGTGGATTTATTTTATAAACAAGAGATACAATTAGTGGTCAGATACTCTAAACCATTAATTCATGCTGGAACTATCAAGCCAGAGGTCACATCGGTTTGCAGCTGCAACCAGCCTCAGTTGGGGACTGGTCTGAGAGCAGTGCAGAGAAGTTGCCTTTAGCCTGCCACTGATTTTTTCAAGGTCAAGAGCTAGAGACCTATTTTTTACTGAGGGACGAAATACTCTGTGACCCATCTTAAGAAACAAAATTGATAGGCTTGCTAGTTTATCCTTATGCAAAAAAATTGCATAGCACTTAGGAGTAGTGATAGGGCCTTGGGAGCTAGAAACATGCTAACCATGTTAGGAATGTTTATATTGATTTCGCTGGCTATGTGAAGCATGGCTGCATTATTCTCTCAGTCTGTGTTGTTACAGTTTTATGAATGAGACTCGAATTTTGGAAATAAACAGCTTGAAGTTTCTCATCCCTTATTTCATAGTGCTATTTTAAGGGTATTATTAATTAGTTCCTCTATGCCCATGAACACTTCCTACACAGTATTGTTCAGTGGTTTGTGTAGGGGTCGCAATTTATTTGGATATCAAATTTGTTTTAGTGCATTAGACTGAGTCCTTGCAACTGGGTGTTACTAATGGGACCCCTGAAGGCCTGGGGGGCACAGATCGTAACACTCTGTCATCTATCACTCCTTCCTGGGCCTTTCTTTTGGTTTTCATGGTCTTTCAGTATCCCCTATTTGAAATTCCGGCTAAGGTTGCATTTAACTTTATTAACCCTGTGCAAATCTTATGTAAGTGGACACCTTGCACTGATGCAGAAAACCCTTATGGTGATTTTAGTGGTCTTAGACAACCTTGAAAAGCTTCTAAGTGGAAGCTGTGGAGAGTAGCTTACAGGCTTAGTCCAAAATGAGTGTAAAGCAGCTTGTTTTACCAGAACATAATCTTATAGGTATAGATTAAGTGAAAAAGCACCACCCAGTGTAATTATAAAAATATGTTTTTATTAAAAGACACTTCATTAACACATACAGATATTTCCTAGCCAGAGATATACACAAAACACAAAATACTTAGCAATAGAAACAGGTAAGTAGCACAGAATACCCAGTGGTCCCCAGGAGGAGACCACAGGATCTACTAAAATAGTGGTATGTGAACCACGACTTGAGTCAAGACAATACTCAAAGGATGTAGAAGTGGCAGGGACACAAGGGACCACCCAAGGTGAGTATCTAGGAGCCCCATGGAAGTTGTGTGCAGTGTAGGAACACAACTGCGTTCTCCGTACAAATCAACCTGTGAGGCATGGTTGCAAAAGTAAGAGGACCCTTCCCCGTGGACCCTGAAGAAACCCTGTGGAAGACAGGAGGCTAGAGAGCCATCCCACCCGTGTATAACTTATGAACCAGGATACCCGCACCAGGGAAGCCGGGTGCATAGGAGTGAAATGGCATCAGAAGCCGCCGTTGAACCCAATGGAGGACTTCAGAAAGATGCCGCAGCTGGAGAAGGTGAAAGTGTCCGGTGGAACCCAAAGGTGGATTTAAGATGTGAAGAACCTGCAAGCAGGGGGGAGAGTCTATGTCACTCAGGAGTGACCAGGAGGCACGGAAGAAGAATGCCCACCAATGTCGGGTGTTGCTGGAGAGCTGATGGTGACATTGGAACTGCAGCTGTGTGGACCAGGCGATGCTGTAGAAGACCAGGAGTCGTATACAAGCTGTCCCACATCGGATGTTGAGAGTTGAGGGGTCAGTGTCCGGCGGGGGCACCAACAACCCTTGGCAACTGCAACCAACGTGGAAGTTGAAGAAAGTGCAATGTTGAGATCAGCTAGGTCCAGTAGACTCACCACAAGCAGGGGAGTCAAGGCAGGCCCTGAGCAATCAGGGGAGCCCAAAGAATTCAAATGTGACCCTCTATAGAACCCACAGGCCGGAGGCACTAGAGTCGCAAGAGGACCTCAAGCAGCTTACCAAAGAAGCAGGCCCACGGTGCAAGCAATGCGATGTGGTAAAACATTCTGGTCACTGGAGATGCTTGAGGTTGGGGCTACTTCGTGAGCCCAAAGTTCGTGATGGAAGGAAGCCAACAAGCCTTTGCAACGGCAAGTCGAAACAGTGTACAGCCGTTCGGTTCCTGCTTCTCCGATGAGGCATACTGGCCTCAAACTTGGTAAGAGGTTATGGCAGGCCTCGAGGGATGTAGAGAACCATCACCTGTGTTGCTGAGCATTTCGTAGCCTGAAGGAGCTCAGGATCAGCTGACCAGTCAGCTTAGTTGCGGTGCCTGCATATGTAGGAAAGGTACTCCTTCACTTCAAGGGAGATTCCTTTAGATGTCATGGATGCCCACATGCCTTGGAAGTTTTCCTGTATGGAGCACAGGCACGGATGTTGCAGCAGATAGGCAGGGCAAATAGATCAGGAGCAGCAAGAGTCTTCCTGGTTACAGCCTTAATGCCAGAGCGAAGTCCAGAATGCCCAGACGGTCGTAGTCAAAGTGGTGTTGAATTGAATTGCGTCTCATGACAAATCTAGGGACCAACTCTCAGGTAAGCCCTTAAGTACCCCAGGGAAAGGGTTGGGACATTTGATGGTTCCCTCCCAAGAGAGGGTTTGGACAGTGGAAAGGATCTTCCCATGTCCTTTGTCCAGTTTTGCACCCAAGTGGGAGCCAATGGCTCCCTGAGCTGGTTTGAACTGGACTTTGCAAGGATGGCACCAAATGTGCCCCTCAAGCAGACTAAGTGGAGCTGGAAAGTGCTCCTACCTGGCCCCAATATACTAAACCCTGTCTGGGAGGTGGTTGAGCTTGGCTCAGCAGCAGGAGGGCAGAATTGTGTCTCTTGTCGGCAGCAGCCATGTTCTACTGTCCAGGTCTAGAAGACTGGTACCAGGAGCACTGAGGACCTCACAGAGGGTTTTACAGTGCTTGGAATCATACCTCCCACACCCTTTATGGATTCCAACATGTTTGATACCAAACACAATAGGGTTCGTTACAGTCAGTTTCGAGATGGTCATCGCGTAATGATGCGGTGTCCCTCTATATGTGGTATGGCTGTCTCACTGACAACCCAGGAGAATGGACTCCGTAGGATGTAGGGGTGTCCTGCTCATGCCGGGGCACCCTCACACTTAGAACCGAGCACCCTGCCTTCAGGATTGAAAAGCCTGCTTTAGGGGTGAGTTATAGGTTTTAAGTGCAGTGACTTTAGATATAGAGAAACTCTATCAAGTTCAAGTTCAAAACAGCTTTATTTGGAGTACAATATACATCCATAAATGCATTCTAAAACAAACCATAATTGAGTTGATCCAAAGTATAATATTCAGACAATTTCCATAAGTATTTACAAAGAAACCACATGATCAATAATCCAGATAAACGGGAAACAGATTACAAAAAATAAATTACTACTTTTCTTAAAACCTTATTAAATGCAAGCATTATCGTTGTATATTAAAAACAATTCTATATACAATATGTTAATCTAGAGAATTGTGAAAGTCTATGTTTCATATTTACAATCAATCTGATTTCATATTGTAAATTTTTACAAGGATGTAATAATTATGTAGTATGGTAAATCTTGTGCAACTCAAACGCATAATGTGCAAAAATCGCATATAAATGAAAACACTGTAAAATACAATTTACACATACGTTATAACAGCTCTAATTGTCCTCAACAGTGCATTCATATAATAATGCGTCTAAATGCACCAATTCCTTTTGTTTCCTAATTGCACATACGATAAAATGTACAAAGGTGCACATAGTCTTCATATTATCCAAGCTACATAGATAATTAAAATCATTTTTATAATTATACAATCTATTAGCAAGAGAGAGGGGTTTTATAATTAATTCCCTTATATCACTATACAGAGTGCAAAATAACATAAAATGTAGCGTAGACTGAGGGGTTTTCCCATTACAGGGGCAATTCGGTAGTCTATGGAAACTCTATCTTTCATAAGTGGTGCTGGCACCAGCTTACACAGGCTGCAATGACAGGCCTGTAGTTACAGTTTGAGTGGTCCCTCATGGGTGGCATAATGTATACTTTAGCCCATTGGGGACCCCTGGAGTACCTATGCCATGGGTACCTTAGTGCCATATGCTAGGGACTTATAAGGGTACCCCAATATCCAATCTGGGATGTACCTAAGTACTTAGCATACCAATTTGGTGGGGGGAAACTGGGGTCTTCATTTGCAGGATCCCCGTCAGACTAGTCAGAAAAAGCATAGCACCGTGTAAAAAGCGGGGGTAACCATAAACGCAAGATCCTACTTTCCTACAAACCTTTATTGTGGCTATTACATCTGCCAGGAGGACATGGTAGTAGGGATTTTGGTCTATCCACATCCCCCTATTGGGCTGTGTTCCCAACCTCATGCTGCTGCGCCTGGATAAAGGGTTTCATTTTAATGTTCTATCAAAATATGGATATTTCTCATTCTTTTTTTTTATCTTTGATTCTGTCAAGGCGGCAACTTGGCAAATTCTGTAAATGGCTTTTTGTCATGTATGGTGTTTTGCAACATGACTAGATGTTTACTTCTTACCCACTGAATCAGGTCTGTGACTTATATTGTCTATGACAGCCAGAGCCTAGTGCAGTGCATGTGCAGTCCACTCGTGGCATTGTTACCTTGTGGATGGGTGGCACCTCTATCTAGGTTCTCTGTCTGATTATAATCTACAGAAGAGTTGTCTGACACAACAATGTCCTAAATTTCGTTTACATGCATATTCTCCCATTGGGTGTAGATTTTCTATTAACAACAATATTGTGGTCTAATACTCAGATGTCTTCTGTGCTGCTTTTACAATTTTTACTTCCCATTATCGGCTAGATGTTGGGGAGCGAGGGACGTGGGAGAGCCTGAGTCTTTGGAGATTGAGACCAGACTGCTTGTGGCTGTTCTTCCTGATTTAGCGTACTTCTGTTGTACTGTCGTTTTGTATGTGGATATGTTTTGTTTTAAATATTGTGTGAGGGTATTTTGTTGGGATCGGGTCTTGGATTTACTGCTCTGGTATATCATCATTTAAGTAAGGACTTGGATGAGGATGGGTGATCGGGGTATTAAAGATCAGGACATCATAGCAAGAGTGTCTTTGACTGGCAAACGAGTGAGAGGTGGAATGTAATTTGAAGGGAGACTTGGGCAATAGCAGAACAAAACCGAGTGCAATTTCTAATACATCAGCTATTGTTTGCCAAACCACTTTAAAAGCCTTGTCATTGTGTTTTTTTCTCTGCAGAATGGTGCCCTGGCAATTTTAGGGAACAACATTCCATCGCTTAGGTCTCTAAGTATCCTCCGGCCTGTGCGAGCCTTGAGACCACTGCGAATCATTTCCCGCTGGGAAGGAATGAGGGTAAGGCGATTTTAACAAACCTTATTTACAAGGTCTCTTTATATTATCAATGGATAGTCAAAGATGGTTTGCTCTAACTAATGGCACTGTGAACACATCAGCTACTGACAAGAAGAAGAGACAACTCCAATAGAGCTGACTTTGTCACAGTGTGAACAGTTAGACAAAAGTACAGGCATATGCAGAGAACATACATTTAATCACAAATGCCAGTATAGAAGGCGGCTGGGCACTCTACTTACTGAGGCTACACTACAACCACACATAGCCAACATTGTGGAATGATAATTTATATTATGGTATGTGTTTTGCTAATATATTAAAGAATCTAAAGTAAACTAAATTTACCATGTTAGTTCATCCCTCAGAGAGGTCTGTAATGCGGGGAAAGGTAGATGAAGAAAAGAGATTCCTCTTCACTGAAGGCATACTAGTTGGTCTGTTCAGACATTTTGAAAAAGATAGATGTTGACAAATAAAAAACACACCACCTAAAATAGCTCAGAACTTTTGCTTATATCTGTGTATTGCAGCATAAAATTGCCGTCCTAATTTAAGTTCCACATGGATATTTGATTTCCCAGCTTAAGGCTAATGTTCCTGGTCCTAAAATATCAGTGTGCATGGCACATCGCAGGCTTGAATTCCAGCATGATAAAGTAATTACAACAAAGTTAGGCAACACAAACATCTCTTATATCTAGTGCTACGTAACCATAATACTGTCGCAAAAAGAAAACAAAACCATGAACATGGAATTGGTGGAATGCTGTATTATTCTCAGGCACTGGTACCTGCTCTGGGCCACATTCCAGTCCATCATTTATTTTATTTGCTCAATCTACTGCTATAGACAGTGATATAAGCTACCCAAGACTAGTTTCGGTCTCCTGGACTTTATCAGCGACGTGTAGCTTGAATTATTTAGCACAATAAACTTATATGTAAAAATGTTTGGCCATAACTGTAGGACTTAGGGCTTCCCCCTGAAAAATAACCTGCACCACTTCTAACTCCTCTGTGATGGTTCCTACTCCACGATGAAATGGAGAAACCACATGCAAATCAGCCTTAGTCCTGTTCCATAAGGAACAGTCAAGCCCAACTTCTAGGCCTTGTCCCCTCTGACCAGGAATAAAAGCAAACCCAGATTGGGGTTTAGCTGTGTTGGGGCTCAACAGTTAGATGCAATTTTAATCCTATGACACAGTGAGCTGTACTACCCACTTCTGGAAATACCGGTCACACTTTTTCATCTCGCTGAGAAAAACAGGCATTGGTAAAGCCAATAGTTTGTGGGTCTAAAAGGCTATGCTATTGGCTTTACCTGTATGTATGCATCAGAATGCATGTAAACACATGGCCATCTTTCTAGTAAAATAAAACATTCAAAGAAAGCCCCTTTTTAATGCCCAGAATGAGAGTTGATATCCCAGCCCTATACATCTCTCAGCCATTCAAGCATAAAACCTTCACATATCACAACTAGGATTCTGCTGTGCCACTCAAGTGTTTCAATATGCCAAGGTGCAGTCTTTCCTACCACAATGTCTTCTCTTCTATGGGTAGAAGGTGCCTCCTGTCAGTTCAGTTGACAGTGCTAGTCTACATTCAGGGCCTTCTTATCATGCATGCATTGATTCTCCCATATATGAATCCAGACCCTGCAAATTCAGTACTAGACCTATGTTAATCCATATTTAAAGATGGTTTACAGCACTTTAGCATGAGTGCTTTTTAGTACCTTCTAGCTATAGTGTGTCTATCGAGGACCAGAAGACTGCGTTGTGCACTTCTGAACTGACATGTACTGCATTCAACAGCTCGACAGCTTTTCAGACTTTGAAGTCCTTCACTTTTGGTAAAGTAGTTGAAACGAGGCAGGGAGAAAAGAAATAACTTACAACCGTTCATACAAGATGGACAAGGCACCGCCGCTGATTCCCTGGCTGTGTGACTCAGAGCTGAGACACAGAACTACATGCAATAGGAGAAATTGGTGCACAGTGGTGTACCAGTAGTTTTTGGCAGATGTGCCGGACCGTAAATGTCAAGTTGGCATTTCAGAATGGAAGTTTACCATACAGTACCACAAGAGCCTCAGCTTTAAAAGGCAAATGTAGAACAAAGTGGTTCAAACAATTAAAATGTCATATAAGTATTTTAGCATCGCTTACACAATGCATAGGGCCTGATTTGCTGACTGCTATGGAGGCGTTTAGGCAGGGAAATGCACACACCCACAAAGGGGTAAGCATAATGCTCTTCACAAACTGCCCTTCTAAAGTTACTTCAGCCAAAAAGGACACAAAACAATAGTAAATATATGTGATTCCAGTACCACACATAGCCAATCGTTGGTGCTGCAACACCCTCCCGTAGAAAATAATGGCAGTAGGGACTTCAAATAAAACTTCAGTGGAAATACTGATTATTAAATTGAAATATGAATTTAATGTTAACTAAATTATCTAAAAATAAAACATTAACAGGATTATTTACAAGCCTCTTACATCACCAGTGGATCACCTTTTGTGACGCACCAGCAGCGCATTTTGCTGCCCCATACTTACAAGGACAGGAAAAGCAACCCTCCGTGGCTTTTTCTGTCCTTGTAAATTCGGCCTCTTTACACGCAGCACTTTGCATAAAAGGAGCGTTCCATGGGTGTTGCTGTGGTTGTTCCCACAAAACAAAGCAAACACAAGGAGATGGTGGACGGAGCGCTGACACTGTTCAGGCACTCACCCCCAGTCACAGATCTGGATTTAATCCATCATTATTCTTTAGCTCACTCCGCCACCCCAGTTCAGACATGGCCATATGCAAATCAGTCTGACCCTGTGCCTCATGGGAACAGTCCAGCCCAAACTGCCAAGCCATGTCTTCCCTGGACCGGAAACAAGCATCCTGGGACCGGTTTCTGGCTAATCAGCCGTCATCAGCCAGGCTAGCTTGAATCCAGTGGCAAAGTGACCAAGGGACCCACGTCTGGGCATTACCTGCCAACTTAGGGTGAACAAAGCAAACACAAGGAGATGATGGACGGAGCGCTGACACTGTTCAGACACTTAACCCCAGTCACAGATAAGGGTTTAATCCATCATCATTCTTTAGCTCTCTCCGCCACCCCAGTTCAGACATGGCCATATGCAAATCAGTCTGACCCTGTGCCTCATGGGAACAGTCCAGCCCGAACTGCCAAGCCATGTCTTCCCTGGACCGGAAACAAGCATCCTGGGACCAGTTTCTGGCTAATCAGCTGTCATCAGCCAGGCTAGCTTGAATCCAGTGGCAAAGTGAGCAAGGGATCCACGTCTGGGCATACCCTGCCAACCTAGGGTGAACCAACAAACACAAGGAGATGATGGACGGAGCGCTGACACTGTTCAGACACTCACCCCCAGTCACAGATCTGGGTTTGATCCATCATCATTCTTTAGCTCACTCCACCACCCCAGTTCAGATATGGCCATATGCAAATCAGTCTGACCCTGTTCCTCATGGGAACAGTCCAGCCCAAACTGCCAAGCCATGTCTTCCCTGGACCGGAAACAAGCATCCTGGGACCGGTTTCTGGCTAATCAACCGTCACCAGCCAGGCTAGCTTGAATCCAGTGGCAAAGTGAGCAAGGAACCCACGTGCTCACTACGCCACTGGAGTCAAGCTGTCTTGGCTGAAGAGGGGTGAAACCCCGAAACCGGTCCTAGGATGCTTGATCCCAGGCCAGCGAAGACATGGCTTAGCTGGACCGTTCCCATGAGGCACAGGGTCAAGACTGATTTGCATATGGCCATGTCTGAACTGGGGTGGCGTGGTGAGCAAAATAACGATGGATTAAACCCAGATCTGTGACTGGGGGTGAATTGTTTGCCAATGTGCTACATTCCGTCCATCATCTTGTGTGTTTTGCTGTTCGCCCTATGTGGGAAGGGTTTGCCCAGACTTGGGTCCCATGCTCACTACGCCACTGGAGTCAAGTTATCCTGGCTGAAGAGGGGTGAAACCCCAAAACCGGTCCTAGGATGCTTGATTCCGGTCCAGGGAAGACATGGCTTGGCAGTTTGGGCTGGACTGTTCCCATGAGGCACAGGGTCAAGACTGATTTGCATATGGCCATGTCTGAACTGGGGTGGCGTGGTGAGCAAAATAACGATGGATTAAACCCACATCTGTGACTGGGGGTGAAAGTTTTGCTAATGTGCAACATTCCGTCCATCATCTTTTGTGTTTTGCTGTTCACCCTATGTAGGAAGGGTATGCCCAGATGTGGGTCCTGTGCTCACTACGCCACTGGAGTCAAGCTATCCTGGCTGAAGAGGGGTGAAACCCTGAAACCAATCCTAGGATGCTTGATTCCGGTCCAGTTAAGACATGTCTTAGCAGTTTGGGCTGGACTGTTCCCATGAGGCACAGGGTCAAGACTGATTTTCATATGGCCATGTCTGAACTAGGGTGGCGTGGTGAGCAAAATAATGATGGATTAAACCCAGATCTGTGACTGGTGGTGAATGTTTTGCCAATGTGCAACATTCCGTCCATCATCTTGTGTGTTTTTCTGTTCCCTCACAACACCCATGGAACCTGACATATTTCCAGATTTACGAGAAATCATAATCTTGGGAATGCATTTGAATGCTATGCCTCGGAGGCGCAGGGAGGCGCAACGAGGAGAAAAGTATTCATTTCTCCTTTTTTTTTACTTCCAGCACATTAACAATCATCCACGTGATGCAGGTATCTTTGCACCATGGTGCAAGGGTGCCTGCATCAGCGCATGGCAGCTGATTGTGTGCCAGTGTAGGGAAGAGCAAAGGGATTTGTCATATCTTTGTAGATATGATGCATCCCTGTGCTTCGAAAGTGCTGCAGCGTGGCGTAGCTAAAGGGCTTATGGTGCCGCGCTGCAGCACTTTCTTGTAAATTAGGCCCTTATTGTTTTGTTTTCACATATTTTAACAAACTTTTTTAATTTCAAAATTTAGATTTATTTATAGTAAAATATAATGACATTACTTTTAATTATTATGTACATGACTTTTATATTTTTATATATAATAAGAAAATATTATTTGTGTTACTTTAGGTAAGATGTATACTGACATCCACTTAGATGGTTCACTCTTGATGTAGCGGAAGCGGGTGGGAAATAATAATATCACTTGCCATCCACACCATACACAATAATAACTACAATAACATAATTATAATGTCAGGCCCATAAGACATTATTTATCTGATAACTGCAACAAAGGTCCTCCGATGGATCTTTGGTAGAGTTAAAAGGGACTGTGTATTTGAACCCACTGAAATGCTATTTTCCCATGATGACCTAGAATGAAGCAAATACGCTAAACAACATAAACCAATTGTTAGGCAGAATTTATATATCTCATGAATAAAGTTAGACACCTTTCTTTGATTTATCTCTTTTGTTATTCAGATTAATGAATGGTCAATCAAAAAATTCCAAATAGAACAACATCATTTATTTTGGAAATGTTACAGAATATCACAAAACTGCATAACAGATTCAAATCACAATAATAGATTCATCAAGAATAGAGAAGTGAGAGAAAGAGAAATACAGAGCAGCAGTAAAAACACTTCACCTAAGAACGGAAAATTCTAATTCTCAGTGAACATTAGAAGGAAGTTATCCCCATGGCCAGTAGGAATAGCTGAGGCAGCACCATCAGCCGATGATGTGCAAAGTCTCAAGGAAAGTTCAATGGTTCAGCAGAATTGCCAGCCAGAGTATCAGGAATTAGCATGGCATGCAGCGTACCACGAACGCAGGACAAGTCCCCAGAAATCTTCTAACAGTGACCTATCCATAATTTCTGAACACTCTTTGTCTAATACGTTATACAACTTCCTTTGGAGGAAGTGGAAATAACCTAATTACAAATGTATTCTATTAATGAAACAGTATCTTTTAAACATCCTTCTACTCTCGCTCAAACAGGAAAGAACGTAATATTATCAGACAGAATTAAGCTAATATCTACAATCTAGGAAACAACTCGTAACATATGAAGGTCTGCATCTAAGGACAGCATTGTGTTACAAATCACAGGAGAGGAGTACATGAACACATCCTCTAACATTTTGAGGCCTACATTTATTTAGCAAAAGAGAGAATTAATTCTAAAGAAATCCTACGTTATACTTTCTCGAAGAATAATGCATTTTCCCTTGTTGGTTTAATTTCTGCAGTAAGAAAGACAAAATGAAACATATTAGAAAATACATGTAAATGATATTAATTTCATTTAGTCCTCACTATGGGCCAGATTTATGTTTCCTGGCGCATCCCTGCAAATCAGCAAGGATGCGCCAGGAATGATGCGTCACGCAAGTTTACCCTTGCGCCACACATGATGCGCCGCATTTACAATGCGGCGCATCATGGCGCAGGAATAAACAGATGCATCCGATGGCGTAAGGTTGGCACAGTGCTTCAGTTGCGTCGCAAGCGCGACGCAACTCCAGCACTGTTCCAACTTACCCTATCCCTAACATGGTGCGTCAAGCCTTACGCCTGCTTCAAGCAGGCGCAGGGTTTTGGCGCATCAGCGTTGGGAAAGTGACTCAGTCAAATCTTATAGATTTGACTGAGTCACTTTTCAGGGGCGTTCCTGCGAGGGAACGCCCCCCCTCTGTCGACACGCCCACGTGAAACCTGACGCAGGTTTTACGTGGCGCAGGGCTTTACATCGTGACGCATCTCCATAGATGCGTCACGATGTAAATATGGCGCAACGTGGCGCAGGGTTTACACCGCCGCTGCATCACAAAAGTGACGCAACGGCGGCGTAAAAGTGGCGCATCTCCAATATAGATCTGCCCCGATGTTTTTATTTGTCTAACAAGAATAGTGCATATTATCAAGCCTTTGCACATTTCTCATGTTGTAGACTAATTTTATTAACTTTAGTCGTTATCGTTTTTCAAAAATTAGTATTTTATTTTACACCAACAGGTGGATTTCATCGAGCAGATCTTGTTACAAAAATCATGCTCCATCACTCTCTACAGATGCGTCACTTTCTTGTAAATCTGCCCTATCATTTTTAGCCACAAAAATGGTAATTGTAGCTGTGCCATCCTTGAACACTACCTTGCAGTATTATTATCCTAGAAAGTATATTCGCCAACCATCAAAGGTGACAGCCTTGAGGTGAGGTGCAAGTAGAAATGTCAATTTGCTGTTCAAGACAGTTACAACTTATTCACACTAGTGCACTGACGAACAGGAGAAGGATCGAACATCAGCACTGAGCAGCGAGCTGGAAGTATCGCTGGAGTTGCCATCACCACAGAGAGCTAGCACCTTTCACTGGTACTGCATTAGGGGCGGGCATACTGTCTGTGGCCCCCGACCTCGAGATGAGGTGAGACGGCCAAGAAACGGCCAGGGAATCTGGAGCAGTCCAGCTTCCCGGCTTTCTATGCACCATTCCAGCACCACCATCAGCTGTGTACTGCGCCGTCTTAAGCGGTGTGCTGTTACATACCACTGCCTACTGCTGCTGGAGCCCCCGCCAGTTTTTGACTCAGAAAGTGATCAGTGGTAGGTGGCAGGCAATGGCGATTTAATGATGCTTTAACCGACAGATTTAACTCCATCTAACCTGTACATTTAATTAGATTTTTATTTCAATTCCCAGTTGATTCCATTTAATTTAATTCCATTTATTATCGTCTGATCAACTAAGCGGTGTGGTGCACGATCAGAGGAGGTAGTAATCAGAGAAGCTGAGGATCAGGGATAGATGGCTGGTGGCTGTGAGCAGCTGGTGTGCTTGTGTCTCCCTGAGTGTGCCAGTCTGTGGGTGAAGGTGTCACCAGCGCAGAACAGCACGATGGGTGGCTTTTGTTTTACAGGCTACATCAATTCACTCCCTCTGGCCCTCTCCTGCTACCCTGGCATCTAGAAGGGCAGAAACATCCTGCAGGAAAAGGAGAAATCCAAAAGGGCATTAAGGATTTAGTCCGCTGTAACCAGTGAAATCCCATAAAGTCTGACTGCAGTGAAGTATTTTCAGTGGAAGCTCAAACATCAAGGCAATAGGTCCCAGTTGTGGTACCGTGTTAAGGGTTTAATTAAGGTGTGGTGCAGTTTAGCTACTGTTACCGTAGGGTTGAGCTGAGAGATAGCAGAGATGGCCTGGCTAGGTTGAGGTGCAGCTAGCAGGCTCCATGTGAGCTGCAACACCTTTGTATACACCCCCACCCATCATAAAACAGCAAACTGCAAAGAGCCATAAAAAGTAGTTTAATCAAAGACTGCCACAGCTCCTGAGTTACTATATTGGATTTACAATGAGGTGTGGGCACTCTCGAGGAGCCTTACAACCGCAATCATAGTGGAGAAAAATACTAATGGGCAAGTCCACGTTTACAGCTGACCTAGAAGTCTACTTACAGGTCAAAAATGCCTCTACGACGGCAAGGCAGGGATTTGCCTTGTTTGAAATCATGGGAGCATCACCGAAGTATAGCAGTGGTACTGCTATTTAACCTTCCATTGTGGATTGAATTCCCTGAAAAAACATTCAAAGGAGATAGATTACTTCCAAACAGGGCTGTCATGACTGAGATAAGTCCAATTAATCTTGACTGAATAATAACCTATTGTCTTACCACCCAGGGAATGGTCCCAGCAATGGGTTCTCAACCAAATGTAATTCAGCAGGCAATACAAGCAAACAGCTGACAGATACTGCTGCAAAATGAACATTTGAGTTGAGTTCTCCCTCAATAATTGTAAAGGCTCAAGTACAATGCAACCAAGGTGTTTGTCTCACAAACCCCTCCCAGTAAAGATCTGGTTTAGATCTGCCGTCCGGGATACAATAAGTTTGGATTTGAATATGAATATGAATAACACCATTATTAAATTATCATCTGCACCGATATAAACATCAGCCAACAGACACCCTTATGCACAGTAATGCCACTGCTACAGCTGCCACTGGTTGATAGGAGTATACCAGGTGCTAACTTTGTTCAGGAGGTGCAAGATGTAACAGGCCTCAGTTGGCCCAGTGAAAAGCCAGATATAGATCCCTTTAGTCTAGGTCCTATAGCTGGAGGGAAACAGCTTGATTTAAAACTGATCCTCATCCACAGAAAATAAACTTTGATCCCTTTCTGACAGAGCCAGGCCCTTTCAAAGAGGATCACCCAGATTCTATTCATAATACACTCAAATCAGCCAATCTCTCCCTTCTGGCAAAATAGAACATAAGAAACCATGTGGATGTTAACTCTTCTTAAGCACTTCCTCAGGCCTATACCAGTATTTGGGGAAATATGCTTAATATGATGAATGTGATAACTGCAGCATTACATTTTCATTCAGATAAACTGAATATACAAGTAGACTTACTTAATGCACTTGCTCTCTATGTCACTTGGATAGACTCTAAGATACTTAAACTGACCAATTTAGTGATGAATGTTCAATCAAAGAGAAACAACCAATTAATCACTTGCACTTTTTGGACAAAGTCAAAACCTTGTTCATCTAACAAAGACCTGAGCCTGTAGCAACATTGGGTCCAAGACAAAGTGTCTGTCAAGTCCATGGCAAGTCCATGGCAAGTCCATTGTACAGTCCACCCAGTTGAGTCTGAGTGATAACATCCTTAGGTTAGAGTCAGACAAATCACTTAATGTTCAGGATAATATATTAATTGAAAAGGCCGAAGTGGTGCCATTAGTGACGAAGCAAGAAAGTGGTTATTCATGTAATAAACACTACAAACTCATCACCATCCTCTAAAAAGAAAAATTAGCAGCTAACATAGCCATTTGTCCCCTTTCTAATTCCACAATATCATCAGGTCTTATAATTACAGATTCGATTTCTGGTCCACGTAATTGTGAACAAATTCCAAAGAGGCAAGTCCTTATGGAGGATTGGGATTGGCTTCCAACAATCCTTACAAAAGCAAAATCTTAGGGAGATTGATTGTTCACTACTACAGTCAAATCTCCATTTTCCATCAGTATATGTTCCTGGAATGTGCATGGCCTTACAAGGCTGCTGAAAGATTGAGATACAACCACTTTTTTTTTTACAGAATTTAGATATTATGATGTTCCAGGAAACTTGGAAAGAAGCTGACCTCCCAATAGTTTGATATAAAAAATTCTCCATGTCAGACACTCGTTCATCTTCGCTTGAAAAGAAGGACTTCCAAAATACATAATTCTGGAATTAGATACCAAGGCCCAAGAAACTGATCAATTGCCTTGGCTGCAATACGTAAAAGTACATTTCTATACTCAAATCATTCTATTGAACATCTATTTGAGTACAAAGAGATCTATTAAGATAACCCAGCTTGCCACTGTTTAGGAAATTGTTAAAACTCTTAATAAAACTCAATAATACATAGTCGCAAGTCAAATTACTTTGGGTGATTTCAATACTCACATCGTAGAAAGGAAAACAATTGATAATTCTATAATTAAGTCTTGTCATGACCATCAACAATTACTGGGCCTAATAATGCTGATTGATAATTCTCCAAATGAATTAACAACTATGTCAACTTTCAGAAACTCCAAGCGCCACTCTATAATAGACTACACCATCATTTCCACAGACTTAGCCTCCCTCATTGTTGGATATGATGTTGATCCATAAGTTGGAAGTGATCACAACCCCCAAGTAATAACATTGGAGCTCAACGTACGTCGCCAGCTGAAATCTAATATTCTCCATCAAGTGTCAGCATTCTATAATTTGAAAAGGCTGGATTGGCAATCGGTGAAACAGCCTGAAATATTGAGCTTTGTGGAAAAAAAATCAAAGCTGCTTCATCTGAGGCATAAAATGAAGCATCTATGGTGGTGATCTGCCACTAAGTATGTAAATCTTTAATTGACAACTTTCTGGCCCAAAACACATGAAGGGGAATCCCTATTGTAAAATCCCCAAATAGGTGGTATTCGTTTTAGCTCTACCAACAAAAGACAGACCTCAATAGAGTGTAAAGAGCAGTCTTCTGGCAAATATATCTTGGCAGAAACTCTGCCCAAAAGCACACATTGAAATCCCTGATAAAGGCATACTAACAAGATATACGAAGGCAAAAAGGGCATATCACTAGGTAATATGGACGAAACTGCATTTTGAAAGTACAACAAATATTATTAAGGAGTTTTCCAGGTATCATTAATGACCTGGAAGATGGTGGATGTAGGGCTAACAGTGCTAATATCACTGAATCTGGCTAGAAGGCTTTTATCTCTGGCTTGTATGGTGAGCACTCTGAATCCAACCTAGAACAAGGCGTTAAGTAGAGAATATCAACCCTGGTGAATTTAAATGACCAACAAGACATGATCAACAACTTAAATCAATATACCCTGAGGAGCTGGAGCTCTCACACAGAACCAACTCCATCAACTAAGCCATTCATTGAGGATTTAGTATTAACCCTTATCAGTGGGATTAGGTCAATTTGAACACTGGGCCTAAACGGCCTCCCCAATGCCATGCTTGAAGCCAATCCATCACTGTGGGAATCAGTGTCGACCCCATTATTTAATGAGATCCTATTGACAAGATTGGTCACAGAATCATGGCAAGGGAGCATTTTGCAGCCAATTTTTAAGAACGGTCCCCTGGACAATCCAGCAAAAAACAGCTTATAGCTCTAACAAATGTCGAGGCAAAGGTTTTTGAATTATGCTTACTTAAGGATTTCGAATAGTGGGCAACATCGCATCACGTAATACCTATCTATCACTCTGGATTATGAAAAGGACAGTCACCAACTACAAATCTACTCTCTCTTACTCTAATGGCTGAGAGAGCAATTTATAAAAGGCATAAATTATGCAACTGCTTTATTGATCTGAAAGCAGCCTTTGACACTGTTCAACTCAAGCTGTTATGGTCAAAGCTAGCGACATGGGGAGTGCCGCATAAACTTCTTGATATGATTATACTCCTATATTCGCATAACACATGGGTCCAGGTGAAGTTGGGAGACGGTACCAGCTTGACCCAATGATTTAACAGCTTCAGCGGCCTAACGCAAGGGTGCGTGCATGCAACAACTCTAGTTAACCTCTTCATGGCGGATCTTTCTCTCCAACTGCAAAATATAAACGCACACGCTCCTAATTTTGAAGGTTGTAATGTAAAGTACTTACAATATGCCGATGATATGATACTACTCAGTCATATTCCAATAGGCCTACAGTGGCTAACCAAGTCCTTTGTTGAATATATGTCCAAAATCACCTTGAGTTGAATATAAAGAAAAACAAAATAATGTCACTAGGGCGATACAGTCCCAGACTCCGTGAATGGAGAGTATAGGGAATGTTAATTGACTCAGTCAGGTCTTCTCAATATCTAGGCATTTTATTTGATAATACAGTGTCATTTATGGGCCATTTTAACCTTCTAATGGCTAAATCTGCTTCTCTCGTCTTTGCTTTTCGAACATTGCGGATCAAGCTAATGTGCCCTAGCTACAAGCATCTAGTGACACTTATTCCTGGCTCGATAATCTTTCGAGGTCTGGATGCTAAATTATTGGACCTTCAACAAATTAAAGCTTACAAATCTGTCTTCAAGATATTGCAGAACATAGGCCACGTGGAAATTCTCTTGGAGTTCGGTCTAAAAAGGTAAATACTAATGAGACGTGCCACCTTTTTAAAAAGTCTTCATATCTTGTTTTTATCCGAAGCTGGCTCTCTGGCAAATTTGTGTTGAAAAGTACTTACCAATCCTGATTCTGCAAGTGTTTTGGGTTCCAACTTATCTATGTGCCTCCTTACCTTTAACTATCATCCATCTGGGCTCTGGGCCATCACCACAGGTCTAGGGAATCCTCAGTGTACTCGCTGCTCGCTGGTCACACTTGTATTAAGTTCACTCCCCTGGTACCATCCACACCTCAAGTTGACGTCCATCCTCTGGAGACACTCAACCTTTTCAGCCGGGATGGAAGTACAACCGGCTTTGAGATTGGTCTCCACACAGTTCATCTGTCCAATAGCCCTGAAGAAGTCGTGGGTCCCTACCCTGACGAAACATGTGTTGGCTGGGCATCTGATCTGCATTAAACAAAGAGAAAACGCAACATTGGATTACTGCTATAATGTTGCATATATGTATATTTGTACTTTAGACACGCAGTATTTGTGCTGGGGACCAAGAATACGTGTGCACAGGCCACCTGTACTCTTTTGAGCGCTTTTAAATCAAGTTACAAATCTTCTATCTTTCACAATACATAAAGAGGCCTTTTCTGCAAAAAAGCAAACCTGCACTGTAATGAATTCATTTGAAAAGCTTGAGGTCCAGCCTTATCTACGGGCACACTTTCCATCTTATATGAGGGACTCATTTCTCATATTAAGACTTGACAAGTATTTAACTAAGTACGGTACTCCAAGGTGGGTGCAACAATGGTCAACACATTGTTGTAAAGGCTGTGGCCATTCAAAAGAATCTATATTGCACATAGTATGTGTCCACCAATTTGTGTTAATATTATTTCCCAGAACGATCTGACACAATTTGAAGAGTTGGTGTACTTGGTTTGCAGTATTTTCAGGAGCTTATGAATTATTTTCAGGAGTATATTAATTATTTTTTCTCATGTTATTGTTTTGAATGCTCCACAAAATTTAAGCACTTTAGCAAATTTGCTCTAACTCATGAAATTTCAAATTTGTAGCAAATAGTGGCTGTAATGAGCTGTCTGTAACTGTCCAAGCACTTTAAAGTTACTTTGCACTATTTTGATGTCAAGCCGATTCTAGGTTCATCGCAATTAATGTTCTAGTATGGATTGTAACTGTTGAAGCACTTTACGTTATTTTGCACTAATTTCTTCATAATAATTGATAACGTTTGAGAAGTGAACCTTTATTGACTTAATGAATTTGAAAATCTCTCTTTTTATAGGCAAGTACCATATTTTTCTTTGTGGTTTGATCTTGATTGTGACTGACGTATTGTTGAGTGAAGTGTTGTAATTAATGTTTTGATATGTATTGTAATGTCTTTTATTAATCAGACAGTAAATCTAATTGCTGTGAATTCAAAACAAAATCATTTCTTAGAGATATTGTGAATGAGGACCCAAAGTATGCCATGAGTGCTTATTTTTCTGCAGGACTAGTAACGTACACATGGGTGGCTTGTCTGGATTGTCCTCCTTTTTGCTGCTCACGTTTTGTACGTTCAGGACCAAATTGTCAGCCTTGACACTAGGCTTATTGTAATTGGCGTCTGGGGCTTCTTCAGATATAATTTCTACTTTTTTTAAATATTATAACACACCCTGGAGAGGTGACCCCGTCTGCCACAGTTGCTGCACTCACATCTGAGTCCTGGACATCCCTTAAATGATGCCATGTGGTTTCTGTTAACACAGCTGTAGCAGGCACTTTTATTCTCATGCTGGTTTTATCTTGGATATCATTTGATTGTCTATGTTTTGCCCTACTGACATCACTGGCATGTTTCCTTTCAGTTTTCTCTATTCATTAATCTCTTTGACACATGAAACAGATTGTTCATAAGCCTTTGCTGTCTTTATGAGCTCTTCCAATGTGGGTTTCTTGGTACCCAGAGTCCTTCTTTTATTCATCTGCCCAGGGAGCAGATAATGAGTTGGTTTCCTAGTACTTCATCATTGAATGCTCCAATGCTTCATGTAGTAGACAGGCTCCTAAGAGCAGGTAGAGTATCAAAAGTGTCACCCTCCTTTTGTCACCTAGTGTAGAAGTGGTATCTTTGTAAATCGATGGTTATGGCAGGTTGGAGGTAATTTTCTAGTCTCAGCATTGCCTATTGTAGAAGAGGGGACCTAGCCATAACAGCCTCATTATCACAGCGCTGTTGGCACTGGTAGCAAGGTAGGGGTTGCTTGGGTGTTAGGCGTGTGGCTCATGGTCTCATGGCCGATATGTTCCTTCTGCCCACACTGGTCCGGCTGTAAGTGTGGTTGGGCAGATTAGGCACAGCCCGTTTTAAAGCACAGGCTCTGATTACAGGGACATCCTGTGAAATGTGCTGCATATAAAAAACAGCCAGTGTCAGCCAGTGTGTGTGGGACTCTTCAAGGATGGGGGTCTGAGGATATTTGCCCATTCTCCCTCCTCTTCTGATGCTGGTGAACATGCTCTATAAACCAGGGACTGTATCTCAATTTTATATGTTAGATGCATATAGTTCATATGAAGACGCCTGAACTGATAGATGCAATATTCAAGCACCAAAACTATGTTGATGAAAGAGAGAAGAAGGTTCCTTTGCTCAGTACTCCTGTTGTTTGTCTTATGGTAGGGGGACACCAGTAAAAGATTTTTAGCTCACCCTCAGACATTTTATTTTATGTCAGACAGTTTAACAAAGGGAGAATATAAATGTTGAAATAAGGGCCACAGCTTTGGCTAAGCTAGGGGACTAGGAAAATGTACAACCAGTGAAGAATTGTGCTATCAAATACCTTGCAGTGCTAGGTGTGGAACCCACTGATGAAGCATACCACGTTAGATAGATGAGGGGTCATCATCCTCTATGAGTACATAAATGTATGGTAATTGCAAAAGGGGGTTGGCTGTTTCTTCCAGGAGTTTTGTACTTCTTGTAATATGTCTGTTTACGTAAATCGTACAACTGTCCTTTAATGTCTTTCATTCCCTCTTTATTGTGTTAGATACCTGTGT
This sequence comes from Triturus cristatus, assembly GCF_964204655.1. Lineage (NCBI taxonomy): Eukaryota > Metazoa > Chordata > Amphibia > Caudata > Salamandridae > Triturus > Triturus cristatus. The sequence goes on from NC_140581.1 coordinate 349,488,433, forward strand.
TGTACCTGAATAAGTAAGATAATTGTGTGGTGTTCCTTATGCTACTGCCACTTGTCCTTAACTTATCTTTATATTAGGGAAGGTTGTGCTGCTACTTTCCATATTGTGCCTTTATTGTGTTATAGAGTCAGCTACACAAAAAAAAAACAATTTGTATTACCAATGCTTGAAGTGAGTGAAGGAGTAAACCCTCACAATATATTTGAGCAGAGATTACTTTTGGTTTAATATATGAAATGGACTAGATGGGTTTGGAATTGTTTGTAAACATGGCTGGCACGTGACTCCTTGTCAAGTATATCACTTTCATACAATTCTGGCATTTTAGACAACAGCACTTTGCATTGTGGGATTTTGAGTCCTTATTGAAAGTGTTAAAAGAAAAACTACAATTCCCCCAATACAACAAGCTGCTGGCTGAAAAGCCATGAAAGAGGCAAGTATCATACATTTATATTCACTGTGATGCACCAGACTTGAACATATGTTGCAGGGGCTTCCCAGCATGGGCCACCAATGGAAGGGAGATCCAGAGGAGGAGCATGTAGCGTGGGGAGGATGTAGAGGTGAGCTGAACACCAGTACAATGCATGGGAGGAAGAAATGGAGATAAGGAGGCAGGGTCTATGAGTGAAAGCAGGTAAGGAAGAAGGCAGAGAGAATAGCAAAGTTGGAGAAGGAGGGTGTGTTAAAGTTGGAGTGGGTAGTGCTCCAAAAGGATAGAGATACTGAGTGGAGATTCAAGAATAGAATATTCCCATTGAGCTTTCTATAAGTGAAATGCCATTGAAACCTAAAAAAGAAAAGCATAGTTCCCTGACTTTACTGGGTGAAGCAAGGATACCACTCAGTCAATCAAAACACTCTGGGGCATATGTAGAAGCCCCTATTACCACCACAGCATTACTTTTCCCAATGTTGTAGTGGCGATAGGGGCTGCTCCATATCTACAAGGCAGCGTTAAGCCACTTAACGTGGCTTAACGCTGCTTGTAGATAAGGCACCCTTTCACGCTATGGTTATAGTGAAAGGGGCGTGCAGTGGGTGTTGTGGTGGGCGTTCCACCGCAACATCCATTGTATGTGATGCCGCCGCCTATGTACAAGGGTGGCGCACATAGGAGGCAGCGCCAAAATTAAGACCAGGAAAATCCTGGTCTTAAGTTGGTGAAATGAGGAGAAATGCATTATTTCTCCTTGTTTTTGTTTTTTCCATGTGTGCTCCATTGTGCCATGGTTTATTTATGTACAAGAAGGTGTCCCTTCCTGTACATAAACACACATGAAGCAGCACACATAAAAGTTACAAAATGGCATTTAAGAATTGTTTATGTGCAGGAAGGGACACCTTCCTACACATAACCAATCCTCCTCTGCATACAGACACCCTTGCACTGTGGTGCAAGGGTGCCTGCGTTGGCGCTAAGTTGTTAAACTATGGGATTCCATAGAGAAAGGTTTCACAAAAGTCCCAAAAATAACACTGCGTACCTTGCACAGCAAAGAAGCAATTATTGAGTGAAATTAGGAGCAAAACTCATTTAGTAAATCACGTAGCTATGGCACCTTCCTTAACCAGCTTCACCAAAGGTAGGAATTACATTTTCTCCTATTGTACAATCAAGGCTTACAACAGCTTCTTATTTTCCTAACTTATAACAGAGACACAGTTGCACTGACATAGTTGAACTCCCCAAAAATATTATTGTTCCACCTTACTGTATTTTCTCTGTGAGTCACTACTAATCACTGCTTTTACTTACCAGATTAATAAATCAAGACTCTTTTAGTTTCTTTTTAAAAAAATCTTATGCATGCAATCCTAATATTTTTTTTTTCTTTTTTCCATTAGCTTGTTGTAAATTCCTTGATATCATCAATTCCATCAATTTCCAATGTAATGCTTGTATGCCTTATTTTTTGGCTTATTTTTGGCATTGTTGGTGTTCAGCTGTTTGGTGGAAAATTCTTTGCATGTTTTGATAAGAATGGAATCCGCCTTCCCATAACGATTGTGAATAACCGTACAGATTGTGAAGCAAATGCTAACAATGGATATTCTTGGAGGAATTCAGAAATGGGCTTTGACAATATACTTTTCGCATATGTATCACTCTTTCAGGTGGTAAGTATAATTGTGCTAGTTTTCAGCTTCCCAAATGTAATGTATAGTTAATATTATTGCTGGGGTAAAAAATAAATATTGTTATGGAGGAAATCATGAATGATGTGCGGCAGTTTACTAAGCACATGTAGTAAAAGTGTGTTAATTGTTCTTTTATTGTGCAAACATGCACTACACATCTCTACACATCAAATGTTTAATAATATACCTATTTTTTTCTGTTTACGTTCTCTCACACATGCACAGGTGAATATGTATATTGGTGGCTATTTATAATAAACCAATAGAAGTATTACTAAGTCACAACTTTGTACTTCAATGTCTCTTGTAACACTATTATAAAGCCATACATGTCTAAATCTGTTTGGTGAATACAATATAACTGAACCTTTACAGCTGCTCTTAAGATTGTAGAATGTCAAAGTTGTATAGGTAGAGTTAATTATGCATATAATATCATTTTATTTAACCTTGTAACCACAGTTTGACTGTTGATTGTATCACCGAAGGGAGTGGACCACTTCCACACTTGCTTTTTGTACCCTGTAAAAGCATGCAGCGAAAATTCAAATAAAAAACAAATGTGCTTACGAAAAAAATCCAAATACATCAATATTACAAAATTCCTATGACACCATGTACAGGAGCTATCAGCCCCAAAATAAAAACAATTTACTACGTTTCACCCGGGGACTCTGGCAGCCTAAAAGCAGTCACAGTATCTGGGTTAATCTCTGGAGTGGCTAGGTGAATCAGACTTCTATTCCAAATTTGTCTGACCTTCAGTGTCCCTCATGTGATAACTGGTAACTCTACACCTGTTGCGCTACTGGGTATCCCAGTATTTGTTACTGTAGTTGCATGGAGTTACTACTACCAAATCCAAGACACTTGTACTAAGCCCCTTTAAGGTGTTGATTGCTGCCCAAAACAAACTCCTCTTATAAGGCTCAGTAAATTTGGAAACCCATTAGCAAATGTTATTGCTGTGCTGATCCATCACTGCTAACTATGAAAAACGTCCATGCAGGTATTGTGTTTATACAAGCAACGTATCATAAGACATGGTGCTGTGAGTGCAGTATCTCAGTGAAGAGCCTATCATTACAGAGCCACTTCACCTCCTTTCTGTTTTTGATGCCATATTTTTTGCCTTAAAACTTCCCATTGCCCCCTCCTTTTTTAACATCTGCCCAAGATCCATTTTGTGCACACTGAAGCACCAGGCATCAAAGATGTGTTGATGGGTATGCCCCCTCCAGATGAATCCTTAAGTTCGCCTACTTGCCGTTACCGAGTCCTGAAGGGGTACTGATTGAAGTGTGGCCATTATTCCCACCTTCTACGACTTATCCATATTCTTTTCCTGGCTTTCTTGGTTTTCTATTTTCTTTGTCTTCTCACATGGCTTTATGAACTTGCTACTCCCGCTGCTCACGACACTGCATCTACAGAGCTAGGCTGACTTATTATTGCCTACCCTTGATGTACACACCCTGTCTGTCTGGGGAGTTGCTAGCAGATCTAGGTACCAATGATGATTGATGTTTGATATGTTTCTTTTCTTTATGATATGTCAATAAAACGATTCAAACACAAAGATGTGTTGGTAGACCACAGGAGGAACATCCACTTTCAAAACTAACAGAGAAATGGTTATGCTTTTGACTTTGATCTTATCAAGATCTACAATGTAGGAGAGGATCAGGAACATAAATGTTTTTAATTATCACTTCCACAGAGCCACAGCCAGCCCGCAAAGCTATGGGAGGTGGGCATCTTCTTGCTTCCTAATGTCAAGAGGGTTGAGGTGATCTAAGTACTGGTCAAGAAAGCTTGAACACCTAGAATGTTCCTTTGTATCCAGCATGTTTTTGCCAGGAATATCTCTGATCTGTCCTAGAAGGCCAGTCATACCCTAACCTATCCTTGGAAAGAATAGTGGTGACTAGGACCTATGGATAGGCAAGGTCGGAACAGAACTATTTTTGCCCAGTTGTTTCCAGTGCTCTATCTGATGGAGGTTCAGGAAGTTCTTATAGTGCTTTGGTATGGCTATCACCCCTGTGCAGAGGCTTGTATTGCCAGGGTCTCTGACTCTAAGGGTGTCACAGTCTTGGTGGTCAGAAAATTAAACACAGCCTGGATAATAGATATCAACCTCTCTAGAGAGAGGGAATAACTTAAAGGCACATGCATCAAAAAAAAACCTGGTCGCAAAGGGGCAGATTCTCAGAATCTGCCCCTTTGCGACCGGTATTTTTGCATTTGGGATACAACATCCCAAATACAAAAGTCGTAATTTAAGTAATCTCGAAATTGCGATTACATTAAATTGCAATTACATTTAAGGAATCCCAAATTGAGATTCCTTAAATGCAATGCATTAAAGTAAAAAAATTAGCGATTTCGCTAATAGGGTGCGCAAAATACCATGAAGTTGAACTTCATGGTAATTTGTAAAATCTTTGAAAAAAACACTTTTGTGCCTTTTTCAAAGTTTCATGTTGCCCACACACATGCCCTTGCACCCTGAAATTGCATGCGCAATTTGCGAGTACCTACTGGTACTCGCAAATTACGCTTGCAATTTCCCATTGATTTCTACGGGCCTGTAGGCCCATAGGAATTAATGGGAAGCTATTCCTTATTTGCAAGTCACAAATAAGGAATGTGTAGGAATCGCTATTATTATAGCGATTCCTACATGCATAGGATTTTGCGAGTCCTTAATTGCGAATCCTTAATATTCGCTATTAAGCACTCGCAAAATCCTAGCTTGATGCATGTGCCAGTTAGATGTTTATTTTCTGGAATTGTCCATATGAACTGAATCCTTTTGACTAGATCCAGGTAAGACAGAAAGAGAGAATAAGGATCTTTAGTCTAACTTTGTTCCATTAACAGTGATCTCTGTAAGGGTAACAGTGGACTTTATGCTGTTTCATGAAGGCTGTAGAGGATCTTTTTCATGGTCCAGTGGTGCCACTGAGTCCAAATGGGATCATTCTATACTGTTATTATTGATTTGCCACCATTAACTATTGTTTCTACCTGTGCTCCTTCAGGACAGGCACATGAAAGTAAGTCCTTTATGCAATGATTAGCCTATGCAGCTGCCAGAACCTGAGCCAAGTTCATTGCTATTAGAGTCTAAAGGAGTATTTACATGTTCAAATTATAAAGGCCTATGATGGGAAGAACCATACTTCCCTTTCTTTCAGAATTAAGTAACACAAATTTGTTTCCCATCCAAAACCGCAATGACAAAGTAGGCCAGCGATTTATAAGGGACCTTGAACATCTAGGCATGCGTACATTAAACGGGATTAAAAAACAGGATAAACCGGCCACCTGTACGTATATTGGCCCCCGTTCAAGTTCAGTCCTGACTACACAATAGTAACCCTTCCTCTTCTAGGGCAAATAAATAGTTTTCAAATCAAATGCTCCATCGATAGTGAACATTCGGCTCAGCATATCAAACTTAAAATAACATCTTTTAAACACCCAGAAGCTCCAGTAATAGAGGGGGATATATCAACAATCAATCTGAAGCGTCTGAGGTGGACATGTACCACAGTACCGCAATTAGCTTTAAAAGCTAAAAATCTAATGACAATCCTTGAGTCAGACAAAATGACTATAGAAACATGGACCACTTTTTTTGCAAGCCTACCCGATGCAGGAGCGTCCACTAAACAGACAAATAAAAGCCGTGCAGATAACAACAGTCATCTCAGTCAAACATCACGAAGCTTAAGAAAGCTCCTGAGAAAGGCACTTAGAAAGGCTCAACAGCATAGTCCACGGTCTAAAGTTTGGGAGGAGGTAAGTCTTTTAAAGATAAAATATAAAAAACAAATTTGGATCGATAAAAAAACTGAAGAAAACAACTTCTGGACAAAATTATTACATAATGCAAAGAAATCTGACACTAGAGCTTTCTGGGGGCAGGTGAATTCTATGAACAGAACCTCCAAAATCATAAATATGACCTGCGTCGCCGAGCAAGCATGGGTACAGCACTTAATACCACATTTTCGATAAACAATTTGGATCAGCCGCCCTCCGTTGCAATTACTACACATGAATAGCAAAAAGAAGATACATCACAATCTACTTTCGCCCATTCTGAAGTAGAAATTTTACAAATCATAAGAAAAAGTCGGCTTGATAGTGCACCAGTTCCGAACGGTGTGCCACAGGCAATCTACAAACAAGATCCTAATTACTGGGCAAGTAATGTCTGTAGTCTGTTCTAGTTGATCGGCACTACCAGTCGTATCCCAGAAAGCTGGAGAGGCACGATTATTAATCCGATATATAAGGGCGGGGAGCGCACGGATCCAGCAAATTATCGCCTGATTGCAGAGGCCAAATATTATGCATCTCTGATCTTAACCGATTAGATAAATTGGTCCGATGAAAATTAAAAAATCCAGATAAACCAGTCCGGCTTTCGACGTGGCACGGGTACAATTGCAAATGTCCTAGCAATGGGGCTAATCGCTGATAAAAGTCTACGACGGCGACAGGCACTACATCTATGCTTCGTGGACTTCAAGGCGGCCTTTGACCATGTTAGCCGACATACATTATGGGCTAAACTGAAGCACCAGGTCCTACCAGACTCAATTTTAAATCCAATTATGGATCTCTACACCGATACCTGGATGCAGGTCCAAATCGCCGATGGCCAGAGGCTCACAAGGAAGATCCATACCAACCAAGGGCTAAAACAAGGTTGTGTCTTGGCCCCGCATTTGTTTAATTTATTGATGGCCGATCTAACATCAAGGCTAGACGGGGTTAATTCACACCCACCACGGCTGGGCATACTGCCCTTAACACACCTGTCCAACGCAGATGACGTTGTACTTCTAGCCAGACGAGAATCGGACTGCAACGATCAACCCATGAGTTAGCTGATTTCGCTAAAACAAACCTGATGGAAATAAATATTAAAAAAAACAAGGTCATGATTATAGCACATTGTCTGCCTAAACAGCCGAAATTTGTAATCGACAACACAAAGTTGGAAGTAGTCGATAGCTACAAATACTTGGGGATATACTTGGACCGAAGGTTTTCATTTGCCACGCATTACGAAACAATTCAAAAAAAGGGAACCGCTTTACTGTTTGCATTCTGCAGTATATCAAAACAGTTAAAAGGCCCATTGTTTACTCCACTGCTTGCAGTCATCAAAGCAAAACTACTACCAACTATTGCCTATGGAAGCGTGGTCCATCATGGAAACAGTACACCAATTCTAGATAAAATTCAAACACGAGCGCACAAAAGAGTATTTCGCTTGCCATGTGATGCCTCACCAGCTCAGGTATGTCTAGAGTTCGGATTACAACACCAAACACTCTACAAAAGGTACGAAAATATGGCTAAATCGTGACCTAGAAATCAACTCGGCACTCTGGGAAGCCTTGCAAAACGACCAAAAATCACAGTACGCAAAGTCCCTAAATGCTTCTTTGAAAATAACCAAGATGGCTGATCTCTGGCAACAGAAACTACCCCTGACATCATTCCAGCTGATTATGAAAAAAGCGGCAAAATCGCATTCACTAATTAAAGACAAAGCAACCTTAAGTCGACGCGCGCACGCATGGATGGTTTTACAATCCTACATGAGGTTTGAGCCAGCGGCATACCTGGGCCTTGCTTTCCCCCCTTATCTAAAAAACAAGTACCTGGAGCTGCGCATGGGGAAATTGCCTTCCAATGCTGATCAACCTACCTGGAGGACCCCCGGCCCAAAAGATTATAACCTATGTGGAGTATTAGTACAGGATTTTATACATTTAATATGCATTTGCCCGGTGTTAGGATGCCACCACCGAGATTTGCTTAGGAGGAAGTTCAATGAAAGTGGTATCCGCACCTGCAGATCAGCAATACTAAAAAGCCTGGACTCAAAGGACCCACAAAAAATTTGTCAGCTAATTAAATTTTTATCCTATTTTGAGAATTTAACAAAAGAATAATATAGGTTACAGCCATAATTCACCAATTCCTCGTTGTTTAAATATTTTTTTTTTTAAAAGGAAAGAAAATTCACACTTTTTGTAAATTGAAATAAAATCTTAAATGCGGTACTAATTGTTTATATTTATTCTATTATAGCATGTGAAGGAAATATATTTTTATGTTTTGGTATATTGTAATGGTTTTAAATAACTATACAATAAAGAATTTCTTCTTCTTCTTCATACTTCCCTTTCTTTCAGAATTAAGTAACACAAATAGTATCCCCGTCCACTTTCTGGTAGTGGAGCTAGCTTATTTGTTTCTGAAAGTGGAAGCATCTTTACATCCTGCAGAAGTAATTGGGGGGCATATTGGTGCAGTGAAAGCCTGCATAGTGTTTGCCATATAGACTACAGAGTAGTGTCATTTATGTTTGTAGTTTTGTTGTATTATATTTTATTGCTGAGTTTCAATGAAATATTTACAATGCAAAACAAAATAGCCAGGACATACTTAGCCCTCCTTTAAACAGAAGTAAAAAAACTGTTAGTCTCTTACTGATCAAATGGTCTAGTACTACTGTAAACTCAGCTTTATCATATGTGTTTAAAATAGACGATAGCCAGGGAATGAGGCTAGTGCCTAAAAAGATGGCTGCCAGAGCCAGGAGCTCTGCAACTATGAGAGACAATCTGCACGCACCCAACCTTTGCAAGCATTGGTTTTGGACCAAAACTAACTCAGAGTTTTACTAGACTGAAAAATTACCAAACATACAGAATTTACCTGTGTGTGCAGTTGTAATGCATATAGTCAGAATCTGAGAACTTCAGACTGCCAGTTCCACTCAAGATGTTGCTTATAAGTAAATATCCCTGCAATCCCAATTAATTACATTTTGTGAATCTTTCCATCAGAGACTATGATCTGACTCTGAATTCTACACTTCTGCCAGTCTCATTGACTGTCCCTGACTTACCACTGTGGTTTAGCACTTTGGACTGCAAAGGTAAGCAGCGTTTACACACTGGAAGTACAGTGGGCTCAAAATGGCACCAAATACAGAAAAAGAGTTTGCTTTGAAAGGACACCTGTCTACTGTGAGTGGTTAGTCACTGATATTGATCACCACCTTGAATTGTATTGCTTTGTGTCGCTTTGAGTTAGCTCAGAGAGAAAATCCCTTCTCTTTCCTACAGTGTTGTTCAGATTTGCTGGGTTTGTGATGCACATTGATAGCTGCAGAAGACTTGAAAACTAGAGTGGAGTTGGGAGAAAAGAGCAGGCACCACAAGATATGCAGGAAATGGACAGAGGGTGAAATCAAATGGCTTCTGCCTCTAGTTCAAGCTTGAACACCAACTTCTAGCCTCACACTGTCCCGCCTTATTCTACTCATTTTGCTGAATCTACCCATCAAATTAGTTGAGAATTTATATGTGAAAGAAGTGAAACATACACAGTTCTGCTTAGTGATTTAGAATAAGGAATTAATAAAAACTCACAAACATGTAATAAATGTGGTAAAATGCACAAATGATCTGATACACTACATGAAAATTCTCTGAGATGCACATATCTAGTAGCATTCTGGAGAAGTGAAATGAGGATACCTGAACAATATTAATGGCTGTCAAAATGAAAATGAACAAAAGGCAACCAGGGCAACAATAGTGTGTATCTAGGTGGGAGCAACAAAACGACAAATGCTTTTTTTACTTGCCTTTTACCTGTTAACCAAAAATGTCCTATAAATATCAACAGTTCATCATTAATTTAGCTGCCATCTAAAGATACAAACACCGCAGGGATCCACATTGTCTACCTAACATGGCTGACTCAAAAGAAAAAGTTCATGATTATCATAAAGAAACAAAAGAACAGTGAACAGGTCAGAAGAGAATCATGTCAGAACTTCTGATCCAAGAAGGTAAATCAGACTCCAATGTAAATATGAACTTGATCCTATATTTCATAACTACATTGCATTACCTGGCCAAAAGCACAAGAACACACACCGACCTCCCAAAATCACAGATACTAGTCCTAGGGATAGACAAGGAATTAGGTGATGAAAAAAGGATTACAGAAACAAATGATAATGTTAAAAAATGTATTCCCTTGTAAGAGAATTTAGTGACCTGGAGGATAGAATATAAGAGTGAGCTTGGACATTATTGGGCTCCTAGAAGACACCGAAAAAAAATGCAAACACCTAGGCAACTTTCTTAGACCCTTGGATCCCATAAGTCACGGGGATAACCTTTACTAAGGACTTCAAGAACAAAAGGACACACAGTATGACCCAAACTACACACCCCAGACCTATGATCTTCAATGCTTTATGCTACCCATACATTGAACAGATTTTGGAACTAATGAGGAAAATTAAAATGATTGTGTGGAAGGAAGCAAAAATTGGAATTACTCAAAATATAATGTGTCACAAAAGAAAGACTATCTGGATTGATGGGGAAATCATAGATCATTTAACATCCCCTTAACACTTCTGGGGCCATTTAAAATAAAATTTACCCACAGAGAGAAGACAATCAGTTTCAATGCGTCTACAGGCTTGGAATCAGCTATAGGCTGCCCCATTTCACCTCTGGCAGGACCTTGGTGGAGCATGGGGTCCCTCAGGGATCGGCCATTAGTCCTATCCTATTTAATATCTACTTGCAGCCACTGATTCCTATCATCAAGTCGCATGGGATTGACTTGGTCAACTATGCTGACGACACCCAATTGGTGTTTTCTCTGGAGGGTAGAGGGGCACTGACTGTGGACAGCTTTCAGAAATGTATGCGCCAGATTTCAGAATGGCTAAGGGATAACTCCCTGCAATTTAATGGAGGAAAGACAGAGGTGATCTACTGTCCCTCGGTGGGAGTACGGGACATGCCGTTTGACCTCAGATTGTCCCCAGAGGTGGAGTCCATCGCCCCTGTGACAACGGTACGAAATCTGGGGGTCATGTTTGACGACAATCTTCAAATGGCTTCACAAGCCAAAAAAACTATTGGTGTGTGCTTTGCTCTTTTGAGGGCTCTACGACAGATTTTGCCTCTTTTGCCTATGGGGGACAGACCGATGGTTGTACGCAGTACTATTTTGAGTAGGCTGTACTACTGCAATTCTCTATATTTGGGAGCTCCTCTTTACATCTATCAGAGCCTGCAGAGGGTCCAGTCTATTGCAGCAAAATTAGCACTGAACAGGAAGCGCTGTTCTTCAACCACGTTAGCGCTACAAGAGCTCCACTGGCTTCCCATAAAAGAGAGAGTCATGTTTAAGTCCCTATGCATCGCGTTTAGAGCGGTGCATGGCCTTGGCCCAATCTCTCTGCAAGAGAGACTGTTTTGGTATAAGCCTCAAAGAACCCTACGATCCTCGCAGGCCTCGCTGCTAAGTACTGGCAGAGTTAAGAAGGCCAGGATGGGGGGCAGGGCTTTTAGTACAGTGGCATCGCGCTGCTGGAATGACCTCCCTCTGAATATCAGACAAGCCAACTCTCTGATGGATTTCAGGCGGAGTCTTAAAACCTTTCCCAGGGAGGGGTCTATGACCTCCTAATCCTGCACTTTTGGCCGGCCTCTTCTTCTGCTGTCTCTTTTTTCTTGTTTCTGTAGGAGGCGGACACTGGATTGGTTAAAGTTTTTTTCTTCCATCTTAGTCCTAGCGCCAAGATACCCGTAGGGTGATAGATGCGCTATACAAGAACACTCTACAATACAATACAATACAAGGCACGCTATCCCACTCTGGAATTGAGTTTCATGCAATGATCTGATGTCGCTAACTTGTGGCTCTTACTGAAAGGGTCATACCAGTTCATGTTCTGATACATCCCAACCAACTTATGCCACTATTTTAATACCTACCTAGCCATGTGCTTGACTTCATCTGTTAGCAATCCTCTGTAGAATATATACTGGCAAATGTAGTCTATCTTCCACATGCTACCATCTCCAGACTATCTTTTGTAGGCCTCTTATATCATATTTCTTCTCTACAGATGAGCACTAACATTTTGTTCCCTACCCACATGGTTGGTTCATGCCACACTGTCTCCAGTCTTACAACATGACTGGGTGCAGTACTGTAAGTAATTGACTTGTCATTATGCTTAACACATAATCCTAACCATAAAGAGCACTGAAATTTATCATCCTTTCAACTTAAATGCTTCTCTAAAACACATACAAAGAATAAATGTGCTACCAACCGCCCTTTACACACACACTTCCTGTACACAATTCAGAGACACCAACTTAAACCATACTGCCAAATGACATGAGGTTACTGGCAAATCCTCCTGGTATTCACATTAATTAGATTACCAATAATGAATCACGAAAAATATTATTTGTGTTTTCTAATTCTATTGGTCTTTCATTAAATCTGAGGAAGATTTTCCCTTCAGCTAATCAATTAAATGGAATTACTACACCAACTCTATTGCCGCGCACACCTTTTGGCCCACTGGGTAATAGATATAAATTTGAAAATTATTCCATTACGCCACTTCAAATAATTATGTGCTGTTCGCTGTAAAAATGATGATAAATGGTGCACTTCACAGTCATTTGAGGTAAAAATATACAGGAAACACACAGGAACAACGGAAAGTGAGTGACTGTTGTTTGCAGTGCACTTTGTTAAATGTATCCTCATGCCAAAAATTGATATGAGGATGCATTTCAGACTAAAATATAGCACAAAATGACAGATTTGCTTTTCACATAAGTAAATGTAATTTTGCTGTAATATACCCTTAAAGACTGCTGTAGTGGGCTATACCGGCCATTAGAGACCCGCTCAAGCGTTAAAGGCCCGAGCCGAAGGCTCTAGAGGGCCGAATGTTCTAACACATAAAACTAAGGCCCTCGTAGTCCGAGGGGGTTTAAATCCCCTTGGGCTCTGAGAGACCTTTGTAAAACAACATTGCAATGTTGCTTTGCTGGCTTTTGGAAGCTTGGAGCACTCCATTGCATTCAATAGAGAGCTCCACATTCCAATGTTCTAATATAAATTTTTCAATGCTGCTTCAGCTTTTTAAAGATTAATATTCAAGTTAGTTCTTCCATATAAATTCAGAGTTGTCTGACTTTGGCCACCAAGGCTCTTTCTGCTCATTGCCAGAATCTTTAGGGGGAGTGATACAGGGGAGGGAAGGAGACAGATTTTTCATACTCCATTCGCTTTCTTGCATTTTGTCTCCTTACCTTTACTCTTTTTATCATCTCAATACTAACACTCTGGAATCCTGGTCATCACCACAGTCCGGTACAGATCTACAGGGTGGGCCCGCTAGACTTGCACTCAGTACTGCCTATGCTCCACTAATATTTTACCAATTTGATGGCAGATGATGCATTGAATATACTGTCTCTATATTCCAGGAGCCTCAATCATTCAGTGGAAAGGAAAGAGATAACAGAATACTGTCACAAGCTGAAATGAGATATTATTCTAATGCAGCAGAACAGTATTAGGAACAAATAAGCTCTTGGCATCAAGAGCCTATGGAATTAGGATTCTACTTCCCAGACTGTGACCATATAGCCTATAGGTGTCACTTATGAGTCTATCTATTACATATCCAGTTTGTGTAGGTTGTATTAATATTGTGAAGGTATTACATACATACCCCAGACCTGGGGTTCACAAATGACCCTCTGTGATTGCAACTTTGCAGCAAAAAAAAAACAAATTACCTAAACTTGACTTTTATTCATTCCCTAATCTCAAAGTTGGCCTGAGTAACTTAAACAAACAACATGTTGCCAAACTTCTCTTTTGGCTTCCCACATTTTCAATGCAGTGACACACAGCAACACCTGCTCTAAACTGAAATCCCAATCTTTAGTTGACAATGCCTTGGACAAAATATTGACATTTTAAAATATATTTGCTGCTAGCCTACTGTAAATTCTTGGGGGACTCGCCTGTCCAAACTTGCTGGTATACTATTGGGCGTTGCATCTTCGCTATATCTCGGAGTGGGTGGTTCACGCAAGCGAAAAACATTGGTTTCATATGGACCAGGCGGTGGCATGTAGACCTTTCTGGGACTTGACCTGGCTCCCGAAACAGACCCCACAGCGCATACATAGCCACCCTCATAAAAAAGGTCCTAGACATCTTAGACAAAATTGCAATTACAGAGGGCCTCACATCCTTCCCTTCGCCCAATACCCCACTGGCCCAGAACTGAAGCTTCCCCCTGGCGTTACAACCCCACTCCTTTCCAGTGTGAGGTGAGGGGAAGTGTTGCACAATCCGAGCAAGGTCTTGAGGATTTTTCTGAAGGTGTGTAGAGGAGGGGCGCGTCCGATGTTGACCGGAAGCTCGTTCTAGGCCTTGGCCACGACAAAAGAGAAGGCTCTTCCACCCGCTCGGGTTCTTCAGATGCATGGGTTTTCTGCCAGGGTGAGGTCGGCAGAGTGGAGGGTTCTTTTGGGTACATCGAAGGAGACTCTTTTGTTGAGGTATTTGGGTCCGGTGTTGTGGAGAGATTTGTAGGCATGGGTGACTAGCTTGAAGGTTACTCTCTTTTCGACAGAGAGCCAGTAGAAATCTAGCAGGTGTTGGGTGATGTGCTCATGTTGTGGGATGTCGAAAACGAGTCTGGCCGTGGTGCTCTGCATGGTCTGGAATTTATCTAGCAGGGATTTGTAGATTCCAGCATAGAGGGCGTTTCCGTAGTCCAGTCTGCTCATTATGAGTGCCTGGGTGACAGTCTTTCTGGCTTAGAGGATATCCAATAGAAGGTCTTGCGAGGGATGCAGAGGGTGTTGAAGCAGTTGGAGGTGACGGAGTTTATCTGCCTGCTCATGCTGAGGGAGGAGTTGAGTATGATGCCGAGGTTCTGGGCGTGGTCCGTGGGGGTTTCTGAGGGCAGTGGGCCACCAGGTGCTATCCCATGCTGGGGGGTAGGTCTGAGGACAAGGACTTCTGTCTTCTCTTAGTTGAGCTTCAGGCAACACCTGCTCATCCAGGATGAGACGCCTTTCATTCCTTCCTGGAAGCTGAGTCTGGTGGCTTTGGGGTCCTTTGAGAGGGAGAGGATGAGCTGGGTGTCATCTGAGTAGGGTACTATGCTGAGTCCATGCTGTCTGATGATGGTGGTGAGGGGGGCTATGTAGATATTGATGAGAGTGGGACTAAGTGAGGATCCTTGGGGTACTCCACAGTTGAACTCTGTGGGCTCAGAGAGGAATGGCGGGAGTTTGATACTCTGGATTCTGCCAACGAGGAAGGAACGGAGCCAGAAGAGGGTGGTTCCCTGTATGCCGCCGTCGTGGAGTCTGAGAGTGAGAGTGTGGTGGGAGACGCACTCTCGTCTCCCACCGCATATCATATATACCACACCTTTACACTAAATACTCCTAGATGCCTATGATGTAAACTAGACCTATACCTATGAAAAACTAAACCAGCCGGCATCAAATGACTGGACTTTGAGTGCCACGCAGTCACACATCCATCTTTCACAAGTTACTTACCTATCTGGATCTTTTTAGAGCCCTCTCCCCCTCATTTGTTGTAACAAACTTTCTGAACATTCCCAGCCCACAAAGTGGTATACGCTCTTCAACCCTCTTCTTCAATTCAAACAAAGTTATTTTGAATGTATTAAACCCATTTTAGGAATCTGTAAAGTTTTATGAACTCCTAAAATTAGTTTCTGAATGTATATCTAATTGTTATGCGGAAGGGGCATGTTGTGGGAGTCCCTTTCAGATCCTTATGTATCAATATTTCCCAATCACAAACAATTAATTAACTACCGACTCCTGAGTTTGGATGGTAACTCACTCTCAAAAAGGGAAGTTGTGAGCCTTTTTGTTTACTACATTAGGGTGACAGCTCTACAAGGGGTAAGCGGTGGTCTATTAGACCAGTTGAAATTCTCTCTAAACTTTTCCAAACATGTTTTTTAGTTTTTAAAGCAGCCCCATTATCTTAAATAAAAGCATGCTTCTTTACAAAAAGAAAGGTTTCATTTTTTAAAGCCCCCAGAGGGTTGGTTGTCAGCTGGCCCTTGCAGGCCACCATCCTTGTGACTGGAACAGAACAGTTGTGGGTCCTAATTTGCAACTTGCCTTAATAATATTTACTAAGCAGGTTAGACTGTAACCCACTACAGCTTAGTGTTTTGCAAACCAATCTTCAAAGTGAGATCTCCCAAAAACAGATGTTGGTTACAAAACAAAAGAGTCATAATTTGCTACCACTTTTTCTGGCTAATATCTTAGTATTTCTAGCCTCAAATTCTTAAATCGAGTTTAGCGCGACCGATACACAAAATGTGCTAAATTGTCTCCTTATGAAACAGGTAAAAAGGGACATCCAGATCAATCTATCCCAGATGCCTTCCAGGAACACTTAAATTATGAAATAGGTAACTAAAACATTTCAAATCAAAGTTAAAGTTAACTCATAAAAACCTACAAGGCAAGAGTCAACACATATCATATGTGGTCATCGTGAAGTGAGTGTTCCCCTGTTTTCTTGCATGTAGAAGTTTCATACTTGATTTATTCTAGGTACTTTGGCTTTCCCATGAGTCAATTTCATATAGATATAATAGAGGTAAAACAATAAAATTTAAATGATGTTCTACCAGACAGACCTATGAAAGATAGCTGAAGATCTAGCCCCAGCTCATGCTGTAAAGAAAATACACCAGACTCACTTCATGCCAAAACATAGTTTAAAGCACATTTATCTTATAGAAAGTGACTAGATGTTCAAATACTAAGGACCTTATTCACAAAGGCAAACTTACACTTTTCTGTAAGCTTATGATTGTATGTTATTCACAAAGGGATTTACCTGTAGTATATTTATGATTGCAGAGTCTCCAAATATAAAAAGACCTATCTTTATATGTGTGGAGACTTTTCACTCAATAATATGCTACCTGTAAATCCCTTTGCAAGTAGCAAACAATCACAAACTTACACAAAAGTGTAAGTTTCCTTTATGAATCAGGCACAAAGTGAAAACAGCCATGTGATGTTATCTGTATGCAATGATACTTATATAGCAGAGACCAAACTGGAATACTACAGAATTTCTTTGCTCACCACCAAGTAGAAACATACATTTTAGGTCTGTCTGTAGTTGGTATTAGAGGGATGGTCTTCCCCCCAACAAGTGCATTTTGGGACACCTGAGATGATCCATTGAGAAGTCACTGGGAATTCTTGGCCTTCGGATGACACTGAGGCAGAAGCTTATTCTTCCCCTGAAGTGTCTTCTATTCACTTACCTACACCTTGAGGAGAAGGATGAGCCGACTAGTGTCTTATGTCAAAATTATTCTCTTGCCTTGAAAGACTGTAAGACTTTGGCTTGATCCAATATTATAACAGATTTTCTTGGTACCTCCTGAATGGCATTCACTGATTCGACTATGATCATGCTTCTTTTGTGTTTCTGTGATTGACCATGTTCTACTTATTGAAGGGGCCATTAATGACGCGTTGTCCGGGCTTGCTCTGTGTGGGCAGGACCACCCTAGGTTGAGGAACTGTTGCATGGCCATCAGGTTAAAATGCCCCTATTTTGCACTGGGTACAACTGTATTGAAATAGACAGCACCACCACAAATTAGAGTATGATGGTATGATAGAAGTTGGTTGGTAAGTAATCTTCATAGTTGCTGTCAACAGTCTCAGGAGGTAGCATGTAAAATGAATGCAGAAATATGACCTTCACTAAAAATACCATGACAAAAAGACCAAACTGAGAAAAAAAATCATGTAGAAAGCATTGAAAGGAGTCAAGGCTGATTGTAGCAGATATATTTTAAAGTGTAAATGGACTAAGTAGCTGAGCAGCAGAAACAATAAGTAGAAATCATCTGCTTTAAGCATTGTAACTGGTGACGCTGGGTGGTGACCTCCCCAATTGATAGTTTGTAATGCTATAACATAAATGCCCCCTGTTAAAAGAATAAAATCCCTATAATAATGCTTGTAAGAAATTGGATCATTGGCTGAGGGGGGTGGAAGTCCTACTCATGCAACAAACACAATCTTTGTCACATGAACCATAAAAGTTACTGAATTAGCCTGTGCTTAATCCTCTGGTAGCTTGACATGAAAGCAGTCAGGCTTAACTTAGGGTGAATATGTGAAACTATTTATGATTCACACAAACAGTAATAAAGGGAAAACAAAACACAAGAAAATTCCAAACTGATATACTAAAGTTAAGTACAGTTTCTTACATAAAATTGTACCAGAAAGACAAAAATCGCAACAGAAGAACCACAGATTTTACATTTTTTAGTGAAAAAGGTGCCTCAAAGCAGAAAGCACCACTCTGGGTCATCTGGTCATGCTAGACAAGGGGAAAGTCACAAGTTCCCATGATTAAGCACAGGTCGGATACCGGGATCAGTTGAGTCCCTTTGAAAAGTTACCTTCAAAGTCTGGCACAAAGAGTTCTGTTTGTGTTGGAGGAGGCCACGAAGAAGTCGCTGAGCGCCTTGGGCGGTCGTCACATTGGCACGAAGAGCAATTCCGGTGACACTGACCATCATCGCTGTGGTACGAGGAGCTGGTGAAGCATCTCAGATGGCCATTGTTATAGCTTCTCATTGGTGGTCATTGTGAGCTGTTGCTGCTGTAGCACGAAGTGCTGGTCTTGCATTGCCAATCATCACTGGCAGATGCTGTTGACATGAGGAGCCTGTCTCACTAGAGCTACACATTGCTGGTCGTCACAGAAAGCAGGGTCTTGACATGAAAGGGCTTGTTTACGGTCGTAAGGACACCAAACCTCAGAGGTTTCACCTTTCCTTTAGGAGGAGCATACTTTGAAGTAGACTAAGGTTCCAGGACCTGGGTAGTTTTCTCTTGTGGATCATGGACTCCCCTAGCAGAGGCCAGCAGGGCTCAGGCAGGTCCAGTTACAGGTCTAGGCAGGTCTGGTTGCATCAGGTCTGCTAGGCTGCTGCAGAGAGGCCTCTGAAGCTTGTTTTGTCCCTGTAGCTTGCACAGAAGGTCAGTCAACTGACCCTTGGTGTCCCTTTGGTTAGCATGGGATGACATCAAGCAGGTCAAATCTTCCTTCTGAGAAAGCAAGGCAATCCTTCTAGCAGCAGGACAGTCCTCTAACAGCAGGGCAGTCTTTCTTTTGTAACTTCCACAGGTTCAGGAGTGTTCTGAAGAATGGGTCTGGTAGTCCAATATTTATACTTGATGCCAGCCTTTGTTTGTGGAGAGCCCCTCTCCTTCCCCCAGATCTTCCGGAAAGTTCTTCCACTTCCCGAGCCAAGGCTCCAAACTGTTTGAGGTGACAAAGGGAGGGAAAGCCGAATGTCAGATTCCTTTGTGTGTGCAGGTGACAAAGCCCTTTGAAGTGTAAGTAGAGCTGGAAACAGTTCCCCCTGACATCTTGTCAGGATCTCCAATCCTGTTCACGCATAAGCCTCCTTTTGGATTATTTACTAGAACCAATACACAAACACCAACAGCAGAGCTATTCACAGTTATGTATTAGAAGGCACAAATGGTTGGGGGTCAAAATATTATATTGAGTGTAAGAAGAATATCTCTATCGACAAGTTATCAAATTTAATAAGGTAACCCTGTTTTAGTCAATGGAAGTGATAGGCCTTACAACAATGAAAAATGACTATAAGAGGATTTCAGTGCCAGGACATGTAAAACGTAAGTACGCATGTCCTACTTTTTTAATAGAATGCGCCCTGCCCTATAAGCCTTTATGGCATACCTTAGGGGTGACATATACGTATTAAAAAGCAAGGTTTAGGCCTGGCTAAAGGTTTATTTTGCAAGGTTGAAATGGCAGTTTAAACTTGCACTACAGGCTGCAGTGGTAAGCCTTAGACATGTTTCAAAAGGCTACTGCAGTGGGAGGCACAATGAGTGCTGCAGGCCCAGAAATAGCATTCAATTTACAAGCTTACGTACATGTAGTACCATTTACTTGGGATTTTGAAGTAAATTAAATGTACAAAGGAGATGTAGGCTAATTTTACCATTTTTAAAATCGAGAGTACAAGCACTGTAGTACTGGTTAGCATTAGTAACGTGCAGAGAGTCCTAAAGCCAACAAAAACAAAATTAGCAAAAGGAGGAGTGAAGGCAAAAAGTTTGTGGGAATACCATGCCAAAGATGTCAGGCCTACTAATGCCTCAAAATTTAGAGCTTTGCAAACAAAAGGCAGATGAGTGCAAGCTATATCAAGGACAAATTTACCTATCAAGCAAAACAAGCATCTGTATTAATACAACCCTCGAGGACTCACAAGAAAACAGAATTTTTCATACACTAACTTGTACAAGCCAAATACAACTTGACTTCGTGAAGGTCAGTTGACCAGCTGGCTCATCTTTAGATATATGCTTCCCGTAAATCTTAAAGAAAATTATTTTAGGAGCAATGGTTGAAGTACCTACTATAAAAATAAGATAAAACCTCATTAAACACAGAAGAATTTTCCAGAAGAACTCAGGACATCTTACCTATGACCACTCTTTTTGAAAAACAACGTTAATACTCCAGACCCAAACTATCATAGACCGATCCTCAGAAAACTGATAGAAGGAGCAGCTCTCATCCACATTTCAAACTTCATCGAAGAGAACATGCTTCTATCTGACCAACAAACAAGTCTCCTCTCAGGGAGGCGGCACAGAGTGTGCACTGATCTCCACCTGGTGTGATCTGAAAACCATGATAAATAAAACATTCAATGCCTGCACTTCTACTGCTAGATGTATCTGCAGCTTCTAACGCAGTGCATCATGAGAAAGTGAAAAAAGAAGCCAGCTTCGATGCAGCCATCATACACTGGGTCTCCTTCTAACTTACAGTCATATAAAGTATTATTTCCATTCAACTATTTTTCTCTGCACCTTATAGCCTTAAGGCAGTAGCCAAGGATCAGTCACATCTCCTCTCTTCTTCAACCTATACATTAACCAAATTCTATGTTATCACAGAGATTATTAGATCTTTTCAATATATATTCTGTGACTATGCTAATGATCCTCAAACTAGAAAAACCTACAGATAGGGCCTGATTCTGATGCGGTTAGGAAAGCATTCCCACCTAGGGCCTGATTCTGATGCAGTTAGGAAGGCCTCCTAACAGCATTTGCTCCTTCCAAATCGGATCGGGAAGGTGTTTTCCCGACCGAGGGCCCAATTATGATGCGGTTAGGAACATATGCTCCCATTGAAGTCAATGGGAGTCCAACCAAAACGTATCTGGAAGCATCCGGATGCATCATACTCCACCGGTCGGACTCTCCCGATACGAGTGTGTCGGAAACTATTTCCCAACCGATTTGGTCGGGAAACTTTTCCAACCCGCATCAGAATCGGGCCCTTAATAGTTAGATGAGTGCCTTAGATCCACTGAACTCTTGATGATAACCATCCAGCTAAAATTAAAGGGCATCAAATTGGAGATTCTTACAAGTAGAGAATAATAGGCTTTGGTCCAATCTCTAGTTAAGCAAAAACAAGAGGGGCCCCTCAAACCAAGGGGACAGAGCACTGTTTAAAACAGTAAAGAGAGAATCTCCCCTTTGATAACCTATATATCACACAACATATAGATTAGCACATCAAACCATGCTCTATCTCTCAATGGAACAAGTACCACAGGGATCTAATAAATACACAAAGTTTTAATGGTTTGTCTTTTACACAATATCCTTAGACATATATCGATATGCAGCGTCCATCATGTTATGCATATCACATCACAATGAGAAGATTTTGCATCACGCAATCTAAAACAATCTCATTAGAAACCACCCCAATTTGTTGCAAATTAACACTCACAAAACAAACAAACAATGTTCTTTAAAGCAGAATCAAAGGGAGAAGCCTGAAACAGTACAGATATGCCTATATAACTGTTGCTGATCCGCTATAAGCATAAATAAAGAATCCTGATGGATCAGTTTTGTTACAATTAAACAAAAATATTTTACTGGAATAATGTGAGAACACAGCATGTATTTTAAATGCATTCTACCATACATACACTCATAAAAATAATGAATTTACTTAAAAAACCCTAGATCTTCACTGACAAAAGCAAAGGTTAAAGTAACGTTATAGTGAGGTGTTCGGTGAATTTGTCAGTATGAAGATTATTATTTGGAACTAAAAGAAAACACAGACATTTACCAGTTAGTGTTAGCAGCTCTAGCTATAGCCTGCCCCTCCCATGCACTGCTCTAGTCATCACATATGACATCACTCATGACATGTTCTATGACATCGTTTGCAATTTAACAAATGTAAAACCAAAAAAGACATTTACAAAAAATCATAATTTTGTTTAAAAAACTAAAAATATAAACAAATATTATAAAATTTAAAAAGAAACAAACAATATTAATAAATACATTTAACCAATACTAGGAATTAGAGTCTGGAAATACTGTATATACTATTCCCACTCCAGTGTTACAGTTGGGAACGTGTAAGACTATGTAGGGGTAAAATGTATAATTCCCACTCCAAACAGCACAACTTTGGGGAATGTGCTGGTCTTCGGAGGGTAAGATTTACTATTCCCACTCCAGTCTATGAAACAGTAGGTGACGCCTTGGACTTTGGAGGGCTAAATTTACTATTCCCACTCCAGGCTAAGCAACAGTACAGAAATCATTAGATATTGGTGTAATTAGATTTACTATTCACACTCCAGGCAGCGCAACATCAGGGGCAGTATTGGACTTCTGAGTTAAATGTACTATTCCCACTCCAAACAGAACAATAGTAGGGAAAGTGTTGGATTTCAGAGGTGGAAGATTTACAATTATCATTCCAGTCACCACAACAGCAGTGAAAGTAAGGGACTTTGGATGGTTTAAATGTACTATTCCCAATATAATCAGCACAACAGTAAGGAAATTGTTGGACTATTGGAGGGGTTATATGTAGGGAAAGTACTGGACTTTGAAGGTGTAAGATTTACTATTCATACTTCCGTCTGTGCAACAGTAGAGAAAGTGTTGAGCTTCAGATGGGCACGATTTACTATTCCTACGTTAGTCTGTGCAACAGTTGGGAAAGCGTTGGACTTCGGAGGAGTCCAATTTAGTATTTGCACTTCAGTCTGTGCAACAGTATGGAAAGCGTTGGACCACGGTGGGGTTAAACTTACTATTTGAACTCCAGTCTAAGCAACAGTAGGGAAAGTACTTCATTTGAAACACATTATGGGGCCGATTCCGATTCGGGTCGGAAGGGCACCGAACGAGATCCAGCCGGCAAAACTACGAGCCGTACGCGTGTTTTCCAGCCGACTCGTACAGCTGTATGAGCGAGCAAGTACGATGCGAGCTACGTGAAATTCACCGACCGAGTCGTTTCCAGGTCCGAACCGCTCCATACGAATCGGTCAGAAGCTAACCGTGGCGTGCAATGGATGCGATTTACAACCGAGCTAGTACGATGCACGCGTCGGACAGCCTGTGCGAGCCGGAATGTCTGGCTCGCAAAACGTCCGGAAGGTTGCCTTTGGGGGTCTGCGTCGGACTCCCTGACACCCACAGCCCTACGACTCGGACACAGGGGCAGACCCATGGGTCTCCCCAACACAGGCATGTACGGTGCGGATGGCACCGACGCGTCCCCACTGTAGGGGGTGCACTTGTCCGCGACGTACCATTCAGTCAATGGGAGCCCATATACGCGTCGTACAACCGGCTCCCATTGACTTCTATGGGAGTCCGACCAAACCGAGTCCGGCAGCATACGGCCGCATCATACTCGCTCGGTCAGACTGCAGACCTCCGGCTCGGTCGGAAAACACTCCGGATCCGGGTCAGTCGGAGTGCTTTCCGACGAATCGGCCCCTATGTATTGGGTATTTGAATAACCCAATGAATGTATAAAAAATATTAAACTCCTGATATGAATATTATTAACTAAAATACTTCCAAATACATTTTAAAAATTGTAAACAATTAAACAATTTACATAATTATTAAACAATGTAATAATTAATTATCAATTAAATAAATGTTGTAATTTAGTTATTTGTAAATTTCCTCTCCTCTCTATACCCATTAAACCTAGCAATCCACACCAAAAATATAACTAAAATAAATCAGTATTACATGCATTACATAATTATTATCAATCATATAATTTCTTTAAAGTTTTAATGAATATTTAGTTTTTGCTAAATTAACATCCCACTATATCCCCCTGCAATCCCAGCAACCTGCTATTACACTATAAATTGCTATTAACAACTAAATTATACATTCTAGATCACTGAAAATTGCAAGCTATGTTTTAAAAAAATTGCAATGATTACACAAACAATAGTGACTCATGAAATTAATATGTGATCTAAAACACATTAAATATAGCGTAAAGATCATTTTTACAACTATATTATTGGAAACAATATTAAACACAACAATATTTTTAAAAACAATATTACTTACCTAAAGAAATATATTCCTGATATTTCTTTCCTATATTTGTGTCTCCTGATATTTAAAATACGATATTCTCTCCAAACATCGTTGGTTTCTGCTTTTGTAATCTTTTTAAATTTTCTGGGGCACTTTTTCCAGAACTGGTAGAAAAACTAGAACATTCAACTGACGTGATTACTAGTAATCTGTGGTGCTCATCAAGTGAGGAGTCTTTAAAGCTTCCATATTAGCAGTTAACTTAGGTGGAAAAGAGTTACAATGATGAACGATTGGAATACTTGATTTACGAGCTGATGAGCCAACTCTAGGGGACTTGTCTGACACACAAGTAATCCAGTGCGACCTGCAAAAAATGTGTTAAAAGATCCCAATTGCCCACTCATGGAATTTGAATTCTCCTGGTCAGTCGACCATCTTCTTGCGATCTCACTATTAGTATCCATGGGCCATATCTGCCATCACTCACAATCATACATTTCTAACACAAATAAAATATTTTTATTTTTATTTATGCTTATTTGTAAAGTGCTCATTCACTCATTCAGTCTTGTGGGGCTCAAATATGAACTGCTTCGGCGGTTTCAGTGTAGTGCTGATTTGGTATTTTGCATTGGAAGTAAAAAGCCATGTTGTTGAATGTATTACTCGATTTGAAATGGACACATGTATCGAAGATGGCAACAGAAGTTAATTTCAGAGCGCTGATTCTTGAATGCAATAGGATCTACCTCCCTACTGTGGGACTTTTTAGTTTGGCACAAGAAAAGTGGGCTTAGCAGAAGATCTCAACAGTCAAGTGGGTGAATGTTTCATGAATATGTCAGGGCAGGAAAGATGGCAATGAACGTTTACTGCAGTAGGCAGATTATCTTGAACTGTAGACTCAGGGACATCTTAAGGATTTTTGAGGCACTGTGTCAAACGTATTTTGGAGACCCCTGTTTGGAACAGTTTTCAGTTTATTATCCAATTTCAACTCTGTCATGCTCTCTTTGGCCAGGTCACTGACACTCACAGGCACACTCATCCAAATTCTAAATGTGTTTACATCTAATATTCAGGCATAGTGATGTGTGTTTTCAATACTATAACACAGCAGCAGCTCACTAATATTACTGCAAATAATCTTTGTGATCTCTTATTTCTCATATTAGAGTTCCTGTTTTGATGTAAGAGAAACTTTTTGTATGGATTTTGGGTGAAACAAAAAAAACGTTTATCTGCAAAATGTCTGTAATAGACTCTCACACATCACCCACATTAAAAATAAATTAGAGGGAACTGATATTTAGAACAGTCTGTTTAAGAATTATTCAAAGTCACTAAGGTAAGAGTCCCTTTCATTGAAAGGTGTAGGCCCTGTGCCAGAGCCCACTTTGCCCATGTCTTAAAACGTCTCTGTGTAGACTTGTATTCACTGGCAACTAATAGTGTTGTTCACTGTGAAAGGTGACATGGTCATATGTTTTTCAAGTTAACAACCAGCGTAACTGGCGTATTTTGCAGTTTGGGAGACCCAGGTACACATAATTGCGATGAGCCTAATGTGACCGGATAAAGGAGTTAGCCACATCAAATCTTTAGGTAAATGAGCAATAAGGAAAAAATCCCTATGAATTGTTGCAGTGAAAAAAAAAACAGGATTGTGTAGTAGCTGAGGTCAGATACTCTAAAGATTGATTGGAATCAAATATGATGCCAAGATAGCGGGCAATTTCCACAGGAATAGAACAGGGGCCCATAGTACATGGTCAAGGGTAAGGTTCCCAGATGTTTGTCTTATTGGTCTTACTAGGCTAAGTTTAAAAAAGTTTGATTTCATCCATTCTTTTGGGTCATCTCTAACACAGTGGCTACATCAAGGTTATTCATATCTGAATTGCGTTACAAACAGATAGGTTGTGTGTCATATGCATGATATAGGATTCACTATCATATTATTGTTACAACAATACCAGGGGACGTCGATATAAATTAAAAGGTACAGGAGAAATGATGGCCCTTTGAAGAGGCCATTTCTTCACTGTAATGTAATCTGTAACTATTTGATTATCAGACTTGACCCAGTGTTACCGTTGAGCCATTACTTACAATTGCCTGGATTTGTCACCTTAGGTGGATTTTTAGAGGGTATGCTGTTTGGTTCAAGAAAGATGGAACAGCTGTACATTAAGCTCAATTTCAAGTGATAGGATCATCTTTTCCGCTTAGATGAAGTCAGGCCTCATGCTAGTTATAACATGTGTGGCACAAGGTGGTGTCACTGGGTGATCACTGCTAGTGTTGTCTCCAGTGATTGGAGAAATGTGCTGTTGTATCCTGATGGACTGTGTAGGGGGAAGCCATGGGCTGCTGCTTTGTTAGGTCCTCCTTGAATTTGTCTTCTTGATGTTCTGGTCAATTGGGAGAATATGCAGCTGTAGAGGTGAATACATGTATCTGGATATATACTGAGCCAGCTCATGGCACAGACATGTACATACAGAATGATTACGTAAACCAACCTGTCGTGAATGTGTTATTTTAGGACCCTAATATGGGAGGAATAGGCACTAATTTGCAGAATTCATTAAGAAGGGGTATATGTGTGGGTGGGTTGTGTGTAACTGTCAGATGAAAAGTAGATAGTGATTGCTTTTCTAGAGGTCACAATGGCTAGCCACTGTCACCTTTGCATGAGGAAAAGGTGAGAATCATGCTGCGAATGGGGTCAGATATGCCTTCAGTGTGTACTATCTATCGTCAGGAGGCCTTTTGTGGGCAACACACCTGCTGACTTTGGTAACATGCAGTTCTACTTACAGAAGAGTTGCATTGCATGTCCTGTGTAAGTGTGGTATAGGAAGGACTGTGATTATTAGGCAGGACTGTGGGCATTCATATTGTTGTGTATTATGTTTATTTCCAAGCAAATGAGTGAAGCAATATTTGCATAGTTACCAACTGGATGTACCTTTGGAATGCTGAATCCTACATGCCTTCTCTCCTAATATTCAGCTAATGTGAGTGTTTGTGTGTGTGTGCGCATGTGTGTGTGTGTATTCTGCTGTGAAGTTGCCAGTGGCTTCATGTGCCATTAAGGCTCAGATGGAAACTCCAAAGTTTTTTCTGAACTGTCTTTCACTATGTAATGTATTTGCCCACAACGTGTTTACTATGCGCTATTAATTTTCTCACTACCATTGCTTCTTGGCCATATGTTAGATGTCATACACAAATTTCTTCCATTTGACTCCTTGTTTGGAAGTGTGTGTGTGTGTGTGTGTGTGTGCAATTTGCAGTAAATTTCATGCAAGAATCCGTGCTCGAATACCCATACAAAGATCAAGGTGTATGAGCGTGCTGTTTATGGCTCTCTATTTGGTGTGAAATCACAGGAACGTTATGTGATTTGAATATGTGCATGCATGAAAGATATTTAACATATAACTAGTTATATATTTGTCAGGGTACTTTCTGCAGATGGATGCGTGCACATTGTCATTTTACCTAATGAATTTAAATAATGGTCCAGAACATTGACTAACAATGTACAGAAAAATTAATATTGTACGGAAATTTATGAGCAACACATATAACTATCTATTAGCAATAATTCATTTGAATAAATTAAATAAGGAGTCAATAAATTCAGCTAACATCCTCTATTTGTCTTTCATATTCAGGCTACCTTTGAAGGATGGATGGAGCTAATGGCTAGTTCTTCTGATGCTAGAGGGGTAAGTGTGTTAATTTCTGAATAAGCAAAAATGCAGACATGCATTATACAATTATTTCTAAATCTCTTTTGCAATGATGAAACCATAGCATAACCTTTTCCCATAGGATTACTCCTATGTTGTGTTTAGACTGCCTTCTTTTATAAGATTAGATAGCCAGGTAGTTAGCACATTTATTTAGTGTGCTATGGAGCCAAGGATGCCTCGAGGCACTAGACTGATAAGAGAGTGCAGCCAATATTTTTGAACTCTTTTCTTAAAATGCAAACTTTTTTTTGGCATGCTGGATATGAGCCCCAAGAGACAAGAACATGTTTTACTGGTGGTTACCAAATTATGTAGCAGAGGTGAACATATTGACAAAGAATCAGGTGAAATTTCCACTGTGTGTGTGAAAAATTCATCATGAGTAAATGATTTTAAAATACACATTTTCAAAATTACATATTTTCCATAAGGTTAAATATTTACCAGTTGAATTTGAATGGCCCATTAATTGTGCTCCTTACCATAAACGTCTGAATGCCGTACGTGTATCAAAATAGTGGATTTTCTGCATTCATATGTTGCTATATGGATTTATATGTGATCGGCCAAAACTGATTCTGTAAATCAGGTATTCTTTTTGTTTTTGTGCATTCTTATTTTTGTGCACCCCTGTGGAGCTTATGCATACAAAATCCATGAATCGAGCAACGTATGTTTACATATTGTGCAGGGGGTCCTGCAGAAGTGTGTGGAATTGAGACATCTACTGTTAACTGGTGCATATCCCTTACTGTCCAGCCTGTTGATCCCTGCCTCATTTAGATTTGGGAAGCAGCTTTATTTCCGATTTCAGAGCCTCAGCACACTCGTCTCGTTGGGAACAATCTGAATTATTCTGCCCAGGGCAGCCACTGTGCTTTCAAGAAGGAAATCATTTTAAATAATCTTAACGTGCAGCAAGGAAACTCCATGTGCTTCAGGTGTCATATGGCGTGTGCCTCATAGGTAGAACTGTGCTTGTATTGGACAACATAATAGTGCTGCTAGCTCACAGTGCACCATTTGCACCTCTAACCTCACAGGTTAACAAATGTCTGTGCAACCTCAGAACATGACAACCCTAACTCTCCAAAGAAATCCTGGTAGAAGATCTAGAAACACACACGAAATACACAGTTTCAATATTTATTGAGGCAGTGGTATTTTGAGTAACATTTGTGTGTTGCAATTACTAATAGAATGAAACATATTAGCATGATTAGAAAAATAAGAACAGCGGAGAGGATGAATAATTCCACCATTGTACTAAAACAATGAATATATGCCGGCATATATGTGGTGTAATATAGTGTGCTCCATTCTAGCGCTAACCTAGTTTTGCCAGGGTGGGTAATCTGACTAATAGCCCATTACCTTCAGGCAAGTGTCATCAGGCTGTCCGTCCTGGTGTAGAGCGGGGTCATCTCTTGTGGAGATCACAGGGATCAGCTGAGCTGGAATTCCGGATTGCCATGACCTTAAAGTGACAGCAGAGTCTTCCTCTGATTTAAACGAGGAAGCAGATTTGTATATGTAATAACCAGTGCCCATGCTGACATGTCGAGGGCAACATCAGGCCGCAATTGTTTATATTAGATAGATAGTGTTGTTGCCTATCGGGCAATAATAGCCGATGACATTTTGTGCAGTGAACTCTATACATCATACTGAGGGGCAAATTTACAAGTCCCTTGCGCCACTTTTGGGTCACTTTTCCCATGTTAAAAGTGACGCAAAAGTGGAGCAAGGGGCTTGTAAATCTGCCCCTGAATGTTCAAGGTGTCATGATAGTGTGCCTACAAAGTTGCAATGGAAGCAAAAACATTTTCAGAAAACGCTACCCTGCACTGTCACATACACAAGCATATGGCAAAAGTCACCGCCTTTCAGAAAGAAGGCAACTTAAGAAACGTGAGCATGAAAATAGTGTTATTTCTGATCGGGCCACATGACACCTACTCCTTGCATGTAAGGCAATGCAAATAAGTGCTAGAACATAAGGGTCATGAAATAAAATGAACCCCTAAAATCTAGAAGGCATTAATGCCTCTTTGATACCTAAAAGCATAATGAAAGCCACACATTTCTTAAAGTTTCAAAAATATTGAATAGCCATTCAAGTAAAGGCACTATAAAAGCAAAGGTTAAAAAGGCATATATTTAGCAAGAAAAGCAAAGCTGAATTAAAAAGATCCCCCTATTCAAAATGGGCGATTGTTTAAATGTTGCGAGAAGTAGACTAAACATTGCTGCTCCCAGCTACCGAAGACGATGTTCCTATAGGCATCCATCGAAATCCATGGAGCAAATATGTTTTCATCCAGCTCCCTCAGCAGCCGCCGAAGGGGGTGCAGCCAGTGCAGAAATATCCAATTCACCTGGATCAGAAGCATCTTGGGAGGACTCGTAAAATGCATTCAGGCGGAGCAACGGCAAGCGCCATGGAAAACAGCACAGGTGGACCATTAATGTACCCATCAATAGGGCAATGTCCTGGGACTGAACCATTGCTTCCCTAGGCATATGTCCAATGTGCACTTGAAAGCACACAGAAGACAGCAGAATATGGGCTGTATACAGTATAGCCACACAGGCCTGAATGGCAAGATCCAATGTGCAAGGGTTTGCCAAAGCATTGCATTATTTGTTCATTGCACAGGAGAACATGTCGAGCTGCCAGGTCAATTCAGCGTCATAATGGGACATCCATTGTGGACCTGAAAAAATAAAAACACAGGTCTGACAATCAGGAGCAGGACCAGCGGAAGACCTCTAAAAACACTTCCAATCACAGAGTGTATGAATTATGGAGTAACTCTGAAGTCTGTCTGGAATGTACTAACCAAACCAGAGCCAAGGGCCTTAAAAAGTACACTACTCCAGCTATATTTGACATATTAAAAATGCAGTGCACAAGCTCCCCAAAAAGGTGTGAGAAATGTGTTCATAGTAGCGACTGTATTTCAGAAATGGACCTTGCAACTTGAATAACAAATATCTCCCATGCAAAACTTTAAAGACACATCTTTCTGGAATAATGAGGCTTTCTCTCTGCTCAAAGCATCAGAGCTTATGTTCGAAATATTAATCGAAGGCCACAATGTCGCCTCCCTAACTGTATGTGCAGATGGAAATAATTATTTTGTACAAGAGGTCATGGCTGCAGAAACCGTCACCAGCAAGACAATTCCCAGTTTCATTCCACAGCAACTCTGATCATTCAACATCAAATAACTCCCATTCGAGAGCAATCTGAAGGCTGTGCATATAACAGCAGCTGGAGAACCCTTCAGGTAGCAAGACAAATTAGCAATGGGCACATTACATGTGCTGTGCAGCGGAATTTCCCTACACACTAAGGAATGCTAGTATCGTAGTCAGTCTTGCCATTCCTACAGCGGTCTCCAAAGGGTAAGATCCTTCAATCGTGTACATACCCTTTCTCCCAGCGCTTCATACCTGCCTACTTGTTGGTGTTGTGAACAGCATTGAAGGTGGAATCTCAAAATTGACACAGAAATAAACCTGTGGATTATTCAATCCGTGGAAGGTGATTTTGCCAAAGGCAATTTGTTCAACTTCTCTGTGTGTAACAAAGTGTATGTCGCTTCTTTCCTTGCCATGATCTTTTGCTGTTTAGTAAGATTATATGGTAAAAACTGATTTTTAACATTATGGTGCTGCCAAGGTATGCGACCGATGCGAAGTGTCTGAAGATTGCAGCTCAGTAATATGATAGCCCTAAGCTGTGGTTGCCCATGTTGTAAAGTGGACATATCACCCTGTATGATGTCTATCGCAGACCAGACAATGTTACTCAAAGAGTATATTCTAGTAGACAAGGTGGTCATACCATTATCTACTACTGCCAGAGTCCTTTCTAAATTTGCCCTTTCAATCTCGCACAGTCTTTCAGCAGCCTCCTGCTGGGAAAGTTTCCAAACTTCATTATATATTGAATACAAGAAGTGCTTTTGACATGGTTTTTGAGGATCTAGGACAAAGTCCTGTATTACGATGTCATCAGAAAGAAGAATTGGCCACATAATACGGTTTGGTAAGCGCTATTGACACAAAGCTCTCGTTTTTGCAGCCAGTGAGGGGCACTAAAAGGACAGTTCTTGTGCCTTCAACAGCCAAGACCAGTATTGATTCTCTGTAAGATAGCCCAAAATATTTCTTGTGCAAAATCTTCTCCCTAACCAGGTCCCCAATCTTAGGGATCCAACCAGAGGTCACTTGGGCTTCCTTCATTCTCCAATAGTGGTGCGTTTTACTTGGACATTGTTTTGTCCGTCCCGGAAGCTGTGGAGTTCATGGAAAAACCTCCAAACTTCCATTGATTTCAAAAGGTGTTTCTGCCACCAATAATGGTGGGACTATCGAGGTCAGGCACTCACATTTTAAAACCGAACAGGATCTCATCAGGAGTCTGATCATCCAGGGATTTTGTAGGCAGATTGTTTAGTGCTCTTTGGACCCCATATATGAAATGGACCCAACAGCAACCTGAGCCCAATACATTTACTGCTAAAGACTTCTTTAAGTCCCAATTGTTCCTCTCCACAACTGAATTTCCCTCAGGATGATATGGGGAAGAGTACTGCACAGTCACACCAAACCTACCCATGGTGTCTTTGTAAGCCTTAGAGGTGAAGGCTGGCCCCTGATCAGCCAAGTTAGGTTCCACCTGAGACGATGTTGAGGTCTTTAGCCAATCAAGGCACAACTTCCCAACACTGTAAGTTTTTACCACTCCTGAGTGTTGTGTTTATGCGTAATATGGGTCAGGCCTGTAGATCATAAACCCTTTTGTGGCACCCATAAAATGTGCCTGACATCCGTTGTTATCTAATGGCCACACTAACCATCCCCCATGATTGGTACCTGAGGACGTGTTTGTGCCATTGCAAAGCACAGTGTATAATGCTTCCTCTAATTTGTGAACTGCTGCCAGTCCGCAAAATGTGCAAACGTAGGATTTTTTGGTTTTGGTTTTTGTTTAAATCCTTTATCTTAGCTCGGCCAGGACATCACATTTGTTGCTCAGTTTTGTTCAGGAAAATCACTTGATGTGGTGTTAGGCATACTTGTTCCCATGAACCTGCCAATCTTTAGTTCCCCAAATTGATGTCACATCTGCTGTCTCCCTCCAAAAGTCAAACTCTTGTGTGGACAGCTGGGAGAGAAAAGATGCAGAAAAAATCAGCTTGAACCTTTAATAATAAGACCCTGGTTCTGTTGAATTGGGACCTGAAAAATAGGCAAACTTCTGTGCAAAGGTTCTGGAGCCATCCTCAGGTGGTGTAGGGTAGTGTTTCCATTGTGTGTATTTGAATACTGCACGTGGAGTACTTGCTTTATGCAAGAAATTATGACTATGATGCTGAAAACAGAACATTTTATTATAGTTAGCACTAGCCATATACAGTTCATTGGAATTCTAAATAGTTGAATGTTCTAGCTCTTATAGCATCTCATGTAATGTCTCAATCCTCAGAAATAGAACTAGAGGTGATAAATTCATTCAATTAAATTTGAAACAAATAGGGTATTTGTAAACATTCAGTAGGACCAAGTATATCATACTTTACCCTGTTCCAAACAATCCCATCCGGACCTGGAATACTTAAAATGTTCAACAGGGAAAGGTATCTTCACACTTTATGGGATGAAGAATGTGGTGTCAAATTCAAGTTCACAGGTTCAACAGCTGAGCGTTCTGGGAGATGGTGTCCATTTAGAATCAGGAATAAGACTGTCACCAAATCCAAAGGAAGAAGAAAAGCATTGTAATTCAAGGGTATAACCATGGAGTAACAAAACACGTCTTCAGCTGCGAAAAGTAGAATACATGCCATCTACCTTACAGAGGTGGAGGTGAATCAGATGCATCTGAAGAGAAGTAATTGCATTTTATGATGCAGCCAAAAATTGTTTTATCTATTTGTGGCAGCTCTGGAGCTTCCGTAGAACCTGGAGTTTTCCCAGACTGCGGTACTTTGACATAAACTTCATACGATTTGTGGTTCAGACCTGAAATATGGGGTTCAGGACTGAAATTTGTGTTTCCGTACATGTTGTTTTTGTTGTATTTGTTGACGTAGCAGGTAAAAGAGAAATTTCATTCCTGGCTATCCCCAGCCGGGGAAAAATGATTCATCAATGATTAAGGCTTCTGACAGGATTTTCTGTATGGTAGTGTAAAAAATAAATTGGAAAGGAAAATTTCAACTTGCATACAGTATTAGAGTTTTTAAACATGTAAACAATCACTTTACAAGGCAATTTACTCTTTTAAAACAAAAGCACAAGTAAATCACATGTAGGGAAGATGTGCTTGCTTTAAACGAGTAGGAAAATAACATGAAGGAAAAATTGTAGTAGTCTATCGTTCTCAATGCGCTTCTATAACTAGGCCCAAGCCATATTTTCTTTCGACCCTTGCTCACAGTTAAATAGATATTTTTTCAGAATTTTGCCTAGCACAAACATCCTGCTAAGGAATGTGCTGACTTCAAGATTATGTTTTTGCTTCATCACACCATAGTAGATTATCTCTACTAGCCTTAACAATGAACTTTCATGTGAATTCATAATGAATAAACTGTTAGAATGACAAATAATTTAGATATATTTTATGTATGCTCAACCAGGACATTGTTGATAGATTTGTTTCATTGCATTTGACTAGCTCTTTGTATTCACAACAGGACATTGAACGCAGCTATTAGCTTAGGTAAGAAGTAACCCTGGGCGTAGTTCGCGTAGCCGCACTTCGCACAGCTTCGCGAAGATGTTCTTGCACTACGCGACCTTCGCGTAGCTTCGCGAACTTGCGTAGTTGCTTGGTGCGCCCGTTCGCGATGGCTTTTTCTTGTTCGGGAGCGCGGTGAGCGTGCTCGGGGAGCTGTTTGCATGCTTGGGGGATATATCTCGCGATCCTACCCATGCGGTCGCCAATGGGCGCGGCCATCTTGTTTTTCAATTGTCCCGCCCTCTCGCAATGCCTTATTTCCTGTTCCGGGTCGTGGATAGTGTGTTCGCGATGTGCATTGACGTGTTCGGGAGCGCATTTTACTTGTTCGCGATGAATAGTACATGTTCGCGAGAAATATCGCGCAAACTTACCCACGCGGTCGCGAATGGGCGCGGCCATCTTGTTTTTCACTCTATGTTATGGTTCTGGGCCTACTTTTGTATCCTCCCTTTATCTTTGCAATCCTTTGTCTTTAAAGCATTTTTTGTGACTTTTTTTAGTTATTATCTATCGCTCTCTTTGCCTAAGTTTATATTTTGCATTTTATTTCTACTTTTACTGTGTTTTTGTTACTTTTATAAAGTTCTTTCTATCTTCTTCCCCCTAACTTTTTTTCCCCTTCTAACTTTTCTTTTCCACCTCCCACCCACCCCAGAACCATGGCCAAGGGCACACCGAGTGCCAAGGGCAAGAGACCTGCAGGAGCAGAGAAGGTCCGCCTGCCTTGCGGCAGAATGTGTCCTGCAGGGGTGCAGGCCCGGCAACTGTTTGGGGAGGAGGAGGTGGCGGCCCTTGTTTTCTTCATCCAGCGCCTCCTCCCCTTGACCTTGGCAGCAGGCGGCAGGCCCGGCTCCGGGTACGCTACACAGGAGCAGCACCGTCGGTGGGCGAAGGTGCACCCACAACCAGCTAGCCCACCGGTGGTCCGACATCCTGGACCGGGAGCAGGACCTGTTGGACCTGCTAGGTGTCGAGGTCGTCGGGCTTGGTGAGTAACTGATTGTGTATATTACATTTGAAGAACAACAAGATTACTGCTGCGTGCCAAGCGTTGCTGGTAAATTACGTTCCAAAAAGCAAAATGTTCTTTGATTTAAGGACCCAGGTGCACGGTGGTACTCTTACTTGTTTGCAACTTAGTTTGCGCTAGCTTGTGCTGATGCTGATTATGTAAGAGTTTATTTTACAGAACTGAAGTTAGGTAATGCGATTTGCTAGAGAGACTCTAGTCCTTCCATTGTCCTACTGTGAAATAGTGGTGGATGAATATTGGATACTAGGTTTAGTTTGTTAGTAGTAGTTAATAATTGTTTTATGCGGTCTGCGTGATGCCTCCTCTGTCACTGAGTGCTACTTACCCCAGTCCTCCGTCGAACCTTTTGTACTTTGTTTAGTGAGTGATAGGCTTAGCATGGTCAGTCAGTAGCAGAACTAGATCAGAATCATGCAACCAACCCACAATTTGTTGTATGTATGTATGCACGAATGTATGCATGTTTCCTCCATCTCATCTATGCATTTGATGGCTGAAAAAAATGGAAATGCAGACTTAGTGAACAATTGGCCCATCTGGAATAGGTGGTGTAGGTCAGGTGGTACTTACTAGGCTTTGTTAGTATTTGTAATCAGAATGATTATGGAACACTGGAGTGTTCATAAATAAGTAGACGATCCGTAAATGCAGGAAGCAGCCAGTAGTCGATCCATCTGATTAGATAGGTCAATTTTTATTGCAATAGTTATTTCCTAAAATGTTGTTTGACTTATTTTTCCAAATGATTTATTATTATTTGTTTCACAGCACTCCTTAATGCTTCTCTCTTTCTTTATTATATTTTACATGATCATCAGCACCACCCAGGGGCAAGAAGACGGGGTCGGAGTCGACGGGGGAACCACAGGACCGCTCCTCTACCGAGGCTCCTGCTGCTGGCCCCAGTAAGTCCTCCAGTGGTTGTATTGACATTTATATTTCCCTAAATTTTACTGCATCTTTTTTTCCGAACTATAAATTATGGTTCCACTTTCTAAATCTATTTTTTACAAAAGCTTACTTCTTTGACCTTGACTATCTGTTTCCAAATTCTGTTTATCCCTGCCTCTAACTAAGTTGCTTCTAACTGCCTCTGCTATGACTCTCTGTACTACTACTACTACTACTATTACTAGTATTACTCTGTGTGTAGCGAAGCTTGCACAGTTGCCCACTCTTTATAGAAGTTTTTCTTTGGAATAATAAAACTCTGATTGACCAATAGCTCTAGCCACTGTGTCCTGTCCTTTGGGTTGTCCTCTTCAAGTCTTCTCAATGTTGAGGCTTTGACAATTACCACAAACAAAATGGCCAACCAGATATTGGACTAGTATTTTTGATCGGATAGTACATGATACTACTATTGTCTAGTGATTCTGCAGAGCCACATACAGAACTATGCACAACAAAATAGGATGTTGCTGATGGCAGGTTGGACCTTACTGATCACACCTCAGTCTGAAGAACCCAGGATCCCCTGACCGACTAGCTATAGTGTCTCACATTAGGGTCCCACTCCCGACCCCCCCCCACAAAGAAGATACACAATGTTGATGATGACTGAGACAGACAACCCAGAACATAATAACACCATTTTGCTCACTCACTTGTGTAAGTCCACCCCACCACACCAAATACCACAGGGTCTATGTGTAAGTTCAAAAGGTTTATTTGAAACAAGTATCAAACTCTGTACATCGTTAATATGAAATTTAATTTACTACAGCCATAGTCAATAAGCCAGCAAAAAGCATAACATTAAAACAGTAAACATTTACAAGTGCATGACAACAAAAACAAGAGCCAAGATCTTTTGAATTCTGGAAGACCCCTCACCGTAGAACGTAGAAATACTGGTTACATCATCTTGCATCCAATATGCTCTGTAAATCTCTGGTTTGTAGAAGGGAATCTTCCGCCTATTATATATGAGAAAAATGCTGCGAGTTAGCCGTTAGATAGTATACTGGTGAATGCTAGCATTTTGCAGTCATGGCAAAAAGTGTAACATGTATGTGATGGCTAAGCAATATAAACTAAACAAACTCAATAAGTTTTTTTTTTTTTCGACCTCTTCCCTTGTATGCAACAGTCAAGTGGCCTCAAAGGCATCTACTGTACATGTCAATAAGCTGGCAGGTATAATTAAATATGCAGCAAAAGAGTAGTAGTCGACATGATGAATCTAAAAGGGTTACACATGGCTCAGGCTAACTTTCAAAAGAGTAGAGTAGGACTAGATGACCCTAGGAAGTTGAACCATATCACTACTAGTGTATGTTGCATTAACTTTTTTTTCAATGTTCCAAGTGAACACTTAAAATAGGGGGAGGTTTCCAGGCATCTAAAAAATTTGTGATGTTTTTTTCTAGGCACACTACCATCCACCAGTGCCGTCGGGGCCAGCGATGCGGCCATTCCGGAGGGGGCAGGCGAACTGGCGGCACCTGCAGGAGAGACAGGGGGGGATCCAGCAGCAGTGGCCGGCGGCGGTAAGTTAAATTCATTACTTCTTGACATTACAGCTAGATGGAAGTGTGTTCACTATTTCACTGTACTGTGCGACTTATTATTATACAACAGTTGAAGAAGACACCCTTTACTTAGCATTAGCAAAGTGAGTAGAGTAACCAATGGCCTCTTCTATTTGACTCCAAAATCAGCTGTGAATGTTTTATGGAGAAGACAAACTCAGATCAGATGACCTTGATGGATGTGTTGAACAAAGAGGGAAAGAACTAAGGGTGGAAGGACGGGCGAGATAAATAATATGACTGACTGGCAGAGAAGGATATGTTGTTGGAAGCATGCATAGGTGGCTGATAGTAATCAGATCAGATGCATGGGTTGTTGAAGGATGGGTGGAAGGTGAAAGAATGCCTGCCTGGGTGGGGAAACAGTATGGGTGGATAGTGCTAGATAGCAAAAATCAGTGTTGTTTGGTTCAAATTCAAAGCCAAGGCAAGCAAGGAAGGAGCGGAAGCATGGGTGGTTGTTGGTGAAACCAACTAAGTATGAGAGATTTAAAAAAGAAGGATAAACGTTTACTTTAATGGATGTATGCCTGGATGTACTATCATCAAGAGACAGTATAGGTGGAAAGTGTCACTGGAGATTCTTACTTTGAAGAAAATGTAAAAGAAACTGTGCAACAGTAGCAAAGCCTAGGGGAATATAGGTAGTATTATCAGAATACAGTACACTTGCAGTAGTTTGCAAGCACGTCATATATATTTATATATATCTATATTATCAAGCGGAAACCCCTTCCTCCCACTCTGGGGACCACTCTCTACCTATTATTATTAATGTATTTGCGATTGGGGCAGCAAGCCTGCAAAGGGTGGCCTATCTGTTTATGGTTATTGGTTACACAATGAATGAAAGCAAAGTACCCTCTGCAGTAGCGGTTGGTGGTGGGAGTGTTGGCGGGCGGTGACATGGGGAGGGGACGGGTGGGTGGCACTGGTGAGTAAACTGTGTATTACGGCCAAATACAGGTAATCAACATAAAAATAAATACAATTATTTTCAAGGTGCGCACTGCACCGCCGAATGCGATGCAGTGCGTGCAACAATTTTTTTTTTTTATGTATTGTTTAATTACCTGTGATTGTCCTTAATCCATAGTTTACTATCCCCACCCTGCACCTTCCCACGTCACCGACTCACCGCCTGGCAGCACTCCCACCACCGACCGCTACCGACCTGATGTTGTATCGTATTAGCATCTATAATATGAATATAAGCAATGATCATTGGATCCAATAAATAATCAGCCTTTTTGTAGTACCCATGGCAGGGTGTAAGTGAAATTGTGCATGCCATTTGCCCTCATGTAACAGAGTATGACCAGTGCCAACGGCCGTAAGGCGTCATACAAAAATATGAGGTTCCCCACCTGCAGACAGTAGTAGTAAATAAAACTAACGTGAGTCTGCATCATGTGGCTCATATCTGTTTCTCTTGGGTGCAAGCTTAGCTAACGGAGCTGGCATGCCGGCTACAACAAGGTTATGTAATTGGGCTAAACTACAGATAAGAACAACACGACTGGTGTACCGGAGTACATAGTACGATTATATTTATAATGTCGGAAACTTTCACAAATGTTAGAGTCCAAGGAAGTAGGATTAGAGATACTTACCACCAAATCACAAATGTTATGAACTGTGCTTGCTAGTGATACTGTGACACTATGTGTTGAATGATTTTAGTGTTTCTGTTTAGCTAAGAGTATTGGCTACAACATGTTCTTTTTCTTTCTTGATATAGATACTCCTTCCACACCCACTAAACCATCAAGGAAGGAGTTGGCCGCTAGGGACCGGCGCCGGAAACTGGAGGCCATCTGCGAACATTATCGCCGGCTGGTGGCTCAGGCGGAGGAGGAGGCGGCTGCAGCTGCAGCCTCCTCCAATGCCCCGGGCCCCAGTCAGGCCCTGCCTCCACTTTCACGGCGCCGTGGTCCGGCATCCGCCCGCCGCCGCGCCTCTATTTCCAGCACTGCTGCCCCCCACCCTGCATGTAACTGTAGGGCATTTCGCCGCCAGCTGCTCCGCCGGATGGCCCGCTTAGAGGAGAACATGGAGGAGCGGGTAAAGATCCTGGTGGACAAACAAATTAAGGCCCGCCGACAATAGAGGACCTCGTAGTTTGCCCCTTTTTTAATTCCTTTTGTTGGTGGGTGGGTTTTTGGGCATTGGGGATTCTTTCGGACATTGGGACTCTTCAACTTTCGTTTCTTTTTGGACATTGGTTGGGGTTAGGGAGGGGGGTGGGTTAGGTCAGAGTGGGATAGTTTATTTTTGTTAGGGGATATTAAAAGTTATTCTATTTACTTATACGATGTTAATGTTTTGTGGTGGGTTACAGTTTTCAGAATTCAATCTAAGTTACATGGTTTGTTACTTTGTTTCCGTACTGCTGCATGCCCACAGCCAGTGTTTGATTTAAAAGATCTGCCGATTTTGTAACACACAAACCGATAGATGCAGTACCCCTCAATGAGTTATTTTTAATTGTCATAATAGTACTGTCAGTCTCTCCTCCTAGTCCATACCTCCTGCCAAACGTATCTTACCTGTGATTGATGATGAAGTTCGGCACACTGATGGCTGCATAGTTGGTTTCCCAAATTGACGGAGAAGATGCCATTATTGTGGTGGCAGTAGTAGACACTGGCAATAGTATTTGAAAAAAGAAAGAGAAAGTCACTTGACTGAGAGACTGTGGGAGGAGTAGTAGAACAGAACACAAAGTAAACTACAGCATGGGTGGGAAAGCAGAAGAAGATCCTTGCCCTGCCTTAGTTGAAATTCAATTAGTGTTGCTTTCACCACATCTGCCCCAGCAAGCGTGTGATCAATTGGTGTACATTTAATGTAGTTATCACATCACACCTCAATATAAATCA
This sequence comes from Triturus cristatus, assembly GCF_964204655.1. Classification (NCBI taxonomy): domain Eukaryota; kingdom Metazoa; phylum Chordata; class Amphibia; order Caudata; family Salamandridae; genus Triturus; species Triturus cristatus. Next base: position 349,529,966 of record NC_140581.1, read on the forward strand.
CACAGCCCGGGGGAAGAGGGTTAGGGATTGATGAATGGATGGGAAGTGGGGTTTTGGGAAAGGTTTGAGAAAGAAAAACAGACAGTATGCATGGACACAACAAAAGTAAAACACAATCTTGTAAGACGACCATGATCCATTATCAAAGAAATCAAAGTATGAAGTGAGAAAAAGCAAATGCATGCATGCTGAGGAAGATAACTTGATGGTTAATGATAATGAGTTGTACTTACTATAACTACTATTACCCAATGAGACAGTACAGTCAGGGAAGAAATTGAAATTTGCCTTGCCTGTCTGCCGCCCTCAGAGCTCAGACCGAACCCAATTACATGCTGTACCGGGCTTTCTTTATTTTTCAAGCTAGCTAAGCAAATTAAAAAATAGTTGTAGGGATCAATTACCAAACAAACCACAACACACAGTCGTAATGATTGTAGAGAAAAAAGCAATCAAATAAATTTAAAGACGAATGATGATACTAAAGTTACTGTATTATCCTGGTCCAAATGTGTAGTTGCATCATTCTCGCCATTCCTCTTTGTCCTCCCTTCCATGGACACTCCGCACATCAATCTTGGGTACTACTGCCTGCCTGATGCGGATTGGTAAGGTAAGTGTGAGTCGTTTCTACAACTATAGCACAGGTTAAAGGCCGGCCTGTAAGTGTAGATGGAAAAACAAACGGGGTATTGAAAAATTACTGCATTTAAAAAAATAAACTCAATTACAGTGGAGTGCAAGACGAGAAGACAACACTCTGGAGAGAACACTTTCAGACTGAGGCAGCTTGGATAGGCTACATAGTGTCTACTCTACAGCATTAAGGTACAACAACAACGGGACAGGATTCAGGAGCCAGCACAGCCACAGAACAGGAGTACCGCGGCACAGGCCAGGCACCCTACCCCTTACTTACATTTTGACCGAGCCAGAGAAATGTCATATGCACTGCAGCAACCTAGCATTTTCCAAATGAAGTGACTAAATCAATGCACCACTATCCCTCATACCACTACACTCTACTCCAGTCCACCCCACTACACCGACATCTAGCCTAGGTGTGCTGTGGTTCTTGTTCAAACTGTTTACCTTTTAAGTCAGCCCATGAAACGCAGTTATTCCTTCAATTTTCTCTGATCCAACTGACTGTGTGCAAAGATAGTATGCTCAGCAGCATCATGATGATGACCGTGTGGTACGTATTCTCCAACACCAACTAAGTCTGTAGTGACTGATTAAGTTTATAATATATTCCATATTACAAAATTGCAACGGATATTGGCCGGCACCTGCAGTGGTAGGAGTACAATGTGGTTATTATTAAACAACAAGGAAACATTAACATTAACCACACCTGAGTCACTTTTACTTTTTCGATAAACTAGTATAGTTCTACTTCATGCACAATTATTCGTAGTCAGCCAGCATCCAATGCAATGCATGCCACCATCATTCACAATAATCACTCATTACCTGTCTTGGTGTTCTCTTTGGCTGTCTGATCTGATGCCTGCCTAGCCTTCGGGCAGTCAGTGATGAGTTTCTTTCGGCTTGGCAACAAAATGGAATATAGCTGGAGTCACGTTTCACTTCATATGGAGGGACTGTTAGAGACAACATGTATTGTACTATTCTCCAGCTCCATCCAATGTCTGACTTGCTTGAAATGTACTTAGGGAGAGTAAGGAAGATGGAACAGGACCCTGAGGAGTGGAGTGGACAGTTATGCACAGACGTGCAACTCCAATATGGAGAGGAGACTTTTGATGGATTTGTTGTGATTAGATTTTGAACCAGAAAAAAAAAAAACACAGTCACACACAAATAAAGGAAGGGAGAACAATTTGAAAGCCTAGTTGTCAGGGAAGAGGAGCTCGTCCTCAAACTCTGGTGGTTCGGACAGAAGTACGTCTAACAACCCACTACTTATGTCATCGAAGTCGCTCTGCTCTTCCTGCTGTGATTCACGTATTTTGTACTCCGGTGGTATAAAGTGTTGATTCATTTTGATCATGGTTAACCTCTCAACGCTTTTGGGCGAGAGACTGGTCCTTTTGACAGTAACAATGGCACCAGCAGCACTGAAAACACACTCTGAAGAGACACTTGCAACAGGGCAAGCCACATACTTTATCGCCAGCCTGCTGAGCACTGGCCATTGGCTTCTTTTCCCATACCAATACACCAATGGGCTTTGCTCCATGAAGACCTCTGTTGTGTCATCTAGATAGGCCTGAACCATCCGCTCAATGTTCAGGGGTGCTCCGATTTCCTGGGCCTCTTTTGCCTTTGCATCAGTCATGGACGTACAATACCCTTTCCGTAAAAACCAATCACCTGCCGTTTTTTTAAATGTGCCTGATGATCCTGTTGGTGCTGTTGATGTTATTGCTGGCAGTGTTGTTGACTGCTGGGAGGCAAACGCACTGCTCTTGGCCTCTGAAGTAGAACTTGACTCTGGGTGCCCTGCAGTACTTTTTCTGCCCTGGGGGGGCGGGCCTCTAATTAAGATCCTTTCGTTTTCAAAGTCAGTGGCATCCTCAGCTATCAAAGTTTTGTACTGGGCAACATCCACTTCTGAAAAAGGAATTACTTCATTACTGCGCAGCAATAATTTGTAACGTGGATCCAAAATTGAGGCAGTAATGCAGAGGTCTTCAAACTTTTGGATGCCGAGACCCCCCTGTCAACATTTTGAGGCGTAAGGACCCCCTCTTGACAAAATGTCTAAACCTGTTGACTAAATTGCGTGGGATGAAAATGTAAATAAGGTTATGTGATGCCGCGTATTTTGGGATAGCATTGCTTCATTATTTTGATATTTGTTACACACAGTAACGCTGAGGAAAGATTTCACCCAATCAGTACCCATTTATAACCAAAATACAGCAATTATCATCAGAAAGATTTCAAGTCAACCTTTGTGAAGGGCCTTCCACTCTGCAGCAATACGTGCTGCCACATTAGAAGCTCACCTGGCCCTGACCGGAAGAAGCAGGGGTCCCTTAAAACCCTGGCGGTTTTGTGTAGAGTTAAGCCTTTTACCCATGCAGCTTTCCTCTCACCCCCTCCCTTCCATCCCTCTCTCCTCTCCTAACCCCGGATCCCTCTCTCACTTTGCAGGTCATTTTCTTTCACCCCTTTTTACAACTTCTGAACTCTCCCCATTCAACCTCTCACTTCACCTTTAATCACCTCTTGCCATTCTGTCCTTTCACTGCCCTCATCTCTAACAGTCTCTCACATTTATCTCATGGCCTCTCTGGCCCTGTCACCTCCCGTGCCCCTCAGCACTTCTCATTCACCTCGTCTCTTCATTCAAATTTTTGTCTATTTGTATCTTACACCTCTCCAGTCCCCCCATTCCTCTTTCACATCTCCCCTTTGTTCTAACAGAAGCCCTCACCTTTGGATCACACTCACTTCTTGCGTGTCCACACTTCTCTTTGGCAATTCACATTTCTCCTCATCCCTGACCTCTTCAATCAAATTCTCTCACTCCCTTGCTGTCCTCTCTCATTTTGGGTGAGGATGCAAGTTCAGAATGGGATGAATGAATGTATGATTACTGATGGGCTTGTTTGAGTGAGTTGCATATTGAGTAGTGAGGGGGACAGGTGAGTGAAGTGTCACATGAATGCAGGATGAGTAGTGTACTCGTGTGACTGCAGGTTGAGGTATAGTGTGAGCAGGACAAGTGCATTGTGAGTGCAGAGTGATCACTGTGAGTGCAAGGTGAGCGGGTGAATGGTGCAAGTGCATGGTGATCAGTGTGAGTGCATTGTGATCGCTGTGAGTGCAAGGTGAGCGGGTGAATGGTGCAAGTGCATGGTGATCAGTGTGAGTGCATTGTGATCACTGTGAGTGCAAGGTGAGCGGGTGAATGGTGCAAGTGCATGGTGATCAGTGTGAGTGCATTGTGATCACTGTGAGTGCAAGGTGAGCGGGTGAATGGTGCAAGTGCATGGTGATCAGTGTGAGTGCATTTTGATCGCTGTGAGTGCAGGGTGAGCGGGTGAATGGTGCAAGTGCATGGTGATCAGTGTGAGTGCATTGTGATCGCTGTGAGTGCAAGGTGAGCGGGTGAATGGTGCAAGTGCATGGTGATCAGTGTGAGTGCATTGTGATCACTGTGAGTGCAAGGTGAGCGGGTGAATGATGCAAGTGCATGGTGATCAGTGTGAGTGCATTGTGATCACTGTGGGTGCAGGGTGAGCGTGACAATGAAGGGCGAGAATGAGGAATGAGTTGTCTGAATGCAGGGTGCATTCCCAGACCCGTGAAGTAACTCAGCATGTTATTGACGGGGGCGTAGACTTTAATATCTAAGTTAAACTATTGCGGCATTAATCGGGGATCGTGGGTGAAGGAAATAAATAATGTGCTGATCCTGCAACAAACTTCCAGTCCTATGGTTAGGGTTGCCAGCAGATTATTTTGGTGGCCCAGTCGGTACAAAAAAAAGCAGTCACCTAAAGCGGTATTTTCAGCACTTATCTGTGCATACTTCCCAGGGCCGGCTTTAGTGCTGGTGGTGCCCTGTGCGACAATGTTTGTTGGTGCCCCCCACAATGACCACCCCCACCATGGATTCTCTCACTAGCACCCTTTAACAGTGACCAAGTCTCCATAACCACACTCTCTCAGATGCATTGAATTAGTTATATAGTGCCACTCATACCAGTGTAGGGTGTCCGAGCACTTTGCATCGCACACACATTACACAGAGACAATCAATCATAAGTGTGTAAATCAGTGTATAGGAAATGTTACATAAGCCAAAGGACTAAAAGTATAGGAGTCACATGTCATCCATACTGGTAGGCAGTATAGTTCAAGAGTGCTTGGTGTGGAGAAGCACAAACTCAGAGTCGAAAAAGAAACAGCATAGTTGGGAGTTTCCTTTAATAATAAGAATTGATTTCTAGCCAAATTAACCCTTTTTGCAACATTAATCAATGTTCTAATAATGTATACTTTGTAGTGTGCATGCTGTTCTAGGATGAAAGTTAATAGCTCACTATCCTATATTAGGACTTTAAGTTATAAATTGCAAGTAACAAAAGGATGTCTCTTTTGAAAGCAGTAACCTGCTGATCTCTTCACATCATACGCACTCTGTAATCTACTTGGTACACGTTCTGTGCAGCAGGCATATTAACCCTCTGCACTAACTTCACCTAAGTCAAAACCTCAACTATACAACATTCTGATCTCTCTCCAGGAAGATAATTAATCACGAGTTATCTTGACATTTATGTGAGGCCTGGTAATTGCCGGGGAAAGAAACAGAAACGCTGCAGCAGGTGCTTCAAAAGCACAATAAACTTTCACACACGGCGCCCCCAGGAAGCCAACTTTGTATTCCTTTCCATGAAATGCATTCTCACACTACGGCAGTGAATGTAAAATCCAAATGTAAGGAATAGGCACAGTGGGGACCCAGGGGGTACTGGAACCAGCAAAAAAACCTAAGCCTCTGTAAGCAGTTTACAAAGGCATGTTAAATGGTCTTTAAAGACCTGTGAAAAAACACGGGGGCCGGAGATAGGAATCCAGACACTGCCCAGCTGAGCCCCCAGCAGCTCAAGTTTCACTGCAGCAGCCCGGGCTGACTGGGAAGGCGCGACCCCCTTTGCATCACTCCACGGCCCCCCTGGGGGTCGCGCCCCACAGTTTGAAGACCCCTGCAGTAATGTAATGTGGATGTGACACAATGTTATTTTGAATCCTTGTATTGTCAGATAAGCGAGCGACTAAGGTGTCTGCCAAATAATATGCGTCTACTTTGTCATCCACACCTGCGTACATTTTTAACACCTCCTTCAGCTCTTGCTCTAGCATGTACAACAATGGGATAGCTTGGCCCATAGTACAGTCCTCCCTGCTCACTTCACGTGTGAAGACCTCAAAAGGAAGTAGCATCTCTGTCAGGCATTTGACGAGGTCCCATTGGGCCATCTCAGCAGTCATGCCTTTCACAGTAGGATTCCCTGACCTTTTCATGACATACCAAATAAGTGGTATGTACTGCTCAAACAGAAGCTCAAGCATGTAATACGTTGAGTTCCAACGTGTTGGCACCTCCTGGATGAGTGCTTTGACTGGCATTTTATGCTCTTGTTGAATGACCCTCAGCTGCTTCCGTGCTTTAAAAGAATGGTTGAAATGTGTGCATATTCTTCTGCAGGTGGTCAGTAAGCTGCTGACTTTGCTTTCATTTTTCAGAAAGTCCTGAACAACAATGTTAATGCAGTGTGCCAAACATGGCACCCTGAAATAGCCACCATCTTTCATGGCCCTAACTACATTACTGCCATTGTCCGTGGCAACAAAACCAATGGTAAACCCTCTTGGTTGCAGCCACTCAAACACCTTGCTGTTAAACTCATCCAAAATGTTTGCAGCAGTATGAGATTTCTCCATAGCAAACATGGCTACAGTTGCATGTTTGCGAGTGTCTTTAAAAATCTCAGCGGTTTCAACAACACCGTCAGATATCTTATCTTTAACACCCGAAAAAGAGACCCAGTGTGCAGTGATGCACATGTAAACAGTGGCTTGGCAACTGGTCCACATGTCTGTTGTCAGGTGTATATTCTGAACAGCACTCTGTTTTAAGGCATTTCCAAGCAATTCCAGCACGTCGTGATGTAGTGCTGGAACAGCAACTCTTGCGAAGTAGTAGCAGCTGGGAACTTTCCATTTTGGGCAGATGGTGGTCACAAATTCCAGAAAACCCACCCCTTCAACAAAAGAAAAAGGGAGAAGGTCCAGTGCTAACATTTTAGCCAGCTTTGCATTGTACAAACGTGCTATTGGGTGGTTGCGTTCGTACTGCCCCTCCGGCCTACTAAACATGCTAAGAATGGTAAGCTGCATGGTATTCCTTCCTGTGGTCAACGTCGCACTTTTTGGGCCAGCAGTACTCCTTGGTGTCTCAGGCTGACTCTTACTCTTGTGCCAATGAGATGTGGCTGAGGATGTGGGCGTTACCACTGCAGTGCTGGGGACAGGGCTACTTTGTGCACCACTACCACAGAGAATGTCTCCCTCTTCTTCCTGTTCCACCGTGAGTGGACTTTCTACTCGTTTATGCCCAACAGTAATGGTTCCAGTTTTGATGAGACGAAGGTGCTCCTCCCACTGGATTGCGTGGTGTTTTTTCAGATGGGTCATTTGGCCTCCGGTACCATAGTTTGTACCAAGCTTACCACGACTAACAGAGGTATGACAAACGGAGCATATAGCAATGTTCTCCTCCTTTCCGCTAACCGTAAAGAAGTCCCACACTGGGGAGCTTAACTTTTGTCTCCTGCTGGAGGTGCCACTCCCACTTCCAATGCCGGATGAACTGGAGGGTGTGTGTTGAATTTGACTCTATGCAGTACCACTACCTACTTCTGCTGAGATGGTGCTTGTGCTGGATGTAGGACGCTGCCGGCCCTTTGCTAATGTAAATATGGAAGCTGGAGGTCGTGGTGGTGTTACCTGTGTTGGAGGTATGCGTGCTACATCCCTCGCAGCCATTTTGGATAGTGTAAAAATGTTGGTCTCCATCTCCTCAGGCTCGGGAGTGATGTTTGTGATGACTGGCTCATCATCATCATCATCCTGCTCTTCTACATCAACATCCATAAGTGTAAGGCTTTCTGGAACCTTCCTTTTCCCATGCCTGCTCTTGTGATGTGTTTCCCTCTCAGACTCAGTTTGTGGCTTCCAAGTGGCATCTAGATCATCAGAAGGGGGGATTGGTGAAGAACTTGGGGGCAGATTATCTGCTGTGTTCCCTCCTGCGTTGATTGTGTACTACTTTGAGATAGCGATAAGTTTAGTTAAGGCTCAGCATCACTGCTTTCCACCATTAGGCTGGCTACCTCTTCCACACTCATCTGCTTGGGCCTGGGTTGGTGGGTTGGGCCCACTGATGTGGAGGTGCTGCCCCCAGCTTGGCCCCCCGACACCGCTGCTGCAGGCGTCATTTTTGGTGTACCAAAAAAGGTTTTGGGAGGCACACCAGACTTAAGTAACACTTCTTTCTTCTTCTGTTCCTTCTTCTCCATGGCAACTTTCTTGGTACCGGAGGACCTGCTACCTGCTTTCTTTGGGGGCATCTTCAACAGATGTCAAAACAGCACTCAGTTGCACAAGTTGCAGAGATGCCTGGTCAGGTCACTCACACGTCACGTTGTGTACAGCAGCAGGATGTCGGTCTGGCACCACAACGGTGGATGATGATGACACACCTCCTCTGTCTTTTGTGCACCTAAAAGCAAAAAAGCCAAAAGAACATCAGTCAAAAGATCCATAATATAATATATAACTTATTTGTGTCTGGTCACAATTAATACATTTTATGAAGTCAGTAAACAACAACAGTATAGCCAGCCATTAAGAGACTGACAAGGCCAGGGATCCTGTTGTATTTGTACTGTGTACACTCAGGAAGAACAATAGCAAAGAACAAAAACATAAATGTAGTCTAGCCTGTTTGCACTAAATAAAAATTTGTGCATCTTATGGGATGGATGCAGCATCAGGGAGCAACAACAACGAACATATACACAAAACTAAAGGCATTTATTTACAACACCCAAAAAGTGAAATCTACCCCCGTAAAAATGTAAAGCCCACATTTTACAATTCAATCCAAAGCCATACATGATGTTGAAATTTAACGCACAACACAAAAACAGTTGTTTAAATTCCATGCACCCGTGATGATTGATGAGTAGTACCCCTGGGCCTACTGTACGACTAGGCCGCAAGCTTGGAGGCCTATGAAAAAAGCACAATGCCTGCCTCCACAAAATGGCCGCCACACACCCACAACAACCAGAAATGGAAGACAGTCAATGTACGCGTATGGCAAAAGCACAATGCCTGCCTTCCTAAAATGGCCGCCACACACATGCTCAGGCCACCCACCACAAATAACCAAAAAGTGATTACAAAGGACAGGAACAGGAAGTTGTAGTGTCTGTGGAACTTACTTCCTCTCCTAAAAATATTTTCAAAAAAATAAAAGCTTCTCCGTGCTCCAAACCTACAGCTGAATGACAACCTGAGGAGTTTTTTTAGCAAAATGCACAAAAAAAGCGTTTGAGAAGGATTTATGTTGCTCGCGAGATATTGTTTGCCAGATTGCAAATGCTGCGTGTTCTGGATTGCGAACTGTACAAAAAGGCTCTATCGCGTGCGCGAACACGCATATTGAGTGCGCGAAAATGACGAAAACTGTAAGTCTGCGTTGTCGCGCTGTGCAGAGTTACCAAAAGTACGCGAGCTGAATCCCAAGGGTTACCTACTGGCTAAAAAGCCCTATTTATTTAACACACACCCAAAAAATGCTATTCCACCCCAAAAAACACAGTTTGCAATAAAATCCAAAGCCATCCATGCTGTAACTAAAAAAAATCAACAGACAACACAAACTGTAAATTTAAAACACGCACCAAAGATTGGAGGCTGACTACCTCTGGGCCTATTGGCAGACTAGGCCACAAGCTTGGAACAGAATGGCAAAAGCAAGCACACTGCTTGGATGGCTCCACAAAATGGCCGCCACACACCCACAACAACAAGAAATGGAAGACAGTCAATGTACGCCTATGGCAAAAGCACAATGCCTGCAATCCTAAAATGGCCACCACACATGCTCATGCTCAGGCCACCCACTACAAATAACCAAAAAGTGATTGCAAAGGGCAGGAACAGGAAGTTGTAGTGTCTGTGGAACTTACTTCCTCTCATAAAAATATTTTCAAAAAAATAAAAGCTTCTCCGTGCTCCAAACCTACAGCTGAATGACAACCTGAGTAGTTTTTTTTGCAAAATGCACAAAATCAGCATTTTCGAGAAGGATTTATGTTGCTTGCGAGATATTGTTTGCGAGATTGCAAATGCTGCGTGTTCGGAATCGCGAACTGTACAAAAAGGCTTTATCCCGAGCGCAAACACGCATATTGAGAGCGTGAACATGACGAAAACTGTAAGTCCGCGTCGTCGCGCTGTGCAGAGTTACCAAAAGTACGCGAGCTGAATCCCTAGGGTTACCTACTGGCTAAAAAGCCCTATTTATTTAACACACACCCAAAAAATGCTATTCCACCCCAAAAAAACACCTTTTGCAATAAAATCCAAACCCATCCATGGGGTAAAAAAAAAAAAAAACTCAACAGACAACACAAACTGTAAATTTAAATAACGCACCAAAGATTTGAGGCTGACTACCTCTGGGCCTACTGGCAGACTAGGCCACAAGCTTGGAACAGAAGAATGGCAAAAGCAAGCACACTGCTTGGATGGCTCCACAAAATGGCCACCACACACCCACAACAACAAGAAATGGAAGACAGTCAATGTACGCCTATGGCAAAAGCACAATGCCTGCCTTCCTAAAATGGCCGCCACACACATGCTTAGGCCACCCACCACAAATAACCAAAAAGTGATTACAAAGGACAGGAACAGGAAGTTGTAGTGACTGTGGAACTTACTTCCTCTCATAAAAATATTTTCAAAAATATAAAAGCTTCTCTGTGCTCCAAACCTACAGCTGAATGACAACCTGAGGAGTTTTTTTAGCAAAATGCACAAAAAAAGCGTTTGAGAAGGATTTATGTTGCTCGCGAGATATTGTTTGCGAGATTGCAAATGCTGCGTGTTCGGGATCGCGAACTGTACAAAAAGGCTTTATCGCGAGCGCGAACACGCATATTGAGAGCGTGAACATGACGAAAACTGTAAGTCCGCGTTGTAGCACTGTGCAGAGTTACCAAAAGTACGCGAGCTGAATCCCTAGGGTTACCTACTGGCTAAAAAGCCCTATTTATTTAACACACACCCAAAAAATGCTATTCCGCCCCAAAAAAACACCTTTTGCAATAAAATCCAAACCCATCCATGGGGTAAAAAAAAAAAACTCAACAGACAACACAAACTGTAAATTTAAATAACGCACCAAAGATTGGAGGCTGACTACCTCTGGGCCTATTGGCAGACTAGGCCACAAGCTTGGAACAGAATGGCAAAAGCAAGCACACTGCTTGGATGGCTCCACAAAATGGCCGCCACACACCCACAACAACAAGAAATGGAAGACAGTCAATGTACGCCTATGGCAAAAGCACAATGCCTGCCTTCCTAAAATGGCCGCCACACACATGCTCAGGCCACCCACCACAAATAACCAAAAAGTGATTACAAAGGACAGGAACAGGAAGTTGTAGTGTCTGTGGAACTTACTTCCTCTCATGAAAATATTTTCAAAAATATAAAAGCTTCTCCGTGCTCCAAACCTACAGCTGAATGACAACCTGAGGAGTTTTTTTAGCAAAATGCACAAAAAAAGCGTTTTCGAGAAGGATTTATGTTGCTCGCGAGATATTGTTTGCCAGATTGCAAATGCTGCGTGTTCGGGATCGCAAACTGTACAAAAAGGCTCTATCGTGTGCGCGAACACGCATATTGAGAGCGCGAAAATGATGAAAACTGTAAGTCCGCGTTGTCGCGCTGTGCAGAGTTACCAAAAGTACGCAAGCTGAATCCCTAGGGTTACCTACTGGCTAAAAAGCCCTATTTATTTAACACACACCCAAAAAATGCTATTCCACCCCAAAAAACACCGTTTGCAATAAAATCCAAAGCCATCCATGGTGTAAAAAAAAAAATAATCAACAGACAACACAAACTGTAAATTTAAATAACGCACCAAAGATTGGAGGCTGACTACCTCTGGGCCTATTGGCAGACTAGGCCAAAAGCTTGGAACAGAATGGCAAAAGCAAGCACACTGCTTGGATGGCTCCACAAAATGGCCGCCACACACCCACAACAACAAGAAATGGAAGACAGTCAATGTACGCCTATGGCAAAAGCACAATGCCTGCCTCCCTAAAATGGCTGCCACACACATGCTCAGGCCACCCACCACAAATAACCAAAAAGTGATTACAAAGGGCAGGAACAGGAAGTTGTAGTGACTGTGGAACTTACTTCCTCTCATAAAAATATTTTCAAAAATATAAAAGCTTCTCTGTGCTCCAAACCTACAGCTGAATGACAACCTGAGGAGTTTTTTTAGCAAAATGCACAAATAAAGCGTTTGAGAAGGATTTATGTTGCTCGCGAGATATTGTTTGCAAGATTGCAAATGCTGCGTGTTCGGGATCGCAAACTGTACAAAAAGGCTCTATCGCGTGCGCGAACACGCATATTGAGAGCGCGAAAATGACGAAAACTGTAAGTCCGCGTTGTTGCGCTGTGCAGAGTTACCAAAAGTACGCAAGCTGAATCCCTAGGGTTACCTACTGGCTAAAAAGCCCTATTTATTTAACACACACCCAAAAAATGCTATTCCACCCCAAAAAACACCGTTTGCAATAAAATCCAAAGCCATCAATGGTGTAAAAAATAAAATAAACAGACAACACAAACTGTAAATTTAAATAACGCACCAAAGATTGGAGGCTGACTACCTCTGGGCCTATTGGCAGACTAGGCCACAAGCTTGGAACAGAATGGCAAAAGCAAGCACACTGCTTGGATGGCTCTACAAAATGGCTGCCACACACCCACAACAACAAGAAATGGAAGACAGTCAATGTACGCCTATGGCAAAAACACAATGCCTGCCTTCCTAAAATGGCCGCCACACATGCTCATGCTCAGGCCACCCACCACAAATAACCAAAAAGTGATTGCAAAGGACAGGAACAGGAAGTTGTAGTGTCTGTGGAACTTACTTCCTCTCATAAAAATATTTTCAAAAAAATAAAAGCTTCTCCGTGCTCCAAACCTACAGCTGAATGACAACCTGAGTAGTGTTTTTTGCAAAATGCACAAAATCAGCGTTTTTGAGAAGGATATATGTTGCTCGCGAGATATTGTTTGCGAGATTGCAAATACTGCGTGTTCGGGTCGCAAACTGTACAAAAAGGCTTTATCGCGAGCGCGAACACGCATATTGAGAGCGCAAACATGACGAAAACTGTAAGTCCGCGTTGTCGCACTGTGCAGAGTTACCAAAAGTACGCGAGCTGAATCCCTAGGGTTACCTACTGGCTAAAAAGCCCTATTTATTTAACACACACCCAAAAAATGCTATTCCACCCCAAAAAAACACCTTTTGCAATAAAATCCATACCCATCCATGGGGTAAAAAAAAACCCACTCAACAGACAACACAAACTGTAAATTTAAATAACGCACCAAAGATTAGAGGATGAATACCTCTGGGCCTACTGACAGACTAGGCCACAACAAGCTTGGAACAGTCAATGTAAGCCTATGGCAAAAGCACAATGCCTGCCTTCACAAAATTGCCGCCACACACATGGCCAGGAGGACACAACAACAACAAGCATAAGCCAAGGGGAACAAAGAAAAGAAATGCAGGCCTTTATGGAAAAAGAAGCACAGACTACTAAACTACCGCCACAAAATTGCCACAAGCCACATGGGCACTCACAGTCACAACAGGCCATGGAAAACAATGAACTGAAGCAGGCCTATAATATATGACCGGACAAAGGAGGCCTGCTAAACAACACAGCTTTAATACAAAAATGAAAATCAACAGGGCTACGAAAGGATTGGCAAGAAGTTACACATCAAGCACAAACATCCAACAAAGGTATTTCACACACACACACACACCAACAGTGAAATACACCACAGCCACATTTAGCATTTCAAATAATCCTATGCCATCCATGCCATACATGATGTTAAAAATTCTACAGACACCACGAAACATGGACCCATGCGTACCCTACTGGCTGAAATTGCAGAGAAAAACAACTAGGCCCCTATTGAAAGCACAGGCCACCCACCACAACAATAATTAAAAAAAAAAATGAAAAACACAAAAAAATGTAGGTAATACAAGCCCCAATGAAACAAACACACCAATTCTCCAACTTACTTGTAGTAAATTATATCTCAAATCAAAAAATCCTCAAATAAATCCAATCCAATGGTATGATGCGGCAGACAGACACAAAAAGTGATCCTTCCAGCTCCAAATCCAAATGAAAGTGAACAGCACATGCAAAAAGCACTGGGAGGAGCCTGCTGGACAGGAACAGGAAGTTGTAGACTCAAGGGCACTTCCTTCCTCTTGAAAAAAAGAGTTAAAAAAACTAAAGGACTCCTCCTTACACAAAAGACTACAGCAAAATTACAATCTGAGGAGTTTTTCTGAGCAAAATGATCATTTTAGAGAAGGTTTTATGAAGATCGCAAGATATTCGTCGCCAGATTGTAGTTTTTGCATGTTCGGGATCGTGATCTTACCAAGACAGCCGCCGGAAGTCAGCTCGCGTGCCCTAATGACGTGTTCGCGTTCGCACACTCTCGCGGGCTTGGGCAGCCATATTACAAATCTCGTGGCGCTCGCGAACGGACAGAAAAGCAAGTTGGCGATCGCAGAATCACGGTAAGACGTTACCACACGCGCTAGAATGAATATTGAGCGTGCGAGGAAGCTAAACCACTACGCTACGCGCTAGATTGCGTAGCAATCTGCAACTTCGCGCTCTGTGCGAAGCGTGAAGATACCGAAACTTCGCAAGCTCCGCGAACGGAGCGTAGTTCAACGCCCAGGCTTAGTGTAGTATGGGGAAAAACAGCATCGAGTTGCTCAGATTTCTCTGCAAGTCACTAAGGGAAAACATCCCTATTCTGAGGATGCTTGCCCATCACTGAATTAATCATGATGAGGCTAATGATAAGACCACCACCATGTCCAGGTGGTTGGGCAGTGGCTTCAGCCAGAGCCACTTGAATATTACGTAACATAAACAGTATGATGTCTCTATGTATATGAATCAACGATGTGTGTAATTGATGTAGCTCTGCCTGTGTAACATTAAGATAATTGGGATGTGGTGTAAAACCACCCAATAACAGCCATGTGACCCCATCGACCGATAGCGGTCCTAAGCAGACCACTGCAACAGGGTGAGGAAGGGTGCCATTAAACCATATGGTATGCTCCGAGGCTGTCAATGGAACTTCAAGTAACCTATAAGGTTGATAATTTGGCGGCACCTCAGCCGCAGTATACTCATAAAACAAGTTATCATTCCCATCCACAGCTGGAAAGGTAACCCAAGAATAGAAAACCTCGAAGCAGTAAGCTTCCTCCGCCACGACCACAAAGATAAGAGAAGCGCCTACAATAGGTACTCCAGGTTTAGTCAAATGTGCGGTGACCGCAGCGCGGTTAGGAGCCACAATAGCTACTGCCATAACAGTAACAACAAGAAACTTAACAAATCAGTAGAACGGTAATGCAAAACTGGGTCAGAAAGAGAAACTACTGAGTCTTCCCACCACCTTAGTACCCAGGAACCCAGGACCGACTAGCAATAGTGTCTCACTTGCTCTCCTACTCATTCCCAGAGAAACAAATGATTAGACACCCCAGAACATAATACTTCCAGATCTCTCAGGAACTGCAGTAACAAGACACACTTTTTTGCTCATTTTCTTGTACTCATCCACATTAAGATCTGAGGGAAACACGAAACAGTTTAAAATATTTATTTTAACTGACATTGCCCTAACATGCAATATACATGCCACAACAAGCAGGAAAATGCATAGTACAAATATTGTCAGCATAGCAGTCAGTCCATAAATCATGAAGTGGGATGTCATCATAAAAAGATAATAGAGAAAGGACTATAGTGCCTAACCTCCCTCCCCTCTCTAAGAAGAAGTATTATTATATAATGGAAGATCTCTGGGCTTTGTCAGCAGACCCATACCTCAGCCTATCAATGATAGATCTACATCATGGGTGCTTGTCTCCCTGGAAAGGTCCCTCTTCAAGTGTCTGCTACCTATTTGTGCATCCCACCAAAAACCTAAGTACGCTGTCCAAACAACAGCTGCATAAATATATTTTGTCTAAGTGCTAAGATAGCCAGAACAAAAAAAAACAAGGGGCGCTGTTGTTCGACCTTGCACACAATGTTTAGTCAAAATCCCAGGAACATGCAGAGCGTGAACACAGCGATGAGTTCTTGTGTGAAAGGAGTCTTTGAAAATAGTGCAAAAAATAAATCTATGTAGTGACGTGTGCAAAGCAGCTGGCAAGCTGCAACAAGCTCATGTTAAGTTAGTGAAAAACAACAATGTCCCTATGGGACACATGACATATGCACTTCTCTTGCTTCTTTCTGCACCCCTCTTGTCTGTTTCTGCACCTCACTTGCATCTTTTTTCACCTCTCGTGTCACTTTCTGCACCACTCTTAATTTTTTATGCACCTCACTTGCCTATTTCTGCACTTCTCTTGTTTTTTCCATACCTCTCTTGTTTCTTTCTGCAACTCTTATCTCTTTTATCACTTCTCTTGCTTCTTTTTGCACCTTTGTTGCCTCTTTCTGCACTTCTCTTGCCTGTTTCTATACCTCTCTTGCCTATTTCTGTACATCTGTTGCCTCTTTCTGCACTCCTCTTGCCTCCTTCTTCCCCTTTCTTGTATCTTTCTGTACCCCTGTTCCATCTTTCTGCAGTTCTCTTGCCTCCTTATGCACCTCTGTTGCTTCTTTCTGCACATCTCTTGCCTCTTTCTGCACCCCTCTTGCCTCTTTATGTACATCTGTTGCTTTGTTCTGCACTTCTCTTGCTTCTTTCTGCACCCCTTTTACTTCTTTCTGCACCTCTCTTGCCTCTTTCTGTACCTCTGTTGCTTCATTCTGTACCTCTGTTGCTTCTTTCTGTACCTCACTAACACATTCCTGCACCCCTCTTGCTACTTTGTGAACCTCTAATGCCTCTTTCTGCACTTCTCTTACCTTTCCGCACTACTCCTTCCACTTTCTGCACCTCTTTTGCTTCTTTCTGTAGCTTTCTTTCCTCTTTCTGCACCTCTCTTGCTCTTTCTGCGCCCCTGTTGGTTCTTTCTGCACTTCTCTTGCTTCTTTCTGCAGCTCTCTTGTAAATTTATGCGCCCCTCTTGCCTCCTTCTGCACCCCTCTTCCCTTGTTCTGTACCTCTCTTGCCTCTTTCTCACGTCTCTTGCATCTTTCTGTACCTCTCTTGCTTCTTTCTGTACCCCTTTTCCCTCTTTCTATACCTCTCTTGTCTTTGTGCACCTCTCTTGTCTCTTTGTGCACCTCTCTTGCCTCTTTCTGCAGTGATGCTGCCACTTTCTGCACCTCTGTTGCTTCTTTCTGAACTTCTCGTCTCTTTCTGCACCTCTGTTTCTTCTTTCTGTACCCCTCTTCCCTCTTTCTGTACCTCTCTTACCTCTTTCTGCACCCCTCTTTCTGCACCTCTCTTGCCTCTTCTTGCACCCCTGTTCCCTCTTTCTGCACCTCTCTTGCCTGTTTCTCCACCTCTCTTGCCTCTTTCTGCATCCCTGTTCCCTCTTTCTCCACCTCTCTTGCCTGTTTCTTCAACTCTCTTGCCAGTTTCTGCCGTTCTCTTGCCTCCTACTGCACCTCTGTTGTATTTTTCTGCATTTCTCTTGTCTCTTTCTGCACCCCTCTAGCATGTTTCTGTACCTCTCTTGCCTCTTTCTGCACCTCTCTTGCTTCTTTCTGTACCTCACTTGCCTCTTTCTGCACTTCTCTAGCTATTTTCTGCAACTCTCTTGTTCCTTTCTGCAACTCTCTTGTCTCTTTCATCGCTTCTCTTGCTTCTTTCCGCACCTCTGTTGCTTCTGGCAGCACTTCTCTTGCCTCTTTCTGCACCCCTATTGCTTCTTTCTGTACTTCTCTTGCTTCTTTCTGTACCTCTCTTGCTTCTTTCTGTAGCCCTCTTGCCAATTTAGATACCTCTCTTCCCTCTTTCTGCTCCTCTTTTGCCTTTTTCTGCACCTTCTTTTCCCTCTTTTTGCACCTCTCTTGCCCGTTTCTGTACCTCTCTTGCATCTTTCTGCACTTCTCTTGCCTGTTTCTGCACCTATGTTGCTTCTTTCTGTACTTCGCTTGCCTCTTTCTGCATTTCTATTGCTTCTTTCTACACTTCTCTTGCCTCTTTTTGTAACTTCCTTGCCTCTTTATGCACCTCTGTTGCTTCTTTCTGTACTTCTGTTTCTTGTTTCTGCACTTTTGTTGCTTCCTTCTGCACTTCTCTTGCCTCGTTCTGCATATCTGTTCTTTCTTTCTGCACTTCTCTTGCCTCTTTCTGCACCTCTGTTACTTCTTTCTGCACTTCTCTTGCCTCTTTCTATACCCCTGTGCTCTCTTTCTGCACCTCTTACCTCTTTCTGCACCCCTGTTCCCTCTTTCTGCACCTCTTTTGCCTAGTTCTGCAACTCTCTCGCCTCTTTCTGCAGTTCTCTTGCCTGTTTCTGTACCTCCCTTGCCTCTTTCTGTATATCTCTTGCCTCTTTCTTCACTTCTCTTGTGTCTTTTTGCACCTCACTTGCCTCTTTCTGCACTTCTCTTACTTCTTTCTGCACTTCTCATACTTCTTTCTGTACTCCTCTTGCCTCTTTCAGCACCCCTCTTACCTCTTTCTATAACTCTCTTGCCTCTTTTCGCTCCTCTTGTACCTCTTTCTACACTTCTCTTGCCTCTTTCTGCACTTCTTGTGTCTCTTTTTTCACATTTACAAAAGAAACAATTGATGGACGGAATGCTGTACAATGCAAACATTCACCCCCAGTCACAAGGGTCTGGGATTAATCCATCAGTCTTTTGATCACCACACCACGCTAGTTTGGACCCAGCCGTATGCAAATCAGTCTTGACCCTGTTCCTTTTGGGAACAGTCCAGCCCGAACATCCAAGCCAGGTCCTCCATGGACCGGAAACAAGCATCCTAGGACCGGTTTCAGGGCATCACCCTTCTTCAGCCAGGCTAGCTTGAATCCAGTGGTGTAGTGAGGACGAGACCCACGTCTGGGCATACCCTTCCCACTTAGGGCGACATATGCAAAAGAAACAATTGATGGACGGAATGCTGGACAATGCAAACATTCACCCCGAGTCACAAGCATCTGGGTTTAATCCATCATTCTTTTGCTCTTTTGTTCTGCAGTCTGTCCATCAATTGTGTGTCTTTAGTTTCTCGCCCTAAGTGCGGCAGGAATGCCCAGACGTGGTTCCTGGGCTCACTGTGCCACTGGAATCAAGCTATCCTAGCTGAAGAGGGGTGAAACCCCGAAACCGGTCCTAGGATGCTTGTTTCCGGTCCAGGGAGGACCTGGCTTGGTAGTTCGAGCTGGACTGTTCCCATGAGGCACAGGGTCAAGACTGATTTGCATATGGTCAGGTCTAAACTGGGGTGACTTGGTGAACAAAAGAATGATGGATTTAACCCAGATCTCTTGACTGGGGATGAATGTTCTGATTTGTTCTGCATTCCGTCCATCAATTGTGTGTCTTTTTCTTTTTGCGCATTTGTCACTCATTCTGTTCCTCTCTTATTTTTTCTGCACTTCTCCTACTTCTTTCTGAACTTCTCTTGCCTCTTTTTTGTGTACTCAAGTGGAAAGTGGAAGCTGTCAAGTTTAAAGGTCTGTGTGTTCTCGTGTCTGAGGTATGTGTCTACTTGTACATGTATTCTTACATGTGTTATACATCTGAAGATGGTAGCTTAAAAAGCGGGTAGCTTCTCCTATAGGTGGTCAAATCTTCTCAGTTCTCCTCTGTCATTCGGTTGCACAGGCAGACATGTCTTATGTATATAGGTATTACAGAGCCCCTCAAATATACTATTGGATACCCATGTGCCCTGTATTATGAGCAGAAAGAAATGCATGCACCTTCTTGTACACAAATGTACAGAGTATGCTGTTTGAAACACAGGTATTCAAGTATTTTTATGTTTATTTTATGTAACATGTCACTAGGTAAAAACAGAGACACACACATACATACCTGCACAAACCTTGTGAGACGTACAACAGTGATGTGGTTAGGATTGCTGTTTTATATTTGGTAGGCCTAACATTTTGAGCAGTTGATCAATAGGGAACCTTCAAGAGAAAAGTGAGATTTAAGACATCCTGGGATAAAGATTAGTGATTAGGCTACTTTGTGTGAGTCTGTGGAAAGGTACAGTCAATGTAGGCCTCTTTCTGCATTTTTCTTGCTTCTTTCTGCACCTTTCTTCATCTTTCTGAACCTCTCTTGCATCTTTCTGCACTTCTCTTGCTTCTTTCTGTGCCTTCCTTCCTCTTTCTGTACATGTCCTACCTATGTAGGCATATTTTGAATTTAGCATTTTAAAAAAATCAGAAATTCACTGAAAAAAACACAGGTTTCAGGGACATTATAGTTAGTATTAACATTTAAAATACCTTAGAAATTCATTGGAAAAAACACAGGTTTCAGGGACGTCATAGTTAACATTAACATTTGAAAAACCTTAGAAATTCACTGGGAAAAAATACAGGTTTCAGGGACATTATAGTTAGGAGTTAGCATGTAAACTGAAAAATACACATCTTTAATTCTTTTGAGCCCCTGGGTCAACTTGACACCTGTGATTGACTTGTTGGGACAGCCCACAGGAATTCTATGGTGTCTTCACAGCTCGATCTTAAGGACCAGTTGGCTCACGGGACCTCTTGCAATCACCTGCTGGATAATAACTCTTGTAACATCATTTCATGGAATATAGCTGGTTTGGCTAATACGTTTATGGTGGTTGGTCTTTATCAAACAATATGACATTATCTGTTTGCAGGAGACTTGGACCGTTGATAACACTTACTTTTTAGAGGGATACAAGCTTTTTAACATTCCTGCAACTCCTTCAAGGGCTGGTCAACCGAAAAGTGGTCTTGCAGTCAATGTGTCGCTTAGATTAAGAGGTGGTATAGTGGTAGTGAACACGAATAACCCTTATCTTCAGGCGCTAACTTTTTCTTCAAGGTCGCATAGTTTACCGCTTTTTAAATTTTATACTGCCATTTCTTTCCTCCCTGAGGTGTGTAAGGTCGCACGTTTATGCTCATTCTTGACGAATGCTATGGCCTTGGCTCATAAGTTTAGTAGTATAGCTCTGTTAGAGGACTTTAACACGCATTTATGTGGGGACTTAAGGCGGTTGGGTTCAGGGAATAGTAAGGATTTCTCTTGTCCTCGGGTAGATGGAGTGCACTTCGTACACATTAGACAGGGGGAGAAACTGAATGCTTTAGTTTGTGACTTAGATTTACAACCATCCATGCGAAAATGTCCCCTTTTAGGCGGTATCACATCCCAACCTTCAAGGGGTTAGGCCGGGAACTCTCCAATATTGATTTCATTTTAATCTCCACTCACCTCTATTACCTGATCTCTGGCTTTTCCATATTAGCCAGTAATTACATTGATCAGAATCACCTGTGCATTAAAGTTAACTGGCCTGTATTTGACTTAAAAACACAGAGTCCTGGAGGAGGGGTCCTGTGGGCAACGAATGGTGGGAGCCGGCTCAGATGGGGGTAGATTTTCTCAGATATCCTGTGTGAGTCCCTTCAGGAGATGTGTCAGAGTGAGTCCAGATTTATCAGAATGTAAAGGCACAGTCAGATGAGTATATCATCCACGCTTTTGAAATTATCTCCAGTTCTGTCACTAAATTATTGACGGCTCCTCCCCACAGAGCCCAAAAGAAAAGGGCGCCTAGATGGTTTAATTCAGAATGCTTACTTGCTGCTAGGAGGCTGAAATTAGCCCTGCACGCTACCCCGAGGAATGTCGCACTAGTTAAAATTCTTAAAAAGCAGTATAAATTAGCCATTAGCAACCGCAGGCTGGCTTTGAAGGAAGAAACCTGGGGCAATCTCATGGAAGCTGTAGGAAGGTGGAATCTGACTATATGGTTGCCCCCACTTTTTGCCTGGTGTTTACTGGTTTATGACTTAGTTGGACTGGGATCCTATTATTCAGGGCCCCAGTCTATCTTCTTTCTCTGTAAAATGGTTTCCATGTACATTAGGTACATTTCCAATTGGATTCTGGAGTGCCTTATAAACCCCTAGTATATGGTATAGTATATACCTAGGGCATAGGTACCTCAGAGGTCTACCAGGGGCTTAAGCATGTATTATGCCACCCCTGGGAGGCACTCCAAAATGGCACCACAGGTCTGCTACTGCAGCCTCGGTAAGGGTGTGCTTGCACCCCTTACAGTGGTATAGGCTACCTATATCACTACCATTGCACACACATATAAAACCTATAAGTCACTCCTATGGCAGGCCTTAACAATCCTGAAGGCAGAGTGCTTGGTTTTTATGTGAGAGGGCGCCCCTGCATGAGCAGAGCCCCTCTGAAGCATTCAGAGTATCTCCTCTGATGCTGTTTGTGGTGCAGCCTGACCATATACTCTTAAGTGCATTATAACCTCGTGGTAAATGCTAACTTTGTGATGGCTGCACGGAAACATGTCATGTTTGGTGTCAAACGCTTTGGAATACTACCCCCGCCAGATCTGGCGGCGGGAGTAGCATTCCACCCTTCTAGAGGGAGAGACATGTTCACACTGGTCTAACCCAGTAGGACTTTCTACAGCCCTGGAATCACAAAATGGATGCCTCTGCCACAGACACGGGTCTGGCCTCCTGCTGCTGACCGAAACTCTGGCAGGGGAGGCCTGGACAATAGGTTTCCTGTCCCAGGGAGGTGTAACCACCTCCCCAGACAGGCAGATGTGTATTGGGGCTGGGCGGGAGCACTCTCTGGTGTTTTGAAGTCCTGCACTTGGGCACACTTGGTGCCGGTTGCAGGGGCTACCTGCCCCTGCTCTAGCAAGAAACTGGACAACGGAAATGGGTGTAACCACCCCTCTTTCCAAAACCTCCCATAGGTGGGTCCCTAGAGTATGTCCAACCCCCAAACTTTGTATAAGTTTGGGAACCGAGGGGCATATCTACAAGGCGGCGATATAAAATTATCACCACTTTTGCGGCCGTTTTCAGCCGAAAAGCAGCGATAATTTTATTGCTATGTTAGCAAGGTCATGCTATCGCGTGAAACCTTGCCTTAGCGCCTGAATTCCTAATGCCCATCTTTGCATCTCTAATGAGATGCAAAGTGGGCGTTCCTCCCCAGGATAACGGGAGAAATGTCGCTAAGCGACATTTCCCCTATTATCAAGCCTCACTCAAAGCAGCATAGCGACAAGAAAAGTAGAGATAACCTCTGTTATCGCTACTTGCCTTACGCCTGCTTTTAAACTGACTTAGCCATGATATCCTATGTAAGGTGGATATCATGGCTAAGTGTGTGAGGCCCTATCAGCAAGCTATCGCCAAACTTCGTGGGATTATCGCTGGGTTTCCAGCGATAATCTCACACGTGGCACTAATAGCACGCTATCTAAGCGAAAAAAATCCACGCTAGCGGCGATAATTATCCTAGCGCTAAGTGCGCTAAGCGATAATTATCGCCGGTTGTTGCTGATATACCCCCTAGTCCTTACGACTTTAGATTACCCTGGACGAAACTCTGCAATATATATCCTGGACCTTCGATGTTCTATCCTGACTAGAAGACTGAAGAAATCTCCCTTGGGGTCAAGGAGTGACTCCCCTGTTTGGCAGGCACCAAAGACTGCAATTCTGAAGCTCCCGCTGGATGCCGAAGTCTCTGCATCACCAGAGGTAGATTTTCTGACTTCCCCCAGGCTACCCTAAGTCCACAGCAAAGCTGAGGCCCGTGGCTATCGTGGGTGTAGAGGAACCATGACCCCTGGGCACCGCGTACTATTGCTGGTACATTGACTTCCTGTTTATCCTTGAAGTTCTGCTTTGGGCTCTGAGTAGCCCCAGCCTTGAGCATTGACTGCACTGAAGATCTCTGGCCTCCACTCCACGAGTGACCCGTGGGCCGGGTTCCAGTGTGACCACTCGAGGCTCCTTTGCGATCGCTAGCCCGTTGGCTAGTGGGTCCCCACGAAGGCAACTCCTCTTCTACTGGGGATTCTCTGGTTGCTCCAGATGTGCCCTGACTTACCCTTGCTGGGTGAGTCCCTCAGACCCTACTGGTCTGCACCAACGTCCTTCTTTTTTCACGAGACTTGCCGTTGCCAAGGCTTGTTGGGTCCAATCTGGTCGCCGACACCGCAGCACTCGACTGACTTTGTGGCACAGTTCAAATCCGGCTCATGGACTTCATCAATGCCTCCTGGACCTCGTGGCTGAAGAGTCAAGACACCCGTCAACTCACTTGAAGCACCCGACATCGGTGGGCATTGGTCCATCCTGCCCTAGGTCACAGGCAAGTGACCCAGACTCTGTCCCCTCTGCTTTCAGGTTCTTTCCATCCTAGATCCAGGCTTGCATCCCTTTGGACACTTCTCTTCACGGCAGCAGCAGTTATTTGCCAGCTTCCCTTGTAATCTACGACACGACCCGACACCAAAAGACACCTGTGCACCCGGCTTCCCTGGGTGAGGTAACTCGAGTACTCTGGTGCTCCCGTGGGTGCTAGCCCTAGAACTTCTTAAGTCCAAAAGGGTTTGGTCCTGACTCGATTTTAAGTGTCCCTAATCTTTAAATTTCCAACTGCGACATTGCCCATATTAGCTAACAGGAACCCGCGGTTGTGTTTACACACTGCACACAGTCGCCGTGGGTCCCCTGTGTCACTACCTTGGGTGGTTCCTTGGGGTCCCAGCGATTCTACAGGCTCTAGGCCTTGTGTCTAGTTCAGTCGTGCTTCTTATACCAATTTTTTGGTATATGGTTTGGTACGCCCCTAGGGCTCAAACGTGTATTTGTGCTATTACTGTTGATTGCTAACTTGTAAATTAAGTACTTCGAACTCCAGTCTCATAAAGAGACTAGAGGGGTGTGTTCTATCTTAAATACATATATTTTGAATATATATCTGGTGTGGTTTTCCTTTCATTTGATCATTCAAGAGATTATAGACTGGTAAAACAAGCTGCTTTACATTCCTTCAAGACTTAGCCTGAAGGCTGCTCTCCATAGCTACCACTAGGATAGCTTTCAATAAAGGTTGTCTTTGACTTATTCACGATAAGGGGTTGTTTGGACTGATACAAGGTGCCCACTAGAACTAGTGGACAGCATATATCAGGCCAACTTCTCACAGAAGCAACAACCTATAAGTGCAGTGCTAAGTTCTGAAGTATCATTAACACACCCATTTTAGGAGAAGAGGCCACCAATGTCCTCAATGCACATATTACAGAAAATGACTGATTTAGTCATGTCGAGGGCATGTTTAATGGACCTCCAGCCCTGCTGCCTTTACCCGATTTTTGCTGCACACCTAAAACTTTAACAGTAACGGTGGATGAGGTGAGGCAAGGTATCATTGGACACAAAAAAAGGCTCCGGGCCCGATGGAATTCCCTCTGATCTTTACCTGTCGGGTGTGGCATTTTGGGCACCAGTGCTTGCTTCTGTAACTAATGCAGTCGATAGGCTTGGTACCCCTGCTTCATGGGCGACCTCTATCATTGTGCCAGTCTTTAAAAGGAGATAGGGACAGTACCATCTGCTATAGACCTATCTCCCGGTTAGATTTGGTGGCAAAAGTGGTCGTGAGGATATTGTTGGGTAGGTTATCATCTTGGGCTACTGACAATAACATCTTGTTGGTGACTTATTATGGCTTTTGCCCTGGTCGTTCCACAATTGACCAATCTTTGAATCTATACTTGATAACAAGTAAATATAGGGTACCATCGTTCTGGCCTTCATGTATTCTGCATTTGATTGCATGAACAGAGGCAAATTATGGCAGATCCGTTCCTTCCTAGGGGTGGGCAGGGAGATAGTTTTCTTTTTATATGACCACCGTGACACTAAGGCAGGGGGTTGTGCGTTATTCGGCTAGCCTAAATGTATCACGCTCATTCCGCGTTAGGGGTGGTGTCCACAAGGATGTATTTTGGCACAGTTTCTCTCTAACATTTATATTAATAATTTAGAGAAAATTCTCCTGGAGACAAAGGTCGATTACACCCAAATAGGATGGCGAGGTCTCCCGGTTCTGCCATATGCTGACGATGTCGTCTTGATGGCAAGGACTGAGATGGGCTTGCAATCTCTTTTATCCACTTTTGCACAGTTTATGGGAGATCTGGACTCGAGGATTAATAACACCAAATCATATATTATGCAGGTAGGGGTGCGACCTAGTAGACCTTACACCTTCAAGGAAGGGCTTACCCCGATCCCCAAAACGTTTGTGCTCTCCTATCTGGGGGTACTCCTGAATGATAAATTGAATTGGGAGCCACAACTTACTCGCAATAGAAATGATCTCAATAGGGAGACTGCTGCAGTTTTTAACTTTGCTGTTAGATTAGGGAAAAGACCAGTTGGGGCTCTCTTGGAGCTTTACAAGGCTAAGTGTAGGTTAAAGGCCCTTTTTGGCAGTGAAATCTGGGGAAATGTTGACACAAAGGACATTCAAATAGCAGAATAGAATTTCATGAGACGACTTATCAGTTCCCCAGGGCACCCCCTCCTTTATTGCCCATGAAGATCTAGGAATGCCCCATATCACAGATCTGATCACCTTTCGCCCGGTGTCTCTTTGGCTAAATATATGGGTTAAGGAGGGAGATTCATTAAAATAGGCAATCCTTAAATATTGCCTGGCTCTGGATCATGCATCCAAGGTACCATGGCTTAAATATATTAAAAGGAGTCTGGGAAGAGGAGACTTTTTTTCTAACCCCGACGGAACACGAAAGGAAGATCTAGCCATCCTCAAGATGGCGTTTAGTACATGTCAGATCATGCTAAGGGAGGAGAGGGAGCTCATGAAGCCCAGCGTATGTAGCTTTGTCATATTAAGGACAACAGTGATGGCAGAGCCATACTTACTGGGTCTATGATCGATTCCTCCTGACCAGGTTTCAGCTTGATCTTTTTTATTTACTTCTCACAGATCCAGGGGAGCAAACAGAGGGCAATCCTTTTTGTCCTGCATCTGCAATGGCACATCTCCGCTGGACATGATTCATTTTACAATGTTTTTCCCTTGTTATGACACTCCTAGAAAATCCTTTTTAATTGCCATTTTGAAATAGGCCAATTTTAAACAAGTTTGGCCTGCTTTTATATTTCTTCAGATGCTGATGGGTAACATTGTATTTCATGTAATACGTTTTTTTAAATCTGCCATTAGGCTCAGGGTGAGGTGTGATTAACTGGCATGTTTCTCATCACCATTTCTGGTTTCATGTATTCGTTCAGCCAACAGTTTGCTGACTCATTCAATGGTTTTTTATCTGTCACTTAATGTGTTTTAGTGGATGTAAAGTGTTGTTCGAGGTGTCCGGGGCTTCAGTTGCAACATGTACATACAAGATGAATTGTTAATTTTTTACACCTGATTCACCCTTGTGATTGTATATCTTGTACTATACCATCGTTTATTTTTGTTTTTATTGTGTTTTTATGGTTTTATCAAACATGAAACCGAATAAAGATATTTTGAATTTGAGATGTTTGCTGTAGTCAGCATAAGAAAAGCCAAAACAAGCACATGGGACACAGTAAAATACAGCACACAGAATAATACTGTACATGACAGGGAAGCAAGAGAAAGGCACAAAGAGGAGAGGCCACTAAAGATGATTAAGCGGTGGTACTTTCCGGTTGCGAATAGAGGAGCAAGGGATCTGTGGTGCAGTTTAAGTACGCCCTAAAATGGGACCATATATCTGAGGGACAGGAAGAGGGGTGATCCATCTCAGCATACTGATCAATCATGTCCTGGTTGTAGGCTGCATCTTGTTACCATAGTAAGCATAGTGAGACTGTCTTCTGCATCCACACCTTAGCAACACATTGCTTCACTAAGACAAATAAAATAGAGGCAAGGTACCAGCAAGACTTGGGTAATGCTGAAGTGTCACCAAGGAAGGTAATCTAAGAGTACAGGGAAGGTGGAATGTTAGGAAATGTGTAGTGCCAGAAAGAAGTGAGACCGGGGCAGAGCCGTGCCATATGAATAAAGTTAGCATTAATTAGGCCACATCTGCGACATTTACTAGCGGTATTAAGCAAGACAGCGACCGATGGGAGCTGCGGATCGACCCTATAGAGAACAGCCATAAATGTGTGAAGATTGAAGGAGGTGTAATGCAGCAGATGTAAAATCAGATATTTATTAGGGGTGGGCAGAATTTGCATAATTGACTTTTGCAAATTATCGCGAAATCGCGCAAAATCTCCGCCTGTTAACGATGTGTTTTTGTGTGCTCGCGAGGAAATATATCTCCAACTTGCCCATGCGGTTGCTAATGGGTGCGGCCATCTTGCTCGCGATGCTTATTTCCTGTTCGCATTCGCAAGGACGTGTTCGCGATCGCAAACTCTCGCGGGATAGTGCGACCGGCTACCAACAATCCAACATCTTGTGGCGTGCGCGAACGGATAGGAAAACTCATCACCGAACGCAGGGTCCCGGTAAGTCATGACCGCGCGCGCGAACACATTTTTAATAGTGCCAACAAGAAAAATACTTCCGTTTCGCGGCAGATTGCGAAAGTTTTGACATTTTCGCGCTCACTCCGGAACGCGAAAATGTCAAAATATCGCAAATTGCCCAAGAGGAACGAAATTTACCGCCCAGGCCTAATATTTATGTCAGTACCAGGAATTGCATTAGTGACTGGACCCTTTGAGTGAGAATGTTGGCTAAGGTCCATCAGTGTTCAGTAAGAGTAATGGTCTGTACGAAGCAATCACAAAAGAGTTCTTGTTAGGCTTAAGAAGAACCAAGATACCAGAATCCATGGTTGATTGAGGAAGTGGCTTTATAGATTTTATAAAAGTCTACTGGAATACCATTGGCCCCAGGGGTCTTCCACTAGCGCATTCACTATCTTCAACTGTTATTGGGAAATTTGGGATTTGCCTGGTCTCGCTGCCAAGCCATGACAGCACCATTTGGTCCAGATACATTGAAACGCCTGGGAAAGCTCTACCAGCCCTGCAAGTTTAAAGGCGATCAAATTATGATTGTAACTCACTCAATATTGAGAGGGTATCGGTAGAGATTCTGCCGTCATTGAACTTATTGGTGATAACACCCATATGCCTGCCCTCATGATCAGTGATCCTACCTTGTTTATAACCCTCACTGAAGGCCCAAACCCAAGCACCATAGCCCAAATACAGAACATGCCACTTTGCCTCTCCCTGGTAGTCAAGCAGTGTCAGTGTCTTGTGCAACTGTGCTAAGAAAGACCTATCATTAGTGGTGGAGTAGTTAATTTATGGACAATTAAGCTGGGATTCCATCCACCAGAGGCAGGCACAAATTGATTTAATGACCCTGGCATGCTTGGAGATGCAAACACCCTGGATTTAGACTTTGAAGGCCTCCGAAAGAGTGGCGTTGTCCCTGACAGCCTTATCATTTAACTCAAAATATTCAGTGACGGCAGCGCCAAGTTTACCGTAAAAGACTGCATCCAAGAAATCAGTAACATGAAGCCACCATGTAAAAAACTGTGGTGCAGGGGTGGGTTGACAGAGGGACAATTTCACAGGTGAGTGATCTAATATGGTACAAGAAAGAATTACTGCACTACTTACACTATGCAGAAGAGAAGTTAAGAGTAACCACATGCCGAGACGAGATAAGGCATTGTGTACCGATGAATGGAAGGTACGTTCAGCTTCATTAGGATGAAGTGTCCTCCATGCATCTGCCAGGTCATGAAGCTGATTAATCTTAGCGAGGGGCAAGCTGATGGATGGGCAACTTCTGACAATCTATCAAGGATCATAGGGAAGGGAAGGTTGAAGTCATACCCCAAACAGTAGGCAATATCTAGAGCATAATTGTGTGACCTCATCGAGAAACCCACAGTCAACAACGTTTGGGCAGTAGATATTACCTAATAGTAAACTATGCCCATCCAGTTTGTTGGTAATAGCAACCAACCTGCACACGGAGTCTGTGATCTGATCTGCTAAAGAAAAATGTACTGTTTTTTCAATCAAGATGACCACCCCCTCTGAAGTAAGTTAAGTAGGGAGTGACAATACATTCCCCAGGAGGAGGCAAATGCTGGAGTACAAAGAGGGGAGCAGTGAGTCTCCTGAATCAAGGCTACATCAATTTTGTTCTGATCCAGGCATGCCAAAACCTGTGTGGCATTGCATGGACTAATAATGCACTGCATTGCACATTCCATTTCAGAAAATTGCGCATTGAGAGAAGAGGTGAACAAAAACCTGCTGTGAGGTACATTGACTGTCTCCTGCAAAGACCAATGTACCATGTAAGTCACAGAACATGCGATTATATGTGCGTGAGTAACTGCATAAACACATATTAAATGCAAAAAACAAACTAAAACTAGAAACAACCACAAACCCCTCCCTCAATAACTCCAAACACCAGCAAATATCCCCTGCTTAGCTACCAAACAAGAGGACAGAAAGGAAAAGAAAATGGGAAGGGGAAACACACAGTTAGGGAAATCAATAAATTCAAAGGCAAGAGGTAAACTCCATAAAGAAGGGGTGCCTGGAGAGCATGGTATTGCCCCAAGCGAATTTTCATGATAGATATTTTAGAGACATTTGATGCACCTCACAATAAGTGTTGGCTAACATACATGAAACCTGCCAGTGAGACCCCATTAGGTGTCATGTTGTATAGGTTGTTAATCAGCAGACTGCAGCGATGTACTCTGGGCACATGAAAAGATGAACCAGAAACAACACAGCCACCAAAGGAGCAAGAAAAGTAAAGTAGACCACGGGCCAACAAACTGCTTACGTGAAAGGCAACAGGTACGACAGCTCAAAGAGACAGGCACCTAGTCATTGTCACTGAGAGTGGAGGTGCCATGGCACTCCCCATCACAGGATTTTGCAGGGCTGGAGGGATCAGAGGACCTGGCTCTGCAGGCAGAAATGTGATGCTCAATTAGTTCAAAGATGGACACAGGTTGCAAGAAAAAATGAGTTTTACCTCTGTGTTTGAGAAGGAGCCTAGCTGGAAAAGGCATGGATAACTTAGCGCCATGTGATCTAAGGACCTTCTTTACTTCTTGGAAGGAGCAGCAGGCCTCCTGTACAGCAGGGGTAAGGTTTGGGTCGAGGATTTTAGATCCCTCATATTGAAGGTCTGAATTATCTACAAAATAAAGCCCGATCTCTGTTATTCAGTAAGCGGGCTATAGTAGGCCACAGGTTTGGATGAGGTTTAGGTTTAGGATTGAGCGCACGGTGCTCCTTTTCAACAATGAAAACATCGAAAAAACGACTGTGGCCTAACAGTGCCCAGGAGGTGTTATACGAAGCTCTCCCTGTTGGGCTCTTTCGCAGATTCGAGCACACTCAGGATCCTTAGATTGTTCCGCCATAATCTGCTCTCAAGGTCTTTGTTTTTAGCTTTAATAAACTCCATTAGACCATGATCCAATTCCAGCTGAGAAACTTCCAATTCAGACATCCTAGCCTCAGCCTGTGTAATCCTGGAGTCCTGACGATCAGTATTCTCTTGAATTCTATCTAAGCATGCAGTTAGAGTTCATTCTGCCATCAGTGGAGCATAAGCATGCTCTGAATTTCCAAAACATAGCTGTCACATCGGCATCAGTTTGAGTGTGTCAGTTCACTATTGGACAGTCATTGTGCGTCCCAGATTGGAGTTTGCCAAATTGATTTTATTAGTTCAGCTTTGCCCATTTTGAGGAGTGCAGAACCTGGATAATCAGAGACAACACAGCACCCAGTAGGTATCTATAAGGATGTGAGCGGGCAACAGTCACCTGGTGTTGCTATAGGGCTGTGGAGAGACTCAAATATGTTGTGACAGGCAGGGGCGGACTGGGAACTGAAACCAGCCCTGGCAAACTGCTTGGCCAGGCCCCCTTGGGGGAGGGAGAGGGAGTGCGGCAGAACTGTTTGCTAGGGATGGTCTCGGCTGATTTTGTTACAGGGGGCCGATATTGGCTCCCCCGGTAACAAAAATGGCCCAGGGGCCCCAAAATCGCGCCCCCACCCTGGCGGCCCACCAGGGAAATGCCCAGTGCCCACTACAGCAAGTCCAGCCATGGTGCAAGGCAGACGCCAAGGACCAGCAGATCACACTTATGACCAATGGATGAAGCAGAGTTTGTCCAAGATATGACCAGTATAAAGGTCCACAGGGGACACTGCTTGCACTGTATAGGTGATAGTAGTAATAATAAGGGTTGAAGAGGCCTTTAAAGCACCCTTTGTCATCAACGTGGTGCTAATAATGTAATCAAGTGCAGGAGGTTTGCTGCATAGGCCCTGGCCCTGCAAAGGGGCACAGCACAGATACCACTCCCTGAAGACTGGGCCTCAGAAAGCGACCTAGAGAGAAAGCAGGTCACCAAAACTACAGGCTCCCCAAGGCTAAAGCAGGGGACAAGATGCCAGCCGATTGACCCCGGTGCAAGGCCCTGAGAGACCCCAGCTACCAGGTCTGAATGAACGAATGGGCCCCCAGCAGTACCAGCAAACCACGATAAAGAAAGAGGGGGGACCACAGGACACCAGGCAGGCCAGCCTCATGATATTGGGGGCTGTCATGAAAGTCCTGGTCTAGCCCGACATGAGAGGGAGATCTGGAGCGTGGGCCAAGCATTGGACAGCAATCGCTGGCAGGTCGCAACCAGGCCACACAGCAACCACTGACAAGCCCCTCCGGACAAAAGAAGACCACGGGCTTCTCAGCTGTGGCATAGGCCCTGACAGGCCCTGTATCCAGTGAGGAAAGGTGAACAGGCAACTGGAGGCAGACCTTAAAAGGATACCACTGAAGGCAGCATGGCACCGTAGGTGAAGGGGGCCCGGGAGCTCCAGCGACACAGCGTCAAAATAGTGCAGGCCAGTCCAGCCCAGCACACAGCTGCTGCATATCGCAACCCAAGATGACTCTGCAGCTTACGAAATCTGGTAAGTTGTTGCTGTGGCTTGTGCGGAGGGGCCCGTCACACCCTCCGGACAGATCATGCTTCACCACAGCCAGCATCCAGCAGGGAAGAGCAATTAATGGTGAGAGGGGGGTAGAAATGCTCAGGCCGTCAGAGCTCAGCTAATAGACTGCCTTCTTCTTCACCGGCTCTTAGGTGCCCCCTCAGCCAAACATACTTACACTGACCATATGCATAAGCACTTGGACAACATGGGGGTGAAGCATTATTTGACTGAAACTCCACCACCATTTCAAAGAACACTCTGTAACAAGAATAAAAATATCTGTGTACAACCATATAACTCAAGATACAAATATATTGGGTCTCATTAAATTGCAATAAAAATATTGGTTGGAAAAAGATAGTAACAGGTATAGGGTTAGCAGTAAATAAAAAGAGGTAATAATGAGGCCAAGAGGATTAGCACATTAAAAAGAGGGGGTTAAGAGCTTAAATAAAAAACGGAAAAACAAAAAGGGTACAATTAAGAAAAAGAAACAAATGCATCTAGATCGCACTACCATCCCATCTACAGGCTAAAATGAAAATAAATATCAGATGAAAGTGATTAAATTAAACCGATGTTTATCCAAAAGCATGAGTAAACAAAGGGGACCATTATTAATAGCCCGAGCTGAATCGCAGCAGGTTAATCCCAAAGTAAATAATGGGCCCAAGCTTGAAATATAGAGTCAAATGCATGGGTAAGGACAAAACCAGACAGTGGAACCCTATGAAACACAACACCTGACCCGCTATCCCTATGTAGTGTATTTGTACTGGAAATACCCAGAGATCTGTGTGCACACTGTTAACGCACCCACTGTCACAGTGCAATCCAAGAGCTGGAATGTCACAGTTTCAAACAAAAGCAAAGGTGCACCACCAAAACATAAACAATGAAAAATCAGATCGGTGTTCGAAGGTATATATCTTAAAGCTCTTCTTTTATTCACAGAGGATTAAAAATGATCATGATGAACTGAACTGAATAGCCGACGCGTTTCGTCCATACACATGGACTTCTTCCGCATGGGGATTGACGTCAATCAGTCCACACGATATCAGAGCAGCAGGGAATATCGTAAATCCCATCCACTTCACTATTTTATCGGGCAAGCGGAGTACCCTTCAAATAGGTTAACCAAACGAATGTGGGGTAAAGTTATGTAGAGCTGAAACCTCGGTCCAACCAAGATAAGGTGGGCCCAATATTAGAGGCAAAGTGCTATATACAACCTCAATAGGTCGGCAGTCGCGGTCGGAGCATCTCCTGTCAAGTTACGTTGGATCAAATGCATAGGTACCTCACCAAATATACTTGTTATTATCCTTGACTTTATGTGCTTGAACCTCTTCAAAAGCACCATGCCTACATGCATCACATAAGACTCATTTCGGGAGTCGACATATGTGTTATGGTGTGAAATGCATCCGCACCCAGAAGTTGTGCAAGCCTCTTTGTTCAAATGGGGCAATGCCGAAAACAGAGGAAGGTCTTTGTAGTAACTGAGTCCAGACGTTTGAAGGATCTTAGGATGTTTATTGGCAGATAGTTCAAGGTAATCCAGATAAATCCATAGCCAGTAGTCAAGACCAGTACAGAGACCAATAGTAGGCCCATGGTAAACCCCACCAGGAGCAGCTTGTCTCTTGCTCAGCCCTTCCCAACTGACTCGCTGGCTCCCAACATTCTGTGATACCTCATAAACTGAACATTCCACTGGCTGAGTGGGAGATAACATGCATAAATACAAAGCCAGGATATAACATATCCCCTTTTCTTCCATATAAAACAAATATATTGCTTCAAGTGAAAAGATAGAGTAAAGAAGAAAGACAAAGAGTAAGTCGGAAACACTGTACACCAATATAAAAAACAGAAAAACCACAAGAAGAAGCAAAACATAAGATGCAAAACATAACTGAAAATGACAAAAGTGAGAAGACCATCCTCCCTTCTAGGACAATCACAAAAACAAAAAGAGAAAACATCAGATAAAAGTAACAGATAGAAGGAGAAGAAAACCTCCAGTGAACGAAAGAATAACACCATTAAAGAAAAACAGAGAAAAACACAGAACGAAAGAATCCAGAATCCACAAATGACATCAGAAAAAGATTATCACAAGGAAAACTGGGGTATAACAGGAAAAAGTGAGAAGATAAACAAATGAATTACTCACACTTCCCATTAAATAACAATTTCAAAAACAAGAATATAGATGTTGAATACCAATTGAAAATTTGTAAACAAAGCACATTAAATTTGAGAAAAACAACAGATGGTATTCAGACCAGATACCCTGTGAAGGTAACATAACAACATAAACAGGTGGTGAACAGGTGCAGACTGTGCACTAAACAGATGAGCATAAAACCCAATAAACACACCACCTAAAAATATATTGTGCACTGTTGTGAACCAACGGGTAAAACTAAAAATGTTGTGCACTGTTGAGAAAAACGACATATCTCATCTAGAGGTTAAATGTCATACACTGCAATGATAGGACTATAACCCACATTGCTCACCTCGAGTGGAGGTCAATTGTTGTGCACTAAACAGGAATATAACCTATTTAAAACACCTCATGTAGAGGCAAACACGTTGTGCACCGTACAGATGGGACTGAGACCCATATAAAACAAACCATGAAGTGGTCCGCATTGTCCACAAGTAAAAAACAAAATACTTGCGAAACACCTATTGCAAAGGTAGCGACAGTGTGCACTAAACCAAACAAACTAAACCTTAATGTTAAGGTAAAGAGATTGTGCACTGTGCTGGAAAATGAAATTTAGTGCAGTATGTGACCGTATAAAAACACTTGTTAACAAAGCTCACTAGAAATAAACATTTGTTTTTATAAAAAAACAACCCTAAAGGTCACATTAAAAACTTGACTTGCCACGCATTTGATGGGTCACTAAGCAGTGACATGCACAAAAAAAAAAAAAGAAGTACATTTTAAACATTATAAGTAAAATTACACCATGAGAAATATACATACCGTGAGCAGATGGGACTTAAACCCATTGCTGGCAAATGGGACTAAAACCCATTGCGAACCTCCTGTTGAGGCAAATATGTTGTGCACTATAGAAGATGGGAAACAAACATGTTGACAGAACTCAGAACCTTTGAATGTCACCTCGTGTGGAGGTAACCATGTATGTATAATAATGACGCTACTAAAAAAAACCCTGTGGACTAAAAAAACGTGTGCACAATTGTAACGGGACTAAAAACCCTAGTAAAATACCTCGTGATGAGGAACCACCTTGTGCACTGCGTCAATCAAAAAAACAAACTTTATCCAAATACCTTGTTTGGTTTTACATACAATGTAACCAGGTGGTAGCGTAACTCTGGCTACAAGAAGAAAAATGTGAACAACAACATCTTAGCCCACAGCTAAAATCCAGTCATCTGAAGGTGGAGAACACTTTTCACTCACCAGACTCACTAGATAATCATAATAATCATTTGACACTCTGTAAAAACAATCTCACCAAAACCATAGACTAACATAAAATATCCATTAGAACGACGTAGATAGGTGACCCACTCTCTACTAACTCATGGGACCTGTACCCATAACCAAAGAAAAACAGGAAAATATAGTACCCATAAAAATGAAATAGGTGGGACTAACACACCCTACAAACACATGGGACTGAGTAGATGGGTCTGACATCCACTACAAACACATGGGACTAGTACCCATAAAAACCATGCAGATGGGACTAACACCCACCACAAACCATGAAACTAATTTCCATTAGTACTTGAAAACACAAACCACTAAAATGAGACTGATGCCCATTTGAGCATAAATGAGAGCACTGCATAAAAACAAAGTGAGGAATGCTTGATATGAGCCAACCACAAAATAAATGTCCATGCCTCTGCATAAAATGAAATCTAGTCGTTAAAAGAAGAACAGGCAGCAGCAGGCAGCAGTCAAGACACATACATGAGCATACACAATTCTTCCCCAGACAATATAAAAAAAAAAAAAAAAATAACAACAGCAGGCTTTCAGCACAAGACGCAGGCATTGGCCGACGCTGGCATAAGCATTTTAACGTTAACTAGATTACATGGGTGAGTATTCATCACTAAAACCTAGAAATAGAAATGGTTAACAAATGCAAACAGATTGATTCATACATAAATAAGCAGATGACTAAGGCCAATAACGTACACGACTAAAACTTGAAAAAAAGTCGTGCTGTGCACCAAACTGGGAGTGCTCCCCAAACACATATAAGTGTAAGAACAAACACCGTGCACCGTAGTGATGTAACTGTGTTAAAACAGCATATATGAGTAGGTACTCATGATATATTCCGAAGGAATATTTGGGTAGAAACCCCTGGTAATGCTTAAGGACTGTAACCTTAGCATAAAATCCCTGTAAAAAGGAAAAACTGACAATGTTTGGGTCGGAACCCACACTTATGCAATAGGAATGTAACTGTACCCTTTGCATGGGTAGCTTGAGCTCTGCGTGAGAAAGAAAAACTTGAACACCCTGTGTAGGGTAAAATGTGCACCGTCAAAAGGCTA
The DNA here is from genome assembly GCF_964204655.1 of Triturus cristatus. Taxonomy (NCBI): domain Eukaryota; kingdom Metazoa; phylum Chordata; class Amphibia; order Caudata; family Salamandridae; genus Triturus; species Triturus cristatus. The sequence continues at coordinate 349,567,404 of NC_140581.1, forward strand.
CACCCTTGCATAGCTCCCCAGGAGGAAGATTGAATTGAATTGCACACAATAGAGATGGGACTGACACCCAAACTGTACAGCTTAGAAACAGGACACAACCTAAAACTGTATATCCTGTATATGTGTGTGCGAACAAACTAGAAAATTGAAATAATGGGACAGGAACCGTTCTCGTACTCCCCTTAAAGGGTAAAGTGTACTAGATATAAATGCCGCTTGAACAAGATAACAGCATACATGAATATGATTCAAAACATCAAACCTAATATGGGCAGCAATATGAAGTTGACTAATATATTTGCAAAGCTAGGACGTAAAAACATGTGTGCCTGAATATAATGATAGTACTTGAATCTAGTAAACCCATATCATTGATGTTAAACATGCCTTGCACAAAACCAACGTGGTAAAACATTTTGAAAAGAAAATGCAGAACCTTTCAAAACTAAAAATGTTACTAATGCCATACGTGGTCAAAGTCATCTTGTTAAAAAAAAATTAGACGTCTCCAAATTAACTTAGCCACTAGATGACAGTGTAACCCAATACCACTTTGCACTAGCGAAAAAAAACAAGTTTTGTGCCAAAACTTAGAAAAAACAGTCACATCACATGGTGTTAACAGAGACAAACCCTCCTGCAAACTTCACAACCATAGTTCTGTCAGACATCAGCTGGAGATTGCAGAATGAAATGCTGCATAGCGTCTATAATGACATACATAAACCGGTAAATTGCTGGAGGCAAAGAATTCTTTCTACTCCACTCCAAATCTTGAGATTGACACCAAAAAAAATGAAAAAAAACCCAAGAAGTGACAAACCATGTGCACTCAATACCGCTGGTGCGGATTCATGACAAACGCGTAACTTCATTGCACGCACAATACGTGGTTGGCAAATGTTATTCAGCAAAATGCTTGTAAACCAAAACAACGAAGAACCACAAGATGGCGCCACGTTTTGAGCGCCGTACCGAGTGGCTTCCGGCACGCTGAAGCAGTTGAACGTCTATGGGCAGTAGGTCACATGTGCGGTGACTTGAAAAGGAGGACTGATAAACTGATAAGTCTTTCAAAGTTGACACGAAGCACGAGATGGTTGTCTGTGAGCCAACGTACAACACTAGTGCAATGTACAATAAAGTACAAGAATAAAAAAAAACGTGGTTGGCAAAACACGCGTTGGATCCAATGCCACAATGTAATGTAAACGATTTTAGCCACCAACCACAAGATGGCGGCACGCAGAGTGACGCTCTGCTGGGAGGCTCAAGGCACGTCGGAGCATTCGTGAGTTGACAGCAGACAGGACACGGAATGACGGGCGTCACAAAGAACTGAAGAAATGAAGACACACTGCTTGCACGCGACGCTAGTAGGTAAGGGACACGCGCATATATTTTAAATTTGAAGGATGCGCTTACGTTAAACTGTAGAGTAGCGAAGATGACCTCAGGGCTTAAAATAAAATATAAAATACAGGCTCACAAAAAACGAATAATGCGCATAAGCTCAATCAAAGTACCAGTACTCACATTGAAAATTGCATGGCCAGATCTTAAATGTTAAACTGTCCCCTTGAAATCCAAACCACAGAGAGACAAATAGCCGGGTGATTAGGCCTGGGTGGGTGGTTGCTGTAAACGAGGCTCTTAGAAAGGATCTTGATGCACACTTGAATAACTTGTAAATTGTTTTGAAACGCTGTAGATAAAGCTTGTAGGCTTGCTTGAAAAACGCATACAGTTCACTGTTAAGCAGGCAGATAAATTATTTTGTTAGTAGACATATTAGAGTTACATTGAAAACCGGAGCTTGTTTGTAGGAAGTGTTGGGCAGTAGTTGAAAAGAATAACTTCTGTGCTGGATGCTTTAGAAGAACAGAGCTTTTCACACGCTTGCTGTTACTTGTAGAGACGTTGTGGACAAAATAGGAACACGCTTGGGCTGCAGTTGAAACAGAAAGACCATTTGAGATGCAGCTTGCAGCAGCAGGAGCTTGAGATGCTTCAAGAAAAGGCAGTAGGTGTTCACCAACTTGAACCGGCACAATGCGTTGAGGGCGACCGATGGGGGTCACTGGTGGGGTTATGAATGTGAGTTGAGATAGGTGCCAGTTAGATGCTGTTGAATTTTGTTGAAGTGGTTACTTGAAGCTTGACAAGGTTGAAATTGTAGGTTCATTAAGAAAATCGTCGCCAAAAATTGTAGTAACTGAGTCCAGACGTTTGAAGGATCTTAGGATGTTTATTGGCAGATAGTTCAAGGTAATCCAGATAAATCCATAGCCAGTAGTCAAGACCAGTACAGAGACCAATAGTAGGCCCATGGTAAACCCCACCAGGAGCAGCTTGTCTCTTGCTCAGCCCTTCCCAACTGACTCGCTGGCTCCCAACATTCTGTGATACCTCATAAACTGAACATTCCACTGGCTGAGTGGGAGATAACATGCATAAATACAAAGCCAGGATATAACAGTCTTGCACCTCTGCTCGCAGCCACCAGAATGTTGTATTCATGTCCCATGTTCTCCAACATTGCGCAGGCGCACTCACAATTTAACCCAGCGCCTCCACAGTGTAGATGACCCTCTTTAAACTGATTGCTAGCCATCTGCGTCTTCAACAAGGAAAGTTGTGACTCTCCAGTATGGTGACTAACAAAAAATGCATTAACTATCTTGTACTGGCAAAGTTAGAAAACCAACCAGTAACTAAAGAAAAGGTTGAAATGTGTAAACTGCAGATACCTAGACAAAACAGGTAGTAAAACACTATTGATATTACAAATTAAAACATTCTACAGTGACAAGGTTGGAAACTGTCTCTGGAACTTGATTAGAAATGAAACAGTCATGCAGCCAATGTTAATTATTGTGAAAGGATGCAAAGCAGCACAATAAAACATTTGAATCTGGTTTCACTTTTGTGTTGCCTATGATGAATAGAAGAAAATACAACTATGTGGGAATAAACATATTCCTAAATTAAGTTATGATTAAAATAAATCTGACATTTGTTAAAGATTAGCATCAGTGAAATATTTAATTAATTAAAATGATTTTTTAATAAGTTTAACATAATAACTTTTTAAACATGCACTGTTACAGATCACTACTCAATCTTCCAAACCATGCAACTCTTGGTCAGACACTAAGCAACTGGGCAATGGAACATAGCACCAACCAATCCCTTTTACTTTCAGATTTTATAGTAAAATATGTATCTTTGCATACACTCTCTGTTAGTCTTTCATTACTGGACAGTGTAGGGCATATTTACTGATCTTTCACGCAACGCAGGGAAGTTACCAACGTTGCACTGCTGCATTGCATGAAAGGAAGTGAAAAGAAATGTCCCAGATTTTGAAAGATATGGAACATTTCTACTCTCTCCTTGCACTGGAGCACTGTGTGCTGCCTAGTGCCGATGCAGGCACCCTTGCACAATAGTACAAGGATGCTTGCATGAAAGACAGGATTGTTTTTGTGCAGGAAGGTACCCCTTCCTGCCAATAACAATCCTTAGAATGCAGCACTCATGGAAAGATGGAATTGCAAGGAGGAATAAAGATATTTCTACTTGTTAGGCTTCACTGGGAAAGGCTTAGCATTTTGATTCATTCCGAGGTTCACTAGTTTTTTGTTTTTCTCTCCTTACAAGTTTTATTAATTTATCTGTGATCTTATGGCCCATCATGCTACGTATTTACAAATATGTTGACATGAATGGTATTGTATCACAGGTCATAATAAACCAACTACAACAACTAAACCCAATGCATTGGTTCCTCCTTGATGGGTTATGACACTTCCAGGCAATATCCATGTTCTGATCGTGAGGTTTTAAAAAGTTAATCCACCCCCGGTTTGAATGTCAGGATTTCAGTGTCCATATTGTCTGACATCTTTGACCTACTATGTCAATGGAATATCACGGGATTCTGCCAATCGCCGTCATATTTATTTGTGTTTCTGTGGGCATCCTCATGCCTGAAAGACAGATATTTCTAGTCCTTAACAGAAGTCTATCCCATTTTCCCATGCCCTGACTGTGGGAGCGGTGTCAGCTTTCCATAGTTTAGCTATGTCCCGTTGACAAGGGTTAGGCCTAGCCACAGCTTATATCTATTACCACCTATCTCATAGGTGATATGAAGTAGTGTTAGTCTTGGTGACTTGGGGAGTTCCCATCCCAATAGGCCTCTTAAATAGGCAAGTACCCTCGACCAGCATCTATCAAAAGCCCTGCATGTCCATACAGTATCTAGGAATGTTTCCTCGCTCTCCTGGCATCTGTATTCAAATTGAATTAATCTTACTAAAATGGCAGCCCCTCAGGGAGATTCTAAAGCCTCTGTCCAGTCATCTGAATCTAGGGGGCCTATGTGTGTTTGCCATGAAGTATTCAGGGGCAGATTTACCACTTCTGGTGCGTCAGAAGAATTGCGACGCATCTGCCCACCCGTGCGCCACCACTGATGCGCCGCATTTACAATTTGGCGCACCGTGGCACACAGATGGGCAGATGCGTGTCGCATCCCCCCCGCGGAAAGGTGGCGCATTGCTGGAGTTGCGTCGCAAGCGCGACGCTGCTCCAGCAAGGCTTGGGGTGCCCCTATCCCTAACATGCTGTGTCAATCCTTACGCCTGCTTCAAGCAGGCGCAGGGTTTTGACGCAGCATGGCCGTAAAAGTACTGAGTGAAATCTTGTAGATTTCACTCAGCAACTTTTCGGAGGCGTTCCTGCACCGGAACGCCACGCCCTGTGCAGGAACGCCCACATGTGGCGCAGGGCTTTACAACGTGACGCATCTCCCTAGATGCGTCACGTTGTAAATAGCCCGCAGCATGACGCTGGCTTTGTGCCGCCACTGCGTCACAAAAGAGACGCAACGGCAGCGCAAATCTGGCGGAAGGGGCTCGTAAATTTGCCCCTCAGTGTCTCAAGTGTTGTAGTGCTATGTGTAATGAGAGATTGATATAGTTTTGAGATTTTGTGATCACCTAGGTCTCTCATCAAAAGTTTACCATCCAATGGGTTAAAATCTAGAAGCGATTCTAATGCAGGGATGTGCGGCGTGATGGCATGGCAAAGTTGCATGCATCTATAAAACTGGGAATTGGGCATTGAGTATTCATCCCCAAAGACACCTGTGAGCAAGGGCAAATGCCCGAAACGCGTTAGGTGATGGTAACAGCTCTGGATGTTTCCTGCTCGTATCGTCACAACCTCCAATAAAGAATTGCTTACTCACCGTGTGTGCTCACCCGAGCAAGGGAACCTCTTCTTGTCATATAAATATATATATATATGTAACCGATATTTTGTAAAAGTATATTTATGAAATCGTTATTTATTTTTCAATATTTTTGTACATACCATTATAAGTGTAGGATGTAGATAATTTTGACATTGATATTTTGATCACAATATTTTTGTATGGGGATATTTTGAGTGTCTATATTTTGTCAGTGTACCCCTCACCAGCCCCTCCGTCGGCGAGATTGCTGCCAGGTGAGTATCACCACTCTGGTGGTGGGTGGTAACCTCTATATATTCGATCTGCTGTAGAGATCTGAGGTAAGTGTGGGGTCATTAAGTATCCAGCATTCTGCTACATAGGCTGGGTCCGTACCACCAGTCTTTCAGTTACCTGGAGGTGTGATGATGCGTGGTAGGCCTTGAAATCTGTTGCTGCAATACCACCACAATAAGTTGATTGGAAGAAAGTGCATAGCGCCCCCCGGGACGCACTTCCACCCCATAGGAATTGCCCTGGCATAGCGTTAATGTGGAGAACCATGATGTAGAAATCAGATGGGGTGGTTTTGTAGATGTAGTTACTCCCTTAAGGTGCCCAGCAATGGGCAAATGGTCGACTTATGTGTGTTCATATATAGGTCCATGGCCTACATTTGAACATACATGTTCATGTTATTGAGCCTGTGGCCTGGCCAAAGGCTCAATAGCCAGTGCAAAAAGAAGAGGAGATAGATGGCATCCTTGTAGTGGGCCATGTCTAACTGCGAAAGGGGCTGAGATGCTGCCTGCCACTTGGACAACAGCGGTCAGGTCAGTATATAAGAGCCTAATATATGCAATGAGTAGCGTACCAAAGTTGTATAATTTTAACAGTGCGAAACGATAAGTCCAGCTTATTGAATCAAAGGCCTTGTCCATGTAAGCCAATAGAAATGCGACTGGTCTGGCTAGGCGATCTACTTCTGCTATTGCGTATGAGCCCATCTGACATTGTGGCTGGTGGAATGGTAGGGCATAACGCCTGCCTGGTCTAAGTGTACAAGATCTGGCATATACTGTATTAATCTAGGCAAGGATTTTGGTTAGTAATTTTACTTCTGTATTCAGAAGGGATATAGGGTGGTAGGACGTAGGAGGCATGTTCCTCAGGGTGTCTATCAGGTCTAGGGAATGCCACAATTTCAGCATGCGTCCAGTCTGCCGGTAGCAGGGTATTTTTAACTGCGTCTTGGATGATATTAAGAAGGGGGGACCCTATTGAGCCATATAGGCTTTATTGAATTCACTGGGTTGTCCGTTTGGGCTGGGTGCTCGGCCTGTTTATAGTTCTGATACTGCTTGTGTTAGTTCTTCTAGGGTGATGGGTGTGTCTAAGGCCTTCCGCGTATCATCCACGGCTCTTGTGGTATATCGTGAAAGAAACTCTTGATAAGGGAGATGTGTATAACTTCCTTGGGCTCATATAGTGTTTCTCTTGAACTGTGCAAAACTGTGTGCTATCTAGGCTGGGTCTGTAAGGGGTTCTCCCTGATTGTTGCATATAGTTGGGATATGGATTGGTATCATGACCTGTCTGCATAGGTGGTATAGTACGTTACTGGATTCGTCCCCCCATTGATAAACTCTGCTCTGAGATGCTCACCATGCATGACATGCCTCTTCTGTCAGTTCTCTTCGATTCTGTTTTTGACTTTCAAGTTGTATTAGGATATGGCTCTGCAGAGGAGAGAGATCTGGGGATTGTCCACTGCAGGGCCTGCCACTTATATTTCTATTTATTTTGTCATAAACTGTGCACCAATGATTCCAAATGTAACAGCCAGGTCCAGGAACATCGCAGGAGCAAGTAGAGAGGCTGCATCTGCAGTGATTGCACCGCGATCCCCCCTATTTGGGCGCGAACCCGAAGGTTGAGGGGCATCCGCGGCTACAAGATGGCGACAGCGTTGGAGCTTCCGCGATAGATGAACGGGCTCAGAGGCACACCTGTGAGCCAGAGCCCCGGGACGGTGAGCAGAATCATCTGTGCACTCCCGGTCACCGCAGCACGACGGAATTTATGGCCCCGTGAATTGATGATCGCAAACGGGCAGTGGAGCCAGTCGCTTCCGTGACTACCCCGAGTCACATAAATCAGACGCCTTGAGGACAAAGGAGGTGAGGAGGATCGATAAGAGCGGCAGCGGGAACACCCAGGAGGGCAACCCCCCCAGTAAGCGCTCATGCAGACAGTGCAGTCGGGAGCTTCAGGGGGGATGAACTTAGTGGCCTGACTCCATGATGGCGCCCACATGTAGAAAGCCTGTAAGGAATGGGGACACAGCTTGATGACACACAGGCACAGGGTCTTTTCGGGGGCCAAAAGGAGAGATCCTCACAATTTATAGCAAGCGCGCGGCCTGCAGAAATATTTATTATTTATTTATTTAAAACATTTGTATAGCGCGGCTGACACCTTGCAGGTTTCCTGGCGCTTAGCAAATACTCTAGACTAAGGGGAACTGGCGGAAGAGAGCAACTAAGGGTTAGGTATTTTAAGGGAATAACCAGGTTTTGATATGTTTCCGAAAGGGGAGGAGTTGTGGGATTTGACGGATTTCGAGAGGCATACTGTTCCACAGCTTAGCCGCTGCGACTCGGAAAGATCTGCCCCCCGTCCTGACCTTGTTGTATCTGGGAACAGTTACCAGGCAGGCAGAGGCAGAGCGTAGGGTTCTGGTGGGGGTATACCAAGTAAACATGGCCTGCAGAGGTTTGGGTCCAACTCCGTGGAGCGCTTTAAAGACGAGGCAAAGAGTCTTGAACGCCACTCGTTGCCTGAGTGGGAGCCAATGTAGCTCGGCTAAGGCCGCTGTCGCTGAGGATCTTCTGGTCCAACCAAGAACTAACTTGGCTGCGGCCGACTGAACTCTTTGGAGTCGGTCCAGTAGAGCAACTGGGGACTCGAGTAGCAGCGCGTTGCAGTAGTCCAGGCGGCTGAGAATGGTGCACCTGACTATCTGCTCTCGGGCTTGTACTGGGAGGAGTGGCATAATTTTGCGCAGGGAGCGCAGGAGAGCTGAGCAGGTTCCCACAGTTTTTGCAACTTGTGTTTCTGTGCTCAGTTTATTATTCAGTGTGGCCCCAAGGTTGCGGACTGACGTGACTGGCAGAGGTTTATCTGGTGTTTCCGGAGGCCAGAAATCGCAGGGGAACTGGCGAGGTATTCGACTTCCCGCGCAATACAGCACCTCCGTTTTAGAAGAGTTGAACTGCAAGGAGTTCTTGTGCAACCACCCAGCCGTCTCCCTTAGGCAGTCATGAAAGGCTGCAAGGGGGGTAGAGTCTTCTCCCTCCCAGGAGAAGATGAGCTGGGTGTCGTCCGCATAATTAATTGTTTTGAGTCCATGGGCCTTTATTAACGTGATCAGGGGTTTTAGGTACACGTTAAAAAGGATGGGGCTGATGGAGGAGCCCTGAGGGACCCCGTGGGGGACATGGGAGAAGGTGGATTGAAAAGGGGGGAGGGACACAGCCTGCCTCCTGTCCCGTAGATAGGAGTGGAACCATAGCAAGGCTGTGCCTTCCACCCCAGCCTCACAGAGTCTCTCCAACAGTATCCTATGGTTAACCGTATCAAATGCGGCAGACAGGTCCAGTAGGATCAAGGCTACTGCCTGGCCCCTGTCTGGCCGCATACGGAGGTCCTCCATGGCTGTCAGGACAGCTGTTTCAGTCCCGTGGGCAGGGCGAAAACCAAATTGGAAATCGTCCAAGATTTGATTTTGCTCCAGATGGGCGGAGAGACAGGCGCTAACCCAACGTTCGGCAATCTTTGCCGGGAATGGCAAGAGAGAGATAGGCCGATAATTGGATAAACACTCGGGATTCAAGGACGGTTTTTTTAATAGCGGGGAGATTAGAGCCTGCTTCCAAGTAGATGGCACTGATCCGCAATGTAAGGAATGGTTGCAGATCTTACGGAGAGTAACAAAAAGGTCAGAGCCAAAATTCTTCCAGATTTTTGGGGGCAACGGGTCAAGAGGGGAGCCTGAGGTGATCCCGAGCGTCAGCCTTTCAAATTCAGTTTCAGAAATGGGGGGGAACTCCCATAGCTTTTCCTTGGGGGGCTGACCTGAGTGTACGAGGATCTGGTCACTGGTACAGGCCCTTGCTATGTTAGGGTCGCAAGATGGAGGGGAGGAGTTCAGGTTGTGGATAATGGTTTCAATTTTGTTTTTGAAAAATGACGCAAGGTTATCACAGAGGGCTTGTGTGGGAAGAGTGGTTTTTGTGGCACATTCAGGGTGGGTGAGGTTTTTGAGAATCTGAAAGATACTTTTTGAGCTGTTGTTAGCGTTGGTGATTGTGGTACAGAAGTGGTTAGCTTTACTCTGGGCAATTGCAGCTTTATATACCTGGAGGTGGTGTTTCCAGAGTGCTTTATTAGTGTCGGAGTAGCCTTGTCTCCATTTTCTCTCTGATTGTCTGCAGGCTAGTTTGAGAGTTTTCAGAGAGTCGTTAAACCAAGGAGCTGGAGCTCTGCTCTTATCCTTACATTTTTTCTGGGGGGCGAGGGAGTCTGAGGTAGAAGAAATTATTGAACAGAAGGCTTTAAAATTGTTTTCAACCGAGTAAGTGGGGGTGAAACTGTTATCCACATTAAATACAGTGCCAGCCGCTCTGAGTTTGTCAAGGGCTTTCCAATCCCTATACAGAAAGTCGGAGGTTGTACTGTGTGGAGGCCTTTTAGCTCTGTCACAGAAAATGTGAAATTTAATAAGTGCATGGTCGGTCCAGCACATGGGCAGGATGTCGCACAGATATACTAGCTGAGGGGAGGCAAAGATTAAATCCAATTGGTGCCCAGCTGTGTGGGTGGGTTTGTTAACCAATTGTGAAAGTCCTACACCATCACAGGATAGTAATAGGTTGTTTAGTGCACTGTCCAGGCTTCCATTGGGCCAGAGATTAAAATCTCCTAAAATGATCAATTTGTGGTGGGAAGTGGCCATGTTGGTAAAAGTGGTGAGCAGCGAGTGTTGCTGTTGGGTATTGAAGGCACCCGGGGGGCGATAGCAGATAATGGCCGTGACGGTGACTCCAAGATGACATTTTATAGAGAGGCCAAGGAGTTCCGTTCCGGCAACTGGGTCTATGTCTAGGGTGCCAACCGACCAGGATGCTCGGAAAATGGCGCCCACCCCAAATATGCTATACAAGATCACACCCAGTGCCTGACCTTAAGATGGCCGCCATGTTACACATGACGAGAGGGGAGCGTCGTGTTTTTAAAAAAGTTTTTTTTTTTAAACAGAACAAAAAGGAGTGACCAGGTGCTGCGGAATGGCTACTCCATATCCTTCCCCCATCCGGCCTACCCATCAGGATACTTACTCTACGAACTCACCTCTGACTGTGGAGACCTAGCTTTCCGACCGATGCCTGGTGGAGCTACCTGATAGCTAAAGAGGAGATGGGCTGTGGACTTCCTCCCTCGGCCGTCACCTACCCAGCTGGACTTTGGGCAGACTTTCCTTTGTCTCTCCGTCACATTCTCCCTCCTACCACTGTAACCTACCCCCTTTCCCCCATGCTCCATTTATCTTGTCTGCTATGCTCTCTAAATGTTTTCCCGTTGAGACGTAGCTATTTGACCGATGACCGGTGGAGCTACCTGATAGCTATAGAGGAGATGGGCTGTGGACTACCACCTCGGCAGTCACCTACCCAGCCGGACACTGGGCAGACTCTCCTTCGTCTCTCCACCCTATTTCCCTCCTACCCCTTTACCCTACACCCTTTCCCTTCTAAGCACCACTTATCTCATTTTCGTCGTTCGTGAAATGTTTTTCTAGTAACTGATATAACTTATGTAATTTTGTAACTTTGTGGAACCTTATGTAAAGCACTCTGATACCTCCGGGTCTAGCCAGCGCTATTTAAAACTCAAATAAAAAAAATATGTTCCCGGTGTTTACATTCTGCTGTGTTATAGCTAATGTCCACCCTTTAAATGGTAGGTTCCACGGCCTCCCATAATATTTCTTGGGAGGGGGCGGTTTCTGTATTTAGGGGGAAATAGTCTATCAGTGTCTTTTGGATGTGGGCACTATAGTCTTGGTTTTGTAGGTGCCAAGGGTTCAGTCTCTGCCGGAGTGGGCACCGACATATGCCCATCAGGAGCTGTATCGCAATTGGGGAGTGATCTGACAGCCCTCCTAGTATCCTAGAGAAGGAGGAGGTGTGCATTGAAGAGTAGTATGTTTAGCGTATTTCATATGTGTTGTGCGCTCTCCAGGTATCTACCCAGCCAACCATGACTGTGAAGGATTTAAGCCTTTACTCCCTAGATTTCTGCACTGTCACTAAGGGTCGCTCCCAGTCAATGGATATGTTCATTACGTCATTCCAGTCTACGCTCAGAACTGCGAGGCTCTCAGGAAGCAACCCCCCAGACATCCACAAGGCAATCAATGTAGCTTTGGGTGAGAGGTGGAGGGGTATAGAAACTACCAATCACTATTTTTTCTCCGTAGATAGTCTAGTGGACTACACTGTACCTCCCTTGTGGGTCTATCCAATGGCGAGAGACCAGGAATGGGATTCAACGATGTACCAGGATTGCCACCCCTCTGCAGCTCCGTGTGAAACCAGCGTGAAACACCTATACATAGCCATATGGGCCAAGCAGGGTGTTTTGATGCCAATGACGTGTGTCTCCTGTAACAATAGCATGTCTGCTTTTATCCGTTTTGCCTGATGGAGTATCGTACCTCGTTTGATTTTATCCAGCATGCCCCTTACATTCCAGCTCACAATTTGCATATGACCCAGTGGGGTTTGTGATGGTAAATAAGCGTGGTGCAACGATAAGGAGAATTTTTTTTTTGCGTGACAATTTCTGCGCATTAGGTTAAAACAATCAACTAAAGCCCCCTTGAATATTTCTCCCCCTCCCAATTACCTCAAAACTGTTGTATTTGAATTTTGTATTTGTATTTTGTACTTATACCGCGCAACTATCACCCAACGGGTATGTTGAAGCATCTGTCACGGATGGAAAGCAATATCGACCCCTACGGGGGATGACAAGGTATCCATCCAATGGATCCCCAAACTCCCATGAATCATCGTATGAATACAACATAATAGGAAAGGGTTCTTAGGTGCTGCAGCCCATGATATAATGTCAGTTTATGGTACATAAGAACAATAGTGATATATCAGTGACAATTCCATTGGCCAGAATTACTGTCATTTATGTTGTGCAGGAGCTTCCGTTGCAGGGGTGTGCTCCTCTTCCTCGTCACGGATCTTTGAGCGCAAATTCGACTTGGAGCAATGCCTTCATTTGTCCTTCAGTTGTGGCTGCATGTGGTGGGATTCTCCAGATGAGCAGTCACAGTCACATCGTGGTGGGGTATGTGGCTTAAGATGTAGGCACCTCGTCTGTCCAGTTAAAGACTGCTTCTGGATGTCGGGGGGAGGGGGGGGGTAACAAGATTGTATGTTTTAATACGAAAAATAAAGTTTAAAAAAAAAAAAAAGACTGCTTCTGGAGTATCGAAAAACATGGTGATGGAATTGTACACTACCCGTAACCAGGCATTGGAGCGAGTATGCAATCTTTAGATCCCAGAGGCACGCCTTGGCTGCTGTGAATTACTGTCATTGTTGTTGGACCAGTCTCGTATAGTCAGGGAAGATCATAATTCGGTGGGACTCGTATAACAGGTCCCCTTTCATCCTGGCCTGCTTAAGAAGTATATCCTGATCGTGATAGTTCAGTATGCGTACAATGATGGATCTTGGTCTAGCCCCTGGGGGTGGGTGCTGTTAAAGGGCTCTGTGCGTGTGTTCTATTATAAAACATGGAGAGAGGACATCTGCAGGGATCCATAAGGTAAGCCACTCCGGTACTAGTTTTTCAGTGTCATTGCCTTCTCGGGGAAACCCACGAAGCAGAGCTTGTTACTGCAGACCTGCCCCTCAGCATCTTCCACTTGCATTGCCAGGCCTTTGGTTAGCTTTCCAGAGAGGATACTTTGGCCTGGAGTGCTGCATCTTCCACTCCCGAGACCCTGGACTCCTACTCTGTTAGGCACTCAACTGGGCCTCTAAGATCATAGTGCAGCAGCGCCACCTCTAAACGCACTTCACCAATTTGGATCTTGAGCACTACTCTTGATGGGGTAATTGCTGCTAATGATGCGGTGTTGTCTGTCGGTGTGGCATTGCGTTTCCCCGGGCCTTAAATTGGTGTTATGCAGCTTTGTTACTCCGGACCCTCTGGCGGGGCGGTTCAGTATAGTCTAATATTGCCTCATGAAGGCTGCAGCAATGGAGGCTGGGGATGTTCTCCCCTTGCCACAAGCCACACAGGGAAGGGCACCCATCACCCCTCCTGGAAGCCCTACCTCCTTGTTGGTGTCTCAGTCACGGTCAATGGCATACAGTTGGGCAGGGGGGCTCGAGCACAACCCACCGGGGGCAGCTGGGAAGGCAGCTCGCTCTTCTCCCAGTGCTTCACCAAGGTGTCTCCGCTCCTCTCAGCTGAGGCAGTCACAGTGTGTTCTCTGGGGTGAGCGATCCCTACCTGCCGCAGATTCTGACTCAGGCCCTGGCAGCCACCACTCGCTGAGAGCCCCCGTTGGCTCGCTCAGCTTCTGTCTGCAGCAGCGTCTCAGGCCACAAGTGAAGAGTGCCTCCGCTCCCATGGTGGTGGACCAGCCGGGACTCAAGCCCACTTTCTTGGTGCGTCCGCGCACCAGTAACTGCCTGGCCTGCTGGAGAATCCCAGGCCTCTAGCATACAGGCTCCTAATCAGCCCAGTTTATGCATGGCACTGGCTCATCTCCCTCTTTATGCGGGTACTCAGAGCACCCGCAGCGCCCCATAGCAATGCCCATCACCACAGGGCTGCAGATATCTCAAGTCCTCTGCAGTGGCTCTTCTCAGGTCCCCTTAGTTGGTGTGGCCACCGAGTGTTCTCCCGGACAGGCGAGCCCAATGCGCCCTCAGGCTCTGGCTCAGGCCCTGCGGCGACCACCCGCCAAGAGTTCTTAGGACTCGCACGGTCACCGTCCGCATTTGCACCCCTTGCAGCAGGTTAGGAGAACCTCTCTTTCCCAGAGGTGGATAGGCTGGAACTCCGGTCCGCTCCGTTGATGTGTCTGTGCATCAGCGCCTCCATAGCCTGCCAGTGGATCCAGTGCCTTTGGCATGCAGGCCACGCATCCAGCACATCCCAGGCGCGGTCGCAGCTGGCCCTCCTCCGCATGTGGGAGCCTGGATCACATGCAGCTCCAGGGCACAGTAATATTAACCTCTGTCACAAAGCCACAAATGCACTGGATCTTCGGCTGCGGCTCTTCTTAGAATGCTCAGCCTGGCATCTATGTGTTCTGGTGTTACCTACGACCGTGCCAGGGCCGCCAACATGCAGGCCTGTCACACCGCATGCCTCCAAGTGCTAGTTTGCTATCAGCCTTTTGGTCAAGATCGATCATATCCGTGATCCACTCTTAGTACCCAATGCTATGGGCAGGTTTGGAGCAGTAGCTGATCAGGATTTAGTCAGATAAATGATCAGTCTGACGGTGCTGGTCTGATGTGCATCTGCCATGTTAGACCACTTGGCCACAGCCAGGATTACTAGTTTTATTTAATCTGGAAATGCGTCAAAATCCATGGGTGGATGCATGGGTATGTCATGCTCCACCCATGGAACACCTTCCAAGTTGAAATGTAATGTAATGCAGGGCAAGCCGCTGCATTGTGTTACATGTCTTTACAAATTAATTTAGGTCAAGGCAAACCACCCCTTCCATGGGTTCATAAATGTTGCTAAAGCCTTGTGTTGTCTTTGCATCACCTTGCGCAGTACAAGGACAATGCAAAGATTGGGCCCACGCCTTTAGACACAACTTCTTGTGAGATCTGAGATACTGACTTTCATTTGGATTTGAGCCTAAGATTCCATTGCATGATGGCTAATGCTGGTGAAGGCGCACATTACAGTCAACCAGAAGGGTGTAACTTTGGAGAATTACTACCTTTGGTACATGATCCACCGGAACAAGGAGCCAATACATGAAGCATTGCTCAGTTAATTTGGACACCCAGATTCCTGGTTAATATATCAAAAACATTTTGGGCCATATTATCAAGGAACGGCGATAACTTTATCGACGCTTTAGCGGCAGTTTCCTGCCGCTAAAGAGGCGATAACGAGCTTGATAATATGCGCTTGTGAATTCCCATAGAAGCCCTGGTTCACACCAGAACATGGGCTTCTATGGGAATTCACAAGGGCATATTATCAAGCCCATTATCGCCGATTTAGCTGCAGTTTCCTGCCGCTAAAGCGGCAATAATGTTATCCCCGTTCCTTGATAATATGGCTCTTTGTCCTTCAACATGGTAAACTGAATTGTCACTAAATTTAGGTACAACAACAAAGATAAGATATCGTTGAACATTCTACAATGACAGCATTTCTCGTGAAGTGCTTCTGGCTTTAACTCCAGGTTATAGATATGTTCATAAGGAGGACTGAACAAAAAAGACCGTTGAAGTGTTGAACTCAGTTGGTTCTACTTCAGATATACCATCAATGATACAATTTTCAATGACATATAATCCCCCTGCAGTGGAAATACACAGCGAGTGCAAGAGTTTTAGCTTGGTTGTTCTTTTAATTCTAATTGCTCTGGCACCACTTTCATTTTCCGCATTCATATTGTGATAGACAATGCAGTGAGGAGTGGCTTTTTGTCATTCATTAACATCACTTTGATTATCCGTCAACTGAATTACTAAAGCATTATCTTTAATGTTTGAAAAATATCTCTATTGCTTTTTATTGTGAACTTTTATTTAGCTCCTCCTTTACAATATCCTGTCTGGGACACCAAAATATTTAAAAGCAGGTCAGAAATTGTTTTACTATATATTTCCAATTTTCACAAACATCTCTTAAATATTTGCAAACAATACAAACAGAAAAAAATGACATGATGCAAATCTTGTGGTAGTTTTTAGAAGCGCCTTTAATTTTGGAGGAGAGATGTAAGCGGAAGTGACTAATGGGATCATTCAGATCCTGGCAGCTGATCCACTGGTCTACAGGCGTGGGGACAGTTGCATGCCCTCTGCCTCCTTGGCATTTGTCCTATTTAGAGATGCTGTCTGCATGGCAGAGATTTCTGTGCAATGAAGAAAGCTGTTCCTGAAGATCTCCCTTCATTACCTGGAACATGTAAAGGATAATTACTAAGATTATTACAGAGGGATGGAGAAGTTTGGACTTATCCTGAAATATAGGAATCACTGCTCTTACCAAAAAATTAAAACCACTTTAACCTTAACTCCTCCACAACCAAAATACATCACCAAGTTATGCTCTCTAGCACTCTTCTCTGCACAGTACAGCCAGGAAATCATACTCCAAAATAATTCGGGCAAAGCGGTATCACAGCTGCAGCAACAAATGTAAATCAGTTCAAAACATGCTATGAATAATCAGGAGGAAGCTGACACAGCTCAGGGTTGATAGTGGAAGTTCAATAGGGTTGCCATATAAATCATCATTATCATCATGCCACTCTGATAGTATTTATCCTTTTTTTTCTCAATGTATTTCCTATGATTATGGATCTCCACCTGTATGTCTTTGAAGTCTTTTGTTTTGTTAATACACTCCATCCAAAGTTCAATTTGCTTTTTCTTTCTCTAGTTTCTTTGGGCTGTCCCTAAAGGCAATAGGACATTCATTTTCTAGACGTTTTATCTGTCTTTTTTTATTGGTCAGGAGACCAAACTGTTTCCCTGTATCTCTCAGTATTTCCATCTCTGAAATGACAAAGAGGGGTAGTTTGCCTCACCCATCCAATGCCCATGGAACACCTTCCTAAATCAGTTTCAGGGACATGAACCCAACAATAACTCCAACTTATCACTACAGAAATATAGCAAATCAAACATATAGAAGAAATAAGTCACAAGATAATGCATTTTGCAAAAAGAATCTTAACAAGCTTAAAGTAAAATGTAGAAAATTCATTATATTCAACTAATAGATTTAAAAAAGGAAATAATTAAAGGTATCAATTGCAGAACTAGGTGTTTGTGAGGTCTCAGGCGCTCCTATAGTAGTCTCATATATGTACAAGAGAACAGGGTTTTCACCCGCAGAGCATTAAAAAATGGGACAGTACACCCTAATCCCTTAATAAAATCCTAAAATTCACAAGCAATATCTATTTCTATGAAGCACACTCCATTCAAGTCAGTCAACACTATTCAAACCAAAAGTATAATGAACAAAGGAAATGTATTTTATTTTCGTCAATTGTCATTTGTCTTGCTTTATTTTCTTCAACGGCCTTCTTGTAGCTTTAGGCTAAGGCTAAAAGAAGCCTTCTACAAGTCCAGATGTATTCTCCTGAGCTGTGTATGATATGCCACTTTTGTTGGATTTAGTAGCCAGTGTGTAATGGTAATTCCTGGACACTTCCTAACCAATGAGAAAAATGTTCACGGGGCAACCCTTTCCTCTTTTTCAACACATCCTGTTTGCCTTACTGAAAACTATCCACAGTGCACTATTCCAAATAAAATTCAAGCTGGCAAACCCTTGGTGCCCTTGGGGGTGACTGCGGTACCAGCCAGGGGTATTCTTAGGGAAATGTTCAATCCCCTTCTCCTCAGCTACACTAATCTCGTTCTTGGACCAGCTGCCCCTCCCACTGGGCTGGCAACAAGCAGAATACAAACTGCCCAGGAAACAAACAGTCTTTCTCAGGTCTCCCTTTACCCTTAAATATTTAAGGGCAGGCCTCAACCTGGCCCACACGAAATTAATAAAGTTCCTGAACCCTCCTCAGCTGTCCTTTCTGAACTGATATGAGCCACGTACCCCACACCCAGACCTTCCTGCCAAAGGGCTTAAGCCAATTTAAAGGTTACTTTTCCTAAATATTTATTAGAATCTGACATCAGCACTAAATTGGATTTATAATAAACATTAAAATAGTTTCCAAAGTATTTCAGTAGCTTGTCCTGAACCAGAGATAGCAGAGTTATGATTTTTTTCAGAACTCTGATATTTTTCTTAGGTTAACTGCAACCCTTCCATAGAGAATACTTTTTGGTCCCTAGTCACAATAGTTACATGCCAGCACTGAAATCTTGCATGTATCACTCTTATAAACCAGGGAACATAGAGCTGCAATGCCTACTTAGAGGTCACTTATTTATTATTTTAAAGTATTATTCTTTCCTGTCAAACATTTGACGTGTTCAGATGCAGGTTTAAAAGCTGCATGTATCAGGCTACACAGGTAGGATTGAAGCCATGTTTCCTTTGTTAGTCTAGTGAATTGCACAACATGTGCTGCAGTCTACAGGTGACATTTAACTTTTCTCTGCCATTGGTATATTTCCTGCACCATATACCATGGCCTTGCTGGGAAGCTCAATATCCCAATTAGGAGTTAGACAATTTGATCATGTTTTTGGGGTAAGAGCACATACAGAGGGGACTGGACAGCAGTGCCATAGAGTTGACAGTAAAAAAACCAGCAGCATCAATCCACAAATAATTGGAGTGACCACACAAAAAGAGGCACTTTCTTTCCATTTCAAACAATTGTGTGGTTGCAAATTGAAAAACAACCTTTATATCAAGAGAACTGCTTCAAGGACTACATTGGAAAGTTTTATATCTATCTTATTATCAAATAATATACTTTCGTATACTAAACTTTTCTATTAATAAATGGAGGTCCAACTAAGGACTCCATAATCTGTCATCAGCTAATGGATTTGCAGAAATGTACAATCATCTTTGCTTAATAGCACATACTATTTTCTACCAAAATTAAAATATAAGCATAGTATTGCAGCTCAAAATGGATGCCATACAATAAGAAATATCTCAGGGAAAATTAAACAAAAATCACAACAGCACGATGTTGGGGGAGATTTACCAACTTTTCACGTAGTGCACTCCAACAGTCGCAAATGCTGCACTGCTCTACTTGAAAAGCAGAGTACCCTATTTACTAAAATAAGACACTCCCCTCCCCTCTCACTAGTGCCGGCACTGAAATAAGCTGCTGTGCGCCACGGATACACCTTTGCGCCATTGTGGAATTGTGTCTCCGTGAGTCTAGCATAGGTTTTGTACTGGAAGGGTACCTTTTTAGTACAAAATACTATGCTGAGACTCACTTCAAACCTTTCCCCTCTTTTTATGCATGCTGTACAGTGCAGCACACAAGCAAAGTTTGGAAAGGAAGGAGATATGAAAGAATTTCTTCTTCCTTGTGCCTACTTGGAAAGGGCGCAGTTTTCGCCAGCTAAACCCAATCTACTTTACTTAGTAAATTGGATTTAGAGTCGGAAACCTTGGGTAGTTGCCTGGGAACGCCTATTCTCCATCCTTGGTATGCCCCCATGGCGCAAAGTAATGCGAAGCAGCGCTATGCGCTGCTTCGTGTTACTTTTCTGATATTTCCAGTGCTAAACAAGTTTAGCGCTAGAAAGTAAATTGGAAGAAAAAGATTTTGTGCGCATCACTTTTGCGACGCAACCATGGTGCAAAATAGTAGTAAATCTCCCATTTTGATTTATGAGCAATACAAGATGCACCTATTACATTCCAAAGAGGTCAAAGGAGACAGTACAAGTGTATATCAAATGAAGCAATTTCAAGAAGAACCAATCAGAATCTGGAAAGAAAATCTAGAAGCACATTGCTACCCAATGCTTTTTTGTGTTGGACAAGGAGGACATCAATAAGATTGTCCTTTACAAATAAATGTGTCTGAAAGTCATCTGTCAATAATGTATTCAGACCGTCTGCCAAATGAGGATTGGGAGGAAGCTAGGGCATCTCAGAGGCATGCAGCTATCGTCACTCCATTTTGCCTCATCCAGTTAAAATACCTGCATAGAATGTACCTCACTTGTCAGAGGCTTAGACAGATGGAAGCTCCCCTAAACCCTATACCTGAGGTGGGAGATGCATATTGAGGACTTTCTCTATACAACATAGGTATACACAAAACTATGCCCACTCCGGTAAAGTGTCTTGACTTGGTTCGACTGCATACTGGGCTGCCGACAACGCGTGACCCTAAGCTATTCCTCCTACATATCACTGATGATATCGATATGAATCACTAAAAACTGGCACTGCTCTGGGTGGGCCTCACAACTGAAGAAAGGGATATCGCATGCCACTGGAAGGCATAGGCCCTCCGTCAATCGCAGAATGGAGGAGATGAATGGATTTATGCATGGCCAGGGAGCAGCCAGTCTATGAAGACAGAGGGTGTCCTCAGACACATGCAAAAATATGGGGACGTAGGTGGAGTACAGAGGTATTATTCTTGCAAAAAGACATTCTATCATTCTCAACTTAGATAGTGAAACCTGGACATTAACGGGACTGTGGTTGTCACATGGACAAGATGCAGCAATCTGAAAATATTGAAATGGGGGAGGGCTTGGGGGCACCAGGCTTAAGTGGTATTGTTATAGCATTGTTATTTCATGCAAAACACGATAAAATGTGTTATAAAAAAAGTTGCATTTTTAAAAAAAACGTTATTTACCAGTTTCACATTTATCACAGCGTCATCTCCAGCTCAAATTCAATAAAAATGCGACAGTACACAGTTTACGACATATGCGTCCATTTTGCATGAGTAAAAAGCTCCACCTTTCTTCACACACTTGGGTCAAACATTGTTACAGTTTCATAATGCATTCAACTGTTTGCATATTTACCGGCTTATTTATATACCACAGTCAACTCCCACTACGGGAACCTGTAAACTCCAAATTGATGTATCCAATTTGTGAATTCAGAGTTCAGCGTCTCAAAAGTCAGCTAATGCCCACAGGCACTATCCTGCTATTTGGCGGTGTAATAGAAGTTGCATTTCAAATTCTTTCTGAAGTGTCCTATAAAGTCTTAAAAAACATATTTGAGGCAGAGTTGGCCTTACTCATAATCAAACTCAACTCAGCTTTAAACCATTCAAGAAGCTCACCAATATTGTGAAAAACCTCAATGAGACCCCTGGTCTAATTGTGATCATAGAAAACCAGTTTTTTTCTTTTGAGCTCACCTGACACTATACTATTTATCCTGTATTTAAACATTGAGCAGCAAAATATGCCTTTTTCCCGCAAACTCAAGGTAAAATATTCCTCATTAAATTCCCTCACACAATCAGACCTGGCAGTCCGTCTTCTGAATCTAAACTCATCTTCCCACTTCCTTGGTCCCATAGCAGCAAGACTTTACGTGTTCCAAACATGTCTCTTACCCCCGTCCTGACCAGCGCTATCAATACTTCACTAACTCAAGATGGAGTCCTAAATTATCTGAAAATTGTTAAAGTAATTCCTCTTCTCAAGAAACCTGATGCTAACTTAGCTATCATGTTTCCCAATATCCAACCTCACTTTTATAGCCCAAATTGTAGCAAAACAACTACAAATATTCACTGCAACAACAATCTGCTCAGTGAGACCCGGTCAGGTTTTAGATAGGGATGTAGCGCATCGAGACAAAGATGCTAAAGATCGTCAATTACACTATGCAGATCAGAGAAAAATGAGATTCCTGCTTCCTCATCCTCTTGGTTTTTTTCAGTAGCATTCAACTTGGTCAACTATATTACTGAAAACCGTAGAAGAAAAAGTTTTCAAAGAAATAGTTTTAAGGTGGGTCAAATCGTACTTAGAAAATTTGCTATAACGAATTACATTTTTGAACTGGGCCTCCAGTTGTATCATAAAAGAGTTCTTTAATGTGGTATATTCTCCTCTTCTCTTTTCAGATTGCCCATCCTGCCAATTTTCTGCCTTCGGAGATAAGCTAATATTTAGTTTCTCCTGTATGCAGATGATACCCAGCTTTTACTGAAAGTTTTCCCACCTATTATCATACCAAATCTAGCGAATACTCTAGGAGATCTTCAGCCCTGGATATTGGCCCACCACCTCACATTAAAGCCCTGAAAAAAGAGTTGCTACCCCAATCAATACTCTGGTTCAATCATGGCAAGACAAATTAAGCCTAGTTAGTTGTTAATCTTTCATTGTTGAGAGCACACAATTACTAGTCTTCACCTTCGACAATCACTTAATTCCTCACAGCCAACATCCTCACTTCACCAGAGGAGCACACTTTCAATATCAACTCCTCTGAGGTATCATATCCTTGTCCTTTCTTAAGACTTCAAACTGTGGACCAATGCATGGTCCTCTCAAGGCTCAGTTATGGAAAGTTCTTGTTGTCAAAATTCAACGGACTCCACTAAAAGCAGCACTCAGTGCTGCAGATCTGACCACATCTTCCCTATCATGATTCCCTTTTAGTGGCTTCCAATGAAGACCCAGTGCCTTTTCAGCGTGACTTACATAGTGCAGAGAAATTTACATGGTGGCTATGTATTCCATATGACTTACAAACATCTTTGGAGGCTCTCGTGCTCTCCGTAGTGTGAAACTTTCAGCCTCACTTCAAAAAATCAATCACAATGAAGCAGTGAATCCTGGAATATGCCCTACAATCAGAAATGCAATCCCAATAAGTATAATGGAGAGCCCCTGCTTTGAAAGCTTAATCAAATATCTAAATCTCTCTTATTTCAAGACCACCTCCTGCTCTGCACCATTTTCTGGTTCACCATGTTATGAATGATATACAGGGGTGAAGAGGGGTAGATTGGTGTGCCCAACAGGAAAAACTGGCATATGAGACTAGAGGCAGTCCCGCTAAATACCACAAGATTTGGGGTGAATGGTGGGGAGAATTTGACATAAATTAGATGTTTGAAATTACAACAAATGAACCTGTTGGCTGCTTTGGGGAAGATGTGGTGCAATTGTGATGAACCTGTTATTTCTTTTAAATGCCTATGTTGGAGACATGCAAAAGGTCATTGTGCGCTTGTTTGTGTTATGTCATTCAAAACAAATAAAAGCTTGAATATTATAAAGAATTACTGATATACAAGCTTAGACCTATCAACAAAATGGCCTTTGTTATGCTCTGTTGTCTGCTCATTGTATGATCTTATGTTCTGATAGATCCAGAGCTCTCTGTCTCTCTTGGGTTATCTTACTTTTCTTCCTGAAGTGTCAGGTCCAATTCCTAAAGGGAATTCCTATCCCAGAATCCCACCTGTTCATAGCAAAAACTCCACAGTTAGAGTATTAGTGTGTCCAAATGACAGGGAGGGATGTTAGGGAGAGACTGAGAGTTCTTTGGAAATTTACAAGACATTTTAATTAGCCTATCAATTTTGTTACCTTCTTCCCTTCAAAGATATATCTTAAGAAGAAATGGAATTTCTTATTAGAATGGGCCTTAAAAATAACCTTCTCACTTAGCTGACAGTTCCTCTCTATTTGCCTGATTAGCTTTACTGGCCCATAAGACGCCCAAAATGAGCAGACCATAGAGCTGTCTCTGCGCAATGACTTTGTCACTAGCAAAACTGCCAGTGATGAACAAACAATGGAAAGAGAACAAAGTTAAATTCACAAATATTCCCGCCATGTGGGTCACATCAAGTTCTGTTTGTTTTCAAATTCAAGCAAATTGCCTTTAAGGTGTTCAAAAAATAAAAAACTAACTCAAAAGCTTTTTCAGTCACTTCACGTAATCTAATTTTCTTTGGGGGCCCGGCTAACCTTGCCATACAAAGGCAAAAGAATTATGGATACTCTCTTTCTGGGAGGGTTTAAATAGTCATACATGTTTCCACTTGTGTGCTCTCTAGCTCAAGTTTTCAAATTTCACACACACTCACCTCAGAGTATGAACGTGGGTCAAGTGCATGAGGTTCTTCATGTTCTTCAGGCTCTGTTTTCTTCTAAGACTCACTGATGCTGTTGCAGCTTCTACTCTACAATTGGCTAAAAGTATAACAGGTGTGCTAACAAGGATGTGGCCACTTTTATGCCTGCTGGTTTCAAAATGGCTGCCGAGATTTGGTGCGGCTGAAATCCCCAGAGATCTCACTATGAGACTCATGCTACTGTTAAAACTATGTGGACTCACAGTACACTTCTGCAGAGAGGGGTTCCACTGCAAACTTTGCCCCTTAACCAGTTCACACAGCCCTGGAAGGATAAGGCAAAAAAGGGCCCTGGCATAAACATTTTTCCTGCAGCCTTGATCCCTAATGAGCTGGCCGTCAAAGGTCACTATGACACAAGTAGAAAGTCCCTTTCCCTGTCCTTTTACCTACACTGTCTTTCACTATGATGTTTTTGTAAACTTATCTCGATCATGTAAACCAGTCTGTTACACCAGTGGGTCTGGTTCATTGTTGGTTGGAGTGGGTGTGTGACTTCTTCAAGCAACAGCCACAATCCACATGAGTCTGAACCATTGAAGTCACTAAGTTAACCTGTGCTTAGCCCTCTGGTATCTTGGCACAAAGCAGCCAGGCTTAATTTAGAGGCAATGTGTAAACTATTTTTGCAACACATAAACAGTAATAAAGTGAGGACACAGCACAAACAAATCCCAACCTAATTTAGAAGAATAGAGTACATTTTAATAAATCATTTGACATCTAAAAGACAAAAACTCCAATTAGTAGAACTGGAGATGTGCAACTTTAAAGGTTTAGGTAAAGCATAAAGACTCAGCTGTGGTTATTTGTTCTCACCAGATGGGGACAAAGTCATTAGTGTAAGCCGACCATGATAGGATGATGGCCGAATACAGAATCAAGTTACCTCCCTGAAGAGTAATGCCTAGTGGCCTTCCGAACTAGGACCCTCACCCACTCCAATAGACCATGCCCGCAACCATGGCACCATCCTGGACAGCATGCTCTTCATGAGAAGCCAGATCAACACAGTCTCCTCTGCCTCCTTCCTCACTCCTCGGATGCACCCCCTAAAAAAACTGCAGCTTCAGACCATAGAGAATTCAGCAGCCAGACTCATTCTTGACTTCCCTAAGTGGACCACCATCACTCCTTACTGAAAAAAGCTCCACTGGCCTCCCGTTCAGAAGAGATGTCAATTCCAGATGTTAATCCACACCTACAAAGCTCTTCACAACCAAGGACCATACATCAACCACCCCGGAATTTCCACCAACCCACCAGACTCCTGCGTTCCATCTCCGTCTCCCTCACCCAGACTCCCACATCTACCGAAGCAACAGTGGATGACACTCCTTCTCCTACCTTGCTACAAAGACCTCATCCTCTCAGCTGAAATTCTGGAAAGGACTCAAGAACTGGCTGTTCAATTAAACCCACATCCCATGCAGCAGTGTTCTCAGTGCATGGAAACTCTCATGGGTGATTAGCTGTGCCGAGTGGCATTGGTTCCAATGAGTTGCTGCGAAGAGCAGCATTGTGTTTGCGATGTGCTCCGTCGGTTCTGATCAGACCAAAGCTGGGATGGCAGAGCATCTTTAGCCCCACTTCAAGGGTCCAAGATGTGAGGGGCACCACTTAATGGGTTAGGACTCACAGCAAGCAAAGTCTAGATCAGGGTTCAAGATGGTTGGGGTCCTGAGGCTCTAATGAGGAGGCAATCCAACTTACAATTGGAGTCACTCTGGTGGTCTTGGGTTCAAGGTGCAGGTCCAGTATTTGTTATTCAGGCAGCAGAGTAGCAGGACAGCAGGGCAGCCCTTCTTGCAGCAGAGCAGCACAGTGGTCCGTCTTCTGAGTCTTCTACAGGTCCAGAGGAGTACTGGAGAATTGGGTCTGAGGTTCCACTATTTATACCTGGAGTGGGAAAATATTCTACTTGGATCCCCCTAAAGAAGTGTCTTGAATTTCCTGCCTCCTTGCCCTGGCCCCAGCTCGTCTGGGGGCACAAAAGACTAGTGTGAAACCCTTTGTGAGTGAGTTCCGGCAGAGTCTTTGTGATATGCAAGTGTGCTCCCCCTATCAAGTAAGAGATGGCCCATCCTGCTGACATCTATTCCTACTTTGTCTCACTTTCCGGGAGTAATACACAAAGACCAACTGCCAGCTACACCTAGTCATGGAACCCAGGATGCAGGCAACAGGCACCAAATGGTTGGAACAAGAAAATGCCAACTTTCTAAAAGTGTTGTTTTCATAATTGTGACTTCAAATTTACCATTAAGGAGGATTTTAAATTACAATTCTTTAGGCACCAAACTAGAAATTCCTAACTGCTTCCAATTAAAAGTAAGCACTTTTTAAATGTAAAATGTTAACCCAATGCTATCTTATGCGAGAAATAGGTCTTGTGATAGTGAAAACTTTATTTAAAGGTTTTTTCACTATCTTGACATGTAAAAAGTAAAAGTACATGTCCAACCTTCTAAATACACTGCAGTCTGCCTTCTGAGCATTTTATAGGGCCTACCCTAGGGGTGATTTATATGCATTATGCTCAAATCGACTTGGAGTAAGTCTTTTCTATGAAAAGGCATCTCACTAGTATGTCTATTTCTACAAACCTGACACTTGTTAGAGGGTCCTTAAACCATTTTCTCTAATAGAACATTTGGCTATACAAAATCTTCAAAGTGAAGACATCTTAAAAAAAATTGTCACTGCTACTATCCATAGTGTTTACCTACAATGGAAGAAATAATATAAAACTTTGCCTACTAGCCGAATGTTACACTAGATGAAACCCTAAAAACATTGATAAAATATGACAGCAGCCGTGTTAAACCTATGAAACCAAACTTAATAAACTAACCTACAAAACCTACTTAACGAATCACTGTATATTAAGCTGCAAAACATTGAGAAAAGGAACATTTTTAAGTTGTGTAATTCAACATGTTAAACCATAGAGAGAAGAGGAGTCATTAATTTAATACTGTACAAGTGATGAAGTGGATTTCCAAATCATCAAAAACACTTTAGCATCTCCAATTTCACCAATGTCTGTTAAAATGTAGGATGAAATCCAAGAAGAAGACACATTAGCAGCTATATTAGAGAACACTGGACCCTAGTAGTTGGGAGATTAAGATAAGGATAGACAGAAACTAAATAGTATTTATGTCCTTTGTCCAGCCGGACAGGAATTTATTTGGCGATGCACAAAATCTGAAAGTAATGTCAAGGGAGCACAGCCCGTGACCTATAGTGAACATCACAAAACAACAAATATAGGCAACAGCGAGCAAATCGGTCTGTATACTTATAATCAGTGAACAGACTTGATTATAAGTGACCATTGTACATAGCATTCACAAACATATTCAGTACATATGATCCTATTGTGTCGACGACGTTTCGATGCCGAAAAACAAAATAAATGGCACCATCTTCAGGACAAATATATAAATCATGTTTGTCTTGGAATTATAAACAATTTGCCTTTCATGCTACATACAAATGACATTTGTTGGGAGAAAATAAGGGAGAGAAGGGAAAAACACTGTAAATACGAGGCCAGGCATGTTAATTTAGAACAGAAGTGACATGGATAAAATTAGTGATACGGTTTGCACCAAACGGACCGTTCTTTTCAGGCATGCTTAGTGCTAGAACAACAATGTCATACTGTGCACTAAACAATGGTGCAGTCACTATATTTGGATAGTGAAGTGTGTTTAGGAACTGTGATCGGTACTCGGCGTAGGCGGCGAAAAATAGAATAGGAGCTATCACCATGTTTAAAAAAAGACGACGCAGTGCGGGAAGATATTAAAAACCAAAGTTCCATTTGGGAACAATAGGGGAACCAGGTGAATTAAAAACCAGATCGTTACATATGGCGCAGTGCGAGACAATATTTAGAATAGAGGTGAAAGGGTCAAAGTTGACCGGTGCATTAGCGAAGACTTAACGGTGCTGGGTACACAGTTGTCTATATAGTGATTAATCTGGTGTAAACGGCGCATTTGCATTAGAGGAAAAAGGTATTACCAAGGCTCCTCACCCCTCTCTCAAGGGGGTTTCCTAGCACCACCCCTGTGTTCCCTCCTTTCACCTTTCACACATATTGTTGTGTTCTTTGTTGCCTAGGCTAGGCATGTCTGATCACCCACCTCTTTACACTCTTGACTACATTAACAAAATCTTAGAAGGTCCTTGCCTTCTGACAGACTCAGCAGATACCCCAAACGAACCCAGTACCTCACTGGTTGAAGAACTGGAAAAAATAAGAAAAAAATAAATAAGACTGACATTGATGATAAAACTCCTGACAGATTACTTAAAGGCTAATACCATCCCAGTTGGCCTTCAAGTTCGCAATATTCCGGGTGTCTTCACAGACAACCCGAAATATCTTAACGGTTTCAGCTACATCAGCACAACATGCTCCCGGCACTGGATGGTGCTGGGTGATTGATATTGCCACAGAAGAGCAACAAAAGCTAATCACTGAAATACGCGATCTTGAAAAACAACTCAAGGATAAAAACACTAATACTGAGGCTAAAAAACTTCTTGAACAAATACAGAAAACTATTGAGAACTTCCATAAATTTGAACTCAATAAAAAAAACTATAAAAGTTAAAAAAGATATCAAAAGTTTCTCCCAAGAGAGAACATATCCATTTCTCAGTAAAGACTACTACACCAACCGCCCTTATAGTGGGCCCCAGAACCAGAGACGGTGAGGTCGGTTCAACCGACGCCAAAACTTTGTGGGATTCTCCGACAGTTCGGCAGATTCATCTGAACACTCTTACCAGAGTGATAGCCCAGGCCCTTCCCACAGGAATTTTTTAGGCCGAGGCAGAAGCAAGCCCGAACCTCTGGGAGTAGGGAGAGGAAAACAACCACAGGGATGGCCAAACCCTCCCAACCCCCCGTCGAACGCTTTACCCGTCGGCAACATTACCGATGGTAACCAATGAACCTGTCAGTCTCAGTAATATAACTGAGCAAGATAATGTACTTCTCCCCATTTTCAATCTTACCCAGCATACACTGTCCAGTGGTGAATTGTCACTGCTCAACAAAGGGCTCTAATTCGTTCCCACTATTCGTCCAAACTACCTTGATACCCAAACCGAGCTTCTGAGATTCTTCAGAAAAATCAGGCTTCATAGCTTTTTTCTTTTGAACCCATCACCCTTGAAATACGCCAACACCCCCTTCAAACCACCCTCGAAATTTTCACCCACTGGAGGAATGATTCCACCTGAAATTTCCACCTTCGAGAAACTGGTTTTGAATGACCTCACTACTATGAAAAAAAGAAATCATTTATTCCATATAACATCTCCATCATTGAAAAAAATGCCCTTGCCTCTCTTAAAAACAACCCATCCCTTGTCATTAAATCAGCAGACACGGGCGGTGGAATTGTGATTCAAGAACTAGATAACTACCGGAATGAAATCTTCCGCCAGCTCAAGAACACCGAACATTACTGTAGACTTCCACGTAACCCGACAGAGGAAATACAAAAGATTATTCTTGGTGTCACTAAAGAAGCACTCGAATCAGGATATCTATCTAAAAAGGAACACGAATTCCTTAACATTAAAGCACCCAGAATACCGGTGATTTACTGCCTCCCTAAAATCCATAAAAATTCCGACAGTCCACCTGTTCGCCCGATTGTCTCGGGGTGTGGCTCTGTGTTAGAGCCCCTCGGACATTACATTGACCTCTTCATTAAACAATTTGTCCCGGACAGCCAATGCTACATAAAGGACAGCATGTCCATGATAAACTAGATTGAGGACCATCCATTTGACCCCACATCCAGCACTATGTGTACGCTGGATGTGGAGTCATTATATACCAACATCCCTCAATTAGAGTCTCTTCGGGTAATTGAAAAAGTTCTAAATCCACACGACCACGCCCGCATAATGTCCCTTCACTATTCATTCTGCAACTGCTGGAAATCTGTCTAACTAATAATTTTTTTCTTTTTGAGGGACAATTCTATGGCCAGGTACGTGGAACTTCCACGGGAGCTATTTTTGCTCCCAATCTGGCCATTCTATACATGGATCATATTGAAACATCATGTATTCTGAACTCCTCCAATCCTTTCCACAATGGCATAGCCCTGTGGAAACGATACATTGATGATATTTTTTCACTATGGACTGACTCTACAGACTCTCTCACCGACCTTCTATACTGGCTTAATAACAACAGTGGGGGACTCAAATACACGCTCTCAATAAGTAAAGACTCAATACCATTCCTTGATCTTGAAATTAAACACACAGATGGGCGTTTGACCACTAGTCTCCATCGTAAACCTACTGAGCGTAATACTCTGTTAACCTACAACAGCCATCATCCCCGTGCCTTGAGAGATTCCCTTCCTTACTCACAGTTCCTACGTATCCAAAGGAACTGTTACTTCAAGGAAGACTACTTCGAGGAGGCAAAAATTCTCAGTGATAAACTCAGGAACAGAGGGTACCCAAAATAATTGGTACGCCGCTCTCTAAAAAGAGCTTGGTACTGTCCCCGTGAGGTCTTGCTGGAACCCAAACACAAAAAGAACCAAGACAGACTCATATGTGTGACTACTTTCTCACCAGCCTCAAACTCTATAAGGAAAAGCATATTGAAACACTGGCCAGTACTGAATGCAGGGGAACTACAATTAGAACGCCCCATGTTCGCTTTTAAACGGGCCAAAAATATCAAAGACCACCTGGTACGAGCGTCCCTCCCACAACCGACATCTGAAGTTACGCTAAAATGTATGGGGACTACCCGCACTAACTGGCCACATGAAATGTGGCAACAGTGTAGCCTGTGACTCAACTATTGAAGGTAAAACCTTTTCATTTGGCTCGATCAAGTTTGAAAGAAAACATTTCACTAATTGTAATTCATCAAATGTGGTGTATGCAATCTTTTGCCCATGCATGAAAATATACATAGGTCACACCACTCAGAAAATAAAGCTTCGCATTGGGCAGCACAGGAGTAGAATAAGATGCAACACGGAAAACGCTCCCTTGGTGGAACACTTTATTGAAAAGGCACACAATGAAAGAGACTTGACTTGGACAATTATCACACAGATCAAACAACCACCACGCGGTGCGGATGTGTCACAGCTACTAAACAAGGAAGAGCTCCATTGGATATTAAGGACCAACAGTATCCGCATGGGACTCCATCGCCTTGAGGATTGGACGTCCCTCCTCTAACTGAATGTGCAAAATGGTTACAAATTACTGTGTCAAAGAAATGTTTTGTCTCTATCCTTGTATAGAAAATATTCTCTCAATGTGATTTTCTGTATCCATTTCTTAATAGCTGAATTGTTATTTTGAATGTATAATTCCAAACAGTTTTTGAAATGTTTCACTGTAATTCACGTCACCACCACCACTATTTCACTATCTCTTATTCACCACTCCATGATGGCCAGAGCGTATTAGATATCTGACTGCCATTTCAATATGGCCACCACTTCACTATTTCTCACTCACCACTCCAAGATGGCCACTGCGTTTTAGTTATCTGACTGCCATTCCAATATGGCCCCCACACAGTCAGCATTAGTCCCTCTTTTATTTTTCCAGACCACATGTTCCTTGCTAGCTTTATAGCTGGATCTCTTAGTACAGTCTAACAGCGATCCCCACCAGAAATGCCGCGTCCTGCGATTCTGCAACTGGCACCACTGTGAGTATACAATCCCTTAGCCTTGCTCCAGCCCCACTGTCGCTTAATTTGAATAATGCCCGTGCTTCCTTTACCCAGTGAGCCGTGATCTGGACGGTTTCCTTGATAAATACGCGGGATATCCTGATATCGACGCACCACTGATGGTAATTATACTCTGCCCCCTTCTCTCACACCCAATCTGCCCTGAACGCACTATACTTATGACATAGGTCTTAATCTTTCTCTACCTGAACGACCTTCCCCGCTTTATGGACCAGCCTTGGTAATACCTTTTTCATCTAATGTAAATGCGCCGTTAACACCAGATTAATCACTATATAGACAACTGTGTACCCAGCACCGTTAAGTCTTCGCTAATGCACCGGTCAACTTTGACCCTTTCACCTCTATTCTAAATATTGTCTCGCACTGCGCCATATGTAACAATCTGGTTTATAATTCACCTGGTTCCCCTATTGTTCCCAAATGGAACTTTGGTTTTTAATATCTTCCCGCACTGCGCCGTCTTTTTTTTAAACATGGTGATAGCTCCTATTCTATATTTCGCCGCCTACGCCGAGTACCGATCACAGTTCCTAAACACACTTCACTATCCAAATATAGTGACTGCACCATTGTTTAGTGCACAGTATGACATTGTTGTTCTAGCACTAAGCATGCCTGAAAAGAACGGTCCATTTGGTGCAAACCGTATCACTAATTTTATCCATGTCACTTTTGTTCTAAATTAACATGCCTGGCCTCGTATTTACAGTGTTTTTCCCTTCTCTCCCTTATTTTTTCCCAACAAATGTCGTTTGTATGTAGCATGAAAGGCATATTGTCCTTATCTTCATCTCCCAACTACTAGGGTCCACTGTTTTTTGTAATAAGTTAACGCCCAAGGTCCCTAGTGTATTACCTTCGGGTTCCCTTGTCTCTCATAACTATAATAGAGAACACTGCATGAGTAATAATAAAGAAAACACAGAAACAAGCCAATCATGATTAGCCAACCAAATTATTTGCAACCAGACAGAAATAGATATTTGTGAAGTGGAAAAGGCAACGATTCACTTAATTTCAGCAGACAAGGATATCTACACACTTTTACCACAACTTAACTATTGCCTAGGTGAGATATTTGAGGAAATCCAATAATAAATTAATCTTGAACTACAATATGACTTAAAGGAATGAAGGTGTAACAACAATACTGAAATAGTTCTATACATGATCAAGCAGGAGCTGACAAAAGATTTTGTATTATAGTTATCACTGCTTTTATGCATACTTTTACTGCTACAACAGGATAGATGTGGCACTGAAGTCAGCAATAATAATGGGTGAAATGCATTAATTAATGTCAGACACTGGAAATTACTCAATTCACATGCCAGCCCATCATTTATTTGCCCATCATGCCACCTCAGTTTGGACTCAATCATATGCAAATCAGTCTTGACCCTGGTGCAATAGGATCAGTCAAGCCAGAACTCATTGGCTAAGTCCGCCCTGAACTGGAATACAAGTAACCCAAGACTGGTTTCAACATAGTTAGGGTCTTCTGTCAGCTGCATCTTGGTTCCTTGTTTCTCTCTTCGGATAGACTGGTGCCATGAGGAACAGGGTTGATATATATTTGCATAAGGTAGGCCTTAGTCTAGAGTGACATAGTGTGTGAAACAGGATGGAACTGTAATGCGACTGAGTGATTGCCAGTGGCTGAGATTAATCCAAGCATTCCATTTATCACATTGTTGTTGCAGTTAATGCCCTATATGCAACTGGTATGCCAAGATATGAGTCCCACCCTTACTGTGGCATAGGACTCAAGCTACACCCACCTGATGAGTTCTGGTTTGCATCAGGCGGGCCTTTGTCTAGAGTAGCACAGTGTGTAAAAAACAATGGACTGGAATGCAGACAGAGCAATTGCCTGTGGCTGAATTTATTTCAGTTATTCCATCATCATCTTCCTATTGTTTCAGTTGATGTTCCAAGTGTGACGGGTATGCCCAGACAAAGGTCCCATATTCACTGTGCCTTAGGTGAAACTGTCTTTACAGCGGGGTTTTTACCTTGTTGTACCTTTACCACGCATTTTTTACCATGCATGTTTTAGAACGCATATGCTTTTACAACATATACCTTCACTACACATTTAAAGTAAGTTTGGGGATGTGGGGGCTCTCCCCCCACAAATACATTGTTTAATATATATAAACAATGTGTGCTAAAGGCATACGTTGTAAAAGCATATGCAATCTAAAACAATATGGGGTAAAATATGTGTTGTAAAGGTATGCAGAGTATTTCCTTGAGCTGTACCGTCATACAACCCAGGACTCAAGTTACACCCTACTGATGTGTTCCGTCATACAAACCAGGACTCAAGTTACACCCTACTGATGAGCCCCAAATAGGGTGAAAGAGGTCTGGAGGGGGTCTTGTCTGGCCGTTCAAAATGGACTGTTTCCATTAGAAGCAGGGTCAGTACTGGTTTCCATTTGGTGGGCCTTTATATACGTTAGCAAGGTGGCCAAAAAATGATGGACTGGAGTGAAGCTTTGAAATAATACCAGTCGCTGAGTTTAATCAAAGCATAACACTGTTATTGTTGACTAATAAAGGAGAGTGCAGAATTTAATCTTAGAACTACATGTAAGGAGGTTACATGTTCTACAAATATAATGCACTTGTAGATCTACTGCTATTATGTTATGTTGTTTTATAGATCACTTGTACAATGCACATTCACCATAAGGCCTCCTGGCGCTACTGCTTTTAAAACCAGCCGAAAGGCCAACCTGCATTGTAAATTTTAACCAATGAGTAAGTCAGAAAATTAATTGGAAGCATTGGAAATGCCAATTATACATAGTTCAATTACCAAGGACCTACTGATAATATGCAATATTTAAAATAAAATGTTAAATAAAGCCTAATCTTATAAGATATAGAATTTCAAGGATCAAGTATATTTGCAAAGCAACTCTTCAATTATGGATATTTTCAAGTGCATTCTTTGAAAATATATCAGAAAAATGTTATGGAAATTATTATTGCTAAAACAATTGCTGTCTGCTTAAGGCCTTATTCATAGAAAGGTAAACTTTCACTTTGGGTGTAAGTTAACAATTTATTTGCCATTCGCAAACTCAGAGTATGGTTTTACATCTAGTATGTTTAAGACTGCAAAGACTGTCCGATATTTTTCTATGTAGAGTTCTATCCAGTCAAAAGATGCTACTCATAAAACTACACTTGGAATTCGTGAATAGCAAACAATTTGTAATACCCTAAAAGCGCAAGTTTACTTTTGTGAGTAAGGTCCTTAATGTTCACTAATAGAGATTGTGCATCGTGTAATGAGAAAATGTTGCAAAGAGAACACTTGACGCTTCTGCCTTTACCTGCAATCAAAAGACTGTATATCCAAAGACTACTTGCTTCATGTGGAATACAATCTGGCAATAAGTTCAAGTAATTATATGTATCAATATCTAACACAGCCAGATTTATCATTTGTTGCATTGCCCATGTTTTATTGAAGGTAACACAAGGGCAACAAAACACTAAAGTCACATTTGCCAAGCAATGCAAGGCAACCTTGTGTGCCCTTGTGGTGCTTGGTAAATCTGGAGGAACGCAAAGCAGTGCAAGTCACTGCCTTGCGCTACTGTGTGTCAGGGAGGCATTCCATGGGTGGAGCGTCGGTGTTCCCACACATCCACCCATGGAGGTTGGCCCATTTCTAGATTTACAGTGAATGGTAAACCTGGGAATGCGTCAAAATGCTATGCCTCCCCAGGAAAGTCGTAAGTTGAGAAATATGTTTATTTCTCCTTGTTTTTTCCTCTTTCTACATGTGCAGTATTCTGCAGCACACTTAGAAAGAGGGAAAGGCTTCATAGGATTGTTTTCCTGCAGGAAGGTGCTCCTTCCTGCACAAAAAAATCCTGCCTACAACACAATCACCCCTGTACCATGGCGCAAGGGTGCCTGGTTTGGCGCAAGGCAACACATTATGCAGAGAGGACAAGCATTCCTGCCATTTCACACAGTGCAGCAAGGTGTGTTGTATATTTCCTTTGTTTATTGTTTCATTGTAGGCCCCTGAGTTTATGACCTCTTCTCTGGGATGACACTGGCTGAACAGACCTCTGGCAGAAGTTATTTTTCATAACTGTGTGTCTTGGATCTCCCAGTGCAGCTCTTCCTATTCTGCAACTGGTCTGACTGCTTGTTGAGGTCTCAGGCTGGCACTATAGGATAACTTCATGTTAACATCTAGGCCATTTTAAGAAAACTGTGAAAGTGCAGTTCGAATGGCCTGCGGCATATAGATCCAGAAATTATGTAGGCCATTTTTCTCATAATTTCAAGTGAGTGCAGTGCAGCTAATATCCGCTCTGCCACTAAGTCAGATGGGCAACTGAAGATAAAGTCCTAATTAGGATCTCGAACATCATGGTTCCTGCCAGTTGATTTACCTACAAGGCCATTATGGAATTAGCAGTCTCCAAAGCAGGTTTGATGTGAAAGCCTGCTAAGCTAAGCGTCGCATTTTTTAAATTGTCTGAGTTTGGCAATTGAGGCATTATGAAAAATTGCAAAATTACCCAGTGTAAATTGACAGGAAAGAAACCCTACTTTTAATTATTAATTAAGTCTTCGCTAAGCAGGCCTTGAATGTCATAAGGTAGGGTTCCTGGTATTTAAAAGTGGAACATGTAAGAATTTAGTGCCAGATGTATGACCCCTTTTTCGTATTCACGAACAGCCAAATTTTCTGAATCTTGCTGTCTTGAAGCTTCAAAAGGCTTTTTATTTTGTATGGACGCAAACTGTGATTCAGTTGCACATCACTGAATTGAAATTTGGATTTGCGAACAAATACTGATTCAGTATGTGAAAGGGGCATGTTTGGGCTATCCTTTCCAATTACTGAATCAGATTGGTATGTACCAATTTTGTGCAACCAAAATCTGGTTAAAAAACAATGATGCTTTGCCAACTTCTGAAAGGTAGTGATAAGGCATTCGTAAATAGGAAGAGGTCACCAAGGATACAAATGCCTTATTTAAAAGCAATTACAGTCATGGTGGGTCTGCTGACCTCAGCGGGCCACTATCCCTGGTTTTTAGTGAGACTGGTATACAGTGAGATAGTTTGTAGGGAGGTCAACAGAATATGCTGCACAAGTGGGAAGACTTGTCCTTTGGAACCATTTGCCCATTGATCTGGAAGTGGACAGGAGTCACCCCCACCCAATGGCTAATGAATTGAACAAAAGTAGTACCTCCACACAGTCCCTCGGGAACACTTTCTTAACCTGGGCCAGAAGATAATTGACCTGTATGTAACCTGAGTGGAGGCCTGAAGAATGGGACCTGCTCCCACTTGTTCCTAGGACTGTATGGATACAGGGAAATAAAAAGCTCCACATGACTAAATTCATGGAGTGACCAGTGGACCAATTACAACTGGAACTAGACTGGACCTTGCTAGTGGCCTCTGCTGGAGTGTGTCCTGGGCATTATCTGCTGCTTCAGAGGTCATGTGAGCCTTTGGAGTGGCAAAGAGGAACTACCCCAGAAAGTCTGAAAAATTGGGACTAGCTCTGGAGCTTCAGTGGGACCTTGCGGCAAAGGTGTTCATTTTCAGGGCATAGCTGGATCTGGCTTCAGGCTTGCACTGCTGGAAGATATTGATCTCCAAGTGAAGAGACTAAGTCTAACGGTTGAAAACTTGGCCAGATGAAGGCACGAAAATTATCTCCCTGACGAGGTGACTTCGCCAGCCACGAAAGTTGAATTTTCCCATTCGGCATTTTTCCTGAAAAACCAATTGCTTCAGTGGGACCTCATCCAGTGGCTATCGGCATTCGGAGAGCATTTGTTGGATACAGCCTTCAATCGAGCCTTCCTTGAGTATTTTGACTTTCATAAAATGTCCGATGGCAAAAACTTTGACCGGGGTGATCGGCCTGGTGTGTCCAACCTCTGCTTCGTTGTGGTTGCCCTAAAATTGCTACTAGTTCTCAGTGAACCGCAAACAGTGATTTCTGGTTTGTGTTTTACTTTTTCTTGTGCTTTTTCCCTTAATGTTTTTTAATTCATGCCTCCAGTCCCCTTTATGGGAATCTCGTCATTTTAGTATAAGTTTTGTTATACATTTTTTCTTAATTTATAGAAAAAGCTTATGGGATGTTATTGGATTGTGTTTGGAATATTTGACTGTTTTATTCTTTCTAAAACTTTACATATTTCCCTAAACCTGACTGCAATTTGTCATACCTTCCAGGGGTTGTTTAAGTTACTGAAAATGTGTGTTTGAGATAACAGTATTTTGGAACTTTTTACTTGGGTAAGACGCACATCCTCCCCAACTTAGAACTAACTTTCTTACAATATATATTGCCAACTTATCCAGCAAATAACTGACAAGCGAAATAGGGCTTTCTGAAAATGTAACTGCAACTGTCATGCTAGCATCCAGAAAAAACTACAAAACCATCTGCGATGAAGTCCCTGGCATTGCAGACAGCCTGCATGTTGATGGAGTTCCAGTGGTGTCCATTTTGAAAGTGGTGTTTTCTATGGTAGATTGTCTGCAGTGCAATGAATGGCAACTAATACCCAAAGGTGGGCAATGAAATTAAACTCCCTCGCTACTTATTACCTTTCCACCAGTGATGGGTATGGCGATAAACTGGTGCACCCGACTGGTAATTCATTACAGTACCTGGCACAAGCAACACATTTGGCTTGCCTGGGAGATGTCCACTGTGTCCCCACTGACCTTTTGCAGGGATGGCATGTGAGCAGGCTATAGCTAAAGTGAGTTGCTCCCAGTCTACAATCATATTAAGGTTAACATCTGGAGAGAACCTGTATCTAGCAATTTCTCCTTCCCTTGACATCCCAAAGATTTTGCCCATCTGCCTCTTTTGATCCCCAGCCAGTAGTTGTTCCTCTAGAAGAGCAACAAGGCAACAAAGTAATTCTCTAACATTCTGAAAACAATTGTTGTCTGTGGGTTTTTTTCTTATGTATGCTCACTGTGTGTGATTGGTCAATGTTGTAGTCAGTATGACTTGGTGATGGGTGTGGTAGAGTAATGACTTTTGAATGCCCCACCACCTTGAATTAATAGGCACACTGAATGTGACTGAAGCTGTGCTCATACATGTATTGTTTACTAATTCTATTTATCTTTTCTGTTATGTGCCTGCGTTTTTATTGGAAAATTACATTTTAAATGCAAAAAACAAAATAAAGTAAATGTTTTAATATATATGTTTCCCTATCTTTCCCTATGAGCTGCTAGTTGTTTTCCCAGCTGCCACTGATTTCTGTGAGATTTTCCTTCTATTATTAGTGAGAGACCATATGTGGCATGTAACATACTTCAAGGCTTGGCTGTAGTAGATTTGAGCCTTTTTGGGTGTAGTACCGTTGGAATAGATACAGGTGTAAATCTGGTGAAAATCAACAGACTTACTGTTTTGTGGGTGTGTTTTTGTATGTCCCTCCATGTACCTCTCCTTATTCGTCCCTGTACTCCTTCCATTTTGTAGTAGATAGTCTCAGTTGTTCTACTTCTCCCCAATCCCTCCCACATTTGCACCACAAATGTAAACGTCCATACCTGGAGTTCTCTGCACAATGGAGAATTCTTTACATAAGAGCTATGGTAGATCTAGGCATAGATTGCTGCCTGCATATTATTAAATAGCATTTATGAGTACACAACATACTACTACTGGATTACAACTATATGTAATCAAAAATGCGTTGGTGAATAGGTAACTGTAAGTTTAAACATTCATAAATCTTTGCATTTATGCAATTCGGGCCTGCTGCTTTAGGACTGATGATTTTTTAAGTTGTCAGTTTGAAGTCTCAATCAGACTTATCTGCCCCTCATGCCTTAATAGGGTCTGTTGACAGTTTATAATCTGCAAATAATGTCATTAAATATCCCTTAATTCTATATAGGGCAATTTGCTTTTGAGCTTCTTCTTAATGGGTAAAGCTGTTGTATACCACAAAAATCCCTAGATCGATTTAGCACAATGGACTATCTTGCTGAATTCTTTTGCATATTTGTAATTACCTGAGACTTTGGCTGTGATGTAGGTGTGTTATGTTATGTAGATTTGTATGGCACAGCATATCACCCATAAGGGTATCCAGGCTCTGGAGCACAAACAAGCCCTGATGGTTCTCCTAATTAAACAGCCAGGTCTTTAGTTTCTTGCAGAAGTTGAGAAGTGGAGTGGCAGCCCTGATATGTTGAGGAAGTGTGTTCCAGTTTTTTGCGGTGATGAAGGAGAAAGCGCGCCCTCCCATCTTGCTTCTGCAAAAGTTGGGGATTTGTACAAGGGAGAAAGAGATGGAGTGTAGCTGTTTGGTGCGTTGGTAGAGTTGGAGTCGGTCATTGAGGTACACTGGTCCTTGTTTGGGGAGGGCATTGTAGACGTGGAAGAGCAGCTTGAACTCGCAACATTTCTGAATGGGAAGTCAGTGTAGTTCAGTGATGTAGAGAGTGATGTGAGCACTTCTGGGGATGTCTAGAATGAGTCTGGAGGTGGCGTTTTGGATTATCTTGGGTCTTTGCGTGAGTTGGTTGGGAATGCAGATGCAGAGTGTATTGCTGGTGATGAAGGTCTGGGTGACCGTGCGTCTTGTGTGCTTGGCAGCAGGATGCAATAACAGCATTGACCTGTTGATCGTGAGTTTGTTGTGAGGGTGAAGTCAACGTTCCTGATGTGGTCTTTAGGGGTGGGTGTTGGACCTAGGTCAGGTGACCACTAGGAGGAATCCTAGGGGGAGCTCTTACTTCTGAAGAGCAGGATCTTCATTTTGTCCATGTTGCGTTTGAGCAGTTCTCTCACACCCAGTGGGCCATGTTGGGCATTCAGGCAGTGAAGTTGGTCCTGGTGGTGCTATTCATGTCAGTGAGGGAGAGGATGAGCTGAGTGTCATTGGTGTAGGAGATAATGTTGATGCTGTGGGTTCTTGTGATGAGGACGAAAGGTACCACGTACACATTGAACATGGTTTGGCTAAGGGTGAAGCCGTGTGAAACTCCACAGATGAGCTTCTTGCATACAGAGGTGAAAGTGGAGAATCTGACTCACTGAATCCTATTGGAGAGGAAGGAGGTGATGCAGCTCAGGGTGGGGCCTTTGATTCTTGAGTCCTGGAGTCTGGAGATGAGGGTGCCATGGAAGACATTGTTGAATGATGCTGAGAGGTCGAGCAAGATGAGAGTGGCAGTTTCTCCTCTCTCCATCATGGACCGGATGTCATCTGTTGCTGCCAGGATGGCCATTTCGATGCTATGGTTGCTGCAGAACCCTGGTTGGGTGGAGTTCAGGATGTGGGGATCTTCAAGATGAATGGAGAGCTGCTTGTTGATCTCTTTTTCCAGCACTTTGGCCAGGAAGGGCTGGAATGAGATGAACCTGTAGTTGCTGCGGTCTTTCTAGATGGCCGACAGTTTCTTCAGGAGGGCTGTGTGCTCTGCATGTTTCCAGCTGTCTGGTAAGTTTCTGCTGAGGATGGAGGATGTGATGATTGTGGTTAGTTTGGTGCTAATCACGGTGCTTCCCAGGTTGTAGATGTGATGAGGGCAGTTTGCCTGGTGACTGTTTTGGCTGTTCCTCCAACAGGTGGTATATTGTATCCAAATGTTCATATACTTTAATTCTTCAGTGATTATACTTGTTATCAATCTAATCAAGTAAATGTGTTGAGTCTGAATGATTTGCAGCTGAACTTCTTTTGCTGACGGCTTATGAATTGAAAAGTCCGGCACATTACATTTTGAGAAACTTAAGTAGATTGTAGAGAATACATCATTTTATATTCAGCTTTGACTCTGTTTAAAAATACAGAATTGTTTCATTATTTGAGCAGTTTATATATTCAAAGAAACAGTAAGGAGCTATGGCTCGCTAAGACCTGCTTCAACTACTGTAAAGATATACTGGTGTTCAGAAAAAGATCACAATCAAGATCTACAAAAGGTACACACAGAACCTCTAAAAGCAGGACACTCATTGAATGTAGACAAATGCAAATTCTACAAACATGTTCTTCTGCACATTTTCAAATGGGGCATCAAGAGGAAAGAAAAAACAGTTCCCTCTACCCTATATCACTAACAATCACCAACAAAAGGCATTCCAGACTGTTCCTTTATTTGAAGATGTCTGATTGGGTGTTGAGGCATATTGTGACATAATTTACAAATGTCAACTGATGTGGGAGAGCTACAATCATTGATAGGGATGGTAACCTATTGTTCTATATTCATAAAGACATTCAATAACCATAGCCCAGTCCTGTTGGCAGTCACTCACCGAGACAGGACGCTTACCTCATCTAAGGAATGTCAAGATATTTAAAAAAACCCAATAAAGATGGATATTGTACAATTAGGAAGAATACCATACTTTGACCTGGACATTCGCCCCAAACTAAAATTTAATGTGGGCAGTAGGAGTCACAAGGATGTGAAGCGTCCTCTCTCATTTGGGAAGATGAGAAAATAGCAGAAGCTGGACCTACCAAGTTTGCCTAATGTTTCATTTTATTTAAAACTATTCACTATAATGACCACCATGTCTTTTTGAACAAATGAGACACACCTCAAAGATACCCAAATGCAGTAAATGGTGAGGCATTCATCTGACAGATTGGGGTTGTTAAATCATTCAAAGCAAGGAAAATGCATTAACCCTGCTGACCTTATGTTACGGCACCCACTTCATTGTCTATGACTGAAAAATATGTAAACTTTATTATCCAAATTCCACCCAGGTGGCCATATCAGCAAGTTACAAAAAGGAGAAATAGCTCTTAACCACTCTTTGCAGTTTGTGAAAGGTGCAATGTTACAATGCAGGTGGAGGCTCATTTATATTGGAAGAACACATCCCAAAAGAGCAATGTATCATTTTGGGAAGATTTCTGATTACAAGAGGTTTTCCAATCTGTGGGTCGAGAGCCGATTTTTGGTGGGTCATGAAATTCCAAGCAATACGCAAAGATGCCTTCAAATTCTGTATTTATGTTGTCACATTTGCTGCACTTCAAAGACATAGGTCAAATTGCTGCTTATGTTTTTTAACACGGGGATTGGTGTTAACAAACTCCTTTCATTTTGCAGTCACGGAAAGAAGTGATTTATGTGGCAATATTGCTGGGGAACAGAAAGTGTGAAAGGAAAGGTTGTAGGATGCAATTTTGAGCAACACACAATACATTTTACACACCTATAAATTAACTGTACACATTCATCAGCTAGGAAAGCAAAAGGAAAGCACATTTTTTTGTAATTCTGAAGTATGATGGAAGCAAAGATTTTATTAGGATCAAAACAAATCAAGAAGCTTTACTTGGCAATGCACAAATGCTAAATATTTACTAAAACCTCATTTCTACACATTATCATTTGTGCGCAATACAATTTTATCAGAAAAACTGTGTCGGTGCAATTCAGTGGCTATTTCAATGGAAAATGTGCTGTCTGTAAATTATAATGCCCTGCCACATAATGCTTTAGTTTCATTAAAAATACCCTCCTCATGTTCATTAAAGCTAGGTGGGTTGCAAATTTGTATCATTTTAACAAGTGGGGCATGGTTCCATGTTTGGGAAGCACTGTTTTTCTTACTTTTAGTCTCCGTTTCTTATATTAATTTTGGTAGGCTAGTATATCCGCCTTGAAATTCCATTTGAAAATATAATGCACATTCAAACCTTTGCAAGGAACCCCATCTATAACGTGTTGGTCATCACTTGCTCGACTGTCATTAGCACATACCACTTTTTAAAAACCACAATAGTTCTCAACTTCTTTATTATGAAATTGGAGCAATATGTCCTGTGGCACCCCAACGAAAGCATTTTATTTCTCTTGTGTCTCTCTTCCTGCCATCATCTGCTACACTCTTCTTTGGTCCCTCAAAATCTTCCTTTACTGTATCATTAGCAGGAGTCTTTTGAACTGTAGAAATTGGACAAACTTCACTGCTAGTGTTTGTAACCTTGGTTTCAACTTTCGATGACGTATCTATCTCTTTCAACCATTTTGAAGCATGTTCCATTCCTTTTACAACTTGGATTGTGCTTTCAAGATCAAGGTCTTTCATTAACAACTTTTCTCTTACCCTTTTGTCATTGGTGCATCTCACAATTTGGTCTCTAATGAGAGAGTCACTTAAGTTTTCAAACTTTCAGGTCAGAGATAACTCACGCAAAGCTGCTACATACGTATCTATATCTTCATCTGATAGTTGTGCCCGTGTAAAAAATGTATGTCGTTCCATCACAACACTAACTTTTGTAATGTACCTTAAATCAAGCATTTTAATTGACATTTCGTCCATCTCCTACCCCAAGAGATATTTCTGGCAGATTGTAGTACAACCTCCTCCCTTCAACTCCTGCAAGTAATGCAATTATATGGTTTGACGTCCAACAGGTCAATACTTATCCCCCCCAATAGCTAACATATATGGAAGAAGGTGTACCAAAAACCATTGTATCTGATAATCGTGTACAATTTATATCAAGTGAAATGAAGGAGTTTATGGAAACATGGGGAGTTACTCATGAGAGAGTAGCTCTATATAGACCACAAGCCAATGGAATGGTAGAGAGGATTAATCGTCTAATAATGGACAA
Organism: Triturus cristatus; assembly: GCF_964204655.1. Taxonomy (NCBI): domain Eukaryota; kingdom Metazoa; phylum Chordata; class Amphibia; order Caudata; family Salamandridae; genus Triturus; species Triturus cristatus. The sequence goes on from NC_140581.1 coordinate 349,611,959, forward strand.
TATCCAATTATCATTAGCAAATAATTTATCTTGGAAGGAAGAGTTAAAGAAACTAGTCTGAGCACATAGGACTACTCCTCATGCTGTTACGGGTATTCCTCCCTTTGTATCTCTTAAAGGGAGAGAACCAGGTAGGAAAGATAATCCCTCTTGGTTGGTTGTCAAGGATTGTTTATGGATAGACCACCATGTTGTCCAAGCTAATGTCACACAAAGACAAAGACTTGCTGAAGAATACTACAATATGAGTAAAGGGGGGAAAATGCCAAGTATTGTGGTTGGAGATTGGGTTGTAACTAAGAAAGGTGGCGTGGTCATTAAAGGGGATAGTAAATTCTCTGTTCCCTTAAGAGTAGTTGAAGTAAGACGCAATGTGGTAGTACTAGAATATGGGACTGTATGGAGTGTTGGAAATGTTTGCAAAGTACCTAATGTAATGAAGTAATCATCATTTTATGTCATGTACTACCAGGAGATTTCCTATGTTATATTCTTCAAATCTTTTCCTCGTTTATCTTATTTCATTGAACAATTTCTTTTCATGTTTTATAAGGGGGAGATATGTAGAGTTAAGTGAAGTTAAATAGGGCCTTTCATATTGACTAGCATGTGAGCTGGAATGTCCAGACAGGATTTAGATTCTTTATTCATAAAGTTCTATGTATGACTCATTACTGTTAGGCAGCGCTGTGAGCTGGACTGCTGTGCTGAGGATACCAATTCAGAATAAACAAATCTGAATTACAATTTTGGATTTATGTAATTACTACAGAAATATTCTTTTTATTTTTCAAAATATTCATCATACCACCTTGTTAAATGCTTTAACACTAATGACATGATGTCTTTAAGTGACTGTTGTGGTCTACAAGTAGCCCATTCACTCACATATGCCAAGAACAGTTTAGTGTGTTGAATGGTGTGTTAAATGGTCATTGCTGAAACTGCTGGGCTCACTCTTGTTTCAGAAAATCAGGCATATTTAGCGGATGTCATGTTATCTTAGGAGACGAGTGGTTACACAGGTGACATGCTTTCAGTTCCTTCTTGACACGTTCTGCAAGGCATGGAAACCACAATCTGCCTCTGAGAGGCCTCTTAGTGGCTGCAATGCCACAATGTCCTTCGTTATGCAGTTCAAAAACTTGTTGCCTCAAGCTCTTGGATATGACAATTCTTGAACCTCTGAGCATGATACCTTCTTGAGTGACAGAAAGTTCTTGCGCATTTTTTAATTTTTACTGGGAGAGGTTGAGTATGTTATCTCTGTGATTGCATTGCATTTATATCTTTGAGTGTTAGCATGTCTGTCTGTATTTGTAGCAGCAAAGATCTGCTCAACGGATAGAGCTTCAGGGGTGCTGGTCTTTACTCTTAAGTTAATGTATGCTTCAGCCGCTTTAGAGATTGCAATGTGATGCTGTAGCAGCACTTGTGGAAAGTAATCTACTGGGTTTTAATCCTTTCCTGGCTTCGGCACAATAGTTTAATCATACTCTTGCAATCTCAACACCCACCCCTTGATGCAAGGGGACCACTTGGCTTTCAGATTTACGAGAATGGTGAGCAACACCTGGTGGTCAGGGACAAGGGTAAAATACTTCAGATACAGAAACACTTTAAAATGGTCACAAACCCACACTACAGCCAGGCTTTTTTTTCTGGCTGAGAATAGGCATATTCAGTCTGAGATAGACTTTGGCTGGCATAGGCCACATGTGTTTCTGAGCATTTCGATGTCCATTGCCTTGAGCAAGGATTGCACCCAACCCCACTGTGTTTGCATCTACAACAATCTCGGTATGTAACTTTGGCTCAAAGTAAGGCATTTCAGATGCATTTTCAATTGCGTGCATGATTTTCTTGAAAACTCGATCACATTCGGAAGACCAATGAAAGATAACATTCTTCATAATCAACTCTGATACAGGGGCCACTCACCGTGATAAAATCTCAAATGTATCTGGAGCAATAGCTGACCATGCCTAAGAAGGATCACAGTATGGTTACATCTTGCGGGGGACAGGTGGATGACATGACAATGATTGTACTTTTAAGAGCTCTGTCATGTTGCTTTTGAGTGGCCCCAAACACTAATATATCATCACTGTAGTTAAAAGTATGGGTGATAGGTTGAGGTATTCAGCGAATGACATCCTGAAAGATTTCTGCAGCTGACGACACACCAGGACTGAATCTTTAGTATCTAAACAAACCAACACTAGATGAAAAAGTAGTAATGTACCTTCAGTTCTCTTTCAGCTCTCGCTGAGGGTATCTTTTGTTCAAATCAAGACTGAAAAAAACTTTGGCACCATTCAGCTGTGTAATCATGTCCGCTATGTGTGGACCTGGGTGTCTTTCTCTCTCAATTGCCTTGGTGGCCTGATGCATATCAACACAAATGTGCACTGCACCTCAACTGTCCTTTTTTGGCACTACCATTATGGGTGAAACCCATATCGTCAGACCAGAAGAGTGCTTGATGATGTTGAGCTTTAATAATGTTTCCAGCTCTTTCTCAACAGCCTCCTATAGATGAAAATCAATCTTACAGTGTTGATGAGGAGCAGGACAAATGTCCTCCTTAATGTGAAGTTGCTCCTTCATAGCCCTGAATTTCACTAGTTCATAAAATAATGACTGGAATTGACTTATTATTTCAGAATGTGCATTGAAGTTGTAGTTGCTGGATATCAGTCCCTTGTCAGCAGCAGTGCTGAAACTGAGTAGACATGAACTTGACGAAGTACCTTGGAGAACATTGATTGGTGCTTGAAAAGTTTTCTTATGCCTCATGGTCGCTACAAATGACCCTTGACTTGGCAATGGCGTAGAAGCAGCCCACATTTGCACCTATGTTTTCAATGGCATTAAATGTGGTACCGGAGACAGTTTGTTGTTCTGATGGCATGATATTGATTAATGCACCACAGTCTATAATAAAAGTTGTGGGGCAGCCATTCACCTTTAGCGTGATCTTTGGGCATCGGCCAAATGAGTTAACGCGGCGATCTCTTTTCGACTAGGGTTCCTTTTTGCAAGCAGCCAGTCCTATATGTGCATGTTTTTCTGCGGTTGACATCATCATTGCACACCCATCGTCTTCACTATAAAAAGGTGATCACGCTGAAGAACTTTTGGAAGCGGACTTTAATGATGATCGACTTTGTTTAGTCTCTACTTGTCTCAATTGATGTTGCTGTTTGGCCTTGTGGCCATGGCTAGAATGTATCTTTTCTCGTCGTGATGCACTTAGTTTCTCTTTTGCTATTCAGACTGTTATGAAATGGTTTTCTCTCCCACAGCCTTTGCATATGTGTCCATGGCAAAACATTTACCTTCATGTGGAAGCAAGAATTCACCTGGGGAGCACAATTTCTTTTTCTTCTGAGACATTGTCTTCTGGGCTTCCACTTTATGTTTCTGCTTACTTTTCATGATCAGCGCTGATTCATTCTGGGTTGTCACTGCTTCCAGATCAGCAGACTGTCCATATACATGTTCCTCAGCTCTCACAGCCATGAGTACCTTTCCTAGACTGATTGTCTCTCTATGCATGCATCGTCTGAATGATTCGGAAAGGCAACCATTGATGGCTCTGAGATGCATGGCTTCTTCATCATTTAAATCACCGAACTTGCAATGCTTGATGAGGGTATCAGGTCTTTCAACAAACTCATCCATGATTTCACCAGCTTGCTGTCTTGCCTGGTTCAAAAAGTGTCTTTCATAGTCGACATTTTGTATTTGATTAAACTTGTTTCCTTAATTTGATATTTCACCAGCTTGTGAGATTTTCTTCATCACTTCTTTCACACCATCACCTGCAAGGCTCTTTGAGTATTTTATGATCTTTTTGTCATCTACTTTTTCAAAGGATTCTATCTATGAAGTCAGCAAATATTTTGATTCATGCCATCCATCTGACACCAATATTCTGCTATTTGACATTATCAAATGGTGGTGGTGGTTTCCGGTAACACAGCTGTGCTGTATTTGGTGCTCTTTTCACCAACCATTGAAAGCCTTTCAGTGTATTGTATGCTACTTGCCACTTTGTATGCATCAATGGCTGACCCTGGGTTGGTCATTGTGCCTGATTAAATGTTGTTTTGCACGCCCCTTGCACTGGTACTCGTACTTGTAAATACAATTGTACTTCTGTACTTTCTGTACCTGGTTATCACTGCCTTTAGAGCTTTCTCATACTTGGTTGCCTATTCCTTTAGTGCTTCTTCGTACCTGGTTTCGCTGCCTTCAGCGTTTCTTTGCGGCTGTTCATCTCTGTGTCTAGCGCTTTCTTGCACATGGCTGTTTCTGCCTTTAGTATGTATTGCTATCTGGTTGTAACTGCCTTTAGCTTTTCTGTTTTGTACAGTTTCTGTATTACTCTGTGGCTCAGTACCTCTTCTTTTTGCCTCACAGCAGGCTTACGGCTGACTTTCTGATGGTCCTCCTCTGTAGGGTCTTCACTTTCTTTGAGGGTCTTGTATGAGCTAGAGCAGCACTTTGTGTCCACATACACCAACTGTAGCTTACTTCTTGGTGCAAACATGGCACGCACAAACAGTTTTCTGGACCTCTACAAACTCTCAGAGAGAGCAGTCTCATTTCTTCAGGGCACTGATCCCTTACTTCTTGCCAGTTGTAGCCTTCACCCCAACTCTGAAGCACGCAAATGACTACGCCACACACAGAGCTCTGTAAGACACATCTTTATTCCTCAACACACACTCGTTAACTGAATTTACTATGTTATAGACTTTATTGAACACACACAAACACACTCAAATATCTCCTAACTGACTACATAACTTTGTAAGAAGTCTGCCTAGGGCCACAAGGATCCTACTGCACATGATCACACGATACTACACCCCGCACCATGCAATTCATAATCTTGCAATGGTAGGGATTGTCACTGAAAATATTGCACATGGCTACACATATAGTACTCCACTTGCACATGCAGGACCCTATCGCTGAACCAGGGTTTTTATGCATTGTAGTCATAATTGTGAGGAATCAACCGTTCTGCACTTTGCAATATTTAAAACAATAATATAATGTTCGCGGATTCACCAACGTGTGCGTATATCTGGTAGAACAACTGTATTCAATCTGCTTTCTTTTTCAGGTTGACTTGCAGCCCGACACTGATTCAAATACCTACAGTCTGCTATATTTTGTTGCGTTCATCGTTGTGGGAACCTTCTTCATACTGAATCTTTTCATTGGAGTTATCATTGAAAACTTTAATACAATGCGTAAAAAGGTGGGTGTTTATCTTGTTCCTTTTTTTATAAATGTTTATTCTATTAAATAATTAGTATAGAAATTAAAGGCTAATTGAAAATTATTGATCATATTTGGGCACACACGGAACTTGTAATCAATCACACAGGTAGGTAACCAATTGCAATTCATTTGAAATGCTCTTTAATTGGAGAAATGTTTGCTTCAGTAATTGAGATAAGCTGAGAATATCCAAATATTTATTAACAATCACCAAATAGCTACACCATCTCAGATAAAGCAGGGTTCATATTGCAAATGGGATGCATTGCCCCATTTTGTTCATGTGTGCATTCAAAGTGGGTGCAATACAGGAACGCCAGGGTGTTGCTCATTGTTAAAAAAAACAGTCTCATGAACATACACTAACAGTCAGAGTTGCTGCATTTCAAGCGATTAAGCACCGGACACGTTTTTGGGAGTGAGAGCACAATTTTATGTGGACCTTGTCTCCTTCCCCTTGGTTTAGGCCCTGAAGATCCCACTACAGTAGGCATAGTCTATACTACCACCCCCTTAAAAGAAAAACGCAGCATTCCCATGCACGGATACTGACAGTGCTTCCTCACAAGTGTGCACTATGGGCCAGATGTACTAACACTAGTAATATCAATGTTTAAGGAAATACTATTTGGAAATTTGTGATTACTAATGTATTAAAGTTATACCTGGCGCTTTATATCTTAATTAGCAATTCGTAGTAGGTCACTAATAGACCTACCTCATAATTATTAAGGAGGTAGATCGCAATTTGTGACCCACTAGGAGTCACTGCCATCACCAGGATGGTGGCGTGCTGGGGGCAGCAGACCACCATGCCTGTGATTGCTTTTCAATAAAGCAATCTTTTATTCTTTTTAAATGCAACCCGTTTTCCTTAAATTAAAAAAAATATATTTTTATTTTTTATTTTTGTGGGATTACTGCCTGCTCCCCCCAAAAATATTTTTGAAACATTCCCAAAGGGGAAGCCGTTCCAAGGAAAGGTTTTGCGACCGCATTTCTGTCACAAAGCATTAGTACATACCATTAGAATTCCTTGAACACGCCCCTTCCAAATAGCTACTCTTTGTACATTTGAAGAACCATTATTTGAGTTGCAAACAGCCTGATTGCAACCGAAAAAATGCTTTGTACATCTGGCCTTATGTCTTTTGGCAGTCGTGGGCACAGCGCCTGGCAGAAGACCATGCCATGCTTGTAATACGTACAAGGTTTGGTAAGAGCCCATGCATGCCTTGTATGCTCTAGTCAACTGTTAACAGCATGCATAGAAACTGAATGATGCAGTGCTCCTGGAAGCAAAATCATATTCTTAAAAAAAAAAATGTACAGGGTATTTCTACAGGGACTTGCCAAAGAGCACTGTAATAGACAGTGTAACCAGGATAAGTATTGAAGGACGTCAGGCCATGCACTGTGCATTATATGCACTGCCAGCTTGGATGCTTGAATCACAACTAATCTACAGGCCACACCTTCTGCTCAGTACCCAGAGGGAAATGCTGCAGGCTCTGCCCATAAAATACAATGTAGAAAGTATATCATTACAAAAAAAAGAACCTCACTCAAAACATTGACATATAGACCATTGTGGTTCTCTACCAGATGATATATTAACTTTCAGTTGAAGGAAGATTATGATTATGAATTAAAGAACCATTGCATTTCGCCAGTCATGATTAGCCTTGCACTACTTCTGACATTACATTTGAGATTGCCTATGCTATCATAATATTATTAGCACGTTATTGCTTCATGTAGTTCATAGGGGCTCAGTGAACTAATACATTCATTGCAGGAACCTATGGTAGTCACCATGGCCATACATTTAACTGATGGGGTCACTCTGCCTTCCATCCTTCTAAGGTTTGCTAAAATGAGTATCATTGGGTTTGGTAACAATAAACATCTGTCATCTGTCAATAGCATCAGGATACCACTTGTGGAGGAGATACAGATTACAAATACACATACATGAGGCTGTTGGATGCCCTATATCTACATCTGCTAACTCCTTGTCGGGTCAAATCCTTGCTGTCTGTTCCTTGAGAACTTCCTGTTATGTTATTTTCAAGGCATACATACTTTTAAATAGAAAAATTGGAGTATCTGGCACCTCAAGAAGTTTTTGATATAGTTGCATCAGAAAACAACCTTAACAACGCAGGCTGAACCACGTGTGTTCTTTCCTCGCAAGCAGTACCACGATTGCCTTAACCACCCATGTGCATTAACAACCCATATAAGCTTTCTAGTTGCCGAGCAGAGGCCCAGGAAGGGGAAAACAGGTAGAGGAAGGACTATCGGGAATTGGGAGAGGAGACGGTGATGTTAGTGGGGCTGGGGCTTGGTCTTGAGGGGTGAAGGGGTAGTTTTTCGGGGTGGTGGTAGGTTTTAGGACTCAGGAGGGGATCAGGGTAGTTTTTAGTGTGAGGGACATTTTTTAGGGCAATGGACACAGTGCGGTAAGTGGGGCTTGGGCTTGGTCTTTGGGGATGGAAGGGTAGTTTTTTGGGGTGGGGGTAGGTTTTAGAACTCGAGGGGGCCGTGGTAGTTTTTAGGGTGGGGACAGATTTCAGGGCTAAGGGACGAGAGGACAGTTTACAGGGAAGGGAGCAGGGTCGGGGTAGTTTAGGGATGCAAGGGATAGTTTTTAGGGATCAGGGCAGGGGGACTGGGATAGGGGTCGTTTTTGGGGAGTGGGCCTAATTGTTAGGGCTCAGGGTAGGGGGAGAAGGGACTGTTTACATGGCAGGGTGTAGGGATGGGGTAGTTTAAGGATGTGGGGGATAGTTTTGAGGGCTAAGGGCAGGAGACAGTTTTAGGCCTCAAAGCGGGTGGGGGGGGCTGGGTCGGGGTACTTCACGGAGGTAGGGAACAGTTTTTTAGGGCTCAGGGCAGGGGGGCTGTTTGGGTCATTTTTGGGTTGTGGGATTAAATTTTAGGGCTCAGGGCAGGTGGAAAAGGGACAGTTTATGGGGCAGGGAGCAGAGTCAGGGTAGTTAAGCGATGTATAGGATAGCTTTTAGGACTCAGGGCAGAGGGGCTGGGGTCAAGGTCGCTTTTGGGGCGTGGGCTGATTTTTTAGGGCTCAGGGCAGGGGGAGAAGGGACAGTTTACAGGGCAAGGTCAGGGTAGTTTAGGGATGAGGGGATGTCTAGAGCTCAGGGCTGGGGGGCTAGGGTCAGTATAGTTTTTGGGGTGTGGATTTTTTTGGAGGGGGGGCAGGGGGAAAAGGGACAGTTTACAGGGCAGGGCTAAGATACTTAGTCTGCATGCCCCTTTACCCATCATGTCTTTACCACAAAGAAATTGCATGGGTAAAGGCATGCATAGTAAAGACATGTGTGCTAAAGAAGTGGTCACGGTAGAAACCGTGTGATACAGGCATACATTATTCAGGCATGCGTTGTACCATCATACAACCAGTTGCATCGACAGTCTGGACTTATCCAAATCTGATATAGTCTGTGCTCTCTATGATGTTCACGAATGTCTATTGCTTCATTTGATTTACAACTTGATCTTAAGAAAAACCTAATGGCACATATTTATCAAGATTTCATGCATTGCAATGCAGCAAGACACTGCACTGCGGCAAATGGAGAGGGCAGGAATGCATCATATTTGCTAACATATGGTGCATTCCTACTCTCTCGCTGCGCTAGCACACTCTTGGCTGCTAAGTACCAACAGAGGCACCCATCTCCCATGGTGCATGAGTGTCTGTGTTACACCCAGTATTGTTTTTGTGCAGAGTGCAACAGTAGGGAAAGTGTTGGATAGCGTAGAGGTTTAAATTATTATTCCAACTCCAGAGAGTACAACAGTAGGGAAAGTGTTGGATAGCGTAGGGGTTAAAATTACTATTCCAACTCCCGAGAGTGCAACAGTAGGGAAAGTGTTGGATAGCATAGACATTAAAATTACTATTCCAACTCCAGAGAGTGCAACAGTAGGGAAAGTGTTGGATAGAGTATGGGTACAAATAACTTACTAATAATTAGTGTACCTCTGGGCACAATTAAGGAATACCTCATGTTTCAAAAACGTATGCCATCTCAACCTCAAACTCGGTCCCTGAGCAGGCCTGAAGCAGGATACCCATAGTACTAACAATGCACAGATCGCTCAGACTCAGTCACAATCTTGTCCTGAAATGACTACCTTCGAACCTCCTCTGCTTTTTCAATCATTGACAAATTCTTCATCCCTAGTTCCATTGTCATCGGAAGGGGCTGAAGCAACTACGCCAATCTCTACGGAGTCTGTAATTGGGGCTGGCCCTACTTTCCATTGCGATATAAAAAGCATGCTTAATCTTATCCTTGATGAGATCAGAGAAATGAAGACCACACAAGCAACAGAAATTCCAGCACTGCATGCTTGTCTATCTAAAATTGAAGAGGTAATGGGGGCCTTGCCATCTAGGTTGCAGGAGAACGAATCTTGAATCTCTCCGTTAGAGGATCAGATGACCTCAATTCAGCAGCAGGTCTTAGCTGACAAAAAACAAAAGAACTTACTGGAAGTTAAACTCGAAGAATTAGAGAATCATTCACGTCAGACTAATCTGCGGCTGGTTGGGGTTCCAGAGGGGTGCGAATGGTCTCAACCAGTACAATGGGTTGAGTCATTTTATAAAAGAGTCAGTCCTTCCCGAATTCTCATGAGCTCTCATGATCACTCGTGCCCACAGAGTTCCAGCACAGCCTTTTCCCAATTCTAAATTGCCTAGAATTATCCTAGTGAATTTCTCAGATTATCGTGTGAAAGAGCAGATTCTAACTAGGGCAATACAGAAGAAGCAATTTTCATCCCGAGAGGTTCCTAACTGCCGCATTTTCTCGGATATGAGTACAGCGGCAGCACGTCGCCGGAAAGAGTTTGTTAAGCTCCTCTATTTGTTTAAAGCACAGGGAGCCCAAGCGGCCATTGCCCAACAGTCGAAACTTCAAGTTTTGGTTCACGGCAAGTTCCATATGTTTACAAGTCTAGATGAAGCTCAGGAACCTTTGCAGCAAATCACGAAGGATAAGCAAAGGGATTCAACTGTATGATATGAAGGACATTTGTGCTAGCACTGTAGTTTTTTTCTTTTCCTTTTTCTTTCTTTCTTTTCCAGTTCGGGGGGGGCGGTGTATCACACCAGAGTGCAATATCATGGCATCCAATGTTAAGGGCCCAATTCCAGGGCAGGCAGGGGGTAAGGTGGACAATTCCCCATCTTCTGGCTGCAGGCTCTGCCCATAAAATACAATGTAGAAAGTATATCATTACAAAAAAAAGAACCTCACTCAAAACATTGACATATAGACCATTGTGGTTCTCTACCAGATGATATATTAACTTTCAGTTGCCAGAAGTGGGATGGGTCACTGGGTTTTGGGTTGGATTTGGGGGTGGGTTAGGGCACTGAGGGAGGGTGGTGGTGCAGAAAACGAAAATGAGCAGAATTATTTAAAATATCATACTAGAAGGAAGGGTATGTTTACTGATGTTCAGGATCAAAATACTGACGTTTTGGATCAAAGCAACAGTGTTAATAATGGATTATAATGGATAATAATGCCCGTATTATATCGATCAATGTAAATGGCATCTCAAACAAGCGAAATTATGGTGGATTGATCAGATGGTTGGCGGCATTCTCGCCCCAAATTTTGTTTTTGCAGGAAACTCACCTTAAATCTAATCAGCATAAATTGTTTATCCCCAAAGGTTTCTCTAAAGCCTATTTTGCTTCAGCCCAGGCAGCAATAAGGGGGGTTGCTATTTATTTCGGGCAAGGGATAAACTGGGACATCACTCAAATTCAAAGAGATCCATATGGCACATGGATTTGGATTGTTGCAAAGGTGAATGGCAATATGTTGAATTTTGTGAATTATTATGCCCCAGTCATAGATGATTTTATGTCTCTTAAAAACATAAATGATAAAGCTAGAACAGCGGTGGGCCCAATTATTTAAGGGGGGATTTTAATTTTATACAAGATCTGCAATTAGATACATCAAACAAAGCAAAAAAGCAGGAGAAGCCCAGGTCCAAAAAGCTGATTGATGTCATGAAACAGGACCATCAACTTGTAGATCGTTGGCGAAGGGCCCATGGTGTAGCTAAACAGTTTACCTATTACTCTAGTCAATTTAAGTCCACTTCACGGATTGATTTCTTCCTGGTGTCACGTTCCCTGAGCTGCTCGAATACAGAGATTTTGGCCAATTCTTTCTCAGACCATTCTTTAGTAAAATTAAAATTAATCTAGCACTGGGGGTAGAGAAAAATCTAGGTGGCAGATGGATAGACTTCTCTTATCCAATCAACAGTGGATAATGAGTACGCGAGAATGGATTAGGGAGTTTTTTAGGATCAATAGGGGCACTGTGAGGCCTTTCTCAGTTTGGGGGGCCTTTAATGCCTCAGTACGAGGACAAATGATTGTTTTCTTGGCGGAACAAGCCAGAGAGCATAAAACTCGAATAAAAGAACTCCAGACAGCTATTGATGCAGCCTTGGTAAAAAAGAGAGGTTCCTCTGGGGGGGGACATAGCGCTGGAGAGGAACTAACCAAGGCCAAACAGGAATTGAGGGAGTTTTTTAATATGGAAGAAATAAGTAGTTCAAGAGCATACCAGCAGAGAGTTTACGAAGAAAGCCAGATGGTAGGAAAATTGTTGGCATGGTCAACTAGAGTCAAGCAAGAAGCGGCGGTAATTGTTGAAGTGGCAATACCTGGGACGTGGATAATAGTTTCTATAAAAGAAAGCATCTCAAAACATTTGTATATCACTATAACGATCGCTATTCATCTGACTATCAGGTATCTAAAGAAGCTATTCAGTGTTATTTTGATGATTTAGCTCTCCATCAGCTCTCTATAGGATAGCAAGAGGCTCTAATGGTCGGCATTTCAGCAGAAGAAATCTCTAGGGCTTTGGCCTCAATGCCTGGAGGTAAGGCCTGTGGGAATGATGTTCTTCCAATTGAATTTTATATGGCTTTCTCGGAAGAGCTAATTCCATTCTTGCTGGAGCTATTCAATCATGTTAAAGCGGGAGGTGATGTTCCAGCGGCCTTTAAAGAATCCTCGAGTCAGTTTCGTAAAGAAGGGCAAAAGCCCTAGGGAGGTCGGCTCTTATAGGCCAATCAGCCTTTTAAATGTAGACTATAAACTACTGATGAAAATATGGGCCAGTCGATTCACCTCTGTGGCACAATATGCAATACATAAAGATCAATCTGGCTTTATAGCAGGTCGGACAATGTCGTCAAACACTAGTTATTTAATTCGAGCAATTGACTATTTTAATACCCACCAAACTCACGCAATAATAATGATGGTCGATGCCGAGAAGGCATTCGACCTTGTGAATTGGGGTGCGTTCTTTTCTGGCCTTGAAAGGTTTGGGTTTCCGGCACAAACTATTACTATGCTCCAGAACAGTGTTTCCCAAACTGGGGTCCGAGGACCCCCAGGGGTCCGTGGCACATTCCCAGGGGGTCCGCAGGCAGCAGTTATAAAAGCACTGCAAAGTTCCTTGTAAAATTAGCAGTTTTCAAGCAACTATGAAAGTGTCAACAAAATGTCAGTGATTAATGTACCTACTGGAGAGAGATGAGAGTTTTGTCCAGTGGCAGCTTTGACTTATCTAATGTGACACAGAGGGTTAATATGCCTACTGCAAAGAATGTGTACAATGCATTTAAAAAAAAAGTATTTTATGTGCATAGGTCAGTGGGTTACTGATTTTGCCACAGAGATTCTTTTGTCACTGTGCAATTCATAAGGCACAATCGTAATCTAGCACAGTGTCCTATAAACTGTCTTCAAAGAGCTGCTTGCAAACTGCATGGTAAAAGTTAGCAACATATGTTTATTCCCAGTCTATCATTATCCTGATGCTGCTATTTTCCCACTTCCTGCACATGAACAATTTTGTAATGCCGTTTTGTCACTTCTATGTGTGCTGCCTAATGCAGCACACATGGAAGTTACAAAACATCATTTTTATTAAAGATTGTTTATGTGCAGGAAGGGTCACCTTCCTGAACATATACAATCAAAGGTGTTTTGCTTTTTCCGTTGGAAAAAGCAAAAACGAGGAGAAATAAGGCATTTCTCCTCATTTTGCCAAGTTAAGACCAGGTTTTTCATGGTCTTAATTTTGGTCCTGTCTCCTATTTAAGCTGACCTTGTAAATAGAGGGCAGCGTCAAAATCAATGGGTGTTGGAGTGAAACGCCCACTGCAACTCCCACTGCCCACCTTTTTCAAGCTAAGCATTGCGTGAAAGGGGGGCCTTATTTACAAGGCAGCGTTAAACCACAATAAGTGGCTTAACGCTGCCTTGTAAATAAGGCAAATCCCCTATTGCCACAGGAACATCGCAAAAAGTGACGTTCCCATGGCGATAGGGACTTGTAAATATGCCCCTAAAATCCTTAGTAATTCGAGTATTTGTTTTGTGTGCACACATGTGTTTATTTATTTCAAATTACTGTTTTAATGTTTGAAATTTAAATCCTGCAAATTGCTTGGGGGTCCCCGACTTCCAGTGGTGACTCAATGGGGGTCCTCAGGAGTCAAAAGTTTGGGAACCACTGCTCCAGAATATATATCAAGGAGCTCAGGCTCAGATTAGGATAAACTCTAAATCGGTAGGTACAATAGGTATTAGATGTGGGACCCGGCAGGGGTGCCCCTTGTCACCTGTTTTATTTACCGTCTTCATAGAACCTCTGGCCGTTATGATTCGGGATAATATAGATATAAAAACTCCAATAGATGTCAAAAATAAAATTATTTGCAGACATTATACTTTATCTTGAACCGGAAAAACAAAATATTGATAGGATTATTAGGGAGTTCGCTGAGTTTGAGGCGATTGGAGGATATAAAATTAATCATTAAAAAACTAAAGTATTGGGGCTAAATGTCTGGTGTAATTTTCTCCCAGACAATTTAAAACAACAAGCATATTCTTCTGAGCTGATTCGCTATTTGGGAATTTATGTTTCAAACCAATATGCGGATCTGTTTAGATTAAATTATGACGCAACACTGAGTAAAATTAAAGATCTATTGGGAAAGTGGATTCTTCTTCCCCTTACCTTGATCGGCCGTGTTGCTCTAATAAAGATGTCAGTACTACCCTTATTAATTTTTCTTTTTTCAAATATACAGATCAAAGTCAATGCAGTTTATTTTAGAGTATTGGCATCATTATTTCAACAGTTTTTTTAAAATAAAAAAGCATCAAGGTTAAAACTATCAATCCTTCAACTTGACTTTAGCTGGGGTGGGTTGGCACTCCCCCATTTTCGTACCTATTATGAAGCAGCGTTTATGGATATAGTAGTTCGTCTGCTAGATAATAGGGGATCTTTGGATAGCTTTTTCCTTAGTAAGATGGTCCATGAAGCGGAACTCACCTTCCGGTCTTCTTAAAAATATCAAAACTTCCCAAAAAAGTAAGATACAAGACGCTTCATGCTCTTTCTAATAGACTTCAGAAATGTTATTCTCAAAATGCCCAATCTACGGGGTTTTAATATTTGGGCTTGCAGAGGCCAGAAGTTTGGGCCTTTACATTTGAAATAGTAATACTAAACTTTGGGAATCAAAAGGTTTTAAAGAGCTAAGCCACTTTATAATAGGAGGTAAATGTATTAACTGGGAGGAGGTTCGGGTTAGATGCGGTTTGCAGCGCAGGTTACTCTTTTTTAGCTTCTTCCAGGTTAGATCACTGATAAATGTCTTTGGAAAACGAAAACACCGGGCACGGTGTGTTTTACCTTAAGTTGGCATGTTAACTCTAGACTAAATAGATATGTATACAGTGAAAACACAAATGCTACTACATGATAAGTATAAATAGATTATTATTTTCTTTTTAATATTCTTACATCTTTTTTGTATAGAAAATGTTTTTTGTAAATAATGTGTAGACATGGATAAATAAATTTACAATCTGAATAATATTCTATGAACCACACGTATTCTCTTCCTTAAACAGTAGATACATTTCAAATTATTTCA
This sequence comes from Triturus cristatus, assembly GCF_964204655.1. Classification (NCBI taxonomy): domain Eukaryota; kingdom Metazoa; phylum Chordata; class Amphibia; order Caudata; family Salamandridae; genus Triturus; species Triturus cristatus. Next base: position 349,627,301 of record NC_140581.1, read on the forward strand.
TAGCTTTATATTTCAAATAACACAAATGTCATAATTTAAATTCATTTGCACACACATCATTTTTTTCTTTTTTCAATTTACTACTTTGGTCAAAGTGTATATTAAAAACCCATGAATCTCAAATAACTAAATGCACAGAGACTGGTGGCTTGTTGACAAACATAATTATAGTCTAGAGATTAAATGGCCCTTTGAACCATTAAAAACATGTGCTAAAACCATAGGTACCCATTTGATAACAGGATCTAGTCAAAGGTTTCTTTCCTCGAGTCAGTATCAAACAACAACAGTATATGACAGCTACATGTAGTTGAACGTTAGATTTACAGCATTATCCATGACTCAATTTGCATGCTGTCAGTGTGAAAGTAGGAGACAGTACCAAACCAAGAAATCATCAAGGTGTTAATAGGTGTCAATAGTTTGAGTTGTCAGTGTTTAGAACCAACATTAGATATATATTTCCTTCTTTGTTTAGTGTGACCTCACATGCTTATAAAGTTATCAGATATGAATAACATTTTATATTTCTTAAGCCTACCTCGTGGGTGTCTAGATGATACTATCCTCGAGCAGTTTGAGATATAAGATATCTCTATCCTGGATATACAATGACTGTATTGGTAAAGCAAGAGAGGCAATATTATGACCTCCTATTATATTATAAGGCTCCAGGTAGCAATGTGATATCATAAGACTCTGCTTTATTTATTAATTAATACCTACTCTTAAAATCTTCTTTTCAGGCCACTATGTGGTTATTATTGTGATTCAGCTAATGGTGCACCTTATGAGGAAGCTATCAAGAAATCTTGCAACCTAGGTAACAATATGATAAATAAGAGGATGAATGAATCTCCGCTCCTAAAGGAAAAGGCTGAGGCTATGATTCTGAACAAGTATACCCCATTTCAAACCTTATAATACATGCAAAGCCCATTATAATGGAGCCCTTAAATAGTGGTACAAATATTTACCTCTTCACAATTGTTCTATCGCATCTTGTTGAGTGGTTACTCAATATCGGTTTATGCCGAGTGGCATCAAACGAAGATTGCCTAAGGGGTTGAACAGATGTATATACAGTTCATGAGTGAACGTGACCCACCTACTTCTCAAGATTTTATATAATATATAATTTCTCTAAAGATGACCACTGACCTTATGGCGTTGGGTGGGATTAGTCAATATCATAATGTATTTTTATATGGATCAGGCTGAATTCTATTTTTTAATTATGAATGTCTGTCGATGCTGTAAATAAAAGAGAGAAGGAAAATGGGATATTTTTGATCACGAGGTTGAGGGGCCATTACGCTGTGACGCTCTTTATTAAATTCACAATAGCAATGAAAGCCTCCTCACTGCAATGCGGCATACTGCATCTTAAGATCAGCACGCTTATCTAATCATATTTATGCAGAATTACCGGGTTCAATAACAAGACCAATAAAGCAATTCTAGTGTTAATCTATTCTTTTAAGCTAGGCTATAATATTCTGCGACCCTCTATAATTTCCTATCATCATCTTTACAGTAATGTCTATGTCAAATTATGTAGCTCCAAATGCACTTGTATCGATGACATCACAGTTTAACCAGGCTGATGGGCCTCCTATTCCCTGTAGGACATGCATAGTAACACTTATCCTTCTCGTGGCATCTATGCCACATTCCATTACTGTGACTGCACTTTATAATATTAATAATGCCGGGTCCCTACGGGCTATGTATTAAAGAGACCCGATATTAAAACGAACAAGATTTAAGCATATAAATGTGGTATGCCGATAGTTTTTTCTAGCTTTGCTACCTGTTACTATTCAGAAATATACTTTCTAATTCAACATAGCACAATGGCCCCATAGTTGCTTATTTTCACTTACCAATATTACATGACGTCTGTGCTCTATGTTACCCCAATGCCAAAACAGAGTGAACAACGCGTGGCGCTACTTTTAAACCCACCCTTACTTGTTTCTCCTCAATGATGTCATAGAGGTGGGCCGTTTTACAAGGGATTAACTACCCCGATAATCGGGCGCCATCTTAGAGTTCCTTCACCGTATCGGGTACCATAATAATGTTGTCTAGTTGGAGCACAGTAAGATCCACTGCAACATTACGTTAATACTCGATTATTACAGACAAACCCCACTTTAAGTGTGTGGTTTTACATCAATCCCTGTTTCCCTTCGCTTGGAGTTAGGTCAAATAGTATATACGGTTACACCCTTACAGGATAAATCGTCGCCATCTTTACGTTCCTTGACGGCACCAGCTTGAATACACATATATATTGGTTAAAGCTGTTAAATCTACAAATATGCCCACAGTTGTCTCTCCTGAATGGTGTCATGAATATGGGCCATTTTACATAGGAGGATGTTGACTGCCTCGCTAGACGGGCACCATCTTAAAGTTCATTTACCATATTGGTTTGAATAGTGATTGTATCTGTGTGGAGCGTGAACTACACCCTTGCGTTTATATTTGATTATTACTAGGGGTGTGCGGAATTTGCGAAATTCACTTTTGCAAATAATCGCGAAAATGTTAAAAATCTCCGCAAACACGCGGAAATATCGCGAAGATGCGGAAGTTTTTTTCCCGCCCGTTCGCGGTATTTTTTGTGCGTGGTCGCGGCTCGCCAACTTACCAATGCGGAAAAATTTATCGGCGAACGCGGGGATTCAGGTAAGGCGATCGTGCGCACGCGAGAATGTATTATTTTACAGCGCGAGCAAGAAACAAATTATTGCTAAGCTGCGGAATGCGGAAATTTTGACATTTTCACGCTTTCCGCGGAACGCGGAAATGCCAAATTATCGCAATTTCCGCGAACAGAACGGAAATTTGGCCCAGGCCTAGTGTCGAGGTTAACAGAAAATAGCTAGGTAAAGAGCTACGTCAATGGTTTACAGGTCACTGGTGATCCACACGCTGGATGGCCTTGAGAGAACCCGACAAATGTGGGCTTCCTGGGTGGGGGACTTGAATGGGTTGGATTAATTAATAATAATAATGAAGACAACTGGATGGAGGCTTGCAAGGCACCAAGGGAGTTCAGTTACTTGCATGTGACAAATCTCACTACGAAGTGCTTACAACATTTGCTTCAAGATGATGAGCGCCGTGTGCGCTCCCCACAGAGGATTTCTATCATATCGCTTGGGATTGTTTGGTGCTGAGGCCCTTCTGCAGGGAGGTGGGTCATATTCTTTCATCTGTCTCAGGCCTCTCCCTGGAGGTAACGCCTCATATTGCCCTGCCTGGGTAACTGGATGAAGTAGGGGGTCCTAGAGCTGAGCATGTCTTTCTGGCGAAGGCTTGCTTGGTTGCCAAGCGGGACGTAGCACGGGCATGGAAACAATGGAAGCCGCCGAATGGTAAGGGTTGGCATGCAGGAGTGGACTGGTGCACTCACCAGGAGAAACCAGTTTTTTAGGCTCGTGGCTGCCCTAAGAAACATGCGTGTATATGGGGGAAAAGGTGCAGCTACTATGGGCTACTGATCTGATATATTATTAATGTTTGGGCTTGTTGCTATGTCATGCATGTATTATGATTATATATTGCACTGTGTGATACTGTGTCTTGCTGCAAAATGTTCAATAAAGTTAGTTTAAAATAAACTGCACACAGGCTGCAATGGCAGGACTGCAACATGTGTTAAGGAGTGGGTGGCACAATAAATGCTGCAGTCCCACGAGGAGCATTTAATTCACATGCTCTGGGTACATGTTGTACCTCTTTAGTACAGACATAAGTAAATTAAATATGACAATCAGGTGTAGGCCAATTTTACCATGTTTTAAGAAGTGAACATACTGAATGTTGCACTGGTTAGCAGTGGTAAAGTGAACGGTGTAAATGATAAATAAGAGGATGAATCATAATTCTGGAAATGCCAATTTTAGAAAGTTGGCCGTTCCAACCATTTTGTGCCTGCAGCCTGTGTCCTGTGTCACATGACTATCATTAGTATGACAATTTGCCTTTGTGTATTCCTCCTAGACAGTGAGACAAAAGAGGACTAGGTGATGGGCAGGGCAAAGGTGTGCACAGCCCCACTTACATTTCAAAACTGCTGCCTCAGCACACTCACAAAGGACTTCACACTAACTCTTTGTCACTCAAACATCCTGTGACTAGGCCAGGCAGGAAGGACATTCCAGAATCATTTGTGGGGTCAAAACTCAAGATGTTTCTTTCACTTTAAAGCTGGCACCAGGTATTAAAATAGGACCCTTAGACCTACACTTCAGTTCACTCCTGGACCTGCAGAGGGCACTCAGAAGGCCTGAGCTGCACTTCAGAGGTCTACCCTCATACTTCTGGGAGCTGGCCTTGAACCATCAGAGGACTGCCCTGCTGCTGGAACACTGTTTTACTGCTTGACCCAGGACTTCCAGAGTGACTCCAAGGGCTAATTGGCTGGCCTCCTGTTCTGAGCTAGAGGGACATGAGCTTGAACTCTTCACATGGACTCTACCTGAAGTGACATCTGCCCTCCAAGTGGTGTCCACCCATTACTGGACCTTTGTAAGTGGTGCTAAAGATACCCAATCTGCCTAAATCAAAACTTGAAATTTAGAAAAATAACAAAACTTTTGCCAAAACGTGCCCTGAGAACAGGAAGGAGACCAGGACCTACATGCTCACCGATCTGCCCAAGGTGCTTAGGTGGCCAGCCTGACTCTGCGTAGCTCCAGCTTTGTTCTTCTCTGCTGCAGCAAATGCTGTTGATTGATTTCTTGCAGAAGGGGTATCTGGCCATGTGAAGCCCTCATTGGTTACAACCTGTAGCTTTGTTCTGCTCGGGATTTGTGACTTCTAAAAAAAGAGACTAAGCCTGAACGCAGATATTTTCACCGTGACTTCGCTCAGCAGCTCTCAGGTGCCCATGCCTACTCTTCGGACACCGCCTCCTGCCTTGCTCCACTGATTTGATTGGATTTTTATTAACAGTTATATATCGTGCCAAAGAAGGCAATTTGTTTACACACATAACACAAAATAAACATACCACTTAAAACAAACTTCTAGTCATCCTAAAACATATACATTTACACTAAAAACATATACCACTAGTGAACCCTACCGACCCCCATGAAAGATATTCAACATGTGCTAATTTAATTTTTACCTTCTATCTGATCAATATTTAAAACACTAAAATCTCTTCTGCTTCCCGTCAAAGCTGGAACACCATATGTCAGACCCAATTTCACAAAGATATTGCATTAATCTTATTTCTAATGATAAACAGTGGCTTCATGCGAAATGCAATTTACTTGTGTACAAAATAGTGACAGTATTGCAAAACAGTTATTTTTAAGCCTTGTACGATTGGGCAAAATAGGCATTGGGTAAACAAGTAACAAAGTTACGGTAATACAAAATACAATTATACAATTATTTTTATACCATACCGGATTGGGAAAGATGGGGATTAGGATTGTACATAGAGGGTAAACAATTATCAATGTGCAAAAGGCAATTTCTTTTTTGCAAAATAGAGCGACGGTAGTGTAAGTTACGCTGATGATTATACAGAGTGCTATCAGGCAAGTTAGGTATTCACTTTATACAAAATACCCTCTCTTTCTATTCAGGCTAAAACTTTGACAGAGCGACATACATTACTTGTATTTGTGCAGAAGAGCAATTGAAACTTGGGGCCCTCAGGGTACCCCTTCCCTATCACTAATGCGGCAGTCCACTCTGCTCAATTGACTGTTCATAAACAACAGACAGGAATTTCCCTATTGCATAGCACAATGATATTATTGTCACATCTTAGAATTAATATAATTAAATCATTTGTATGGAGGACCAGTGTCATTCTAAAAGCCGGTAACAGCAATTTTCTTCTACTAGTATCATTTATTTATTTATTTAAGGAGTTTTATATAGCGCTGGCCGGACCAAGGGTTATCGGAGCGCTTTACAGCAGTTTTTCACAACAGTCATATAATAGAGCCTGTTATCTTGTTATACATATTGGTTCGGAATGCCAAGTGTGCTGTGCAGTATTGAGGTAGTTCGTGAGTCCTGAGATAGCCTCGATTAGTGCACGTTGTCTTGGGTTGAACCACAACAGTTTTTCGCAAGAGTCATATAATGGAGCAATGTCATACATATAGGTTCTGAGGTCCAAGTGTGCAGTGCAGTATTGAGGTCGTACTTGAGTCCTGAGATAACCTCAATTGGTGCACTTTGTCTTGGGATGAACCTTTAAGGGGGGGGACAGGAGGTGGTCAGAATACAGTGTTATACATATAGGATTGGGAAGTCCAAGTGTGCTGTGCAGTATTGAGATAGTACGTGTGACCTGAGATAACCTCGATTAGAGCACTTTGTCTTGGGATGAACCTTTAGGGGGGGCACAGAGGTGGTCAGAGAGCAGGTAGGAGGTAGGTCTTTGTGATACAATGTCAGGGAGCATCGGCAAGAAGGGATTAGCGTTAAGGCGGCAGCTATCCCTTAGGGAGGGAGCGGTTGAGGCCAAAGGACTTTTAGTTTTTTTTTTAATTATGTGAAGTACGAGATAGTTCTGATATCTGCTGGGATTGAGTTCCAGATTTTGGGCGCCTTTCCGGCGAAGGTTCTTTGTTTGCGTGTTTATATAGGGATGAGAAGTAGGGTATTTGAGCTCCTGAGGTTTCTAGTCTGACCAGCCCTCTTGAGTTTGGCGGCCAGGTAGTCGGGTTTTTCTGTGTGTAGGGCTTTGTGCATGAGGAAGGCAGTTCTAAAGCTGGCACGCAGTTCGACTGGGAGCCATTTTAGTTCTCTGAGTGCTGGTGAAATGTGATCGTATTTCTTACTTCCAGTGATCATTCTGGTTGCTGCGTTGAGTGTTATTTGGAGGCGAGCTAGGCGGGATTTTGTTGTACCAGTGAGGGTTGCATTCCCATAGTCAAGTCTTGATAGTACCAGTGATTGGGTGGCTTGTTTGAGATCTTTGGTAGGGATGAATGGTTTAATTTTGTTGAGTATCTTCAGATTGAGGAAGGCACTCTTGGTGGAGTTTTTAATGTGTTTGGCCATGTCGACTTTTGGGTCTAGGGTGATTCCTAGTGATTTTACGGAGTTTGCCAGTGTGAGATTGCCGTTGAGAGCATCCATCGCTTTTAGCCATTCAGCAATTTGAGGGTTCTCTTCTTTGTTGGAGATGAGGAGGATCTCGGTTTTGTCTTGATTGAGTTTTAAGTGATTTAGAGACAGGCAATGTTGGATTTCTTTTAGAGTGTCATTTAGTCTGTGGATGTCATCTAAGGAGGAGGTTTCTAGATTTTTGGGAGTCATCTGCATATAGGTGGAAAGGGATTTTGGCATTTTTAAGAATGGTGGTGAGGGGTTCCATGTATATGTTGGTGATCTGACCAGTCCTCGGGCTGGGTGTGGTTTATAGGGATTGTGTCGCGTTTGGCGATAATGGCATCTAGGATTGCTCCTTTGTTGTGAGTTTCCTCCATGCAGTGTTGGGTAACGTTGTTGTTGTGTAGCAGCTCGTTCAGGCAATGGATTAGCAGGTTGTTTTCTTCATTCCAGTGTAGGTTGAGGTCGCCCAGAAATAAATAGTTTGCATCTCGGAGAGAGCAGTGGACAATCAGGTCAGACAGGTGTTTAGTGAGTGTGGTGGTGTTGCCTGGGGGGTGGTAGATAAGGTGGCAGATTAGTGTTTTGTTATTGCTAGTGTTAATGTTGACGGTTAGGCATTCAAAGGTGTTGTAGTTGAAGGAGTCTGTTTCCGTCAAGGAAATATTGTTTGGTGGATGATTGCTATGCCTCCTCCTCTTTGGTCTTTTCTATCTTTGTTGGTGATAGTAAAGCCTGGGGGGACAAGAGTATCCAGAAGAGGTAGGGAGGAGTCATTTAGCCAGGTTTCGGTGATGATTGCTATGTCTATGTCGTGAGTGAGGATGGATTCTGCTAGCTCTGTTGGGTGCTTGGTGGCTATTCTGCAGTTTATGAGCATGCAGTTGGTGGTGGTTGTCTCTGTTTTGGGTTTTTTCTCACGGGGGCCGTGTGGGTGTTCTGGGCAGGTATGTTAGACCTGGGAGGGGAGTCTCACGTTGTTGGGTTTCTTTTTTGTGGTTGTGTTGATCGTGTGGGTTCTGGGTGGGGCCGTGATTGCAGGGATGGCGGGGGTCGTGTTGGGGTGTCGGTGTTTTATTGCATGTGGGTTTGGGGAGGTGGTTGGGAGTTAGAGATTACGTGATGAGGTCTTTCGGTGAAGAATAATGAGGTCCATTTTTACCTGTCTTTGGAGGAGCAGTGGTAGATCTCCGCAAACAGTGATTCAGGATCTTGTCTGATCAGTTTTTGCTTAAAGTTTTTTTTTGCTTTAGGTGAGAGGTTAGGCGGGAAACTGATCAAGAAGGAGTTCGGGCCGTTTGGTTTTAAGTGCTTCGCAGAAAAGGCGATGGTATGGGCTGGCGTGGCGGAAGGCATAGTGTCTAGCTAGGACGGGGGCGAGCTCCCTTTAGGAAAGGTGGGGAAGTGTTTCCAGAGCCGTCCTTAATCAGAGATTCGTGCTGTTTTTTCTTCGGCTAGATGTAGAGAGCAGACTCTGGGGAGCTGGCGGATTGAGGAGAGGGCGGTGGAGATTGTTGGGATCACCACTGTGTGCAAAAGGTTAAAAATATCAAAATATGAGCAGGCTATGAGTAAGTGCAGAAAGGTAAATGGTACACTTTGACAAAATGGACACTTAACTATATCTGACCCTGTCTATCTAGCTAGCTTCCATCGTATAAAGGATGGAACCTGCCGCAGCCTATCCTTCACAGCCCAACTCCTAATATATAAACACTTTTTATTTCTCTGCAGGTAAGGCTGAATATGCCCACCATATCTTGATTTATTTAAATGATGCAGGTTATCTTACACACATCTATGTCACTCCTCCTGGAGCCCTCTTTTACTAAAAGCTTTAATGTTTGTTTCTGCTGTGCAACAGACAATGTTGCAGTACAAACCCTACTGCAACATCTAGGGATACCTTAATATTGATAAGATTAGCAGCCCACCTATGAGCATTTTTTTTTGTTTGATTTTTTTGCATTGGCAATTTTACATATGATATTATCATCTTGTTATTTGGCATTGATGCAGTACAGGGGTTTACAAAAAGTTGAGATTTTATAGACATTTGTTAAAGTTAGCATTTTCTGCTCAAGCAGTCGATCCCTTTGTGTGAATACACTATAATGCTGACATTACATCACATTTATAAACTGTTTATGTGGGGATGCCCAACGTTTGAGATGAGTCAATACAGTGACAATGAGATTGTCACGTAAGACTTACTAGCATCTTACAACTCACTTGCGATACATGGAGCCACCAGTGTCTCAGGAATCAGTAGAGATTTGCCTTACATCATAAAATCATAGATCATTCTTTATAATCCAGAGTTAACAACAAAGTTATAACCAACAACAGGGTGGAGAAGGGAGTTCACCATGGCTCCATGCAGTTTCCAGACATTGCGTGATATTAACAGTTATCTTATTTCTCCAGGATGCTCTACTCATCGTACCATACTGTATATGTTCAAAGACTACTAAGCCATGGGAACCCTGGTATGTATTGGTGTGTTTTTTTGCTTGTATGTTTCACTACGTCACCATCATCATTATTCCCTTCAGGGCACAATGCCAATTGTAGTGCCATCAGTATTGCCTCCCAGTTGGAGGATATAGGATATTTACGCAAGCCTAGAGTGTCTTCTCTACGGAGAGATATTCCTTCCGCCCTAGCCCAGTTAAGTATAGAGCGGGACCAGGCCTGTAGCGATGGGAGTTTGCTGGATTTCCAACGTTGTGTGATGCGCCACTTAGCCACCACCAGTCCAGAAATCTGAAGTTAGCTTTTTGCTTTTTGTCCCTTGTGAACATGCCCAGTTTACAGATCTCCCTTGTGTTTGGGAGTGTTCTGTCAGTGCACTCGGGCAATTATTGTGTTACTCACTCCCATTATTAATGTAACAGGGGACACAACCATAGCATGTGTAGAATATCAGCCTCACAAAGGTTATATCACGGACAACTAGCATCTTCTCTGTGAAAGTACTGATTAATTCTGGCAGGTGTGATATACGCCCTGTGTAGTATGTAATACGGGATCGGCCAGAACCTTGCGGTACAGGGGATGACTGTAGGGCTTGCAAACATTGTGTATCACTCTTTGGATATACACGGATGGGTTAAATCTGTTTCCCAGTGAGTGTGCAGGGGAGCCAGATCTATTGCTGTCTGTGTGTGAAATGCCTCAGCAAACCATCTAGTAAGAAGTTACCCCACTCCCATGACTTGTTTATATTGCATTAGGATATGTGTTTGCAGTTCCTGTGTGGCAACTCCCCAGTGTTGTTGCATTGTGCGTGTCCAGGATGTGTGACTGAGAAAAAAGCCCCGCAGTATCCCCTCCTTCTCCACTAGTGTGTTGTTTGTCAGGAGTATGCCATCGCGGTAGAGGTCGCCTAGAGTCTGGACCCCCAGCTCAGCTTTGCGATTTCCTTTAGTGCTAATTACACTATATCAGGGCTGCTGGTTTATCGCCCTCCTGGACCTTCCAAGGAGTTTAAATCTGCACTTATTGAGGTCATCAGTGCTATGGAAATGAGATCTGCTAACTTCACTTGGTTTTGGGGACCTGAATTTACATTTTGATGATCCTACAGAGATAGAAATCAGCAGCTTCCTCGCAGACCTTGCAGCATGTCAATTAAATCAACTAGTCTCCGGTCCCACCCATGCTGCAGGCCACTTACTAGACCCTGTTTTTTCTAACATTCCATCCCTTATTGTTAGTCCACCTAGTGCGGTCTGTTGGTCTGACCACTTTCTGATTTCGGTGTCCCTCTCGGCTCCAATACACCCGAATGAAGGGGCTCAGAAATCCTCATTTAGGCGCCCGTGGCGTAAATTGAACCTCGAGAATTTTACGCTCTTCTTGCTCTAGAATTGCCCAAGTTACCTACGGATCCAGATGCGGCATATAAAAATCTTTTGCGACTGGATTCTCCAAGTACTGTACTCTCTTATTCTGGCTAATTGGTCTAAGTGCCGCACCTCCCATGCCAACCCTTTGTTTTCCGACAGACTTGATGCTATGCGTAAAGCAAGTAGAAAACTGGAGCGGGCGTGGAGAAGGGATTATGATCTACCCGCTAAAATATGCTATCAGACTGCCATCAAAAGGTATCATCAGTACATACAGGCTGAGCATGCTGCTTACTTTGCTAAGCAAATTCAGTCTAGTAGCAATCCAACCAAGTGCATTTTTAAAATACTTAGGGGCAGATTTATGTTCCCTGGCGCATCCCTGCAAATCAGCATGGGTGCGCCAGGGAAGATGTGTCACCCAAATTTACCCTTGCGCCACAATAGATGCGCCGCATTTACAATGCAGCGCATCGTGGCGCAAGGATAAACAGATGCATGACGCATCTGATGGCGGAAGAGCGACGCATTGCTGGAGTTGCGTCGCAAGCGCGACGCAGCTCCAGCAAGGCTCGGGGGTGCCCTATCGGTACAATGCTGCGTCAATCCTTACGCCTGCTTCAAGCAGGCGCAGGGATTTGATGCAGCATGGCCGGAAAAGTGACTGAGTGAAATCTTGTAGATTTCACTCAGCCACTTTTCGGAGGCGTTCCTGCGCCGGAACGCCCCCCCCTGTGAAGGTAAGCCCACATGTGGCGCAAGCTTTACAACGTGACGCATCTCCCTAGATGCGTCACGTTGTGAATCTGCCGCAGCATGGCGCTGGCTTTGCGCCGCCGCTGCGTCACAAAAGTGACGCAACGGCAGCGCAAAAGTGACGCACAGGGCTTATAAATCTGCCCCTTAATGATTTTAAACTCAGGAAAACCCCTATGGCCTCTGTGATCATGTCTAAGCAGCACTGTGAGGACCTTGCCACCTTTTTTGTAAAGAAGGTGGAAACTATATATAAGTCCTTTCCTCTGGCCCCTGTCTGTCTCAGCCCTGTATCCAGGCCCCCTACCATTCATACTTTTACGGTTTTTCCTTATGTTCATCAGGATGAGCTCCGTCTGCTCTGCAGCAAAATCAAATCTGGCTCCCCTGCAGACCCTCTCAGGCCGGACCAGTTTTTAAAATCTCTGTCTGTGGTCTCGGCACCTCTGTGCCAGTCGATTAATACTTATTTCTCCATAGTAACTGTTCCGAGGCAATGGAAACAGGCAATGGTAGTTCCCCTTCTCAAAAAGCCATCACTGGATCCAGCAAAATTAGAAGATTTCCGCCCAATCTCTCTTTTACCTTGGGCAGCTAAAATCGCTGAGGCACACATTAACACCATCCTTACAGCATTTTTAAATACCAACGGCATCCTGGATCCCATGCAGAACGTTTTCCGCCCAGGGCACAGTACAGTGACAGCGCTCCTTGCTGTGACCGAACATCTGCGGACCGTTGTAGATGGGGGTAACACCGCAGCACTGATCCTGTTAGATCTCAGTGCCGGGTTCGACACTGTATCCAACCAGATCCTTTTAAATTGTCTGGTGGAGGCAGGAATAGGTGGTTCTGCCTTGGAATGGTTTAGATCTTTCCTCTCTGAAAGAACTTTTCAGGTGTCTGCTCCACCCTTCCTTTCACGTGTCCAGTCTATTGGACAAGGTGTGCCACAGAGCTCTGCCCTGAGTCCCTGTACGTACAAACTCTGGCAGTGACAGGCCCCCTAATTTATACGCTTCATATATTACACGAGTCCCCTTAGAAGTGTGGGATGCCACTAATGTCAAACACAAACTCACAACCTTTCCGTCCCCGCTCACCCCACTGGCTGATAACCCTGATTTTACTCCTGGGATGGATAAAGCGGCTTTTGCAGGATGGAGATCGGCGGGCTGCCGATTTCTCTACCACATTTATGGCGCTGACGGGGTCCACTCGTTCGCCCAGTTGAAGCAGGAATTTGGGTTCCCGGAGTCAGAGAGACTCCGATATCTTCAGGTGAGGCACTGGGCACTCCAGCCACAGGTCCACTCCGTGGCTGATAGACGCTTTTCCCCTTACGAAAGATGACTTCTCACTCGCACATCAGATCAAAAACGTATTTCTGACCTTTACAAAAGACTGCAGATTTTACACACATATAATCACAACCCCAGTAGAGAACGGTGGGAGCGTGAACTGGGCAGAACACTCAACCATAAAGAATGGGAAGAATATATTACAGGGCCAGGCATTCAGCATACCATATGGGACTTACAGAGACACTCACGAAGATTGTGACATACTGGTACTACACCCCAGAACGCTAGCACACAATGGATCACACTCGAGAAGCGACATGTTGGAGGGGTTGTGGCCAAGTGGGCAATCTAGTACATCTACTGTGGGAGTGCGTACACGTTCAACCATACTGGACTCAGGTGCTGGATGAGGTGGATAAACACTTTGAGACTGAGATACCATGTTTCCCGGTCTATGTCCTGCTGGGGCTCCCCAATCCCTTGACCTATCCATTAAAATCTCGTAGGGGAAGGCAGATAGCTATTGCACTGTGTTCTGCGACACAAAACATACTTATGCACTGGCGCACGCCCAATTCCCCACTTTTCACGTGTTGGTTACACCGTTTGTGGCATGTCCTTGGGATGGAGAAGCTAGCACTCACCATGGCAGGGGAGGGAACTAAATATGAGGAGTTGTGGCAACCCTTTCTGTCAATGTTAGCTGTTGAATTTCGAGAGGTCACATGTCCCAGGTATCTCCAGTTGCTGCGACTTACAGAAGTGAATCGAGCGGAAGGTTGAGGGGCCAGGTGGGGAAATCACACAGCTTGAGTGGTGGACGTGGAGCATGTACAAGGGAGGGGGCGGAGAGATGGAGCTTGAGATTCAAGGGGGGGGGGGCTACCCTTGTTTGAGTTTCTTTTTTTATTTGCCCTTTTTTCCTTTTTTTTTGGTATGTTACTGTTAAATTCTATATGTATTACTTCACAACAGGGCGCATACAGCGGGAGCTGTCCTTTAAAGGCACGGGACTTAGAGGTATCATTAGTGCTCCATAGGAAGACAGTTGTGGGTATATGGGTTTGTCTTTTGCTTTGTAAACTTAATAAAAACATTTAAACCATAAATTCTACTCTTCGAGCTTACTGTTGGACTCCTCACTCGACCACAGTTGAAATCCCTGCACCCTTGATGTTTGAAAGAGTCTTGATGACCAAGTTACCTCAATGGACCAACAGAAGATCAAGTACTGAGGAAGAAACCCTTTTACATGTGGATCGTAAAAGAAAAATGATAGCCTATGCAGATAAGCGCCAACATGCGAAGGACATTACCTTCACTAGAATAGATCAAGTGCTTGTCCGTCAGCCTAGAAAACGGAAATCTGATGCTCCCTTCGATGCTGAGCCATTTCATATTATGGCCAGCAAAGGACAAAGTCCTGTGAAGTCTATCCTTTAAGATTCCTCGCATTTCCAACATGTGGTTCATTACTTGTCAGGCACTGATATCAATGTAGAGACCGGGTCAGAAAGGACAATTGGAGCCCTCCTGGCTGCTGTTGATCCTATGTTGACAACACAGATCATGGACTCTACTACTGCCTGTCCTCAGTTTCTGAAGACATGGGCGGGACGTGTGATCAGAGCACTGAAGACTAATTGAAAAGTTATAATTATAAATTTTGACGGAAATCTTTTGGCTCCTGATGGACTTCATAGAACTGTGAAGTAATGCGTTAGAGAATAGTGAATTTCAAGTTTAAAATCTTGAGTTCATTATTACATGCAGAAGAATAAAGACGTGTTATACTAAACTCCATGTGCAGAGCAGTTATTTGTGGGTACCTGGGCTGGGGAAGACGCTACCGGAATCACCTTCTCTCAGACTGCAGTATCAAATCATTCTTGTGATGCCCTTATTGCTACGTTGGCGAGGGGCTACTAGGCTCTTCTGAGTCATCTTTAATTCTCCTACAGAAATAAAAAGTCTCCACTTTCTTTTTACTGAGACTGCTGTGATGCATTTTCTTAAATGTGTTATGACAGAAGGCTGCCAAGAGATTGAGCATCCTGCCATACCAAATGCAAGAGAAACAAATGTGCACCAAAGCACACCCGCTGCAATAGCTTCTGCAAAAATGCATTTCACTTCCTGTCAGATATGATTTCATGGAATGGATTATGTTATGTTGACTGGCTCCTTCCTGCACAAATATCTGCCAGCGCATACCAACATAAGCCCCTAAACATTGCGCACTAACAGCTATTACAATAGCGAGTTGGTGCCATAGTATTTGGCCCTGTTACGAGCCGGCCAATACATTCCCATATATGTGGTATCTCCTGTTACTGCACATACTGGATTTATGAGTTTTGAGATAGATAGAGCCTGTCAACAATACAGCCAATAGTCACCATGGGGGAAATATCTGGTAAACACCAGAGCAGATGGATTTGAATGTGGTAAGCATCAAAATCCAGGTGTTATTCTCCAAAAGCCCAATATCGACCACCTCAGTGTTGAACGTTTACAGTGTAATAAATATAGCATCTAATAGTGGCCAGCGCGTAATCCGGGCCTTATACCAAGCAGTTGAGCCATTTTAAACAGTTCTTGCCATGTTGTTGAAAGTGGAGCAGCTTAGGGGCATATTATCAAGAAACGGTGTTAAAATTATTGCCGCTTTAGCAGCAGAAAACTGCCGCTAAAGCGGCGATAATGGGCTTGATAATATGCCCTTGAGCATTCCCATAGAAGCCCATGTTCTAGTGTGAACATGGGCTTCTATTGGAATTCTCTGCGGCATATTATCAAGCCCATTATCACCGCTTTAGCGGCAGTTTCGTGCCGCTAAAGCGGCGATAATTTTAATGCAGTGCTTGATAATATGCCCTTAAATTGCACCGTTGTTAACACTAGCGCGATAAGCATGTTTCTCCAGTTGATGGTACATGGGGGCATATTATCAAGCACGCCGTTAACATTATCGCCGCTCTAGTGGCAAAAAACTGCCGCTAAAGAGGCGATAATGGGCTTGATAATATGCCGCAGAGAATTCCAATAGAAGCCCATGTTGACACCAGAACATGGGCTTCTATTGGAATTCTTTGCGGCATATTATCAAGCCCATTATCGCCACTTTAGCTGCAGTTTTCTGCCGCTAAAGCAGCGATAATTTTAACGCCCTTTCTTGATAATATGCCCCTTAATATGGTTTCCAGGGCAGAAAAAAAGGAAATGAACTGTGAAAACTGCAAAGATAATGGGCAATCTACTAAATATTGATGCGTTTTATGTGTGTAGTAGAGTTATTAACAAAAAAGACAATAAAGCAAGCTCATTGTGCTCAAAGTTACTTAACAAAACTCCAAAGCTGCACAAATTAGATTGAGTTATAAATCTATAGTATTTCAGAATTTGTTTTTTTCTTGTTTCTTGCCTTTCCTACTTACACTGCAGACTGGAAAGGAAGGAGCTCTTGTTATGCTGCTCAGTGAAGATCAGAAAAGGCTGTATAACACCCTTAAAATTCTTACTAAAGCAAGACCCATCAAAGTAATTCCTCCACCTAAGGTAAATTAAGCTTTTAAAATTGCATTGCATTTTAATACTTGAATCAAATATTTTGCACAAAAAATGGTGTTTAAGGTATACATATCTTAAATGTTGCAGGAACGTACATAAAATGATATTTATCAAAATATGTTTTCGATAATTAACTCAGCTTTTAGCATTTGAGCTAACGACTATCTCAGCTGGGCATTCAAACGTTTAGTGGTCCAATTGGCACGAATTTCTATGTTCATTTTGCTACTGTTTTCTTTTTTAAATTGTCTAAATATGCCTGATACATGCACCGATGCAGATGTCCATTGCCACATTACGAAGTTGACTCTTTTCTCCGTTGGTTAGTAAATCAGTCAAAATATTGATTATCTAAATTGACTTGAAAGCTGTTACGTAAGTTATATCACGCCTTTGTCATAAAAAGCACTTCGGGGCATATCAACAAGGGCTTTATCTCTGGAAAAGGAGAGATAAAACTAGCGCCCTATCAACAACAGGGTGCTAACATGCAAATTTGCATGTTAGCACCCTTTTACTCTACGCTTCCCCTTGCATCTCTAATGAGATGCAAAGGGGGCGTTCCAGAGTAAAATTCTTGATAATTAGCTTAGCGACATTTCTCCTATTATCAAGAATGTCGCTAACCCTGTTAGAGAAAAAAAAAGCAGCGCTAACCGCGTTTAACGCTGCTTTTTTACGTCTGGTATTTTTCTGACTTAGCCATGATATCCTATGGAAGGTGGATATCATGGCTAAGTTTGCCTGTCCCTATCAACAAGGTAACGTGAGATTATCGCTGGGTTTCCAGCGATAATCTCACGTTAGCCTGTTAGCATGAGAATTTTTATCGCTATTGAGATAAGCGTTGCTAATAGCACGCTATCTCAGCGATAAAAATTCACGCTAGCAGGCGATAATTATCCTAGCGCTAAATGCGCTTTGCGATAATTATCGCCGGTTGTTGCTGATATGCCCCTTCGTTTTTCCTACAGTGCATTGAAGTTGAATGTTTAGCCCCTTTATGCTATGTTATTCGTTTCATTATCTTGCTGGCACTATTTTGCAAAAAGCAAAAGGAAATATCATATTACCAGGATGGGTTCGAATGTGAGAGGAGAAACAATTACCAGGTATACTGGAGCTATATTTTATCGGTATTTAAAAAGGAAACCAATAACAGATAGAGATGAGGCAATAAATAGTATTTTACTGAATTAGAGGGCAGTAGCCAGAAAGTCTTGCTTGCAGATTTTGGAAAAGACCCACATAAGAATTGACAAAGTCAACAGCCAGGGTAAATAGCGCTGATGTTTTTTTGTTTTTTATGCAAGCATATGTGACAGAAATAAAAAAGAAGGTCAAAGAAAATATGCCGCCTCTTAACTGCTGCAGGCATGTACTTACAACACACATTGAAAATGTAATTAAAGAGAGTATCCGTTGCATATCATTTTAATAGAACATGACAGGTGTTTCAAAGCAGGAAGTTGTATGTCCTTTTTAGTTTTATTTCACATCACAAGAAACTATTATTCTTCTTGGTGCAAAGATAAAGTACTATTGGTATTTGAACCTGTTGTAACCTGAAGAAATTGTTAAACACACATTGATGACTATTAAAAATAAAAAGATAACCAATGGAAGGAAATAAAATGACAAAGAAAAGTGTTAGCTCACCAATCCTAGCACTAAAGTGCACTTCCTGTTAGGTAAAGGTACACATGCAGTGAGGCAGAATAGTGTCACTCACTGTGCTAGAGAGCCAATGGCTGAAATGGGCTGCTCTGCGTATGCTGTAGAGGGCGGATGCAAAATGAGAAGGACACTTGAACAGACCAAGGGATAGAGAGAAATGACCCAAAGGTCCTCAGTGATTGATGATATTTTTTAATAACATGAGGCTGATCAACTTTAAAAACACCAATGACTACATAAATCCTAATCCACACCCTATGCCAGGCCTGAGCCTTATAGATTCTTCATTTTGAACCTTGGTCTGACTGGATTCTTCCTGCAGGGACCATCTAGTTTCCTGTGCTAACCATGAGAAGATTACATGAACAACAGTCGTATGCCAATGTCTTTACTTTAATGTAGAGTCACCAAAGCGACACACACTGGGCATCAGTGGCATAACCAATGTGTCATGGGCCCTACTGCAAGGGAGGAAGTGTCTCCCCCCCCCCCCAATGGCCTGCTGCATGATCTGTGAAATACACAAGACTCGGGGTTCAGTAGGCTCCTCAGTTTGGTGGCCTTTTAATCTGGCTCCCACTGTGACTCTGTTGAGAACGGGGCTCTTTATCATTTCTTTCTCACTTCAAATTCAAACAATTGCATAATTTTGCTTCTAATACATTCAACTTCTCTATTTGCCATAACTCTGTGGCCCAGGGACCTGCTCTGTGATGCCTGGACTATAGTAACTCTTTTTATTTGGGGGTTCCATCTATTTTTGAAAAACAGCTCCACATCGTTCAGAACAACTTCTTTGCACTCAGGGTCCATCTTTTGACCTTTCCAAGCCCTTTGCCCCCTCGTTTATCTTGGCTTAGGTGCAACATCAAATTGTATTTAAAACACTTTGGCTCTTTTACTATGCCCTTTAAGGTTATGTTCCAGTTTACTTATAATCTTTTGTCCTTTCCCAAGGTACAGAGGACTAGTTTGGGAAGCAAGTGGGATGGCATGCCTTATTTATCTGGGCCCAAAACTGTCCAGGGAGCTGTCCATACAGCTCTTGTTTGAGTTCTCTTTGCCCCTTTCAGCCGTGAAACACTGTGAGTAATTGCAAGATTTTGAAAACCTACCACTCAGTGTGCCACAGCACATTTGCCGAACAAGCACAGCTGCAGAGTGTAGGTTATGTGGATTGTACGCACGATCATAGGTGTGCACAGTTTTTGTTACCTGAGCAAAGTTCTCAGGTTAGGAATTGACCTCATAATTAGCAGGGCTTCCTGTTTTCCTGCTTTTTGTTTGGGCTAGTTTTATATTTCCTCTTGAGGGCTGTAGGCAGTGCTGGCATTTGGATGCACTGGAGTGATATTCACAATGTTTTGTTCCTCTTGAGTGCTGTAGGCAGTGCTGGCATTTGGATCCACTGGAGTGATATTCACAATGTTTTGATCCTCTTGAGTGCTGTAGGCAGTGCTGACAATTGGATGCACTGGAGTGATATTCACAATGTTTTGTTCCTCTTGAGTGCTGTAGGCAGTGCTGGCATTTGGATCCACTGGAGTGATATTCACAATGTTTTGTTCCTCTTGAGTGCTGTAGGCAGTGCTGGCATTTGGATCCACTGGAGTGATATTCACAATGTTTTGATCCTCTTGAGTGCTGTAGGCAGTGCTGGCATTTGGATCCACTGGAGTGATATTCACAATGTTTTGATCCTCTTGAGTGCTGTAGGCAGTGCTGGTATTTGGATCCACTGGAGTGATATTCACAATGTTTTGATCCTCTTGAGTGCTGTAGGCAGTGCTGGCATTTGGATGCACTGGAGTGATATTCACAATGTTTTGATCCTCTTGAGTGCTGTAGGCAGTGCTGGCATTTGGATCCACTGGAGTGATATTCACAATGTTTTGTTCCTCTTGAGTGCTGTAGGCAGTGCTGGCATTTGGATGCACTGGAGTGATATTCACAATGTTTTGATCCTCTTGAGTGCTGTAGGCAGTGCTGGCATTTGGATCCACTGGAGTGATATTCACAATGTTTTGATCCTCTTGAGTGCTGTAGGTAGTGCTGGCATTTGGACGCACTGGAGTGATATTCACAATGTTTTGATCCTCTTGAGTGCTGTAGGCAGTGCTGGCATTTGGATGCACTGGAGTGATATTCACAATGTTTTGTTCCTCTTGAGTGCTGTAGGCAGTGCTGGCATTTGGATCCACTGGAGTGATATTCACAATGTTTTGATCCTCTTGAGTGCTGTAGGCAGTGCTGGCATTTGGATGCACTGGAGTGATATTCACAATGTTTTGTTCCTCTTGAGGGCTGTAGGCAGTGCTGGCATTTGGATGCACTGGAGTGATATTCACAATGTTTTGTTCCTCTTGAGTGCTGTAGGCAGTGCTGGCATTTGGATGCACTGGAGTGATATTCACAATGTTTTGTTCCTCTTGAGTGCTGTAGGCAGTGCTGGCATTTGGATCCACTGGAGTGATATTCACAATGTTTTGATCCTCTTGAGTGCTGTAGGCAGTGCTGGCATTTGGATGCACTGGAGTGATATTCACAATGTTTTGTTACTCTTGAGTGCTGTAGGCAGTGCTGGCATTTGGATGCACTGGAGTGATATTCACAATGTTTTGTTCCTCTTGAGTGCTGTAGGCAGTGCTGGCATTTGGATCCACTGGAGTGATATTCACAATGTTTTGTTCCTCTTGAGTGCTGTAGGCAGTGCTGGCATTTGGATGCACTGGAGTGATATTCACAATGTGTTGTTCCTCTTGAGTGCTGTAGGCAGTGCTGGCATTTGGATCCACTGGAGTGATATTCACAATGTTTTGTTTTTCTCCAAAACCTTAAAAAGAACACTTATGTCCCAAAAACCCACATGCAGGAAAGTTTGTGAACGGCAGGAAGCAGTCGTATAATTTCTGAGAATTACAGAAGGTCTGTGAGTCCAAACGTTGCGCCCCCCCCCCCTACTCACGATGAAGCAGCGAGCAGTGGAGCATACATGGCACGGTACAGCTAGGTTAGATTTCCATTCGTAGGCACGGACATTTTTGTGAAAATTCAGAAAGTCGGAAACCTAAACAGATTGTTGGTGTAAGCCTATGATGAATCGGTTTGAGACTTTCCGGTAATTATTTATGACGTAGCTCCCTCCACACGCCAGATGCACCGGATTCTGCATGTGACTGCTGGAGTGCACTCTGCACAAGCACAGAGTGCACTTTGAATCCTTCTGGAGGTCAGTCTAGGACAGGCAGGGGACAAGGTGAGGCCTTTCTTTTCAGGGTGAGGGTGCAGAGGGGCACAGGAGATAAGGTGGTCTGGGCAGTTTCTGAGGAGGATTCATGCCACAATGCTGCACTTCCATGCACCAAACAAGCAGTCCCACATTTGAGGACACATTGGGAGTTGAGAGGTCACTTGGGGTCCCATGCCCAATTGCCCAGAAAGGCAACCCTGGGCGAGTGGTATGGTATTGCTGAAGTCAAATCAGGGTTTTCTGGACCCAAAGTTACCGAGGCTGGAAACACCTAACCTGATTTTACCAGTTGCAGTGAGCACCCTAAAAAACGCTCACCCACTTACATGCCCTCCCCAACCCCTGCCCAACACTCCAGATGTACACGCCCCCCCCTCACCACCTGCAGAAATGTGTCACTTACTTATCTCACATGGTGTCTACCAGTGTTAAACCAGGATCAGAGAAATCGTGTGCAAAAGGGCTCACTCATTCAGGGCCCTGCAGGTTATGCTCTCTCTGGGCATCTTTACTGGCCATCCCTGTTAACTCAGAAGTAGAGACCTGCCAGAAGTGACAATTCCAGTCTCTTTACCTCCCTGCAGAGGTAATACGGGAGAAAGTGGAGGGGACTTTCCTCACTGCTCCCTAGAATGCGGAAACAGTATAGGAGAGCACCCAGAGCAGACTGGCCTGTGTTAAGTGCCGCCTATGTGACATCACTGTGTGACATCCTGTTTCAGATCTGTGAGCAATGGACTCACTAGGAGGAAGTCCTTGAATGTGACACTTCACAGATGTAGCACTCCTTCGTGTCTGTTTGTGTGGCACTAAATGAGACAAAGGGCACAGGGCTCACAGTCTCTCTGCAAGCCTGCTTGATTCTTCTGATAAATATGGCTCTGTGGCATATTTGCTATAACAGAGTGACACGCAAGAACATCACACTCCCTTCTTTCTTCTCATTAGTTTCTCTTTTCTTTGCCCATTTCCTTAGATTTTCTCTTGCTGGTTCTTGCTCCTCTTTCCTGTCCCACCTTGAAGCAATGTGTGAGTGAGCATGAGGTTGGAGTGACCTTCTCACTCCTTGGAAGTAGCTACCACGTTTACTACCAAGTTTTACTGTTCTGACTCCAGGTACACTTAGATCACCATGAAAGATACAACATTAGAACAAGGTAAATGTTCCTGCATTGAGTTTGAACAGAAATAGACTTTCAGATCATCATTACCAGTCAGTGCTTAATTTGTAAAAAAATTAAGTGCCGTGGCTCTTCCCGAAAAACTACTGCAGCCAGTACCACACATTGCCCCTGCCAGCACTGCCAATGACAGCAACAGCATAACACCTAACCTTCGCCCTCCTACAAGTGTGACGTTTCAGACTATTTCAGGCCACACAAGGCTATAATAATGGCGTGAGAGGCTGACCTCATGTTCAATGCCATTTGACTTAACAAAAAAAGTTGTTGTGCACATCTCAGACAGCTCTACCAAGTAGAGTTGGAGATTATGCTGACAATTAAGTGGTGGAGCCGAGCACTGGAAACCACCAGTTCAAATTAAGCACTGATTGGAAGTATATAACACGTATCAGTGCACACTTCAAATACTTCATCACATTGTCATACAACTCAATGGTACAGATTTTATCGAGTTAGAAAGGATGAGACGCTGAGTTGGTTGTCTTCGAATTAGACCCTGGCTGACACGCACAGTTCTCTGTTTCAGATGCAGTTAATCTCTGAGCTATCAGTCTTTAATTATATATATGCCTATATCAGAAGTGACTGTGGAAGGAAAATTATAGGTGTGGTACAAAAGCAAACTGGACCGCCTGGGTTAGGACGTGAGAGATGTGCCTCTGTTGGATGCATTAATGAAAGCAACATTTATTTTTGACTGTCTCTATAAAGACGTTTAATACTTTGAACACGTGTGTATATGTGCTGCCACTGCTATGTTTGTTTATGTAAGCACGCACATGAGATATACTTGGGTGTGTGTGTGTGTGTGCACGTGGCATACATAGCAGTGTGTGTGTTCACCTTTGCTGCATCTAGCTATTGCTCGGCGAATGTGCGCGAGTGTGCAAATTATGCTGAAAAATGTGCGCATGCATGGGGTGAAATATTTAGAATGTGGGTGTAGCTACGTGTCTAAGGCATTCCCAGGTGCCTCTGTTTGCGAGCGTGTGCATGCTCTTGTGAACGATGTTGAAATAATGGTCATGTCTGTGTGTGAGCTAAGTGTGTTTGTGTGTGTGTGTGTGCGTGTTTGTGCACATATGTGTTTGTCTGGAGGATTATGTATGTGTGTGCAGGGGTTTGTGCACATATTGGCTCTCGCAGCCACAACACTCTTCAACCGGGGACTCGGGGGAAGAACAACAATGTCTGCGGTGAGTCAGTGACGTAATTATATTTACTTTGCATGTAATATGGCATTCTGGCAGATGCATACTGTAGACCCGGCCCTGATGAATAAGTGCCGGTGCTAAGCACCTGAAAGCACCGGCACAAATTAACTACTGTTACCATTCCCCTTTAGATTTCATGATGTGGCATATGTCATGATCACCAGCCCCATCAGGAATTTAAGGTGCTCCTGCTTTGCAGGTCAATAGACTCTCCACAGGTTACCCCTTTCAACCCCTCCTACTTGAGTGGGAAAAGTAAACACTGAATCCAGGCAGGCACTTACAATTAGCACTTAAATGCATCGCAAATTCACAAACAACTGACTCTGCTGGTGCAGGGCAGACAGGGCCACCTCACCTGGGCCACTCAGCTGCCCCTCTGGTAGCTACACCCCCTGCGGGGCATTCAAGCTAAGAGCAGAAAGACAAGACCGCTCTTGTGTGCTTGTAGTAAGTTCTTACAAGGCCTAAGATTTTGCAACCAGTGAACACCTGTAAGTGAACAAACATGTCTAAATCCCCAAATAGAGTATACCATAACAGACTTATGCAGATAGCCTATGAACAAATTATATAAACATACACACACACACGCATACACACATACACACACACACACACCAAAGGCACAGGCACATCTCATCTAAGCATTTCCACTCCTACATCTGCTGTCAAACAATAACCTGCAATCTCACTAAAGCTACAGGTATCAAAGCACGAGCACATCTACCAATCTCATCCCCCCCCACCAAGTGACACACCAACATACATGGCTAAGTTATAACCTGCAACCTCACTAAAACTCATAACTCCTTGATTCTTTATTGGACACTCATTCGAGAAAATAGACGCCATCAGATAAACCAGACCCACATTTCATCATTGATATCTGGTTGAAAACCATCCCGCCTCCCTTTTTTAGTGAGCTCACCCCTTTGCAATATCAAACATTTTTTCACAAAACAGAAAGTATCACAATCATCTTTGATTAAAATAATATACATGGGCTCAGAATAACTGGCATACATTCCAATCTGGACCAGGGTTGGACAGACCATTCTTCCACTCAATAATTTTCATGGTGGTCTGCATGTTAGGGAGCTGCTTTCAACACTCAAGAGACCGCCATGACCTAACTATGCCATCCATGCCCCATACTTTTTGCAGCCTTCAGCAGTGTGGAGGTGACTTGAACATTGTTGCCAGGGCTAGAGATAATTTCCAGTACAGCCGTGATATGGACCTTTCATTTTGTCACTGACACATGCTCTGGATTTACAACATACCTAAAATACCCAGCCCAACAACCAAGACCATGAAGTAACCTTCCTTGGACTCCCAAACTCACTTAACTTCACCCCACACATGAAAGACAGGCATAAGTTGTCACCTTTATGCCATTAATAAAAACAACGATGAAGCATTATACTCTTTAGATCACCGCATGAACTCACTACTGTTAGAAATGGGGGTCTCTAGTTGGCAGAGGTAGGTAACGTTGTCCACATAGGGACACTTGCTTCTAGTCAGGGTAAGGGGGATACCCTTTTAAAATGACCACAGCTCACCCCCTTAGTAGCGTGGCATGAGCAGATAGGCTTATCTCAGTGGCAGTATGCAACGCATTTGTGACCACATACAGTAATACTGTGAAAACATTACCAATGGACACCACACCAGGTTAGTTATATAAGTGGTCTTTATCTAAACAAAAACAAGACCAAACGATAAAAATCCACAACACAGTATTAAAAATATGATCTTAAAAGGTAGGAACTGTTCAGTTCCAAGAAAATGTAAGGTCCAACACTTTTACACAAAGTACCTTGGAAGCGTCGAAAAATGCAAGCAAAAAGGGTCGCAGGAAAGGTGATGCATCAGTTCCTTAAACTCAGGGAAGGTGATGCGTCGGTTCCTTGCTCCAGGGGAGGTGATGCGTCGGTTCCTTACTGCTGCGCAGGGGAGGTGATGCGTCGGCTCCTTACAGAAGAGGAGGTGATGAGTGTTTCATACTGCGTAGGGAGGTGATGCGTAATTTTTTTACTGCGTCCCCCAATGCTGCAACAGACTTGGCGCTTTGATGTGATGAGTGACGATCCTGTACGTTCCATCGTTTCTTCTCCCACTAGGCCTGCGTCAGAATCAGTGTGGTGATCTCGGACATCCGTGATTGATGCACAGGATTCGTCACACCGCAGATACTTAAGCCGCGAGCAGGCACTGAGGCGATTCTTCGCAGCTGGCGAGGCGTCAAAACTTTTCTCTCACACTGCTGCTATGCATCGGAAACAGGCGATGCGTCGGAAAGAGGCAATGCATCGACTTTCCCAGTTCTTGCAATTTCCAGTCCCAAAACAACCTCTAGAGGCCCAGAATACTGGCAGGCATCTCACAGCAGGTTGAAACTCCCAGCAAAGCAGTTCAGGGGGGATTGGGGGTGAAGTGTTTGAGTCCCTGATACTTCAGAACCGGAGGCAAGCTCAATTCAAGCCATTGGGGATCTTCCTCAAGCAGGGGATGCAGCAAACAGTAGAGCCCTTTTCTCTTTTCCTTCGCAGCAAGTAGCCACTGCAGGACAACCCCAGACAGCAAACAGCACAGGGGCAGTATTCCTCCTCAGCCTCTCTAGCTCTTCTCCTTCCTCTTGATTCCTAGAAGCGATCTAAAAGTCTGGGGTCTGGGCCCCAATATTTATACTATACAATCCTTTATTCTCTGGTGGCAGAGAAGCCCTGTGCTCATTCAAATCCAGTTCTGTTTTCTCTGCTGCAGCTTACTGGCAGGAGGTGGAGACAGCATTTACCTTTGCAGACCAGGCCCATTCAGGTGAAAGGAAATCTCATCCCCCTCCTCTAAATGCTGCACAGGTCTATTCAGCCCAGCCCTGACTCATCAGACTCTCTGGAGCCACTGCACCTCCCCAGCCCCTGTCATCCCAAAGCCAGACAGTCAATACACATCCTGGCAGAGGCACACTGGATGGCTAAACTAGAAAATACCTACTTTCTAAAAGTGGTATTTTTAAATACAGAATGTAAAATCACCATCACTAAAAGATGCAATCCAGGCATACTAAAGTTGCCAGGGGTAGTTATGCCTATAAGATGTTATAAGCAAACTCCCCATTCTATCTCAAGGGAACAGATAGCCTTGCGATAGTGAAAAACGAATTTGGCAGTATTTCACTATCAGGACATGCCACACTCATCAGGGCATGTCCTACCTTTCACATACACTTTACCCTACCCACAGGGGTACATTGGGCCTAGCTTAGGGGTGACTAACATGTAAGAAAAGGAAAGGTAAGGGTCTGGCAAGAGGGTGCACTTGCCAAGTCGACATGGCAGTACTAGACTTCACACAGTCACTGTAATGGCAGGCCTGAGTTACATTTACAGTCTGCTTATGTGGGTGGCACCACCAGTGCTGCAGGCCCACCAACAGTATTTGATTTACAGGCCCTGGGCACACAGAGTGTACTGTACTAGGGACTGACTAGTAAATCAAATAAGCCAATTAGGGAAACACCGATCCATAACAGCAATTTACAAAGGGAGCACTGGCACTTTGGCACTGAACAGCAGTGGCAAAGTGCCCAAAGCATCTAGACCAGCAAAATAACAGGAGGCAAAGTCAAAAATACAGGGGAAACCCAAGCCAATTATGCCAGGTCTAATAACTAACAACACCAGTGCCTCAATCAGTAGAGAAATCCATAACTAGCTTCATTATTACCTCAGCATCTGTCAGCAATAGTCCAACTGGCAGCAACATCATCCTTTCTTTATTGATATTCACAAATACTCACCACCAAGAACAAAAGACGGATTCATCTAATTCTCTACCATAAAACCCTAACAAGTCAGGAGTCTTCATAACTATTACCATCAAAGTAAGCAACTTCCTCTTGATAGCCTCATTATTAGAGGTGGGAGGAAATTCCACTTCGCTGGTAGAGTTTGCAGGATTTTGCCTACTCCGCGCTTTGCTTGGAACGTGGAGTTCTGGAAATACTCTGCCAACAGCCATGTGCAGCTTGCCAATGTTAAGTTGATGAGTGAGAATTTGCATCAACTAGCGCGCTTTTCGGACACTAGAATGCCTCCTGTGAGATTTCTCAATGAGGGCGGTCGTGGTTGAGTAAGCTGCCACTCACGTAGAAAATCTGCCCGAGCTGTATATAGAAGCAGCGCCCTCTGATGCACAACATGGTGCTGTTCGTGTAGAATTTACAGCGACAAACAAACTCCCAGGGTTAAAATTCAGCGCGAGCAGTGTGACATGCCAAATTCCACCTGCTCGCTGAGCTCCACAGAATTCCCCAAAGCTTTTATGATTCCGTGTATTTCAGCAGAATGAAACTCCACAAGTTCCGCCCAACCCTACTCATTATTGCCCTCCATAAAAAACAATTACATCTTACTCCTCTTAAAGAAACCTTAACTAAACTCAGATGGTCGAACCACTATTAAAAGAATACCAAGAGATTCCTATGGGAACCCAAAAATCTATAAGAAAACCTGTTGGATATTTGAATGCTTATTTCCTTTTTGCCACATTTTTTCATTAATAGGTCGCCTAGGGATTCCCTGCCTATTTGTATAATGAGCTAGTATATTTAATCTGTCCTCGTTGGCAATATCGATTTATTATAACATCTCTTAAAATAAATGCACATGATTAGTTATGAAGTATTCTTGCATGGTATATTACTTTTGACTAAAGGATTGCATATTGCAGTGATTCAGCTAGGTTCCTTGCAAGCACTGATATACTTGATTTGGAGAATGTTCAGAAGTTTGTCGGAGTGCTATGTGCTCCATCCGCAGACGTATCTTTGATGATATGTAAAAGTGACCTCTTGAGTTAATTTCTGTTCAGCGAGAAGCCCATCTCCTGGCTTCCATTTAAAATAATCCAGAATCAGCTTTTGGACTATATGTGGGCATGGTAGGGGACCAGAGTGGAGCTGGAGAGCGTCCCGGAGTGTTTGTATAATTCTTTCGCAACGGGCCAGGATGGAGGGCTCCTTTTGTGAAAAACATATTGTCGAAGCCTCAAGGTAGGTGCTTGCTTTTTCCCTCAGGTATAGTTCCCTCCATTATTCCACTATGGTGGGGCAACAACACAAAAGGTGAATCCATGATTTGCGTTTGTAGTTGCATAATCTGCATGCTCCTCAAATGTTTTGGTTTGCCCAGGCCCGGCTGAAATCCACCATCAGCAGGGCCAGCAATCTCTCTTTTGGTATTTAGGTTTGAGAGAAGCTGAGAGGTAAGGTTGGGGTTTAGATACCAAGTATGAGGCATTTAGCATGGCCAGGAACGGTGATGTTTGTAATGTAGCCTGGTCTTGCCTGAATGAAGCTAATTGCACTTGTTTGTTAATAGTCTTTTTCCAGGTTGCATATGGATAGAAGCCAGGGAAATTGCTGATTGATGTATCTTTGTATTAACAAGGGCTGTCTTGAGCTGAATGTTCCACAGGTAGCCTGTTTTTTCAAATGTGTCTCTAAGGCAGCTCTTTAAGGATTGTTCCGGAGATTTCAGAAAACAAACGTAGTATTTGAGGAGCTCAGCCTCAAGGGTTTATGCTTGTTTAAGCAGTCCAAGCTCCGGTCTGAGTCTTGCCCTGAGGAGGTGTGAGAAGTGTGAGAAGCAAAATCTCCACATTTGTAAAAGGCAAAGGGTAGTTTTCGAACACCTCATCAGAGCAGAGTGTTGCCGAAGTGGTCATGATTGTTTCTCAATATATTCATGTATGGTGTATTTACTTTTGGAACTCTAACTTAGCATTAAAAAATTCATAGACTTTTGGTTTTATTTTGCTTCCCATCCTTTCAGCTACACTACATGTTCTGACTGTAAATTAAATTGTGTTCTTATTTTTAAATAAAATAATAAAATAATGCTGAATGGGTAGTATTATTTTATTCATCACTAAGGAGGAATATCATGCTGAGACCCAAATTGATCCGTCTCTTAAAGCAATTTTGACTGCTCAAGCAATATACTACTGGAAAGTGAAAATTACAAAAGGAGTTTAGGATAAATATTTGCAATGTAATAGTAGCCACTGAACTAGAATACTGAACTGCTAATGAAGTTTAAAAAGTGTTAAGTTGTTAATGTTTGCTTTGAATGGAATCGGATGAGGAAGTGGATTTAGTAAGCCCCATCATTTTTAGATTGTTCAGGGTGATACCCCTGTGATTTGTTTAGAAGATAGAGCTACATCGGGCGTTTTAGAGCACAATTTTCCCACTCAACAAAAAATCCAGACTTTCTAAAGGAGCGCTAATTAAATATTCACTACAATTGTGATGTCATTTTCAACCCAGCTATTTTCCAGGGAGGTGAGGAATCACCATCCAGCAGTTTACCTTGAAAAAAAGTGCAAAAGAGTGGATTTATCAACATAATGAGCTGCGTGTATTACAATTTATGCACGGTTAGATGGCCTATCATATTTCAAAATGTTTTATCATCTTTCTTGAGATTTTTTTTCCGCCATCCTCTTTCAACTGGATTCTTAATCATATCTTATGACCAAAAACCTATGTGATAAGAAAATCAAAAGATATGCAAAGCTCACAACCAGAGGCCTCAGACAGCAAAGAAAGATAAATCTTACAGACTCATTTAGCAGTGCTATTGTATAGTTACAAAAAGATCACAGCACCAGACAAAAGACAAGTTACTCCAAGCCTACATTCTTTGTTTTAAGACATCAGCTGATATAATACCCAAAAACATTATCAATGTAGATGATGGATCACTGCATCCCAAGTCATAATATAACTATAGCCACCTGCATATTAGATACGTGTTCACTAAAAGTAACATGTTTCTGCTGTCATGTTACTAAGCTTCTTTGACTTTTATTAAGAGAAAACACAAATGTATTATATATATATATATATATATATATATATATATGCTTACATATATATATGCATATATATATATATATTCACAAAAAAACATAGGTTTCAGAGACGTTATAGGTAGAAATTAGCATTTAAAAAACCTTAGAAATTCACTGAAAAAAACATAGGTTTCAGGGACGTTATAGTTAGAAAGTAGCATTTAAAAAACCTTAGAAACTCACTCAAAAAAAACACAGGTTTCAGGGATGTTATAGTTAGTTGGACATTTCACTCGTACAACACCAGAGAAATTCGGCCGTTATAGTTCGTAGAGCTAACTATATCTCGCTCCCCCGCAATGCACTGCTGATGATGTCACATATTACATTACTCATGACATGGTCAGTGACATTACTGATGACATCAATGATGACATCACAGATGACATCATCCAGTGACTGTGTGTTTCTATAAAGTTTAAATATGTTTTATATATATGCCAAGGTGTATTGAAGAATGAGTGGATGTTTAAGTGTCTGGGTGAAGGATTTAATAGGTGTGTGACTGACTGTATAAGTGAGTGATTAATTGTGTCTTACTGAATGCATGGGTTGGTGATTAAACTGTGTGAATGTCTGTATCAGTCTCTCTGTTGTTGTGTAAGCAACTGCATGGGTTGGTGAGTAGCTACATGAGTGTCTATATGGGTTAATGATTGGTTGCGTGAGTAT
Source organism: Triturus cristatus (assembly GCF_964204655.1). Lineage (NCBI taxonomy): Eukaryota > Metazoa > Chordata > Amphibia > Caudata > Salamandridae > Triturus > Triturus cristatus. The sequence continues at coordinate 349,658,810 of NC_140581.1, forward strand.
CTGTATAGGTGCCTGAGTGTTTGTGTTGGTGGGTGAGGGGTGTGTGAGTTTGTGCATAGATGTGTTAGTGGGTGATTCACTGGGTGTATGGGTTCAAGAGTGCATGTGGAAATAGGTGTATGAGTGGGTGAATGTGTGTATGGGTGTGTTGGTGAGTGAATGGATGTCTGAGTGGTATATAAGCGAGTAACTACATATGTCAAAGGCAGTATATGTGAGTGTTGGAGTATATAAATGACTATATGTGAGAGTGAGTGATTGTGAGAATGGCTGTATTAATGAGTGTGTGCTTGTGTCAGTGATTGTATAAGAGAGTAAGTATATGCTAGTATCTGTATGAATAGCTGAGGTAGTAAATGTATAACTGTTTAGGTGAGTAAATGGCAGTGTTATTGATTCTTTACATGACTAGCTAGGTGTGTGAATAACTCTAAGGATGAGTGGCAATGTGTGAGTGTCTGTATAGGTGTATGAGTGCATATGATAGTGCTGTATTGATGAGTGAGTGCATGTATGAGCGACTGTATGGGTGGATGAATGGATGTGTGTGTATACCTAGGAATCAGTCAGTGGGTATGTAGTAACTGCTATTGGTTTGTCTATGGTTTTGTTATAGTCTGTATTTTACAGTGGGTGTATCAAAGCTTATATTAGGGTGTGAGCGGGTGCATAAAATATTCACATTGATGATGTCATCAATGATGTCATCAGTGATGTAATTTGAGTTACAATATTAAATATTAAAGTTACAAAATATCACTAGAATTTTTTTTCAAAATTACTGAAAAAAACATAGGTTTAATGAACATTAGAATTAGAAATTAGCATTTAAAAAACCTTTGAATTTCACAAAAAAAAACATAGGTTTCAGGGACGTTGGGCACGATACACAGAACTAAATTAAGACAAAAATCTAAACTTAATACCATTTTGGTATTCACAGAAGGCACTTACTCATTTTGGTATTCACAGAAGGTACTTACTCATTTCGGTATTCACAGAAGTTAGGAGTCCTACATTTAGTACTCCTTAATGCCTTCTATGAATACCAAAAGTCTAAACGTTAGGAGTTTTTCTCAGTTTAGGAGTAGTAAAGTTAGGACTCCTAACTTTAGGACTCCTAAATGCCTTCTGTGAATACTGAAAGTCCTAAAGTTAGGATTTTTCTCAGTTTAGGAGTAGTAAAGTTAGGACTCCTAACTTTAGGACTCCTATATGCCTTCTGTGAATACCGAAAGTCTTAAAGTTAGGATTTTTCTCAGTTTAGGAGTAGTAAAGTTAGGACTCCTAACTTTAGGACTCCTAAATGCCTTCTGTGAATAACGAAAGTCTTAAAGTTAGTATATTCTCAGTTTAGGAGTAGTAAAGTTAGGACTCCTAACTTTAGGACTCCTAAATGCCTTCTGTGAATACCGAAAGTCTTAAAGTTAGGATTTTTCTCAGTTTAGGAGTCCTAAAGTTAGGAGTCCTATCTTTACTACTCTTAAACTGAGAAAAATACTAACTTTAGGACTTTCGGTATTCACAGAAGGCCTCTAGAAGTCCTAAAGTTAAGAGTCCTAACTTCTGTGAATACCGAAATTAGTAAGTGCCTTCTGTGAATACCAAAATGAGTAAGTGCCTTCTGTGAATACCAAAATGGTATTAAGTTTAGATTTTTGTCTTAATTTAGTTCTGTGTATCGGGCCCAACGTCCCTGAAACCTATGGTTTTTTTTGTGAAATTCAAAGGTTTTTTAAATGCTAATTTCTAATTATCATATTCATTAAACCTACGTTTTTTTCAGTAATTTTGAAAAACAATTCTAGTGATATTTTGTAACTTTAATATCCTAAAAATAGTTGTTGTAATTATTTGTGTTTGTTATTAAAAGTATATAATGTCTTCTTTTTTATTAAATACAAAAATATATATATATTTTTTTTAAAGTTGAGTCGCGCACCCATCGTGTGCCTATCTCGGTGGGTGCACGAATTCAAACCGCCATATTGGCGATTGCGCTTACAGGGAAGGAATGACAAAGCTACATGTCCCAGGTCTTCCCTGTAGTGATCTGCGGATCACAGGTCTAGTTGTCAGCATGCTACAGCCACTCACTCATGGCTAGTTTACACCCACACCACACCCATCAAGCACAAGCATCACAGGACATGTATCCCTGCCAATAAAAAGGACCGGGTGCACGTGCTCTACGCCATTTCCATTTCAGACTTGATGGCACCAGATGCACTGCAGCCGGCACAGGCACACCGCCACGGGACAGTGACTTTCGGTGCACTGAGGTAGGGGCACCGCAAGTGCTGAGCGGGTGTGCACCCTGCGATGATGCCCCGTCCAGTGGTTCAGACAGCTCAGGTTTTGTGTGCTCTGCTGGGCCGCAGTTTACACCCACGCCACACCCATACAGCACAGGCGTCACAGGAAATGTCACCCTGCCAATAAAAAGGGCCAGGCACACGTGCTGGAGGCCATTTCCATTCTCTCCCATGACTTTAGTTCCACTGAGTTAGTGTCACCAGAGCGGGTATGCAGCGTGCGATGATGCATAGGCCGCGATACACCATCCTTGCAATCAAGACCCGATTTGAATTGTGAGCTCAGCTGGACCGCGTGTATGCCACAAAGAGATGACTCCTCAGCGCGGTGCAGCAGAATGCGCTGGGGGCCTGTGCTGCGTAATCCAGCGATGGCTGAGGAGGTTGTTCCAGCACGTGGTGGGCCCTCTTGGAGACATGCCAGTGGTGGCAGGTGAGCATTGAGGGCTGGGTGCGCAGGGTCGGGCACTCATTGCTGGGTGGCAGACTGGTCTGGGGACTAGGGCTAGGATGCTTGCGAAAGATGTAGGAATCATGCACACTGCCTGAGAAGTTTGCGAGGACATTAGTGTAGAGGCCCCGGTGGTCCAGTTTTGCCTGCTCATAGTTAGAATGCATGTGGTTTCTGTTGTGATGATTGTGTACAGTGTCGACAGTGAGTACAAGTAGTACATGTGTGCAGTCAATTGCCCCCAACACGTGCACAAAGCCTGCTATGGCATGGTTACCTTGCTTGGTCTCCAGCTGTTCCTGCGCAGTGTGTGTGAAATGAAGATGCAGGTGTATCAAGCTGAAACGAACCGTGATACTTACAGATATGATAAATCCTGCATAATGAGACTGTAACAGAAGTTTGTGTGGTTGTAATAATCGCTTTCTTTCCGACGAAAGTTACGACCACACGAACTTCTGTTACAGTCATTTTGTGCAGGATTGATCATACCTGTAAGCATTCCGGTTTGTCCAAGTGCAATACATTGTACCATATTACGATTGTAACCATACTAACGCTTGACCATTCTCACCATTTATCCAACAGGTTTCTGAACGTGGAGTATGGGAATATCCAGGACGATCTGCAGTTATTTGGATCCACAAGTTGCCCTTTTGATATTCCCCGTTGGGAATGTCACTCGTTGTTTGATGTTTTTGTGTTGTTAATTTATGTTTTTGTAATAAAGTTCTGTTTTTCCACTACTGTTGACTACTGGACTTTATGACCTGGCGCACCCCCATTTCAGTGACTACAATCTTGGATCTAGAGCACAGAGACGTCAAGCACCAGCTGGGGTTGGGTTTGGTTGTGCAGGAATACTACAAATTGGGACGAGCAGGCGGTGCAGACACAGGGGCCCTATGTTACTTTTGTGGACATGCATCCAAGACGTGTTAGGAAGTTTAATAGGGCTGGCTATGAGACTCCTCTGACTCTGGCAGTTGTTAGTTAGAAGGCAACAGGTGCAGCACAGCCAGCAGGTTTGTCTGCGGAAGTATATTAATTGTCCGCTGTGTTAGTACCATCAGCATGTGGGCAATGTGGCAGTGTGCACCAACTTGAGAATGGGGCAATAAGGACTTATTGCCGAGTTATCGACACTTTAGCGCAGCAAAAGTGGCAAAAGAATTATCATCCCATTCTCAACCTGGTGCAAACTGCCGATATCGCCAGTTTTCCTGCAATAGCTTCCGCAAAAAAACATCGCCATGGATGAGAGCGACAAATAACGCTAATGATATGCAGAGTAGGTGTTCTCGTACAAAAAAAACACAAAAACACCACTTCCCGATATTTTTAACGACCAGCCAAATCTGCGATGCGATGCAAAAACAGGCGTTAAGCGGTGTTAGCAGTAGGAATTTACCATCTGCCTTTTAGTGGTGTAAAGCAGGACGACTACCTACAGTATGAAAGGGAGCCTAGCCCAGAGCCACATCTGAAGACCAACATATGTCATAGAGCTACTGATCATGCAGCTCCGACACCCAAGAATGCCACCACCCCCAGCCCCCCTGGACCCCCCTCCCCCCCTACTACGACTGAGGCAGCACAGAACAGAACAGCGAACCTTCCCAAAACAGCATGGCCCCTCAGCCACACAATAACTGAATGTTAGTAGATGTGGGAGCGAAGTATGTGTGAAGGAGGCAGGTCAAACATCAAGAACAATGCACACTATGGCAAGTGTAGCAGTGATGTGCTGGACAGACATTACTATGCAGAGCACAGACCTCTCCATGTGTACATATACTGCTGGTGCTTGTAGTGTTGTGGACAATGCACGCAACCATGTTACCTTAAGCAGTGGGGAAGCTCTCGGTCATGTAGCTGTGTCGTTCCCCCCTGTAAGCGGAAGTAGAGGGGGCTGGTCCAACGTACGTCACTCCATCGTAGGAGTGTGAATAAATAGGCCGGGCTCTGGGCGTGGTAAACTCAAAATCAATGTGGAGTAATGAGGCTGCCTCGGTATCCAAAAACTCATCACTGTCAGAAAGCATCTGGCAGATGAGGACAAGACTCGCAACGAATAGCGTGGTTCACTTCTGGGAAGGCCAACGTGTCTCGCAGAGCGGCAGCCCTCACCCTGCCAGAAGGCCGCAGCCGTGATTGCCGGCCTCGTCGACACAGACCCCCTGCGAACCCAGCGGCACAGTACAGCAGAGTTATATCTGTACAGACTACTGCCTTCGATGTATACTGCGGACAGCAGGGCTCACAATTCAGATCGAGTCACAATTGCAGATGACGCAGTCCAGTAGGTAACAGACATTGCTACCAGTGCAGCCTGCCCGCACCACGCATCATCGCTGGCTGCGCACACGCTGAGTGCTTCAGGTACCACTAATTCTGTGCAGCTCAAGTCAACGCCCTTGCTGACCGCTGCCTCCAAACTACACTGCGGTCAGCAGGGCTCACAATTCAAGATTAGTACCAATGCAAATTGTGTAAGAGAGTATAATCGGTTAAGAAGACCAAATGCTCCCAATCTGTGCACCTCAAGTCAACACCACATGCTGTGGACCCTTGCTGAACACTGCCTCCGACCTACACTGTGGTCATCAAGGCTCACAATTAAAATTGAGTCTTCATTCATTAATAGCAGAGTACAGTAGGCAACAGACATTGCTCCCAGTGCAGCCAGCCTGGACCATGTATCATCGCTCGCTGTGCACACGTTGAGTGCCTCAGGTAACACTAACTGTGCTGTTCAAGTCAACGCCACATGGCTGTGGGCCCTTCCTGACTGCTGCCTCCAGCCTACACTGCGGTCAGAAGGGCTCACAATTCAATTAATTAATTTCACAGTCCAGTAGACAGCTAACTATAACGTGATCTATGTAGAAAAGGGAAGGTGCACCAAAATCAAAATCAATGTCCTCCAAGTGTATCCAAACAATATCCTTTTAGTATTCTTGCTTCAAAAACTGGTTTTATATCAGTTATAGCGTTAGTACAATGACCAAATTCATCTTGCAAGTCCAAAGGAACACTTAATGGCAGTCTACACTGCGGACAGCAGAGCTCACAAATTAGGTTTTGTTATCTTAATTGCAGAGTGAACTGTACTCTATGTCCTCAGATTTTGTCAAGAGGAAGTGACAAAAAGCATTCCTCGATGTCTGTGCTGACTACTTCCTTCGATCTACACTGCGGACAGCAGGGCTTAAAATTCGGACCGCGTCCCGACTGCAGATGATGCAGTCCAGTAGGCAAGAGACATTGCTCCCCGCGCGGCCCGCCCGCACCACGAATCATCGCTGGTTGCGCACACGCTGAATGCTTCTGATGCCCCTACCTCAGTGCACCACAACTCATGGACCCTTTATGATAGAATCTTTTGTGTATGATTTCAGATCTGGTGCCCCTACCTCAGTGCACCACAAGTCATGTACCTTTTACGATAGATTCTTCTGTGTGCTAATTCACATCTGGTGCCCCTACCTTAGTGCAGCACAAGTCATGGACTCTTTATGATTGAATCTCTGTGTGTGATCCGATGATTACTGTTGAACTTGTTGCCAGCACCAACTATTCCCTGAGGGCTGGCTTACACTCACCCCACAAGCATCCAGCACAGACATCGCTGGACATTTGACCCTGGTAATAAAAAAGGGCAGAGCGTGTCCATACCCAGTTCCACTATCTATCTAACTGTGTCTGTGTGTTCATTATGTATGCATGATGCTCCTGGACCCTACCACATTACATTGTGCTGTTGAAAGCGCATGCAACCATGTTACCCCTGGTAGTGGGGAATACTTTGGTTATGTAACTTTGTCTGGGTCATTGTCTAAGTACATGTGTACAGACTAGATCATTAGAGTACTGCAAGTGTATAGTGAATTTATAAGTGCCTGGGGATTGGCAGAGTAATTAGATAAGTACATATGTTGGCGGAACCTAACCACGAGCACGAGCGTGGCTCTAATTGGCTACCCTCTATGTGCCAAAAACAGAAATGTGGGCTTTGCATGTCCCTGTATTGCTACAGCTGCAACACTCCACTGAATGGGCAATAAAAATTCATATCCACACAGATGTGTCATGTTCACAATCTTTCATGTGTGGAAGTATGGATGAATGTAGGGTTAGTGACTCCCTCTACCTTCCATGTTGGCCATGTTGTGGGATTTGAGTCACAGGGTGACACATTGGCGCTTGCCGCCCGGGTGGCGGCAGTACCACAACAGGGACACCCGCATCAGTTCATTCCTTATACAGCCCAGGACGGAACCATGCCCAGAGCTCCGGAGTCATTCTTCACAGCCTCATACAGGATTGGCATAAGACAGACCAGTCTACTCCGCTTACGCTTACAGGGAGGGACGACAACGCTACATGGCCCAGGTTTTCATTGTTGTGATCTGCTGGTCACAGGTCTAGTTGTCAGTACGCTACAGCCACTCCCTCATGGCTGGTTTACACCCACACCACACCCATCAAGCACAGGCATCACAGGACATGTATCCCTGCCAATAAAAACTACCGGGCCCACGTGCTCGACGCCATTTCTATTTCAGACTTGGTGGCACCGGATGCACTGCAGCCGGCACAGGAACACTGCCACGGGATAGTGACTTTCGGTGCACTGAGGTAGGGGCACCACAAGTGCTGAGCAGGTGTGCAGCCTGCGATGATGCCCCGTCCGGTGGTCCAGACAGCTCAGGTTTTGTGTTTTCTCTGCTGGGCCGCAGTGTAGGCCTGAGCCATTGGACAGTGGAGGCCTACCGCCACGTGGAGTGGCCTTGCTTGTCACAGAGTTCGTGGCACCACAAGGGCTGAGCGGGTTCGCAACCTGCGATGATGGCGAGTGCACTGGTATGTCCTCTGCCATGGCAAAATCAAGACTCAGCGCCAAATGTGAGACCTGGTGGCCTGCGGAGCGGGGCTGCATGATGTGGAGGGTGACCTGTCTGCAGGCCCCGGGCTTTTGGCTTGCAGCGGCATGTGGTGGGCCCTCTTTTCTACACGCAGGTGGTGGAAGGTGAGCAGTGAGGCCTGGGTGTGCAGGGGCGGGCAGACACCTTTGGGCTGTGGGAGTGGCTGGTGTGCAGCAGCCTGGGTGCGCAGGGGTGGGCAGTCACCTCTGGGCGGTGGGAGTGGATGGTGTGCAGCAGCCTGGGTGTGCAGGGGTGTGCAGCAGCCTTGGTGCACAGGAGCAGACAGACACCTCTGGGTGGCAGGAGTGGATGGGGTGCAGCAGCCTAGGTGCACAGGGGTGGGACAGCGATGAAGGCGTGTGCAGTTGTATGTACTCTGCCATTACTGATTCTATACTATGTTTCAGATGAGTGTGCTTGAGGGCTGCAGTATGTCCCGGCACGTGGTTGGAGACACACCGGTGATGGAAAGGTGAGCTGTGAGGGTTTCGTCCACAGTGTCGGCACTCACTCTCCCTCTCCATCTCTTCCTTTCTCTCTCTCACACTCTTTCTCTCTTTCTCTCTGTCTTCCTCTCTCGCTCACTCTTTTTCTCTTTCTCACTCTTCCTCTCTCTCACACTCTTTCTCTCTCTCTTCCTCTCTCTCACTCTTCTCTCTTTCTCTCTCTCTTCCTCTCTCTCTCACTCTTTCTCTCTTTCTCTCTCTCTCTCCTTTGATGGGCGCATAACACACAATCTTATCTTATTTTTTGTCTTGCAGGCTGTGATTCACAGATTGTCGAGGTATGACACACCATGGCTGTACCTACTTTTATTTTGTTGTTTTGTCTAAATAAAATGTTTTATATGTAAATCCATAGATGACTGTGATTCTCATTTGTCCAACCTCACATGCATCTTGATTGTTATAATTGTGCGACATCAGCCGATTTGTCACATTCAACATTTCGGAAGGTTAGTGTCACATTTGTTTGTTGGGGGGTAGCGACTCCAAACTTTTTTTTTTTTTAAATGTTCTTATTTTTTGGGAAGGGGGCCGCGTGGCCTCCTCCCTAGCCCCTTCTGGCCCCGGTGACCCTATCCCCCGGGGACTGGACTCTCTGTTGGGGACCGTGGGGAGAGCCCAAACACCCCCACGGTCCCGCCGGCATTGCTTTTGGGCAACGGGAGCTGCTAACATGCAGCTTCCCTTGCCCAAAAGTAATTATCCTTTCCTTTATTGAAGCGAGAGGAGGTTTTCCTCCTCTCACTTCAACGAAGCAAACCAGAGTTTGCTATCACAGGGTGGAAGCCATGCTCCCACCCTGCCATAGCAAACAGCAATGTCCCGGGGGTGCACATCCCAGGACATTGCAGGAGCTGGTCCTGGGAGGTGGCGGTCCCCAGGGCCATCAAGCGCACCCGGAGTGGGACCGCGCGGCCCCCTCCCTCTATTTTCAAAGCCCCGGGAAGGAGGTGGTCCCCGGGGCTTCGGGGAGCCCGCAAGGCCCACCCTGCATATTTAATTAAAGCCCCGAGGGATGGCGATCAATTACAAAACAAACCCCAGGTAGGGGGCGATCACCGGGGCTGCGGGTGGCCGTGTGCCATCCTGCACCTAATTTACATGGGAGGTGGCGGTCCCCGGGGCTGCGGAGGCCCCGCAGGCCCCCGCAATATAATTATAGGATTGCCTCCGGAACCTGGCCCATCCGGGGGCTCATTTAAATGAAGTGGGGGAGACCCCGCTTCATTTTTTGAAAAAACTATTTTGTCCAGATTCGCACACCCAGAACGCATTCTGACTTTTTTAAATAAAAAATATTTTTTAGGCCTGGGGGTCCATGTGGGCCCCCATGAGCATGACTAGGGGGTCAGGGTGTTTCTACCCTGCCCCCTTTTCTTCTCTTTTAATCTTTTTTTGACTGTTTTCTTGTAACTCGATCCTACCGACTCACAAGATGGCTGCCAACACTTTCTGCTTTGGAGTGTTGGCAGCCAATCACAATGAAGCTCGTGGTCGTGACACCCAATCACAGTGAAGCGTGTGGTCAGGAGAAAGTGCAAACCCACAGCTGCCCAGATATTGAAACATTTATTTTTGGAATTTCTCATCAACTACTGAACGGATTTACACCATTTAAAAATAAAGTCGCACTACCTTTTTGCGAAATTTGGTGTAATTCCCTTCATCAGTTCGGGCTGCAGCCTTACCTAACATTTCCTATGGGAAAATTATTTTTTTTATTTTATTTTTTTTTATTTCTCAGCAGCTACTGAACAGATTTACACCATTTAAAAAAAAAAAGGCCGCTTTCTGAACCAAGCTCTACCTTTCTGCCAAATTTGGTGTAATTCAGTTCAGCAGTTCGGGCTGTAGCCTGTAATAAAATTTCCTATGGAAATTAACATGGAGAAAACACTTTTTGGGAACCCCTTTTTTCTCAGCCTCCGCTTGACGAATCACCCCCGAACTTTCAGGATAGGAACTGACCTGGATAGACCTTTTTATTGAGAATTTCACAAACATTCATCAAACCACGCCAAAGTTATTAGCAAATCAAAAAATGCTTTCCCTATGGAAACTAGGTTCTAACTATAACTACCTACTGGCGACCACAGTAGGTAATGTATGAGTTAAGAAGACCCTATATATATATTTATATACATATAAATATAACTCTCAGTTGAGCCTTACTGTCTTGAAGACAAGCTACCAGCACTAGTTAATTTGATGTTTGCTTGTGACTTCTCCCTGACATCGATTGTGGTTTCTGCTTGAGGAAGGTATTAACCCCCTCAACCAGTAATCCAGTTTCTTTATTTTTATGTTTTGGAACTTGTAAAGCGCAGCAATCACCCAAAGGGTATCTTGGCGCTGGTACGTAGATTCTCAACAAGCGGTGGGAGGAAGAATCATATAAAGGAGAGGAGAACACTATATACTAACGACGGCTCCTAAATACTGCATACTCTAGAGAACAGCCACGTTTTAATCTTTTTCCTGAACTGTAGCAGATCGGTCATCTGTCTATATTCAAGAGGAATGCTGTTCCATAGTTTGGCCGCAGCAGAGCTAAACGCTCTTCCTCCTGATCTGACTCTTTGAGTTCTTGGGACTTTCACCAAACAGGCAGTGGCTGATCGAAAGCACCTTGATGGTATGTACCATGTAAAGACCCCCTGCAAAGGTCTAGGTCCCAGGCCATGAAGGGCCTTAAAGACCAGACACAGGGACTTAAACTGAACCCTCGGTAATATGGGTAGCCAATGAAGTTCTGCCAGTGCTAATGACCCAGATGAGCGGCGAGGCCTCATCAATGCCAACTTAGCTGCCACAGTTTGAACTCTTTGGAGGCGCTCAATCAAAAATTTGGGGGCCTCCAATAAGAGGGTGTTACAATAATCAAGCCTACTAAGGACAATACTACCAACAACCAGCACCCTGGTCACCTTTGGCAGCAAAGGAAGAATTTTCCTTAGTACTTTAATCAGGGAGAAGCAGCTTCCAACCGCCCTATTTACCTGCTCTTCCATAGTTAGATGTGCATCCAGCATCACTCCCAGATTGCGTACTGTTCCAACTGGTGTTTGAATAGATGTAGTTGGGGAAGGCCAAAAGTTGGACGGAAAAGGAGGGAGGACCTTCCCCACCCCACAGTATAAGACTTCCATCTAATCTGAGTTAAATTGGAGTGAGTTATTTCTCAACCACTGGGCAGTGTCTTGCATGCAGTCGTGAAAGGAAGTCAAGGAGATCGACTGATCTCCCTCCAAGGAGAAGAAGAGCTGGGTATCATCGGCGTAATTCACTATTCTCACCCCATGCGCTTTCATAACTCCAATCAAAGGTCTCATATACAGGTTAAAGAGAATAGGGCTTATTGCCGATCCCTGGGGAACACCATAGTGGATATCAAAGAATTTGGATTGGTACGGGGGAAGAAGAACCTCCTGACTTCTGTCAGAGAGGTATGATCGAAACGATTCTAGAACTACCCCTACCACCCCAGCCTCCTCCAACCTGGTCAGCAGGATGCAGTGATCCACCGTGTCGAAAGCGAAAGACAGGTCGAGTAGAACTAAGATACCCGATTGCCCCCTGTCTGCCCGTAATCGCAGATCATCTAGCACGGTCACTAAAGCAGTCTCAGTTCCATGGCCAGGTCGAAAACCAAACTGAACATCGTCCAGTTTAGAATTAACTTCCAGGAACTGAGACAGAGATTTACTTGCCAACCGTTCAATAATCTTGATCGGGTATGGTAGGAGAGAGATGGGTGTGTAATTCCCCGCACATGTTGGATACAAAGTCGGCTTTTTTAGGAGCGGTGTAACCATAGCCCGTTTCCAACAGGCTGGCACCATACCAGAAGTTAAGGAGTAGTTACAAATCTGGCGTAAAATAGGAAAGAGCTCAGATCCCAGCTCCTTCCAGATCTTATGAGGAAGAGGATCTAGAGGAGACCCTGAGGATACACTCAAGGCAATTTTATTAAATACTTCTTCCGAAGGAAGTTCAAATACACTTAAGGACGGCAAGTGCCCTGTCTCTACCCTATTATCCTGCCCTAAATCACATGCCTTGTTACATCCAGATGTGGTTCCTTCTTTCTGGGAGTGATTATTCCTATTCAGTCCATCAATTATGTTACTGATTTTCTCCATGAAGAAGGTTACTAAATTATCGCATAGAGCTTGTGTTGGAGTAATTTTAGATTGAGTGCACTCTGGGGCGCTCATATCCTTCACTATTTTGAAGATTGCCCTAGAGTCATTCTTAGAGTGTAGAATAGTATTGGCAAAGTAGTTAGATTTAACCGCATTAATCTTCTTATATTCTGCCATAGATGCCTTCCAAGAATCTCTATCCTCATCCAGGTAATGCTTCCTCCAGTTCCGCTCAGCCTTTCGGCAATTCAATTTTAGCTTCTTCAGGTAGTCGTTATACCAGCATGCCGACGGCCTGCCAATCCTTTTACAATCTTTAATAGGAGCAATCAGGTCAAGCCTATTTAGGATCTGAGCGCAGAAATCCAGATAGATATCTTCTACTGTTCTGTCTGTATCAGGAGCCTGATCCGCAGGGAAGGTTAAGGAAAGATCAGCCTTATTTTTTAAAAAGCCTTTCCAATCTCTGCTTTTAAACACTCTTGTTGCTTTGGTGTCTGGTCGACCCCCTCTAAGGTCAAGTAGCTGAAGCTTGATCAGGTGATGATCAGACCAGTCAACCGGGAGAATCTCCACTATTTCCACCGCTTTTTCCTTAGAGAAGACGAGATCTAGAATATTTCCTCCAATATGGGTGGGTTCAGTAATCCACTGGTGCAGTTGTAAATTCTCGCAGGCCTGGATAAAATTACTATATCCAGAATCCAGATTTCGATTGCACCAAAGATTGAAGTCACCCATAAGGAGTAAATTAGAGTGAGTAAGGGCCACATTGCAAATAGTGTCAATCAGTCCCTGCAGATGAGATACTTTTATCATTCCTGGGGGTCTGTAACAGATAATGCCTGACAGTAGGCATCCCCTGGAGTCTTTAAAGGAAAAGCCGAGAAGTTCAAAGCCCTCAGTCTCATCAAACTCAAATTGGATAAAATCCAGATTTTCCCTAAATATAATTCCTACCCCACCTCCTCGTCCTGAGGCTCTCGGCTTATGTATAATTTTGTTACCTTGAGGACAAGCCAGGCCTAGGTTGACCTCCATTCCAGGCAGGGTCCAGGTTTCGGTCATAAAGAGAGCGTCCAGGCAGTGAGAGTCAAGTAACATTTGAATCTCTACATGATGTTTAGGCAATGACCTAACATTAAGCAGCCCTCCCAGTATAGCATTCTTCCTTTTTGGATCAATTTTAGTGTCCAATACACCTTTCACACAGGAAGTACTAAACCTGTCGCTTACTGACCTGTTTCTTACAGATGCCAACACATAAACGCTGGCAGTTGGCAAAGAATGACTTGGTGGTAAATGTATGGGAGATGAAGAAGCACCTCAGTCTCAATGATGAGCATCATTGACATCATAGAGCTCCTTGAACTCCATTCTATCATAGAAAATTCTCGTTCAAGGGTCTGTACGATAGCAGTTTGCCCCTTTGTCAACCTTTTGATGCTTCATGGACTGCCTCTAAAGACACACACTGGTGGAATGGTAGACGGTGCTCAAAAGAGTACTCAGTAGTGTCTGGGGTAAAGTGCATCCTCAGCCACTATTGGCTCTCCAGTCAGGCCATTTTAGTAGGATGGGAGGTGAGAGATGGACTCAGGTCCTGATGTCAGAGTGGTCAGTTCCATGGTGAGACAGATGGCATCAGGGCATGTTGGGATGGCCCTGTTCTCTGGCGCTCACCATTTCTTTCCAGCTAGTGGGCCCTATCCTGCATGGTCATCTTGACCTGTGGTCCGTAGATTGACCCTATCTTCCTATGTTAAACCCTCTTGATAGGAGTGGTTGCTGACAGAAAGTGTCTATGTCCGGATAGGCACATTCTCAATTTAGAGGAGATTTCACCCTCCTCCTCCTTCTCTTTGTTTCCTTTGTGGTGATGTTGGTTGTTGTATGCCAGTATTAATGATATTCCCTTATGATGATGATACACAAAAATGTGCCTGACTTAGAAGTCCTCATCTCACAACATATGGGTGTTGGGCGTCTGTAAGTTTGAATAATATCTAAAATGATTACAAAATGCACATAACAAAACTTAGATTACGTGAGATGACACAACAATTTATCACATACACAAATATAAGATTAAGTAGACCAGAACCCTGGGGTGATTTCGGGTCAACCTTAATGGAACGCAGGTTGGATACACCAAGCGTGTTCATCTTAGTCAAAGATTTTACCTTCTGACTTAGCCTTTTTTATGGAGCTTGAGAGAGATCTTTGCGCATTTGAACTAAAATGTGTATTAATATCAGTCACCCTGCACCCTAATTCTCACATGCATACTGACATGGAGCTATTGAAACAAAATCATTATAATGTGTTTTCTGGCTCAGCCTAACCAGGATTTAGTTAGACCTCAATGCCATCTTCTTCAAAATGAATGCTGTACCATAATATTTATTCTGTGTTTATATGACTTGCCTGACACTACGTGCAGTAAGATGTGGATTGTTTATTTCTGTGTGATGCTGGCTGTTCTCAAAGAGCTCACATGAGGCAATCCTTTTGTTACAATCTCATGTTTCTTCCTGCTTGCACACTGGATTGAATTTATTCACAGTGGTTCTCTGTTTATGTAGCTTTTTTTGTTTTAATACCACTGGTACATATTAGGTCAGATGGGGTGAATCAAAATGTGTGTAGTGATTAGTGCTAAAGTGTTAGGATTATGTGATTTATGAAAATGTGAAAATGTGATTTGTTTGAGTAATAATCATACCATTCTGACTTTGCAGTTTGTGTAATTGTTATGGAAGAAAACTGTATATAAGCCCTTGCATTTAAGGGTGATCCATAGTTCTTCTTGAGACCTTTCCTGAGTTTCTAGGGGTACTGTCCTACTAATTGATTTTGCTACACATTTAGAAATTTGCATCCCTCAGATTTTTGCCCATTATTGTATTATTCTATATTTGGCATTATTCATGGCAAATGCCTTCTACATAATTTAATGAGTGTTCAGCTTCATCTGCATTTATTATTTCTGTATCATAACCTTAAATTATGTAATAAACTTTGATGGTTTTCTAATATCTAATCTCAAACTCTCTTTCTAAGTCTTATTGATTGTATTTTGACAAGCTGTTTTGAATCTATAGGAACACAGCCTCATAGACTTTGAGTTTAGCACCATTCCAATTTAGATTCACTTTATGTTTGGGCGCACTACTATCATGCAAATTTACCTAGGGCCCTGCACTCCCACAAGCACAAAACCCTCCATTGGGGAAACCTGAAACTGTATCCGAGGAAGGTGCCTCAAAATCAGACACATTTGCCTTGTGGTCCCCTGATAGCTCTGTAGGTCTTGAAAGTCCAAAGACTTTCTGAGTCCCAAATAATTGAGTTTCTCAAGCTGCTCCTCTGTGTCAATTCTAAGTCTCCCAGAACCTCTCAGGGACTAGGACTCACGCCAGCAGAGGCCACCAGCCAGGTCTAGTCCAGGTCCAGTTGGTACTGGTCACTTTAGGAAAAACCTGTATGCATCATGTAGTGTCCTTGTAGCCAAACGAGAGGTCAGTCAACTGACCCTTGGAGTACACTTTTTTATCCCATGTGCACGACGGAGCATGCCCAGTTCTTAAGGGTTCCTCTCAGATCACGAACAGCAGCTCTTATGATCTTCCCCAGGTCCAGGAAGGGTGCTACGGATGGTTCCTTGGGGTGCTACTTTTATAATGGTTGGTTTTAGCCAGTGAGTGGAGTTGAGTTCTGAACACTCCCTAACCAATCTGAAATATTTTCCTAGGGGCAAACTGACCCACTTTTCAGCAATTCCTTTTCATCCTACTGCAATCAATCTCACAGTGCCCCCCACTGTTAAAATCCAAGATGGAGAAACTTTTTTGCTTTGTTCAGAGCTGTTATGTTATGTTATTTTATGTTATGTTATGTTATGTTTTGTGGAGAAAGGTCTGATGCGCTTCGGCAGGGCATTCCATCCAGCCTTTAGGAACAAGGTTGTAGAAGGCCCAACCACTGGATCTAGTTCTAAGTATGCAGGGGGAATGGATCACCGCCCTCACAATTAGTACTGGCCACGTCATATCGCTTTTTTTCTGTAACTATCAGCAAAGCTCCACAGCAGTCACACTGCTTTACAACATGGCTCAAGGCAATTGACAAAGCCAATAGCTCTTCCAAAGGTGAGATTTATTGCCTTTGCTAATTCTTTGTAATCCCCGAGAGCATGTTTCACTCCTCATTAACGAGAAAGCACTGGCTGGCAACAGCTAACATGCTAATGCAAATTAAGCTCCAGGAGCTTCGGGCAGGGAAAGGGTCACTTTCTAAAAATTTCCTAAATAATTATTAAAAATCTGACCACTGATGAATTAGGCCTTTAATACATATGAAAAATAGTCTTTGAATGACTATTTTAGACAGTGTCCTGTCAAATGTTTCAGATTAAAGCTTATAATCAGAGGTTTGACATTTTCTTGGATTTAACTACAGCGTTGCCAGTAAAAATAGCTATAGGGGCCTAGTTGTAGTTTGCACATGTTTTATTTTTAATTATCAGGCACCCTCCCTTGTAGGCAATAAGGTGTCCTGAAGGGTGACCCATTAATATTTAATAGCAGGATTTCCTGCTAGTAAAAATGGCTATTTTGACATGTCTGACAAAAGGTTTTCAAACTGTTGCAGTCAGGCTACACATGGTAGCTGTGAAGCCATGTTTAACAGCACCTCTCTGTTGATGCAGAATAGGTGCTGCAGTCCACAGGTGAGATTTACTTTCCAGTACCTTGGTGCATTTTCTACACCATACACTCGGTACTTATAGGTAAATGAATTATGTCAATCCACTAGAAACCTGTTTTACCATGTTCAATGAGGGAGCACAGGCACTTTAATCCTATTTAGCAGGGGACACAGTGCACAAGGTACTAAGCCTAACAAATATTGGGTCCTAAAAAGGCAAATAATCTGGAGTGATCATGAAGAAAAGGCAGATTCCCTACACTTACCCTTCTCAGTAATAGGTGTCCAACTTTAAGTATGCAGATTAATCAGTACCTTTGGTGTATTATTAAGAGCTAGGATGTCTCCTGAGTAGATTTATGCATGTACTTGTGTGAATTACCCTTTGTGAGGACACTAGCTATTACACCGTCCTAAAGTGTCAGGGGTAGTATCCACAGTGGAATAAGGAGATAAGGACAAAATAACAGTAACATGTGAACATTTTCTTCGCTTTGTGTTATTTATTGTAGAGTTGGGTTTAACTTGAGTAATTTGCTCTAGCGTAGTCAAGCAAAATTACAACAAAATTATGCAAGATTATGCTGAATTATGCTGGCTACGTTCCTTGTTGCTGTGCTTCTGCAGTAGGATTTTTGTGCCAAATTACTTCAATGTAATTAAAACTTTGCCCAGGCCTGATTTATTTGGAGAAACAGAGGGGCATGTTCTCAAGGATCTATCGCCAAGTTATCGTCATTTTATTGCGGCCAAAGTCGTGATAAATTTATCGCCCCATTCACAAGCAGGGGCTAACAGCCCATATCACCAGTTTACCTGTGATAGCAGTTGCAAATTGTTAGACCTGTCAGCCCTTTGGGTGGTCCCTCCTCATCATTATTTATTTTGTCCCACTTTTGCCTCAACCCCTGTTTGAATTTTTCCTTTTTGGGAACCACCAGACTTTTTAGTGTTGCTGCAGATTCAGGGAGCCATTTTAGCTACCCCTGAAACTTCTGTCTGAGGGCCTGGAGCACAAAATGGTGGCCACCTGTGACATCACCAGCATCCACTGGAACCTACCAGCACCTTCCAGAACATTCCAGGAGATTCCAGAACTCTGTGACAGTTGGAGACCGTTTAGAATGTTGGGAGGATAAGAGAGGCAGTTGGCAGTTGGAGCTGGCAGTTGGCACCTGACTGGTGAAGAGAGAGGAGCACAACAGTGAAGGAGGAAGGAGTGAAGCAGCAGGGGTGGAAACTTGTGCCTGGAGTGGGGTCCATAAACCCACCCTTGATACTTGTCCCTACTGATGGATCCCAGCCTATAGCCCTGTGTGGGAAGAAGTCAGAAGAAAACCATCCTAAGGACCTGGACAGCAGGAACAGGCCTTAGAACCAAGAAAGCAGTAAGATTCTGACCTGAGAACTGGTTTCCCTGGAGCCTGGCGTCGAGTAGCCGAAGACCTGGAGCCCAAGGTGGAGAAGCGGCGCTGACTGAGGTAGCAGACGTCGTACCCGGAGCCGCCTGAGGTCGTAAGAGGGCGCCGGCGGAGGTCGAGAGGAATACCAAGGGTCGAGAAGGAAGTGAACCGAGGTCGAGTGAGCGGCGTCATCGGGAGGGTGAAGTCCGCCCTCCGGAGTCGTCGGAGACCGAGGTAGAGGAGCACCGGAGGTCGGGAGTGAGGATCGCACTCCGGAGTCGCCCGGAACCTGTGAGGAGGAGCACCGGAGGTCGGGGGTGAGGATCGCACCCCGGAGTCGCCGGAAGTCGACAGCGAGGCCAGGCCGGCCGACGTCATCGGAGCCGAGAGCGCCATCGGACCGGAGCCGCCCGAAGTCGACATCGTGTGGAGACTGCCCGACGCCGTCGAATCGAAGGTAGAGGTCGAACCGAGGCCACCGACATCGGACCGGAACCGCCTGCCGGCGTCGTCAAAGAACTGACATTGTGCCGAGGCCGCCGAGACCGAACCGGAACCGCCTCACGGCGTCGACACGACTCCAGCGGCGTCGGAACATCAGAAAAGGGCAGTAAGTGGAGTAGAGGGCGCCTTAGGCCCTGTGGAGACCTGAGAGACTACTCTAAGGGGCTAGGGAGGTGCTGAATTCCACCTGACTGTGCCTGGGGTGAACTGGGACTAACCTAGAGAGGTTGTGCGGAGAGGGAAGCCAGGGCATTGGAATTTCCCCCCCTTTTGATCTACCTCAGTTTAGGCCTCAGCCTTTGCCTCAGCCAGGGAGTAGTACCCCTCAGGCCTACCACAACCCTACAAGCTGTGCCTGGGCCAAATCAGCCCTTCAGAATTGAAGTGTCATCTGATTCATGAGTGTTGCTGTATACTGTTAATTATTTATTGGGGATACTGTATTTATTAAGTTCTTATCTATTTATTGCTGCACTGTATTTATAGGTCCACAGGACTTGTTGGTGTACAGTATTTATTGGTACAGTATTTATTGGTACAGTATTTATTACCTCAAAGTATTTAGTTGTCTGTATATATTGCACTTGTATTTATGCCCTGTTATTTATGATCACCCCTATTTATTTCAGCAAACAGCAAATATTTATTTGACCTGCTCTATTTAAGAATTTGTATATTGTGATTGTTATTTATTTTCCCAATCAGCAACTAAGAGAAAAAGATAAAGAAGAATATTTTCATAATTTTTACGGTGTAGAGTCGTTTTTGGAACGGATGCACGCATGGTTATTGTATGGGTATATTGTATGCTTAGCACTGCGCCTGTTTCCTGACCACTCGAGCCAAGCTACCCCATTGTGTCGGGAAGGCCCTCCACCACCCTGCGGAGTGGGAGTGGGGCTGGTTCCAACATAAATTGGTGTTCAGTGGTGGGATAGAGCTGTGCCTACATATACTCAACAATAACTGTGGGTAGTCCATAGGCCTACACCGGGAGTTTTCTCACAGCGGCCTTCCAAATTGTGGGTTTTTGTTTTTTCCAAATTTACTCTGGTGGTGGGAGGAGGTATTACTAAAGGTACCACCCTACATTGTTACTGCACAAAACCTGTCCTCTAACCTGAGTGGGCAAGATGGAGTTTGTTCTTGAAAATCTAGACACGTACACTGTGGCCCAACTCAGGGAGTTTTGCCAGCGAGAGGGGGTGTACTGTCCCCCAGGAGCAAAGAAGGGTGCACTTCAAACCAGCTTAAGGGCTTGGGGGGAGGCACGCAGGGAAAGCAAGGCTGAGGAAGAAGACAGGGATGGAGAGCCTGACCCCGAGGGGGCTGAGATGTACCAACCTGAGGTGGGGAACCTGTCCGCAGGGCCCAGGACACTTTCTAGGAAGGGCAGCACTGTCTCTAGTGGGGGCTTATCCGAAGTGGAGTTAACAGACCGGAGAGAGAAGAGACAGCTCACATGGGACTTAGCAAGGCTGGAAAAGGAGAAAGAGGAGCAGAGGATGGCCCATGAATTGCGACTGAAAGAAATAGATCTTCAGATTTTGAGAATCGGGGCACAACCTGTTCCTAATGGTGGCAGCTAAAACCAAGAGTCCACCAGGGAATCCAAACCTTACCTGCCGAAGGACATTGTGGCGAGCTATGGGGCAGGTGACGACATCGCCAAGTGGCTAGCAGCCTATGAGGTCTCATTGAGGGCCCATGGGGTTCCAGCGAAGTATTGGGGAGGGGGACTGTATAAATACATGCCTCCAGCTGGTAGGGATGCTTTATTGGCCCTCGAAGAGGAAGAGCAAACCCACTACCCCGCCATGAAACTGGCGCTCATCAGGAAGTTTGGACTAACTCCGGAAAAGTACAGACAGAAGTTCAGGGGTAGTCACAAACTGGGCACACAGAATTGGGTGGACTTCCTGGACTATGCAAAGAAGGCACTGGAAGGTTGGATTCAGGGCAGTGAAGTAAGGAACTACGAGGAGCTGTTTGACCTAGTACTGAAGGAACACCTACTCGAGAAATGTTTCCCTGAACTGCGGCAACACCTGGTGGATAGCAAGCTGACCAGTCCCCGGAAGCTTGCTGAGGAGGCGGACATTTGGGCTAGTACCCGGGTGTCCACAAGGGGGACTGGAGGGGATACTCAAAAGGCCGGACAGGGCGCCCCCCAGAAGAAGGAAGGAGGGGAAAAGAAAAAGGAGTTCTCCAAAGGCCCCCAAAATAACTTCCAAGGGAAGGGAACAGGATTCACCTCTAAGGCTAACCCACCCAGAAACCCTAATCCTGGCCAGAGTCAGCAGCCAAGGGTTGTCCATTGCTACGAGTGCAGTGGCGTTGGACACTATAAAGGAGATCCGAAGTGTCAGAAACGCTCACCCCCTCCCACTGGAGGAAAGCCCCCCGGAGTAGCTAGTGTAGTGCTCGGGGAGGAGATGCCCTTAACTAAGGGAAGGGAGTGGGCGGGTGTCACTTTAGTGTCCCTGGGAGAACGGGAGATGGTTCCTAAGATCCAGGTGCCCGCAAATACCGCAAAGTATGGGCAGTGGATCACCATCAACGGCCAAAGAGGGGAGGCTCTGAGAGACACAGGAGCCAGTATGACTATGGTGCGTAGCCAGCTGGTGTCTCCAGAGCAGGTAATTCCCGATGTACTCCACCCAGCCGCGATGGCTGACGGCAGAACAGGTCACTATCCCGTGGCCGAGGTTCCCTTTGAATGGGGGGGGGTTGCAGGTTCACTTCGAGTTGCCGTAAGCCCTGCCGTGCCAGTCGATTGTCTGCTGGGCAATGACATGGAGCACAACGCTTGGAAGGAGGTGGAATACCGGACTCATACCGAGATGCTGGGTACACCTGACTGGGCCTGTGTTAGCACAAGGTCCGTGACTACCCGAAGAGGGAGTTCATTTCGGCTGGAGCCTGGAACAAAGGCCCAGCCGGCTGCCAGTCAAGGGAAGAACCGAGGACAGGAGGAGCCTGCCTCGGCGTCTCCACCCCGTAGGACGGATAGGCCACCGGAGGTGGTGGACCAGGAGTCTGCGGAGGGGGACGTTACCAACCTGGAGGACCTACCCATCCCGGCCGAGTGGCACGTGGAGGGAGGCCCGTCCAGGGAGGAATTCTGCCAGGGCCAGAGGGAGTGCCCTACCCTTGAGGGGCTGAGGCGACAGGCCGAAGCCCAGGCAGCAGGGAACGTTGAAGGGAACTACAGTGTTTACTGGGAGGATGGCCTCCTCTACAGTGAACCCAAGGCACCCCTACATGGATCGTCACGAGCCTTGGTAGTCCCTCAACGTTATCGAGCCTTCCTTTTAGAGTTGGCTCACGAGATACCATTGGCAGGACACCTGGGGCAAGACAAGACCTTCGCCCGTCTTGTCCCACACTTTTATTGGCCTCAGATGAAAGTGTCGTCCGATACCTACTGCCGGACATGTGTGTCTTGCCAAGCCAGTGGGAAAACAGGGGTGAAGCTGAAAGCTCCCCTGGAACCACTTCCTGTCGTTAGCACCCCCTTTGAAAGGGTGGGCATCGACATTGTGGGTCCGTTAGATCCACCAACATCAGCTGGTCACAGGTTTATCCTAGTCCTGGTGGATCATGCCACACGGTACCCAGAGGCAATACCTCTGAGGACCATAACAGCACCTGTTGTGGCTAGGGCCCTGATGGGAATCTTTACCCGAGTGGGTTTTCCCAAGGAAGTTGTGTCCGACAGGGGGACCAACTTCATGTCAGCGTATATGCGGGCAATGTGGAAGGAGTGTGGAGTGACATACCGGTTCACTACTCCTTACCACCCCCAGACCAATGGTCTGGTGGAGAGGTCTAACAAAACCTTGAAGGGCATGATCAGAAGTCTGCCTGAAAGCCTGCGGAGGAAATGGGACGTCCTCCTACCCTGTTTACTTTTTTCCTACAGGGAAGTGCCACAGAAGGGAGTGGGCTTCAGCCCCTTCGAGCTTCTGTATGGGCACCCTGTACGTGGACCTCTTAACCTGGTGAGAGACGGATGGGAAAGAACTCCCAGAAAGCTCCCCCAGGATGTGGTGAGCTACATGCTGGCCTTCCGGAGCCAAATGGCTAAGTTGTGGAAGCAAGCTTCTGACAACTTGGAAGCCAGCCAAGCAGTAATGAAGGCGTGGTATGACCACAACGCTCACCCGGTGGAGTTGGAGCCTGGCCAGAAGGTGTGGGTGATCGAACCAGGAGAGCTTAGTGCCCTCCAGGATCGCTGGTCAGGGCCCTTTGAGGTGTTGGAGAAGAAGGGTAAGGCTACCTACTTGGTGGACCTGAAGACCCCTCGTCAGCCCCTGCGGGTGCTGCATGCCAACCGCCTCAAGCCCCACCACGAGAGGCCCGAAGTCATCTTGATGATGGTGACTGACGGAGGAGAGGACGTGGAAAGCGAGCCTCTCCCCGATCTGTTTGCGTCTCAAGAAAAGGATGGGTCGGTGGAGGGAGTGATTCTCTCCCCATCTCTAACTCCTGAACAGCAGGAGGACTGTCGCCAGGTCCTGGGGCAGTACTCTTCGTTGTTCTCCCTTGTCCCGGGTAGGACTCACCTGTGCGTCCATGACGTGGACACAGGAGACAGCCCACCTGTGAAGTCCAAGATCTACCGGATGTCAGACAAGGTGAAGGCCAGCATTCATAGTGAGGTCACTAAGATGCTGGAGCTAGGAGTGATTGAACCTTCTAGCAGCCCCTGGTCCAGTCCGGTGGTGTTAGTACCGAAAGCTGCACCACCGGGTGCCCAACCAGAACTGAGGTTCTGTGTGGACTACCGGGGACTGAATTCAGTGACCAAGACTGATGCACATCCGATCCCTAGGGCGGATGAATTAATTGACCGGCTGGGAGCTGCCCAATATCTAAGTACCTTTGACCTTACTTCGGGGTACTGGCAGATCTCTTTGACTGATGGAGCAAGGGAAAGGTCAGCCTTCTCCACGCCCAATGGCCACTACCAGTTCTGTGTGATGCCCTTTGGGCTCAAGAACGCACCTGCCACGTTTCAGCGCCTGGTAAACCAGATCCTCACCGGGATGGAGAGTTTCTCTGCTGCTTACCTGGATGACATAGCCGTCTTCAGTAACAGCTGGGAGGATCACTTGCGTCACCTGCAAGCTGTTCTCCAGGCCCTGAGACAAGCTGGATTGACGATCAAGGCCAGCAAGTGCCAGATCGGGCAGGGGTCGGTAGTGTACCTTGGACACTTGGTGGGTAGGGGAGCGGTGCAACCCCTCCAGGCGAAGATCGAGGCCATCATGGCCTGGGAACCCCCCAAGACCCAGACTGAGGTCCGAGCATTTTTGGGCCTCACGGGATACTACCGCCGCTTCGTGAAGGGGTACGGTACCATCGTAGCCCCCCTCACGGAGCTCACGTCCAAGAAACAACCTCGACGGGTAGTCTGGACGGAGGCTTGTCAGCAAGCCTTTGAGAGATTGAAGAAAGCCATGTGCGAGGCCCCGGTCTTAAGGGCCCCAGACTTTTCCAAGAAGTTCATTGTCCAGACAGATGCATCAGAACATGGCATTGGGGCAGTGTTATCGCAACTCAACGAAGAGGGTCTGGATCAACCCGTGGTCTTCCTATCCAGGAGACTACTTCCCAGGGAACAGAAGTGGAGTGCAATAGAGCGTGAAGCCTTTGCAGTGGTATGGGCTCTGAAGAAGTTGCGGCCATACCTGTTTGGCTCGCACTTCCTGGTTCAGACCGACCACAGACCCCTTCGTTGGCTGATGCAAATGAAGGGGGAGAATCCCAAGTTGTTGAGGTGGTCTATTTCCCTACAGGGGATGGACTTTCAGGTGGAACATCGGCCTGGAGTGGACCACGCCAATGCAGACGGTCTCTCAAGGTATTTCCGCCTTAGTGATGAGAACTCCCAAGGGGTTGGGTAGCTCTCCCCACTTTCAGCTGGGGGGGACGCGTGTTAGACCTGTCAGCCCTTTGGGTGGTCCCTCCTCATCATTATTTATTTTGTCCCACTTTTGCCTCAACCCCTGTTTGAATTTTTCCTTTTTGGGAACCACCAGACTTTTTAGTGTTGCTGCAGATTCAGGGAGCCATTTTAGCTACCCCTGAAACTTCTGTCTGAGGGCCTGGAGCACAAAATGGTGGCCACCTGTGACATCACCAGCATCCACTGGAACCTACCAGCACCTTCCAGAACATTCCAGGAGATTCCAGAACTCTGTGACAGTTGGAGACCGTTTAGAATGTTGGGAGGATAAGAGAGGCAGTTGGCAGTTGGAGCTGGCAGTTGGCACCTGACTGGTGAAGAGAGAGGAGCACAACAGTGAAGGAGGAAGGAGTGAAGCAGCAGGGGTGGAAACTTGTGCCTGGAGTGGGGTCCATAAACCCACCCTTGATACTTGTCCCTACTGATGGATCCCAGCCTATAGCCCTGTGTGGGAAGAAGTCAGAAGAAAACCATCCTAAGGACCTGGACAGCAGGAACAGGCCTTAGAACCAAGAAAGCAGTAAGATTCTGACCTGAGAACTGGTTTCCCTGGAGCCTGGCGTCGAGTAGCCGAAGACCTGGAGCCCAAGGTGGAGAAGCGGCGCTGACTGAGGTAGCAGACGTCGTACCCGGAGCCGCCTGAGGTCGTAAGAGGGCGCCGGCGGAGGTCGAGAGGAATACCAAGGGTCGAGAAGGAAGTGAACCGAGGTCGAGTGAGCGGCGTCATCGGGAGGGTGAAGTCCGCCCTCCGGAGTCGTCGGAGACCGAGGTAGAGGAGCACCGGAGGTCGGGAGTGAGGATCGCACTCCGGAGTCGCCCGGAACCTGTGAGGAGGAGCACCGGAGGTCGGGGGTGAGGATCGCACCCCGGAGTCGCCGGAAGTCGACAGCGAGGCCAGGCCGGCCGACGTCATCGGAGCCGAGAGCGCCATCGGACCGGAGCCGCCCGAAGTCGACATCGTGTGGAGACTGCCCGACGCCGTCGAATCGAAGGTAGAGGTCGAACCGAGGCCACCGACATCGGACCGGAACCGCCTGCCGGCGTCGTCAAAGAACTGACATTGTGCCGAGGCCGCCGAGACCGAACCGGAACCGCCTCACGGCGTCGACACGACTCCAGCGGCGTCGGAACATCAGAAAAGGGCAGTAAGTGGAGTAGAGGGCGCCTTAGGCCCTGTGGAGACCTGAGAGACTACTCTAAGGGGCTAGGGAGGTGCTGAATTCCACCTGACTGTGCCTGGGGTGAACTGGGACTAACCTAGAGAGGTTGTGCGGAGAGGGAAGCCAGGGCATTGGAATTTCCCCCCCTTTTGATCTACCTCAGTTTAGGCCTCAGCCTTTGCCTCAGCCAGGGAGTAGTACCCCTCAGGCCTACCACAACCCTACAAGCTGTGCCTGGGCCAAATCAGCCCTTCAGAATTGAAGTGTCATCTGATTCATGAGTGTTGCTGTATACTGTTAATTATTTATTGGGGATACTGTATTTATTAAGTTCTTATCTATTTATTGCTGCACTGTATTTATAGGTCCACAGGACTTGTTGGTGTACAGTATTTATTGGTACAGTATTTATTGGTACAGTATTTATTACCTCAAAGTATTTAGTTGTCTGTATATATTGCACTTGTATTTATGCCCTGTTATTTATGATCACCCCTATTTATTTCAGCAAACAGCAAATATTTATTTGACCTGCTCTATTTAAGAATTTGTATATTGTGATTGTTATTTATTTTCCCAATCAGCAACTAAGAGAAAAAGATAAAGAAGAATATTTTCATAATTTTTACGGTGTAGAGTCGTTTTTGGAACGGATGCACGCATGGTTATTGTATGGGTATATTGTATGCTTAGCACTGCGCCTGTTTCCTGACCACTCGAGCCAAGCTACCCCATTGTGTCGGGAAGGCCCTCCACCACCCTGCGGAGTGGGAGTGGGGCTGGTTCCAACACAAATAATATCGCCACAGATGACCCCGGCAACTGACGCTAATGATATGCAGAATAGGGGTTCCTGTGCAAAAAGCTGTGACAACACCACTCCACAACATTCTCAACGACCAGCCAGATCGGCGATAAGATCACAAAACATGCGCTAAGGCGCGTTAGCAGCAGGATTTTAACACTTGCTCTTACCTGGTGTAAAGTCAGTCGACAACTGGCACCAGACAAGAGAGCACAGCCCATAGCCACACATGAAGAATAACAGATGCCCTGGAGCAACTGATCATGCAGCCCGGAGACCCAATAGGGCAACAACACCCACCGCCACCACCCCCAGGACCCCCACACCCCCAGGGCCCTACCCCGGGCACCCCACCCCACCCCCCCCCTCTGGACAAAGATATTGCACATCAACTCTACGAAATCATGAACCAAACAATTCGCCTGAAGTCGCACAATCACCACAATCACAACACCTAACATACATGTGTGATCAGAAAAAGGGAAATCATACATTTATCTCATAATATCCAAATAATACTTTATTACAGAATAAATCCAAAACAACAATTCTGAAGAGTCATGGCGGGTCTTCTCAGGACATTCTATAAGTCACAGCCTGCAAGAAAGAAATCTAGATAAGAAGGTGTGTCATGCGCTCATCAAAGTACAGGGGGAGAGAGCGAAAGAGAGAGAGAGAGAGAGAGAGAGAGAGAGAGAGAGAGAGAGAGAGAGAGAGAGAGAGATAAGGAGAGAAAGAGAGGGAGAGAGTGAGAGAGAAAGAGAGAGTGAGAGATGGAGACAGTGAGAGAGAAAGAGAGAGTGAGAGAGAAAGAGAGAACAAGAGAGAGAGAGAAAGAGAGAGTGAGAGAGAAAAGAGGGAGAGAGGGAGAAAGAAAGAGAGAGAGTGCCGACACTTCGGACCCAGGCCTCACTGCTCACCTGCTGCCACCGTTGTGTCTCCAACCACATGCCGGTATACACCGCAGTCTCCCAGGTCCCTTATCTGAAACAGTTTCCAGAGATATGAATGGCAGAGTCCATACAGTTGCACAGGCCATCATCGCTTGCCTGCCCCTGCGCACACAGGCTGCTGCACCCCAGCCCCTTCCGCCACCCAGCAGTGATTGCCCGCCCCTGCGCAACCAGGCCTCACTGCTCACCTTCCGCCACCGGTGTGTCTCCAAGAGAGCCCACCACGTGCCGGTGGGAGCTCCAAGCCCGGGCCTGCGACCATGTTACCCTGCACATCATGCAGCTCCACACTTCGGGACACCAGGTCACACACTTGATTCTGGGTCTTGATTTCGCATTGGCAGAGACCATATCAGTGCACACAGCATGATCGCAAGCTGCACACCCGCTCAGCTCTTGAGGTGCCACTAACTCTGTGAACCGCGAGGCAACGGCACGTGGCAGGAGTCCGGCACTGCCCGCTGGCTCAGGACAACACTGCGGTACAGCAGGGCTCACACTAATCCTTACCAGTCTGAACCTCCAGGACGGCACATCATCACAGGCTGCTAATCCGCTCAGCACTTTAGGTGCCCCTACCTCAGTGCACCGCAAGACACCATCCCGTGGCAGTGTGCCTGTGCCTGCCGCAGTGTATCCGGTGCCACCAAGTCTGTGCACCGCTAGCGATGGACCCTTTATGATTGAGTCCCATGGTGTGGACGCCATCATGCCGTCCCCGGCACTGGGCAATGTGAGGTGGAAGGGCCCTGGGCCCTCATACATATATGATAACCACACAGAGACACCCAGTTAGAGAGTGGAAATGGCATCCAGCACATGCACCAGGCCCTTTTTATTGGCAGGGTCACATGTCCTGTGACGCCTGTGCTGGATGGGTGTGGTGTAGGTGTAAACCAGGCATGAGGGAGTGGTTGTGGCATGCTGACAACTAGACCTGTGAGCATCAGATCCCTACAGGGAAGACCTGGGACATTTAGCGTTGTCGCCCCCCCCCTGTGAGAGTAAGCGGAGCAGGCTGTCCTGGCTTATGCCAGTCCAGCGTAAGGATGTGAACAATGACCCCGGGCCCTGGGCGTGGTTCTGTCCTGGGCTGGACAAGAAATGTTTATTGCACATTCAGTGGAGTGTTGCAGCGGGAGCAGTACAGGGCCATGCAAACCCCACTTTACATTGTTGGACTGTGGAGGGCCAGCCAGAGTCCTTCAGGGAATGACAAGTATATCAGAAGAGAAGTTCAGTCCGCAGTCTGATAGCTGTGTCATTGGTGACCAAACAGAATATGGCAGTCCATGTCGAGGTCCAAGGTGAGTGTCGCAGAGTGCATTGGGGGACAGTGAAAGGTGATGATGCAGAGGGCAGAACCAAGCAGAAACAGCTCACATGGCGGAGATGAATGCTACTGCGTCCTTCTGACCATGAAGGCAGATTCATCCACATCTTCGTCCTCTACTGTTGCATGTGCCTCACATGTGGGTGGTGGTGTTCTGTCTCCAGCACTGTGTGGCAGTGACACCTTAGGGGCCGGAGGTGGAATATCTGCCGCACTGTGTGGCACTGACACATCATGGGCCAGAGATGTGGATGGGGTGGTAGCAGCAGCATGCATCAGTGCCAGGCCGTGGGCAGCAATGCCATGAGGAGGGTCTTTAGGGCATTGAGAGACCCAGCTACCTCTCGCTGGTGTGCAGCTGTGGCAGTCGCTCTTTCCGCCTGCATCCACTCCATGTTCTCCATGATCCTCTGCATGTGGCCCAACTCAAGATCTCTGGAGGCACTCTGACTAGACAGTCATTCTTGTCGCACAGTCAGGACTCTAGCGATGTCAGCCATGGTTCGTTGGACAGCATGAAGCAGACTGTGGGTGTCCGTTAGGGACTGTGAGTGGTATGGGACTTAGACACCCACGTATAGCGTCTTGTTTGGCTGCCATGCATTCGAACCCCACCTGCACCTGTTCAGCCAGCTTCTCCTGGCACCCCAACACATGGCATTGGAAGGCCATGTGTTCGTCGTGGGGGTCCTGGGTAGGCCAGGGCAGTAAATTCTGTTCCGCTCGTGGAATTTGCGGAATTTCGGTAATTTCGCGTTCCGCGGAGAACGCGAAATTGCCCAAAATTCTGCTTTCTGCGACTTCGTGAAATTTTTTCTTGTTCGCGTTCTCAAAATGCGTGTTCGCGAGATATTTCTCCCCGAGCACGCAAACAGCAACTGTGAACAGGAAAAAAGCATCGCGAACAAGCAATTCCGCGTGTTCGCGGAATTTCCACATGTTCGCGGAGATTTTTTACCGTTTCGCGGAGATTTGCATAACGCGATTACGCAAATTCCGCCCACCCTTAGTCCTGGGAGGTAGCCGTGGTTGTGGGTGCTGCCTGCTGTGTGTTGTGTGCAGGGTGTGGGTTCTCCTCGTTGAAGCTGGGCTGCCCTGCTCCTGGAAGTGGGCTGCGGAGGCTCTCCACGAGCTGTTGGAGGGCATCGGAGATGAAGGTGTGGTGGTCCTCTTCATCATCAGAGAAGAGAGGTTCAGCCTGCTCTGCAGGAGGTGTTGGATTTCCCCCTGCAATGTGAAGGGGAGATGCAGTTTAACATTGTGTTCACATGTATGTTGACACATTGTACATGTTTACATTCAGACTGCATGACAGTGTACATTATGACTGTTTGGGGGGAGCTGCCTATTTGATGCGGGACAGTAGACATTCCGACAACATCTCGAATGTGTGTTTGTACTTGTACATTGTCAACTCACATTTCCCTACAATGCCAAATGTGATTGGCCAGTTTCTACGCACGTGCTGCACCAGTTGTGTCCTCTGCTCTGTTGTGGACGTGTTGCGGTTTGTACCACATCGTTGTCAATGTTGATGTGCTCTGCATGTGATGTCCTGTGCCGCATTTTGGGGGACTCTCCCCTGCAGCTCTGATTTAGCTGCCCCTTATCCCTTACATGCGATGTGCCTCTGGCTTCTGTGCTTATACAGTGCTAAGATGTTGCATACTTGGGTGCGTTGGTCTCTTGGTGGGAGTTGGGGGTCTGGGGCATGGTTTGTCCGCAGATGTGCTATGCTTAATTGTACATGTTCCCCCAGTCCTTGGTCTTTACTCACCCTGTTGCTGTTGTGTCTAGTCCTGTTGAGCAGTTTCCTTCCCCCAACTCCTGCCATCGTCTCCCTACTGATGACTGTGGACACCATTTCCTCCATCTCGTCCAGCTCCTCCTGTGGCACTGGACTCCCACCTCCAGTCTGCATTGCTGCCTTCCGGTTGTTAGCGAGTTTTTGCTTGGTTTTGTGCTTCACATCATTCCAGCGCCTCTTGACCTCTTCCATTGTCCTCTTCAGCACACTAACTGCATTCACCTTGTCCACGATGGTCTGCCATATTCAATTTTTAGTTGCCAGTGACACAGTGGAGGTGACGAACAGTAGTTGATGGTGTTCCACCACCTCCGTTACCAGGATCCTGTTTTACTGTGGACTGAACCGCTTCTTCCTTCTTCCTACTCTTCTTGTCCTTGCCCTTCCAGGCTGGCCCTTCGGGGGGCTTGTGGGGTTCTGGTTGTCCTCTGTACTTTCTCCGGCTACCTCCATTGTGCTTCGCTGTTGTTTGGCTTTTGTTTGTTTGTTTTTTTCTACTTTTATAGTGCATTTTCCCACATGATGCATGGGAATTGCAGAACTGTGGCTGGTTTTCGCTGATTTTTGTATCGCGATTGGCGTAATCGCTACTATTTTCACATTTGTGTTTCGTGTTTTTGCGGCGTCGCGTTGATTTTAACACTTTCATTTGACACGTTATCGTTAGACTATCGCATGGTACCGCTGCGTTGGAATACCACGTTAACACAGCGTTATTCTCCTGCGATAGACTGCGATGTGAAGAGTTGTGTTAAGCTAATTTAGCGGTAGTTATCACACGTTCTTGAGAATATGTCTCAGAGTGGGTTCTACGTTGTTTGCATGTGCTTCAGAGACCAATGGAGTGAATACAAAAAGTAAGGTTAACATCATGAACTCCATTCAGAATGATTTTGCTAAGTGTAAGAGTGACCTACTTTTGCATTACACCTGGTAATCAGGAGAAGTAAGCCAGAAGTACTCCAGGAGTAAGTCACAGCACAATCTTTGTGAAGTGGGCTAAATATATTTATGATTGTGTTCAGGTGTTATGTGTAATCGCACATAATTTTGCATCAGAGATAAAAAAGATAGAAATGTGTAACTTTTTCTGTTTTTGCGAAAAGAACTGCAACAGCAAAACGAAAGACAGTCAATAATTTTAAATAGTAAGAAAAAGGTTGTCCCTTGACTAAACACAATGTTTTAAATGATCAACTAATACCATACACCTCTTAGACTTTTTAGACACCACAAACATCCATCATATCGTTAATTGTGAACTCCCACATTCAAGTTGTATTATTAAAAATATTTTATTAAAAATGTATTTTTCACAAAGTTAACAACATATAATATCACAACCATAAGTAAATGGTTGAAAACAAATAGATACAGTGCAAGAGAATTGTTCAACACAGATTTCAAATACCCTTATGAACCAGCATAACAGCGAAAACAACATATACAAGACAGTACACTTTGTCATATACTATTGCACATCATATGGATCAGTAACTTTAGGACATGGCTTGGGATACATGTAAACAAACTTGCATCTACAAGTCTCTGTCAATCCTTTAGATTGTGCCTATAGATGCGTCAGATGGGAGTTCACAATTAACGATATGATGGATGTTTGTGGTGTCTAAAACGTCTAAGAGGTGTATGGTATTAGTTGATCATTTAAAACATTGTGTTTAGTCAAGGGACATCCTTTTTTAGGTCTCGCGAGCCAAAGGCTCGAAGAGACATTTTATAACTGAGTTTTTCAAAGTGCTGCCGTGGCCTAAAGCTACAGTGCACGTGAACGTGCACGCGCGCAGCCGCCAATCACTGCTGCGCGCACCACTGGCGTGCTTGCCACACAGCTCTCCCGTCCAAGCGATCGCGATCACTTTCGCTTGGATCGCGATCGCTATTACTTTCGTTTTCGGCCGTGCGGCCGAATGCTTGTTTTTCTTTGTCGCGCTGATTCGAGCTCCCTTGCGTGTGGCAAGTTGTTCCTGCCGCAGCGCAGCACCTTCACTCATCTCCGCAACCCCCTCCCTCTGCTTGCCCGCCCCCACTACCCCCGCTAGATCGACACTTTCATCCCAAATCCCCGTCACTGCTTGTCGTTCTGTTTTATGCTTTAGTTTCGCCCACTTTCTGCTCCCCACTGCCTTGTTTTGTCTCTGTTCCCATTCTCCTAACGCTTAGTTGTTTGTCTTCCAGCTTTCCCTCCTCCCATTGCTCCTCCAGCTGAAAGTGCCTTCCCCGTTGTATGTCTCAGCTGTTGTTGTTACATGAGTCGGTCTGGGGCGCTGATGCCAGACAACGGAATTAACAACATCATGGTGTCTTTCCTTCGCGTTCAAATGTACCATTGTTTAAGACTTGTTAATGGTGGCTGCACGGCATGCCCAAGGATATAAATAACGTCACAAGACCGTGTTGATTCTGGCCAAACCTGTTCCTGTATAATTACTCTACATTCAAGCACATTGGGCTTTACCGAGTGACGTGCTAAGGGCCGCCTCACCAGCCCCTTTTGACCCCGCCCCCTCTCCTCACTCCTGCAGTGCCCTCACCGCTCTCTCTGCTGTCGCCATGCTGGAGTCCGTAGGTCAGCGTTGGCCGTTCCGAATGCCCCCATCGCTGTTTGAATTATTTTAATGTACTTTGCATTGTTTTTGCTTCAAGCCGCTCCACTTTGCCCAGCCTGGCACCTTCACTCATCTCTGTAACCTACTCCCACAACGCTGCTTAAGGACACAGACTGTTCTACGGTATGTGATGCAACTGCATTTCCTCTGCTAGCGCCGCAGAGTCATCAGCAGCTTTAGGTCGCTTTCGACAAAACAGGAGGTGATAAAAGAAACTACCAGTGTAAGAACATGCACAAGTAGCTCTTGTTCCTGCCGCAGCGCAGCACCTTCACTCATCTCCGCAACCCCCTCCCTCTGCTTGCCCGCCCCCACTACCCCCGCTAGATCGACACTTTCATCCCAAATCCCCGTCACTGCTTGTCGTTCTGTTTTATGCTTTAGTTTCGCCCACTTTCTGCTCCCCACTGCCTTGTTTTGTCTCTGTTCCCATTCTCCTAACGCTTAGTTGTTTGTCTTCCAGCTTTCCCTCCTCCCATTGCTCCTCCAGCTGAAAGTGCCTTCCCCGTTGTATGTCTCAGCTGTTGTTGTTACATGAGTCGGTCTGGGGCGCTGATGCCAGACAACGGAATTAACAACATCATGGTGTCTTTCCTTCGCGTTCAAATGTACCATTGTTTAAGACTTGTTAATGGTGGCTGCACGGCATGCCCAAGGATATAAATAACGTCACAAGACCGTGTTGATTCTGGCCAAACCTGTTCCTGTATAATTACTCTACATTCAAGCACATTGGGCTTTACCGAGTGACGTGCTAAGGGCCGCCTCCCCAGCCCCTTTTGACCCCGCCCCCTCTCCTCACTCCTGCAGTGCCCTCACCGCTCTCTCTGCTGTCGCCATGCTGGAGTCCGTAGGTCAGCGTTGGCCGTTCCGAATGCCCCCATCGCTGTTTGAATTATTTTAATGTACTTTGCATTGTTTTTGCTTCAAGCCGCTCCACTTTGCCCAGCCTGGCACCTTCACTCATCTCTGTAACCTACTCCCACAACGCTGCTTAAGGACACAGACTGTTCTACGGTATGTGATGCAACTGCATTTCCTCTGCTAGCGCCGCAGAGTCATCAGCAGCTTTAGGTCGCTTTCGACAAAACAGGAGGTGATAAAAGAAACTACCAGTGTAAGAACATGCACAAGTAGCTCTACGGTTCGTCTGCCCCACCATCCATTCCCGGTGCAGACAGAATAGTTACTAAACATTATGTCTGTGCTACGTACATAACTCAGCCTTATTAAAATCATTTCCATTTTATATAGCGCTTGCTACAGTTTTGTCTTTTCATTGCGCTGCAAACAGCATGCGTTAATATTACAGGTGACAATAATACTTCATGGATCGACTTCAGATAGATTTAAGGTGAGTGAGGCCCGTCGGAGTTAAACATATTCTGCTCCGAATCTTCAGGAGGGGGCGTGAAGTTCAAACGTTCGACGAAGCCCCCACAACTATACATATGAGAGGAAAAAACACACTTTGTGGATCGGACACCGTACCCTCGAATGTTATGTTCTAACACTAAACCTTCGTTCGTTTGGGCTCATAGTTCGAAACTTCTGTGCAAGCGCACCAAGAGACCATGTCTGATGAAAGAGGTTCTAGAAATAAAGGACAACATGACATTGTTGGTTATTACATTTCACTTCAATTCTCTGATACTACAGTCCCTCTCGAGTACCAAAGGATAAAATAAGGAGATGGCGCGGTCGGCAGACAGTGCTTTCTAACATTACTTACACATACCTAATAATTCTGCCGTCTTCTGGATCAGTGGTTAGCAGTTTTCCTAATAAAATCATTTGCCATTTCCACTTGTTTCCCCCACCTTAATTATTTAAAGCACGAAGTACTCATTTGATTCCTCAAACCATGGGCTGCAGAAAGTTCAGTGGTTTAATACACCTCAGCCTTTCACCCTCTGGAGCTAGATAACATGAGTACGAAATAGTTTATAACGCCTGTTTTCTTTTAAAATAACATGAGGCACTTCCATTTCACGTGCGCCCAACAAAATGCTCAAAATGTGAACATGGGTGATCGCAATAATTGTTTTCCAAAGCGCTACAAAGCAGCAGTGGGTAGCAGGCACTATTTGTGAGCACACTAGTGTAAGCGCCGCTTTTCAGTTGCTTGCAGTGACTTTAAAGAAAGAAACGTGACATAACGAGGCCTAGAGGTGAGCCACACAAGCCTGGGATATTCTTTAGTGAGGCCAGAGTGCCATAACTCATGTGAAGCAAGCAGCAGCCTCGCGCTGATCACGAAATTCCCCGGCTTTATTCGGAGCCTGTATTCCCCAAATGTTATATACTGAATATGTTAAATATGTTCGACCTCTGTGTGTTTCAGAGGCAGTGACATAACTGCGCCTCTTTTACTGCAAAAACAACAGTTGATGGACAGAATGCAGAGCAATGTCATATATTCATCCCAGTACAGAGATCTGGGCCTAAATCCATTTGTGTTGTTTGCTCACCATGCCATTTCAGTTTGAACCCAGCCATATGCAAATCAGTCTTGACCCTGTGCCTCATGGGAACAGCCCAGCCCGAACTGCCAAGCCAGGTCCTCCCTGAACTGAAAACAAGCATCCTAGGACGGGTTTCGGGGTTTCATCCCTCTTCAGCCAGGATAGCTTGATTGCAGTGGCATGGAGAGCACGGGACTCACGTCTGAGCATACCCGCCCCACTCGGGGTGACAAATACAACAAGCATTTGCAATGCAATAGGTCTCGCATTTACGTGAGTTTGAGCTATTGACATTGCAAATAACTATGCCTTTTATTTTTGTTTTCGTTTTAAAAACATAAATAAAAGGCATTGTCATTTACAATGCCAATAGCTTATACTCATTTAACTGCGAGACCTATTGCATTGCAAATGCTTGTCTTACTTGTTAAGAGTACCTCATTTCCCATGAGCATTACAAGGGGTCTCTCTCTTTTCTGTACAAATAATGTTAAATATCCTTTACTTTGCTAGTATGCTAGAACAGTTGTGTAGAAAAGAACTTAGCGCACAGATGACATTTTCATACCGCCCAATGTTAGCAGAGGCCCCAAAACTGATTGAAACAAAACATGTGCAAGTCTTTTCCCTCTGCCCTGGAAAAGCCTTAATCATTGTCAATATGTCTGTTTCCCCTTAGGCCCTGATTTATGGCTCCACTGGGTGCACTCCTTGCCCCATGCTGATTTGGGGCACATTGATGTCCTGGTAGATATATACTTCAGAACGAAGGTTTGTCGAGTGAAAACTGAGATGACTTAACCAGCAGCCTGGTTTATGGCCTGTGGGAACCCCTCCCCTATGACATATGCTGTCTTGACATTCCATGTGGGTGTGCTGTATTAATCGGTCTCTTCGCCCACTGTAGCAACCAGTGTTGTACAATCAAACAAGAGTGCAATTTGTGTGCAAAGAAAGGAAAAATATCACTTGCTTAAACATGCTGTTAAAGATGACAATGAACAAAGGAAATTCTCGTTACTCATCGGGACAGTCAAAGGCAGAAAATATTTGATTAATAAACAGTGAGGAATGGGAACAGCCTTTAATTGGTTGTGTGGCTTCATTAATTTAAAATAAAGATCTCGTCTTCGCATTGCAATTGCTCATTTCAGGGCTGAGTCATTGAAGGTCATCTTGTCGAGTGACGAGGTATGTAGTTGACTCAACAATTGCTAAAGTTATTGCGTATATCATGTTGATATTTTCGTTGTGAGTGACTTAATAACCCGAAACTGCTTCCACTTATCTGCAGTTTCTATTTTCAAAGCGCTATTAAACCGCTAAAAACCCGCGCGAAATAGAGTTTTCTTGGACACATTTCTTCTGTGTCGCAAGTCTCGGGTCCGCCTCCATTCCTTCTTTGGAAGAGAGCCATGGCGCCTATTTAACATCCCAAGTTATTAAAGGCACCGCGGCCCGACTTCTCTGCACTGGCACTGAGGTATCCTCCAAAAAAATGCACAATTTATCTAACAGTAAAGCAACACGTTCTAGACTTCCACATCCCACTACCAGCTTTATCGTGGCACGAGTAAGACAGTGGACGGCAAGGGATGGCGGCTCCAGCTACTACTTCCGGACTCGGATGAGCATCCATAGTGAACCTTCTGACTGACCCGACAGTGGTGTGTGGAGAGTAGCAACATGGAGGCAAGACGCATAAACTGATTGAAGGGTTGAAGTGATGAACATGAATGCATTCGGCACCAACGAAAGAACACGAGCGCTGAAGGGGAAGGGCAGCCGGGAAGGGCAGCCCTTATTTATAAATCAGCCTACACTAGGGATTACAGTCTCTTCAGAGTGATTATGGGGCATATCAGCAACAACCAGCGATAATTATCGCTAAGCGCACTTAGCGCTAGGATAATTATCGTCGGCTAGCGTGGATTTTTATTAGGCCTGGGCTAAATTTCCGTTCTGCTCGCGGAAATTGCGATAATTTGACATGTTCGCGTTCCGTGGAGAGCGCGAAAATTTAAAAATGTCCGCATTCCGCAGCTTAGCGATAATTTGGTTCTTGCTCGCGCTGTAAAATAATACATTCTCATGCGAGCGCGATCGCCTTATCTGAATCCCCGCGTTCGCCGACAAGTTTTCCCGATCCGGTCGCGTTCTCCACGAGATGTTGGATTGTTGGTAGCCATTTGTGCTGTCTCGCGACAGTTCGCGCCCGCAGTAACGTCATGCGTCGCGCGATCACATCTTTCTTCTCTTCGATCATGCACCGCGAGAAGAGTGAAAACAAGATGGCCGCGCCCGCAAGCAACCGCATGGGTAAGTTGAAGAGCCGCGAACACGCAGAAAATACCGCGAACGGGCGGGAAAAGAACTTCCGCATCTTCGCGATATTTCCGCTTGTTTGCCGAGATTTTAAACATTTTTGCGATAATTTGCGAGAGTCGCTTTCGCAAATTCCGCCCACCCCTAATTTTTATCGCTGAGATAGCGTGCTATTAGCAACGCATATCTCAAAGGCGATACAAATCCTAGCGTTAACTGCCAAATGTGAGATTATCGCTGGAAAGCCAGCGATAATCACACGAAGTTTGGCGATAGCTTGCTGATAGGCCCTCACATACTTAGCCATGATATCCACCTTCCATAGGATATTATGGCTAAGTCAGTTTCAAAGCAGGCGTAAGGAAAGTAGCGATAACAGAGGTTATCTCTACTTTTCTTGTCACTCTGCTGCTTTGCGTGAGGCTTGATAATAGGAGAAATGACGCTTAGCGACATTTCTCCCGTTATCCTGGGGAGGAATGCCCACTTTGCATCTCATTAGAGATGCAAAGATGGGCATTAGGAATTCAGGCACTAAGACAAGGTTTCACGCGATAGCGTGACCTTGCTGTTATTGCGATAAAATTATCGCCGCTTTTCGGCTGAAAACAGCCACAAAAGCCGCGATAATTTTATATCGCCGCCTTGTAGATATGCCCCTATATTCTCTTAATGCTTGTATTCTTTTTGCCATCCTATTACATGACTTCACTTAAATATACTGTATAGAATATTTGGCGTGGGCTTCCCTTGAGTGCTTTGCTTAGATCTCAGCCTTGGAACTGGAGGTGTGCGAGCAAATGAAAGCTCGAGTGAGGCTCTGGCTCAGCTCCAGGTCTTGTTGGAACCTCGAGTCCGTGAGGAGCCGAGCTTAAATGTGGTTTTGTCTTCCTCCAGCCCTGTGGCCTGGAGGTGGCATTACAGCCAGAGCTGCGACTTTGAATCTGGGGAACCAGGTTCAAGTCTCACCATTGGCACAACACCCTGTGAATCCGGGAATCACTTATTCTTCCCATCCCTATAAACAGCGAATCGTAGCCTTGCGAAATGTAACTATTGGTCGTGTAGAGTGCTCCAGTACCTCCGGGTTCTGTTCCCGTTATATGCTACAAATAGAAAAATTTACGAAGAGGTAAAACTAAGGGGCATATTTTCAAGCCGCTATCACCATGGGAATGTCACTTTTTAAGGCGTTGTGGTGGTGATAGGGGCTTTGCCTTATTTACAAGGCAACGTCAAGCCTCGCAAATAAGGCACCATTTCAGGCTATACTTAGCGTGAAAGGGGCAGGCAATGGATGTTGTAATAGGCGTTCCACCGCAACACCCATTGATTGTGATGCTGCCCCAAATTTACAAGGGTGGTGTAAATATGGGACAGCGCCAAAATTAAGACCAGTGAAAACCTGGTCTTACCCTGGCATAACGAGGAGAAATGTTTAATTTCTCCTCTTTTTTGCTGTTTCCGTGTGTGCTGCATTGTGCAGCACACATTGAAAAAGCAAAAGGCCATTGATTGTTTATGCGCAGGAAGGTGTCCCTTCTTGCACATAACAATCAGTTTTAAAAAATGAAGTTTTGCAACTTCTATGTGTGCTGCAGTAAGCAGCACACATAGAAGTAACAAAACACCATTTAAAGATGAATTATGTGCAGGAAGGGACACCTTCCCACACATAAACAATCTTCCCCGTCAACGCAGGCTCCCTTGCACTACGGGTAATTCAGTCTCATGGTTATTTTACCAGTGCTCTGTTTTAAACAACAAAAATCTTCTGCTGTTCCATGCTTTTAAAAAAGAATTGTTTGCATTATTGTTTGGAAAGGAGACAAAAATAAATCCCGACCTAACTACGCGCTCAACCCAAGGCAGCTACAATGTTACAAAGTCACTGAAGCACTTTATAACAGCACATTAAAAAGCAGTCTGAAAATAAATACCCATCTAACTGGCATCTGAAATGCAGACAAAATAAA
This sequence comes from Triturus cristatus, assembly GCF_964204655.1. NCBI lineage: Eukaryota > Metazoa > Chordata > Amphibia > Caudata > Salamandridae > Triturus > Triturus cristatus. Next base: position 349,699,197 of record NC_140581.1, read on the forward strand.
TAGCCGGTATTTAATATTAAAATAAAAAGCACACTTTGAAAAGGCTTGTCAAGGAAGAGAAATTAACAATTTTTAGGCAGATATGTGAACAATGTGCACATGCTTTGAGCAGTGAAGGGAGCCATTGTGTAAAATGAGCTGACCCACTGCTCTATCCTGTATGCTGTGGTGGGCAGAAGCAAAATGTGAATGTCAGTTTAACTGACCAATGGGTGACTCTTGCTGGCCCAAAGCCCTTTAGTGTCGGTAGGTTATGTGTTCAGTATTTGGGAAAACAATAGAGTGGAGAGACAGTAAAAGTTGTGTCGAAGGCCAGAACGAAACATTAATTTGAGTTGTGTGTCCAAAACTAAATTGCTGTTTGCTCTGTACAGTTAGCAAATATCATTATAAATATAAGGATTGGGAGCACTGCAAGACGCTTTAAGGTCTTGTGTGATACCTCAGCACTCAGCACAACCACCTCTAGTTCCACTTGATCAATGAAGATTTGTCTTTTTAAAGCTGCATATTGTCCGAACCACTTTTAGAGGGTCATGGGGCACACTTGTCCCAGCCATGTGGGTTAAGGCCTTTTGCTCCTGATCTTCGGGGGCCTGACCTACTGTGAATCCCAAGCAACTAAGAGACGTGCGCTTTCTTCACTTGACACTCAGTGGTAGCTGTGGTCTAGCAGACAAGGCTCCCTTGGAGGAGAAAATGTAGATACAGGTCAATGAACACAACTTATAACTCAGTGTGCAAACAGTACAGACAATAAATCAATGTCCAGTCAAATACTTACTCTACATTAAAACAATGGGGCAGATTTATGACGTCTGGCGCATCTCTGCTAATCAGCAGAGATGCGCCAGAAGAGTTGCGACGCATCTGCCCACCCTTGCGCCACCATTGATGCGCCGCATTTACAATGCGGCGCACCGTGGCACTCGGATGGGCAGATGCGTGACGCATCTCCAGTCGAAAAGGCGGCGCTTTGCTGGAGTTGCGTCACAAGCGCGATGCAGCTCCAGCAAGGCTCGGGGTGCCCTATCTTTAAAATGCTGCGTCAATCCTTAAGCCTGCTTCAAGCAGGCGCAGGGTTTTGACGCAGCATGGGCTCAAAAGTGACTGAGTGAAATCTTGTAGACGGAACGCCCCCCCCTGCACAGGTACGCCTACTGCTGGCGCAGGGCTGTACAACGTGACGCATCTCCCTGATGCGTCACGTTGTAAATACCCCGCAGCATGGCGCAGGATTTGCGCCGCCGCTGCGTCACAAAAGTGATGCAACGGCGGCGTAAATGAGGCGCAAGGGGCTCATAAATCTGCCCCAATGTATTTTATTTCTAACTCTACACATGCAAAGGTATATGATATTTGGAAGAAATAGCGCAATCCCCCTTGAGGTCAGAGCTCTAGTAGATGTCAGTAAATCCCTGCTCCACCCTCCTTTGTGTAATATGTTTGAGGTTATTCCCCATTTATGGGTGGCTGCATCCAGGGAATGCACACTATTAGACCGTACTCAAGAGTTCTCCTTTGATTCTTCAGGATTGTAGTCAAAAGTGTCCATTGTTCTGCAACACCATCAGCAGTAATTTCCCCTGTGCCAAACTGGCCTAGTTCATATCTTACCCACTCTGGCAGCACATAGGAGTACTGCAGGGAAGCGGGTACCCTAGGAGCGAACGCATGCAAGTTCTGCTCAGTTCAGACAAGTTGTGCTGCTCACTGCCTGCGCGGCAGCAACAGATGGCACAGGCTCTCTCTACTGACTGTTGCTTCCGGAGTCCTTCTCAATTGTCAGTGCTGCTCCCAGCACACGAAAACTCAGTAAGTTGGCTTTACCCTTCCGGAGAATGGGGAGGAATCCTCTAGTTGCTTCCGGCAGAAGCCTTGCGAGGTTTTGATCTCATCCATGGCATCCTTGGCAGCCCTCCGGTCAGTCAGGTTCAGTTCCCTCGCAGTGAGGGTCCAAACCAAGAAATGTATCCTCTGTCACTCCTTCAGGTAACGACCTAAATCCTTTTGCACATCAGAACTGGTAACTCCTCCTGGCGTATGGGGTTGTACAGTACCTGGAAACACAGGCGTCAAGGTTCTTGGTGCAAAAGCCCACGTGATTTAATAGTAGTACTTTACCCGTGGCTCCCTGTAGCATACAGGGTCACCGCAGCATTGCGGTACGGTTCACCCAGGCCCGCACTGTGCTTCACTCTAGGCTCAATCTCCAGCGGTGCTCCCATACCATACAGTGTCCACAGAGCCAACACAGCACACAGGCAATGACCTGATCGGTGCACAGCCTCAGACCTCGCTCAGGAAATCCTCTAGCAGGGCTCCGCTGAGTTTTCATGTAACTAAGCGGAATTCTGTGGAGTGAAACTCCACCAATTCCGCCCACCACTATGAAGCAGAATGAGTGCGGTGATGGCAGCATACCTTAGATTGATTAGCAGTAGTGAACCAGACCTTTTTATCCTGTGTCACTGGAGTGAGACCTACAGTTTAACTCACCTTTTTAAAGTTCCCTTGCTGTGTATTTACCTCACCCTTGGCCTACATCATGTAGATGTGGAGTGCTGCACAGCATGAGAGTAGTACATTCTGCACTGGATGAAAGTGTACCTGGGAATGGTACAGTGCAGGGATAGGGCAATACTATGCAGTGCAGATGTGGTTAGTTCATGTACTGGATGCAAGTATGCCTGTGAGGAACACATTACATGAAAGATGTAGTGCTGTGCACTGCACACGCTATGAGATCATATTCTGGGTATATGTGTGCTTGCGTGAAGTACAATGCATGAAGGGCAAAGTGTGTGCAGAGTGTACATGGTTAGTGTGTGTGATGGTAGACTGTGTGTTTGTAAATAGCACACCCTAGTTAAATTTAGAAAAGCTTCAGTGCTGAACAGTGCATGCTCAAAACACTTAAGCTCCCCTTAGTAAAGCACATGCAAAGCTCTCTAATGCTTTTGGGCCAAGTTCGTGAGTTTTGAGAATCATGGACGATGCAAGTAAGATTAAAAAAATGGCAGAACATAAAGAGGTTGGGGGCGCAAAATTGAAGATGGAGCTGATATGCACAAAAATGGTGAAGCACACTTGAATACCGTGGCTCATTATGAGGTACATGCTGAGTACTCTTCGGCATCCCTGCACAGTGCAGAGGATGTTGCTACACCTCGCCCATATCAATTAGCTGGAACAGAAGGTGGCCTGACTATCTCCCAGTATTCACTGGAGAATCAACATGAGTCTGTGGGCTCTCGCTATTAGCATAGTAGTCCGTTTGTTTGGACGCAGTGATCATAATGCCGCAGTAGCAGGACAAGCTGGCAACTGCCGCCCAAAAACTAAAACAGTTACACTGCCCTCTCTTCCATGACGGGGCTACTGAGGTCCAAAAATAAAGGTTGAAAACGGGGCCGGCCTACAAAACAAGTATTTCCAAGTGGAAAAAAGTAGAACATGAAGTATATTATAATGGGTAACATTTGTCCATAGTATTGGTACATCCGGGTCGCATAGCAACCAATCCTGTTGTCGTCTTTATCTTGGGAGTTGTATGAGGTGGGAGGGATTCACTCTGTAAGGTAACCTAGGATTGGAGTATGGGCAGCAATTCAGCCAATTCTACAGCACTGCCCAACATTCCAAAGTGCTCATTGGCAGCAGAGTCCACAAGTGTCTCTCCAGTGTATAAACACTGTCCGAGCTGTCGTCTGCAATTTGGCTATAGTTGTTTACCCACACACTTGGGAGCGGGCTGTGCAGCCTGTGCTAGGCTGAAGAATGAACTGCGTGACATCTGGTATTGATAGCCCTTGTACAATATGTGTTATTCTGGTCTGCCATTAATGCCCTGTGAGTGGACCAGAAGTGCTAACCTAACGAGTGGATGTAAGTATCCTGTTTTTGTTGATATAAAAAGGTTGGTAGTGTCACAGGTGAACACATAGTGATAGACTGGTAGTGTCCTGATTGAGACGATAACAAACGATTTATTATTCCCTTAAGCAAAGAAAGGGAGAGCTTGGCAGTGCTCGGCTTGAACATAACCTAGCAATGCTAGATCTGTGCTGGTATGAAGTCAGGGAATAGAAGCTCCTTTGAGCAGGACTTGAAGTACTCTGCAGCGTAGTTGAGCGGCAGTGCACATGGTGCGATGGGCTAGTAGAACCCCATTTGTGCTAATCATAGGGTCTTGGGGCAGACGTCAAGTAGTGCTGGTAGTGAGGATCAGGCAGAGCTCTAAATATGCCAATGTTGAGTTACTGCCAGACTCAGGTGTGTGCTGAGGTGAATATGACTTGTTACAAAGCGAGTCATTACATTGCGTGCCATTACAACGCAGTTGTTACAATGACCACATTGTTACGACGCAAAGCCATTACTACGCAAGTCATTACATTGACTTGCAGTAGATGGCGTGCTGACATTAGAAATTTATAATTTACTATTCCAACTCCAGCCTACGTGACAGTAGGGAAGGTGTTGGAATAGTAAACTATACTATTCCTAATGTTAGCACACCATCTACTGCAAGTCGATCTAATGACTTGTGTAGTAATGGCATTGCGTGGTAACAACTTGGTCGTTGTAACGACCGCATTGTAATGGCATTGTGATGTGATACCCACGTTGTAAAGGTCGTTTCCCGCTGGGATGTACTTGCTTCCCAGGGTGCTGTGGCAGGTTCTGGTGTTCGTTGGCATGGCCGTGCTTTGTGCTTGCAAGACTGACAATGCCATCCAGTGTAAAGGGAGGTGCATATGAGTGTACAGTCCACAATATGCAGTGTAGGACTTATGGGGTTGACCATTACAGCATTATTTGGGAGCAAAGTGCATGTAGCCACATTACTGCTGGACATCAACATCTTCATTTTTTATGTGCATTTTTTAAGTCAGAAATCCAATTATTGCTGCATGCGTGTAGTTGTCCCTGCATGCATGAGTGGCTACCTTGCAGCAGGTGCAAGGTTCTTTTGAGTACTTGAGTTGTGTGTAAGGTTAACCCAGTAAGTGTAGTGAGGAACAGAGTCTGCACAAGGGTGCATCCTCGTACATGGTCAAAAACATGCAGATTGGACCCAAGCACTTTTCGATTCTTGTACATTAAATACAACAAGCTCTCTGGAGCAGTTTTAAAACACAATGGGCCTCATTCACATAGGTAAACTGAGACAAAAGTCTAATTTTACGACTTTTGGTATTCACAAAGGGCATTTACTACTCATAGATGTGCTTTGTGAATACCAAAAGTTGAACTGTACGACTTTCGGTATTCACAAAGGGCATTTACGAGTAGTACATTGTAGGCAGAGTTTTTGCTGAACTCCAAGCTCCAAATTTACCGTTCAGTGACGAACTCCACCACGGAGTAGAAATTACTGTCCACTCCTACTGCTGAATTCCTGATTAATGTGGTAGCCTTCCACCACTATGAGGGTAGTGCTTTGGCACCCCTCCTGGTCTAACAAGACTGCAGTCCGTGGGATAGGAGATAGCGACATGTCATGGCGCAGATCCATGATCCATGTTCTTCGTCACAGAAAGACCCGATAACTGGAACGCCACGTTCAGAACACAACTTCACATCTCCAAAACTACGATCACTCCACATAGCTGCAAACTGACGACCTCGACCAACAACCGCTTGACACAAAGCGGGAACACGTTTGTGTCCATCTACTCGAATGGCACAGTCCTGATACAGGCTAACAATGAAAATCTAGAGCCCTTCGACTCCCTCTTCCCCTCTCTCCAAAACACCCCCCTGCACTCGCTTCACCCTGCCCAGAACCACCACTTACTCCCGGTCAACATGTCCATTCCCTCTTGAGTCACCACCTGCACCCCGCCCCCATGAATCACGCTCTCCAACTCCCTGACGATCATCATCCTCAGCCTCCCCCCCAAACCCACCCCCTCCAACAACATCAAGACCCTGTCCTGCCAGCTCTGAACACTAACTACTCTACCCCACCCCTAGGCATCAACAGAATGAAACCACGACACGACCCACTGCACCCCTTACCCAAGGTCCCTAGCAGAGGCAACATGAACAACACTAGCAGCAAAAGGCCCCAGAACATAGACACTCCCTCCACCCCATGGGACGACTCTACGCACGACTCTCCCACCCCCACCCCGGAAAACATGGCACAGCGGCTCGCCCTACTAGAATGCCAGCTAGAAACAATTTTCCTGGGACTAAGGGAAATCTTAAACAACCTAGACAAGGCCCGAAAGCCCAGGCAATCCCACCCCAGGCCCCCCACTCCAACCAGCTCACACCAACCAAAGCACCCTAACGGGTCCGTATCCAACCCCATGACATGGATACTGAGACCCATAAGTTCTACTTCTGAGAACTCGACACAGAAACCCACGAGAACCAAAGCCGCAATGTCCTCAGAAGAAGCGGCCGCTCTAGCCTCAACAAATGACTTTCCCCACACAGCCACCCCAAAATCCAAGATCCAAGTGAACACGGGTGTCGGGAGAGATCACACCCTCCCTAAAATCCCAAGACCCCCGCCCTTCCAAACCACCATCCCTAGGGCCCTCCGGGTAATAATCTCAGTAGAGAAGAGTCTTCCACCAACTGTATGCTCATAAACTGCAGATCAGCCTCCAAGCATGCAAATGAACTAGCAGAAGCCATCCTCTCTCATGACATAGACATCGCGGAGACTTGGCTAAACGAGCTCTCCTCTCCAAGTTTGCGCCCCCAGACTTTACCATCATCAATAAAGACAGGAAAGATCAACGAGGTGGAGGTGGAGGTGTAGCTATCATACACAAGGACAGCATCGCCATTGAGGAAATAGACACCGTCAAGTACAACACCTTTGAATGTCTGACCACCAACATCAAGACAAAAGACAATAAACCAATAATCTGCCATCTTCTCTATCACCCCCAGGCAACAATGCCATATTCGGGGAACACATATCCGACTTGATTGTCCACTGCTCACTTGGAGACTCCAACAACATATTTCTTGGTGACCTAAACCTACGATGGAATGAAAAGAACAACTCGCTCATTCAAACCCTTAACAATCTTCTACGTGATAACAACCAATCCCAACACTGCTCAGAGGAAACACATAATAAAGGAGCAACTTTAGATGCCATAATTGCTCACCGAGATGAAGTTACGATCGACCACATCCTACCTGTGGACTGGTCGGCCCACCACATCATCTTATTCCACTTCAACCTAAGAGTGACTGTGAGAGGGGGAGCCCCGAGACAACGACTACTTCCCCCTTCACACTACAAAGACCAGAATCCCTCAGAACAGGGGAGACATATCTTAGGGACGAACATCCACGAAATAAAAGCACGGGAAGAAAAGCACCTACCTTTCCTGTTTTCCCGCAGACCAGCACTTTTCCTGGAGATATCGTGCGGCAACACAGAGCGACGGAGAAGAGGGGAGGACCCCGGAAGTGAAGTGCCGGGAGAGGTAAAAGCAAGGCCCGCCCAGGAAGAGTCGTCGTTGTTTGGAGGAAGCGGAGCCAGGAGAGAGGAATCGAGTGTGGAGTCACGAATCGACCGACAGGAGAGGGAGCACACAGACGGCGACCAGAGCGGAAGCGAGGAAGACGAAGCAGACGACCGCTGGACCGAGGAATGGTGGAGTCCTCCGGAGGATGCTGAGAAGCGGCCGCAACTCCGGAGAGTTGCGGCAGGGCCGGTGAGTACCGCTGTTCAAGGGAACATTGGGGAAGACTAAGACAAGGGTGGCGGGAGGAGGGTGCTTATCGGAGGAAACGGGAGGGGGGAGGCTGTTGGATGATACAGAGAGGGGACAAAGACGATTGTGTAGACCCAAGACCTACGGGGATTGGTTTGTTAAACACTCCACCATCCTGACTATAGTCAGCTGTACCCCGTGTGCGAATCACCCTTTGGGAGGCCAATTTAAGTTACTCACCGGATTGTCTCTCACTATTTTCCATTCCACCTCACTATTCCACGTACCCCCTCACCATTCCAGTATCACCTCACCATTCCAGTATCACCTCACCATTCCCTATTGCCCAAAAGATCCCAGAATCACCGGGTGTTGGTGACGGCAGCTAATAACAACATTGCCACATAATAAGAACTCACAAACGGCCACCATTGTTTTTTCTTTCCTCTGAGCCTCCGGTCAAGACACCACGACGGACGGAGCTGAGCATCTATACCGGGCCACAGGCCATACAGTTGAAAAGACCGAGACCACCGCACCACCCTCCCACTTAGAGGACCCCGACTGGAAGGAAGAACCAATCTCTGCTACTTTGACAACCCCGTTTGTCCCACCTGACAATAAAACCCCTCCTGTTAGACAATATATAAAGCCTCCGCGTCTGTATATCTGACCCAGTTTCCCACAGTGACATCTCAGCCACCCATGCAAGACCCCCCAAATGGGCTAAAAACCTAACCCAGATTCCACTTGTTGTTCTAGAAGAAGGTATAAGCTCGCTCGCCCCCAGCGGCAATGAGCTCCTCACCACAACTGAACACACCTCGCTCTACAACTCAAACATGGTGGACATGCTCGATCAACTAGCCCTCCTGAAACAAACAAAAAAGCAGGGTCACTCCTTCCAGATCATGGTTTAACTCTGACATCAACTCCGAAAGGAGACAACTAAGGGCCACAGAAAGACGCTGGAGGAACAATCCTACCGTTCTCCTCCGCGAAAAACTCAGAACAGTTCGCAGGGAGTACAACAATCACATCAAGAACAAAAAAAACACGTTCTTCCGCACAGCACGTGATAGTGCTATTTACAGACCCAAGGAGCTCTTTAACATCATCAGGCAACAAACCTCCAAGCCAGTTACGTTCTCAATGCTGGCTTCCAAAGAACTGTGCGACAACTTCGCCAATTTCTTTAATGACAAGATCAACAAGATCGAACTCTCACTGGTCACCAATAACACCCCCCCTACCAACAGTAGCACCTCTGGGACATATGACATTACACCCAAACCTCCCACCAAACCCTGGTCACTCTTCCGCCCCATTCAGAAATCAGAGATAGTTAAGTTGATCTCCACCCCCAATTCCTCATCTCACGTCCTAGATCCTCTACCCCCCCAACTGACCAAAAGGCTGAAACTCTCCCTAGCACGGCTCTGGTGCAATATCATAAACAGCTCCCTGAAACGCAGAATCGTTCCTGACTACCTTAAAGTTGGACAAGTCACACCACTAGTGAAAAAACCGGGCCTTGACATAAAGGACCTGAATAACTTTACACCGGTCTCCAACTTACCTCTGCTTGCCAAAATCCTGGAAAAATTCGTACTTCAACAACTAATCCAACACATGGATAGCATCAAACTCCTGGACTCACACCAGTCCGGCTTCAGAAAAGGCTGCAGCACTGAAATCGCGATCCTCAACGTCACTGACGATATCCTCAAATCAATTGACTTGGACCATTGCTGTCTCCTCATTCTCCTAGACCTATCGGCAGCATTTGACAAGGTCGATTACAATCTTCTCATTGAGGCCCTCCAAGAAAGGGCCGGACTTGACGAGGTGGTCCTTCACTGGTTCTCCTCCTTCCGACACAACCGCACCCAAAGAATCAAAATCAAAAACTGTACGTCTGACCTACTACAAGTCAGCAGGGGAGTCCCCCAGGGCTCAGTGCTCTCCCTGCAACTTTTCAACATTTACATGAAACCCCTCACCACCCTACTCAAAAAAGCCAACATTCCCTTCCTTCTGTACGCAGACGATACTCAGATCTACTTGGAAACTTCCTCCATCAAAGACATTCAAAGACGTAACAGCACATTGAGAGAAGTCCAACACTGGCTGTCAAGAAAGCACCACAAACAGAATCAAGACAAAATGGAATTTCTCCTCATTTCAAACAAAGAAGAGAACCCCCAAAATTGCGGAATGGCTAAAAGCTATCGTTGCGCTCAACGGGAACCTCACCCTGGACGATTCTGTAAAATGTCTGGGTATCACAGTAGACCCGAAACTGGACATGAACAAACACATTAGGAACTCAGCTAAGAGCGCCTTCCTTAACCTGAAGTTACTGAACAAAATAAAACCTTACATCACGCCAGGTATCTCAAATAATCCACCCAAGCATTGGTGTTGTCTAGACTAGACTACGGAAACCCAGTCCTCTCAGGCATAGCAAAATCTTATCTTGCTCCCCTCAAAACAACTCTCAATGCGGCAGCCAGAATGGTCACCAGAATCAAGAAATTTGATCACATCTCACCTGCACTCAGAGAACTAAAGTGGCTCCCAACTGAAATGCGGGCGAACTTCAAAACAGCCTGCCTCACACACAAAGCCTTGCACACCGGCAAACCAGAATATCTGGCTTCCAAACTCAAAAAAGCCGGTCAGACCAGGAACCTCAAAAGTACAGGCACTCTGCTTCTCATCCCGCTGAAAATACGCAAACAAAAAACCACCTCCCGGTCCTTTGCTGGGAACGCGCCCAAAGTCTGGAACTCTATCCCCCTCACATCAGAACTATTCCATCCTTTGCAAAATTAAAAAATCAGCTCAAAGTCTTGTTCCTCGACCGCTCCCTAGAGAACCGATCGGTACAGCTGGAACGCTGAAGCAGACACCTCGCTACGCTTCGACTCTATGTCCTCAATGTCTTCTACCCCCCGCCGCGCCCCTGAACCCGTTTGTGTCCCACCTCCCCAAAAGCGGAGCTCTACCCAGGACAGTAACTTTCCTCTAAGACTTTCAAAGACCTCAGCACTGCATGGCTGCACTGCCACCCATACTTGTAAAGAACGTATTGTGTTATTTTCTGCATTACAACCGATGTAAAGCGCTCCGATACCCTCGGGTCTGGCCAGCGCTATATAAAACGTCTAAATAAATAAATAATTAAATGTTAGCCTGTGACAGAAAGAGCAAGTTACCTTATAATTATCCCTAGGCATCAGACTGGATCTGGAAATTTTTCCTGAGCGGTACCCCTGCGCACAGGTAGGTACCGTCGTTCGGCTCTACTCGGCGTTGTGGCATAGTCCTGCAAAACCGAACGGGTAAAATTACCATCCCTATGGAGTGACCAGGCAGTAAAGCTGGGAAAATGTTTGCAGAGATGTCCACATTGCTGCTTTGCAGATGTCCAGGACTGGAACTCCGTGTGCATTCTGGTGGAATTAGCAAGCAAACCCTGAGTGAGTTGCTTTTTGACCAATGCGTAGCAGCATTTAATGAAGAGCACAAACCATCGAGAGATGGTCCGTTTCTGCATGGCCTTCCCTTTCTTTGACCCGGCATACCCCAAGAAGAGTTGATCATCCACCGTGAATGGTATTGTGCAGTCAAGGTAGAATGACAATGCTCTTTTTGGGTCCAGCCGGTGGAGCCTCTCCTCTTCCTTAAAGGGATGAGGTGACTTCTGAGTGGTTGGAAGAGTGATAGACTGGCCTACATAGAATGAGGTGACTACGTTTGGCAAGAAGGATGTTTGAATCTGAAGGACCAGTTTGTCAGGGAAACAGAAGATGCAGGGAGGCTGAGACAACAGTGTTGGTAGCTCAATGACCCTCCAGGCAGGTGTAATTGCCACCAGAAAAGTCGTCTTGATTGTGAGGAGCCTAAGAGCACAAGAATGAAGAATCTCAAAGGGTGTGCACATTAAGAAAGTATGGGCCCGATTCACAGAACTAACTTAAGACAAAATCCTAAACTTACTACCATTTTGGTATTCACAGAAGGCACTTACTCATTTTGGTATTCACAGAAGGCACTTACTCATTTCGGTATTCACAGAAGTTAGGAGTCCTAACTTTAGGACTCCTAAATGCCTTCTGTGAATACCGAAAGTCTTAAAATTTGGATTTTTCTCAGTTTAGTAGTAGTATAGTTAGGACTCCTAACTTTAGGACTCCTAAATGCCTTCTGTGAATACCGAAAGTCTTAAAATTAGGATTTTTCTCAATTTAGTAGTCCTAAATCTAAATTTAGGACTACTAAATTGAGAAAAATCCTAATTTTAAGACTTTCGGTATTCACAGAAGGCATTTAGGAGTCCTAAAGTTAGGACTCCTAACTTCTGTGAATACCAAAATGAGTAAGTGCCTTCTGTGAATACCAAAATGAGTAAGTGCCTTCTGTGAATACCAAAATGGTAGTAAGTTTAGGATTTTGTCTTAAGTTAGTTCTGTGAATCGGGCCCAGTGATTTTAATGAAGGTCCCATTGAGGCATAACAAATGGAGCCATAGTAAACATTTTGTAGACCTTTAAGGAACCTATTTCCAATAGGGGATTTGAAGTCAGGGGGCGGCTCTGGCAGACGCAGAAGGGTGGAGATAGCAGATGAATAAACCCATCAAATTTCCCAGTCCAGAGCCCTCCTGGGCTAGGGTAAGGATAAAGAAAAGAAAATGGGAAAGGGTAGCAGATAAGGCATGAATCTGATTCTCAGCACAATAAGCCACAAATCTATTCCAATGGCCAGCATATACCGTCTTGATGGAAGGACGGTCTGCTGCCAAGATAACATTGTAGACTTCGGGCAGAAGGTCAAAAGCTGTCTACTGTCATTGCTCAATCTCCACACCTGAAGGCAGAACGTTGACAGGTTTGGTTGTAGAACGCTCTACTGCTGCTGCAACAGATGATCTTCTGAAAGAGGCAGCCTGATCGGAGGACCTAAGGCCATGCTCAACAGCTCAGGATACCAAACTCTCCGCAACCCAGTCCAGAGCCACAAGTAAGACTTGGATACATTCATACCTGATCTCCTTGAAAACTCTGGGCAGGAGTGGTATGGGCAGAAAGGCATAGAGGAGGCCTGAACGCCACTCAAGACGAAAAGCGTTTCTGAGCGAGAGCCACCTTGGAAACTCCTATATGTTATAACAAAGACCACCCTATAAGCCCACCTGGACAAGGTTAAGTGTTATATATGTACAGAGTGCTGTGGGCATCATTTATTAGGTAGGAATCACACCCTCAGTAAGTGATCCTCTCACTTAATGTAGTTACTACAATATAGAGAAAATGTTTCAATTATCGCACAAACAAGAAAGATCTGACAAAGGTTTCATTTTTTGATATATAATCTCAACAAATCTCAATAATCATCAGTGTACTTATTATATGCAAAGTGCAAATGATGCAGTGCTCAAATGAATGTGACAGTACACTGTACAATCCAGACTAGTCTGATAATTAACAAAAGAAAATATGTGAGCAATCATGGCACTTTCATAATCATCCTAATAGAGCAGTGAGCCAGGGATAAGATGTCGACATATTGACCCAATTTGATTAGAAGGGTCTTCTCAGGGCTATGTTATTTGGCTTAGGACTGCTAAGTATGTGTAACATCTCATGAAATCACTCAGGGGAATATCATCAAGGGCCGGTGTCATAATTATCGCCTCTTTTGCGGCCCTTTTCAGACGAAAAGCGGCGATAATTATATTGCATTATTTTCAAGGACATGCTAGCGTGTGTTTCCTGTCCCATTTGTTCACGCCTCGCTTTGCATCTCTAATGAGATGCAAGGGAGGCGTGCCTGACAAAACACCATGGGAAAATATCGCTACCCCAGCTTCGTGATATCATCAACGAGGGGTAGCGATATTTTAAATCCTGTTAACTATGCATTAATGCAGGAATTTAATGTTTGTGAAAATCCTGACTAAGGAATAGCTAACATGGGAGGTGGATTATGGTAATACGACCACAGGGTCGTATCACCAAGGCTATCTCCGTTTTGGGTGCAACATCGCTGGTTTTCCAGCGATGTTGGCCCATTTCCCTGGAATATTATCGTCCTGGAGTAACGCGTTTTTAATAACGCGTTACCAGGGTGATAAATTCCTGTGATAGACAGCGATAAATAAACAAGCGCTAAGTGCGCTTTCCGTTTATTCATCGCCGTCCTAGTAAATATGCCCCTCAATTAGTAATCCGTAGCATCATCACATGGTAAGTAAAGAGAGGGGTCCAGTGGGTCCACCCTGTTTCCAATATCAATAGTTATCCCTCAATGATTGTGATATGCTGTAGTGTAGAATAGGAAGGAGCAAAGCCTTCCTACATCTGAGTGGAATCACTCACACCCGGAGTCAAAGTCAAGTACGGTTCCAATATTCGAACCCAGAATTGGTAAGAAAGAGGCTCATAATTACCCAGCTTCCTACAATCGCAGATTCCGCTGTTTCTCTGGCATAGAGGCCTTGGAAACTGCAGCAGGCAAAACTACTAACATTGCTCATTATCTGCAGTAACAAACAGATCTAACGAAGGCTCTCCCTACTGCTGAAAGACACCTTGCACCACCTCTGGATGGAGATGTCATTCGTGATCCGCTAGGCATTTTCGGCTGAGTTCTTCCACACTGGCTTTCAGAGAGTCTGCCAGGTATTAAACCAAAAGGAATATGCCCTGATGTTCCAGCCCCAGTGGTGGTGATGTTCGTGAACACCTACACAATTCTCTCTTTGATGGAGGGTGGTGTTGTCCATGAACACCTGCACAAGCCTACCCTTGATGGAGGATAGAAAGACTTTCAATGCTAGCGAGATCACTTGTAGCTCCAACAGGTTGATTTGGAGTCCGTATTTTGCCAGAGGCCTCTGATCTCCGCCTCTACTGTCAGACCTGGTAGGGGAAACGAGAGGGGTGTGCCACTGGCCCAATTCCAGTTTGTTAACCACCAATGCAAATCTTCTGCAATGCCCTCCGAGATCTAGACCATGTTGAAAGGATTCCTCTTATGCTACACCCCTTGGAACTTCAGGTCCCACTGCAGAGCCTGCATGTGCCAAAATCAGGATGCATGAGGCCATCAATCCCGGCAGCTTCAGAGTAAGTCTCATTGAAACCCAGGATAGAGGCTGAACCATCAATACAATAGCCTGAATATCCTTGGCTCACCGATCTGGAGGATAAACACAAGACTGCACTTTGTCCAGACAGCTTCAATGGAAGAGCGCCTGTGAAGGGGTCATGTGTGACTTTGTCACATTGTTAGTGAACCTCAGCAAGTGCAGAAGGTCCGCTGTAGTCTGGAGATGGGAGACGACTGTCTGGGATGGACTCACCTTTAACAGCCAGTCATCGAGATAGGGGAATGCTGGCACCACTGATCTCAGAAGATGAGCTGCAACCACTGCCATCAATCACATTGGCGAACATCCGGGTGGTGCTGGTAAGGCCAAAGTGAAGCACGGCAAACTAAAAAAGCTTGTAAACTACTGTGAACTACATGTAATGTCTGCGGGCAGGCAGAATGAACGGGGATGTGGAAATAAGTGTCTTGCAAATCCAACACCACCATCCAGTCTCCTGGGTCCAGGGCAGACCTGACTTGTGCAAGTATGAATTTCTCCTTTCTCAGGAACAAATTGAGACTGTGCAAGTTTAGGATAGGACGAAGGTCTCAGTCCTCCTAGGGCAGCAGAGAGTAGTGTGAATAGCAACCACAACCTATTTCTGATGCCGGCAGCCTCTCTATTGCTCACTTGGCCAAGAGAGACTCCACTTCCTTACAGAGTAAAAAGAGATTGTCCTCTGTCAGCCTGTTGTAAGTGGGTGGCATTGGTGATGGGGCAGGAAAGAAGCGGAGGTATTAGTGTCTTCAGATAATCTGGAGAACTCAGCGGTATGATGTTATTGACCTCCAGTGACCCAGGTGATGGTGTATCCTGCTGCCCGGTGGTTGCCCATGATGGTAGGAGGGCAAACTAAAGAGGCTTGGAGGCTGCGGCTGCCAGGGAGGGAGGTGAACTGGGCTGACCTCTTGCTGCCCAGTCCATGTGGACTGTGGGTGCTGTGCCCTCAGCTATGCAGAGGTTGGGAAGCTTGCAGGCCTTGGTGGCTGGACAGGTAGAGGCGCTGTTGTAAGGCCCTTTCCTGGCCACGAAAGGCACCAGAGACAGACGAGGTATGAGTCCATCTGCCACATTTGCCGGTGGCAGGTGCTGTAGGGCTTGAATCCAGGCTTCCTGGTGGACATCTCTACCATACCAGGAGACAAGTCTCATTAAACATAGACAAAAAGTCAGAAAAAGATGGGCAAAAAGTGATTGTGGGTAGCTCTCTCCGGATCTGTGCTGAGTGGCGCAGAAAGAAACGGACTGGTCAGCGCGCTGGGGTGATGCCTATATAGGCACTGTGTACGTCACTTCCAGTGCCGATGACGCTGCCGACGCCACACAGAGGAAAATGACACTACCTTCTGGTGTGCAGGGGTACTGCTCACAAAAAGTTTCCTTCTCCAGTCTGACACCCGAGCCTAATTCTAACATAAGGCATTTGCGACTAGATGTCGCTATCAGATAATCAACTTTAGGGATATAGACAAAAGTACAGTTGGGCACTCAGGGCAGGGGTGCACGTCTTCAACCATGCAGGGGACTTTTCCTTCCTGACACATAGTAATACAATTTCTAGTAAAATGTACATAAGCACTTAAAAGCTTCCTTTGTTACACTAGGCCTGTGAGCGACAAAACAAACATTCCTATGCAACTCCAACAACAGAATGTAGATTTTGTTTCATTAGTAAACCAATTCCACAGTATACTATCACACATTATGCATTCAGTTGTTTTATAACTCATTTTGGTGGCACAGTATCTTAATTTCTATGCTGCACCACTCAACAGCAGAGAAATTCAAATGTCAAACATATGGTCATTACTTTCACAATTATATAGTACTTGTCATTAAAGACAAGGTCAGAGTAAATGACACAATTCTATAATTTCCTTGGACACTAAAGTTATATGTACTTCTTTTTAGACAGATGAATGAATGCAAGAGCACAATATACATCTGGAATGCAGTTTGCTGAATGCTGTCAAGAAATGCATTATATATTGACTCCTGCATGTATCCTTCATCTCTGGGAGGCATTTTATTCTCGACAATAAGAAGGATTTCGAGCTGTTGGGTTCCAGGTTCAGTTTCATATAGGACTTACTAGAACTCAATCTCGGGATGAAATATAGGAAATTCACTATGAAGCCCTAATGTTTGAAAATAAAAGAACACCTAGAGGCCCATTAGTATGTCGGGCGGATTGCCACCGCCCGCATGGCGGTGGCGATCCGCCCAACATTTCCTACCGCCCGCATGACAATTCCCCCCGCCATATTATTATGGCGGGGGTGGGACCCTGGCGGACGGAAAGACCATCCGCCGGTTTTCTGCTGGTAGGCAATCCGCCTGATTGCCTACCTGGTGGAAAAGCAGTTAATATGGTGGCGGTGTCTGGTAGACACCGCCATCCATATTATGATGCCAGCGGGGTGCTGCCTTTCCGTGGCGGGAAATGCAGGCGGTCTTCCACATTGGGGGCCCGTAGCGGGCCCCCAGTGATTCTGGGGGGTGGGGGTGCACATGGGGGGTACCCCCCTGCATTTCAAAGTACAACGTGGCAGGCACCGCGAGGTGCCTGTCACGTTGTGCATTGAAAGGCACAGCTTGCTTTTGTGGCATTGCGGCAGGTGGTGCTGAAAGCACCGCCCTCCACAATGTCATTAATGCGGGATGAGAGACCTCTTAGCTAAATTGTTCTACCTAGTAAAAGTACCTTTTACATGGCTAACAAGTTTTAAAAAACTGCCAGTGTGTGAAGTTCCCTTCAAGGTGTAGGGTGATCAAAAGAAAGTGATGACATTTAAAATAGCCACAGTGTTCCCTGTCAGTGTTTAGATCCTGGGGATCAGTTTGTTGCTTAATTTGGAGCCACCTCCTAGCACCACCAATTCCATGCTGTAACACCTCAGAAGTTTGATGTGGCTGTGCAGGAAAAAGGGGGTTTGTTGGATAGGGAAAAGCGGGTAAGGAGATCTGAAAGGTAGAGGGAAATTGGTTTGAGACCTTGTGGCTCATTTATGAAAAAGCCAAACAGTGCAGCACAGCAAGACACGTTGCTGCTCTGCACTGCATGAAAGGAAAAAGGCAGTAATTCGCCGTATTTAAGGCAGTACAATGCATTCCTATCCTTTCCCATGCACTGGTGTCCTTTTGGCTGTCTAGAGCTAACATATAGTGCAAGGGTGCCTGTGTTGAATGCAGGATTGTTTTTTGTGCAGTAAAGGGCCCCTTCCTACACAAAAACAATCCTGGGAGGAATTTCCCTCTTTCCATTTGTGCTGCAGAATACTGCTAAATCTGGGAATGCGATAAAATCCATGGGAGCTGCGTGGGAACACCTACTCAACACCCATGGAACGCCTTTCCAGGGTAAAGTAACGCAACACAGTGATTTGAGATGGTTACTCCGGATTTATGAAGCTACTCAGGGCCACACAAAGTGGCTTTGCGTTGCAGAATAAATCTTACTTCAGGTTTGCATTCCACATGTACCACCTTGCGTGATGCAAAGACAACTCAAGGCTCCTCATAAATAGGTGACCTTGTTCATATAAGAATGCTCTCCCCTTTTATTGTCTAGTTTTTGATCACCCATAGACCTCACCCAAAAAGAAGGTAATCTGTCTTCCCTTCAGTCTCCTATCTCTCACCTAAGAATTGAGGAACATTGTGCTGTGAAGATTTGTTTGTAAAGATAAAGTTTCATACGTTTTCTTGAAAATAAATATATCACACACTGTTATGAAGTCTGTTAGAAATGTGATTTCTGGCTGGCTGGGGCATGCACGTAAGCCAGGCAGAAAACACCAGTCTAATCAGGGCAAGGGAGTTACACACTGAAGATAACCCCTGCTTAACCCCTTGGTAGCTTGGCACAAGCACTCGGGCTTATCCCCAAGGCAATGTGCAAAGCATTTGCGCAACACACACACAGCAGCGATACACTAGGAACACCACAAAAGAAACTCCACACATTGTTATGTAAAAATAGCCTTTGTATTACTCATAAAACACATTAGAAAGTAATCACAAATATACACTGTGCCACCTGGTACTAGGCATCACTTTACAGGGATTATGTACATTACAGGGCCACTTTCATAACCATCACAATTATCTGTTAGCAAAAAGGCAACCAGTAACTACTGGTAAAGGTGCTCCTAGCACCACACAGAAGGCAAAAACATTTTAGGCTAACACATAGGTGCCGATTCCGATCCTGTAAAACCCGGGTACAAATGGTCGTACGGAGCGTTTTCTTCGTACGACTCGTACCCGGGAAATCCACCGTACAAACCAGCAAGTACGATTCGTACAGAAATACCATTTCCATACGAATCGTAAACAACACTGTGCGGCTAAAAAAAACATACAATTCCGATCCTGGACAGCGCGTAAGCGACGTCCGCACGGAGTCAGGCAGCGTTTTACGGACCAGCAAGTACGATTCGTACCCACAGCACTCCGCACGGCTATATTTTTACGGGAGCCAAAAAGTGCCGGAAAAGCTAAGTACGCCGCGATGCACGAGGAAAAGGGGGCCCGGTACATGCCGTACCCCCACCCCGTGTAGGTACGCACCGTCCTCCAGCCCCATAGGTACGCGCAGTACCCCCACCCCCATAGGTATGCACCGTCCCCCCACCCTGTGTAGGTACACGCCGTCCCCCCACCCCCGTAGGTATGCACCGTACCCCTACTCCCCTGTTGGTACGTGCCGTACTCCAACCCCCCGTAGGTACGCACCGTCCCCCAACCCCCCGTAGGTACGTGCAGTACTCCCACCCCCTACACGGGGTGGGGGTACGGCGCGTACCTACGGGGGTGGGGGTACGGTGCATACCTACGGAGGGGTGGGGGTACGGCGCGTATCTATGGGGTGGGGGATGGCGCGTACCTACACGGGGTGGGGGTACGGCATGTACCTACGGGGGTGGGGGTACGGCGTGTACCTACGGAGGGTGGGGGTACACCTTGGACTTCTGTTTTACGATTTGCACGTAAAAAAGTCCGCACCTCGCGATTTTTTTAAAAAAAAATTAAAATGTTTTTTTCTGCCTTTGTGGTCCTTCAAGGACCCCCTGACAAAGGCTAATGGTTAAGGAACTCTCTACCCTGCCCCCTTTTCACGTTCGACACCTTCCTTTTTCACTCTGGCACTCAAAACAAACAAAATGGCGGCCGACACTTCCTGATTTCGACCGATTCGAACGTTGACTGACATGTAACAACCAATCAGAATTACGCTCGCGCATGTTAGGGTGCGCGCACGGTGCGCGGCTATAGATATTTATGTACTTTAACTGCAATTTTCTCAGGAACTACTGAACAGATTGACTCCATATATGCAAAAGGCACATCCCTGACCTGAGGACTACCTCTTTGCCAAATTTCAAGTAATTCTGTTCAGCCGTTCGGGCTGTACCTTCGACTAAAGGTCCTATGGGAAAATGCATGGGGAAAACGCGTTTTGGGACCCCCCTTTTTTCTCGGCCCCCGCTTGACGAATCCCCCCGAGACTTCCAGGATAGGAGCTGAGCCCCATTAGTTTTGAAAATTTCACGAGGATTCGTCAACCGGCGCCAAAGTTATTCAAAATAGAATTTTGAGATTTCCTATGGAAATACGGTCCTAACTATAACTATCTACTGGTGACCGCCAGTAGATAATATATATATATATATATTTATAATTTTTATTAAGTTTCTAACGTTATAATTATAAAATAATTATGTATTAATATTATTAAGTTACTATATATATATATATAATTTTTTTAAATATGTATGTTTAATTTTTTTAATGTTACATTTATTATTTTTCATTTTTAACATTTATAAAAAAAACATAACTATGTTTTTATTGATTATATTTAGTATTCATTTAATTTTATATTATTTTTAAGACATTTAAAAAAAAACGATATTGTGTACAATGATATTTTAAACAACGATATTTTGGTTTCGATATTTTTGTACTTCCCATTTAAACATAGGATGTCGTTATTCTGTCCATCGATAGTTTTTGACACAATATTCTGGCAGGTCGATATTGTTGTCGTCGATATTATGTCAGTGATCCGCCAAACAGGTGTAGACCAATCTTAGCAAGTTTACCATAGAGAGCCCATGCATTTTAATACTGAACAGCTAAAGTGCCCAGAGTCCTAATACCACCAACACCAGTTCAGAAAAAATACCAGGAGGAAGGCAAAAAGTTTAGGGATGACCCTGCGAAAAGGGCCAAGTCTAACACAATCACATAAGCAATCAAAGTGTTATATATTACAATCGGAACATCTTTATCATTTGGAAAAACCCTATGAAGACACTGTTGGTCTTCTTTCATTGCCGTATTTTATGTTTTTTCTTTTATTCAAATCACTGTTCAAAGCATTTCCTTAAGTTTCTTTTTATTTTGAAAATCATTAGTTTTGCTGCAAGTTCAAATCATTGAAGGAAGGTCTTAATTACAGGCAAATGATTACTGACATTTTCCATAAAATGTATCGAGATTGTTTAAAGCCCAATTGTGCTCTTACCTTGAGGGGTACCTTTTATGAGTGGTTGACTTGCTGCTTGCTTTCATTGGTTCCTCAGGATGATGCTTGTCAGATGTCAAGCAAGGCCACCTTTTGCAGCGGTGCCATGCCTAAAATGGCCCCTGCGTCTGGTAGTAGAGGGGTTAGATTCTCTTACCATGTATCCTAGCTATGGCTATAAACATAGGTTCAAAAACTAAAAGGGCAACCAGGAACCTACATATTCCCTCTTGGTGCACATAAATTCTAAACTCTTAGGGGTCCATTATGATGGCGGGTTGACAAAGTCCACCCGCCACCATCACGGACAACAGGACGGACCGTCAGAGGTGCGGCGGTCCCACTATGCCCATTAGGATGCGACCGCCACCCCGGCCGTCACATCCTGCATAACTAACTTTGTGGCGGGTGGTGCTGCAAACAGCACCCGCCGCAATGTCAAATGTGCATGTTGTGCATTGGCATGCACAACGTGACAGGCACCATGCAGTGCCTGCCACCTTGAGCATAATGTAGGGGGGTACCAAAGGTACCCCTCATGTGCAGCCCCCCACCCCTCCACCCTCCCGGGGGCCCATAACAGGCCCCCCCAGTGAATTTCCGCATGCCTTTCCATGGCGGAGCCTTTCTGCATTCCCATCATAATATGGATGGCTGTGCCTTGCAGGCACCGCCACCATATTATTTTCCTTTTCCGCCCGGCCAGCAATCTGACCGGCGGAAAAGCGGCGGACGGTGTTTCTGTCTGCCGCGGAGCCCCTCGCCATACTAATATGGCGGTGGGTGGGCCAGGGCCATTTGGCAAGCGGATCACCACCACCGGGGAGGCAATGGCCACTGCCTGCCCAGCTGTGGCGATCCGCCCGTTATGCGAATGACCCCCTTATTGTCCTGATCAACGCTATTATCATGGTCATGTGAAGTACAATTGTTGTCATCTTACAGTGTTCATTACACACTAACATAATTGAGGCCTATTCAGAGCTCACAGATCTGAGCTGCAGCTCCCATCCAGTGCTCATATAAAGTGCTCCAATGCCCATAAATCAAGTTTGGGCTATATGTAACTGCACAAAAAAGAAATCTTCAGCTGCGCCTCAACCCTAAAAATGCAAGTCCATACAATAGCACGTGCAAATGGGCAGAAACATAAACTTCCATACATACACTGCTGCTAATCGGAAACCAACACAAATATGAGGAATAATTCTAAAGAATTACTTATATGCTTTCTGAGATTACAAGGGGAAATTCCCACATAGTGCAGTACAATTCATACATGAGACCCAGAAGTCATAGTAGGTAGTCATCTATTAGCAGCCAATCAAAAGTTTTGGCGTGCAAACTTATCCTAAAATTAAACTCATTGGGCATGCCAACGGCTAGGCCTAGGAGTGGTGTAGTCCTGTTACAGACTTTGCTGATCCCGGACTGCAGTTGTCACTTCTTTCCAATTGATTAATCTCAGTAGCAGGTGATAAACATTCTTGTCAGAATGACAGACAAGAGTTGTCTTTTCAAAGCTTTATTGTTTATTGTGAGGAATTGGGTTGTTGGTTGTGGCCCTACACTCCGCCTTCTCAAACCTGACCAAAAGTCCGTGGGGCCACAATCTAAAGGGGTTGAAAACAGTGATTAAATCAAAACTGATTCCAACTTTATCATATGGAGGAAAGATAATCCCAGGTGAAGATGCACAACTATTAGAAAAGCTTGCAATATGAACATATAAACAAGAGTTCCAGATTCCAAAGTCATCCTCCTCCACCCAAGTAAGACTGGAATTTGCCTTGGTAAAACAATCACTAGCGAGGCAAGGGGTCTTTGTGAATTGTTGTCATCGATTTCAGAGTGCCCCAGAGAGATCAAGGGATAAACTTGTTTGAGCAGAGATAAACCAGACAAGGGGTAAAGGTCAATTCACCAAATACCTGCAGCAAAGTATACAGAATCTTGGCATCAGATGTTTTGGCAACTGAACACATGTGACTATACATTTAAGAAAAATGTGTACAAATGCATACAGCAGAAAAGCAGTTTGGAAGATAAAGCTACACTGACAAAATGATTGCATGGGTGGTTAGTAATAAAATAAATATAAGCAAGGAACAGTCCTATTTTGAGAGAGCACTGTCATTGACAATCAAGAGGGGACTGATAAAGATGTGGTTTGGATGCCTTCCAATATTTGATTTTGTTCCCAAGTGGCAGAAGTAGGCCTAACTGGTAGATGTATTGTGACTTTTGTGTCATCAGGCAAAATAAACATTTGCACATGTACTATGTTTGAGCCCAAACCTGCTAGTGCATCGGAGGTCATTGCTGCATACAGAGTTTTTAGCTGTAGATGTTAGAACCTACAGGATGGCGGCCATAGAGGCCTTAAACCAGTGGTCTTCAAACTTTTTGATGCCAAGACCCCCCATCAAAATGTATTAGGCGTAAGGACCCCCTCCCAAAAAAAAATTCTAGAACCTGGTAGTCCTTATCATTGACAACCATAAATTTTTTCCAGAGAAACGGTCAATCTGTGGTTGCACCTCATTAGTACCAGTTTAACACCAAAATATAGCAATAAGCTACAAAAATGTGACCAGAGCAGCTTTCCAAAGAGCCTTTTACAGAGCGGCAACACCTGTTGCTGCTTTTTAGTAACTTTTAAACCTTTTGAGTAAATACATTTTTTTTGTGTTAAAATTTGCAGATTATGCGGCAGATGATCGATTATGTGGCAAATGCGGCAAATTTATAATTATGCTAAAATTGCACAATCACATAATTCCAGTGGCCCTTGGTATAATAGCTGTAATGCATGGGCTGCACTTTATTGCACGGCATTAGAGGAAAACCATGCTATATGTCATGGGATGCAAACAGCTTGGCATTTACAGCTGCATGTAACTGGAGAGAGCTGAACAAAATTCATCATAATTAAAACACATGTAAGTTTTTTAGGTCTTTCACCGTCAGGTAGCTACATAAAAAATAACGGGCTGCTTCAATGAATAATAAATTCATTTGAAAAAGTTGTTACTCAGTGGGAAATGCAATATAATAAATTAGGAAACCTCTATTAGTTAATGCATTGCAAAAGTCTGTGTGAAAGTAGAGCACCACAGAATTAAATCGTGGTTGGTGCAGTTGAGAATAGCGACTTGTGTAATTTTAGTGCTATGAGGTCACAGCTTGCGACTGAAAGCACTGTGAATATTTAAGTCTCTATTTTATACTTGCATTACACACAGTATAAAACAGACCTCTACAAAATGCGCAAAATGTTCTACGATAAAATGGTGCATCCAAATATATACTGGCTGCTTCCAAAATATAGGAGCTTATTTATAAGCCCCTTGTGCTGCCGGTGCATCATTTTTTATGACGCTCAGGTTGCGCATAGAGCAGCAGCAAGGTCCCTTTGGGAGGCTTTTCATTGCCTCCTAGATATGGTGTAAGGCAACGCAGCGCAAGTTGGTGCGTTGTCTTACATTGCGTGGGGGGGCATTCCATGGGTGTTGCAGTGTTGTTTACCAATGGGTTGTGAGACGTTCCCAGATTTACAAGGATCTGTAAACCTGAGGATGGGTCAAAACTGCACCCTGCCCCAGGGGATGCGTAGCAAGGAGAAATATCTTTATTTCTCTTCAATTTTTTCCTCTTTCTATTGCGCAGGAAGACGTGCCTTCTTGCACAAAAACAATCCTGCCCTCAATGTAAACACCCTTGCACCATGGTGCAAGGGTGCCTGCATTGCCACTACGCACCAAATTGTGCGCCGGCAGAAAGGACAGGAGTGAACTGTATCTTATAAATACAGTCCATTTCTGTGCTTTTGAATTGGCATAGGGCAGTGCAGCAAAAATACTTGCAGAGCTGCCCTACACCATTTCATTGGAAATAAGACCCATAGATTTTAGTAATAACCAGACCCTATGTAATGCAATTTTTTTTACATAACTGTCCCTTCAACACATTCTCAGGGATAGTAAGCACTATGTAAATACAGTAATTATTAAAAGCAAGCACTTCACAGCTCAGTAAACTCTGTGCACTACCACTCAAAAAAGCGATTTGATCAATTAACTGTAGCAGTACTCTCCTGTCCCGAGAAATCAAAGTTAGGTAGACAACTAAACACACCTTTTTGCCAGTGTGCTGCTAGCCTGAAAGAAATGCAAATGTGCACAACGAGTAAATCTGCAAATCCTTTCAATTTACAGATTAACTGGTTGTGCACATTTGCATTTCTTTCAGGCAAGCAATACACTCGTAGAAAGGTGTGTTTAGCAGTCTGTCTTGTTTCGATTTCCCAGCAGAGGAGAGTCCCTGAATAACACTCCAGGGAAAACATGTTAACTACCGGAATCAACCGCCTGGGCCGTTTCTTTAGCAAATGTAGAGCGCGACCCCCTTCCCATGCCTCGAGGGCCCCCCTGGGGGTCCCACCCCACAGTTTGTATGTAACATTTTTAATTCACCAGGTGTTGCTAGGGACCGAATAAGAGAATTATTGATCCCTATCCCATAGCCATTATTCATAATCAATTAAAGGGTTAGTAAGATGGCGATCATGAGGAATAGCCTAATTCCTGATTACCATTAGTCGCTCTGATTGCATATCAAATGCCATCTCTACACAGCATCAGTAAAAGCTACCTTTGCATTTTCGTTTGCATCAGGCACCCAAGCTTATCCAGCTGGTAGAAGCGTGCTAACAAGTTTGACTGTTTCCACATTCCTGTTAATGACAATGCTTCTTTGCACAATAGATTATGTATGCTATACAACTGTTCCAAGCTCATTGCGCTGGGTACTTTTGACAAAGCATGGCATGCATAAACTCTTACTAAGCAGTTGGTAGCATTTTAGTAGGTTCAAACTGCTTATGTTTCCTTGCACAATTGCGTAATATACATTAAGAACTTTGATACTGCCTTTTGCACAGAAGAGCTGATGTTTTCATCAAGCATTCTGATAAAGTTGTGTGCACTCAACCCTAGCAGGTGATGCAAGATGTTGTAATGTCCGGAAATGCTTACACTGTTAGGCCTCCTTATGCTGTAAGCTCCAGATAACTGCATGTTCTGTAGCCTGCACGATCCTTTGTGATCACATATTTAAATCTGGATTTTATACTCTTTGGGGCCGATTCCGATCCAGGTTGGAAGGGCACCGAACGCGATCCGGCCGGAAAAACTACGCGCCGTACGCGTGTTTTCCGCCCAACTCGTACAGCTGTACAAGCAAGCAAGTACGATGCGAGCTACATGAAATTCACCGACCGACTCGTTTCCGGGTCCGAACCACTCCGTACGTCTCGGTCGGAAGCTAACCGTGGCATGCAATGGATGCGATTCATGACGAAGCCAGTACGATGCACGCATTGGAAATCGTCGCAAATCGTCGCAAATCGTCCGGGTGGTTGCCTTTGGGGGTCCACGTCGGACCCCCTGTCACTCGCAGCCCTACGACTTGGACACAGGGGGAGACCCATGGGTCTCCCCAACACAGGCATGTACGGTGCAGATGGCACCGACGCGTACTCACTGTACGGGGTGCACTTGTCCACGACGTACCCATTCAGTCAATGGGAGCCCATGTACGCGTCGTACGACCGGCTCCAAATGACTTCTATGTGAGTCCGAACGAACCGAGTCCAACAGCATATGGCCGCATCGTACTCGCTCGGTCGGACTGCTGGTCACCGGCTCGGTCGGAGTGCTTTCTGACCCGGATTGGAATCGGCCCCTTTGTGATTTCCCAGGCACACCCACAAAATACAGGAATGCTAATGGTATTAAATAGACAAAATCACATTTTATCCTGTTGCATGAACAATGAGAACTATAGATTCCTAGCTTATTCGTCTATGTATGGCAAGTTTTTTTGATCTGGCTCTATGCGCCTGTGACGGATAAATTGGCGCTTAGATAGTTGGAAGTAGAGATTTATTTTTATATTTAGTGTGCTAGTTTTATGTTTATGGGTTTCATTAACTATAAAACTAAACGTTGATGATCATGGGTTGTTGGTTGACTGGGATGTGAGCCCTAGTCAAGCAACAGCCACAATCCCCTGCAGGTGAACCACAAAAAGTCACTCAATTAACCTGTGCTTAGCCCTGGTTAGCTTGGCACAAAAAGCAGTCTGGATTAACTTAGAGGCAATGTGTAAAGTGTTTATTCAGCACACAAAGAGTATTAAAGTGAAAACATAAAGCAAGAAAAATCCTAAACCAATTTAGAAAAATAGAGTACATTTTTATAAATTATTTGATGCAAAACATCAAAAATCCAATCAGTAGAGCTGGAGTTATGAAATTTTAAAGTTTTAAGTAAAATATAGAGCCTAAAAGATCAAAGTGCCAATCGCAGACATCTATTTGGACAAGACCGTGTCAAAGTCGAAAGTTAAGGCTGACCACGATGGAGCGTGGTTTGGATACAAGAAGTGGGTTGGGCCCAGTTTGCTCTTACTTTCAGACTAAGAAAATCTCTTGAAGAAAAACATTAGAGAAGAAAAAGTTAAGCCGGACAAGGCTGCAGGAGCTGTCTGAGATGCGAGCATCGTTATCAGATGGCCTTCGGTCGAAACCGCGTTAAAGATTTCTACCTTTGGACTTAGTCGTTGAAATGGAAGTCAAAAAACTCCAGCAGGACTAAGCAGAGGGCTGTAGCTGAAGGCAGTCGAATACTCCTTTGTCAAAGTACAACCGAAAAGGATGTGCTAGTGAGAGAGGACGCAAAGTCAAGACGACTGGCGATGCACCGCAGGTGAAAAGGCTGGTCCTGGTCCTCAGTTTTGGAAATTGGTTATCTGGGCACTTTTGGCACCACAGCCAAGGGCCCAGGGCTGGTGGGACACTCTTGGGGGTTCAGGAATTGCTCTGGCTGGGTCCAGGCACAAGTTCAAGATGTTGGGAGCCTTTTATGGCCCTGTGACTCTGGCCAGGAGGCCAGCATGATTGCCCTTGGAGTCACTTCTGAAAGAGCTGGATGAAGGTGTAGAAGCAGGATTCAACAGCAGGGCTGGCCTCTGAGGGCTCAAAGCAGGCTCCAGTTGTGAACTGGAGAGTGGGTCTGAAGGTCCTATTTTCATACCCTGGTGCCTTTCTTCTGGAAAGTGGGATAAACTTCTGGAAAGGTTCTTTGAAGTGCATGGAGGTTTCTGATTCCCCTGCCCTGGCTCCAAACTGACTGCAATGACAACACCAGGTTGCAAAGCCCTTTGTGTGTAGGCAGCGCACAGGCTATTCAGGAGTAAATGGGGCTGTGCACAGCTCCTCTTCCCATCCTGTCAGCAGATCGCCTAGTGATGCACCCCTAATACCTCTATTGTGAGATTGTCTTGGAGAAATTTAAAAAGTTTAACTGATAGCTACACCCTGTCATGTGACCCAAGATAGGCGGCAGGCACAAAGGACTAAGGGCAGAAAAATGTCAACTTTCTAAAAATACCATTTTCAAAATTGTAATAAAAAATCCGAAATTACCATTAAAGAGGGTTTATCATTACAATTTCATGGATACCAAACATGACATGGCTACATGGCCCCAATTAGGAATGACAGCTTATTAAATCTAATAAGGAACCCCAATATTATAGTTTGGGAGGGGTAGGCCTCACAGTAGTGAAAAACAAATGTGAGAGTTTTTCACTATGAAGCCATATAAAACTTAAAAGTACTTGTCCAGCCTTTCAATTGCACAGCACTCTACCCTATGAGCTACCTAGGGCCTACCTTAGGGGTGACTTATACATAATAAAAGGGGAGGGGTGTTTAAGACTTGACAAGGGGGTTTAAATATTGAGTCAAAATGGCAGTGTAACACTGCATTCAGGCTGCAGTGACAGGCCTGGGACATGCTTTAAGATGCTACTTAAGTGGGTGGCTTAATAAGTACTGCAGGCCCAGTAGTAGAATTTAAACTACAGGCCCTGGGAATATTTATTTGATTTATTTGAAAGGTTTTATATAGCGCTGGCTAGACCCAGAGGTATCAGAGCGCTTTACATGAGGTAGGACATTGTTTCAGAACATTGTTACATAGTTACATTAGTTTCTGTGGCGTTGCATAACATTGAAAGGGAAAACGTAGTTACAAGAGATTATTAAAGAATAGCATAACATAAAGTACTTCAGGGGACACAGAGAGGTCATGCTGGAAAAGGGGAGGCAGACAAAGAATCATGGAGGGAAGAGGCAGGGGAGGTAAAAAGAGACACAACGGGGAGACGAGAAAACAATGTCCGAAGCCTGGCTGGGTAGGTGACGGCCGAGTGGTGAACCAGAGCCAAACTTCTCTATAGCTGCACAGGACAGCTCCACTGTGCATCAGCCAAGGTTGCTCGGGTACTGCGGTACATACAGACAACTAAGGTTTCCGCCTGGGGGGGCAGGCAGTCAATCAGGGAGGTAGGAGGTGGGGGAGGGAAAAAACCACAATGGGGAGGTGAGGAAAACAAATTCCGATGTCCGGCTGGGTAGGTGGCGGCAGAGGGGTGAACCAGAGCCAAACTCCTCTATAGCTGCATAGGACAGCTCCACCGGGTATCGGCCAAGGTTGCTCAGGCACCGCAGTGCAGTTACGGTTTCCACCTGGGGGGCATCGTCAAAAAGTTCAGTAGAGAGCACCAGTCATAGTGTAGTGACTGAGCAGTTATAATGGGTCAGAGGGCCAAAGAGTGAAGAGAGCACTGGCAAAACTTTGGATTCCACATTACACAGGAAGCAAATGTTGAGGCAAGACGTGTGTAAACGAGGATCGAGCGGTATTGTGGCAGCCATTTTAAAGTCAGGCAGGTACAGGCAGTATCTCGGAAGCAATCGCCATGAAGGGAGAATACAGCGAAAGTACAGTTGAAACATAAAGGGTACCTTGAGCAGAGGATCACAAATGGCAGGAAATCTCAACTGTTCTTTGCTAGAACAGTGCTTAATATGGGCATTCCCAACATCAGGCACTTCCTTCTTCAATAGGTGGGCTTCTAGGGTGTACTGTATTTCTTGTAACGGAGGAATCAGATCCATCGGTGCCTCCAAGTTGGAGTCAGGCATTGTGGTTGGATAATTTTGGCTGACAGAGATCGGAAATACTGCTAAGTTTTTAGGGCCAACTAATATCACTCAGAAGTCCGCAAGAGCTTTATGAACAAGGTTGAAGAAGAATCCCGCAGCATTCTCCCCATTCTTCTATTACACAATGTCGGGCAGTGGGCGCCATTGTTTAGGTCAGGCATAGAACTACCGTCCCATCTGGAGCAGCCGGTATCGCTCTCTATGCCTCCGGTAGTGCTCTTTCTTATTGCGCTAATCCCCCTCACACTATTGCTTTCCAGTTCCTGTGATGGGCTACCTACGCGCTGCCCATTGGACCCGAGTTTCTTCACTCGGATCAGGACTCCCGGCCAGCACGCAGCACTCACCGGACTTCTGTAGTGCCACTGCTTCCCTGTGTGGGCCGGTTCCAGCCGCCCTCTCCGCCACTCTGCTGGTGCAGGCATGTCGATTTTGGGATCTCTGAGGGAAGGACCCTTCGTCCGGGCTGTTTCAAGAATGTGGCGCTGCCATGTTGTCTCAACTCACTCGGACTGCAAACTCAGCATAGGCGCCAGAGGCTGGTGCAGCACCTCTGATGCCGCAGTGAGTGCCAGCACCTTCTGCACCCTCGGTTAATGCCGTCACTGGTTCTCTCCACTCTCTCTTTCCTGTTTCTTGTAGCGTATCCAGGGTGCACCCAGGGGCCTCTCTCTCCATCTTCCTTGATTTATATGGCTTCCCCTGAGAGCCATAGCTTATCTCCCCTAAGTTTCCTGTTCTCCAGGGGATCCCTTCTCTTCCTTCACCCTATTCAGTAGCTCCCCCTGTGAAGCTATCAGGGCACCATTTTGGGATCAGGCGGCTAGCTTCAGGTATTGTGGCTGACATCTGGCGTCTTTGGTGATGTGTGTGCAATTGGGCGGCCTAGAGCATACTGACAAGAATCACTCCAGCCCCTCTCCGGAGTCGAGTTACTTCAACTATGCAACACTGTCCATGCCGCCGCCAAGTTTAGGTCAGGCAATGCAGCCCGCGGTCCCGGTGGCTCTTAGTTTCTACTTGACTGCACTGTTCCCTCCTCCTGAGAGTCGCTCCTCACCTCTTCTACTAGATATTTTCCTCCCTTTCTTTCATCCCCTATCGACGGGCGGAGCTGCAGGTGAGCACGCCACAGATGTATCGGGCAGACCGCCCGACAAGCATCCATGCCGCTCCGGCAATTACGTGCGTCCCTTCTTCCTCTTTGCGGCCATAGATATTTCGGCTGAGTGCACTTGCTTTCTCAGGCCTCCTCTTCTTCCCACTGTACTGTATACGCTCTACCTTGGCGCCAGTGCTCTGCGAGGATTCCGGAGCAGATTCAGGGCGGGGCCTCCACGTTGATCTCGGCCATCACTCAGCGATCCAACTGCATATGGTATACTCTCTTCAAGGGACTTACAAGTACATGAACTATGTCCATGAGGTATAAGCCAATTAAACAATATTTTAAGGAGAGAGCAAAAGTACTCTAGCACTTGTTAACAGTAGTAAAGTGCAGAGTCCTAAAGCCAACAGAAACAAAAGCAGCAAAAGGTGATGGGTAAAAGTCAAAAGGTTTGGGGGTGAGCCTGCAGAGAGGGCCAGATCCAACATTTATATAAATTATTAACACTATTAAAATCTAAGGGCAAAAGAAGGGGACGAACATACTTGTGTCATAAGCTGTCCCATTTGGGATAAATAAAAGTAACGTGTAAAGTGTCCAGTGCAACAGTCACATCACATGAGCAGGACGGAGGGTCCAAGGATTTATACCACCCCACTAGTAATTGTGGAAACAAATTCAAATGAAGGTACGTTATAAGTCTTCTTTGCAGAACCAGAATATCCAACATTAAATACAATTCTGTTTTACTAAAAGATTTCACCATAGCATAATGAGTGCACAGTGAACATGTGACCCTTTCTCTTGCATATATGCCAAAAAAGTATCCTTTGTCGAGGCAATATCAGATTTTGAGATCCGCCCTGGATCACAAAAAGTTGAGGTTTTCCAGATTCTCCCAAATTGGTTTTTATATAATTCAACCATGGTATATGCTGACAATGATCCAGGTCCAAACAGTCTCTTAAGATCTTCTTATTAAACTCTATGCTGCTTTTTAGCCAAACTGAAAACCATAGGATGAAAAGCCTGCACCCAATTCATCATGCACAATCTCTGAGGGTACACTCTGGGGGATCTACAATATTCTCCTAAAAAATGTATTTTCTGCTACTTGTATCGACGGGCAAAGTTTAGATCTCCAGATGTCCACCCCAAATGACACAGTTGGTACACATTTTACTTTATAAAGGAGTAGAATAGACTGAATGTGGCTATATCTTAGTCTTAGGCCCCTTTAAAAAGGAACAATACTGCAAGCTACCTTGTTAAAAGTTGGATATGGAATCTCATCAGGGGGTCCGAATTTATTTTACAGTGAAGTTAGTCAATAGTTGAAACAGGCTGAACCACTGCCCTGTGCTGTATGGTGTAGTGAGCGGAAGAATAATTTGAATAACACAGACCAATGGAATAGGAGTAAGTATATTATCTTTAGCAGTTGTGTATAGTAAGTACCAAGCACTAATATTTTAGCTTACCACATCAGAAGGTCCCAACAATGGAGAACCTGTTAAGTATCCGAATAGTGAAATACGTGCTAACCTGGGCTGCTGTTACAATCAGCTGAGCTCTGTGCAAGTCCACACAAAATCTTAGCGACCCATCAGTTCTTTTGTACGCAGCTCATTTTCTGTACCCAATTGTGCTTTGCATGTGTGGGTTTGAATCCCATCCTCGTTGTCAAATTTTCATAGTAAACACGACAAGGCAATAACGTAGTTACTATGAAGGCAAGTTTATTCCGTCCGCGGAACACCAACATGCAAGAAGAGCCAGGTACAGTTTATTACTGACTCTAGCATTCAAAACATCCCCAGAACTTCGTGACGTCATGTGGAATGGTGGTATTTCACAAAGGATTACAGAAAATGAGCTGCGCAGAGCTCAACCCATTATAACAGCAACCTACCCCATGTAATTGGTCTTTCAGTTTAGATGATCATAGTAGCAACGCTGAGGACATTCTAAAATCTTTCTTCCCATATGCCCCTCAATTTTTCCACAAATGCTACTATCTTGTGCCTGGTGGCCTAATATACACCCCAGCTCCCTTTTGAATGCCTTATCACGGAGTTTGAGCTGTTTTTGAGCCCAGCACAATTGGAGAGGCTACATGCAACAGAAAAACTACTTCAGAGTAAAATGGAAAAAAGAGCCACAGATGGTCGCAAGAAGCACATTGAAGGAGCCAACACCAAGCACAAGCAAAACACAGATATAGTCGCAAACCGGTCTAGTTCACTCTTCACAGAAATATAAACACACATCTTGACTAAAGGCCTTGGTTTAGTCCCTACTTCATGACTTGATTATGATGCAAATTAGTGGAATATTTCTAAAAAATCCACCTAAAGCCTTTTTTAACAATGCACCAACTGAAACCATAGACACTACAGACACTGGCCTAAGGAGTAATCCCTTCTTTAACCTCTAGTGCACTCTGTGTCTCCTGAAATGTCAACATTTTAACAGATGGCTTCACTTGCCTAGTCAAGTAGTGGCCCATGAAATGAAACTGAGACAAATCTATCAGTAGTTCTACAACTTGTCTAGGGCTGAACTACATGCACTAGAAGAACATCACTCCAACACAAACATAATCATAAAACTATCTGGCAAAGGTGGCGCTATAGTCATCCATTCTACCAATGTCTACAGGGCAAAATGTTTAACAGTTTTACAGACAGGGAATACTATGAGATTGTGACTACAGTCACAAATGAAAATGATGGTTGATGGAGCACTCATCAAAAATTAGATCAGAAAACATGAATCTGATTTTCTTGTCACCAAGAAATCAAAAATTCCCTACTTTTATACACTCCTGAAAATAAACAAATCTTAGAGACCACAGCAAGGTCTCTTGATCTGATCAGTCTTTGAGCCTGTCCAAATTCTGTGACTGATTCCTTCGGCCCCTTGTTCTTAAGATGCCCTCCTATCTTAGAGATATCAAGCAAGTTCTGAACCTCCTAGCTGACATGACCTTTGATTGTGACACCACAGTTCTCATAGGGTTGGATATAGTAGACCTTTATATCAGTATCCTATAAGAAGCTACCTAGGATATCAAAGAGACCATACTCCACAAAAAACAATGGGATTTCATTACATTAACTCATTCCATACTGGATTGTTGTAGTCTGGCACTTACTTCTAAATATTTTATATTTGAAGGCAACATATATCACAATATCAATGGCACTTCAACAAACAGCACATTCACCCCTACTTTTGCCTGCCTAAATGACCACAAATAAAAATAAAAAAAGCTTATTTAGCATCATAACGATTCATATCATAACAACATTAGTGTTAGACTGGCATCCTTAGGGCTGTCTTCCCCCAATCTTTTTGCTTTTTACCTCCACATTGTACTGTTTCTTTTCGTTGGCCTTAGGACTCTGAGCATAATACTACAGATGATCTGTGCTAATGTGCATGTGCTTGTCGGAATGTAGCAAAAAAAACTGAGGGGCAGATTGAAGGACTGGGTTTTTCTAAGACCCAGCGGTGCCAGGGAACAACACCTGAAACCTTCATGGGTTACCTGTTCTGGCGTACCAAACACAGAGACACGGGACACTTCCAGCAACGTCAGAGATCAGCGTTTATTTACTGCAGGGATACAGAGGTCACAAGAAGTACACAGCGTGTAGGTTCTCGGAGACTGCTTCAATTTGCAAAAGTGGATCGCTCCTTTTATACACGTTTTTCCCATAGAACAATATGGTGAACAAAGATTACAACTCAGTTCCCACAATAAACTTCAAAAGGGTCGCGTTCATATTTCAGGAGGCCGGAACATGATTACCACAGTATTGCCAGTTCCCAACTGTAAAAACATATCTTCCCTGTAATAAAACACATTCCATCCTGATCGTAAACACATTAGGAGAAGGGACAAAAACAGATGCAAAGAAAGGACAAGGATGCACAACAGGTTAAAGAAGAGTGTTAGGAGTAATAAAGGAAACTTGATAACGGGATCAGAGACACCGTGTCTAATGTATGCATGGCTGAAACAATAGACCGGCACGGCAAGATGAGCCTTGAGCGGGGCCATCTGCCTTCGTCGTGTCGTTTCCCTCATCATAAAAGTCATACTCAAAGGAACACGTGTCTCTCGTGTAAGCTTGAGAGTCCCAGGGTCACGAAGCGGACAAAAGTCCGTTCGCTGGCTACTTGAGGGCAAGAAACAAAATGGATGCCGTATCTAAAATGGAACCCGAGGGTTCAGATGAATAAACCCAATAATAAGACGAACCATACGTGGTTGCGTAGCGAAACTGCGTACACCCACTATACTCGTTATTTGCGGTTCGTAGATACCCAACTCATTCATATTCGTCACCACTCAAAAGTGTCGTTCCGTCCCACACGGAACCTCAGACGCTCCTTTTGCCTTCATGTAGGCAAGCACTAGTCAAGATCAGAATCTACTTCAATATTCATCAGATCGTTCAGTTGCTGCTGGAACATCATTCTATTCATCAACGTCTCCTTGGTAACAGATGGTCGTCTCATACACGTTGTAGCACATAGGCCACATAAGGCAGGACCACACTGTACACAAAGACAACACGTGAACAGAAACGTTACAACAATTCCTACGATCATCAGAATCTTCCAACCCCAAGTTGACATCAGGCCCCAAAACCATCCTAGAAGCGTCCAATTACCTTCGTCCACGTGTATGGACTCGGAAATCTTATGCAACTTCGAGATGGCTTGGTAGACAGTTGGAGCATTGTCAGGAATAAAAATGCAACAACTCGAATGGATAACTTTACACACACCACCTCTATCTGCGAGAACAACATCTAGAACCATACGGTTCTGCAACGTCATGAGTCTATCCGCCTGAAGTTCAGCTGTGAGATTACCAAGGGCACTTGCAGTAATATTAGCAGTCGATTCTACTACACGTGTCAGTTGTCTTAGGTTCCTACTATTAACCATAGGTCCCCAAAACGGCAAGAAACCCTTAAAGAAGTCTCCTGCTTCTTGACCGGCAGTATCCTCTTTGCTAATAACACCTCTCACAACTCTAGTTTTGTGATAATCTGAGGCGACAGTGAAAGTCGGTGGTAAAAGATTCGCAATATAACAGGTACCCGAAAAATCACGGGGTAACCATGTATATGCGCGTTCATAACATACAAAATAAGTGCCCTTAGCGGTCAGAAAAACAGGGGAAGAGAGCATCGGCAGAACATACGTGTCAGTGCAAGCACTGTTCCCAAGTTGTGCTCTCGGATTTCGACCCAAACCTTTCAAGCAGAAATTACCGAGGTGTGGTACGATCCATATTGGGGACGAGCTCTTAAGTTGTCTATCACCCACTGACGTACTATACTCAGCCTCGCTCAGATCCTTATAAGCCTGTACCTCCTCACTTGGGATAAGCGATGCATCAAAAACATCTCTATCTAAATCCGCTATCGCTATCGCCAAAGGTTTGTGATACGGCCCAGGACCAAAATTGGCAGAACGTGGCTCTCGACTGGGGTAGGAATCTAGTGCACTACGGAACATAGTTTGGAATGCTCGAGCCGAACCCTGGGAACTGTAGGGAAGGACCAAATACGGAATACCCCTATCCATGGTATGTGGCATTAACCCACACACCCAACAATTGGTAGTGTTCATCACCAACTGATGCTGATGTAGAAGTTGAACAAAGGAGTTATTCATGAACTCCGCACGTCTAACCTGTTCATGTTGAGGCAGAGGATGAAAAGAATGTGGGGAAACAGTGGTGAGGGAGCTTACTTTAGGAGAAAGGGTAGGTGAAACAGAAGGTAATAACAACTGTACTCCAAAATATACTCCACCCACCAATAACATAGATACGGTCAGGAACAGTAGGAACACCTGAAACATAAAACATTTTGTACATACAACTCTTCTTAATTCTGATCTCTGCGCCGACATCCTTTCTACTTCCAACAGCTTAGAGAATGCCATCCTCTACAAACCGTCCGTGACGTACTTGACGCACTTCGTTCTGAGAAGCGATTATCAATCCCCAGGAGTTCCCAGGAATCGACAAAAGTAACCGACCTAGTGTCAGAAACCTGCTAAACAGAAAGGAGTACCCGCACGGCCCTACGGTGACCCGGATGGAGAGGTTTCCTCGAAAAGCTCAGATCACAAATCTCTTAGCCGCGGGACAGCACATAAAAACTCAAAAAGAAAGGATATAATTGTCCATAATGTTCATAACATCAAAAAGCAAATATACAGCTAATTTTTATTAGTCCTTGAACGAAGAAAATATCGTCTTCTTCCAGGTCGAGTTTGCTCTACAAACAATTGTTCAGCTGGCGCAACAGTGTTCGATGAAATGGACAACGAGTCAGACCTTTGGCTCTCTGCTACCGATGACTCTTCATGTGGGTTTGGCAGTGACAAATCATTCCCCCTAGGTTGAGCGTCGCTAAACGGCACAAAGTGCAAAGGAGTCTCAGTTTCTGTTGCCGAAATCCCAGTCCTCACCCAACCATCCGTTGGTAAGGGGATCGGTACCTTCTTCGTGTGGCTGGCGTGTACCCAGTTTTTCCTGCCCTCCAGCCGAACCGCAGTCCTCGTCGTCAATAAGACTTGGAAGGGTCCTACAAATCTTGGCTCCAAGTTACGCTTCCGACCAAAATTTCGGGTAACAACCCAGTCCCCTGGCCGGAGCTGGTGTCCAGGACCCTCTGTCTGCGCCGGTAGAGCTTCAAAGACCTGTTGATGGATTAACCGTAGTTTAGTGGTCAAATCATGCAAGTAATCAATTAACATTGGATACTCAAGACTATCAAAGGCCCTTGGTCTCGGGACCCCCCAAATATTCGCAGGGCGGCCGAACACAATCTCATATGGGCTAAGCCCTACTCGAGAGTGTACGGTCGCTCTGGTCGATAGGAGAGCCAGAGGCAAGGCATCAGGCCACGATAGACCAGTCGTAGCTTGAATCTTGGCGAGTTTCAGTTTCAGGGTACCATTGTACCCTTCAACCAAACCCGCTGCCTGAGGATGATTAGCACTATGGAATTTCTGACGAATTCCAAGGCCCTTACACACACTCTGCATTACACTTCCCACAAACTCACTCCCATTATCCGACCATACAATCCGTGGCATTCCGTACCGAGGAAAGTATTCCTTCAGCAGGATTTTTGCTGTGGACAGGGCAGTGTTATCCTTAAGAGGATAGGCCTCAATCCATCTGGAGAACGCACAAACCACAACCAAAACATACTTTAGGTTATTGCATCTCTCCATATGGATAAAGTCCAGCTGGATAACCTCAAAGGGACAAACAGGAGGAGCAAAATGACCAGGTGGAGTGGGGGTACCCTTGCCAGGATTGTGCATCAAACACACCATACAATTCTTAACCACTCTCTCGGCACATTTAGCAATACCCTCATTTCTCCATACAGGGGACAAGAACCTACATATTCCTTTCGCACTGATATGTGACAACCCATGAGCCATTGTCACAACAGCTAATACATACGCATCTGGTAACATCCACCTCTGACATTCCGTCAGGTCAACCCAACATCCATGCATATCCAACTTTCCCGTACTTTCTTTCCACTTAGTCTTCTCAGCTTTAGTAGCTTCATTCTGAATTGCTTTCACACTCTCAATCGTATTTTCACACATACCAGTCTCTGTCGGCCACCTTACTGAACTCGTGACATACATTCGGGTCGCAAAATCCTTAGCCGTTTCCTTAGCAATCTCATCCGCAAATGCATTACCACGACCGACATCATCCGTCACTTTCCGATGTGCACTACATTTAACAATCGCCACTTGTTTAGGCAGTGTAAGTGCATCCAAAAGGTCATTCACGAGCTGTCCATGCTGGATCTTCGTACCATGCGATGTCATAAATCCTCTTTCTCTCCACAATCTTCCAAAGTTATGCGCAACACCGAATGCATACTGACTGTCGGTAAACACATTCACTCGCTTTCCTTTAGACAAAACACACGCTCTTGTCAATGCGATCAACTCTGCAGCTTGTGCTGAATTCTGATTCAATCTCGCTGTTTCCACAACCGTGCTCAACGTTACTACAGCATACGCAGTCGTCACATCACCATTCGGCAATTTAAAGCACGACCCATCCACATACAAGGTACCATCGGGATCTGTCAAGGGAGTGTTTTTCAGGTCCACACGACCTTTTGTTTCCTCCTCAGTTCGTAAATAACAATCATGTGGTGGCACATCATCTGATTCCATATTAATCGGCAACAATGTCGCTGGATTCAGTACATTACAACGTTTGATCTGTATATGACTTGCCAAAAGGGTCAGCTCGTACCCAGACAACCTCGCACTCGTCAGATGTTGAGTCTTTGTCCGATTCAAGAGAGTATCAACTGCATGCGGAACCATCACCATGAGCATATTATCCATAACAAGACCTGCGGACTGTCGAATAGACGCCGCTGCTGCCGCTGTCGCCCTCAAGCAACTTGGCAACGCTCTAGCTACCGGGTCTAAGGTCGAGGAAAAATATGCACACGGGCGCTGCTTGTCGCCAAATTGTTGCGTTAAAACACTCAACGCACAACCTTCCCTCTCGTGAACGTATAATGTGAATGGCTTGCTGTAATCAGGAGTACCTAACACGGGAGCCGAACACAGCGCATCACGTAGTTCAGAAAAACTTTTCTGACATTCCTCCGTCCACGGCAAAGGAGTCGAAACATCCTTGCACGTGAGAGCTATCAATGGCTTCGCTAACAGTGAAAAATTCGGAATCCACTGTCTGCAGTATGACGTGATACCCAAAAAGGCACGCACATCTCTCTGAGTTGTTGGCACAGTCATTCGAGCAATTGCTGCGATTCTTTCAGGGGTCAACCTTCTTCCCGCCTTTGACAATAACTGACCTAAGTAGGTAACTTCTTGACAACAATATTGCAATTTAGAAGGTGACACTTTGTGGTGTAAGTCACAGAGATGCTGTAACAGTGACACAGTAGCAATCTTGCAAATTTGTTCAGTATCTGCAGCCACCAACAGATCGTCGACGTACTGAATCAAAGCCGCACCAGTCGGCAGCACAAATGCATCTAGTTGACTTTTAAGAGCTTGGCTGTATATCGATGGGCTCTCACAATAGCCTTGAGGTGCGCGCTTGAACCGGAAACTGCGACCTCCTAACAAAAATCCGAACAAATCACGACTTTCCTCAGCAATTGGAATGCTAAAGAACGCATTCTTCAGATCGATTACCGAGAACCATGATGCAGAGGCTGGAATCAGAGTCAGTAAAGCTGTAATGTCTGGAACCACAGGAAACTGCGGGACAACAATTTTATTGACTTCCCGTAAGTCAATAACTAGACGGTACACGGGAGGCTTGGACGGATCAGTTCGTTTCAGAATAGGCAACACGGGACTATTACACATGTTACCTCGTGTCTCCTCAATAACATCTTTACCGATCAGATCATAAATAATCGCTAATAGTGCCCGTTCACCATCAAGGGAAATACGATACTGTGGTATGCGTGGTAAGCGCGCATCAACTTTCAATTGAACAACATAAGGTGGGATATCCAACAGGCCCACATCATTGGGACCTGTTGCCCACAAAGAAACCGGAAGAGAACTCAATTCCGGTGGGAGCTTATCGATCGTTAGATACATAGGGGAAATCACATTCTCACCCAACGTAAGCTCCACACCCGTAGGAGAGCAGTACAAAGTCGCATGTAACCTCTTCAACAAATCCAAACCCAAAAGATTCTCACCACAACCAGTAGTCAAAATCAAAGGAGCTTCTAACTCATGAGACCCAATTGTAAGGGGCAAGGGGCTAGAAACTGGATTGCTAACGGGGGCGCCAGAGAATCCAACGGAAACATTCGTTAAGCCAGACAAAGGCGCGCCAGGGAGTTTCGAATGCATAATGGAACTTTTTGCTGCACCAGTGTCCAACAGAAAAGGCTCAACGATGCCCAATGTAGCTACTTCAACATAAGGCCCTCTCTGATCAACCGGAACTGATACTTCTCCCTTCCTTCGTCTATGGCTGTCCTAGTAGATACCCTCCATATCAACATCACGCTCAACGTAACAGTCATCCACATGATACTGTGCAGATCTACCAGACGAGAGATCGCGTCGATCGAAACAATTCTGCGAGTCTGAGGAAGTGGCAAAACGCTCGGCCTGATTCTGAGTAACTCCACGACCTCTACCACGTGAAGCTTGTTGAGGACCACCACGACCTCCTCGAGCTGACACACCATTATTCCTGTCACGGAGAACCGGACAATTAAACTTCAAATGGCCCTCCCCTCGACAGTACGCACATTGATTATACCCCAACACAAAACGAGGTGCGGGAGAGTCATTTCGCGTCTGCGATCTAGAGAACTGTGATTGCGATCGATTTGGCTGTTGTGAATCATTGAAATGTGAACGCGGAGGATACGCTTGCTGCAATAAGACCTTAGTTTTAAGATCCTTTGTTTTCTTATCTGCACGTTCACTTTCCTCCTTTTCCCTATTTTCGTAATATTGGGCCGTAGCCAATATTTGAGCAGTGGTAGAAACAGCCCACGAACTCTCAGAATTTTTCAACTTATTGCTAAGGTCGGGCAACAAGTTCGACACAAACTTATCAACAAACAGCCGCTGACCACCCTCCGAGCCCATGTCCTGGCCACTATGATCGACAAATGCTTCCTCAAATCTCGTAAAGAAATCGGAAACGCTTTCATCCCTCTTTTGCTTGCACGCGGACAGCTTGTCCCAATTAACGCGCATCGCCGGCATAAGCGTTTTCATAAGAGTAATAATCCTCTGGGGCAACGCCACAATAAGCTGCTCAGGCTTAGCCCCACCGACTTGCTGAGCGTCTGCCGCTGTAAGGGCAGCCCAGTCACCGCCTAACTCAGCAGCGTGATTCTCGTGACGAATTTTCGCCCAAATCGGCTGAGGCACTACATTGCCAAACAACATATCAATATCAGCTAGGTTCATAACAGTAGCATCCACCAATTGGGACAGCTCCTTATAATAACCTGCTGGATTTTTACGGGGATCAGGCAAAGTTTGCTTCACCTGTAAGACTTCCGATCGTTTCCAAGGGAGGTGTATCCACACTCTCTGAAAACGGCCTGGGACAGCAGGGTTAGCATTAGGATCACCTGGCATCCATACTGGGGGAACTTCCCGCATTGGATATTGACCAGGTTGTGCCATCCATGCTGCCGTCTCCTCCTTAAACAATGCTCGAGGTTGCACTGTACATCGAAATGATAACAGACGTTCTAGAGCTTCTCGAACCTTGTCACCTACGATCACACCAGTTGTGAACCGATGCTGGAGCTCAGAAACCTCAGACGGTACAGTATCTACCACATCTTGATCCCACTCCTCCTTCAACGATTTACACAATTCCTCAAACACGAATCGTTGAGTGGGCGCATTAAACTGAGAAAATGTGTCAAACACTACACGCGAAGGATATTTAACAGGATTACGAATCCATTTACGTGCCATTTTTACCAGCGATTCACGTTCTCTATCATCAGGAAGCTGGCTGCGCCTCTGAGCGACATCTGAAAGAGTCGAGCCGAGTATTGGCCCAAAAAGCGGAGAATAAAGAGAAGCAACAGCAGTCAGGAGACGACTACGAACAGAAGGAGAAGAGGAAGAAGATCCAGGCGCGGCGACAGTAGGGGTGGAGACAATAGAAGTAGACGCGGCACCAGGAGTAGCAGGAACAACAGACTGAGGAGGGACTTGAAAAGGCGCAGTAGGAAGAGAAGCCGGTAAAAGAGGAGGAACGATCTGTGGCACAAGGGGATTCGGGAGAGCGGGAGGAACAGCGGGCTGACCAGCAGCCGCCAAAACAGCAAGTGGAGGAAGAGGTAGAATCACGGGACCCAGAGTATCAGGAGCATAGGGAGGTGGTGATTTCAACAGATAAGACAATAGCGAATCCTCTACCGCTTCTTCTCCTGACTTATCGTTGTTAGACGGAAGCACCGGATAACATTTATCCACCGCCATATGATGAAGTCGAACACTAACTTCCTGCTTTTTCTCATCTTTGTCTCGCTGATACTGTTCAGCATCTTGCATCACCGCAATAACGCCTTCTCTTTTATTTTTCTTACTCTGCTTGATTTCTTTCTGCTTGGCCTCTTTCCGCCACAACCGGAAGGAATCAAACATGGCCGGCCTAGCCTTCTTTT
This sequence comes from Triturus cristatus, assembly GCF_964204655.1. Classification (NCBI taxonomy): domain Eukaryota; kingdom Metazoa; phylum Chordata; class Amphibia; order Caudata; family Salamandridae; genus Triturus; species Triturus cristatus. Next base: position 349,743,005 of record NC_140581.1, read on the forward strand.
TAAACAGTTTAGCTTCCAAATTATCTAAAACGGCAGTTTCGAAACTACCATGAGATGGCCAACTAAGAACGCCATCATGTTTAGTGTAGCGGACCCAATATTCATTATACACGATAGGACCTACGCCATGGCGACTATAGAGCTCATAAATTGGAGTTCCAACCGGAGGTATCGGACATGAATCCTCCAGCCGGGAATCCATTCTGCAACATTTAAGAAACCCAAACAAAGTACTACGGCTAGGCATCGCGCACACTAACCGAGTTTACAAACTTCAAGGGCTATCGAATTTACGATATCCTCGCAAAAAGTTCGCGAGACCCTCGGTTTTTGGCAATTGCAATCCTCAAATAAAACCCAACAACTAAGAACCACAAATGCTATGGTACCATGTAAACAACAAAGGAACACAGGGAGCGACCCACAAATACTTAACTGAAAGAACAATGGCGTCACCAGGAAGGCCCGTCTATCGTCTCGCCGTACAAAGGACTACGCCAGGCACCAAAAACAGGTCGACAGTCAGGGCATCAGTCCGTCGCAGCCGTCAGGAGGCGGGGATCTTCGCGGGAAAAAGACGTCGGGCCACTTATTTCGACAACTGGATCGATGAAGCGGGGTGCACCTTCCCTCGGAGATTTCACACGAAGTTCCTCACGATCGTCGGGCTTTGGACCGGTACCACTGATGTCGCCCCACGTTGGGCGCCAACTGAAGGACTGGGTTTTTCTAAGACCCAGCGGTGCCAGGGAACAACACCTGAAACCTTCGTGGGTTACCTGTTCTGGCGTACCAAACACAGAGACACGGGACACTTCCAGCGACGTCAGAGATCAGCGTTTATTTACTGCAGGGATACAGAGGTCACAAGAAGTACACAGCGTGTAGGTTCTCGGAGACTGCTTCAATTTGCAAAAGTGGATCGCTCCTTTTATACACGTTTTTCCCATAGAACAATATGGTGAACAAAGATTACAACTCAGTTCCCACAATAAACTTCAAAAGGGTCGCGTTCATATTTCAGGAGGCCGGAACATGATTACCACAGTATTGCCAGTTCCCAACTGTAAAAACATATCTTCCCTGTAATAAAACACATTCCATCCTGATCGTAAACACATTAGGAGAAGGGACAAAAACAGATGCAAAGAAAGGACAAGGATGCACAACAGGTTAAAGAAGAGTGTTAGGAGTAATAAAGGAAACTTGATAACGGGATCAGAGACACCGTGTCTAATGTATGCATGGCTGAAACAATAGACCGGCACGGCAAGATGAGCCTTGAGCGGGGCCATCTGCCTTCGTCGTGTCGTTTCCCTCATCATAAAAGTCATACTCAAAGGAACACGTGTCTCTCGTGTAAGCTTGAGAGTCCCAGGGTCACGAAGCGGACAAAAGTCCGTTCGCTGGCTACTTGAGGGCAAGAAACAAAATGGATGCCGTATCTAAAATGGAACCCGAGGGTTCAGATGAATAAACCCAATAATAAGACGAACCATACGTGGTTGCGTAGCGAAACTGCGTACACCCACTATACTCGTTATTTGCGGTTCGTAGATACCCAACTCATTCATATTCGTCACCACTCAAAAGTGTCGTTCTGTCCCACACGGAACCTCAAGATCTACAAGAAAATGCCGCAGCGCTGCACCTCAAGCCCTTTGGCTGCGCCACACTGCGGCACTTTAAGAGCACAGAAATGCGACATATCTACAATGATATGTCGCATTCCTGTGCTCTTCCCTGCGCTGGCGCACATACAGCTGCCATGCGCCAGCGCAGGCACCCTTGCACCATGGTGCAAGGATGCCTGCGCCATGGAGAGAATGTTTATGTGCAGGAAGGGGCACCTTCCTGCACAAAAACAATCACTACAGGCATTTTTCTCTTTCAATGCGTACTGTAGAATTCAGCACGCATTGAAATAGGAGAAAAACGAGGAGAAATGAAAACATTTCTCCTCGTTTCGCCTTGCTGCGTCATCCCTAGGGTGGCGTAGCAAACTGACGCATTCTCGTAAATCTGGAAATGTGTCTGGTTCCATGGGTGTTGCGTGAGAACACCCACAGCAACACCTATGGATTGGCCCTTTCACGCAAAGGGCTACGTGTAAAGGGGCCATATTTACAAGGACAGGAAAAGCCACGCACGGTGGCTTTTCCTGTCCTTGTAAATATGGGGTAGAGAAATGCGCTGCCAGTGTGTCACAAAAAGTGACGTACCTGCAGCGCAAGGGGCTTGTAAATCTGCCCCTGAATGCTGGGGAAATGCTAACCCGAAAGATACTGTACCATGGAATTTGCCTCCAAAATAGGGATATTGGATCAGTGGACAGTCCCCTGGCAGATATCAACCTGCTAGAAATGAGAAGATTTCCATCGTAACCCAATCCTAAATTAGAACCTATGGGGAATATTAGCAAGACCGGCGATAAAATTATCGCCGTTTTAGCGGCAGGAAACTGCCGCTAAAACGGCGATAATGGGCTTGCTAATATGCGTTATAGAATTCCAATAGAAGCCCAGGTTAGATGTCTATTGGAATTCTATAATGCATATTAGCAAGCTCATTATCGCCGTTTTAGCGGCAGTTTCCTGCCGCTAAAATGGTGATAATTTTATCGCCGGTCTTGCTAGTATGCCCCTATGTGCTTTTTTGTGCTCATCCTATTGACTTGGGGGCATATTATCAACGGCCAGCGATAATTATCACTGGCCGTGCTTAGCGATAATTTTTGTTATCGCAGGCTATCTCTGGAATTGATCACCCTGGTAGCGCGTTATTAACAACGCGTTTCTCCAGGGCGATTAAAATTCCAGAGATAGCGAAGTTATCGCCGTTTTGCAGGGAACATCGGCTGGTTTTCCAGCGATGTTCTCTGCAAAATGGCGATAACCTTGCTGATACGACCCGCAGGGTCGCATTAGCATAATCCACCCCAATGTTAGGGATAGGTAAGTCTGCATTTTAGCAGACGTTCGTTTTTGGAGAAAACAGCGTGTGCTAAAATGCTGGGGCAGCCTTGTAAATATCGCGATGTGAACATCAGTGTTATTTACAAGGTTGTCCTGCCAAGTGACGCCCACTTTGCTCCTCATGCGCTAATGTATGTTAGCACCCTCTTGTTAATAGGGCGATAGTTTTATCTCCGATTTTTTGGCTTTAAAAGCCAAAAAAGCGGGGATAAAGCCCTTGTAAATATGCCCCTTGGAAAGGTAACCACCTTTCCATCACACATGCCTCAGAGGAAGGCTTTGAATTAATGTACCAGCAAGGTTGGGTCTAAAATACTTTTGCAGTTTTTTATCTAGATTAGATCCTGAGATAAGTGAGCTTTCATGATTTGTGGTGCGTTGCTAATTTTGCTTCTTAACATCAGGGCATTTTTATATATGGAAAAATGAGGCGGTGGCTCGATCCAAAGAGACCTGACTTCCTCTAGTGGTGTTAGGATTTCAGGTTTGCACTAGACAGAGCGTACTCCTTTCTTCAGCATTATTTTGTTTGATCAATTTCCAGCTTCTTGCAAAGGATTTTCTAAATAAAATTTCACAAAAGCAGTGACTCATCTTTAAACTGTAGCCTTTCTTTAAAAGAAGGGAATGTTTTATCAGGCTAAGGTGTACCACGGCCTTCTGCCAAAAAGAACACATTTTTAACTTTCCCAATTTTTCAGATGTGCTTAGCTTTCACAGGACTGTCTTTCTTTGATGCCGCCATTTTTCTGACCTGTGGAACATCTTTTTCTCATTGTTATTTTGTTCATACATAGCAAGCTCCTCGTCACTCCTGGTTTACATTACGGCGGCATTATAAAAAGTTACTTAAATATTATATATTTTTTGTGTACCATCCTACATCTCCCTCCAAATCACATTAAAATTAAAACACTGCTACCTTTATGGTCATTTGATAATTGGAGTTCACAGCGGTAGATTAATTGCTTGTCCCTCTTAATCTGCAACGACGCTCACTTTGTACAGTTTTGCATCACGTCTTGTGGTGTTTGGTAAAACTCGATGACCCTGTTCGCAAACCATATTGACGACCACACCAGTGAACATGTGTCCCTTGTTCCTCCTTTGAATCTTAATATGGACAACACAATTCAATTTGAAAAAATGTTTCGCCACACTTTCTAACACGGATTATTTAGAGCCCACACTTTGGCTCAAAGCATACATTTTGCGGAAAGAGTGTGCAGTAAAACGGCCAGTTGTGTCTGATGATGCAGGCACTAATAATACACATGAACCGGTTCGATGGTAATGGAATGCTTGGTGTGATTTCTGTGGAGGGATCATGGTGAAAAGTCTCTGTGGCCAGGAGGGACAGAAATGAAGCAAGGACAACAACACATTCTCGGTGTTAAGGTGCCCTTAGTGACTTAAAGACGCCGTAGCAAGGAAATACATCTAAGGTGGATGATACACAATCTGTGAATGAGACTTTAACTTTCTCCAAACTCTTACTGCAATGATGCGTCTATACACTACTTCATGTGAGATTATAAAGGGAAAACCTCAACGTGACTGCCGAAGGGAGCACACCGAGGGTTGAAGCGTCGACGATAGAACAAGGCACAGACCTACCAAGGCCCTGGTTACCAAGAGGAGCATTTATAGCCATCAGGGTTCATGGTTTTGAGTCTGGCCATTATGAACTTTGTCCGCCCACCTTGTATATAAATCCTGAACCACCATGTATATACTGCACCATTCTGTTTCACTAAGCACATATGTCACATGAGCACTGTAGATATTCGACCTACTGCTGAACAGCCTCTTTGTATCGTTGAAAATACGAATAGTTTTGGATAAAGTAATTCAGATGAAATGCAAATTGGATATGCACAGACTGTGGTATTGTGATTATTCCAGATAACAATTCACAAGTGTCTAGGCGTGTGTGTTATTCATGACCTAGGAATATTTGGGTTTTGCGACACTTAATGCACTGATAAAATTACTTTTGTGAACCCGACAGAACCACCTTTTGTTAATAAACATTATACCCAGGTTCTGAGGGACACCGGGTCGCCCCGTTTTCTAACTGGATTGTGGACCACAAGATGGCAGAAGTATTTCAATGATGGACAATCCCCATTGCTCGTGACACCCCACAGTTTGGGTAGGACATGATTTCAACCAAATGTGCCACACCTCCACCATGAGGTGTACTGTGCAGGCCAAAACTTCACTTATCTACATTCACCAGAAATGCTCTTTTGATCCTGACTGTCTCTGCCTTTGTAGGCCCAGCCACATCAAAGGAAAGGGAGCCGCCTACGAGATCTGCTTTCGACCCCTGATGACACAGACAGAGCTGATCCCTGCACTGATGAAGTTAAAATCTGGATGCCCAAACTATACCTGCCCGATTGCCACATTACACAAATTGTCCACTGGCGTCCTAGATTCCTTATGTAATTATATTAACTCCTCACTCTCGGAAGGGAGCATATCTTACATCTGAAAGAAAAAAGTGATTACCTCTCTATTGAAGATCTCAGAATCTATTTAGCTATCACCCTGCTCCATGTTTTTCTAAAAATCTTGTAGCAAAACAGCCCTAAGTGGTTATCTGACACATTGGAATACTTAGATACCCTAGTTGATTAGAGGTGAGGTTCAGGCCAAAACACAGGACTGAAGCTGTTCTGGTGGCTCCTTTGGATGAGATGTGTTTTTCCCTGAAGGGAAACAGCCTTTATAAATCTTTACCATGCAATGCCTTTACCAAACAGCCTTTATCACGGAGGTAAGTGCCACGCAGGTAAGTATTTTTACCTTTACCACACGTCTTTAACATGCAGCTAGGTATTTTATTTTATTATAACATAATTACTAAAGTTATTAAAAAAGGGTTTAGGTGTGAGTAATAGTAAATGGAAGTAAGGATAATTTTACGGTTTAGGAGTGGGCAATAGTAAAGGGAGGCAAGGATAATTTTAGGGGTTTAAGGGTAGGTAGTAGAAAAGGGGGGTAAGGGTAATTTTTGTGTTTTGGGGTGAAGTGTGATAAAGAGAGGTAAGACAAATTTCAGGATTGAGGAGTGGGCAGTGGTAAAGGAAGCTAATAGTAATTTTAAGGTTTAGGGGTGGGCAGATCAGCGTTGATGCTTCAGCCTTTGAGGCAATGGCCACTTGTTTATCCTGGATTCAGAAGAAGAGCTCAAATGGTAATCCCCATCTGTGGAGATCTGTTGTTCTCGTTTATGAACTGTTTTTGGTTTAAATGCCTTGTGTTTTGCTAAGGTCAGAGCAGAAATATCGTGGTGGATCACAAATGTCGACTTCTGAAGATAATTGGGTCGGTTCTCCTGGCTGCTTTCATGATATCTTATTTAATATGAACAAAGTAGATTCAGACCAGGACTTCAGGTGTTAGGTTATTTTCAATTTGAAAGGCATTCAAGATCCCATAAAATCTAATGGTTGCTTTCTGAGGAGAGAGCAGAACAGGGACTGGAAGTATTCCATTAAATCAGCACCGGTCACTGAGTCCGGGATCCATGAATACTTAGTTTGTTTCAGCTTGATCTATTTTTCACCATCTTCAATCTTATTGGAGAGAACTTGGCATCACTGTTCAAGTGTATGAACCCGAAATATGAGTACTTCTTTTGCTGTGTCTCCCTTCTGCCATGGCCACCTCCAGCAGGTCCATTTGTAGATCCATTCTTTGTCAAGCTCAGAGATGGCCTTTGCAAAATCCTGGCCAATGGTGCCCAAGTTTTTCTTAAATTCATCCATCAAATAGCAGATATCATCATTCATGGGGAGAGACCATATCAGCCAGATATGACTGATGTGAAGAGGTTTCCTCAGCTGATGTGGATGAGATGGCAGGTGGGGCTCTATTCACCAGTTTCTGTTTTCAAATTAAATCCTTAATACAGGGGCCCTTTGCTGATTTCTGTTTCTTTGTCAGCATTTAGTGGGACCTATGCGTGAGAAGCAATGCTACTAGAAAAGAAAAAATGGAAGGGACTGTGGAGGGACTGTGCTGTAATATTCCAAAAGGAGGGCTCGATAAACACTCTCAAAAAAAGGAAATATGCCTCGCGGTAGTGAAAAATATTCATAGGTCCATCTCCCTTGAGCTCACATCCTGAAGCCCTCATATAAAGGACAATGCAGGGGGCTCAGTAGCTTAGGGGTGGGAGTTTGGGACTCACAAGGGTCCAGACTGTGGTCTATGTTAATACATAGCCCCTTTGTAAGATGTAGCACAGTGTGGAGCCATAATGGTGTAGCATCAATAATTTGGTGATTTCACCTCAACACCTTGTCAGTTTCTCCGGATCGTGCCTCTCACTATGTGAGACTCTCTAGATGATTTTCACAAGGCTCATCGGGCCACAGCTTTTCCCAATTGCCTACCTCAGTCCCACTGTATCCGAAGGGCTGAGGCACATTCGTGAGGAGGCCCACCCAACCAGAGTTCTGAGAAAGTAGCAGAACGCAAGACTGCCCGAGGGGTTGTACCTCCTCTCTTCCCAGTGGCTATTCTGGGTCACTGCCCAACCTCTGTACACGCATGGTCACTTCATCTTTTGACCCTCCCTCGACAGAGCCGCACCGCAGGAGTGGATTGCACTGCTGCAAGGCAGTTGTCAGCGAGAGGAAAGTATTTGAACTATTTGCAGCCATCTTGCATTACTGGTGCCGGGCGGGGGTGGTCAAGCTTGGTGAGTCCAAAGTCTACTTTCTGTTCCTAATTATAGCTGAGATCTGGCATATCTGTACTCCCCTTCACTCCTTTTTCGGAGGCACCACTGGTTACTTCATGATGGGGCTAGATCATGCATTAAAGGAGCTATTTGCAATGACCAGCCGAGGTAGCTCATCGAGGACATGTCTACATGGGTCCTCGCTGTAGCCACTCTCCTGAAGGAATTATTCTAGCCAATTCCAGATGAGTGGTTTTTCCTGCCTGAACTAAAGACCTTCCCACAAAAGTTAAACATCTTGTTTATCAATAGTTTGGTCAAGGAAAAACATCCACCTATCCAATCCTGACAATTCTAGACTAATCTCCAACTGTCCATTCTTGGAAAAATTGATTGAAAGTTCAATCCTTGCCTAAAGATCTAACTATGTTAAAGAAAATAATATGCTCTCTGAACAATAATCTATGTTCCCCTCAAGACATAGTTTCAACTGTTATCTGTCTGGGAAAACCTTAAACCACAACTGTCAACAAAGATGAAGAGACAGCACTATACCTCATGGAGCTATATGCGCATTCAACACCATTCATCATCAGATACTAGGACTTGAAATGCTTGCATGCATGGGAGCACATTAAAATGGATGTCTTTTTATTTTAAAGCCTTTTAACTAAACCACCTTTCACCCTGACTCCTCATACATCACACTGCGGCATACCACAAGACTCCATAAACTCTCTACACATATTTAACCTTTATCTCACTTCTGTGCTAGACCTGATCAGATCATTCAATTTGACTTGCTACATCTATGGAGATGACAAACAGATTATCCTAAAGCTCGAAAGCCTTGCAGACATAAAGACATCTAGACTTGATAAGTAGATCTATACTATTGAGGACTGGACAATGAACAACCATGTTTAATTCAACTCTGCAAGAGATAAAATTATGACATATGGACAATGGAAAAACCACTAGCCTACAACAATATGGCCCAAACGATTAGAGGCGTACCTGCAACATCAAAAGAACTTAGAAACCAGGGAGTGATCACAGACTGACCCCACATGTTAATGTAATTACAAAGAGCACCTTCTACTCCATGCAGACACTAAAAGGCCCATGCTCCTTTACCTAGGACACCATCAGAAATTACAGGCTATTTTCAACTTGCTAATAACTTAGGTTGACCATGCTAACCTGTAATTTTGTACTCCTTCTTACCTATTATAGAAACTACAAATGATTCAAAACCCTTTAGCAAGAATATTACTTCACCTCCACTCAAGGACGTGAAAGGCTACTTTTCTTCCGGCATTACATTTACTATGAGTTACAGACATTCTGCATTTATGGTACTCTACATCTTCCACAAAACCATTCAAGGGAGATGCCTGCTATACTTACAACTAAAACCCCATTCATATGCCAATGAGGACTCTGTTCAACACTTGCATATTGACTTATCATTCCTTCCTTTACTAAAAAGTCTGTTAGGGGATCCTTCTTCAGAGTGCAGGTGCCCAAACTTTGCAACTACTTGTTAACCAATAGATGAAATATACAAGATCACCTTAAATGCATGAAGTACATACAAACATGCCTATTCCTGAGATAATGATCCAGAGCAACAGGAACCTCTGATGCCTACATCAGATCAGTCATGATCACCACATAAACACTCTGCCAAGGAGTTGCCAAAGTCCCAGAAACAATAAATGAAGAAACAGGTCTGATGATGATGAACAGAAATGTATAAAGTGCACAGCTGCTCCAAGGAGTATCCTGGTCCTAGTCCTGTACAGTACTCTTTTTCCCGAGAGTTATAGAACGTCCATGGTGAGCCACATAGGAGCTCACTCCTTGGCCAACTGTAAACATTGCAGGCTGGCCAGTAGTGATCCACAAACGGCAAATTAGTCATTGTAACTCAATTCCATGACAGTCAATTGTTCCGTTTAGGCTACATATTAAATATATGCATTGGAAGTCCTGTTAAGGACCGATGACAGATCAAAACTGTTGTGGGATACTCTGAGAAAAACACTAATCATCTACCGATATCAACCACTCAATAAAAAGTCCATTAGCAGATAAAGAGATCTGATACCATTACCTGCCAAGATCTTAGAGAAGATCATCAATTCCTCAGAAAACACTATCTTCTCAACACCACACAGTCTAGTTTCAAACCCAATCACAGCACGGAAACTGCCCTCATCGCTGTCACGGTTGACACTCTTTTGACACTGGACAGAGTAGACATGGTGGTCCTCATCCTCCTGGACCTCTCCACACCATCTGACACAGTCTCCCACCTACCATCCTCATCCAACGCCCCCAACATCAGAATCCAAAGACCCGCACTCCGATGGATCTGTTCTTTCCTGACAAGAAGGACCCAGTCAGTCAGCCTAGCACCATCCACCTCAGACACACGACTAAAATCACCCACTGGATGAATACCAACTATCTACAGCTGAACATTAACAAAATTGACATTTTGATCATAAGGAGGAGCACACTGTGGTAGGAGTACACTTGGTGGTCAACAGAGCCAAAACGAACACTCCTCCCCTTCACCCATGTCAAGAACCGTGGGATCATCATCAACAGCAAACTTAACATGACCACCAAAGTCAATTCCATCACTCCCTCATGCTTTCAAACCCTGAAAATGCAGAAGAAGATTTTCAAATGACTCCCAATCAGCACCCGGAAAACCATGGCCCATACCTTGGTCACAAACAAGCAGGACTCTATGCCGGGATCGACAAATATATCACCAGAAGGCTACAGAGCATTCAGAACTTGGCACTCACACCACACCTGAAAGAGCTACCTTGGCTACCCATTCACAAACTAGCACAATTTAAACTCCTCACCCACCCTTTCAAGGCACTACACAAAACTGGCTCAGCATACCAAAACAATCACATCTGCTCCACAGGCTTTCCAGACACCCCTGCTTGTCTGGACTCCTGCTTATACAAATCTAACACATACAGAAAACCAGATCCAGCAGTTGAGCCTTTTCCTAGATCCCTCCTAGCGCATTGAATGGCCTGCTGCTACACATAAGAGCCTCCTCCTCACGTCTTGAATTCCACAAGAAGCTGAAGACCTGGCTTTTCGAGTAGTTCCACTAGGTCGTAGGTGTGTCTAGACTCACAACTGCTGAGCATTAATTTACCCTCCAGGGTGAAAGTGTGCTCTAGAAATATACATAACATAACATACATTTGGTTAGCATTCAGGAGTGCATTAACATTGTCTATTCCTGCAAATTAGGACCAATAGATTACCTTTAACCAATCTTACACATCCAATAAAAGATTAATGTAATTCATACCATTCAGTTAGATCCCTGCCTTACTCTCTTTTCTTCGATCCGTCTGTTCCTCCTTTCCAGAGTTGCAAGAGTGGTTGACCCAACTTCTATTTCAAAGGAAGTGGATTGTAAAGTCAAAAGAAAACCATAAACCTGGTAAATAGCCTGCGGATTATATTACGATTGGAAAGTGAATTGCATTTGCCAACCAAAAGCAACAATAATTTGCCAGTTTATTTCTTTAATCACACCTCTAGATGCTGCATCCCAGGACTGAAATGTCTCTCTGGTCACTCAAACACAACACCAAAATGTTTCCCATATAGATTCACAGCAAATACAACACTCTTTCAGCCATGCATCTCCTCATATTGTAGAATGCTACTCACTGGACAATTCGTTTTAAACCCCACAATGGAATTTAAATAAAAATGCAATAATACAATATAACATGATACAAAAAGCCAAAACTCCTATTTCTACTCACATATTGCTGAGACCTGTGATTACTTGTTTAACCTTCATATCTGCTTTTCTCTTCCCAGATGCATGCTTGTTGACAGGTGACACCTTTTGGCCCTAAACACAAGTCTTTCTAGGGTGTGGGAAAGCTTAGAATGGTGAACAAGCATTGATAGTATTCTTATGTTTTCTGAGATGATGGCACTAATCAGTATATTGCCCCACAATCTCACTACCAGTGCACCATGCTGTTGCGCAGATGGAGCCAAGAAGTCTGTTTGGTTGCGTTAAGTGAAAAAGGGGGCTTATACCCTCGGAGGAACATATGCAGTAAAATTAGGCATTGTCCATTACAGTCAGCAACAGGCCTCCTTAATCTATGGACTGAGGATCTGAAACAACATTCCTGTATCCATTAAGTCTGCCCCTGCTGTGGATAAGATGTGCATCTTATCCACCTGTGGTCACTATAGTATAGTTGCATGTAGGACAGCAGAGGTAGGCCCCTAAAAGGGCAGCACTTAGCACTGGAGCCTCGTGGGCTCTTTCATTCCACTTTGTAGTTTGCCTCAGTACAGTGGGGGTTCAGTGCTATGGAATCTGTGGAAAGAGGCAGCACAGATATATGTTTGCATGTGTATAATGAATGTCTCCTTGGGTTGGCTGGGCAGTAGCAACCACACTTGTCCTGGTAACTTCTTTGACCTCGGGCAGCTGCTCTTTGGAGAACTGTCATGAAATGTTGCATAGTTTTTGCATAGTTTTTTTTTTAGAAATCATGACATTTTACAAGTTCTCCAGGACCAGTTACAAGGCCAACTTATATTTCCATACAGTCCTAGTTGGAGCCAGGTAAAGTATCCACTCAGGACTTATATAGGGGCATATTATCAAGACAGGCGATACAATTATCGCTGCTTTAGTGGCAGAAAACTGCCGCTAAAATGGCGATAATGGGCTTGATAATATGCTCTATGGAATTCCAATTGAAGCTCAGGTTAGATGTCCTTCACATTTAACATGGGCTTCAATTGGAATTCCATAGAGCATATTATCAAGCCCATTATCGCCGTTTTAGCGGCAGTTTTCTGCCGCTAAAGCTGCGATAATTGGATCGCCTGTCTTGATAATATGCCCCCATAGTACTTAAAAGTTTGTATGGAACCAATCAAGTCCAGTCCCATGGTAACAAGTATGCCATAATGCTTACAGTCTTGTGGATTCTATAATTATGGCAAACATGCCATTATGTAAGCAGCAGCAGCGAATGTGTATCTCTTCCAGACAGACCTCCAGAAAATGAGGAGTTGTTTCTTGGCTTTAACTCTCTTTGTACAGGTGGGAACAGAGGCAATGTCCTTGTCTACTCTTTTCTCAAAGTGTACAATCTGCTCTTCTTAAACTGGCACAGTCCACTGGAGATAAACAAAAGAGTCCCTCTCATAGGCTTATATCAGCCTGAATAACACAATATCTGCAACTGAGGGAGGAGGGGCAGCAGCGGTACTTGCAAGGGACATTGTAAAGAATGCTACCAAAAGAACTTACATCTGTTTCCACCACATATGGACCCACCTGCCATGCATACCACAGCCTGTCACACACATGTGACATGCCATTCATTTACCTCTAAAGGGAAAGGAAATGAGGGATCCCAGTCATCAGACATGACACTAATTCACCGGCGAAGTCCCATAGACAACTTTCCTAACTTAGGGAGCAGATGAAAAGTCCTACACCTCACAAATATTATGCTGGAACCATGAGGGGTTTCACAGAGCAGCCATGGTCACACTATTCACCCATGCTAAAAGGCATTCCACTTTGGATAGATTCCTAACTACAGTACTCTTCTGTATTCAAATCGAGTGAAGCATCCATGCGTGGACCCATGTCACACATTTCTGGCACAGGAAAGCATACAGGAATGTTTGAAAATTGTTACATCAGATTTATGGTGAAGGGGCGTACTGTGCTAGGGGCGATCAACACTACAGTTGCCAACACCAACCTTGATTCATCAACAACATTGGGAAAAAACGACCCGAAACCTTCATGTCCATATCCAGAGCATTAACCAGTTGGAAATGTGATCCTAATTCAGCTATGCAAATTTGTTTTGAACTCTCTGAAATCTCTCTTGGTTGAGCAGTCCATACCCAGGGTGTTCAAAGCACTTCGCCATACAGACCAACAACGCCTTGAATTCCCTGACTTAAAGACACATCATACAGTCAGGCTTCATCCCAAGAGTCACCAACTCTAGCCCTAAACATTCAAACACTTCTTTCATAATGCACTTCAGCATAATGTACTTAGCCAAGTTATCCCTCTGCATTCAGATGATGCATTGCACAACTGAGCTGCACATTCTTCCAAACGCCAAGATGAAGGCATGCTAATAGTTTGTACAAGCAGCCTGTATAGGCCTATAACTAGGAAAGCTCCCTTTAACATGGCATAATGACCTGGATAACATGCAAAAGAAGAAAGCTGTAATGTCTGCGTTTCCTCTGACTTCTCCCATTAGGGAAGCCTCACCTCAGTCCAATACATTCTCAGTAACCAAGTGCCCAATAGCATACACATATGCATGTTCCACATAGCCTCTGCAACACAAGTCTCACTAATTTCAAATACTGCTGATCAGCACAGGCTTGGGCTGAGAAAACAATCTTACCAGCTAATTGACCAACGTGAAAGTCTGCTTTGGCACAACTGCTTCAACTATTCTCTACCCCTCTGTATACATTTGCATGCTCACCTCTGCATTCCACTATTTTCACGGCCAGTGATAGCAAACTTCACTGATGTCCAAACATGCTTGTCAGGCAGCCTGCCGGCATAAACTTTATATGTGTGAGCAGCCTGTGGATGGAGCATCCTGTATCCCTACATGATCATATTTCAGATAGACCTTTGACCGGCACCGCGTTCTAAGCTGCAAGAAGACATTACGCAGTGATTTGATGCAATCTGTGCCTCTCAACTCATTGCATGCTGCCTGTTTCTCTGGCTCTTGCAAAAAAAACATGTAAGGCTACCACAAGAATCAAATCAATTAAGGCCGAAAACATAGCAATAAAATCAACATAAGTATATGTATTGTTTTTAGAGAATAAGAAATAAAATTAGAATGTACAAATAGCGTTGCAGCATCTGATTGATTCCTTTCATTCATTTGAAATTAAAAAATAGCTGAATTTAACACTGGTTGAACTTGCATAGCTTCTTCAGTGAATAAATGTGTAATTTACAAGACCTTACACGCATATCGCCTGCATGATTCACATATAATATTTATGTAAAGGGAGTTATCTGCAAAATAAAGAGTCTGTTCTTTCATTTGCCTTGGCAGTGATCCCAGCTAGCTAAGTAGTTAGGCCCTTTGTATACAATGCAGTTACAGTGTATTTGGGTTGTATTCGTCAGCTGTATGTGATTAAGATGAAAGGCAAGAAAAACACATCATTGTTACCTTACCAATCATAAAAATATTGTAGGAAATAAACATATTTTGCCAAAAATAACTAAATTACGAGCTACCACTCTAACTAACGCGGGGACTATAACAGAAATCAAGCTCAGATCTTGTTAGAAACTGCAAAAGACACTGAGTAATAGAAGGAAGAGAGAGAAAGTATGGTGAGAGAGAGAAAGGCAGACTGATTGCAGACACAGACTTCCAGCTACGAAAGTGCTATGAGCAGAGGTAGTCGGACCCTCCTGCCATGAACGGGTGATGTTGATGTGTCAAAACTTAAATAACATGATGAAAAAGAAAGATATTTAGCAAGTTAAGCAGTACATGTGAGACTCCATTATGAGGAATTTTTTTAATACATGGAATAAGATACTGTTTTCTTTGTGGTTGTTTATGGTATCCTTAGTATCTTGCACAGGCATTTGAGCTTATATTTGCATGTGAATTCACTTTGCCATTCCTCTATAGTTGCACCGCATTCAGGGGCATATTATCAAGGGCATTATCACTGCTTTAGCGGCACTTTTTGCCACTAAAACAGCGATATCCTTATTGCCCTATCAACAAGGCGGCGCTAACATGCTTCAGCGCATGTTAGCAGCCGATTTCGTAACGCATCTCATGACAGCGATAAATATCGCTAATGAGATGCAAAGTAGGCGTTCCCTCCTAAGTCAACATGTAAAATGCTCGCAAAACCAACATCGCTGTATCAACAACGCTGCCCCTGGACAGCGAAGTGATAACAAAACGCACACTAAGCCCCCATTATCGCATGATTCCAACGCCAGAAAAAACCTGACTTACTATTTATGCCTATGGGGGGTGGATGGTAAGGCTGGTCCACACTCCCCTATTACCAAGCTTGGCATTAGCGCTGTGAAATCATCGCAGGATTTCACACGCTAATGCTCATTATCGCAGTCTATCGCAGGATTTCACATCGCCTGTCACCTAAGCGTTGCAAATACGCCGCTGACATGGCGATCAAATCCAGCGATAGCCGGCAATAATTTAAATCGCGCTAAGTGCGTTTAGCGATAATTATCGCTTGTCCTTGGTAATATGCCCCTCAGTTGTACATCATGCTGATGCTGTAAACAAATTTTAAACAATTCAAAAAAAGTAAATCAGACTGTGCCGCCACCTGGAAATCTACACTAGCATCCTCTTTTCGAGAGAACTGGATGTTTTTATATATTTATCTCATTGAATTGGTAAGCCACCTCAGAACACATTGAGGGAGGGGGTAGGAAACATGAAGAAAAGATTGTCCTGATGCAATGTAACTGTGGTACTGCAAGCGACCAATGTGGACTGCCTTAGGCATCTCACCATTAGTGTAAATGACAGCCAGAAATGGCCTGGGTCAAAGGTAGGGTAGTAGACTTTCAGAAATTGCGATGTTAAGGTATGTGCAATGAAATGTGAATAATTCTTAGTTGAGAACAAGAATTCAGAGTTTAGTGAAGTAGCAAATTGAGGAAAAGGAAGTTACAATATTGTAACTAGCTGTAAGAAAAGATGTTAGAAAACAATACTATCACTAAGCATCCTTCCTAACATAGAACAGTTCATTTCTTGTGTGGAATACCTGCCTGTGCACACCTAAAACTGCAAAGCAATTCCCAATCTTTGAACTACTAAACAAATGAGTGAAGAAACTACTTGCTCTAGGGGTAGCAACGTAGGGATGGTTGGGATTCACTGTAAGTACTGGATATTGATGCAGTGCATACAGTAGTGGTACGACCAAGGCTTCAGCCTACCGGTTCCAAGTGAGGAAGTAGATTTGACTAACCTCCTTCAAACCAGAATACCCGGAGGAGACCCCTGGGAGCCAATAAAAACCAAACCAGACAGGGGCTGTGGAAGTAAGACAGAGAGGAAAAGGTACGAACACGTACGAATACACAATACAACACAAGGGGAGAAATTAAGGAGGGCTAGCAACCCAAAGGAACTAAATAGAAGAAAAACAACAAAGGTGAGGTGCACAAGAACATGTACAAACTAGTATGGATGGAGAACCACAACTAAGAACACTTTGCCAGGCATCATCCACACATTTAGTTAGATCCTTAAGTATTAGCTCTACTCCTTCTACCAGAGAAGTGGCTAAGACCAGGAAATCAGTGTAGTCTACAGGTAAACGCAGGTTAGCACTCTAGTGGTTGAGTCCTGTTAGTTTCCATAGCCCCATTCTGCAGATTCTTCAGTGCCGACTCGTCCTTAGTCTAATCCCTTATCTGGGCTATGACTGAATCATAACACTTCTGGATAGGTAAAGGCGCCAAACTTTAAATTTGCAGTATCGAGGCAATAAGTACAAAAGCATCAATGACTTTGTCCTATTACTTACCGGTAATCTTCATTACTCCTGGTCCCGTTGTCCTCGTCCCATTCCTTAACAAGTGGAGATGACCATCTCCACGACAGAAAAAAAGATACCCAACCCACTCCCTGCCACTGGGAGTACATAAGCGGTACCATCCCAGCATGCAGCCTGAAAACACCAAGCCAAAAACCGGAAGGCCGGCCGCCAGGGAGGGAGGGAGGGATGTAAGGAATGGGACGAGGACAACGGGACCAGGAGTAATGAAGATTACCGGTAAGTAATAGGACATTACCCCCAGGTCCCTCCTGTCCTCGTCCCATTCCTTAATAAGTGGAGAATAACAAAGCAGAGAAACCGGCCTTCCGGAACCCCACCAACGCCAAGGGCACCAGACCAAAAAAGGGCACCACACAGGAGCAAAAGGAGCCCACAAGAAGGAGAAAAAACCGCAGGCAGGAGCACACAACCAAGCATGCCCCCAACCAAGCGGACAGAGCCGACACCCCAAATTCAGCAGGGGACAACCAGAGAAAAAACACAAGAATCCCGGCCCCCAGGCAAGCCAGAAGGGGCCACACACACAGAGCCAAGCCCCAAGGGAGCAACCAGAGGGTCCAAAACCAAGCCCCCCCCAAAGAACGAAGAAAGGAAGGCAAGGGGAAGGGGGCGTGCCCCAACGGGGAAACAAAGCCAGAAAAGGGCAACTGACCAGGGAGAGACCCCCAAGGGCGAAGCCCACAGAACCAGGCACCACCAGGCAGCCACCCAACCAGGAACCAAACAGGCCAACCCAGCCCAACGGCCAACAGCAGAGGAGAACAGACCGCACAGGGCGGCAGGGCCGAAGGCCCAGGAAGGAACAAAACAAGGCAAGACACGACCAACCACCAAACCACCCCAACACGCCAGGGGAAGCCAACAGCAGAATCGCAAAGACGAAAGAGGGCCGAACCAGACAAAAAAACAGGAGACCACCCAGAGAAGGGGGCAGGGAACCCAAGGAAGCCCCCCTTCCCCCCCAATGACAACAGCTCAACAGGGAACCCGGAGGCCAAAAACCCACAAAAGGACCAGGCCACAGGCCAGGACCGACCAATGGCCAACCCCAGCCGAGACAACGAAGAGCCGAATGAACCAAAAGGCCACCACACCGCGAAAAGAACCCGGGGGGCAAGAAAAGGCCAGGCCCAAGGCACACCCCCAAAGCAGGAAACACCGGGACAAGAAGCCCAGCAACCTGCCCAATGGAGGCCAGGGAGAGCAAAGAAGCCCAACCCGAACCAGACCCGGCAGACCCTGGATTTTTCCAAGGTAATCCAGTATGTTGCCATTACTTTATATTGGTGGGTCTTGGGTTGGTTTGGTTTGATTGGGACATTGTTGTAATGAGGATGTAGTAAGGTTTGGGACTGTGTTGTTCTAATAGAATTGTTTATGGTTGGGCAATTGTATGTGGGGTGTTAGCACCAGAATGGTGGCATCTCTCTTTAGCAATGATGATCAGGTGAGTGGCTTGTGTCATGTTGTTGCAGTCTGCTGAAAGTAACATTAATGTGTTTGTGAGTTTTGCTGCAATATGTTTATAGAACACTGGATTGATGAGAACGTGGCATGAATGTGACCCTTGTGAGGTTTTTGGCCAAATGTGTAGCACTGGTGTGGACTGACTTTGGGAGGTGAGGAGACTGAGGAGTTTTTTGTTGATTGTTTTGTTGGAGTGTTAGGCTTTGGTGGTCAGTTAAGTTTTGGGAGGTGTTTGCAGTAGTCTCACATAGTCTTCTTGAGGTGTTCAAAAATCCTCAAACATAAAAGATTCTTGTCATTGGACTGAATTTTCAAGATATGAAGCTGTAAACATTTATAGCATGTTTTCTAAGGCCGCCACAACAGTTGGCAACATTGATTTAGTGGCTAACTTGATAAGGTTACTTATGGTGAACATAGTCTTTGAACTAATGTAGAAATCATCTATGATAGTTTCTGGTTTCACAAAGATGTTATTGAATATATTTTATTAATACTTGACATAACTAACAAACTTCCAATGAACACAAGCACACACAAGATTTCTTTGTCAATATAATTTTCAGCTCACACTTAGTGGGAAGTGTGAATTACTTTACATTGCATCAAAGATATTATCATCATTTCCAAATTGGGATGCACATGGTAGATCATAATCTGTGCACAGTTGTTATAATACACTACAAATCCCATAATGTACCTAATACTATTCACTTAGAAAGCGAAGATGGCACGTCCATTAAAAGGTCAAGTAGAGCATGCATGTAGACCAGAGTACTTGGTGTTCATTGGTCTATGTATCACTGGTGATGGCAGCTTCTTCTTATTATTACTTTATTTCTCATTCAGTGAATTTAAAGGTATTTGTAAAATGTGTGCTTGATCACTGGCATTGATAAAGAATGTTATTAAAGTTATTGTTGAAATGTATTCACATTCAGTTGCCCAATTCATATTAGGTGACTGTCTAAAATAGTTTACAAAGAAATGTGCGGCAATTTGTTTTGTTTGTATATGTATTGGTGGTCCACCCACTACATGTCTTATAAAGATGCAAACCCAGTATGTGTACATGGTGAAACATCATAGCAAAACGTCCCTTCTAATTCTAGAGGGTCATATGGACAATTATTTTTCTGATTTTCCCAATGCAAAGGATCAGTGATGGCCCACGAGTTGAAAATGCACTGTCTCTGCTATTATTATAGGAACATCTTCTCCTGCGTTTTCCGTACTTTCCAGCACCTAGAAGGGATTCATTTATGCAGCATGTGCATTACAAATAATGATAAATAAATACTCTGAAGTGCATTCACATGGGGCCCCCTACAATTTCTCTAATAACATTCCATAGGGCTCAAGATCTTAGTGGCTCCCTTTTCTTTGGCCTCGAGTGCACAGACACATGCAAACGCACAGTCCTCAAATCATTGTGTCGGCCCCTGAAGTAATACAATATACAGATTACCACCCCCTTGTGTTCCCACGTTAAAAGCTGCCTTGATTTCAATATCATCAGGTTCATAAGATCAATGAAACCCCACCCACTCTGCTCTACCTTTGAATTACATGTTCATATACATAGAGTGTACTAAGATGGCTTCCGCGTAGGAGCAACTGTGGGTAGCTCCCTGGCTAGGAATTGCCTTACGGCGTGTATCCCCGGAGGGACCCCCCCCCCAGCATGTGGCCACTTCTTAGCCGGCGAGCCGCAATGTGGTGTCGACTGCAGATTGGTGGTCGCAGCAGCAAGGACCCTGTATAGGCGAGGAGTGTTGAGGCGGGTTCCTGTTCCAGGCTCAGCTCGCCATCAGCACAATTCCCGGTGAGTGCTGGGACACGTGCCTGCAGACAGCCACAAGCTCTTCTACTCCTAGGCACCTATCTTCACTTGCAGGGGCAGCTGTTTGTGAGATGGGAGGTAGCTGCCTTCCCCAATCCCCATGCCCCTGTGACCTGTCAGAGGGAGAGAACTGGGCGACCATTTTATGGCAGAGTGGGCTCACCGCTGTCCTCTCTTGGCCTCCAGTCCTGCTGTCCTGTACTGCCCATCCTCTTGCCAGAGAGGGTGGGTTTCCGAGCCAGAATCGAGCTGCTGGGGTGCTCCAACCCTGCCTTTCTGCTCACCAGCACGTTGGTGATCTCCCAGAGTGGGGGATGGTCGAGCGAGGGGCAGTCATGATAATGAGGTGGCCAATGATGTCCCTACACCTGCACTCCTCAGTTACCAGCCTCCACTAGTGCTGAGCTGGCCTCGGCCCTGTAAACCGTTCTCAAGGGCCCAGGAGCATTAAGGCAACTGGGGCAACCATGTCCAGGACTTCTGGCCATCACCAGCTCGAGTACCCCCCCAGGCCCCAGATCATCGCCCTTGAGTGCAACAACACCCTGAAGGCCTGGCTGAACGAGCACCACAAGAACCCTTGCGATGGTGAGAGGATAATTCTCTGTAAATATGTAATATATAATCGCTTCAACTTTTCTTAGTATGTAATCTTGAGTGAATTTGCAACTTGTTTTTTTTGGGGAGTTTGAAATGCTTTATGGAGAAAAATTGTTAAAACAGAGAGATACCAACCATAACAAACTATATTATCCAATACATAACTAAGATGCCAATAGGTTAATACTGCATAGCAAAAAGACAAAAGCATTTTATAACATTTTATAAGTAAGAAGGGAAGAAGAGAGAAAAGGGAAACAAAAGGGGGAGAAGTAAAAGGAAAAGAGGGAGTGAAAGCACTACAAAAGAAATATGAAGAAAATAGGGCATAGTGAATAGGCAAATAAGAAAATCAAAAACATATTAATCAGTGAATGTAGGAGTAATAGGAGAAGCATGAAAAATTAAGAAAAGGAGGACAGAGCAAATATCATTCAAGGAGGTTTAAAATTTTCAGAAGAATAATGTGAATTGTTTTTCAAGGCCATGCGATCAAGGTATGTTGTAAGGGGTAACCAGAAGAGATCTCTGTTGAGAGTGGGGGAGCAGGAGGAGGCAAATGCCACATCAAGTCTATGAAGGTGACAAAGAGAATTCCACCAACATTGTATAGAAAGCTTGTTGAGAGTTTTCCAATTAAAAGATATGTGTTGGAATGCCACAGCAAGCATAAGGTCTAATAGAACAGAGCAATGCGGGGGGAGATCTAAGGAATCAGAAAGGCTGCCTATAAAGAGAAGAGGTATAGAATAGGCAATAGATATTGCACATAGACGAGATATGTAGGACCAAACTTCATCCCACAATGTAGCAACAGGAGGGCATGGAAAGAAGAGATGGAAAAGGTCAGCATCAGGGAAGCCACAGGTCCAACAGTTAGAATCTTTAGAGATATAAAAGCGAAAGAGAGACCTGGGGAGAGATATATTCTGCAATAGAGAAAAAACAAAGATTGGGTCAAAGACGCAGAGCGAGAATTTTTTAGAGATCTGGACCAAATGTTATCCCAAAGAGCAACAGACAAATCACATCCCAGATCTAACTCCCAAGCAAGTTCCAGTTTAGATTTGACACGGTTTGGATTGGGAGATGAGAAACATTTATAAATAAGAGAAGCTTTAGGGAAGGTAAATAAAATTTGAAGAAGAGAAGATTGAGAAATAGGAGAAGATGAGGAAGGAAGGGAATAGTAAACGTCGAGAATAAGAGCCATGAGAACTGTGAACTTGCGTAAAAAGGATTGAGGACACTGAAATAGCAGTTGAAATCGAGGAAATGAGCAAGGAAGAAGTCCATTGAAAAGTTGCTTAACCCATGTGAGACCCTTTGATCTCCAAGAAGTCCAACAAATAGGTCTGTTGTTTAGGAGAATAATCAAATTATGCCAATTGGGGGTCTCCAAAAAGGATTCGCGAGTAATTGGGGCAGATTGGACCAAGGGTCTCAGAAGAGAAAAGGTATATCTAAATAAGGGAAGGCAAGTATATGGATTCTTGGTAGAAAAATGTATAACTTCATTGAGAGAAAAGGGTGAAAGTAGCGTACGTTCTATAGAAAGCCAGAGAGGAGTAAAAAGAGAAGGTTCTGATGCAATAAAAGGATTTATGATAGAGGCGAAAGTCTGGGAAATTGACTCCACCATTCAATTTCCGTTTACAAAGAGAAGCTAAAGCAATCCTAGACTTTTTATGTTTCCATAGGAATCTTGAAAGGCAGGAGTTGAGACGTTTAAAGGGAATATCGGGGATATGTACAGGGAGCATGAAAAAGGTATATATAAGGATAGGGGATATCATCATCTTAATCGAATCCAGCCGACCCCACCACGAGAGATAAAGAGGATTCCAAGAGGAGAGTGATTTATCAATACGGGAGAGGACTGTAGACATATTCAATTGAATGGATGAGGAAATGGAATTAGAGAACCATATACCCAGGTATTTAAATTTTGAGGAGTTCCAGGCAAAACCAGTAGAGGAAAAATGATGAGGAAGGCAGTAAGAGGGAGAATCTCCGTTTTAT
The DNA here is from genome assembly GCF_964204655.1 of Triturus cristatus. NCBI lineage: Eukaryota > Metazoa > Chordata > Amphibia > Caudata > Salamandridae > Triturus > Triturus cristatus. The sequence continues at coordinate 349,766,286 of NC_140581.1, forward strand.
CCGAATTAATCTTGTAACCAGAGACTTGTGAAAAGGAATTAAATTCAGATAATAAGGCAGGAAAAGATGTTTCGGGGCAGAGATAAATAAAAGGATATCGTCTGCATATGCAGAGAGTTTCAATTGATTATTACCATACGGAAAACCAGAAATGGATACGTTATTCCGAATAGAAGTCAAAAAGGGTTCAAGGGCTAGAACAAAGAGAAGCGGAGATAAAGGACAGCCTTGACGGACAACCCGCTGGAGAGGAAAATAAGAGGATAAATGACCGTTAACTAGAACTGAAGCTTTGGGAGCAGAATAAAGTAGGGAATTGAGGGAGATGAATTTAGGACCAAAACCGTGCCAGCTTAAAGCAGCAACCAGAAAGGACCAATCCACTCTGTCAAATGCCTTCTCAGCATCAACAGAAATAGCAGCTAGAGGGATGGAAAGAGATGAGACTTTATTTAAAATGTTGAGGAAAAGACAAGAGTTGTCCGAGGTAAGTCTACCTTTAACATAGCTACATTGTTCCTTACCAATGAGATGGGGCATAAGAGGATCCAAGCGAAGAGCGAGCAGTTTAGCAAATAATTTATAGTCCACATTTACTAAAGATATCGGTCTGTAATTTTTACAAAATTGAGGATCACGACCCTCCTTGGGAATAAGGCAGATCGTGGCCTCATGGAAAGTTCCTGCCGCCTTACCAGAAAGGAAGAATGATTGAAACAGTGTTAAAAGTTTAGGGAGTAAAAGATCAGAAAAATGCATGTAGAATTCGACAGAAAAACCATCAGGTCCCAGCGACTTACCTTTAGTAAGAGTCTTTAAGGCGTTATCAAGTTCAGTAAGAGAAAGTTCGTGCTCAAGGCCAAGAAAATTGAGATGAGAGGTAGGAGAGGCAGGAAGCTTCTCAAAATAGGATTGAATAAGAGAGGCGGAGGGAGGAGATTCGGGTGTGTAAAGGGATTGATAAAAAAGCTGGAATTGGGTAAGTATATCTTGCTCTTTGTGTACAAGTAGGTTATCTGAAGAATAGATAGAATCTATAGAAGTACGTTCCTTCCGCGATTTGAGATAGTTAGCTAAGAGTTTACCCGATTTGTTGCGACCACCATAGTAACGGGCACTACTCTGAAGAAGAACTGAGGAGGCATTATCAGTAGTAGACTTGTTAAAATCAAGTTTAGCATGTATGAGATCTGGTAAGACAGAATTAGTAGAAGAGGTGTAAAATCTATGTTCTAAAGACTTAATATGAGCCAACAAAACTTTCCGTTTGTTAAGAAAGAGTTTATTTTTCTTAGAAACAAAATCAATAATGAACCCTCGTGCAGTCGCTTTAAAAGAATCCCAGACAAGATAGGGGGACAGAGAAGGATCAGAATTGAGTGAAAAGAATTCGTTGGCAAAGGAAAGAAAAGAAGAATACAAAAGAGGGTCCGTAAGAAGAGAGTTATTGAACCGCCAGCGAGAAGATTTAGGGTGTGAGGGGAGGAGATCAAAGTCTGTTACAATAGGAGCATGATCAGAAATAACTATGGGTTCGATAGAAGAGTGTTAGAATCTGGGTTCTCTGGTTGGCACAGGTAGGTACTTGTGACAAGCAGGGAACCTTTCCTCTAGTCAGGGTAAGGGGTTACACTCCTAAAATAACCCCTGCTCACCCTCTAGGTAGCTTGGCACGAGCAGACAAGGCTTATCTCAGAGCGTTATAGGTTAAGCATTTGTGAACACATACAGTAACCCAGTGACAACACTACAAATGGACACCACACAGGTAGGTATATTAAAAATAAGGATTCTTTATATAGGATTATCACAAGACCATTAAACGATTAAAAGTACACAATACGGTTGCTTAGTTGGTAAAAGGTTGCTTAGTTTCTCTCAAGTTCTTAAATGCGACACTTTAAGTCAATGTACCTCAGATGCGACACGCAGGGCAACGAAAGTGTTGCAGCGATGCAGATGCGTTGAAGTTCTTGGTGCAAAAGAAATAAAGACGGGATCTTCCAGATTCGTGACGCTTCTCCGAGGTTGCGAGAAGGCCCGATTCGATGCGTCAGCTACAGCGGTGTCACCTTTGACGAGATGCGACGACAGCGGCCTTGGCAGCGGCACTCTTCTCCGACGTTGCGAGACGCTTCCGCTCGAGGCGATGCTGCAGCGGCGACACCCCTTCTGCGGGGTGCGGCAACCGCGGCTCCGACGGCGGCACGCTTCTCCGTGGAAGCGAGACACTTCCGGACGATGCGAGACGCTTCCGCTTGATGCGATGCTGCAGCGGCGACACTCTCTGCGAGATGCGACGGCAACAGCTCCGACGGCGATACGCTTCTCTCCCTTGTGTCGCGCTTCCAGCTCCTTGCGACACGCAGTCCCTCAGAAGGCCCAACAACAGCAGCAGGCACTTCCAAAAGACTTTGGGGAGCTGGGGATGAAGTCCACTGGTCCTGGGACTTCGTTCAGGGGGCAAGCTCAGTTCAAGCCCTTGGAGATCTTTAAGCACAAGTTGAAATAAAAGTCTTTGTAGTCTTTTCTCCTCTCCTTCAGCAGCAAGGCAACCACTGCAGGCCAATCCCCCAGGTCAGGGACAGTTACTCCTCCTACAGCTTTTCCAGTTCCTTCTCTTCTGGCAGAGGTTCTTCTTGTTTCAGTAGGATCTGATCTAATTTCTTGGGAGCAGGGTCCCAATACTTATACCCCTAATTCCTTTGTTCCTCTGGGGTAGAGGGGCCTTTGCCCAGTCCAAACCAGTTCTTGAGCACTCTGTTGACATGACTCGGCCTTTCTATTCAGGGTGCAGGGCAGAGACATCAGCCGCTCCGCAGGAGGCGGCGCCAGCATTGTGGTAGCAGAGCACAACCCTATTCAGAGCCCAGGTGTACTCCTCCCACCCATCTGACTGCCAATCTTCCTATTCACCACCAGGCTACCTAGCCCTGCCCCTCTGGGTTTCCCCAGCCCTGTCACTCACACAACCAGACAGGCAGATACACATCATAGCAGAGGCGGGCTGAAATGGTCAGGCAAGCAAATACCAACTTTCTAAAAGTGGTATTTGCAAACACAGAATATTAAAATAAACTTTACTAAAAGATGTATTTTATTATTCTGAGTTCAGGCATACTAAACTCGAATTTCTACCATGTTCCCTGGGTCTGTTAGGATCATAGAATGTAACAATTCTGACAGCCCATTCTGGCCTATGGAGAACAGGTAGCCTTACAATAGTGAAAAACGAAAATGGCAGTAATTCACTATTAGGACATGCCACACACATCAGGGCTTGTCCTACCTTATGCTTACAATGCACCCTGCCCTTGGGCCTACCATAGGGGTGACTAATATGAAGTTAAGGGAAGGTTTAGGGACTGGGAAGTGGGTGCACTTACCCAGTCAGCATGACAGTACCAGACTGCACGCAGGTTCTGCAGTGGCAGACCCTAGACACATTTTACTAGGCCGCTTCTGTGGGTGGCACAACCAGTGCTGCAAGCCCACCAGCAGCATTTGTATTTACAAGCCCTGGGCACTCCTGGTGCACTTTACTGGAGTCTGACAGTAAACCAAATAAGCCAATCATGGAATCCAACCAACATAAACATTTTAAATAGGGAGCACTTGCACTGTGGCACTGGTTGGCAGTGGCACAGTGCCCTGAGCAGCTAACACCAACAAAAACATAGGAGGCACAACGACAAAATGTGGGAGGGAGACTCACGCCAAGGTGCCAGGTCTAACAAAGAGGATAAGAGATTTTGGGAAAGGGGTTGAGAGAAAAAAATGTAATCAAGACGATAAAGAGAAGCATGAGGGGGAGAGAAAAAGGAGTAGTCTAGAGTATCAGGATGTGAGAGTCTCCATGAGTCAATGAGATGCGATTGTGAAATAGTGTCAAGGAATTGTTTATGGGATTTGTGAGGTATAAAGCGGACAGATGACTTGCGATCAAGAAACGGATCAACAATCTGGTTACAATCACCACCAAAAATAAACATGGTATCTCTGTGTTGGAAACGTTTCGTTGTAATTAAAGGCCAGAAATTACAATCAGGTTGAGTAGGACCATATCCATTAAAAACAGTTAAAGGTACAGAATTAATTAATAACTTAGCTAGTACCCATCGACCTTCAGTGTCATTATCCTGGGATACAACCTTACATTTTAGTTTCTTGTGGCATAGAATAGCAACACCATTTTTTTTATTGGAAGATGGGGAGAATAGGACCGTACCCACCCAGCCTCTTTTCAACTTAAGCGACTCGGCTTCAGTAAGATGAGTTTCTTGTAAAAGAACTAAATCAGGATTATAAGAAGCCAGGTGGGAAAGTATTCTCTGTCGCTTAATAGGATTAATAAAACCTTTTACATTCCAAGAAATAACTTTGAAAGTAAAAACAGTAAAAATGTAATAGAAAAAGAAAAGCCATAAGGACAAGAAGAGGGAGAAGAATGCCAATAAATAAAAGAGAAGAGAAAATGAGAGAAAAGAGAGAATATAAAGAGGGAAACATAGGAGCACAAAAAAGAAAAAATGGAAAAAGCATGTATAGGGAAAGAAATAATGAGAGGGAACAAAAGAGGAGGGAAAGGAACAACCAATAAATAAAGGGGACAGAAGGGATAACAGGGGAGAAGAAGGGAGAGGGAAAAACAAGAAGAGACAGTACATATCCAAAAAGGATGACTGAAGACAACATACCTGAGGGGGAGAGGAGAACAGAGAGCGATGGGGCGATGGCGACACTCAACAAGACGAGCCCTCCATATGCGGGAGTCCGAACCACACCAGGACAGGGAAAAAACAGAAGAGGAGGCACACAAATTGAAAAAGACCCAAAAAACCTGTTACAATAAAACAAAGAAAAGCAATTAACACAGAAAAATTTAAAAGGAGAAAAATAATCAGCAATCAATAAATATACAAGATAATGAGTCCTAAGAACACTGATGTCTAAAAGGTAAAAACAAGAAAGGAGGTAAAGCTTGAGAGGGACATTACATTAAAACAACTAGTATAGCATTAAAACAATAAGACCGCAATGAAACTGGAGGCAAGATTGTAAATTCAGGAACATGAAACCTGTAAGGAAAGAAGTTTATATGACCAACCATTAGAATGTAAATGTAAATGTCAAGGTACTTATAGAGCGCACTGTCACCAGACGGCCACCTTGCGGTGTCGCCTTTGCGGTTTCCTGGCGCTGATACTCATACCGCTGTGGAACCCCTCCTGGCTTTCCCTGTGAAGTGTCCACTCCTGGGCACCCCCAGGGTGAAGCCAGGTATCCTTAGCGCTGTTGGGGCCAGTGTGGAGGCTAAGCAAGCTATTGCCCAGAGTTGCAGCGTGGGGCCCGTGATTAGAATAGGCACCAAGGCGAGAATAGACAGGTCCGAGGAAATTGAGCCCGAGCCCCACCAAGGCGTGAATCGAACCCTGGTCCCTGGCCAGAACTCTGCTTCAGGGTCTGCCGCTCTAACCATTGAGCCACACTCCTCCACATGGACACCTCCACACATTAGAAGAGGTGGAGGTGTCCATGCCATTGGGACCATGAATATGAATAAAGTTTTTAAGTTCTGCAGGATTTTGAAAGGCCACGTTTGATTCTGGTATGTGACTTTGAAAAGACATGGATGGAATAAACCATATCTAGCGCCCAAAGAGCAAAGAGGAGCCCGAAGATTCAGGAACTCCTTCCTTCTGGTCGCAGTAGCATTGGAGACGTCCTGTGAGAGAAACACTTTTTGACCCATCCAGGAGATCGGACGTTTGGATCTAGCAGCCGAAAGGACTGAGAGAAGATCTGTAAATTACAAAAAGAGGATGATGACTCCATGTGGCTTGGTTAAGGAAGATGTACGAGGACCAAGTCTGTGTGCTCTTTGGATACTGAGAGAAGTGGTAGATGGCATATCCAGAAGTTTCGGGAGAAAGGAGGTGAAAAACGAGACAGGGTCGTCTCCTTCCAGAGATTCCGACAGACCATAAACGCGAAGGTTATTCCTCCTGTTGCGATTTTCTAAATCCTCTGTGTGTTGCTGAAGGGCGAGGACCGACTTTTCCAAAGAGGAAATTCGCTGTGAATTGGCTGGAATATCTGTAACTTGCTGCTCCATCAACGAAACTCTGCTCTCCATAGCGGACCATTTCTCCTCCAGAAATTGCATCTTATGATTAGTTTCTTCAACAAACGGCCGCAAAGCGCGTATCTCGTCCAGGAGAAGTTCCAGAGAGACAGGGGGTGTCATCTTATCCGGAGAGGGAGGATCTTGCTTCAGGCGCTTAGAGGAAGTAGTAGACGAAGAAGCCTTACCAGCCGATGTTTGCGCCGACGAAGGGCGATTGGAAGAAACTCCCGCCATTGGGTCTGCGTTAGAAGAAGAGTCCGTAGCGGAGGAGGGTGAATTCGTTACCACAGGAGGACGCTTAGAGGGGATAAAGACAAACTTTGGACTGCGCAGTTTTCCTATAAAGAAGTAATAGTCCTCATTCCTCAGGGCATCCAGTAGATGGCGTTGCAGTTAACACAGGGGAGCATGGACGCAGAACAAGGCGAGGGAAAAAGGAGCACTCCTCACAATACCCCCTCCTCCAGGCAACAATGCAGTTCATGTGAAGCGTGACAGTAACCAAATCTACAAAGTTATAGGTTCTCAGCGCCAAGAAAAAATGACCATTGCAGCTGAAATAAAAACAGAAGTCATTTTCATACAGAGGAGCTTGCAAAGCTTAATGTGTAAAAAAGAAGCATTCCTGGTGTCAGTGACAGTTAGAGTAGAAATACCAAGTCTTTAGGGCCATAGAGGGTGGCAGCGTGAGAAAATCCCCTCCGTGTAGGCAGCATTACGTATTTGAGAGAGCGCGAAAAGCACCTCAGCAGAGGCAGCAACTCGTTATCACGAAACGCGTATATTTAAGATGGCGGCCACCCAGAGGGAACCCACACAATAAGCAAACGATGTAACGCGGGTCCACCAACATCCAAAAACAACCTCACCCGAGGCACGGAGCATTCCCTGAAGTGATGCGGGCGGCCGACGGGCTGTTCCGAAGGAAAATCATGCCGGTTTCGTCAGAAGAAGGGCCCGGTGCGGGAGAGCGGAGACCCTAGGCAGCCATCTTGCGCGGCGCCGTAGCCACGCCCCGAATTTGCAACTTGTATATATGAAACTCTAACCGCTAGTATCTGTAGTAGACATATGTACTTCCTACCATTCTTTGTGAGTTTAGAGTTTATCTGTTTCATATCTTTTATGTAATTCATGTACTTATGTAATGTAGGTAGCTGGTTCAATTGTAAAGCGCGCTGACACCTTCAGGTAAAGTCTGCGCTAAATAAAAACGCATAAATAAATAGAAGCTGGGCCCCCTCAGAAACTGCTCCCTCTGAAGACGTCACCAGAATATGTTTCAAAGACCACACAGGATCCTACTTTTGTGTTCTGCTTACAGACTCCATGCACTTGTCTTCTCCTTCCTTAATACTTTCCATTTAAATGCCAATCTATAAATCAGTACATATGTAAAACCAACAAAAAAACAAGGGGGAGAGGTCATTAGTTGAACAGAGCTGAAATCACTCCTTTCCTCAGGTTAACAAATGTGTTAGAATATTATATGAGAGTAGCCACTCTTTTCCAATCCACTACACATCATTCTAGGGTTGCAAAAGTAAATTACATGTATTTTCAAGTTATTTAAAAAGAGCCTATTGGGTTACCTAGGATAGAAAGTTAATTTGACAACTGATTGTGAAATTGGGGTCATGGTTCCATTTCACATTCCCAGAGGCAGAAACAAGATTATAATTGGAAAGCATTCCTTGCTTCCTAAGTGGTGAGTAAACTCTTTGCTACACTTAATCTGGCCACCATGTAGAAATCCAAGACACAATGATCGAGTGTGGAATTAGCCAAGTCGATGGAAACCTTCTTAATATAGGATCCTACATTTTTGCACGTTTGGAACTTTTTCAGAATTCTTATTTCATGAGCACATAAAACTTACATCTTGGAGGCTCGTCACCATTTTTAGCTTGTTCAGCCTTATTTTGGCTGCTGTTGTGCTGACACAATGAGGTCAAAAAGTGGAGAGTGAATAATATACTGTACCTCTGGGCTTTGAGAGTATAAGCCATAAGAACTAAAATGAAAATAACTGTTACTAAATAATGCTTTATTCTTTTGGATACCTGTTTCTGTGGCCTTAAACACGTTTTAAAAGAGTATGCTATGTTTTATGGGAAATTAGAGCAAAAAGGATTTGTTCCAAAGTTAAAATGCGGTGTTTACGCAATAAAAAAAATAAGGACATGCATCTATCTCCACTTTTCTTTTCAAATACTAAAGATAGGACGTGGTATGAAACAAAATACGTTTTTCCCATTTGTTACTAAATTATCAGAAGAATTAGTACAATTTGAGTTTACTTCATCTTTTAAGAACGCTCACTCGTGGGCCTGGTTCTAATGTCCGTCAGCCTATCTGTAAAAGTAGTAGATGCGCCACACATGTTTTGCAATGATTTCACAATCGTTTCCTTCACTTTTGTCCTGAGGCATAATTCCTCTCGTTGTGCGTACTGAGGAAGCTTTTAATTCCATCAACTAATATGTGAACAGCTAAGTTATTACTCAATGCAAATACCCAATACCCCTTATTTCTGAACCAGTGCAACATTAACATGGCGAACACCTGGGACAGACGTGGATTTGCATGTTATGAACTCTGTCTCGGGGATTGTGAGAGATCCAGCCCTAGATTCACAAAGGGCTTGTATTGCCTTGTGCCCAATAGTGAGATTTACTATGCAACGCAGAGCCACCTTGGGTGAATCTGTGTGGCATAGTAAATCTGGAGCAAGGCAGGGCAAGTCACTGCCTTGCATTACTCTGCATGGGGAAGACGTTCCATGGGTGTAGCGTGGGTGTTCCCACACATCCACCTATGGTTTTTGGAGCCTTTTCTGATTTACTAACAATAGTAAACATCGGAATGCTTCAAAATGGTATGCCTTCCAGGAAGAGGCGTAACAAGGAGAAATATGTCTGTCCCTCCACATTACTTTCCTCTTTGTTCATGTGCTGCATGCTGTAGCACACGTATTAAGAAGAAAAAGTCTCATTGAACTGTTTGTATGCAGGAAGGTGTACCTTACTGCACAAAAACAATCCTGTATTCAATGCAGGCATCCTTTCACGATGGTGCAAGGGTGCCTGCATTGGCACCACTAGTGCGCCAGTGCAGAGAAACACCAGAAATGTGCCATATCTTAATATAGTGCATTCCCGATCTCTCCATTTGACACAGCACAGCACAGCAAGTTGTCTTGCTGCGTTGTTCTGCATCAAATTTTAGTAAAACTGCTCCTAAATGTTTTCTATGGAAGAAAACCTAATATTTTGTTTTCTAATTTAGATTTATGGTCTTTGCCTTTTGTATATAACTTGCAATATTGGATTTTTATTTGGTATTTTTAGCGCAGAGAGGTATATGGTAGATAGCAGAGTTTAGGCTTAAAGTTGCTTATAGGGTATGAATATCTGCAAACACATTGGGAGAGTAAGTGATTTGTGCATTTGGAAGGTGCTCGGTTGAGATGGACTTTTTGATAGTATGGAGTCGCTTGTAGGAGGTTTCATTTGGCTATTATGTGGTGGTTTGAAGGGGTTGATGTTGTGAGGCAATTGTTGGGCCAGTGAAGAAGAATAAGACGGAGGAAGGAGAGTGAACCTGCTTCTGATAGGATGATGTCTAAGGTGCTACCTATCTGTGAGATGGTTGTGAAGTTGACTGACAAGTTGTAATTTGTTTAGTATGGGGGAGTCAGGGAGGCCGATGTCCCGAAGTGGGTGCCTGACTTGGAAATCACGGCTGTGAATGTGAAATGGAGACTTCTTCAGTGAAGGTCTTATTGTATCCTGGGGGGACAATATATCAATAAGGTAAGTAAAGATTATTATGTATATGTTTATAATTCATAACTCTACATATACTTACCTTGAAATATGTTTTTCTCTCTCTCTCTCACGTGATCACGTGACTGGGAGTGGTCACAGCTGTTAAAACACCACAGCAAAGGACCCCTTACAAGGATACAACTGAAACGGGCATTGAGGAATCCATTTGAAGGAAGAAACGCATCTGCCGAGCGTTTCAGGGACCCTTTCTATGCTTGTGCACTGTCACCAAATCAAGCCGCTTTTAAGTCCCCCGGAGCATGGTCACACTCTTTTCCAGAAGGTGGGAGAGAGACTGGTAGCTATATATATATATATATATATATATATATATATATATATATATATATATATATATATATATATATATATATTCACTGAAAAAACCATAGGTTTCAGGCACGTTATAGTTAGGAATTAGCATTTAAAAAACCTTAGATATTCACTGAAGAAACCATAGGTTTCAGGGGCGTTATAGTTAGCTGGACTTTTCACTCGTACAAAACCATTGAAATTCCCCCGTTATAGTTAGTTCAGCTAACTATAACTCGCGCGCCCGCAATGCACTGCTGATGACATCACATATTACATCACTCATGACATGGTCCGTGACATCACTCATGACATCACTGATGACATCTCAAATGACATCACTGATGAAATCACTGATGACATCATCCTTGTGATAGAGTGGCAGACCTCCTCTCCCCCTAATACAACCTTTGATACACACATTCAGAAATAGAAACTAAAATTTTCAAAACAATGGACATACCAATACCAGTTACAACAACCTATTCAGTAATCCTAAGATCCACATACACATCTACTCATTCACCAGCAGTCCTTTACAGTCACTCATACATGTACTCACTCATCATATGTACTCAACATCCTGTTACACAACGCCACTCATCCATAGATTTACTCACACACATAGTCACTCATGCTAATAAAGAATCAAACATCCATTTACTTGCATATACAGTTATACACACACCACCACACGTACTTCTACAGAAACTTACACATACTTAGTCTTTTAAACAATCACTTATAGAAACACATACTTATTCATACAGGAACTCTTCCAATCTCTCACTCTCACATATACTCGATTATATACACCAATAGTCACGTATACTAGTTTAAAACATATGCAGTTACTCATAAAGACACTATTGAGACAGTCATTCACTCACTAGCACACGCATGCACACACTCATCCACCCATACAGTCCTGAACACATGCTGTCTTCAACACATACAAACAGTGAGTCACTCATTCATGCACCTAAGCACTACGTAATACCCCCACAGAACCATACAAACACTCAGACACTCATACTGATACTCAAAAAACCAACTAATAAACTATATAGACACTCATGTAGCTACTCACCAACCCATGCAGCCACTTATACACAAAGTGAGAGACTGATACAGATATTTACATATTTAAACATTACTCACTAAGCCATGTATTCACGAAGATACACTTAGAAATATCCTAAAAATCCACAAGGATGCATTATAACCGAGAGGAAGGCCGATATTTTCGGCATGGAACAGCCTCTTGGAGAAAAGTTAACAATATGTGGATTATTACTTGCAGGATTTTGTGCAACAGCTGCCATCTTATATTAGAGATACCAGAGACTTTCTTTTAAAGATACAAAACATTGAATGGCATCAAGATTTTCTGCTCATTGGGATGGATGTGACATCATTATACACATCCATCAACCATCAGGACGGTCTTCGAGCTCTACAACACTACCTAGGTAAAACGACTCCCAAATTTATACAGCACAACAGGATGCTTTTAAATATGGTTGAGTTCTGTTTACAAAACAATTTTTTTATTCCAGAATGTTTTATATAAACAACAGCGTGGTGTAGCTATGGGTACCAGCTTCTCCCCCACTTATGCCTGTTTGCATATGGAATGGTGGGAGGAGCTGGTACTCCTGAAGGAATACACAACTACAGTTAAGACTAAAATCAAATGCTGGCTGCGTTTTATAGATGACTTGTTTTTAATATTGCAAGGTAACACAGAGGAAGCCGAACAGTTCATTAAAGAGCTAAACACAAATAGTCTCAATCTGCACTTTACAGCCTCCATTACTGCAACATCTATTAATTTTGTAGATGTAGAAATCTTCATTAAAGATGGCCAACTAGAGACTAAACTACATAGAAAGCCCACTGCCGGCAATTCAATATTGCACGCAGGTAGCTTCCACCCTCAGCATCTGATTCAAAGCATTCCCTATGGGGAGATGCTGCGACTCAAACTAATATGTAGCCGTGAAGAGGATTTGAACTCAGCCCAACAAGACTGCGCAATAAGATTTCGGGCAAGGGGGTATTCCAACAGATGCATAGAACAGGCCATCATGAAAAGTAATGGTGTGACAAGGGAGAATTGAATTAACAAGGACAACAGGGTTGAGGATAATCAAATACAAGGATCCTCCTCTTTTAGATGTATTTTAAAATACAGTAAACAAGACAAACAGATTAGAAAAATTATTAGGAAAAATTGGCCTTTGATCTTAGATGATCCTATCATCGGTCATACCTTCCCAAAAAATGCCTCTATAACATACACCAAGGCCACCTCCATGATGGACATTCTTGTTCAAAATGACCCCTTTCCTCAAGTTAAAAATACTTGGCTGTCACAAAGAAACGGTTTCTATCGCTGCAAAACTTGTAAAGTGTGCCAGTTTGGAGTTAATAAGACAACATATGATACTCCATTCAGTGATTCTGAAAGACCATTTGGGAAGGCTTTAACCTGCAAATCTGAATTCGTAGTATATGTCCTGGAATGCCCATGTGCCCTACATTATGTAGGGAGCACAATATTACAAGGGCACAAAAGAATACTACAACATATTAGAGCCATTAAAAACAAGGACACCACTTATCCCGTAGCAAGACACTTTGGGGAAGCACAAAATGCGGACCCCAAAAAACGTAAATATTTTTTATATGATGCCATACAGGGTGGGGACAGAGAAAAGGCACTAAGATGGCTAGAAACTAGATACAAATACCCGGGAGGCGTTAACATTACAGAGGAATTATACACCTGCCTCTAGTATGATCCGCAAAAGATGAAACTATTTCCAGATTTACATTAATACAAAGACTAAAGGATTCCTGATTAAATTTAGATTAACATATACTTTATGCTGCTGTAAATCCCACTTTTTTTACACTATTTGTACACAGTTTTTAGAAGGTTTTTTAGAAGTTTTTATACACTTTTTTAGCATATTTTTCCACGGGATATAGATAAGGATCTTAGCTATATTAAAGGCAAAACAATTTAGATGAATGGATGAAGTAAAACAAGAAATCTGCACTCCTGTTTTTTCAAGAGGATCGAAGAAAAGTTGGAGTTATATATACACATATATATATATATATATATATATTCACTTAAAAAAACATAGGTTTCACACAAGTTATAGTTAGCTGTACATTTCACTCGTAAAAAACCAATGAAATTCCACATTATAGTTAGATCAGGTAACTATAAATTGTGCGCCCACAATAAACTGCTGATGACGTCACATATTACATCACTTATGACATGGTCAGTGACATCACTCATGACATCAATGATGACATCTGAAATGACACATTGTGCATTGCGGTCGCGCAAGTTATAGTTACCTGATCTAACTATAACGTGGAATTTCATTGGTTTTTTACGAGTGAAATGTACAGCTAACTATAACTTGTGTGAAACCTATGGTTTTTTAAGTGAATTTGCAAGGTTTTTTAAATGCTAATTCCTAACTATAACGTGTGTGAAACCTATGGTTTTTTCAGTGAATTTGTACGTTTTTTTTAAATGCTAAGTTATGTATTTATTTTTAATTTTTGCGCCCACGTTGCGCATTTCGTACCGTGCACGCCTCGCCATTTTTTACAAAATATCAATTGTTTTTTTCTCCCTTGGGGGTCCTTAGATTTCTATATTAAATGTGATTGTTAATTCTTTTTTATTTTTATTTTTTTTTTACTGTACGCGTACGGTAAGCTTACCGTACGCGTACTCCGCGATTTTTTTTAAAAAATTATTAAATTTATTTTTCATACTTTTTGGTCCTTCGTGAACCCCCTGACGAACGCTAGGGGGTCTGCAACTCTCTTCGTTGCCCCATTTTCATGTTATCAACCTTTGTTTTTCAGTGCGAGAGACAGAAAATGGCGGCCGATACTTTCTGATTTCGACCGATTCGAATGTTTACAGTCATGTAAACAACAATCAGAATTGAGCTCGTGCACGGCACCGTACGCGTACGGTAAGCTTACCGTAAGCGCACGGAGCGTGCTTACAGATATATATATATTGATTTAAATGCTATTTTCTCAGGACCTACTGAACAGATTTACACCAGACCTGCAAAAGGCACATCCCTGACCTGAGGACTACCTCTCTGCCCAATTTCAAGTAATTCTGTTCAGCCGTTCAGGCTGTAGCTCAGACTAAAGGTCCTATGGGAAAATGCATGGGGAAAACGCGTTTTGGGACCCCCCTTTTTTCTCAGCCCCCGCTTGACGAATCCCCCCGAGACTTTCAGGGTAGGAGCGGAGCAGAGCGCCCCATTAGTTTTGAAAAATTTGCGAGGATTCGTCAGCCGGCGCCAAAGTTATTCCAAATAGAATGTTGCGGATTTCCTATGGAAACACGGTCCTAACTATAACTATCTACTGGCGACCGCCAGTAGATAATATATATATATATATTTATATTTCATGCTCCGTGGGGTGTCCGACAAGCGAGCAGCACTCGAAACCACAGACCGCTTTTTCCCCAATAAAAAGCCTTTATTGGTATGAGCAGTACACATTTCAGTCCATTAAAAGCAGCCGACCGCTGCCTGACGCGTTTCGAGATTAACTCTTCCTCATAGGCACTGGCGGTCGAGAGAAGGCAAGGAGGGCTGCCACTTCCTACTTATGCTAAATCGTGGGATCTGATTGGTCCGCTCTGGATGAGCAACACGTTGCAGTCTGGGAAATGCAGTCCTCCGTAGGTCCTCTGATGGATGCCTTCTTGTTAAATGCTCGATAAAGCCCTCAGTGAGCCCTGGAATGCGTCACTGCTCTAGATCCAAGATCTGTGCTCCACAATTGAGTCCCGTGTATCGAGCTCAGTGGCCCCCTGTTTCTGGGATGGTGCTTGCTCGGCGGCAGGACGGCCGCCAATAAATCATGCTCCGTGGGGTGTCCGACAAGCGAGCAGCACTCGAAACCACAGACCGCTTTTTCCCCAATAAAAAGCCTTTATTGGTATGAGCAGTACACATTTCAGTCCATTAAAAGCAGCCGACCGCTGCCTGACGCGTTTCGAGATTAACTCTTCCTCATAGGCACTGGCGGTCGAGAGAAGGCAAGGAGGGCTGCCACTTCCTACTTATGCTAAATCGTGGGATCTGATTGGTCCGCTCTGGATGAGCAACACGTTGCAGTCTGGGAAATGCAGTCCTCCGTAGGTCCTCTGATGGATGCCTTCTTGTTAAATGCTCGATAAAGCCCTCAGTGAGCCCTGGAATGCGTCACTGCTCTAGATCCAAGATCTGTGCTCCACAATTGAGTCCCGTGTATCGAGCTCAGTGGCCCCCTGTTTCTGGGATGGTGCTTGCTCGGCGGCAGGACGGCCGCCAATAAATCATGCTCCGTGGGGTGTCCGACAAGCGAGCAGCACTCGAAACCACAGACCGCTTTTTCCCCAATAAAAAGCCTTTATTGGTATGAGCAGTACACATTTCAGTCCATTAAAAGCAGCCGACCGCTGCCTGACGCGTTTCGAGATTAACTCTTCCTCATAGGCACTGGCGGTCGAGAGAAGGCAAGGAGGGCTGCCACTTCCTACTTATGCTAAATCGTGGGATCTGATTGGTCCGCTCTGGATGAGCAACACGTTGCAGTCTGGGAAATGCAGTCCTCCGTAGGTCCTCTGATGGATGCCTTCTTGTTAAATGCTCGATAAAGCCCTCAGTGAGCCCTGGAATGCGTCACTGCTCTAGATCCAAGATCTGTGCTCCACAATTGAGTCCCGTGTATCGAGCTCAGTGGCCCCCTGTTTCTGGGATGGTGCTTGCTCGGCGGCAGGACGGCCGCCAATAAATCATGCTCCGTGGGGTGTCCGACAAGCGAGCAGCACTCGAAACCACAGACCGCTTTTTCCCCAATAAAAAGCCTTTATTGGTATGAGCAGTACACATTTCAGTCCATTAAAAGCAGCCGACCGCTGCCTGACGCGTTTCGAGATTAACTCTTCCTCATAGGCACTGGCGGTCGAGAGAAGGCAAGGAGGGCTGCCACTTCCTACTTATGCTAAATCGTGGGATCTGATTGGTCCGCTCTGGATGAGCAACACGTTGCAGTCTGGGAAATGCAGTCCTCCGTAGGTCCTCTGATGGATGCCTTCTTGTTAAATGCTCGATAAAGCCCTCAGTGAGCCCTGGAATGCGTCACTGCTCTAGATCCAAGATCTGTGCTCCACAATTGAGTCCCGTGTATCGAGCTCAGTGGCCCCCTGTTTCTGGGATGGTGCTTGCTCGGCGGCAGGACGGCCGCCAATAAATCATGCTCCGTGGGGGGTCCGACAAGCGAGCAGCACTCGAAACCACAGACCGCTTTTTCCCCAATAAAAAGCCTTTATTGGTATGAGCAGTACACATTTCAGTTCGGAGCATGATTTATTGGCGGCCGTCCTGCCGCCGAGCAAGCACCATCCCAGAAACAGGGGGCCACTGAGCTCGATACACGGGACTCAATTGTGGAGCACAGATCTTGGATCTAGAGCAGTGACGCATTCCAGGGCTCACTGAGGGCTTTATCGAGCATTTAACAAGAAGGCATCCATCAGAGGACCTACGGAGGACTGCATTTCCCAGACTGCAACGTGTTGCTCATCCAGAGCGGACCAATCAGATCCCACGATTTAGCATAAGTAGGAAGTGGCAGCCCTCCTTGCCTTCTCTCGACCGCCAGTGCCTATGAGGAAGAGTTAATCTCGAAACGCGTCAGGCAGCGGTCGGCTGCTTTTAATGGACTGAAATGTGTACTGCTCATACCAATAAAGGCTTTTTATTGGGGAAAAAGCGGTCTGTGGTTTCGAGTGCTGCTCGCTTGTCGGACACCCCACGGAGCATGATTTATTGGCGGCCGTCCTGCCGCCGAGCAAGCACCATCCCAGAAACAGGGGGCCACTGAGCTCGATACACGGGACTCAATTGTGGAGCACAGATCTTGGATCTAGAGCAGTGACGCATTCCAGGGCTCACTGAGGGCTTTATCGAGCATTTAACAAGAAGGCATCCATCAGAGGACCTACGGAGGACTGCATTTCCCAGACTGCAACGTGTTGCTCATCCAGAGCGGACCAATCAGATCCCACGATTTAGCATAAGTAGGAAGTGGCAGCCCTCCTTGCCTTCTCTCGACCGCCAGTGCCTATGAGGAAGAGTTAATCTCGAAACGCGTCAGGCAGCGGTCGGCTGCTTTTAATGGACTGAAATGTGTACTGCTCATACCAATAAAGGCTTTTTATTGGGGAAAAAGCGGTCTGTGGTTTCGAGTGCTGCTCGCTTGTCGGACACCCCACGGAGCATGATATATTTATATTTATATATATATATATATATATATATATATTACCTACTGGCGGTTGCTAGTAGGTAGTTATAGTTAGGACCTAGTTACTATAGGGAGATGGCAACATTCTATTTGCAATAACTTTGGCGCCGATTGATGAATCTTCGTGGAATTTGCAAAACGAATTCTTTGTTGAGATCAGCTCCCCTGTTGAAAGTTTAGGGGTGATTCATCAAAGGGGGGGCTGAGAAAAAAGGGGGTCCCAAAATGTGTTTTTTCAATGTTAATTTCCATCGGAAACTTTAGACAAGGCTACAGGTCGAACAGGTGAACGGAATTAACCCAAATTTGACAGGGAGAAGGGTCTTGGTCTAGAAAGCACGCTTTTGTTTATTTGGTGTAAATCCGTTCAGGAGTTTTTTAGAAGTATTGAAATTTACAAATATCGATATTTGGGAATTTTGCCATCTGATTGGCCGAGGCTTTACGAGCACGACCTTGCTGCTGATTGGCTGCGAGCGCTGCAAGCGTTTGCAACTAGGAAGTGTTGGCTGCCATTTTGTGATTCTGTTGAATAAGGGCGAAAAATGTGGGAAAGAGGTGGGTAGGAGCACTGTAACCTTAGTGGGGTGTTTAGGGTGTGCTATACAGGGGGTGCGAAGTGAACTAATCATACCTACCAGTGTCAAAGTTCTAGGCTACGAAAATTAAGTGAGGTATTGGCTAGCGTGTGATGTTTCTAAGGTGAGCTTGTGTGTGACTCAAGGATTAAAGCGTGAGCCCACACTGTGTGTCTTATGCTGTGAAGTCATGTGCCCTGGCCGCTGCAGTACAGTTCTGGAAATAGTGTCAGCATGTGTTTATACCTACAAGGATGAACTACTTACCCATAGTGGTGTGAAAGTCCTGGGTATGGAAAATATGTGAGGTATTGTCTAGAGTCTCATGGAAGGAGGATGTGTTGGCTGCCATTTTGTTATTCCGTTAAAGCAAGTAAGGGGAAAAAAGGGGGAAAAAAGGGGGAAATAGGAGGGTAGGAGCACTGTAACCTCTGTGGGGTGTTTAGGGTGTGCTATAGAGGGGGTGCGAAGTGAACTAATCATACCTACCAGTGTGAAAGTGCTAGGCTACAAAAATTAAATGAGGTATTGCCTAGAATTTGATGCTTCTAAGGTGAGGTGGTGCGGGACTCGGGGATTAGAGCGTGAGTCTAAATTGTGTGTCTTATGCTGTGAAGTCATGTGCCTTGGCCGCTGCAGTACAGAACTACTGACCCGTACTGGTCTGAAAGTTCTGGGGTACGGAAAATGTGTGAGGTAGTGTGTAGAGTCTCATGCTGCTAAGCTGAGCTGCTGCCGGACTCTGGGATGAAAGCATGAACCCAAACTGTGTGTCATATGCTGTGAAGTCATGTGCTCTGGCCGCTGTGCCACATCTGTGCAAGTAGTGTCAGCATGTAGTTATAGCTACTTGGAGGAACTTTTGTTTAGAACATTCTAACTTGTGTATGGTGCTTAAGGGGTGTTATATAGGGAGTGCGAAGGTAAATTTGTGTGTATGAAATGAATTTCGTATTTGGAAAGTGGAAAACTCTGACGCCTATGGGTCTGATGGCGCTGGGGGTGTAAGGTGAGGTGCTGCTGGAGTTGGGAATAAAGCTGATGAACTACTGACCCCTATTGTGAACTTTTAACGTGCACGTGCCGTTGAATGTTCGATAAAATGTTGCAAAAGTATATCGTTAGGTTAAAAAAAAATGATGAACTTTTAACCTGCAGGTGTCGTAGAAGGTTCCAGAAAGTGTGGTGATAAAATAGGTTGAACTTGCGACCTGTATGTGGCGCAGAATAATAAGTAGCTTTTCGGAAGGAAAATTCAAAATTAACCAATGGAGGTAAGTTTTGGAATGTCGTTGAAGGAATTAAGTATTCTGATTTGTTCTTTACATGTATTTATGTGCGGAGCGACAGAGAAATTGTGCCATTCCTGGTTTCATTTTTGATGAAGTCGGAGCTTTACATGTACTATGTGAGAAAGAGGGAATTGTATGCGTGTGTCATTTGAAATCTGGATAACAACTACAAAGGTGAGTTAGAAATGAACAAGGTGTTTTATGTGTTTTATAGTATTGATTAAGTATTTGAGGTGATGTTTTTAATTTTGAAAGTATTTTTTATTTCAAAGTAATATAGTGTTAGTAAAGTGTGGTGTTTGATATTGGTTATGAAATATGCATAACATTTGAGCTGTTGTTATATAAGTATTTTATATATATTTAGAAATTTTTCACAGAGAAGAAGTGTAGTTTGTCATCTTTATAGGACTGTATTGTTTTGAAAATGAGGTACAGCGTTAATTTGAGTTTGTAATGTATTTGGGGAGATAAAGAAAATGTCGCACGTTTGCAACTGATACTTTTTGTGGAAATAGTGGGGTGGGGTGGTGTTGGTAGGAGATGTATGTGTTCTTAGGTTAATAGCGATAAAACAAAATGCAGAAATGTTATGTGGGCAGGTTGTGGTCTTATTTTTGACACTGAGATGTAGGTTTGAATGTAAGTCAGGGTAGGTTGTTGTACAGTGGGGCCATGTACAGTGTTTGGAGATTACATGGAGAGGAGATGGAGATATGAAAAGTGATACGTTCCTTTTATATATATGCATGGTTTGAATCATGTGATCCTAAGTTGACATAAATATGAATATAGTTTCTGGTTTGCATTTGGGTATAGTGAATAGTTTCTGTAGTTTCTAACTAGTGAATAATAAAAAGGTAGATATACTAAAATATATGGTAGTAAACGTATTAATTATTGTCTGTTCTTCTGGAATAGAAGTAGTTGGGGAGTGTTTCTTTAGAAGAGATGTTTTATAAATGTGTGAGAGATTTAAAAAAAATGTAAATGTACGGTATATTTTCTGTATGACTTTGTTGACATTAGAGAACTACATGTGATTATAAGTGATACTATTTGTCAGGCTGTGTCACTGTGGCGGATATATGTAGATGTTGAAGTAGTTCATGTTTTACTAATGGTGAGCTTCAAAATCCCTTTTGAGACACTTGTCAATTTATTCATTACATTTAATATCTTTAATATAGATACAGTAAAGGGACTGTATATCAAAAGCTTGGGAATTAGAACTTTGTTTACTCTCCCCATGCCCTGCTATACACTCTACAGAGTGTTTAAACAACTTTCATAACATATAGATGTCTAGCTAGTAAAGGTGGTGTAGTTCGACTGGGCCCATTTATAAACCGTGCTATGAGATGGTTTATGTTTTATCCGCCAATTTGCATGTTTGAATACTTTTTACTGATAAGTGTTCCGGCAGACACCTGTTAAAACTAACGTCGTATATGGGTATAGTGGTGCTACTGGGAATGGTGGGGGTTTCTGTTTGATTTCGTACGGTTAAGCAAGGGCAGGGGTGGGTGTGGGGGAGGTGGTTATGTTGCTGATTGAAACACAGAATATAGTAACGTGCAGATGTCGAGCTACTAAAGGTGATCTAGTACCACTGGGAGCACTTATAAAGCACCCTATGACATGGGATATGTTTTAGTCGCAAATTTGCATGTTTTAATACGTTTTTCTGATGAGCGTTTCGGGAGACATCTGTTGAAGTTAAGCCTCTGTTTGGCTATAGTGGCGCTTCTACGTTTGCTGGGGCTCTTTCTTTTATTGTGTAAAGTTAAGCAAGGGTGGGTGTTGAGGTGGTGTAGTGGTACTGTGACTATTTATAAACCGTCTTATAGTATTGTGTATGTTTGAGTTGCAAAATTGCAGGTTTTAATAGGTTTTGCTATTGAGCATTCCGGCAGACACCTGTTGACATTAAGGGGCCGATTCCGATCCTGGAAAAATTTTCTCCGTACGAATCGTACCCAGATTTTTTTCGGTCCGAATCGTACAAGTACCGTACAAACTGGCAAGTACGATTCGCATGGGAAAAAATACATACGAATCGCATTGGGAAAATTCCCCCACACGTCCTCGGGTCGGAAAAAGTGTCCGACATGTCCCCGGGCGATTTTACGTACGAATCGGAAAAATGAAGTCCGAGCGCGCAAGTACGATCCATCCCGTCCGTCCGATTGTACAACCGTATGGAAAAAACACCGCACGGTGCGAACCTCAATATTGGATATTGGATATTGGATAGGTATTTATAGAGCGCTAACGTTCGCTCCCAAGGGAGCATCCAACCATGGAGACATGTGCCCGCATACGCGCCGTCCCCCCCAGCCCCCCGTATGTACGCGCCGTCCCCCCCAGCCCCCGTATGTACGCGCCGTCCCCCCAGGCCCCCCGTGGATGGACGCGCCATACCCCCAGCCCCCCTCATATATGTCCGGTGCGGACCCCCACCCCCGAATGTATGGTGCGGAACCCCACCCCTGTATGTACGGAGCGTACCCCCACCCCCCGAATGTACGGAGCGTACCCCCACCCCCTAATGTACAGTGCGGACCCCCACCCCACAAATGTACGGAGCGTACCCCCACCCCCTAATGTACGGTGCGGACCCCCACCCCACGAATGTACAGAGCGTACCCCCACCCCCGTATGTACGGTGCGGAACCCCACCCCCGTATGTACGGAGCGTACCCCCACCCCCGAATGTATGGAGCGTACCCCCACCCCCGAATGTATGGTGTGGACCCCCACCCCACCCCCCGAATGTACGGAGCATACCCCCACCCCCGTATGTACGGCGTGGACCCCCAGCGCTACGCACTGGGAGTCCGCGCTGCACAAACGGGGGTGGGGGTACGCTCCGTACATTCGTGGGGTGGGGGTCTGCACTGTACATTAGGGCGTGGGGGTACGCTCCGTACATTCGGGGGTGGGGGTACACTCCGTACATACGGGGTGGGGTTCCGCACCGTACATACGAGGGTGAGGGTACGCTCCGTACATTCGTGGGGTGAGGGTCCGCACCGTACATTAGGGGGTGGGGGTACGCTCCGTACATTCATGGGGTGGGGGTCCGCACTGTACATTAGGGGGTGGGGGTACGCTCCGTACATTTGGGGGGTGGGGGTACGCTCTGTACATACGGGGGTGGGGTTCCGCACCGTACATTCGGGGGTGGGGGTCCGCACTGGACATACACGGAGGGGGGCTGGGGGTACGGCGCGTCCATCCGCGGGGGGGGCTGGGGGGACGGCGCATACATACGGGGGGCTGGGGGGGGACAGCACGTACATATGGGGAGCTGGGGGGGACGGCGCGTACATACAGGGGGCTGGGGGGGACGGCGCGTACATACGGGGGGCTGGGGGGTACGGCATGTACCGGGCCCCCAATTCCGCTCGCATCGCGGCGTACTTCGCTTTTCCGGCACTTTTTGGGTGCCGTAAAAATATTGCCGTCCGGACTGCTGTCGGTTCGAATCGTACTTCCTGGTTCGTGAAACGCAGCCTGAATGCGTTCCGACGTCACGTTGGTGCTTTCCTGGATCACATTTGTATGTATATTTTCGTCGGTCGGTGTTTTTTACGATTCGTACGGAAATGGTGTTTCCGTGCGAATCGTACATGCATGTTTGTAATGTTTTTTTCCCGGGTACAAATCGGACGGAGAAAATGCTCCGACCGACGGTTCGTACCCGGTTTTTCCAGGATCGGAATAGGCACCTAAGTCTATGTATGGCTATAGTGTCGGTAATGGGAGTGCTGGCGCTCGTTGTTTGATTTCATAAGGTTAAGCAAGGGATGGGTGGGGTGGGGGTGAGGGAGGTGCGTATGTGCTGATTATAAGACGAATATTTGTAACGTGGGCATGTGTAGTTACTAAAGGTAATGTAGTTTCACAGGGCCCATTTATAAACAGTGCTATGGGATGGTTTATGTTTACACGCCAATTTGCATGTTTGAATACTTTTTGCTGATAAGTGTTCCGGCAGACACCTGTTAAAATTAACGTCGTATATGGGTATAGTGACGCTACTAGGAATAGGGGGTTACTGTTTGATTTCGTACTGTTAACCAAGTGCTGGGGTGGGTGTGGGGGAGGTAATTATGTTGCTGTTTGAAATACAGAATATAGTAATGTGGAGATGTGAGCTACTAAAGGTGATGTAGTACCACTGGGAGCACTTATAAAGAGCCTTATGGCCTGGTATATGTTTACCCGCATATTTTCATGGTTTAATACGGTTTGCTGATGAGTTTTTTAGGAGACATCTGTTGAAGTTAAGGCTGTGTATGGCTATAGTTGAGCTTCTACATTTGCTTGGGCTCTTTCTTTTACTGCGTAACGTTAAGCAAGGGCGGGTGTTGAGGTGGTGTAGTGGTACTTTGACTATTTATGAACCGTCTTATGGTATGGTGTATGTTTGAGTTGCAAAATTGTAAGTTTTAATAGCTTTTGCTGATGAGCGTTCTGGCAGACACCTGTTGACATTAAGTCTATCTTTGGCTATAGTGGCGGTAACGGGAGTGCAGGGGCTCGTTGTTTGATTTCGTAAGGTTAAGCATGGGTATGGGTGGGCATGGGGGATGTATGTATGTTGCTGATTATAAGACAGACATTTGTAACGTGAGCATGTGTAGTTAGTAAAGGTAATGTAGTTTGAGTGGGCCTATTTATTAACCGTGCTATGGTATTGTTTATGTTTTTCCCGCGAATTTGCATGTTTGAATACTTTTTGTTGATAAGTGTTCCGGCACACACCTGTTAAATTTAAGTCTGTGTATGGGTATAGTGGCGCTACTAGGAATGGTGGGGGCTTCTGTTTGATTTCGTACGGTTAAGGAAGGGCAGTGGTGGGTGTGGGGGAGGTAGGTATGTTTCTGATTAAAACACAGAATTTAGTAACGTGCCGATGTCGAGCTACTGAAGGTGGATCTGCACTTCCAGATCCACACCGACCCCAAGACCACCCTCAGAGGCACCCTGATCTACCGACCCCCGGGACCACGCACTCAATTCAGCGAAGACATCGCCGACTTCATCAGCCCGCACGCCCTCCCCTCGGCCGACTACATCCTCCTCGGGGACATCAACTTCCACCTGGAGAACAACAACGACCGCAACACCACCACCCTGCTTGACAACCTCGCCACCCTCGGACTCAAGCAGCTGGTGACCACCCCCACCCACCTCGCCGGACACACACTCGACGCCATCTTCTCGTACAGCAAAGACATCTCCTTCAGCCACGCCACTGGACTCCACTGGACGGACCACAGCTGCATCCACTTAACCTTCAAAAGAACCACGGTCCACCACCACCAGCAACAGGCCGCACGAAGAAGCTGGAACAAGATCACAGCCGAACAACTCACCACATCCCTGAGCCAGCACCCTCCCGCCAGCTCACCGAACCCCAGCCAAGCCGCCGACAACCTCACGAAATGGATCTCCACCTGCGCGGACGAGCTCGCCCCTCTGAGGACCCCACCCAGCAGACCCGGAAGCAAGAAGGCCCCTTGGTTCACCGACGAACTCAAGAGCTCCAAGAAGAACTGCCGAGCCCTCGAGAAAGCATGGAGAAGAGACCCAACGCCGGACAACATGACTACCCTCAAGCTCGCCACCCGAAGGCACCATCAACTGATCCACGCCACCAAGAAAACAGCATTCAAGGACCGGTTGGACAACAACGCACACAACAGCAAGGAACTCTTCAACATCGTCAGAGAGCTCTCCAACCCCAACGCCGGAACCAACGACATCACCCCATCGCAAGACCTCTGCAACTCCCTCGCCTCCTACTTCCACAACAAGATCGCTGACATACACAACAGCTTCAGAACACAACCAACGCTCCCCACGACCAAACCAACGCCCCCCACCACCACCCTCAACGCCTGGACACCGATCAACCTCGAAGACACCATCAGCACGATGAACTCCATCCACTCCGGTTCCCCAACCGACCCCTGCCCTCACCACATC
Source organism: Triturus cristatus (assembly GCF_964204655.1). Taxonomy (NCBI): domain Eukaryota; kingdom Metazoa; phylum Chordata; class Amphibia; order Caudata; family Salamandridae; genus Triturus; species Triturus cristatus. Next base: position 349,791,784 of record NC_140581.1, read on the forward strand.
TTCAACAAGGCCGACGCTGTCATCGCACCCCACCTGCGGGACATCATCAACACCTCCCTCAACACCGCCACCTTCCCTGAGAGCTGGAAGCACGCCGAACTCAGCGCTCTACTAAAGAAACCAACGGCGGACCCCACCGAACTAAAGAACTACCGCCCCATCTCGCTCCTCCCGTTTCCAGCCAAAGTCATCGAGAAGACCATCAACAAGCAACTGGCAGCCTTCCTCGAGACGACTGGTTCCCTCGACCCTTCCCAGTCAGGCTTCCGGGCCAACCACAGCACCGAGACCGCCCTCATCGCTGCCACAGACGACATCCGAACCCTGCTGGACAACGGAGAAACAGCGGCCCTCATCCTCCTGGACCTCTCCGCGGCATTCGACACTGTCTGCCACCGCACCCTAGTGCAGCGCCTCAGCAACGTCGGGATCAAGGAGAAGGCACTGGAATGGATCATCTCCTTCCTCACCGGAAGGACACAGAGAGTCCGCCTGCCCCCGTTCAGATCAGAAGCCACGGAAGTCACCTGCGGCGTCCCTCAGGGCTCCTCGCTCAGCCCCACCCTCTTCAATGTCTACATGAGCCCCCTTGCGGCCATCGCACGCCAACACAACCTGAACATCATCTCCTACGCCGATGACACCCAGCTGATCCTCTCCCTGACCAACGACCCCGCCACCGCCAGAGCCAACCTACACGAAGGGATGAAAAACGTGGCCGAGTGGATGACGACCAGCCGCCTGAAACTGAACACAGACAAGACGGAAGTCCTCATCCTGGGCTCCTCACCCTCCGCCTGGGACGACTCCTGGTGGCCCCCTGCCCTGGGCAACGCACCCAAACCGACAGACCACGCACGCAACCTGGGCTTCATCCTGGACTCCTCCCTCTCCATGACCAGACAAGTCAACGCCGTCTCCTCGTCCTGTTTCAACATCCTGCGCATGCTACGTAAGATCTTCCGGTGGATCCCCACCGAGACCAGGAAAACAGTCACCCAGGCCCTCGTCACCAGTCGACTGGACTACGGCAACGCCCTCTACGCCGGTACCACCGCCAAGCTCCAGAAGAGACTCCAGCGGATCCAGAACGCCTCGGCGAGACTCATCCTCGACATCCCCAGACGAACTCACATCTCCAGACACCTGAGAGACCTGCACTGGCTCCCGATCAACAAAAGAATCACCTTCCGGCTCCTCACCCATGCACACAAAGCCCTACACAACCAAGGCCCGACCTACCTCAACAGCCGCCTCAACTTCTACGCTCCCAAACGCCACCTCCGCTCGACCAGTCTCGCCCTTGCAGCCGTCCCCCGCATCCACAGAGCGACAACAGGAGGTAGATCCTTCTCCCACCTGGCCGCCAAGACTTGGAACGCCCTCCCCACCGAACTACGCCTGACCCAAGACCACCTCTCCTTCAGGAAGAAGCTCAAGACCTGGTTGTTCGAGCAGTAGCGGACCCCCCCCCCTAGCGCCTTGAGACCCTCCGGGTGAGTAGTGCGCTTTATAAATGCCTTTGATTGATTGATTGATTGATTTAGTACCACTGGGAGCACTTATAAAGTGCCCTATGGCATGGTATATGTTTTACCCACAAATTTATATGTTTTAATACGCTTTGCTCATGAGCACTCCGGTAGACGGTTGTTGAAATTAAGTTCTTGTATTGGTATAGTGTGTTTACTAGGTTTGGTGTGGCTCTTTCTTTAATTTTGTAAAGTTAAGGAAGGATGGGGAAGAGGGTGGTGCAGTGGCAGTGTGCCCATTTATGAATCGCTTTATGGTATGGTATATGTTTTTCTGGCAAATTCCCATGTATTAATACTTTTTGGTGATGAGTGTTCCAGCAGACAGGTACAGAAATTACACAACATTTCTTTGGATAAGACATCTTCGTGCTGATAGAAACTCTTGTACTGTGATAGAAGACTGATAGCGTTGATGGAAAATTATGAAACTTGGTGCCACTGTGGATTTTAAGGGAAGGTTACACTGTTTGTTTGTTACTATGGTGTAGTTAGGGTTCTAAGTGGGAGAAAAAAAGGGGGGGTGCTCTAAAAGGGGGGCAAAGCTCTTAAAGGGGTGTGGGCTATGCAAGTTGGGGCATGGTCTAAATCAAGATAAGTATCATTGTGTGCTTTAGAAAATCCTCTCCAATTATCGTAGGTTCGGAAAAAAACCTTGTTTAAAGGATTTCCCTTTCTTCTAAAACATGGGTAACCTAGCGTGATGTCTCCAGTTCTCAGTAGTGAGCAAAATAAGCATGCGTATATCAATGTGCATGCTGTCACTGCAGTGTAATACATTTTTTTTTCAAAATTGACTATCTTTAAGAGGGCTGAAAATAGAGCCTGGTAGAGAGTTATTTGGAGGCTGTCTGAAAATAAGTGACGGTCCCCAGACCCCCAGACCCGGCCCAATTAAAGCGCAGTATCCAAGCATCCTAAGCACTGCGCCATTCAACCATCTTTTAATTGATGGATATATTCCTACTTATATATATATACATAAATCTGTTTGTCCGCTTATCTTAAGCACCTATGAGCGCACTCGCCTATAGTAAGCACTGTGCCATTCATGTGCCTATATGTGTATAGATATATCTGTCCCAGAATCAATCTTAAGCATTTATCAGCCCACCCGTCTATCGTAAGTAATGTTTTTTGCATTCATTCATCCTTCCATCCATACAGACATTGATACATTGATCTATGTATCTATCCATTGATGCATCTGGCCATGCATCCACTCGCCCTTTATTCAACTATATGTTCCTATTTCCATGCATCGTCCGCCCCCGATCTTAAATTCGACGTATTATACTCATCCAACTACCCTCTTAAGGCGTTGAAAAGGCTTGCGAAAAGCATTGACAGGCAGATATTTTACTAAAGATTAACAAAGCTTTGAATTACTCTTTGTGGAGCATACTTCAACACCATTCTCTGGTCGTGTTTTAAACAAAGGTACATCTAGCGAAAGAAATGTAAAGGAGCTTTTAAGTGCAATAAGTTAATTTAGAAACATAACGTTTTGTCGAGTTGTTTATAGGTACACTGTTTTAAAGTGTCCTAGACTGACAGATACTGAATACCTGTACTTCTTATATTTGAGAAAGTATACCATAGAGCTAATTTGGGGTGGTGAGAATCTTGAGTTCTATATTTCCATGTGAAGTACAGTATAGGAATATAAAAGTAATTGGAAAGCTTTTATGTTCATATTAAAGAGGGGGTGTGAGAACTTAGTGAGGCAGGCAAAGTGTGTGTTTTCGTAGCACTGAAACAAGACTGTGTGTAAGGTGAGAGCAGGTTCGTGCTAGAGTTGCCTTGTTGTGGTAGTTTGCAGAGGTGCAACCAGAGGGAAATTTCAGGGGGAGCCTAATTCTTTCAGAAATAGGCAGAGTGGGCATGTAGGGGCTGTAAAAAGGGGTGAAAAAGAACAGAGTCTCCTTTACAAAAAGATTATGTTTTGAAAACTGGTGAAATACTTGGGTGCAGCTCTGTGTGTGCGCCCGGGAAGCTTTGCCAGAGAGTCCAGGGCAATGGGCATTGCGCGCCTGGTGGTCTGTCTGCTAATCACCCCACGATGATGTTGCTTGTGCGTTGCAAAAAGAGAAGGGAAATACTGAGAGAAAATGGCTCTCTTTAAAGGATTTCCCTTCTCCTACAATGCGAGTCACTTGGCATGATGTCTTCACTTCTAAGTAGTGAGCAATGTGCATGCTCTCACAGTGTCACTGCAGTGCAATAAAGAAAAAAAAAGGATTATGTTTGTGAGGTCGGAAAATAGAGCCCTAAAAAGACCCATTTTGAGGCTCCCAAAAATAATGTGCTGGTGGTCACATCCCCACAGACACCCCCTCCAGTTAAAGCCCTGGGTGCAGTGTTATGTTTGCGAAGTTGTTGATAAAATTGTTAGGTAATAATGGACATTTTTATGTGTGCTGTTTGGTTGATAATATCATTCTAAGTACATAGATTACAATTTTTACAAATACTATTTATAAAGTTGTGTGCGGTGGGTTGCAGAGAAAGTGGTGTGGGGTGGTGGGGTGTGGCAGAGAGGTGAAAAGTATGAGGTAGTCCAGTTATATATAAATTGTAAAGGGGTATGTAAATAATTAAATAAATACTTGCTGTATGTTCTATGGCACTACTTGTCATCCTAGTGGTCATCTGTCGTGCTCCATCACGTTGCAGCACTGGGTCTGGAAGTTGTTAGTGGAAGTTTTGCAATTGTATGTTATTATTTTAACATAGTGAAGAAAAGTGAAAAATAATTGAATCTATTTTTTGTTTTTCAGAAAATCATTTCGTATGGATTGAAATTTGGAAATGCCTAGAAGAAGTGAAAAAAAAGGAAAAGAGAAGAAAATATATATTTGACGAAAAGGAAAGATCTAGAAGTAGAATAAAATAAGAATAGTAGAGAAACTGTTAGCTCGAGTAAAAGCAAAAGACAATTTTTGAAAAAGATATTATGAACATTTAATGAGAAAAACATCACACAAAGCAAAAAGAAGAATTTTTCAAGTAAGGTGAAGCAGAGTTCAATTTCAAATATGAGGAAAAGGAAAGATGATAATGAAATAGTATCTGGTACTCGGAGACAAAAAAAAATTCAAGAAATTCGTCAGAGACTTTTTCGATCTAGAGTGATTCAGAATTTGTTGAAAACATGCTGCAAATATAAAAGAAGAATGTTCCAGTTCAATGAGAAGCTGCGTATTGAAAGTATAGTGGATGCTGCTTTCAATTTGAAACAGAAGTTGATCATTTTGATTTTAAAGAGAATGAAAGTATTGGATAAAATAGTCAAAGTATTGAAAGACAAAAGTAGAAAAAAAAGACTCGTGAACAGAACCAACTTTTGTAAAATCTTTAGTAGACATTGGAGACATACTTCTAGTACTGAGCCTTTTTTTAATGAGGAAAGTTACTTCCAGGAAAATAGTTTATCATTTGCAGTTGATACTGGAGGTCGTTGCTACGAAGTTCAGGATAGTGTTCCTCTTCCAAAGGAGGAAATGGTTGGTAAAAGTGCAGATGAGTTAATAGCTGAAGAAGGGCAAGGGAAACGTCCACGAGCTCCTGTGTATAAGTGGAGTTGTAGTAGCATTTGTAGTATTCAACAGGAATCCATTGATATAATGCGAAATTTGCTACGAGAATATACTCAGAAAAGTATAAAACAGAAGATTAAGTTGTTACAAGGACTAGATCCATGTAATGTAAGAAAATATACTGAGAAGTATGGGCATTCTCTGGCTTGTCTTTCAAGAAAAGTTTGTAAAAGTGTTTTTCATCTTTTGAGGATGTTGTCAGTACACCATTCAGATATACGGAACTTTGTAAAGAAACTGTACTATGTAAAAAGTCCTGCATTAAGTTTAAGTGAACTGAATGGAAGTCTTTTATATGGTTCTTCATCAGATGTTCAAAAAAAGTGTGATGATATTGAAATGCAATATTTTGGTTCAGAAGAGCAGTTCATAGAAAGTGAAAGTTTGACAATTACAGATGTTGGAGGAGATGAGAAAGTGATTAGCACTGATCAGTTTGAAGAAGAAATTGGAAAGTTTAATGTAGTGTGCTCTGAAATACCAAACTATGTTTGTGTTTGTTGTCGACGTACTCATTATAAAAGTCAAAGTAGGAATGTTGATTTGTATTTGAAGAGTGAAAAGGAGAACAATGGTAAGTGGGAAGAATTTGCAACTTACTTGTTTGTTGAAGGTCGATTTGAGTTAGGTAGTGATCAACGTATATGTAAATATTGTTACAACAAATTAGAAGAGAACAAAATGCCTGCTAGAGCAGTGCATAATAAGTTGGAGGTAGTAGCTATTCCGCAGGAGCTGGCCAAATTGAATACATATGAGTCGGTTCTAATTCAATCTGTTCATCCTTTTCAAACTATAATTCGGATGGAGCCTAAAACAGGTAAACTGCCACCAACAGACTTGCAAAGAGGGCCGAAAGGAAGAGTGGTGTACTTACCTTTGGATTTTAAGAAAAACATTGAAACTATTGCTGGAGAGAAAGAGGAAGATGAGGCAGTAGTTATTTTAGTAAATGGTGTACCCACAAAGGGTCAGAAAATATGGCAAGAATTTATGGATGTTAATAAAGTTGAAAAGGCTACCTTATTTCTTATAGAGAACAATATTTATTACAAAAATGTAAATGTGGATGAACAGCTAATACGTTTAGAAGATGATTTTGAAATTTAAAGTGGTCAAATAGAGAAAGTGGACAAGTCAAGGACTGAAGAGATTTATGAACATTATACAATATGTCCTTTGCATTCAAAAGAAGTGATGGGAAGTAGCATTGAGTTATTTCAAATGAAAAAAGCACAGGGAACTCCAATGAGTGTATGGGAGAAAAGCTTGGAAGCACGTTGTTTTCCACAGTTGTTTCCTACTGGAGAAGGTGGACGATATGATGACCGACCTGTACGGATTCCAGCTTCAGAATATCGGTCAACAAGATTGTTAAACCTGGTACCTTGGCGTGAGTCTCCCTTCCACTTTTTGTCGCTGTGCCTCATGTGTTTGCTGGTGTTAGCTGCTCAGAGCACTGTGCCACTGCCAACCAGTGCCACAGTGCAAGTGCCCCCTATTTAAAATGTATATGTTGGTTGGATTCCATGATTGGCTTATTTGATTTACTGTCAGACCCCAGTAAAGTGCACCAGGAGTGCCCAGGGCTTGTAAATACAAATGCTGCTGGTGGGCTTGCAGCACTGGTTGTGCCACCCACAGAAGCGGCCTAGTAAAATGTGTCTAAGGTCTGCCATTGCAGAACCTGCGTGCAGTCTGGTACTGTCATGCTGACCGGGCAAGTGCACCTACTTCCCAGTCCCTAAACCTTCCCTTAACTTCATATTAGTCACCCCTATGGTAGGCCCAAGGGCAGGGTGCATTGTAAGCATAAGGTAGGACAAGCCCTGATGTGTGTGGCATGTCCTAATAGTGAATTACAGCCATTTTTGTTTTTCACTATTGCAAGGCTACTTGTTCCCATAGGCCAGAATGGGCTGTTAGAATTGTTACATCCTATGATCCTAACAGATCCAGGGAACATGGTAGAAGTTCTAGTTTAGTATGCCTGAACTCAGAATAATAAAATACATCTTTTAGTAAAGTCTATTTTAATATTCTGTGTTTGCAAATACCACTTTTAGAAAGTTGGTATTTGCTTGCCTAACCATTTCAGCCAGCCTCTGCTATGATGTGTATCTGCCTGTCTGGTTTGTGTGAGTGACAGGGCTGGGGAAACATAGAGGGGCAGGGCTAGGTAGCCTGGTGGTGAATAGAGAGATTGACATCCAGATGGGTGGGAGGAGTGCACATGGACTCTGAATAGGGCTGTGCTCTGCTGCCACAATGCTGGCTCTACCTCCTGTGGAGCGGCTGATGTGTCTGCCCTGCACCCTGAATAGAAAGTCAGAGTCATGTCAACAAAGTGCTCAGGAACTGGTTTGGACTGGGCAAAGGCCCCTCTACCCCAGAGGAACAAAAGAATTAGGGGTATACGTATTGGGACCCTGCTCCCAAGAAATTATATCCTGCTTGACAAGAAGAACCTCTGCCTGAGGAGAAGGAACTGGGAAATCTGTAAGGAGGAGTACTGTCCCTGACCTGGGGGATTGGCCTGCAGTGGTTGCCTTGCTGCTGAAGGAGAGGAGAAAGACTACAAAGACTTTATTTCAACTTGTGCTTAAAAAGATCTCCAAGGGCTTGGAATAGAGCTTGCCTCCTGCTGAAGTCTCAGGAACAACAGACTTCACCCCCCAGCTCCCCAAAGTTCTTTGGAAGTGTCTGCTGCTGTTGTTGGGCCTTCTGAGGGACTGCGTGTCGCAAGGAGCTGGAAGCGCGACTCAAGGAGGAGAAGCGTGCCGCCGTCGTAGCTGTTGTCGCCGCATCACGTAAAGTGTGTCGTCGCTGCAGCACCGCATCGAGCGGAAGCGTCTTGCATCATCCAGGAAGTGTTTCGCAACGCTGAAGAAGTGTGTCGCCATCGCAGCCATCGTAGCTGACGCATCGCACCGCATCAAGAGAAGAGTCTTACATCGAGGAAGAAGCGTGTCGCCATCGCAGCCATCGTAGCTGTCGCATTGCACCGCATCAAGAAAAGCGCCTCGCATCCATGGAGAAGCGTGGCGCCGTCGGAGTTGCTGTCGTCGCATCGCGTAAAGGGGTGTTGCCGCTGCAACATCGCATCGAGTGGAAGCGTCTCACAAACGTCGGAGAAGAGTGCCGCTGCCAAGGCCGCTGTCGTCGCATCACGTAAAGGGTGACGCCGCTGTAGCTGACGCATCGAGTCGAGTCTTCTCGCAACATCGGAGAAGCATAACGCATCTGGAAGATCTTCACGTCTTTATTTCTTTGCACCAAAAACTTCATCGCATCAACATTGTTGCAACACTTTCGTTGCCCTGCGTGTCGCATCTAAAAGGTACATTGACTTAAAGTGTCGCATTTAAGAACTTAAGAGAACTAAGCAAAATTCTACCATCTAAAGTAACAGTATTGTGTATTTTTGTCGTTTAATGGTCTTGTGGTAACTCTATATAAAGAATCCTTATTTTTTATATAAAACCTGTGTGGTGTCCATTTGTAGTGTTGTCAGTTGGTTACTGTATGTGTTCACAAATTCTTAACCTATAACGCTCTGAGATAAGCCTTGTCTGCTCGCGCCAAGCTACCTAGAGGGTGAGCAGGGGTTATTTTAGGAGTGTACCCCCTTACCCTGACTAGAGGAAAGGTTCCCTGCTTGTCACAAGTACCTACCTGTGCCAAACAGAGAACCCGGATTCTAACAAAGATTATATTCTGAAGATCCTAGATTTCGACAGTGCATTCCATACATATTTCACCTTTTGTTTGAAAGTGATCTGTCTTCTCTCTTGTATGCAGTGAATCATATACTTAAAACTGGAGTTCATGAATCACTTCTTTCTGCGAAAGAATTTGTGGAGAAAGTTCAAGAAACAGATGAAAATTTAGAAGCACAGCTAATCAATTTGATGGCATGTCAACGTAGAACAAATGAGTATTGGTATCGTCGTCATGGAGAACTCAAGTGTATGTTACGGGACTTAGGTACACCAACATGGTTTGTCACACTTAGCTGTGCAGAGTATGCATGGGAAGATTTGCTTGAGTTTTTAAGAGAAGCGAATTCTAATATAAAAAATGTTGAAATGAAGACTCCTGGTGAACTGTGTTCATTGGATCCTGTAAATGTGTGCAGATATTTTAATCATAAGTTTCAAGCTATGATGTATTTTATCTGTAATAAAAATAATCCACCTCTTGGAGAAGTTACCGATTTCTTTTGGAGAAAGGAGTATCAAGCAAGAGGTGCACCTCATATACATATACTAGTATGGATCAAGGATGCACCTAAATTTGGAAATTATTCTGATGAAACAGTATTGTCTTTCATTGAACAGTATGTGACGTGAGATTCCAAGAGAAGCAGGAGACAGAAGCTTGAGACCGTTGTGGAAAGTATTGCAGAAGAAAATACAAGTCTAAAGGAACATTTTACACCAAATGTTGGTTTGGTTTTTTCCAGTCATTTGTAAAGGAAGAGTAAATTCTTTTTTTTCTTCTGTGAGGCACACAATAACTTGGAAATCCCCAAAGAATACCTACAACTTAAAAAAAACAGAAGCGTCAAAGTATATCAATGACTACAATGAAGTCATTTTAAAAATGTGGAATGCGAATATGGACATTCAGTATGTTGCGGATAACTCAATTGCTGTTGCACGTTATGTTACATCGTACATAACAAAATCTGAAAAAACAGACATGAAACAAATGTGGGAAGAAATTGCACAAGAGAATAGTCTTAGTAAAAAATTGTACAGCTTTAGTTTGAAAATGCTTTCCCACCAAGAAATTGGATCGTATGAATGTTCAGACCGCTTGTGTTCTTCAAGTTTACATTCAAAGTCACAAGGAATATTTTGGGTAAGTTTAGGTCTTGCCTGGGAACGTAATAGAGTGTTGAAATCATTGGAAGATATTGAACAATTAGCAGAAATGAGCCAGATAGTACAGACATTCTTAAGACTAATATGTTGAGCACATACTATACGAAAAGTAATCAACATCTGGAACAGCTATGTCTGTATGAAGTACTTCAACATTACAGCTTCAAAAGAAATGTTAAAGAGAATTTAAAAGAAGGAAAGTTTGCAGTAGTTGGATGTCATGGTTTTTTAGTAAAACATGCAACGGGTAATCTTATAAACCACAAGAAACTTAGAGGTCCATTAGGATGTAGGGCGAAAAAACACCCCGACTGCCATGGAAGCGGAAATAAACCGGCCCTGTGGGAAAACCGGTGTCCAAATTAGCATTAACCACCCAAAAACTCAGACCGCGGCGGTACAAGGCCCAGAATAACCGCCCGTAGCGGGCGGAGATGGCCAAAATCCATCCGCGGCGGTCAGAATCGTGGCGGAAAAACAACAACCCGCCGCAAGTATAGCGGAGACACTCCCCCAGAAATTAGTATATCCCCGAGGGTCCCACGGTACGTACCGCCGTCTCCGACTGCCGCGGTCGCACAATGGGATGAATGGGAGAGCCAACGGAAAAGCTGAAGCACAGCCACCGTGGTGGTGAACCATCAAAAATATGGCAGACGAAGCCAAAACCCCACAAGAAGGCCAAAAAGTGCACACAGAAAACTAGACATGCTTCCCAAATACACAAAACACACCCCAATGACACAACCACATGGCAAAACGAAAAATACAAATTCCAGGACTACACGCCAATCAGCAACACCCCAATTGGACACACCCACATAGCTGTGTATAAAACCAGAGCCATCACTGACCACAATCCCTTGCAAAACTCCAGGAGAGAAGGGACACATACCCCAGCTGACAGGAGAGGCAAAGGACACAACATCACCAGCCACACCACATACAGCACCACCACCACCTCCAAACCAGCACAACTAACCCCCCTGCACAACACACACCATACACAGCACAACCACAACCACCACTCACACCCCTGCACCCACAATCACTTTGCACACCACACACCATGGCCACACAGAAAATGCGCAAATTCACTGAGAGTGAGTTGAAGGTCATGGTAGAAGAGATAGTCAGAGTGGAACCACAGCTTTTTGGTACCCTAGTCCAACAGACACCATTAGCCACAAGGACACAAATGTGGGCTAGGATAGTCCAAAGGGTCAATGCAGTAGGGACCACGCTAATATCAAAAAAGGAGATCATGAAGCGGTGGCATGACCTGAAGAGTGTGCTCAAGGAGTGGAGGAGCAAGAACCGTGAGCTGGTTCAGAGGCCTGGCGGTGGCCCTCCCATTCCACAAAAAACATTCACACAATGGGAGGAGAAGGTGCTTGCCATACTGCATCCAGAGAGTCTCACAGGAGTAGCAAGGGGAGTGGAGGCTGGTAAGTACAAACAAATAACTACTGCCACTCTGCTATATACTGCCTTGCACAACTACAAATCTACACCACCTAGGACACACACCATCCATCTGCACCACACTCTCACAAAAGCATGGCTGACAGATCCAACATTCACCCACTCCCATTCACCACAAACATAGCTAACAACATAACATGGGGGGCATGTGTACAGGCAGACAGCACTACAACAACCACCAAGCCCCCTGACCCACACCTGAGCAGGATGGCTCCCTCCCCCACCCCACCCAGGAGCAGTTGGAAGCCATTGCAGTACAACAAACAAACTTACAGGTAGGTAGCCATCTTCACAATGAGGGTGTCTGGGGTGGGGGGCCTGCACCACTACTCCCACCATGCCCCCTGTCCCACAGCCTAGCAAGATGGATCCGTCCCACCACCCCACCCAGAAGCACGTGTCAGCCATTACACAACCCTCATCAAACGTACAGGTAGGTAGCCATCTTCACAATGAGGGTGTCGGGGTGGGGGGCCTGCACCACTACTCCCGGCTGGCAAAGAATGTGGCGGAGATGACCCTGGGGCTGCTTCCTCGCACTGGGCATCTGGCACTGCACAGCATGACACCACTAATGGGGTGCATCTTGGCGGTGACACAGCCTGAGCTGGATGCACGTTTGAAGGAGCATCAGCAACAAGCCAGGGGTGAGCATTTGGGGAGTCTAACTTTGGATGGGAGAGGCTGCATATGTACAGAGCCTGCACCAGCGCTGGCCTCTGTGATGTTGGTAGTGTGATGCTGTGGCATTTAAGTGGCTGCTGGCCTTGGTGCCTGCGGCATGCATTTGCCCTGCCTGTACTTACAAAGTTGATTTGGAAGCTGTGCCTTCACATTACATTCTGAGTTGTGCTCTTTAGGTTTTTTCTGTATTGGTTTAGTCTTGGGAATCCCATGGGAGGGAACGGCAGTGTGCCCAATCTGACTGTGCGTACATCAATGTGTCTGTAGGAGAGTAGGATCTGCTTCACATGGGTACCCCCACTTTATGCTGGTGTTTCACTGTTTTTCGACCTTAGTCTGGCTGTGGCTGTTAAAAATGGGATTTCTGGTTGGCTAGGGCTTGCGCCAAAGCCAGGCAGAAACCTCCACTCTAGTCAGGGCTGGGAAGTTACACGCCAAATATAACCCCTGCTCACCCCTTTGGTAGCTTGGCACGAGCAGTCAGGCTTATCCCGGAGGCAATGTGTAAAGCGCTTGCGCTCGCACCCAGCAACAACACCCAAGGCCCACCACAAAAGAAACTCCACACAAGGTATTATATAAAAATAGCCTTTGTATTATACCAAAACACATTAGATAATATTCACACTATTTACACTGTGCCAGCTGGCACGGGCAGAATTTACAGGGGGATTATCTACATGGGACAGGGCCTCATGGACCACTGCCAGGAATAAGCACTTTTAGAACACTTGGTAGGAATAACACTTTAGAACATAGCACATACAATCACTGTAGCACCAATTAGAAAATGTAGCGCACAACCAGTAACCACTGGTAGCAGGTAAGTACCACCTACGCAACCCTAACCACCTTAGGAAAATATTACGCAGGGAACCATGAACTTACTAGTTGTAACCTATACTAGGAAAAACCCTCTCCTACGCATAGGCACAGTTAGCCATAAACATAGCATAAAGACATTGCGCAGGTGCAAAATCACACAGGTAAGAACAACCCGGTACCCTAGGTGAGGGTACACCACAGCAAAACTGTCCCCAGGCCAACTTGGCCTCTCCGGGGCTCAAACGCCCTTTGTCCAGCAGAGTCAGGGCAAGGCTGCGCAGGCTGCGCAAGCCAAAGCGTAAAGCAACAGGGCCCAACCTAAATGTTGCAGCTGCCCACTAAGTGCTGGGCAGCTGGGAAAATGCTTGGGCACCACGGTGCCTTTGGAGCCCTCTCTGGGCTCTGGAATGCCGCACGATAATGGGGGAGCCTCGTGGGCTCTACACAAATGATGGGGCCAACGTTGGAGCCTCCCAGGGCTCTTCAAACAATGGGCCTCGTTGGAGTCTCTCTGGACTCTTTAAACAATATTCCCCGGTGGAGCCTTCTAGGCTCTAAACAAACAATGCGCCCCGCGTTGGAGCCTCACAGGCTCTAACCAAACAATCTGCCCCCGTAACGTGGAGCGTCCTAGCGCTCTAAGACAACCAATGCGGGGGACGTTGGAGCCCTCTAGGCTCTTAAAGCAATGTGGTCTCGTAACGTTGGAGTCCCACTCGGGGGACTCTTTAATAATAATCAGGGCCCCTTCGTTGGAGCGACCCTCCCTCACTCACCGGGCGGAAGCGGAGGTTGCACCGGCGTCTCCGGTGGTGGCGGGGCTCTCTCCGGGACCCTCCTCGTCCTTACAGCCGCAATGCCGAGTCTCCCGGGCACTTCGAGACCCGCGCTGTGGGAACCAATCCCAGCGCGGCCGCTGCAATGATGCTGCGGGACGGGAACCAATCCCGGCGCAGCTTTATCGATGGCGCGGCGGGAATCCCTGAGGCCGGGAACCAATCCCAGCACGGCCGCTGCTGACGTCGGTGGGCCCGGCAATTGGACCGAAGTCCCCGGGCCAGCAGCGGTGAATTCCTCGATGCGGGGTAGGCTCCCGTTTATCCGTACATAAAGGTCCTGGCGGTGTGGGCACCCGCGGCGGGCACCAGTATGCGGGGTGGGCTCCCGCAATGGCAACAAGGAAATAAGCGGGGTGGGCACCCGCGATGGCACAAGTATGCGGGGTGGGCTCCCGCAAGTGAAACAAAGAGATAAGCGGGGTGGGCACCCGCTCCGTAAAGCAGCCAAAAAGCGGGGGAATCCCTACGTCGGGATTCCCTTGCAAAGGATCGCCGTCCAGCGCTGTTCAGCTCACAAAGGCGTTCCTCAGGGCGGCGAACACCAAGTCCAGAGGGTGATCAGGTGGAGAGCTTCCCCACCAACCAGGCAAGGTCCATGGAAAGTCTTTCAGATGCAGGGGGGCAAAGCCTGGGCCCAGGGGCCAGCTCACAGGGCCCTCCAGCAGGGAGGCAGTCCCCAGTGGCGGTCTCTCCTGGCGCCCAGCAGCAGCAGGCCCCCCTCAAGTGAGGATCAGAAAGAGAACATTTTGTAAGGGGACACAGCCCCTTTATATACACATAATACCTTTGTCTCAAGGTGCAGGGGAGGGGCGAACCAGATGCAACTGGTTCTTGAGCACTTTGTTTTGCTCAGCCCCTCTCCCTATTCACAGAGCAGGCCAGGGTCATCAGTCGCACCACAGGGGGCGGAGCCAGCATTGTGTGGGGAAAGCCCAGCCCTATTCAGGTCCTAGGTGTACTCCTCCCACCCATCTGGCTGCTGATCTCCCCATTCACCACTGGGTGACTCATCCTGACTCTGGGGATTCCCTAGCCCATCACATGACCTCAGCCAGCCAATCACATGCCAGGCAGTCACTGCACATTTATGCCAGCGTCTAGAAGTGGCACGTCCATACTAGCTACAGTAACGCCGCACACATCAGCGCGCAGCATTTAATCACACGAGTCCGCACATACCAAACTCGCACCTGCACTCCCCACACATCAGGAACTACCCGGGTCACATACATTCCCCCATGCATTCCTATGGGAGGGCAGGCCAACCTCACTACATGCACGCACTTTACCCTGGGACACAGCGGTAAAGTGTGCAGAAGCCAAAAATTACTAACACCAGGTCACAATTAACAGCAAAAAGTTTCAGGGGTGAACCAGCCAGAAGGGCCAAGTCCAACACAACCCCCTTCCAGCCAAAACGCAGGGTAGACCAATCACCACTGTGATGGTCTTCCCTGCTTGGGGCGATAAAACACGGACGCAGGCCCGCAACGGCAGGGACACTCTCCGGTTTTATGCCACTCTGAACTCACGTGGTTCCCTCTGAAAAAATTTGGCGGACCAACTGGTCTACCCCACTGGTACTCCTCAGCTGTCCGCAACCAGGACCAGGCCCTAGGCCATCCAGGTGCCACTGGTCCTTGCCTAACCACAGAGTGGGGAGTAGTAACCCCTGGCACATAGCAACCATTCTCCACTCTACCCCTCATCAGGGCAGTTCTAAACTGCCACTGATCCTCCAGCCTAGGGTCTGTACCCTGAAGCTGACCAAAAGTCACAGGCGAGGCTCTCCTCCCCCTACCTATTCTTCTAGGGTTCTGTCCTCTCTTCCTCTGAGAGGCACCCTCATAACTCAACTTTCCCACCAGCTCAGGACCTCTCCCTGAGAACTGGTCTCCCAACCTAGGGTTTAACCCCTCAGGTTGCACCGGGGTCAGAGGCGAGGACTCCCTCCCTCTGCACCCCCTTCCAGAGTCTGGCACCCTCCCAACTGGAGTGGTGCCCCTAACAGCTACATTGGTCAGGACACTGCTTACAGTCGACCTTCCCTCCAGGTCAGGCTGATCCTGAACCTGGCTTCCCAACCAGGGGTCTAAACCCTTTGGCTGAGTACTTGCCTGGCACTCCAGGACTTCTGGGGACTTACACACCATCCCCCCGAGAGTAACATATGCCTCATATGTTGCGTGACAGTCTGCCTGGCGCAGATCCCCGTCCCCTGTCCACCTGACAGTGCGCAAAGATCCCCCAGGACAGACGTGTGGTCACCATGGTCCAATCCAATCCAATCCAAAACAGCTTTATTCGACAAAAGTCATAAAAGCAATACATACAAGTACAGGTACACAATACAAAGGTAATAAACCAAGACAAAAAACTTTAAAATCGGATACCTTTTAAAATATATACAAGATTAAAATACATACAATTACAAACTGGATCGCAGTGGGAGACATCTAGGACAGCTAACACTTTACTGGCAAATACTCTGGTTTCTTATAATCCATGCCCACCCCAAGAATTTAGCGACAGCCACAACAATGACTGGATCAGTACTAGTACGAAGAATTCTTCCTGCTTCACCACTCAGTCTCGTACCCAATAATTTACAAATGGGTCTCATCCAGACACGCCTCGGAGCCATATAGGCAGGGCATGAAAAAAACATGTGGGCAATTGTTTCTTCGTGGGATTTACACAAAAAACATAAATATTAATATCCCACCGAGCAGTGAATGATTTTAAAGGCAACGATCCCACCCGCATCTGGAAATATAGGGGCATATTATCAAGCACGGCGTTAAAATTATCGCCGCTTTAGCGGCAGAAAACTTCAGATAAAGCGGCGATAAAGGGCTTGATAATATGCCGTAGAGAATTCCCATAGAAGCCCATGTTGACACCAGAACCTGGGCTTCTATGGGAATTCTTAAGGGCATATTATCACGCCCATTATCGCCGCTTTAGCGGCAGTTTTCTGCCGCTAAAGCGGCGATAATTTTAACGCCGTTCCTTGATAATATGCCCCTTAGTTTCCTATCTAGCACTTTTGTAACAAGATCCCAGAAAAATTCTAGCCTTGGAGCAGGTTTTATGCTCAAAAAGCCATCAGATAGCGAAAGGGGTTTGCTATCAAAAAGTACCTTGGCATTAACCAGCTCCCAATATTTCTCCTTCAAGAGTGCTTTAGATGGAAAGGAGGCACCCGAGGGGTTCTCCCAGAGATCACTCATCCCCAGAGCCACTAGGGATTTTCTGAGTTCTTTGAACCAACCAATATTACGGGAGCCAACCAAAGACATTACATCAAGGAAGTCTTAAGCATACTGAGCTAAAGCCGGGTTGTCCACAATCTACGCCAATAAAGAATAGGTCGTAGTCTAGCTACATCGGCAATGGAATTCTTACCCAGATCGTGCCTTAAAGGAACTATAGGCGTGCTCTGAGGGAGGGAAGATATACTACGCAGAAACTTGTTTTCCGAAATAATTAAGGAAGACAGGTTCTCGTATCCCCACAGTTCAGCACCATAAAGAGCTGTACTTACAGCTTTAGCACTATAGACCTGAAGCACGGGTCTAATCGGTTTAGTTAAAGATTTTTTAAATTCGCCAAATATGGCTCCTACCAGCTGCCTATGTTTTAAATTAGACAATTCCCTCTGCTGTTTCCACATAAAATTATTTTGGATGTTAACCCCTAAATAATTAAAAGCCTGCACTTGCTCCAAAGGATTGTTAAACAATACAAATTTGTTTTTGAACGATCTGTGAGGCCTAAATGCCATGAACTTGTTTTTTTTTATATTTACCTCAAGGCCACGGTCCACACAGAAATTTTCAAAAATATCTAATGAACGCTGGAGACCGCCAGGTGTCTTAGCAATTAAAAGCGTGTCATCCGCGAACATTAAAATTGGGATTTTAGGGGAGGAGCCTAGTGCGCAACCAAGATGGCCGCGTAGGCTTGTGGCTCCCGGAGGCCTCCGCAACCTCCCACGTCTATCCTGTCATAATCCTGGTTTTCTAGACGGGCTTTTGTCTATGATCTTGCGCTAGGGTGCCACTCGTTTTCCAAATCGAAATCGGACTCCGGGAACCGGACTGGTGGCGATCTGAAGTTTGCGGCCTTCTCCGGCCTTGGTCCCGCACTCGAGTTGGTGAGGTGCCCGGGCGCGAAGTGAACAACAGCGGCATGCCAGTCTGGGCCTGCCCCGGACCCCGTGCTTTCACTTTCGGTTTCGAGTTGATCTGCGGAAACTGACGTCGGGACTTAGGGTAAGCAGTGCCGGGGCCTGATTCTCGAACTGTCAACGGGCCTGTTTCAGTTGGCGGCCGGATCTCCTGCAGTGGTCGCCTGGCCTTCCTCCGGGTGCTGGAGGGTGCTGACCTTGGTGGTCACTGATGATGGCGGCGAGAGTGGACGGCGACAAGCTGAAACCCAAGTCTACCCGGAGGGGAGCTTATACCCAGGCCAACAACATGGACCGCTATGCGCAGCCAAGGGGATCCCCTAGTGGCTCACATAAATCGCCTGAGCTGCCCAAGGAGGCCTCGGGCGCATCGTCCGAATTGACTCTGCTGGATGTCATGGGGGCCGTTGAGGAGATGAAGGCGACTGTGAACCAGCAATTTGATACCCTGGCTAATAAATTGGACTCGGTGTTGATTGATGTGAATTTGGTCAGAGCGGACCTGTCCAAAACAAATGACCGGGTTGACTCATTGACTCAAGCGGCGTCGAGCCTAACCGTGGATGTGGCCGCTTTGCAGACGGAGGTGCGAAGGTTGCGGCTCGCCAGTGACCTGACTGATCGTCGCCTTGAGGATTCCGAAAGCAGGGCCAGGCGGAATAATGTCCGTATTATTGGGGTGCCTGAACGATCGGAGGAGTCTGCTGCGGATCTTTTTGTGGAGGATCTAGTGGTGACTCATCTAGCACCCAAGGGACTGAGCAAGTTCTTCGCTGTGGAACGGGCCCACAGGATTCCGGGTGGTGCGCCCAAGGTGGGTGCTTCCCCGCGGCCTATCATTGCCCGACTTTTTAATTTTCGGGATAGAGATGCTATCCTTCAGGCATCGAGGGTGGCTGGGCCATTAAAGTTTGAGAACTCTAATGTTAGCTTTTACCCAGACTTCACGCAAGCGGTTCAAAAGCATCGGTCGGGTTTTTTGGCCATCAAACGGTGCTTGAGGGACATGGAGCTGAAATATGCGATGCTATTCCCGGCTAGGCTGCGGGTTGAGTTAGAGGGTCGCTCGCATTTCTTCGACCGGCCGGAGGCGGTTGGAGAATGGCTGGATGCCCTACCTAGGGGTCGAGGTCGGGAAGGTCGGATGGCGGAAAACGGAGAGTGCTCGACGGAGTAGGAATAGAACTGGGATCCTGGCTATGGACCGGACTGGTAACGTTTTACACCTGTGGCTGCACTGGACTCCAGTTTGTAACACTTTACCCTTTGGTATTTGGAGGTTGCGGGGGGCGTGCTGGGGCCCTTTCCTCCTTCTGGGTTTTTTTTTCTGTCTTCTTTGTAGTGAGTTTCATATTGGGGCGACAGGCACACTGCACGTTGGGGGGGCTGTTTGGGCTCATGCAGGGGTGCAGGGAGGGGGGAGTTTTGTCGGGGTTGATGGGGTGGGGTTGGGGTTTGTTTGTTTGCATCACAAGGCGGGGTAATGTTTTCTGTTGTGTTATTATGACTGTGCTCTCCGGGAGGGGGATATTTTGCGCTGGGGGGGATGGGGTGTAAGGGGTTGAGACTTCTATCATGGAATGTGAATGGGCTGGGGGACAGGATAAAGCGGGGGTGGTCCTGCAGTTCTTGAAACGTATTTCACCTGACATTGTGTTTCTGCAGGAGACGCACCTTATAGGGAACTCTTTCCATGCCATGAACAGGCGGGGATATCGCCTTCTGGCCCATTCTGGTTTCACCTCTGGCTCGAGGGGAGTGGGCATTTTAGTTAGGACCTCTCTCCCGTTGGAGGTGGATGAGGTGCGCCATGACGACAGAGGGCGCTACACTGCGCTGGTGGGGAGATGGGAGGGTAAGTTGATTTCGCTGGTTGCTGTCTACGTGCCGCCGGGCCTGCAGACGGCCACCTTTGCTGATTTGGGGCGCCTGCTACTTGGGCTTCCGGGGGGGGTTTTGGTCTTGGGGGGGGATTTTAACGCAGTGGTTTCCGGAGTTGAAGATCGACACCCCCCTAGAGACCTCCCTCGGGCCCAAAACTGGCTGGGGGGGCTTTCTGGATACCCTGGGACTGATAGATTGTTGGCGGTTGAAACACCCTGGACAAGCACAATATACTTTCCACTCCGGGGCCCACGGTAGTCTTTCGAGGCTTGACTATATGCTAGTGCCTGCGGCCCACGCTGGGATGATTGGGGAGGTGCGACACTTGGCCCGCGGTATTTCTGATCACTCCCCTCTTTTGCTACACTTAGATATCGCCATGGGGGCGGCGGGGAGGGTGGCGCCGATCAACCCCTGGTACCTACGAAACCTCACGATCCGTGCAGACCTGGTTGGGTCCCTGGAACACTATTTTAACGACAACGTGGGGTCGGTGTCTTCCGCTGTCTCCCTTTGGGAGGCCTTTAAGACGGTGCTCCGGGGCCAGGCCCTGTCTCTCATCTCCCATACCAAAAAATGCGAGGCGAAAGAGGTGGTTCGACTAGAAAATGAGATCACCGAGTTGGAGATCGATTTGGAGCAAGGTGTTACGGATGACAAACTGCATGTGCTGGGGCTTAAACAGGCCGACTACAAGGCGCTGGTTACTGAATCTGCCAAGAGTATGAGCAGGGAGCAACAGGGGCGTTTGTACGATATGGGTGATAAGGCGGGGAAGTTGATTGCCTGGTTGGATAAGAAGGAGAGAGCGAGTCGAGTGGTGCCGGTTGTTGAGAGGGTGGATGGTGTGTGTGTGACGGACCCCGGTGATATTGTTGATTGCTTTGCGGAGTATTTTCACGAGGTTTACTCTCCGGTCTCTGAACGATCGGAGGAAGACTCTCGCCTGCTGCTTAAAGACATCGCTTTGCCATCTCTATCTGATGAGGATAAATTACTGATGGACGCTGCCCCGTCGCCGGATGAGATTGCTTTGGCCATTCGCTCTATTGCTTCTGGCAAGGCCATGGGTCCTAATGGCCTTCCCATCGAATTATATAAGTTGCGCCCAGATAGGATTGCGCCGTATCTCCAGGACATGTTCCTCGAGGCACAGGCGGCGGGCTCCCTCCCCCCTGACCAACGTCTTGCTACTATTGTTGTTATCCATAAGGAAGGGAAGCCGCGGGATCGGTGTACTTCTTACAGGCCTATCTCTTTGTTGAACGCGGAGCCCAAAATCCTTGCCAAGGTACTGGCCAATCGCCTGATCCGGGTCGTGGGCGACCTGATCCATCAGGATCAATCCGGTTTTATACCCCACCGCAATACCGCTTTAAACCTGCGGCGACTGCATGGCGTCCTCGCTAGAGCGCCATTCATGCGTGAGCCGGCCATTTTGGTGTCCCTGGACGCTACCATGGCGTTTGACACCTTGGAATGGCCGTATATTTGGGCAGCATTGGCGAAGTTTGGGTTCGGCCCGGGGTTCATCGGTTGGGTGAAATTGCTTTATGATAACCCACTGGCACAGGTGGTGGTCAACGGACGGGTGTCGGCTCCTTTTGCTTTGGGTAGGGGCACGCGACAGGGATGTCCGTTGTCGCCTCTTCTTTTTGCGCTTTGTTTGGAGCCCCTTGCGGAGTGGCTGTGGTGGCACCCTTCGATGCGTGGCCTTAGATGGACGCCGGAGTACGAGGATCGTGTCTCCCTATACGCGGACGATATCCTCTTGTATCTTGCATCTCCACGCAAATCGCTCATTGTATTGGTGGATGTGTTGAGCTCCTTTGGTCGCAACTCCGGATTGGTCATTAACTGGGCTAAGTCTTGTGTGTACGTTCTCTCCGGGGAGGCCCCCCCCCTTCCGCGGGGGTGCCCTATCCAGGTTGCGCAGTCGGGGTTTAAGTATTTGGGAATCTTTATAACCCTAGACCCGGTGGCCCGGTATGAGCGGAATCTTCTCCCCCCCTTCAGCGCCTAAGGGCGGATGTGGCGGGTTGGCGGCGGCTGCCGCTCTCCACCACTCGGCCGGGCGGCGTTGTTCAAAATGATGTCGCTGCCACGCTTTTTGTACGCCCTACAGAACACTGTGGACGTAGTGCCGGCCCGCTATTTTCGGGAGGTGGAGTGTCTTCAGCGTCGATTGTTTTGGGATGGGCGGCCGCGGATCGCTCTCGCCAAACTAACCCTACCGTGGTACGATGGGGGGGTCGCTCTCCCTGATATTAAACGATATTATTGGGCCTCCCAGTTGGCTACTGTCAATCGCGGGATGTATGGGCCTGCTTTGAACCCGGCTGTTGAGATGGACAAATTGTTATTGCCAAGCGGGGATTATAATCGAGCACTATACTCGGGGTCCCTTGATGCGCGATTGACAGGCACGACGCGGGTCGCGGTGCAGGTGTGGCATGCAGCCAATGCGGCGATGGGGTGGAGGGATCGCTTGACTCGGGCAACGCCATTGTACGCTTCCCGGCGTTTGGGTTACCTGTGTAATACGAAAGGCTTTGAGAAATGGGATATGAATGGTATCAGCAAGGTAGGGGATCTCTGGACGAAAGGGAAATTTAAGACGTTCGACATGCTGAAAACCGAATATCAGTTGAACGATAGGGAATACTTTCGGTACGCTCAGGTTCATCACGCTTTGTCTTCCGTATTCCCGGACGTTGCGGCTATTCCGGAGTCCTCCCCGTTGGAAGATAGAGTATTGGACGGCTATGTGCCGGATAGCACCATTTCGCTGATTTATAAGAAGCTTATCAATGATCGAATGGGTTTGCTGACCTCATTGCGAGAGACATGGACTGCCGACGGCTTGGAACTTGACGACGAGGATTGGGTGTCAGCGGTGGCCTCCCCGAAAGAGGTGGCTATCCCGGCCCGTTTGCGTTTCGTCCAGCTTAAGATACTTCATAGAGTGTACGTCACGGGGCCTGGTTTGATGCGTATGGGGTATTCGGTGGATGGTCTGTGTAAGCGAGGCTGTGGACTACTGGGGACTTTCCTCCATATCCTGTGGGAATGTCCGGAAGTGACTCGGTTTTGGTGTAGAGTGCATGCGGTGTTAGAAGAAGTCACGCATGTTGCCTTGTTGCCGGAGGCACGGAGATGTTTGCTGAATGTCTGGGAGCCGACTGATTACAATGTGATGCAGACGCAGTGGGTGACTCTGGGCTATATGGTACCGAAGCGTGACATTGCACAACTGTGGGGCTCCCAGAGGCCACCAACAGTCTCAGCGTGGAAGGAACACATGGACTGGTGTATGTTCAGAGAGAAAACGGTGTATGTGGCGAGAGGCAAGCCTGGGAAGTGGATTAAGGTGTGGGGTCCCTGGAACTCCTATCGTGAAGGTATTTGCGCCCCGCCCCAGACGCGAGAGATGGATGCTGCTCTGTCTCCCTAGCCCGCGCATTCCTCTATGCTCCTGCGACATGTGCATTTGGTTTCTTCGGCCTGCCCCCCCCGCCCCCTCTTTCTCCCTGGTTTTGTTTACCCCTTCGATACGGGGAGAACATGCTACTACTATTGACCTCCTCTGCCTTGTGTGTGTGATGTTTTTCGTTTTCTTTAAAAATATGAAACCTTTCTTTGTTTGTCTATGGACTGCGGCTGCGGCTGGCTGAGTTGATTAGCACTCCAGTAGCTCTCTTACTGCTTCACCGATGTGGCTGTTAAAATGTGTCTATGCTTATAGTGTGCATTAGCGGCCGGCCTATGGTTGTAGGCCCATACTTGTATGTCTCTGAAATTGTAATAAAGGTTTTTTTTAAAAAAACATTTAAAAAATTGGGATTTTAGTGTCACCAAGGGTGGGGGCATCAACATTCGCTTTCAGGAGACGTTCGGCTATATCATTGATATATAATGAAAATAGGGTAGGGGCCATTGCACAACCTTGTCTAACCCCCCTTTGTACCGGGAAGTCCTCAGTCGTCTTGCCCTGGCCTCCCCATCTAATTCTAGCAGAATTGTCGTCGTGGAGCCTCTGGATTAAAGACAACAAACCGCCATGAAGCCCCAGATCTTCCAACGTCGACCAAAGTTTAGAACGGGGGACTAAATCAAAGGCGGCCCTTAGGTCCACAAACACGGCATACAAATTTCCCTTGCCCAAAACCACAGTCTTCCAATAGAGGAGGACAAAACGGAAAACCTGGAAAACCTGGCCAACAGTACTAGTGTGCTGTCGAAATCCTGCCTGAAATGGTGACAATATGTTATTTGATGCTATCCAGGAGTGAGCACGAATTAGAATCAGCCTACCTATGATCTTCTGAATAGCGTCAATTAGGCTAATAGGCCTATAGTTCTCTGGAAGCGACCGGTCCCCCTTTTTGAAGACCGGTATTATTTCCGCCGCTTTCCATGAACTAGGAATTGGTGCACCCTGTGCCAGCGCATTAGCAATCAATTGGATGCATCTTCCCCATTTAGCCCTATCATATAGGAAGACATCCGCTGGTACTCCATCCGGGCCGGGGGCCTTCCCAGACGCCACACCAGCAAGCGCTGTTTCCATCTCAGCTTTAGTAAAGTTGTCTTCCAAGTTAAACACCTGGGGCAAGCCAGGACTTCCAGGGGGGTCAGTGAGAGAAGCATACTGGGGTTTAAAATACTCAACCCACCTCCCCTGGGAAACATTGTTTTGGGGACCCTCAGGCTGCCCACCAGATTCCCACTTTACTATACTCCAAAATAATTTACTATTATTCTGGACACTTGCTTCGAGGAGGCCCTGCCACTTCTTTTCATCCCATAATCGTTTCGCCTTGGCAATACAACTTTTGTAGATATTTCTGCTATGTCACACCGCACATACATCACCTTCCTTCAAGGCTTTCCCGAGTAAAAGCCTTGACTGCCTACATTCCCCATTATACCAAGTTGCTTGGCGAGGAGCAGCTCTTTGGCCAGATTTTGCTTTTTTTTAAAAGTAAGATTTCAAACTGACAAAAAAACTGTTATGAACTAATGTTACATCCCCCATTTCCCCATTGGAATAAAGGATTTGCTCGATAGCATGGATGGAACCGTCAACCTCTGCTAAAATATTTAATAGGGCAGTAGGATTCTCCCTATCGTTAGATGGCACAACCTCAAGAGAACGCAACACCCCTGCCTCTAGTGGACCACAATCTGCCTTCCACCATCTGTGGGATAAACAAAGGGGGTTGTGATCACTCTCGGGGAGGGCCATTATCTTCATGTCAACAAGAGAGTGCCATAATTTCACATCAGCTAAAATATAGTCAACTCGGCTCTTACTCAGGCCATTGTTAAAAGTATGGGCGCCCTCGCGATCACTGGGCATCCTACCATTCAAGGCCCTCAAGCCCTTTTCCATGCAAAGAGAATTAATCTGAATGGCGACTTCTGGCCACCTTTTTATAGGAGGCAACTCCAAGAGAGGAATACCCCATTGTAACTCTTCCTTATCCTGGGTATCCCACTCGGTTTCAACAAGTGGTTCAAACGTTACATTAAAGTCACCTGCAATAATAATAAAGGTTTCGGCCGAATAAAGATCAAACAAACTCATGAGTTCATCTATAACAGGAGATTTTGCACATCTAGAGCCCCTAACATACACATTGTATATGTCAATTGTGCCCAAGGATCCAAGCTCTAGCCTCAACAGTTGGATGTCTCTATTCCCAGTATGAAGGAGCTTACTATTCAAACACAATTCACTTCTCAGCCAAATAGTTAGACCCCCAGATGGACGCCCGTGGGACCCTTTGGATGCCGGAATATGGAAATTCAGATAACCCACGCAAAAACGTGGTTCTAAGAGCCAAGTCTCCTGGAAAAGACAAATATCATTTTTGTTGATGAATTCAACCCAATCCATTATGGATAATTTGGCATTTAAACCAGCAATATTCCACGAGCATAAGGAACCACCAGCCAAGGGGGGGCAATCCATGTTATAGATAGTAGATAGTGATTCAGGGGATATACTGTTGTTGAATAGGACAAACCCCGGACTTGGCTCAGGGGCAATGATAGGGTGATAGCTGTCAGGATCTTTGTCCACTTGATGGTCATGGGTAAGACAGGGGTCAATACAGAGACCACCCACCATGGGCACTTGATACTCAATGACCTTCACCCTAACACCACAATCCCAGAGACCAACACCCCCCACACTATGTAGTCAATCAATACTTTCCAGGGATGAACCATCCTCCTTTCTCTCACTCGATTGATCACACTTCGTCCCCCCTAGATCATATGAAATATATCTTCTTAATTGAATGGAAGAGCCCTCCCGGGGGCTAGACCTGTATTCCAGAGCAAGGAGATTTTCTGCAAGGGCATTACTTATTAAAGTTAATTCAATACAATCAACAGGAACCCTAGGAGAAGTAAGTCTAATAGCTCTAGAGATATCCTCTCTAATAACTGAACGACACCCCATAACATGTCTCAGCCAATGTATCGCCTTATTTGTCAATGACTCGGGATGTTCTTTGCCACAGTTTGTTGGCAATTTAGGGAAATTAGTCATAAAAATTTTATTGGAACAATTGATGGTATTACCCTTAGAGTGGTCATTACAAGCACCCCGACCCTCCAAAGCACCTTGGGCATGGGTTACAGTGTCTCTTCCCACACCCACCCTCCTCATGCAGTTCATTCTATCCTGCCCAGAACTCTCAGGGATGACTATAGATTGAACCGAAATATGGCTATTACCAGCCTTTACCACGTCACTGTAAGTAACATTACCTTTAGGACTGAATTTAGGGAGCCCAGAGGGATCAGCCTAATTGTCTGATGGAACTGCTGGGGCAAGGGAGGGAGTCCTCTTAGGGTTGCCAAGAGGAGGACAAGGTACCACAGAGCACATCCCTACTTTGATAGACAGAATCTCTATCACTGCCTTCAGTGAACCAATTTCCTCCCTCAACGAATGGACCACTTTTATAAGATCTTGTAAGGAGTTATCAAAAATCTCAGCAGGACTATCTAGAGGAACGGTAGGAGAGGGGATCAAAATTCCAGGTAATCCCGCATTTATATCACCCTGCTCGATCGTCAGAGGGGAAAACCTGTTAAAACACGGGACAGCGGGTACAGTTTCCTCAATGCCAATTTCAGAGATCAATGGCAAGTTATCCCCATTAGCCGGAACTCGGGCACAGCCACTGTGCTTGCCCCTTTGCAACCTGATGATTTTAATTTAGTGCGGAACATATCCGGAACAATAGGGGAAACAATGGGCTTAACAAACCCCGAGTCAACAGGGGGCATAGCAACAACCTCTCCATCACCCAACGGAAGCTGATCAGACCCCAGAATAGCCTCACACTCCCCAACCAATAAGCCAATACGTGCCAAGGCCCCCTCCGGATCAGGCTGCTTAGCAGCTCTTCGGGTCTTCCTCTGCTTACGCGGTTTGGCCAGAGTACTGCTTTCACCAGCTGCCCCCAGACTATCTGTAAGCTTTCTCTTACCCGTTTGGAATGGGGGTACAGCAATGCCATAGCAAAACGGATATCACAAAACAATAAGAAAGAGTAACACTCAGGACAAACAGGAAAACCGCTTTATCCAAGCACCCCACTAACCAGCCAGTTATGAGAAACAGTCAAGGGGAGGGCCACAGCCCAGCCTCTGTCAGCCCCTGTCGGCCACAGACGGTGACTAAATAGCGCTGGGGTGAAATCCGATACTGGCGACAGGTGAGGCAGCCCCTCAGTCCTTCTGGGGCTTGTAGTCCTGGAGCTTGCAGCTAGTCCCCGCCGCGACGCATTTCCCGCGAAGCGGGAAGCGCTAGGAGTTTTTGTAGGCACTGGGGTGAAATCTGATACTGGCGACAGGTGAGGCAGCCCCTCAGTCCTTCTGGGGCTTGTAGTCCTGGAGCTTGCAGCTAGTCCCCGCCGCGACGCGTTTCACCATGGTCACCTCTAGGAGACTCAGCCCTCCCGGCTGGTCCCTGACCCACTGGCTCCTCCACTGGGGAACACAGCCCCATGCCACTTCTCTCGCTGGACTTCTGTACCCTCCCAACTGGAGCGGCACTGCCAGACATCGGAACCACTGGAGCTCTACTTACAGATGCTCCAGGTTCTCCATACCCTCGGTGATCCTCCTCAAAGGGACTAACAGGACAGCCTAGGCCCCCAACCTGGTGTTCCCTGAAGAAACCATCCAGGCTCTGAGACTGGGTTTCGGGCCTCTGGGGACTCGAAGTCACCCACTCATGCCTACTCTACTGAGATAGGACGTGAGCCCCTACACCCCCCTCACTACTCTGGGACCTAGCTGGGCTACTCTGAGCCTCTTCCCCAATACTGGACTGGAAGCTACTTGAGCCACTACTGTTGGAAGTACTCTCCCATACCTCATCAGAACCTTGGGCCCTTTCCCAGCGGTCTGCTTCCTCTGCAAGGTCCCAAGGACAAAAATAGTCATACCTCAACAGGTGTTGGCGCAACCCTGGAGAACAACTACTGAGCATCTGCTCTTTGGTAATAATATTGAGCGCTCCATGCAAATCCTGTTCCGGGTTAAACGCCAGCCACCTCACCAGTGCATCATGACAATCATCCACAAAATACCCCCACGACCGGTGAGACAGCTGCTTCCTGCTGTTCCTGAACTTCAACCAGTACTCCTCCTCTTGGGAAACGGGTACCATACTCGCGGTAAATGCTAACTTTGTGATAGCTGCATCAAAACATGTTGTGTTTGGTGTCAAACGCTTTGGAATACTACCCCCCGCCAGTTCTGGTGCGGGGTTAGCATTCCACCCTTCTAGAGGGAGAGACATGTTCACACTGGCTAAACCCGGTAGGACTTTCCTGAGCCCTGGCATCACAAAATAGATGCCTCTGCCACAGACACGGGTCTGGCCTCCTGCTGCTGACTGAAACTCCAGCAGGGGAGGCCTGGACAATAGGTTTCCTGTTGAAGGGAGGTGTGACCACCTTCCCAGACAGGCATATGTGAATTGGGGCTGGGCGGGAGCACTCTCTGGTGCTTTGAAGTCCTGCACTGGGGGCCCGTTTGCTGTCCCTGTGCATATCCCAGATCAAACTGGTTGCAGGGGCTACCTGCCCCTGCTCTGGCATGAAACTGGACAAAGGAAATGGGTGTAACCACCCCACTTTCCAAGCCCACCCATAGGTGGGGCCTTAGAGTTAGTCCATCCCCTAAACTTACTATAAGTATAGGAATACAGTCCCTAGGACTTTAGATTACCCTGGACCAAACTCTGCAACATATATCCTGGACCTTCGATGTTCTATCCTGGCTGGAAGACTGAAGAAATCTCCCTTGGGGTCAAGGAGTGACTCCCCTGCTTGGCAGGCACCAAAGAAGAAACTGACCAGTCTGCATTGCTGAAGCTCCCACTGGATGCCGAAGTCTTTGCATCACCAGAGGTGGATTTCCAGACTTCCCCAAGGCTACCCTGAGTTCTCAGCAAAGCTGAGGCCCGTGGCTATTGTGGGTGATGTGGAACCATGACCCATAGACACCGCAAACTTTTGCAGCAACACTATCTTCCTGGTCCTCCTTGAAGTTGTGCTTTGGGCTCCAAGTAGCCCCAGCCTTGAGCACCTCCTGCACCGATGATTGTTGGCCTCCACTCCACGAGTGACCCGTGGGCCAGTTCCAAGTGCAACCGCTCAAGGCTCCTTTGCGATCACTAGCACTTTGACTAGCAGGTCCCCACGAAGGTAACTCCTTTTCTAACTGGGTGTTCCTGGTTGCTCCAGACGTGCCCTGACTTAGCCTTGCTGGGTGAGTCCCTCAGACCTTGCTGGTCTGCACCACAGTCCTTTCTCTGAATTCCAGTGACTTGCCGTTGCCAAAGCTTGTTAGGTCCATTCTGGTCGCCGACCCTGCAGCACTCGACAGACTTTGTGCCACCGTTGGAATCCAGCTCATGGACTTCGTTGACACCTTCTGGACCTCGTGGCTGAAGAGTCAAGACACCCATGAAATCACCTGAAGCACCCAACATCTGTGGGCATTGGTCCATCCTGCCCTCCGTCACTGGCAAGTGACCCAGACTCTGTCCCCTCTGCTTTCAGGTTCCTTCCATCCCAGATCCAGGCTTGGATCTCTTTGGACACTTCTCCTCTTCACGGCAGCAGCAGTTCTTTGCAGGTTTCTATTGAAATCGACAACGCGACCTGACACCAAAAGACACCTATGCACCCGGCTTCCCTGGGTGAGGTAACTGGAGTAGTCCAGTGCTCCCGTGAGTGCTAGCCCTAGAACTTCTTAAGTCCAAAAGGGTTTGGTCCTGACTCGATTAGAAGTGTCCCTAATCTTTAAATTTCCAACTGCGACATTGCCCATAGAAGATAACGGGAACCCGCGGTTGTGTTTACACACTGCATACAGTCCCCGTGGGTCCCCTGTGTCACTACCTTGGGTGGTTCCTTGGGGTCCCAGCGATTCTACAGGCTATAGGCCTAGTGTCTATTCCAGTCGTGGTTCTTATACCACTTTTTTGGTATATGGTTTGGTACGCCCCTAGGGCCCAAATGTGTATTTGTGCTATTACTGATAATTGCTGACTTGTAAACAAAATACTTCGAACTCCAGTCTCATAAAGAGACTAGAGGGGTGTGTTTTAACCTAAATACATATATTTTGAATATATACCTGGTGTAGTTGTCTTTTCATTTGATCATTCAAGAGATTATAGACTGGTAAAACAAGCTGCTTTACATTCCTTCAAGACTTAGCCTGAAGACTGCTCTCCATAGCTACCACTAGGATAGCTTTCAATAAAGGTTGTCTTTAACCTATCCCCATAAGGGGTTGTTTGGACTGATACAAGGTGCCCACTAGAACTAGTGGACAGCATATATCAGGCCACCTTCTCACAATAGGTGACGTCACTTTTGCACTCCACCACCTCAAATGGTCCAGTCCACTTGTCCTGCAAGGCACAAGGTTCCACTGGGGCCATGACCCACACTTTTTGCCCAGGTTGAAATTCGACCAGAGTGACATTCTGGTCATACCACTTCTACATTTCTTCCTGGCTTGCTTCTAGGTTCACCTGAGCGAGTTTCCTGAAGCGGCCAGTTTGGTTTCTGAAGGCCAGCATGTAACTAAACACATCCTGGGGAGTTTTCCTGGGAGCTGCCTCCCAGCCTTCCTTCACCAAACTCAGAGGTCCTCTGACAGGTTGGCCATACAGCAGCTCAAAGGGACTGAACCCAAGAGACTTCTGAGGCACCTCCCTGTATGCAAAAAGAAGGCATGGTAAGAGGACATCCCACTGGGTTCTGTTAGACCCTTAATCATGCCCTTCAAGATCTGGTTGAATCTCCACCAGACCGTTACCTTGTGGGTGGTAAGAAGTGGTGAACTTGTAGGTTACACCACACTCCTTCCACAGGGATGTCATATACTTGGATATGAAAGTGGTCCCCCAGTCAGAAACCACCTCTCTGGGGCACCCCACATGGGAAAAGATCCCCATTAACGCCCAGCCCACCACTGGCACCGTCATTGTCCTGAGAGGGATTTCCTCTGGGTACCGGGTGGCATGGTCCACCAGGACCATGATGTACCTGTTGCCCATGGCTGTCTTTGGATCCAGTGGCCCCACAATGTCCATCCCTACCCTTTCAAAGGGTGTTCCAACAACTGGAAAAGGTTGGAGAGGAGCTTTGACCTTTCTCCCACTCTTGCCATTGCCTGGCAAGTTGGGCAAGACCTGCAGTGTCCATCTGACTGCCTCCGCATTTGGGGCCAAATGAAGTAGGCAACAAGATTGTCAAAGGTCTTGTCCCGCCTCAAATGTCCTGCCAAAGGCACGTCATGAGCCAGACCCAGTAGGAAGGCCCTGAAGCGCTGGGGTACCACCAGCACAGGGGCTGACCCACGCTCAGCAACCTTAGGTTCACTATACAGGAGGCCATTCTCCCAGTAGATCAGATGTGAGCAGCTGCCTGGTCTGCAGCCTACCGCCGCAGACCCTCCAGAGTAGGGCACTCTTTCTGCTCCTTGCAGAATTCCTCCCTGGTGGGACCCCCTTCTTGCTGCCAATGGGTCAGCTCAGAGATGTCCCCCAGCTCGGCTACTTGTTACCCTGTAGGCACTGGGGCGTCCCCCTTAAGGTCAGTCTCCTCCCGGTCCGTGGGAACTTCAGGGGTCGGTTTCCCACGCCCCCTGCCCTTTCTCTTGGCAGGGACTTGGGCCACTGTTTCAGGCTCCAAGTCCTTTTGATCACCCTTTCTGGCTGCCATTGACCGAGCAGACACGCATACCCACTCTGGCAACACAATCATCTCCAAGTGAGACCTGAGCTCAACATCCTTCCATAAGTACTGCTCCAGGTCGTTACCTACTAGACAATCTACAGGCATGGTAGGGCTCACAACCACCCTCACGGGACCTGAGACCCCCACTCAAAGGGAACCTGCGCCACCATACACTGGCGCTCTGAGTTGTCCACAGCAACTACCTGATGGAATGCCCCTGGGACCACCTGCTTCTCAGAGACCAGGTGACACCGGACTGAGGTCACACTGGCTCCAGTATCTCTGAAAACCTCTACCCTTTTCCCATTAATGGTCACCCAGGTGATGTATTTCTTTGAGTGATGGGGCACCTGGTTTCCTGGGACCATCTCACTGTCCCCTAGTGGGACGAGGGTCATTTCTGTGGGATCTCCACCCTCCTGTGGGTACCCCTCCTCCCCAATCGCTACACTAGCCAACACCTTGGTCTGCCCACTGGTGGGTGGCTGCGTCCCCTTTGGGCACCTGGGGTCCCCCTTCAGGTGACCCAACTGGTCACATGAAAAACACTTGTGGGGCCAGTCTCAGCAGGCTTTCCTGTAGAGACTCCTTTCTTCTTATCTCCTGCGGGATGGGAACCTTTACCCTGGGTATTAGTTTGGGGCCCTTTAGAGAACTCCTGTGCTTTAGCCTTGTCCCCCCCATTTTCTGCTGGGGACCCTGCCCACCTTTGGCTGAGTCTCCCCCAAATGCTTTCTTGTGGACCCTGGTACTCACCCAGCAGTCCGCCTCCATAGCAAGCTTCCTGGGGTCAGTCAGCTTACTATCAACTAGGTGCTGGCGCAGATCAGCAAAACATAGACTAGATAAGTGCTCCCACGCAATCAAATTGTCACATTACTGCCCTTCACCCAGCCATCCAGCGACCTGCAAAACATATCCACACATTACAACCAAGTGTTGACCTCAGACTTTTTAATGGACCTAAACTGATCCCTGTACTTCTCAGGAGTGAGACCATACCTAGTGAGAAGGGCTTCCTTCATATCACCATAGGTGAGGTTAGATCACTTACCCAAAGCTGTCAAAGTATCCCTGGCTTCCTCTGGAAACAGAGGCCACAATCCTGCTCCTCAATTCTTCTTAGGGACCCCATTCATGTGTATTGGTGCCTTGTAACCCTAAAACCACCTCTGTATTTCATCCCCCCTTTATGAACTCTCTACCCACATTCTTAGGGATGTGTATGATTCTGTCTGCCTGTCCTGATGAATTGCTGCCACCATCTGAGCTGGGTCTACTCCTTTGAACCAGCTCCTTCATTCTGATCTCATAATCTAACATCATCCTTTTCTCTTCCATGGCTAGTTTGAGCTTCTCTAACTCAGTTGCTACCTTCCTTGCATCCCGCCTGTCCTCCAGCTCATCCTGGGACAAGCTACTGCTGCTTGGACTGGAGGGTTCCCCCCTCCCAAAAGCACATCCACCCTAGGAATAGGCTCCTCCGCCTCTCCATTGAGGATACCAGACTGCTCGCTGGCCTGTCTGGCTGCTACCCAGGCCTTCAGTGCCTTTTGTAGCTCGTCCTTCCGAGTGATGCCTCTGACTTGGACTTTCAGGTTCTTGCAATTCGCTTTCAATTCTTTAACATTGTAGAATTCCAACCTATCCTCCTCAAAGCCAATTTCCAGGGATGCAACAGGTGATACTCTTGATTCAGGCATGATGTAGGAGCAAGTTTAAACTGGCAAGATCAAAAATAGGCCAAAAAGAAAAAGAGCCAGTATGTGGTAGGTAGTGGTCTGTGATATGGTAGAAGTGCACACCTATCACTGTAATTTAAGTGCAAACACAAGTCCTATCCTCTCCGCTGACAACCAATGTTAGAAATGGGGGTCTCTAGTTGACAAGGGCTTGCACCTTTGTCCAAATAGGGACCCTTCTTCCCAGTCAGGGTAAGGGAGTTACACTCCTAAAATAACCCCTGCTGACCCCCTTGGTAAATTGGCACGAGCAGTCAGGCTTATTTTAAAGGCAGTGTGTAAAGCATTTGCACATAACCAACAGTAATACAGCTTAAGCACTACAAACAGACACCACACCAGTTTAGAAAAATGTCCAATATTTTTATATACTTAAGACAAGACCAAAACGATAAAAATCCACAATAGAGTACTTAAAACTCTTCAGTTATCAAAATAACCTTGTAAAACAGTTCCATGATGTCGATAGCTCCTTCCGGGGCTATCACGGCGTCGTGAGCAAACAAATCCAAACAGTTCTGGCTGACCGCGGCGTAGCGGGCCAGCTACGGTGTCGGGAAGACCTGCAAGCAGTACCTTTCAGAAATGCAGGGCGTCGATGACCTCTCGTTGAGCTTCCAAACACACAGCGTCTGCAGGCGTCGGTTCCAGAGGTCAGTGCAGGAGTTGTTGAGGCCCTCGAAGTTACACGTATTGCAAATCAAACTCCTCTTTGTTGAAGTCAGGAGCACTGGCGTCTGCAGGCATCGGGTGCTGCGGTGCGAAGTTCAGTGGAGTGGCATGCAGTGCCCTCAGGTCACGGTGCGAGCAGCGGCTCGGTGGTGGCATCAGATGGCGTTGTCGGTGAGACCAGGGTCACGGTGTGAGATGAAGACGGTGCTCGTCACGGTGCTGGCAGGTCGCAGTGCAAGCAGCAGCGTCGCCGTTGCGGGAGCGCTGTCGTTGGCTGATGAACTGGAGTCAATGGCACCGGTGTCGGTAGGCCAAGGCTGCGGTGCGGGATCAGGGCGGTGCGTCATGTAACTTTACGAGTGGTGCCCTCGAACCACGGTGCACACAGCAGCGTCGAGTCCGGCGTGGAGCGTCGTCGTCGGGGATACAAAGGTGTCATCACGGGGCGGTGTGGAGTGCTGTGCCCACACGTCGCGGTGCGAGCAGCGGCTCGGTGGCGGCGTCAGCAGGCGTCGTCGGTGAAACCAGGGTCACGGTACGGCATTGCGGCTGTGCCTTCAGTGGTGCCTTCAGGACACAGAATCGGCAGCGACATCGCAGACGGCGTCGAGCTTGAAGTCTTTGCTGTTCCTGAGACTTCTTGAACAGGGGTCAAGCTCTACCTCAAGCCCTTGGAGAAACTGACAAAAGTAGATTGTAGGAAGTTCAGTCCAGTCCTTTCACTGCCCAAGACAGAAGCAGCCACTGCAGGCCCACACAGCAAAGCACACAGCAAAGTGGTAGTCCCTCCTCAC
This sequence comes from Triturus cristatus, assembly GCF_964204655.1. Lineage (NCBI taxonomy): Eukaryota > Metazoa > Chordata > Amphibia > Caudata > Salamandridae > Triturus > Triturus cristatus. The sequence continues at coordinate 349,827,211 of NC_140581.1, forward strand.
AGCTTTTCCAGCTCTTCTTCTTGGCAGTCTTCTTGATCCAAAAGAGTTCTGAAATCTTGGGGTCTGGGTCCCAATATTTATGCTAGCAAATCCTTTGTCCTCTGAAGGCAGAGGGTCCTGTACCTAGTTCAAATCAGTTCTGGGTACATTCTACCAGTGTGCACCTTCTTCCTTTGTCATTGTGGGCCAGGGTCCTCAGACGCACCACAGGAGGTGGAGCCAGCATTGTGGATGGCAGGCATAGCCCTATTCAGACCCAGGTGCTACTCCTCCCACCCATCTACATGTAGATAGGTCTATTCAGCCCTGTGCTGACTCACCCTGTCTCCTGGAGTCTCCCCCAGCCCCTGTCACTCACAAACCAGACAGACTATACACAAGCTAGCAGAGGTCGCCTGGATGGTTAGGTAAGAAAATACCTACTTTCTAAAAGTGGTATTTTCAAACACAGAATGTTAAAACCATCTTCACTAAAAGACGTATTTTATCATTCTGAGTTCACGCATACTAAACATGAATTTCTACCATGTTCCCTGGGTCAGGTAGGATTATAGGATGTTATCATCAAACTGTCAATTCTGGCCTATTAGGAACAGGTAGCCTTGCAATAGTGGAAAACGAAGTAGGCTGTAATTCACTATCAGGACATACCACACACACCAGGGCATGCCCTACCTTTCATATACAATGCACCCGGCCCACAGGGGTAACTTGGGCCTACCTTAGGGGTGACTAACATGTAGAAAAGGGAAGGTTTAGGGACTGGCAAGTGTGTGCACTTGCCAAGTCGACATGGCAGCCCAGGCTGCGCACAGGCTCTGCAATGGCAGGTCAGAGTTACACTTTATGGGCTGTTTGCGTGGGTGGCACAATCCAGGGCTGCAACCCACCAACAGCATTTGATTTATGGGCCCTGGCATGCACAGTGCACTTTACTAGGGACTGACACATAAATCAAATAGGTCAATCATGGAAACACCAATCCATAACGTATTTTACCACAGAAGCACTTGCACTTTACCACTGATCAACAGTGAGAAAAGTGCGCAGAATCATTACACCAGCAAAAACAGAATCAAAACTGGGAGGTCAGAAAGCAAAAACTCAGGGGAAACATGCCAAAAGATGCAAAGTCTAACATTACCTGTCATCCATTTGCCGATGTCCGGAGAGGTGACCTCAAATACCAGCTGAATGATAAATCCACAAGATACCACATAGGACCCATCCTCCCATAGGGAAAAAGAATTGTTCCTGGTACTTGATAACATAGTAAGGACACATTGCACTCAGTATGCATTGAGGTTGACCCAAACAACTAAATGCAAATTGTGATCTATGTTTGTTTCTATGCTCATGTTCCATTAAGATTAATGATGTTGTATTTTGAATAAGGAAAACGATAACAGCTGGCATAAGCCACAACCCAAAATCATTTGAACGTGTGCCTTCCAAAGATTTGTGCATGTTGCCTGTCCTTGGTGGTCCCAGATGAGAAGATAGTAGGCTAAACCAAACGTCAGGGTGATTGATTACAGCCAATCCCATAGTCAGTGTGTATGATCTTTGTGTTCACAAAGCCTAGACATTGGCAAATGCTATCAAGATTCTTGAGACTGAATTTGCTTAAAGTTAAGCAAACAAGGGGTGGCAGAATACTGCAAACACACACATGATCCAGTTGCTAAGTAATAGTTTGAAAGTGGTCATTGCCCAGCAGCACGGAGGGAACCACCACTCATATGCCCCCTAACTTCGGACGAAGTCACATAGTTCATCTACACAGGTGCGAGGAGTTGTAAAGTAGTATCCTTTAGACAGTTCCTTGAGTATGAGTCTTCTTTTATAGGCACATTTCTTCAACATTCTTTCATCACAAACGTTATAGCCAACATGTCTTTCATCTTGTCAAATGTAAGGCATTGACTTCCTCAGGACTAGAAATAATTAAACATACACGGCACTCAGGATGAGTACTTTAATCACCTCCATCACCATATAAGTGCATGTTATAGGAGACTGCCAAAGAAAAATGTGTCCATCCATGTGCGTCCTCAGTGTTTTCATGCTTGGTGTTTTAAGAAAGACATTTTGTGATACATACAGATCATGCAAGAATTAGCATCTCTGTAAGAAGTTGAGTTATGAATTGAGAGGGGTGGAAGCCCTGCTCATATAACAACCACAACCCTTGTCAGGGTGAACCACAAAAGTCCTAAATTAGCCTGTGCTTAACCCTTTGGTAGCTTGGCACAAAAGCAGTCAGGTTTAAATTAGAGGCAATAATAATGCAACATGCAAACAGTAAGAAACTGAAAACACAGCACTGAAAAAATCCCGATCCAATTTAGAATAATACAGTAAATATCAATGAATAAAATATCAGCAGAATGACAAAACTCCAGACAGTAGAACCGAAGGTATGCAAGTTTAAAGTTTTTAAGTGAAAATAGCTCCTAAAAGCACAAAGCGTCACTTGCTTTCATCTGGTTATGCTCTAGACCAGGAAAAGTCACAAGTTCAGACCGACCACGGTGGAGTGCAGGTTGGATACAGGGATTAGATTAATCCCGCTGAAAAGTTACCTTCTAAGTACGGTGCAAAGAGTTCTGTTCATGGTAGAGAAGGCCGGGAGGAGGATGCTGAGCATCACAGATGGTCGTCATTTTAACCTGAACAGAGGTTTAGGCATTGCAGATGGTCGTCACTAGAGCGTCATGGACGGTCATAGTAGTAGCTTTCAATTGGAGGTCCAATATTTATACCTGGTGCCAGATTGTGTGTGTGGGGACTCACTGTCCTACCCCCACATCTGGTTCTGAAAGTCCTTTCTCTTCCCCTATTAAGGCTCCAACCTGTCTGGGGAGGACAAAAGAAAGGGCAGGCCTGTTGTCAGGTTCCTTTGTGTGTGCAGAAGGCAAAGCTCTTTGATGTGGAAATGGGGCTGGCTACAGAACCTACTTAGTCATCCTGCTGGGATGGCCCTTCCTGTCCACACCTAAGCCCCCTTGATGTTACTGTCTGGAAGCAATACACATAACCCAACCACAGAGCCATTAACAGTAGGTGACCGCAGACAATGGCAGAAAAAATCTGTTGGCTGAGACAAGAAAATGCCAACTTTTCCAAAGGGGCATTTTCAGAAATGTAACTTCAAATCTGATTTTATCATTAAAGATAATTTAAGATTACAATTCATTTGAAGGTAAACAGCATATTTCTGCCTGCTCCCAAATCTAAAGTTACTGTGTGTAATATGGTAACCCAGTAGGAGTGGGAGAGAGACATTGCAACAGTGAAAAATTACTTTAGGAGTTTTTTTCACTGCCAGGAAATGTAAAAATTACCATGTCCTACTTTTTAAATACAATTAACACTGCCCTATGTGCCTTTAGGGCCTTTAGGGGTGACATATATGTTAAAAAGAAAGGCTTAGGCCATGCAAAAAGTTTATTTTGCCAGGCCGAAATGGCATTTAAAAACTGCATCAAAAGGCTACTTTAGTGTGTGGCACAATGAGTGCTGCAGGACCACTAGTGGTGTTTATCTACAGACCCTGGTCATATATAGTGCCATTTACTAGGGACTTAAAAGTACATTACATTTACCAATCAGGTAGATGCCAATTGTGCCATGTTTTAGGGAGAAAGCACAAGCACTTTAGCATTGGTTAGCAGTAGTAAAGTTCACAGAGGCCTTAAAGCCAACAATGCATTCAGCAAAACAGGAGGGGTAAAGGCAAAACGTTTGGGGCAATACCATGCAAAGGATGTCAATTCTAACAATCTCCGTTGGTTATTGCAAAGGTAACTGTGATGTCACTTCCTTCTTACCTCCGTTGTCAGTAAGGCAGATATCTATGGTCAATTATTAAAGGCGCTCGTGTACAAAAATGACCATATCCCTAAAGTATAAGGCAAATACAAAGGAAGTCTATGTCAACCATTTGCCAATAGTCAAAAGCTATACTTGAACCCCGTGGTGTTTGTCATCAGTTTGCATCGGTGAGAGTGTGTAAAATTGATAAATGTTTCAAATAGCCAATATAATGTAAGCTAATTGGTGGGTTAGTAAGCCATTATGGGCGATAGCATGACCTTGTTATGTATGTGTCCTCGCTAGATAAGGAGCAGAGTTTCAGTGTGACCGTGTCATGTACACACTCTCGCAAGATAGGGAACCTGAGTGCAGTTTTCGCCTAGTCATTATCAAAGCTTGGGGGAGGGAGGGGCTGTGGGGACACCATAGTGTGTCCAGTCCAAAACCACTCACGGATCGGCCGTATCAGACGGGGTACGTCTACTGTCGTCTAAGGTTTGGAGTCAAAGACAAGCAATGATACGAATGCGCACTCCTAAAGAGAACCCAATATCAGAGAGCCAGTAGATGTAACCTCCTTCAGGATAGACTATCACAGCGCATACCGCCAGATACAGGAAGGGTTAATAATGTACTCATAACTAAGGGCCTCCATAGCAAACATGTCTCACCAGTCGACAGTATCTGATGTGGAGCTTCCCATCTCAGTCCCAAGTTGGGATTCAGTTGTGAACAGTAGTTCGAGTACCGTTCATGAAAGACAGTAGCAGAACCAATTAAGTATAGGCTCCATGTTTATCGATTAAAGACCTCCCGATCTGTATCCAGGTAAGGGCTAGCCCTGAGGAAGTCTGTCTAACATTTGACAAGACGAAACACGTCTTGGCTTGAATATATATAATTACATTTTTTTGAAGAAGTTTGAATAAAGAGTTCAAATGTATTTTGCAGTGAGTAGAGTGTACCGTGGGGTAAGCTGGTAGTAACTTATTTTATCAGAAATGTCTTCCTCCTTCTGTCACATGCACACTACATCGCCTTATTCTGTGATTCTCAGTCTCCCATTATCTTTTTCCTCCAAAACTATGGTATATTTCCTTCCACTTCCACCTATGACATTTTTGTCTATCCATCCTTCTTGAGGTAGGAAAACAGATTTTTTTCACATGAAAAAAACGTCCACATGAAGAAAAAAAGGGAAAACGAAATGCATTTGCACATTTATGTTAATCCAACAACTTATATTTTTTCATTCTGCAGAGAACCTGCAGATGTAAGATTGGGGCTGTCAGTGTTCTGAAGCACAATAAATGATTATTACCAGTACCCCGCTACTTACCGATTATTACTAGTACCCCGCTACTTACCTTTGTAATTTTGCACCTGTGCCTTGAAATGGAAATAGCACAGTAATAATGTGTATTTTCAAATGGGGCGACTAGTAAGCCCATTGCGCCACTTCTGCGTCCTTTTTAACATGGGAAAAGTGAGTATGGGTGGCGCAAGGGGCGTTTAAATAAGCCCCGAGGGGCCATATTATCAAGATCAGCGTTAAAATTATCGCCGCTTTAGCGAGGCGATAATGGACTAGATAAAATGCCCCTGTGAAATCCCACAGAAGCCCATGTTCACACCAGAACATGATCTTGATAATATGGCCCGTAGTTCCTACATCCGGACCCAAATTTGAACGCACCTCCGATTTGCCCCCTAATCGGAATTCCTGGTTAGAAGGAGGGCTTAAGTAGTAAACTGTCATTTTGCTCTCCTAAAAACGTTATACAACGCGGATGAAAAACACTGTCCAGAATCTGCCACAGATAAAAGCTACAAGCGTTTACAGTATAATCAGTCGCCGCAATTTGCTTTCCAATAGCCTACCAAGGAACACGCTTTCTCAAAGATTTCCCCTCTGAAGGGAAACGTGACGAGGCCCAGCTCTCTGACCTCAGCAGTGCATACGCAGGACACTGCTCATGTACATGAAACGGTTCTGTTTAAACCATAAAACATACACCCTTTTGCCTTTAGGAAAGAAGCAGAAGAGATTATTAAGTAATCCTTGGACTGTTATACATGACAGCTCTGCCCAATCTGTTTTTTTTTTGTATAAAGAGTAAAAAAAAAACGTTTTCAACTATTCGCTGCTTTGAAATCCTTCCGAGGCAAAGATGACAGCTTTTGAGCCAGCTTCTTGCGCGCCAGGGTTTCTTTTAGGTAATTTTATTAGAATGCAGATGAGCGTATACATAAAAAAAAGTGTGTGGACGGTCTTCAGCGCTATCCAATTTCTTTGATGACGTTCGTTCCCGGATAAGGCTGCGTTGTGTCTGGTGATCATGTGAGAGCTGTCAGCGCTCTTTTTCGAAAATATGTTTAAATATGTTTAAAAGATTTGACTCCGTTTGTACGGTTCTCTTCTTTACGAGATGTTACGGCAGGCTTGGTCCAACCATAGTGTATATAGCATCCCAGGCTGTTTTGTCACCGTTGTTACTATTGGTTCTTTATTTCCGTGTTATTGCAATTATGCCGCTGCCCGCGTCCCAAGCAGTGGGACATCAGCAGGGCAGCATGTTAGTGGCCGCCCGTCGGAGCCTTCCCCCCTTTGCGGCCTCGCGCGCGAGGCTACACCCACTTGGTATGTCCCACCTATGGTTTTGAACTGGAGGCGAGCCATTGGGGGCGGGGGGCGGGCCGCTCCCTTTACTTAGGGGGCCCTCTCGCCCAGTTCCTCCTCTGTTTCCCGCGCGCCGCCCCAGCCTGGACACGCGATTTCGTTTTCCGCGAGACCTGTTGTTGCCGCTAACTTCGATTCTCCACCCACCCCCCACCTTCGGCGACGTCGTGCTTCGAAGTCCGATCATCCGGTGAGTCTTGCTGTCCTCTCCCACCCCGGCCCTGTCCCTGGGCATGACCAGGTGTACAGGGCCCCTGTGGCCCGGGAGGCCATGGGTGTGGGGGGCGCAAGCCATGGCCCGCGTCACAGCGTTTTAGGCGGGTGTTGGTGGATACGAGGTGGGGGGCAGGCGAAGTGGGGCTAGGTCAAGTCGGGCGTGGATCAGAGATGAGTGCCGGCCCGTCCCGCATGTACGTGCATGGAGGGTTGTGCCCGGGGCGTCTGCGTGTCAAGGGTAACACTTGTTCACGCAGACTGAATTGGCCCCCAGCGATCGCGCAACCATTTGGGGTTTTGATCAGCATGGGCAACGCGCGGCGCCAGGTAACTGGGACCTAGGATCATCGTTCCCACCGTAGGCAGGCCAGAGGTGCTTCTGTGCCTGTCTGTTCCCGGATCCCAAGCGTTAGGTTTGCGTGCCTTTGTGCTCAGGTCGGGTGGCTTGGTGTTTATTCAAATCCCCCCCGCAACCCCCCCCCCCCTCCTCCTTCAATGGCGTCGGTTGCGAATCAGTTTATATGCAATGGGGCATTAAATTCACGGTGGGGGTGGGCGACTCGCGGCCTCGCAGCATGGGCGGTCTTACTGTGGCACTGCAAACCGGGTCAGGTCCCGGCCACGGCTCCTGCCGGGGATCCTGGGTAACCCACGTAACTCGCTCGGCCTGGGGTATGGGTTTAAGAGGGCCGAGCAGTCTAGGGATCATTAAGGTCGCAGCGCCCCCATTATGCGTGGTTCGGAGCTCACTTCTGATAAACTCGAACTGGTCGTGTAGAACGGCGCGTTATGGCCTTTTGGCCAAGCCCATGGGATTTAAATCATTGATAGCGCGCTCCCGGCTCCCGGTATTCGAAAGAGAGAGATTTCGACGGGCGGGCGGGAGGTAGCGGGATCGTTGCCCGCCTTCGCTAGGCCACAATCCAGCATTTAGGGTGGGCTATTAACGGCCTCTAGGATGCCCAACCCTCCCCCCCCCCCCTCTTTTGTTCGGCGCCGCCCGCATCGCAGCAGTGCGTTTGGGGGGGGCCCTCTTCTCTTCTTTCTGCTTGCCTCCTTGTACCGTTGCAGGAGTCTTGCGGAATCGCTAAGGGGTTACCTGCTGTTGCCGTTTCCCGCTCACAGTCCTAGGGCAGCGCCCAATGCAGGTGCCGAACGCGGCAATAAAGCGCGGGTTGAGCGTGGTGTTTAAAGGTTAGGGGGGGCAAGTTTCGCGGAGAGGGGTGGCTTACTGGCTAGGTCAGCCGACTTTGACGGCGGGAACCAGGTCGAGCCTAGGGAGGTACAAACATCCACTGAATCGGGTTTTAATTACATGTTTTCCTGCTGCCTCAAATTGAATGTGTCCGTCTGTAATGGTGATGTTTATGTTCATGTAAAGTGCCCGGATACCTCGGCTGCAGTCGCGCCGGGAAAACTGCAAAAGTAGTTACATGTTTACAAGGATACGTAATCGTGTACTAATCACCGTTCCTTTTCCTGCTGCGTGTACTTCATTGTTTCCCGGCGGCGGACCGAGGCACTGGCCCGGTGGTGTTCCGCGGTCTGCTTGGTGTTCCGCTTCATCTGGGCCGGGACTGCGGGGGTGAGAATCGGCTGGGGGGCATGGACTAGGTGCAACGATGGGGTCCTACGATCCGGCCCCCCCCCCCCTCCCATCGCCCCCATAGGCCCGGCAGCGTTCCGACCTGGGGGGGCGGGGGTAACGCGCGAGCGTTAGGACGGCTGCATAGCGCGGGCCTTAATATCGTGCCAGAGTTCGAGTATGGAGCGCCCGACGAGCCGGCGGGTGAGGGGGGTCAGCGACTATAGCGCATCCTGCCATTTGCAGGGGGGGGACGCATGACGGATGTGTCATGGCACATGCTTGCGACAGTATAGCTGGAGATGGCACAAGGTGGCACAGAGTCTAGCAGGAGCCGTGCTCAGAGGCACTGTCGCCAGCCGATGCGGGCAAAAAACCTATTGCAATTGATGTTACAATTTTATTGTTTTGGGTGGCCAAGGCGCTAGGCGTGGGGTCACTCCTCCTTCCGGGCTTTGTTCCTGAAACAGGGGCCGGTCATTACGAGTCCTATGCGGTGCAGTCTAGGTTTCGGACACGGGTGATACCAAGGGCGGGGTGAACTTAGGCGGACTGCACTGGCCCCCGGAGGTTTCCGCCAGACTCGAGGCGGTGTACGGGTCATGTAGAGAAGCGACGGGGCGGGGTGCCCTGGAAAACCAAATGGTACAGTGGCAGTTCACTGTGCTCATGAGTGCTTTTGCCCTGAGAAGAAAAGTGTGCTAGTGATGCACAGGGCAAGCCGGCGCGCTAGGTACTGGATAGGCGTTTAGGGATAATTACTCAGCACCCCCTGAGCCGGAGGCCTATTCACTGTAATTGCCAAGCTGCTGTGTGTACTTGAGATGCATGCCAAATGTACTAATCACCGTTCCTTTTCCCAATTGCAGATCGGTGAGGGAGCGCCCGCGAGTATAGGGCTAGGAACGGAGGCGAAGGCACTAAGGGACGCACATAGCTGTACTATCGGAGCACCGCCATGGAGAATGTCGGGACACCGGGTCCATTGTTCTCCCAGGAAACGTCGGTCGAGGAAACGCAGCCGAGCGCACCACAGGAAGGGGTCTGGGCAGACTTTATGGCATTTGCCCGAGAGAAGGGCACGGCGTGGGCCCAAGGTTTTCTAGAGGGCCGCAGGCTGGAGGACTCGGGAGTTGTCGTAACCCCCCCCCCCCAGGAGGACGCCCCAAGCGTATCCGGGGTTGAACCCTGGAGGTCCACCAGGGTGCGCAAGCCCACATCAAAAGACCTACCGGAGGCCCAGCCGCCCAGGAAACGGCAGGCGACCGCAACACGTTCCGGCCCCCTGGCGGTCGCAACAACACCGGTACACGATTCGGCCACAGGACTAACTGACTTGGCCCAGATGGGCAAAGCCATGGACCAGATGCTTAGCCTCATGTCTGTTTTCCAGAGCCGCCTCGATGCGCTGGCCACACCGCCGCTGGTGCCCCCAGCCCCGGCCCCCGCACCTGCCCAGGCGCCCGTCCTACAAGTGTGGGCTGGGCAGAGCACAACCGTTGAACGACGCAATGGTGAGATTGTGGGAGCTTTGGGGTTGTCAACACAGGGGGAGGCTGGCCCTTCCACAATCATGGCGGCGAGCACCCCCCCGGCCGGCGCTACGGCGCACCCCCCTCCCGCACAGGCGATCACCATCCCCCCCATCCCTGCTGCCGCGGAGCCTGCGCCCGTTTTACCATCAGCTGTGGCGGCGTGCGAAGGGGGGGGTGTATCCCAGGTTCCGAAGCCCCTCGTTACCCAGGCACCGCTGGCGTCGGGCCGTTGCTCCCTGGCATGGTTGGTGCCGCAGTCCGCAAAAGAAGGGATCTGGAGGAGGGAATACATAGACATCCTGACATTACTTATGCATGGGTCTGCTGGGGTGGACACGAGGAGAATGGGCCGCAAGGAAGAAGAGAGGGTTAGGTACCAGCGGTGGCCGGACAAGACCATCGAGAACTGGACATCTGCATTCAATATTTTGGCAGCGGTGATAGTGCAGAAATCCCCCGATCAGAGTGAGGCTTTGATGCAGTACGCCAGCACTATACAAGAGGAGGCTAAGCTCTCGGGGGGCTTAGGGTGGTTCTACTATGACCAGGATTTTAGGAAAAGAATGGCCATATGCCCAGACCTGGGGTGGGACTAGAAAGAAATTCAGCTCTGGGTGGAACACATGTGCCGCCCCGCCAGGGAAAAGAAGGACCAGGGATATAAAGGGCAGAGCGAGGCACCTGAGAAAAAGAAGGACAACTTCCCCAAGCGCACATTTAAGCAGCCTTTTCGGGGTGGCAGGGGGCGGGGGCAGCGGCAGGGCAAAAGATTCAATTCTGGGACGTGCCGCCTTTACAATGGGGGCAACTGCACCTGGGGTAGGTCATGTAAGTTCGCACACAGCTGCAGCAAGTGCGGCGCGCAGCACCCCGCCACTTCCTGCTCCTCCAGCCAGAGCGCACCGCAGCCCACAGCAGCAACCGGGAATGACGCGCGACTCTGAGACCACTCAATGGCCCCCCTTCCCTCCCCTGCCTGCACCCACCCCTCCCACACCAGTCACGCCCTCCGCAGTTCAGGGTGCACCACAGAGCGCCATGGCCCCTGTCAAAGGCCCTTCGCCCATCATCCTGGGAAACATCCTCCCACTCATTAGGCAGTATCCACTGCTCCGGGACAGAACACTCCTGGCGGGGGGGTTCATCGATGGGTTCAGGATCCCCTACAATGGGCCTCTGGAGTCCAGAGATGCAAAAAACCTCAAATCCGCGAGGGACATGCCTGGGGTGGTGGACCAAAAGGTGGGGAAGGAGTTGTTAGCAGGTAGGGTAGCGGGTCCTTTTAGCGGTCCGCCCTTGGACAACTTTTTAGTGTCACCACTGGGGGTGGTGCCGAAAAAACAACCAGGCACCTACCGCTTGATCCACCACTTGTCTTACCCTGAAGGAAATTCGGTGAACCACTGGCTGGAAGAGGGTGTTTGTTCTGTGGTGTACTGCTCCCTGGACATGGCCATTGACATGGTCAGGAGAGTGGGGCAGGGGGCGTGGCTCGCGAAGGCGGACATCGAATCCGCTTTCCGCCTGCTGCCGGTTCATCCAGCTAGTCAACATCTGTTAGGCTTCAAGTGGGCGGGGCAGTTCTTTTACGATCGCTGCATGCCAATGGGCTGTGCCGTGTCCTGCGCCTACTTCGAAGCCTTCAGTTAGTTCCTGCAGTGGGCCTTGGGGGAGCGACACGGGATTACGCAGGTGACCCACTATCTGGATGACTTCCTCTTTTTTGGTACCAAGGGGTCAGATGAGTGTGCGGTGGGCTTGAGTCGGTTTGAGGAGCTGGCAGAGTTTCTGGGTGTTCCCCTTGCCCCAGGTAAGACCGAGGGCCCTGCGCAGGTGCTGACCTTTCTCGGGGTGGAGTTGGACACGGTAAAGGGTGAGTCGAGGCTCCCCGCCGAGAAGGTGCTGGGCTTGTTGCAGGACGTCCAGGCGCTGCTGGGCAAGGATAAAGCGACCCTCGGGGCTGTCCAGAGCTTGATTGGCAAATTGAATTTTGCAGCGAGAGTGATCCCAGCAGGTAGAGTGTTTTCAAGGAGATTGGCAGGGGCAACGGCAAAGGTGACAAAGAAGCACCACTTTGTAAGACTAACTGCGGGCTTGAAGGCTGACCTGGCCATGTGGGCGGAATTCCTCAGGGACTTTAACGGAACGGTGATTTGGAGGGCCCCATGGATAGCCAGTCAGGAGCTCTGTTTGTTTTCAGACGCGTCTGGCAGGGAAGGTTTTGGTGTGATTCTGGGGGAAGAATGGTGCGCGATGCGATGGCCCAATGCATGGCGCAAGAAGAAGGTGACGCAGAATGTGGCAGTGTTGGAGCTCTTCCCAATTGTGGTAGCCATGCACCTCTGGCGGGCGGAACTGAGCAACAGGAAGGTTGTCTTCTGGTCGGACAACATGGCGGTGGTGCACGCCATCAACGGCCTGACTGCTTCTTGCCCGCTAGTCCTGAGCCTGCTGAGAGAATTAGTTAGGGAGGGCCTGCGCAGCAACGTCAAGTGTAGGGCACGGCACATCGCGGGGGTATGGAATGTGGCAGCTGACGCTCTTTCTCGCTTTCAGTGGCTCCGGTTCCGGGAGGCCTGGCCGCGGGCGAGGGCGGAGATGACACCATTTCCGGACCACCTCTGGCGCTTGCTTCAGTGGGAGAAAGACTGAGGAAGATGGGGGAGAGGTCCCTGGTGCCGGCGACACAGCGGAAATACGACTCGCAGCTAGCAACTTTCAGAGCTGTGGGCGAGGCGCTGGGTGCTGCAGCCTTAGGGGCAGAAGATCGAGTGGAGGCCTTTGTTGTGCGGGCCAAGGATGCCGGTAGATCGCACTCCTGGATTAGCGGTCATTTGGCGGCGGTGCGCCACGAGGCTAAGCTAGATGGGAGGGGCGACCCCGCGGGATCATCCAAGATCAGGGCGGCCCTGAAGGGTTGGGCCAGGGAGGAGGTTAGGCAACCGGACACCAGGGCACCCATTGAATACAGGGACCTCCAACTCCTCCTAGACGTGTTACCCCTGGTGACGTTCTCACCGTTTGAGGCCAGCCTGTTTTCCACGGCCTTTTGCTTGGCATTCTTTGGCGCTTTCAGGGTCAGCGAGCTAGTGGCTAAGTCTAAGGAAGACCTGTCGGATCGCGCGCTGGGGATTACGGATGTGACCCTCAACACAGCACTGGAGCTGCGCATCCGCAGATCTAAAACAGATCAGGTGGGGAAGGGGAAGACGGTGGTGTTACAGACCCTAGGGGATAACAGGTATTGCCCGGTCCACCTGGTTAGGGAATACCTTGCACTGCGTCCAGCATTTCCCGGTCCTTTTCTGGTTCATGCGGACGGTTCCCCCCTGACCAAATTTCAGTTTGAGCGCCTACTTGGGGCTTCACTGGCTAGAGCCGGTCTAGCGGGGTGTGGGCGCCGGTTCTCCTCGCACTCCTTTAGGATTGGTGCGGCTACATCGGCGGCCAAAGCCGGCCTGGGCCCTGAAGGTGTAAAAGGGGTAGGCCGCTGGGAATCGGACTGTTTCAAGAAGTATGTCCGTCCTTGATGCTGTGATACAACCCGGAGCTTGTCACCGCTCCATGTTCTTGGTCCATTGTCATGAACGCATTGAATTTTGTGTGTTTAATAAAGTCATGCTTACCTAAAAGCCGTTTCATCGCTTTATTGACAGGTGCCCGGGTCTGGTTGGTAGGCCATTCCTACATCTCGAGGATGGAACGCTGGGCAGCACACAGGAACTGGTCGCAGAACTTTGCTACTACACAGTTTGTGTGGTTGGGTTCCCCGGGCATGAAATGGAGTGAAGCTCGCGGCAGGATTGAGCAGCGCCTGGCAGTTGTAGGGGTCCAGCCCACTGTTATCATCTTGCACTTAGGGGGTAATGACCTGGTTGCCAGGGGGAGGAGGGCTCTGCTACTGTCAATGCAATCCGACTTGCAGGCCATCAGCCAAACAGTGGGGTCATGCGAGGTCTGGTGGTCTGAAATCGTCCCCCGCAGAGTGTGGAGAGGGGCTAGGTCCCCGGCGGCGGTAGAGCGGTCCCGTAGGAGGGTTAATAGGTCCATGCAGAAATTCATGGAGCGCAGGGGCATGGGCTTCATTAGACACGCTTTGATCCAAGAGAAGGTTGAAGGGTATTATGAGGCTGACGGGGTGCACCTGTCCAGGATAGGGATGGACATGTTCCTGCTTGACGTACAAGAGGCACTTGCTAGCAAGGGACATCAGTAGCACTCGTTAGGAGGGGGGGCTCTGGCAGCGACGGGAGCCTCCCCAGAGCTGTGGCGGAGTTTCAGGGCGATCTGGATGCAGACGGGTACAGTAAGGGTACCCCTGCGACAGGCGGTACAGTAAGGGTACCCCTGTCCGGCACAGTAAGGGTGCCCGAGCCAAGGTCCACGAGCCGAAGGGGGTTCTGGGAAGACCGCGACGGCGCCCTGTTAGTCCTTCGGGCGGTTGGGGGGCCTGACCAACCGGGGGTGTGCCACAACACGCTCCGCCCCTGTCCGAAGGGGCGGGAGTAAGGAGACAGATCACGTGACCCCGTGGATGATCTGTAAACAATTATGTGCCACACTGCCGGGCATCGACCCACCGTGTGTGCGGGCTCACCAGGCGGGTGGAGCAGCAAGGGGCTGCCTGCCCTGGATCGCCCGTAAGATAACCCAATTTTATTATCATACTGTGTTGTATGAAAATAAACCTGCAGCAGTTTTCACCCACAAATAAAGTGTCAGTGTAATCTTTGGGTGACGTCTGTGTATGCCTGTTGTCTGAAGCGGATGACAGTGTGGTCACTATGCCGCTGCCCGCGTCCCAAGCAGTGGGACATCAGCAGGGCAGCATGTTAGTGGCCGCCCGTCGGAGCCTTCCCCCCTTTGCGGCCTCGCGCGCGAGGCTACGCCCACTTGGTATGTCCCACCTATGGTTTTGAACTGGAGGCGGGCCATTGGGGGCGGGGGGCGGGGCCGCTCCCTTTACTTAGGGGGCCCTCTCGCCCAGTTCCTCCTCTGTTTCCCGCGCGCCGCCCCAGCCTGGACACGCGATTTCCCACCCTTTCCGCTTACCCCACGTGTCAGGCGCAGGGCGTCATTGGAATGTTTTAATGTTTTCTTTTGCGTTGCAGGCGGAGTTACAGGGCGATCTGGATGCAGACAGGTACAGTAAGGGTACCCCTGCGACAGGCGGTACAGTAAGGGTACCCCTGTCCGGCACAGTAAGGGTGCCCGAGCCAAGGTCCACGAGCCGAAGGGGTTCTGGGAAGACCGCGACGGCGCCCCGTTAGTCCTTCGGGCGGTTGGGGGGCCTGACCAACCGGGGGTGTGCCACAACACGCTCCGCCCCTGTCCGAAGGGGCGGGAGTAAGGAGACAGATCACGTGACCCCGTGGATGATCTGTAAACAATTATGTGCCACACTGCCGGGCATCGACCCACCGTGTGTGCGGGCTCACCAGGCGGGTGGAGCAGCAAGGGGCTGCCTGCCCTGGATCGCCCGTAAGATAACCCAATTTTATTATCATACTGTGTTGTATGAAAATAAACCTGCAGCAGTTTTCACCCACAAATAAAGTGTCAGTGTAATCTTTGGGTGACGTCTGTGTATGCGTGTTGTCTGAAGCGGATGACGGTGTGGTCACTATGTCCTAGGGCACTTCTGTTGATATCAGCTATTAAAAGCTGAACACTTGTGAGACAGAACTAAAGCCAGGTCCTAGCGCTCTCGTGCTCACTGCATATTCTGGACATTCCGACTCATATAGGAACGCGTAAACTTAATTCTAATGAGCCTCTCACTATGGAGGGGTGAAATATATCATTTATGTCACGTACTTGGCGTCTGTGCATCCCACATCCACTAGTGTGAGGGACGGCCGCGTGAATCTGTTTGTAGTCAGAATAATTTGTGAACACTGTGGGGCTGAGAAGGATTGGAGTGTTGTGCGTTTCTGATGTTGATCCTTAAATATGGTCCTTTTTTATTGCTATACACCCTACGCAATCTTCTCTAATTATGTGTTTATCATTCTTCACTCCACCCCTGAGCACACAGACATCAAATGCATCCAGGTAGAAGCTGACGCCTCTCCTCTTCAGGAACACTCTCCCCCTGCACCAGGGATCCTGCTCTCACCTTTCATGCTGCTTTGCTTATGGATTTGCTTGCTGCTGCTTCCGAGCTTGGGGGCATATTAACAAGCCAGGCGATAAAATTATCGCCGCTTTAGCGTGAGGTTCTGGACTTTTAAGAGTCCAGAGGTGTCAGGGAAACAACACCCGAAGACCCCTGAGTTCCTCCTGTCTCGGTGCACAAATAAACAGAGACACAGGCTTCTCGATGGCGGCGTCAAAGACCAAGGTTTATTTACTGCAGGGATACAGAAATCATAGGAACCACACAGAGGCAGAATCTACGAGGCTGTTCAAATTGCATTAAGTGGGTTGCTCCTTAAATACAAGAAAAATGTCTTGGGGCAACATTACACGAATAGTTCTCATGCCTAACCCGGTATCCCAAACAGACAATAAATAAATATCAAACAATGATTAGTTGTGGGTTCTCGGTGTTCAATCAGATCCTCTCAACAGTTTTTCATTCTCTACTTGATCCTCCCCATCATAAAAATCGTAACCTCCCCATTGTAAAAGCCCAGAAAGAAAGGAGCAGAGCCAGGTGCAAAGGATTGAAATGTAGGATAAGAGGTGTTTATGGATCATAAACGGGCAGGGCAATCGTCTTCGGCCTTTCAGTCAGGACAACGGACACGAGAACCAGTATAGCAGGACTGGCCTCAAGCAAGGGAGGCAGCTTGATTCTGCCTAGTCATGTAGCGTCAACCTTTCTCGGGGCTCGAGCTTACGTGTCCTTAACAAGGTGACTCTGCCGGGGTCATCGTCCGTTCATTGACTATGTGAGGGCAAGAAACAAGATGGATGCCGTAACTAAAATGGATGCCGTGACTTTTAGAGAGAATGCCCTAGTTTCCAGTGAATTCGTGCTAGTTGCGCAGCGAAAACACTGTCACGTATACAATGGATCGTTTGCGGTTCATGGGTACCAAAATCGTGTCAGTACTATGATACCGAATTCACAGGTTCGAATCGCTACAGAACCTCAGACCGTCCTTTTGCCCTTACATAGGCAACAACTCACTCTATGTCAGAGTCCAGTTCTATGTTCATCAGGTCATGTTGTTGTAGCATTACTCTATCCCGTGGCGTATCCCTGAAAACAGGTGGTCTTCTTACTCATGATGAAACACAAACGCTACATAAGGCAGGGCCACACTGAATAATGAAACAGCACGAGAATAAAAATACTAACGTAACACCAATGACCATTAGAACCTTCCACCCCCATGCAGATAACAGGTTCCAGAACCATCCCATTAGTGACCAGTCACCTTCCTCTACGTGAATGGAGTCGGAGATTTTGTGTAACTTAGAGATGGCCTTGTATACTGTTGGCGCATTATCTGGGATAAAAACGCAGCAACTTGATTGGATCATTTTGCATACCCCACCTCGATCTGCAAGTAATACGTCAAGAACCATACGGTTCTGTAACGTCATGAGGCGATCCGCTTGAAGCTCAGCTGTCAGGTTACTAAGGGCACCTGTAGTTTCAATAATGGTGGATTCAACTACTCGTGTTAGTTGACGCAGGTTTCTACTGTTGACCATAGGCCCCCAGAACGGGAGGAAACCTTTGAAAAAGTCTCCTGCTTCTCGGCCAGCAGTATCCTCTTTACTGAATACACCTCTCACAACTCTCGTTTTGTGATAATCCGGTGCAGCAGTGTATGTCGGAGGTAACAGTTGAGCGATATAACATGAGCCTGAGAAGTCAGCGGGCAGCCATGTATATGCTCTGTCTTGACAAACAAAATAGGTACCCTTAGCGGCTAAGAATGCAGGGGAAGATTGTGATGGGAACACGTATGTTTCAATGCAGTCACTCTTCCCCAGTCGAGCCTTCGGATTCCTCCCATTCCCTTGCAAACAGACCTGACCTTGGTGGGGTACGACCCAGATCGGAGTTGAGCTCTTACGTTTGTTCTCACCCAGAGTAATGCCATATTCTGTAATGTTCCACCCCATGTAAACTCGCAACTCATCCTTGGGAATGTACGGAGTATTAGTGACATCTCTCACCATATCAGTGATTCCTTTTACCAAGGCTCTATTAGCAGAGTTATACCGGGTGGAACGCGGAGGTCGTGGAGGGTAGGTCTCTAGAGCATAGGCGAACATGGTCTGAAATGCCCAGAATGATCCATTATAACTGAAAGGCAGAACCAAATAAGGGATGCCCTTGTCCATGGTATGTGGTATCAGGCCACATACCCAGCAGTTTGTTGTGTTAACCACTAATTGATGTTGGTGCAAGAGCTGAATGAAAGTGTTATTTATAAACTCAGAGCATCGAGCTTGCTCGTGAGCAGGAAAAGGGTGGAAAGAGTGAATAGTACCAATAGTTGGGGAAACAGAAATATGGGGAGATACTGTGGACGTAACAGGTGCAAAGATCAATTGAATACCAAAAATAATTCCGCCTACTAGAGTTATAAAAACAATCAGAAGTGTTAGGGCACATTGCATTAGGAAACATTTACTATACAATATGTCATATAATTTTGTCTTGTGCACATTTATGACTTTAACCCGTCGTAATTCAGGAAGCTCCATCTTCTACAACCGTTCGCAACGGATGGTTTGTACCTGTTAAAAACTTACCTCTGTTTATCCTGGGAGTTCCCAGGACAAACAGAAGAAACCGACCTAATGTCTGATTCCCTGTAAATTAAAACAAGGCACACGTTACGACCCTACGGTAACCCAGATGGCAAGGTGAAAGAAACAGAAATAAAAAAATTCTAGCAAACTTCCTGATTGACTGGGATGCAGCATGATCAAAACAGTTTTATAGTCTTTAAACAGACGGTCAATAATGCAATGTCATTAGTTCATAACATGAGAACGTAGATTATATCTGTACTTTCCGGGTCTTGTTTGGTCTTGAAATAGCTAGTCCACAGGTGCAGAAATGTTCGATTCCACAGGGGACAAGTGTTCACTTTGTGCAATACTTGGTTCAGGATTCAAAGGAGCGGTTTCTGCTGAGGTGCCAAAGTTCTGCGTTTCGGTTCGTGGATGGTCCGTTAGGTACTCTGCATCACTGAAAGGGATGTGCCTAGGAACAGGTTCTGTTTCGGACACACCAATTCCTCGTCTAACCCAGTTGTCATAGGGGAGTGGAAGAGGGACACGCTTTGTGTGGCTGGCGTGCACCCAATTCTTCCTTCCAGCTAGCCGTACTGCAGTTCTGGTTACGAGGAGGACCTGAAACGGGCCCACGAATCTTGGCTGAAGGTTTCGGGTGCGTTCAAAGTTCCGCACTACAACCTGGTCGCCTGGTTTCAACGTATGGCCTGGACTCTCCGGCAGTTTAGGCAAGGATTCGAATACCTGTTGATGAATAAGGCTTAGTTTAGCAGTCAAGTCATAAAGGTAATCAATCAACATTGGGTATTCGATCTGTTTAAATTCCTTTGGCCTAGGGACTCCCCAAACATTAGCAGGACGACCGAACACAATGTCATATGGGCTAAGCCCTACTCGAGAGTGTACAGTTGCTCTGGTGGACAGTAAAGCTAAAGGCAGTGCGTCTGGCCAAGAGAGACCAGTGGAAGCTTGAATTTTCGCAAGCTTCAGTTTCAGGGTACCATTGTATCCTTCCACCAAACCTGCTGACTGTGGATGATTCGCACTGTGGAATTTTTGTACAATTCCTAGACCTGTACACACACTCTTCATAACTTTCCCTACAAACTCACTTCCGTTGTCTGACCAAACAATCCGTGGCATACCATACCTAGGGAAGTACTCTTTGAGGAGGATTTTGGCAGTGGACATGGCAGTGTTATCCTTTAATGGGTATGCCTCAATCCATCTTGAAAAGGCACATACTACCACTAGGACATACTTAAGATTGTTACACCTGTCCATGTGGATATAGTCTAATTGAATCACTTCAAAGGGACAAGAAGGAGGAGCAAAATGACCAGTTGGGGTTGGGGTTCCTTTGCCAGGATTATGCATCAGGCATACCATGCAGTTTTTCACCACTCTTTCCGCACACTTAGTAATTCCATCATTCTTCCATACTGGAGCTAACATTTTACAGATCCCTTTCGAACTGATGTGCGCCGCTCCATGTGCCATCGTGACTACTGCAAGTACATACGCGTCAGGTAACATCCAACGTTGCTGCTCAGACAGATCAATCCAACATCCACTTGGATCCATTTTACCCGTTTTCTCCTTCCATTCATTCTTCTCATTTTCAGTTGCCTCATTTTGGATTGCTTTCACACTGTCAATCGTATTCTCACACATTCCTGATTCAGCAATCCATCTTGCAGACGTTGCAACATACATTCGGCTCGTCATGTTCTTGGCCGTCTCTTTGGCAACCTCATCGGCAAATGCATTCCCTCGGCCAACATCATCCGGAATCTTTCGATGTGCACTGCACTTCACAATCGCAACTTCATTCGGTAGGGTCAGGGATTCCAATAGATCGCTGACTAGCTGTCCATGTTGGATCTTAGTTCCATGGGACGTGAGAAAACCTCTTTCTTTCCAGAGACGCCCAAAATTGTGTGCGACGCCAAAGGCGTACTGGCTATCAGTAAACACATTCACTCTCTTTCCCTCAGCTAAAACACACGCTCTTGTCAATGCAATTAATTCTGCTGCTTGGGCAGAATTCTGACTCACTCTTGCAGCCTCAACAATCGTACTCAAAGTCGTAACTGCATACGCGGCCGTCACATCACCATTCTGGAGTTTAAAGCAGGACCCATCGACATATAACGTGCCGTCTGGGTCTGATAACGGAGTATCCTTTAAATCAATTCTACCTTTTGTCTCTTCTTCAGTTCTGAAACAACAATCATGGGGCTCTGAATCACTCGACTCCTGAGTAGTCGGCAACAGTGTTGCTGGATTCAATATGTTGCATCGCTTGATCTGAATATGACTTGCCAAAAGCGTCAGCTCATAGCCTGATAGTCTAGCACTGGTGAGGTGCTGAGTTTTCGTTCGATTCATGAGTGTGTCCACAGCATGTGGAACCATGACTACTAACATGTTGTTCATGACTAGTCCAGCAGACTGTCGAATAGACACTGCAGCTGCTGCTGTAGCTCTCAAACAACTTGGCAACGCTCTGGCTACCGGATCTAATGTGGATGAGAAATATGCACAAGGCCGCTGTTTGTCACCAAATTGTTGCGTTAATACACTCAATGCACAACCTTCTCTTTCATGGACGTATAAAGTAAATGGCTTACTGTAGTCAGGAGTACCCAACACAGGAGCTGAACACAGCGCATCACGTAAGTCAGAGAAGCTCTGTTGACATTCATCAGACCATGGCAAAGGGCTCGGAACACCTTTTCCAGTCAGGGCTACCAACGGTTTCGCCATGAGAGAAAAATTTGGGATCCATTGCCTACAGTATGACGTAATACCCAAAAACGCACGCACTTCTCTTTGTGTGCTTGGTACAGTCATCTGTGAAATTGCTTTGATTCTCTCTGGGGTCAACCTTCTTCCCTCCTTTGACAAAAGATGACCTAAGTAGGTCACTTCTTGGCAACAATATTGCAGTTTAGAAGGTGACACCTTGTGATGTAAGTCTGACAAGTGATGCAATAAAGAAATTGTAGCTGCTTTGCAAGTTTCCTTGTCGTCAGCGGCTAATAAAAGATCGTCTACGTATTGGATCAGAGCAACACCATGAGGAAGTACAAGAGCGTCTAATTGACTTTTGAATGCTTGGCTATAAATTGAAGGGCTTTCACAATAACCTTGTGGAGCGCGTTTGAATCTGAAACTGCGTCCTCCTAAGGAGAAACCAAAAATGTCTCTACTTTCTTCCGCTATCGGAATGCTGAAAAATGCATTTTTCAAGTCGATCACCGTAAACCATGATGCCGATGCAGGAATCAACGTCAACAATGCGGTGATATCTGGTACCACTGGGAACTGTGGGATCACAATTTTATTTACCTCTCTGAGGTCAATCACAAATCTGTAGATTGGAGGTTTGGAAGGGTCAGTGCGTTTCAAAATCGGCAGGACAGGACTATTGCAGACGTTTCCTCTAGTTTCCTCAATCACGTCTTTCTGTATCAAGTCTTTCACAATCAGCAAGAGTGCTTGTTCACCTTCATTTGAAATCCGATACTGTGGGATTCATGGAAATTTAACATTAGCTTTCAGACTTACCACGTAAGGGGGAATTTCCAAGAGGCCTACATCGTTTGGACCAGTCGCCCAAAGAGTATCAGGGAGAGAACGTAGCTCCGGTGGGAGCTTGTCCATCGACATGTACATCGGAGAGATTACTCTTTTTCCTAATGTGAGCTGTACTCCCGAAGGAGAACAGTACAGTGTCGCATGCAGGCGTTTCAACAGGTCTAAACCAAGGAGATTCTCATTACAACCAGTAGTTAGGATAAGGGGTGCTTCTAACTTGCATGGCCCAACAGAGATAGATAAAGGTTTGGACACAGGATTGTGAACAGGGGCGCCTGAGAAACCTACTGAAGTGTTCGTTAAGCCGGACAAAGGTGCGCCAGGGAGTTTCGCATGCATGATTGAGCTTTTTGCCGCACCAGTATCCAACAGAAACGGTTCGACCACGCCTGAGGTAGCTACTGCGACATAAGGTCCACTCTGATCAACTGGAACTGATACTACTCCCTCTCTCTGCCTGTGGCTGTCCTATTGCTCGCTTCTATGAATCTCTTCATTATGGTCGTAGTAATCTTCAACATGGTACTGCGGAGATCTACCTGACTGTGTAGGTTGTACATTTCGCTGGTCGAAATAATTCGATTGGCGATCAGCCTGTGGTGTCATTGTACCACGTCCTCTACCTCTAGGAGCTTGCATAAACCCAACATGACCTCTCTGTGCTGGGACACCACTAGTTTGTGGGTGCAGAACTGGACACTCATTCTTATAATGACCCTCCTTTTTACAATAGGCGCACTGATTCCATGCTAACTGTTGTCGGGGTAAACTATAATTAAATCTCTGGGCCGTCCCTTGCTGGAATTGTGGCTGCTGTTGAAACTGGGATCGCTGCTGTGAATCTGACTGATTTGAACGAGGCGGATATGCCTGTTGCAGAAGGACTTTCGTTTTTAAATCTTTCGTTTTCTTTTCTGACTTTTCCTTTTCTTCTTTCTCTCTATTTTCATAATACTGTGCAGTTGCAAGTATCTGTGCTGTCGTCGACACTGCCCATGCACTTTCAGAATCCTTTAACTTGTTACTAAGCTCAGGTAGTAAATTAAACACGAACTTGTCAACAAACAACCTCTGACCTCCCTCGGTACTCATATCTTGCCCACTGTGGTCTACGAAAGTCTCTTCAAATCTAGTGAAGAAGTCAGAGACGCTTTCGTCCTTCTTTTGCTTGCATGCTGATAGTTTATCCCAATTCACTCGTAACGCTGGCATCAGCGTTTTCATCAGGTTAATTATTCTGCCAGGTAAGTCAGCAATCAGAGGTTCGGGTTTAGCTCCGCCAACCTGCTGTGCGTCTGCCGCTACGATAGCTGCCCAATCACCTCCTAAGGCGACTGGGTGGTTCTCTTGTCGAATCTTAGCCCATATAGGCTGTGGTACTACATTACCAAATAGCATTTCAATGTCTGCCAAATTCATGATACACGCTTGGACTGTCTGCGTTAATTCTTTGTAATAACCAGCAGGATTCTTACGAGGGTCTGGTAATGCTTGTTTTACTGCTAATACTTCAGCCCGTTTCCAAGGAATGTGTATCCACACTCTCTGGAATTGTGCCGGAGCAGCCAAAATACCCAGAGCCGCATCAGCTTGAACTGCATCACGCCATATCGGTGGAACTTCCCTCATCGGATATTGACCTCGTCTTTTCCTAGTTATCGGTGTACCATCAGGGTCTCTTGTCGCCCTAAAAGGGGACTCATCCCGATAGGCTAAAATCAATTCTATCGCTCTCCCTACTTCTGAACCTATCACCATTCCTGCGGCGAATTTCTGCTGAATATTTATTAAATCCGAGGGGGCGGAATATAAGTCATCATCTTCCCATTCTTCACGCACAAGAGAACACATCGCGTCAAAAACATAACGTTGAGTCGGTTCATTCCATTGCATAAATGTGTCTAACACTCTTCGTGCATCATACTTCGCAGCCTTCGACATCCACCTAAGAGCTGTCGAATCTAACGTGTCTCGTTCCTCGGGACCAGGAAGCTGGCTACGTCTCTGTATAGAGTCAGAAACGGGGGTCCCAATTAAAGACCTGTAGAGAGGAGTTAAGATATTAGTTACAGAGTCGGTTATCTTCCGACGAACGGAAAGCGGAGTCAGAATGACAGGGCTTGGGGACAGGGCAACTGAAGCAGATGAAGTAGTAAGGGTAGGAGTAGTAGGTAAAGCAGTTTGTGAAACGATAGGCAAAGGCGGAATAGGCGACCCAGGAAGAGGAGGTGCCGTAGGATCATTGATCACGGGAAAGACAGGAGCTGGATTCAAAGGAAGTGGAGCACCTATTCCATGCTGACCAGCAGCTGGCTGTACAACAGGTAGTAACTGTGGTGCTGTAATACCCTGTGCATACGGTGGAGGTGAACTCAACAGATAAGATAACAGAGGGTCCTTTTCAGGGTCCTCTATCGGCTTAGCAGGACAAGATGGCAATACAGGGTAACATTTATCAATTGCCAAATTGTGTTTTCTATTTTCTATCTCTATTGCTTTCTCGGTCTCGTTGACATGCAGCTGTCTAGCAGACTCCATCAAGGTCAACCCTTTCTCTTTCTGTTCTTTCTTCGTTTTCCTAATTTCTCTCTGTTTGGCTTCTTTGCGCCATACGCGAAAAGAATCAAACATTGCCGGCCGGGCTTTTCTCTTAAACAACTTCGTTTCTAAATTATCTAGAATTTCTGTTTCGAAACTACCATGCGGTGGCCAACTAAGGACACCATCTTTCTTGGTATAACGGACCCATACTTCATTATACGTAATAGGACCCACACCATGTTTACAATAGAGCTCATATGTAGGAGTCCCAATCGGAGGAACCAAACACGAGTCCTCCAACCGTGAATCCCCGTTGCAACGTAACCAGGACAGAAAACAATTGTTACCCTTAGTCATGACTACAAGGACAAATTCCAACCAAAAATGCGCAGAGAACTTAGGCCTACCAAAATGAACCAATACCAAATACAAAGATTATCTTACCAAGAGCAACCAATGATAATCTACAAATCCAAAACAAACGTATCCAAATAACCAAGCTGAGCACAACCCACTTAATACTTAACTGAAATGTGGAAGACGTCACCAAGGAGAACCCGTCTACGTCTCGCCGTACTAAGGTCTGCACCTCGGGTCCAAGACAGGGCGACAGTCAAGGCAGCGGTCCTCTGTAGCCGTCTGGGAACGGGAACCCTCGTGGAAGAGATCGTCGGGCCACTTTTACGACATGCAGGGATCGATGAAGCGGGGTACCTCCCTCCGGAATCTTCACACAAAACTTCTCGAACTTTTCAGGCTTTGGACCGGTACCGGATGACGTGGCCCCACGTTGGGCGCCAATTTGAGGTTCTGGACTTTTAAGAGTCCAGAGGTGTCAGGGAAACAACACCCGAAGACCCCTGAGTTCCTCCTGTCTCAGTGCACAAATAAACAGAGACACGGGCTTCTCGATGGCGGCGTCAAAGACCAAGGTTTATTTGCAGGGATACAGAAATCATAGGAACCACACAGAGGCAGAATCTACGAGGCTGTTCAAATTGCATTAAGTGGGTTGCTCCTTAAATACAAGAAAAATGTCTTGGGGCAACATTACACGAATATTTCTCATGCCTAACCCGGTATCCCAAACAGACAATAAATAAATATCAAACAATGATTAGTTGTGGGTTCTCGGTGTTCAATCAGATCCTCTCGACAGTTTTTCATTCTCTACTTGATCCTCCCCATCATAAAAATCGTAACCTCCCCATTGTAAAAGCCCAGAAAAAAAGGAGCAGAGCCAGGTGCAAAGGATTGAAATGTAGGATAAGAGGTGTTTATGGATCATAAACGGGCAGGGCAATCGTCTTCGGCCTTTCAGTCAGGACAACGGACACGAGAACCAGTATAGCAGGACTGGCCTCAGGCAAGGGAGGCAGCTTGATTCTGCCTAGTCATGTAGCGTCAACCTTTCTCGGGGCTCGAGCTTACGTGTCCTTAACAAGGTGACTCTGCCGGGGTCATCGTCCGTTCATTGACTATGTGAGGGCAAGAAACAAGATGGATGCCGTAACTAAAATGGATGCCGTGACTTTTAGAGAGAATGCCCTAGTTTCCAGTGAATTCGTGCTAGTTGCGCAGCGAAAACACTGTCACGTATACAATGGATCGTTTGCGGTTCATGGGTACCAAAATCGTGTCAGTACTATGATACCGAATTCACAGGTTCGAATCGCTACAGAACCTCAAGCGGCAGAAAACTACAGCTAAAGCGGCGATAATGGGCTTGATAATATGCTCTATGGGATTCCAATTGAAGCTCAGGTTAGATGTGAAGGACATCTAACATGGGCTTCAATTGGAATTCCATAGAGCATATTATCAAGCCCATTATCGCCTCTTTAGCGGCAGTTTTCTGCTGCTAAAGCGACGATAATTTTATCGCCTGGCTTGTTAATATGCCCCCTTGGTTTGTTCTAGACTAATACCGACCCATGCATGCATGACCGGAAAAAGGCAGCTTGTGTTTTGTGCAGATGCTTAAGCTAATTCTGGAATACTACTATTACTACTACTACTACGATTACTGCTACTACTACTACTACTATTACTGCTACTACTACTACTACTACTATTATATATATTCACATAATCTGATGATTAGATGTCACATAGTTTGAGTCCCCAATGTAATGTTTCTCAAATGATACATCTTGGAAGAACGATTTACTGATCTGCCCCTATTGGGATTCAAGCTCACCAGAGCAGATGAAAGTTACTGAATAGCAGACAAGGTATGCAGTTCTGGCCTCTATTATTTAAGGAACATTAGACACATTGACGATCATGCTATCAAAATCACATTAAAAACCCCTGGTGCTTTTTAGCCAAATTTAAGAGCTTGTACCTCAAAATTAGTTGGACGGTTTAGTGACAGGTGTTCTGTTTTTAGTGGGCAATTTTACAATGACTTTATGTAGGTTTTCTAATTGTACGGTTGTCACATCTAACTGTTGTATCTACTCTGAGGTTCTCCAGTTATTGTTATCTCAAGTAACTATAGCTTGTGCCCTAAAGTAAATATAACTCTCCCCTGCCATGCACAGTTTCTCATTCATGAGTTCATTGCAAATATTGGAGTGACATTATCAATGATGTCTTAGGAGATGTCATGAGTGAGGTATTATGTGCGGTAATTAGCAGTGCATGGCGAGGGCTTGAGTGACAGTTACTTCAGATAGTGAATTTCTAGGACTTTTTTAAACGTAAAGTACTATTTTATTACCATGCGTAAAGCCAATCGTCATGCACAGTGTTGCCTACAATGATCTCATTTCAGATGTTGCTGTCATGTAATCAATATTACTTGAGATAATGATAACTGGTGAATTTCATTGGTTTTGTTAGTTTAAATGGTATGTTTCAACTGTCATTGTTCCCTACCTATAATGCTTTGGGACCTCCCCCCCCCCCCCCCACAATGTATAGTGGGGCAGAGTGTCCCTGGCGTGCCTCCTTATATTCTTTTAAAAAACTTTTTGAGGGCAGGGGACCAAGTCCCTGTGTCCTGTGATGACTGCTGTAATTGTTCTTTTCATGTTGCTGTCAGCTAATTAGAGCGCGAGCCAATCAGCCAATTAGAGCCCCGAATCCTATGGGAGTTAGGAGTTCAACAGGTAAAAAATCCTTTTCAGCTTGCTCTGATTTTGAAGTTGTATGATCAAGGTACTCCTGTGAGACTATTGTAAACCCAACCTTCCAAGGGGCATATCAGCAACGAGGAGAT
The DNA here is from genome assembly GCF_964204655.1 of Triturus cristatus. Lineage (NCBI taxonomy): Eukaryota > Metazoa > Chordata > Amphibia > Caudata > Salamandridae > Triturus > Triturus cristatus. Next base: position 349,855,125 of record NC_140581.1, read on the forward strand.
AAAAAATTATCACCACTTTTGCGCCCGTTTTCGGGCAAAAAGCGGCGATAATTTTATCACCTAATCAGCAAGGTCACGCTATCGTGTGAAACCTTGCATTAGTGCCTGAATTCTGAACGCCCAGCTTTGCATCTCTAATGAGATGCAAAGTGGGCGTTCCTGCCCTGACATGACTGGAGAAATGTCGCTGAGCGACATTTCTCCTCTCATCAAGCCCCACGCTATGAAGCATAGCGGCAAGAAAAGTAGCGATAACCCCTGTTATCGCTACTTTCCTATGCCTGCTTCAGGACTGACTTAGCCATGATATCCTATGGAAGGTGGATATCATGGCTAAGTTTGCCTTGACTTATCATCAAGCTAAGGCCAAACTTCGTGAGATTATTGCTGGGTTTCCAGCGATAATCTCATGTTTGGCAGTTAGCGCTAGGATTTTTATCGCTTTTGAGATAAGCGTTGCTAATAGCACGCTATCTCAGCGATAAAAATCCACGTTAGCCGGCGATAATTATCCTAGCGCTAAGTGCGCTTAGCGATAATTATCGCCGGTCCTTGATGATATGCCCCAAAGTTTTTTTAACCTAATTTCTAAAAACCTACTAAACGGATTCAATATCACATCACAAAAACACATTTTCTAGACCAAGATCTCACTTTCTGCCAAATTTGGTACTTCTATTCCACACGTTTGAGTGTAGTTGCATGTAATGTTCCTGTGAAAAAATTAATAGAGAAGCGCATTTTGGTACCCCATTTTTCTCAACCCCAACTTGATGGATCACCATGAAAATGTCCAGAAAAAAGTTGAGGTGGAATAAATAACAATGCCAGATTCTGTGACTAATTTTTATCACTCCTGATTGCTTTGTCTCTACATGAGGTAGTTTGCATTCAGGGTAAAAAAAAAAATCATTTTATGGCTGTATTAGCCTACCTCATATTAATCCTGGATCACCTGTAGCTTCCTCTGGAGTGGTGACCCATATTCACCTGCTGTCAGTAGCCATAACTTAAGGAAAGCTTATGTACAATGCCCTGAGACAGCAACACCCTCTAATATAGTGCCATTTGTCAAAGGAGTAAGTACGAGATGGTAGAAATATGTGTTGCACAGAACTGTGGTTCGCAGTGTGGAGACTACTATATACAACATCCTCAATGTCTACAGCAGTTCACCTGAACCAGGAGCCAGGAAACCATATATGATTGCTTATGGTAACTGCAGGACGTGTCAGTTGTCATGCAGTGCTGTGTACAAGTAATTGAACCCTTCTAGTCACTTCTATCAACAGCAAATATGTAGGGGTCAGTCTTAATCACCTTGCAGTAACGGCAACCCCCACCAGAAGATACATAGTCTGATCTAACAGTCACAAGAACAATGTCCTCTTGGATTTCATGAACCGGATCTATTCTTGTTGCTTGATTTTCAAGTTTGATTACAGTTGACTCTAATTGTGGGAATGGAATTTGAGCTGTACCAGTAGTTAGGACTGGAGCTTCATGAACTTAATACTTAAAGCACAAGATAGTTGTAGTACCTGGGCACACAGTACTAGAGTTTGAAGGAATACTTTGGATAGTGGATGGTGTGTTGATCTCTAATATGGCAATTGTGAAATCTTCGACAACCATCAGAAGTAGGGTGTTTTTTCATCACTGTTATGAACCTTTCATGAGCTGGAAAGTTCATTCATGTTTGGTAGTTGGATAGTTACTAGTTTATTACGTGGGAAGTCAACGATGAATTAAAATTTGTAAGATCGCACCTCACATAGTATATAGCAGGCAGGAAGGAATCGTTTGTAAATATGTTATCAAGGTGTCCACACATCTAACATTTGTACCTAGGGATTGAAGCAAGAAAGTCTACAATATACAATTAGGTGAGGCATGCCAGATTTTTGCACTATAGTTGCTGATTTGTTAGGCAAAGCAGACAGCAGGTGGCAACGTGCAAGGTCAGGCCTTGGGGCCAGTCCAGAATGAGAATAAGATTTGTGTAAATTTAGCAAAGAATAAGAAACAGTGATGTGAGTATTACTCCATTATGTGTTGGACATCACAAAGATTTTGGATCCTTCCACACATTTGTACGATGTAAAATCACATTCCTCTGCTGTAATCCTCTCTTCAACAATCAAGACTGCCCAAGAGTTTCCTGAGTCCCTTAAAAAGTGCAAGAGAGATCGTGCAAGCTAACATTACAATCTCTAATGTAAAGCATAAGAACATAAAAAAACAAATAAAGACGAGGCAGAACACAATTATCCCAAATGGTTTCCAAGACAGAAAGGCATGAGGAAGACCCCCTCACAAACTTTTTATCATGTCACTCAGATTATGTTAGATCTGTCATTGCCGTTTTCCATGACATCACATGGTTGTATAGGGTCCACATATAGGAATGATATCCAATGAATAACTGTGCCATCACAGGATGATGGGGCTAGGGGAATCTGACCAAGAACATGTGAAGGAACAGATATTTGGAACATAGAATTTCAACCTGAAAATCATTCTGGATCCCTTCATTCTCCCCACTATAATTAGTCTATGCCTTTCCTAAATTTGATGATAATGCTCCAAGATAGCAATAAGATTAGTTCCTTTACATACGACCACAGGGCACTATGTCAAAAAAGAAAAGATAAATAAGATAAGTGCCCAAAATTACTTCAAAAGTTGTCTCAGAGTAATCATGTACAATCACACAGAAGGTGGCAGAACTAATTTGTATAGAAGGAGAAAGAGAAAGCAATATTTAAATGATAAATCCATACTACAGATGTAAAAGGGTTAGTGTTAGACCTGCAATCCTGAGGGTGGACTCTCCCAAGACTCTTTGCCTTTTGCCTCTGGTTTTTGTTGATTCTTTTTGTTGGCCTTAGGACTCTGATGCTTTACCACTGCTAGCCAGTGCTAAAGTGCATGTGCTTCTCCCCTAAACATGATGACATTGGTGTATGCCTGATTGGCATATTTGTTTGATTGTGCCATCCACAGAAGTAGCCTTTCAAACCTCTCTCAGGTCTACCACTGCAGTGCCTGTGTGTGTGAAGTTTATTACCTCTTCGATTTAGCATTCAAAACCACTTGCCAAGCCTCAAACTCCCTTTTTTATATATATATATATATATAAGATATCTCCCTAAAGTAGGCCCTAGGTAACCTTAAGGGCAGGGTGTTATGACTGTAAATGATAGGACATGTACTTTTATGATTTGCATGTCCTGCTAGTAACAGCCTATTTTGTTATTCACTACTGTGAGGCCTACTCCTCTCATTGGGAATTCCTCAATACACTTTAAGCTGTATTTCCTGATCAGAGTAGCTCTTTCATGTTTCATATCTTTTGAATGGCGATGATAAATCCTCCTTACTGAAGCTGGAGTTAGCATTACTCTTTTAGAAATGCCACTTTTACAGAAGAAGAATTCACCGGTGTTGTTACTGACGAAGCCCGTTTTGAGAGCACCATTAGGAGTGTTAAAATTGAAAACAAAGATTAAATCGGCTGTTAGTCATCGTCTGTTTCCGCCTTTCAACCTGGTTTTATAACGGAGGTCATTGTAAAGAAAACCACTCACCAACTAATAGGAATATGAAGGCACACCGCACGAGTAATCGATCTGCAATGCAGGTTGTGCATTGTCCAAAAAATCACATTTAAAATTAACAACAATCCTTCATTTATGTAAAGAGCTTCGAACTCAAAGAATTCCAGTCACGGCCCTGAGGAGAAGCCCCTGATTAAAAGGGCTTTGAAACGCGTTGGCACCTTGTTTGCCAACAGGGGACTATGTGTTTGAAATAATGCACAAACTGAAGAAATTAATTCAAAATAGGTTGCTTATAAAATATATCCCCGTTGGGTGGTTGCCCTGAACCATAGGCTTTGGGCAGCTGTTGTTGATCTCTGCTTATGACTGGTAGCACTGAATATGTGTATATATTTGTGATTACATGTCAATGTTGAACAGTCATTGGATGGTTTTTCTGTGTAATGTGGATTTTTGTCTAAATTTATTTATGTCTAATTGTAGATGAAATATAATATGTGTTTTGTATATGTTTTGTAAATAATGAGAAGTGTGCATTGTTGTTCCTTATCCAACACCAAAAAATCTTTTTGTGGACATAACAAAAATATTTAAATATTGATATGATTAAATCATTGGGTCATTTTATTTAATAGTTTGGTCTTGCAGTGATTGATAGTGGTTGAATGTCCAGCTAGCTTTATTCTCATTTGTGACTTTTACAAAGTGGACATTTCTCTGGAGTTACTGCTCTTTGTGTCTTACAGCCTGACTCCAATACACGGCTGGGTTGGGTGAGGGCTACACTTTTTGCATTCCTTCTTAACAACCACAAACACAGGGATGTGGGTGTCATCTGCATTCTGAGCACTCATCTACAGTCTGATGGATCTTTCTGGGCAGGGAGGAGTGGGAGTGGCTGGCACTTCCACTTCAGTAGGTAATTTCCTGTCCACAAACCAAGCACTGATTTACCCCTTCCCCGATAGCCTTGCAGACAGGATCCTTGCGCACTTTAAAGAGCTGTGTTGAAGTCACCTCCTACATCAGAGGCACTTTGGGTGTAAGTACTGGGTCTCTGACCCTCAAAATTAGACACTTCTGGATCTTGAACTGAACCGATGTCAGAAGGACTGCTGTGCTGCTAAATGGATTCAATTGGACTGCTTGTCTGGAAGGTCTGCTTTTCTGCTTGTTGCCCTGCTGCCTGCTGTTCCCTGACTCTGCTGAAGGAGAGCTGGACTCTGCCGTCCTTCCAAGTGATCTCCAAGGGCTTGCTGGCTTGCCTCCTGTTTTCTGAAGTCTTGGGGACACAAAAGAATTCCTGCCATTCTGCCGGTGCTACTGTACTCTGTCTTCTGTGAGTCCTATCCTTGCCTGAGGTGCCCCCTCCAGGTTCTGTGCCTCAGTAATTGGTTCTGTAACTGTTTTGCTACACAACTGATGCATCACCTTTGCGACATTCTGAATCATCACAGCTGCCTCAAAGGCATAGGCTGTTCAATGATAGTGGTTCTACAGCCGGCACGGCCTGAAAATGAGGCTCTGTGCGGCTCGACAACGACGTGTTGCCTTCACCTCAGTGAAGCTAAAGGACGACTCAGTGACCATACTGTGTGAAAAAGATTAACACAGGGGCCCTCAGCATCGACGCTTTGCTACATTTAAATTACTGTCTCATCGTTCCCTGAATGGGTCCTGTAGTTGGCCTGTCTTCCATTGAGGTCAGCCTGAACTTTTGATTTGCTCGGGTCCCTTGTTACCTCATTTCATCTTTTGGTCGCTAGTGACGTCTAAGCACTGTTTTTGCATTTAATCTTTAAAAATTCATATCTCGACTTCTACTGATTGAATTTATGTCATTATGGCCTTGTATTACTCAGACCAATATTCTCTATTGTTCTTTTCCTGTGTGGAGTCTTTTTTGTGGTGTATGTAGTGTGTTACTGTATGTGTGTTGCAGAAGCACTTTACACATTGCCTCTGTAGATATGCCTGACTGCTCTGTGCCAAGCTACGAGAGGGTGAGCACAGGTTATCTTTTATTGTGTATCTAGCTTACCCTCACTATAGTGGTGGATCTTCCTGGCTTGGGTGCTTACCTCAGCCAACCAGGAATCCCATGTCTAACAGTAAATAGTTCTCATGTTTAATAGATAGATATGAGATGGAAAGGTGCCACAATTATATGTAAAAGCTAAAAGTCTTATTTGGAACCTGCAAAAATGGTGCAAAATACTTTTTTAGGTAGGGCTGTGTGTATTTTGGTCTGACCTAGAAATAGCTTTCACTTTTTCACAAGCCTCATGTAATTAAATATATATATACATTATATTTGTGCATACATTCATGTATACTAACATAGATTGAGTTTGGGTCAGCCCTCCTCATCTATTGGTTTGTTGATAAGTCACTCACACTTTACATCCATTCTCCACAGCATATAGCATTGGGCCAGCTCAATTTAAACAGGAACTCTATTGCATGGGGCATTTTGCTTGAACTAATGTTCATATCCACCTAAAAAGAAGTGTACTTCAGTGCCATGACTGGTGGACTAATACTTTACATTGTTAATGTTTTTTTTCTTTACATTCTTTACATTATTATCTCTTCAGTTTGTGATAAAAATTCATATCTTATCTCCCAGTTGTCATAATTCAAACACCAACGGTGTGATTTATTTTTGTCAAAAACTTCATATCTTCCTACAATGTGCCTTTATCAGACCCATACAGGGGCTACAGGGCAACTGTGGTGGTTGACATTGTTTACCACGTGTATCCTGGGGTCTGTTCTACTATGGATGTACAAACTGGACCAAGTGCAAACTTTTCCACACTTCACTCTCAAAATAGTGAGACAAGCAGTTACAAGCTTCTCAGGGTGGTAGTGTAGGGGGGCAAGAGCCCAGAGCTCAACAGCCAACCAACAGACACAATAACATATTGTCTAGCCCAGTGCTTACCTTTTATGTAAAAAGAAAGCACTCTAATTACACAGCAGAAATAAATATTACACAATTGAATTAAAATGGCATGCAGAAGACTGAGTATTCCAAAAGTGTAACTTACATGTCTGCACCAAATCGAAGGGCTTGGGGGCTATTCGCAAACAGCCTGAGTTACAAAGGTAATTTACACTTTTGAGTAATTTACACTCTAGTTTTATGAATAGCCTAAAGAAGTAAAGTTACTCAAAAGAGTAAATTACACATGTAGATTTACTCAGAAGTGGAATGTACCGTTGAGGCTTGCCCTAGCAGTTTGGGAATAGCTCCCAGACCCTTACATTTGCGGGAGACATGTAAGCTACACTTTTGGAGTAAATTTACTCTTGGATTTTGTGACTAGCCAAAAAGTAGTGACCCTACTCAAAAATCTAATTTATTCAAAAGAGTACGTTAGGTCTGTAAATCAGGCCCAATGTTGCTAAGTTATATGAAACACTACACGTCATTCTTCCAAATGTTCTCACTTCATCCCCATTCTCCTGCTAATGTCAATAATCCTAATCTACAAACGCCAACACACTAGGTTGTGTGCAGGTGCAGATGGCTCAAAATACTCCAATAGAGCAAATGTGCAACTCAGTTCAATATCTCTTTGCCTCTTCGGCAATATGTCTGAGTGTGCATGGCAGACTCATCTGCAAGTGTTTAGCCTCTTGCTCCTTAAATGGACTGAGCCCTGCAAATTACCTGCTGGTTATTGAAGCAGTTCGGCCTGTGTGGTAGATGAAGCCAGAGCTCCTGCCCTCACCGCAGTAGCTCCTCTCCTGCAGGGCCCAAGTTGACAGCCTCACTTAGTTTGAAGTTTGTTGTGCCAGGCCAGTTGAAGACAAGTGTTCTGGTATGGCAGTTGCAACCTCCAGAAAGAATCCCTCACAACTGTGTCTTGCTGGCTGTTGCAGCCTCCGGGCCGATCCGGGGTTCCTGCTTCAGCATAGACACACCATTCAGGGTCACTTAGGCCTGTTGCAAACTGCTGGGCAGCATGGGGTACTTTTTGTGGTACAGTCTTATGCAACTCACACAGAAAGAGTTTAGAGTGTGTGAGGAGAACCCTTGCATGACACGGGTATCCCCAGGTTTCACTTTCCAGGCAAGTCAGCTTTCAGTGGGAGCTTCTGATGCCAAGAGCATGATGGGCTTCTCCTCCTGTACAGTCACTCCTCCTGCAGGACAAGGCAGACTCCTGCCCTCTCTCAGCAGGCAGGCAGGCAGGTTTCTAAGTACTTCACACAGACTTATTACATACATGTGCCACACTCATGACATGCTCATGGGATGCCAGTGCAAGGTTCTGGTTGTTCAGTAACAGAGAATCCTTTAAAGGAGGTGAGCTGGCCGGCTCGCTTCTTCTTAACACAGAGAAAAAGGTCAGGTTTATATTCAAAATGCAGCGTACACTACCACCAACACTTCAGTTGATGCACTTAAGGCATGGACAGTAGTCCAGTACCTACTATGAGGGCACATTATGTACACATCTCCAGGTCACAGGACTGGCTCTAGAGCATACACTACCAATGGACAAGCCAAGGCCTCTGAGCACCTGCTAGATTAGCGTGATGCCAGGGCTAGAAAATTCAGGTTACACGTTTCACACTCATGCATTGACATTCCCAACCCAACAGCATTAAAATGTAAAAAGTTTCCATAACTTCACTTCCTCCAGCTAAAAGCAGCTGCACTGTTCCACTGAAAGGTTTTGCAATGGTTAATTTTATTTAAAATATATATATATATATATATACATATTCCAAGCACAACTTTCCGAAAGTCACGAAAAGAAATCCAGGACACCCAGGAATGCTGTTCACCAAGTTTTTAATCCAGGCAAGTGATAGCCTTCACCAACGCGTTTCGCAATAAGCTTGTTCACGGTGTGGTTACAATACAAACACGTTCTCTTTACATATGCGTATTCAATGACATAGAAATGGGACTGATCAAAAGTATGCTTCGGAAAGTATGGGCGCCATTTTGTAATGGTTTAAAAATACCCATTTAGAGACGATCCATGTATATTAGATCTGTATAACACGGTAGACTCTGCCGTGTTATTGCAAAGGAACGGTCTCTGAAAGAGCACGGTATAAATGCCCCAGTGGGCCAAAATTAAATGCAAAAGAAAGTTAACGATTGGTAAAATACATCGTTATTAATAGCCCCAGTGGGCTATTATAGTGCTTAAATTTTAAACATGTCAATGGGTTTGCGTACATGAATATAGAAAACACATTGAAGAATGCAATTATGTCCACCAATTGAGCCCAAGTGGGCAAATCCCATAGTTTACATACATTCATTGGGTTAGAAATATACCATTATAGTAGTTAACCTGGGGCTCCAGGCTATGAGGCATTTCTTAAGAGCAATTAATAACGATGTATTTTACCAATCGTTAACTTTCTTTTTCATTTAATTTTGGCCCACTGGGGCATTTATACCGTGCTCTTTCAGAGTCCGTTCCTTTGCAATAACACGGCAGAGTCTACCGTGTTATACAGATCTAATATACATGGATCGTCTCTAAATGGGTATTTTTAAACCATTACAAAATGGCGCCCATACTTTCCGCAGCATACTTTTGATCAGTCCCATTTCTATGTCATTGAATACGCATATGTAAAGAGAACGTGTTTGTATTGTAACCACACCGTGAACAAGCTTATTGCGAAACGCGTTGGTGAAGGCTATCACTTGCCTGGATTAAAAACTTGGTGAACAGCATTCCTGGGTGTCCTGGATTTCTTTTCGTGACTTTCGGAAAGTTGTGCTTGGAATGTTTGGGGCCACCGGAGCCCATCCAGGACCGCCGTAACTGAAGCTCCGCACTTTCGGGATCTGTGTTTATATATATACATATATATATACCTATATAAATATATATATATATATATATATATATATTTTTTTTTTTTTTTTTTTTACAGCAAGTATATGGCTGCCATATTCAGGAAGCGGTATGTTTCCTTTCTTTTTTCAGGTATATACTTGAAACAAATTATAAAAAGAATTAACAATCCCACAAGCTTGCCAACGCCAGATGCTAATAGGTAAAAATAATACAAAAAAGTACAATAAGAAATGTGCTGAATCAAAAAAAATGTGTTTGACTATAAAGATGGTAGCTACATTTGGTTAACTGTTAATGAAACAGCAGCCTTTTGGAAGTGCATTTATTCAATTCAATTCCCTTTTATTGATTTAGACCTCTTCAGAGAACAACAATTTAAAATAAGTATAAAATCTATACATTAATATAAATATAACAGACCATATACATGATTTTTTGTTTTTAGTAGTGATAAAAAAGGTTTTTAAAAATGTATATAAATTGTAGCGAACACATTAATTTGGAGGTGATCTAATAAAGGCAATCAGGTCGTTAATAGTAAATAGATTCAATCTAAAATACATAGGTATTATAAAACAATGCTGAGATACTACCAGGACTTTTTTAGGCCAGATATATAACACATGGGCTATATCTTGAACTCCTCCTCTACATAGATCACATAATACTGTCTTGTCACTTGTGTCGCTCCAGTGTGTTTTTTAGGCGTTTAATGGTAAGATCCCTCAACGAAGCATGATGATGCAGTGTCAAACGCTGTGTTCTAGAGTGAATCTCAAATTTGTTTGGTAGGTCTAATACTCTAGAAATGCTGTGAAAAGCCTATAGTGTGAAAACAGAGAACAGTGTGCAATAACTTGGTCAAAACTTAGTTGCATTTCAAAATAAAAATAACTTCAAATGTCCAGGTGACCAAGTATTATAGTTCATTCAAAGTGTTCTATAGTTGTCGTGAGATTTTCTTTAAAAGTATAATAGCTTGTTCTGACCTTAAAAGTTTACTGCTTTAAGAGGGTTCTCAAAGAGTCTTCCTCCTCTTTCAAAAGGTTTTGAGGTTATATGCTCATCTAATTACGTTGGCCAAGGCTCTTGAATAGGCACTAGCTATCGAGAGTTCTAAACTAAGTGCTTGAACCAGTGAGTCTTGGTTCATTGTAGTGTTTTTGCAGAGTAATTACCCTTCATTCATATTCAAGATATGCCATTTGATAATGGATATATATATAAATATTTTTTTTTACAGAGTTTTATATAGTGCGAACTTGACCCGAATCGGGTATCAGAGCACCCGTTGCATTACACGAGGACACATTCATTTTGGTTAGGCACGGGGAGATTAAGTGATTTGCCCAGAATCACAGGATGTTCAGCGCCAGTGCTGAGACTCGAACCCAGTTCCCCAGATTCGAGGTTACCTGTTAGGCCAACTCCTCTTCCCCATTCATATGACAAGGTAGAGGGAATTTGAGCACGATTCATTTATAGGAGGGCATGAAAATATCTCTTTTAGGAGGAAGAGTAGAATCTCTTTAGGGTGCCTATATGGGCTGTAGCCTTGAGTTACATATGCTGGAAATGGAAGTAATTTGGAGAGACTGTGAGAATACTCTCCCCAGGTAGGTATACACTTTTATTACCTCTACAGGTTTCACACCCACTTTCCAGTCAAAGTGGATATGATGTTTACACCCCCTAAATGTTACCACTTTTGTTTTTGGAATATTTACTTTTAAAAAATCTGCTTAGGTGTACCTAAAAAGAGCATCTATATACCACTGTAAACCGTTCGGTGTAAGTTTAATACATTTTGATATGTTTTGATACATTGATTGTGGCATGCCTTTGTCAGTTGGTCAGCTTCTTTGGTGTTTACATATCTGCGATGTATCTGCGACGTATAGCACTTATTGATTCATACAGGTAGAGAATTTTTGTATGAGTAGTCTGTCTAGTTCCCTGTCATTCTCTACCTTATTCGATTTCAGGGGCCCCCTCTGTTAGAGTGGTTTGTAAGGTCAAAAATGACCACATCGTCGGCATACATTAGAATGTATATGTTGCGTGAAGCTATCTTGGGAGGGAAATTCTATACTTTTAGGCATAAAGAAAACAAAAGAGGGACTAGTACGCATCCCTGCTCCAGGCCTTTCAAAGTGGGTATCTTATGGGTCAATCCCCCCCACATCTGTACTCTGCACCACATAATGTAGGGCGACACTTAACCTAAAAAAGTGATTCTAGAATCCTCATTTTCATTTATTTCCTCTACAGGGTAGGTCTATCGATCATGTCATAGGCTGTTGAAAAGTCAACAAGCTGTAGACCACCTACGACTTGCTTGTTAAATACTTATCAATAATTGTTTGTAATAGTCCAATATTTTTAGTCACAAAATGTTTCTACCAAAAGCTTGCTTGGACCATCGGAATTGCACCCCTGGTGAAGGCCCAGTCTTTAAGATGTTCGAAGATACTTGCTGCAAAGATTTTCCCAGCTGTATCCAGGAGTGCTATTTGTCGAGAATTACTGGGAGAGAGGCTGTAGCCTTTTTTAGAAGTGGAATGGCAATACTTCCTGTCCATGAGTTTGAAATATGTCCGGTATCATAACAGTAGATAATAAGTGGAGCTAGAAACTTGCTCCATACTTCCGGATTGCTTTGAAGAACTTTTACGGGGATCTTTTCTGGACTTATAAATCGACCCAATTTGTGTCCATTACTTCTCAGCTGCTTTTCTTCTTGATTCTCTTCTGTTTGTTTGGGGTAGAGATTTCTTTCCTCCTAGAGGCAGAAAAGACAATACGTTGCTGTCTTAGAACTTATTCAGCCTTCTAGAAAACCCACCTGCTATATTGTTCTTCTTTCTTAGTATGGTGGAATTATGGGGGACTGACTACTGTAGTGTTTGGACTACATAAGTGAGGGTTTGTTCATAATCTGAGTCAGGATTAGTTTCTTTGTTAATTTGGCACAACTGCTAAGAAACAATTGTTGCATTCATTTTGTTCAAATTGTAAGTATTACATATGATTCGACCCTGTATTTGTGCTATAAGGATGTCGCTGCTCTTGTGCGATAGGGACCCGGAAGATATGGGCTGAAGATTTAATTTGAGTTTTAGGTGAAGAATTGCATGGTCACTCCCTAGTGTGAATTGAGTGTTAAAGTGCTGGAATTTCTGAAATAGATCTTGACTACTGATTAAGTAATCTAGTATGGAAGCACTGGAGACTCCCTTTCTTGTGAAATCTGCTGGAACATCACCTTCTATTCTGCCCTTCAAGATCACTCAATTAGTTCAGGTTGACAATTCAATAGCATCTTTCCATGTTTGTGAGCTTTTATGGAATCTGGAAAGGCGGCGGTTGATATAGACCAAATTCCTTCCAGGTCTTTGTTCCTGCTGGCTTTTATTAGGGCATTAGAGATTTTCACGTTAAAATCTCCCATTAGAAGGGCATGCGAGTTCCCACTTGCTTTAAGGGTTGATTCTATCATGTTGAATATTTGTGGTAGCAATGAATTTAATTCAGGGCCAGGTGGAATGTAGATATTAAAAAGGAATAATGATTCGACTGAGAGAGGTCTTTATTTCAGGATATTTATCTTCAAACATTGGATGTTATTACAAGATAAATGGATTATTACAAAGTCCCACTTAATTTCTTACGACAGTAAAATTGATAATCCGCCCTTTGCGTTGCCTCTTCCTACCCTTGTGACTGGAATATCGAAAACAAAGTAGTCTTTTTGGTCGAATTTATCTAGAGACCACTTCTCTTGTAGGCAAGCAATTGCAAAAAGAATTTTCCAATAGGTGAGATAGTTTTTGTGGTTCCACCCGTACAATGTTCCAGGAGATGATAGCAATGCTCTTGCTAAAAAGTGAGTTTGGATCCTCTTCCCTGTCTATTGCCAATTAGATTGCCTGAGAGCCAAGACCAAATATCGTCCTTTAGTGTTTTTACTGATTTAGGTAAGCTGTGGTTCTAGATCTGCCTATCGCCATTGTCCTACAGATTGTTTATTTATCAACTTGTACATGTTTTGATTCATCTTGATGGTAGTTAGATAGCGGGTGTTGTTGCTTCTCCCTAGTGTGGTCCATAGGTAATGTGAAGACCGCAGATGAAGTTTTTGGTTTGACTCTAAATATATCAAACCTGTTATTGTGCAATCTTTTGCTTTCATAAATTACTATTGATGGACTCACGCTTGACCAGAATTCCACTCTTGCCGTAAATGCATCGAGCTTCTCTGGGAAAGATACTAATTTTATTTCCGGAGATGTAAGTGACTGAAGAGGATGAAGATTGTGTAAGAGATTCAAGATCCTTTGTCGATTGAGGGAATCATTAACTGTAACGAAAAAATCAGATATGTCTAATGTTCGATATGGACTCTGCAGATGCCTTTTCTCTATGTTTGGAACATTAGAGTTGGATAACATTGCAGATTTTTGGGTGCTTCAGAATTCAGTAGCGTTGATACATCACTCCTGGACAATGTTGGGAATATGCCCTTGTCTCATGTGTGCTAAGGATTAGATGGTTTTTCAGCTACTGACCATTTTCCTTCTTCTTGTGCATCAGTTGGCGAGAGGGAATGTTGTGGAAACTTTATGTTTGAGAGTATTCAGCTTTGGGAATTTGCAGTTAATTCTATTCCTTTTCTTCATTGATGTTTTATTTGTGTTCTCATTTTTGCATTGAAAATTTTTGGGAGCTTTATTTTGTTGGTTGACTTTATTCCTGATTTATGCAGTATTGCAGAAGATGTGGAAAGTTGCTCTGAGGACTTTGTTGCACCCCTTCAGATGAATATCGGATAACAAGGAAAGGTTGTATTTGGCTCACAGTGTCCTGCAGAATCTATAAATAACTTGTGTTGTGAATAGACTGTATTGATTTTTTCTGTTTCCTTTTTTGCTTCTCTCTTGCTTATTCTGGCACTTTAAGTTGCACTTGTCAATGTTTGTTGCTGAAATTGTGTGAACCCCTCAGATATGAGTCGTAACTTGCATTTGGTTGATTACCTTTCTATTTTGCGCTTCATTTCCAAATAGTGACATTGGTGTAATTTGCTTATGTTTTTTGATCCACCAAATATTGTAATACAGTGGTTTGTATTTCCAGTATTGCATCAGAATTCGATGTGGATTTTTCAAGCAGTGCAAGTATTGATTCTAGAACCCTCTGATTTCTTGCTTGTTTATGGATTGAGGAGATAAGAGAAATGGGAAGTCTGTGGAGTGAGATATGCTTTCTTCTAAGCCTGATGGGTTTAATCAGAGAATTGTTAAATAATTGAAGAGTTTCCTTTGGCAATTTGGCCTTAGGTAAGTGGGGATTCTGAATCACGGATATATCCAGAAGTGTGTAATCCATAATAGGAATATAGGTTGGAGCAACTTGAGGGGAAAGTTGGTGCGTGACTGTTATTGTTGAGAAATCTGATTGATTGTGCCCCGTAATTACTTCCTGCTAACACTCATGACTTATAACATCAATTTTTCCTGTGTTATTCATTTTTTCTCTAAGTTGTTCGGATTTTCCTTTTGGGGTGATATTGTGTTCTTTTGTTACAAACGGAGTGGAGGAGGGAAAAAATCCATTTATTGTGTGTGTTCCTGGAAGAGCACCTATGTGTGCTGATCACATTTTTCTCTTTCTCAAAGATTGTGCTGTGCCCAATCTTTTCATAAATATTGTGCAGTTTCTTAATTTTTTAAAAGCCATGATGTCCTCCCAGATGAAAACAAGCATTTGCAATGCAATTGGTCTCGCCTTGGGGACCTTATATGTATTTAGCTATGCAGCACATTAGCCTGGGTGCTGAAACATCTACTGTTCTTTAACATGAAGGGAAAGTAAGCACCAAACTGTGTGACACGCCAGGTATGGGAACACATGGAGAGAAATATTGCCTTACAGCAGGAAATGGTATAGTCCAAAGCTCTGTTTTTAATATAAAAGCAGGGCCTTCGGTGGTCATATCACTGAAAATACAAGATTTGAAAAAAATATTATTGTCTACTGGTGCTCGTGGAGGACAATGTCTATGGAGTGGAATCTAGAGAATGCTAAAGTGATTCTGGTATTGTACTGAGCCATGCTGTTCGTTTTTTATTAAGAAAGTTAAATAGAGGCAGTTGCCAGAAACATTTTAAAAAAGAAATTACCTCAGTAGAAAGCAATCCTGGTATTTTACTGACCTCTGCTGATCGTTTTCTATCAAGACAGTAAAATAGAGGCAATTGAACAGAAAAAAAGCCCATAAGAGGAAGCAGACAAGTCCTAGGGCTGATCTCTAGAGCCCACAAAGTACATATAAGTATATACTAAAGTATATATACTAAAGTATATACCAAAGTATATACAAGAGGTCTCGAATGCTTGACCTAGACATTTTTTTTTAAATCAAATAGATGATAGTGATGTTTGTTGGTTTCTACTCCATAAAAGGTGAACTTGTACAAAATAGAAACTAATATGTACACAAGCTGCACCAGGCAAATGCCAACCGCCTCTGTGCAGTGTTCTGTGACACGGCCTTATAATTATTGCGAGGTTTACTGGCCTCCACAAATACCCTTTGCACCCCTTGTCAGGTGTCTGCTACTGCTACCTTGGGGCTCACCGCACAGACACCTATCATAAAAGGCCACAGATATCCAACTTAACAGTACCTTCTTCTTTTTTGTTTAGCTTTGCCCGCCCTTAAGTAACCAATTGGGGCTGCTGCCTTTGTCCCAGCCGCCAAATGCTCAACACGTGGGGGTGGAAAAGGCAAAGTCTCTGAAAGATTTAGTTTTATTTAATTGGATGTTTTTTCATGCAAAGATGGTTAGTTAGAGGCAATTTCAATTAACAAGGGAGGATGCCCTCCAGGTTGGCAAGGGAGTAGGCAGGACATCAATGTGAACTAGACCAGCAGGGCACAGTACTCCTCACTTCCGTTTCAGTCTTGATCCTCGTTCTCGGACATCTGGTGGTTCAGTGGCCGTGTCCTTCAATCTTGCTCTCGCACTCAGACGGCTTCTCTGTTTTAAAACACCTTGTTCCCTCAAGTGTGTTGCAAAGACAGTGATGTCTCTGGGCAGGTGCACGAGCGGGGCACACTGTACTAACCGGGCCACCTCCGCGGGGGTCTCTGGCCTCGCGCTGTCTGTAGCCAACTACGGCCGCAGCACTCATGCTCATTTTTCAGCCTTCCAGTGCTCCATGGGAGGGTGAAACAGCTGTCTGTGACTGCCGTGGGCTCCACTGCACTTCCCTGGCCACTATGCTCACTTTGCTGACCGCGCTCCACCTCCTGCGCCTCGGCGTCTCATTACAGGAAACAGCCATCACAGGCAGAAACAGGGTGGCAGTGAGAAACGTGCTTGGGTAATTGTTGTTTTTGAAATTTGAGGAGTTATTCTGTAGCTATGCAATGACGAACAAGAAAGGTTTCCCAAACCTTATAGTATTGCGAGAGTAAGATATGATTTCACTCAGATGTTTAATTTATTGGGGTGGGTATGATACAGATTGTTGTGGGGATTCTGCTCATGCACAGACCTATGCACAGGAAACCAGGACCTCAGTGAATTGTGGTGTACCAAAAAACTCACCTCTGTACCCAGAACCCCTATCCGACTATGATGAGTGTCTCATTCGTTCTCCGTATCATCTCAAAGCTACCAATGATTAGACAACCCAGAACAAGCGACTTAGAGTACTCTCAGGAATGGTGGGAATCAGAAACACCTTTTCGTTATTATTCTCATATCAGTCCACAACAAGAGTAATCAGAGACACAGAAAAGTTTAAAATGTTTATTTTTAACTATGTGCTCTAAGGTGCAGTACTTTGGCTAACATAAGCAGACAAATGATTAGAAATAAAACCATCAGCATTATTACAATTCCATAGAAAATTAAGGGAGAAATAATATTAAAAATGATAGTGGAAAACAGGTCCTATAATACCCTGTGAACCACCCTCCCTTCACTAGTAAACTAGTTTTTTTTTGTTTTTTTTTTAAACCGTTTATTACAAGTCTCAAGAATATACAAGTATGGGCCTACAACCTTCCGGCCGGCCGCTAGTAATGATAGGAGCATAAGACATACATTTATAAAACACGTGGCGTTGCAGAGGAGCATGCTCAGGAGGTAACAACGTCATAAGCCACATCAGCCAGACCCCACTATACGGTTTCATTTTAAATTACGAACAACAAGAAAAACCACACCCACAAGGCAACCCACAATCGGAAATAGCAGCACGTGCTCCCCTAGAGGGGGGATCCCAACTATCCACATGAGTCTAAAGAGGGGGAAGAGAACAGAGCGAGGACTGGGGGAACCCAATGCCCGGTACCGGGGGAAGGAGTCGGCTAAGGGGACGGGGCTGGCGAGGTATCAGGCAGCAACGGTGGTGCACAGATACCCCCGCGGTAGGCGTTCCAGGGGCCCCATACTTTCACCCATGTCCCAGGCTTACCCCTCGCCACATACACCACCTTTTCTCGAAACATGCACCAGTCCATGTGTTCTTTCCAGGCCGATACCGTCGGGGGCCTCTGGGATCCCCACAGTTGAGCAATATCACGCTTGGCTATCATATATCCCAGAGTCACCCACCACGTCTGCGGCACCGAGTAATCAGTTGGTTCCCACACATTCAACAGGCATCTCCTCGCTTCAGGCAGCAGCGCCACATGCGTAACCACTCGCAGGACCTCATGCACACCACGCCAGAATCGCTCCACCTCCGGGCATTCCCACAAGATATGCAGAAAGGTCCCCAAAGCACCACACTCACGCTTACACAACCCATCTTCAGCATAGCCCATACGCAGAAGCTTTGGCCCCGTCATGTAGACCCGGTGGAGTATCTTGAGCTGGTTGAAGCGAAGGCGAGCCGGTATGGCCACCTCCTTCGGGGAGGCCACCGCGGAGGTCCAGTCCTCGTCGTCCAACTCCAGCCCGTCGGCAACCCAAGCCTCACGGAGGGCAGTCAGCAAGCCCGAGCGGTCGTTGATCAGTTTTTTGTAGATCAGTGAGATCGTGCTGTCCGGGACGTGTCCATCCAGCACTCTATCCTCCAGGGGGGAATACTCCGGGATGGTGGCAACGTCCGGGAAGACGGAGCCCAGTGCATGACGGACCTGCAAATACCGAAAGTACTCACTGCCCTGCAACTGAAATTCCGTCTGCAGCATCTCGAACGTTTTAAATCCTCCCCTCGTCCAGAGATCCCCCACTTTGCTGATGCCTATTATGTCCCACTGCTCGAAGCCCTTCGAGGTCCACAGGGAGCCCAACCGCTCAGACGCGTATAGCGGTGACGCCCGGGTCAAACGGTCCTTCCACCCCATAGCTGCATTGGCCGCGTGCCACACTCGCACCATGACACGCGTGGGGCCCGTCAGACGAGCGTCGGGCGCGCTAGAATAGAGCGCTCGATTGTAGTCGCCACCTGGCAGTAGCATCTTGTCCATTTCAAATGCCGGGTTTAAGGCGGGCCCGTATAGGCCATGGTTAATTGCAGCTAGCTGGGAGGCCCAATAGTACCGTTTAATATCCGGGAGGGCAATCCCCCCGTCATACCATGGGAGCGTCAACTTCGCCAGGGCAATACGCGGCCTCCCGTCCCAGAACAGGCGGCGTTGCAGACTCTCCACCTCACGGAAGTAGCGCGCCGGGACTAAGTCCATAGTGTTCTGCAAAGCGTACAGGAAGCGTGGCAACGACATCATCTTGAACAATGCCGCCCGGCCGAGCGGCGAAAGTGGCAGGCGCCGCCAGCGCGCGACGTCCTCCTTCAGGCGCCGGAGGGGGGGAAGCAAGTTCCGTTCGTAGCGGGCCTCCGGGTCCAGAGTAATGAAGACACCCAGGTACCTGAACCCCCGCGAGGCGATCTGGATCGGACAGCCCCGCGGGAGGATGGGAGCCTCCCCAGAGAGCACATACACACATGATTTAGCCCAGTTGATGACAAGGCCGGAGTTGCGACCGAATGAATGTAAAACATCAACCAGTACTATTAGTGATTTACGTGGGGAGGCTAGGTACAAAAGGATGTCATCAGCGTATAGGGACACGCGGTCCTCATACTCGGGGGTCCAACGGAGACCACGGATAGAAGGATGCCACCGCAGCCACTCCGCCCGGGGCTCCAAGGCAAGCGCAAACAGGAGCGGCGACAAGGGACAGCCCTGTCGCGTGCCCCGGCCCAGCTCGAACGGGGCCGATACTCTTCCGTTCACCACCACCTGCGCCAATGGGCCCGAATACAACAATTTGACCCAACTGATGAACCCTGGGCCAAATCCAAACTTCGCAAGCATCGCCCAGATGTATGGCCACTCAAGCGTATCAAACGCCATGGTGGCGTCTAAGGACGCCAAGATGGCCGGTTCCCGTATGAATGGGACACGTGCGAGCACCCCATGCAAACGCCGCAGGTTCAGGGCTGTGTTGCGATGGGGAATAAAGCCGGACTGGTCCTGATGAACCAGATCGCCCACCACGCCGACCAGCCGATTGGCCAGTACCTTGGCGAGAATTTTGGGCTCCGCATTCAGTAGCGAGATAGGCCGATAGGATGTAACCCGGTCCCGAGGTCTCCCCTCCTTGTGGATCACCACGATTGTAGCCAGACGCTGGTCCAGCGGGAGGGAGCCCAGCGAGTGGGCCGACAGGAACATTGCACGGAGGTGGGGCGCCAGTGCATCCGGTCGCAATTTGTACAACTCGATAGGGATACCATTCGGGCCCATGGCCTTGCCAGAAGCGACCGAACGTATGGCGAGGGCGATTTCGTCGGAGGTGGGAGCGGCGTCCAGCGACACCCTGTCCTCCCCGGAAAGGGACGGCAGCGCGATATCCCTGAGCAGGGCACGGGAATCCTCTTCAGAGCAGGAAGAGACCGGAGAATACACCTCGCGGAAATAATCCGCAAAACAGGAGACAATTTCTTCTGGCTCAGTTACACACACACCATCCGTTTTCTCAATCAGTGGGACCACACGATTCGCTCTCTCCTTTTTGTCCAGCCACGCTATCAGTTTACCAGCCTTATCACCCACATCATACAGTCGCCCCTGTTGCTCTCTACTGAGGCCCCTGGCCGCCTCCGTGACGAGGGCCCTATAGGCCGCCTGCTTGAGTTGGAGGACATGTAGTGCAGCATCCGTCACCCCACCTTCTAGATTACCCTCCAATTCGGCTATTTCAGCCTCCACCCGGGTCACCTCCTCCCGCTCGCGCCTCCGGGCGTGGGAAATAAGGGATAGGGCCTCCCCTCTGAGAACTGTCTTGAAGGCCTCCCACAGGGAGATAGCCGAAGGCACGGACCCTACATTCTCATCAAAATATCGCTGCAGGGATTTAATCAAGTCAGCGCGAATGGTGGGGTCGCGCAGGTACCAGGAATTGATTGGGACTACCCTACCCTCACCCCTCGGAAAGACATCGAAATGTAACAGGAGCAGGGAGTGATCTGAGATACCCCGTGCCAAATGGCGCACCTCTCCCACCCTCCCGACATGGGCCGCCGGGACAAGGACATGATCAAGCCGTGAGAGACTACCATGGGCCCCCGAGTGGAAAGTGTACTGCAGCTGCGTGGGATGTTTTAAGCGCCAGCAGTCCACCAATCCCAGTGTATCCAAGAGGCCGGATAGCCACGCCTGTGCCCGGGGGAGGTCCCTAGGGGGGTGACGATCCACCGTACCAGAAACCACCGCATTAAAGTCCCCCCCCACCACCAGAAGCCCCCCCGGAAGGCCAAGGAGGAGGCGCCCCAGGTCTGCAAAGGTGGTCGACTGCAGCCCCGGTGGGACGTATACTGACACAAAGACAACCACTTTGCCCTCCATTCTCCCCACCAAGACAGTATAACGTCCCCTATCATCGTGGAGCACCTCATCAATTTCCAACGGGAGCGAGTTCTTTACCATGATGCCCACACCCCTTGAGCCTGACGTGAAGCCCGAGTGGGCCACTAGGCGGTAGCCACGCCGATTCATGGCACAGAAGGAATTGCCAATAAGGTGTGTCTCCTGCAGAAAGACTACATCGGGCGAGAGTCGCTTCAAAAACTGCAGGACCACACCTCGCTTGATCCTGTCCCCCAGTCCATTAACGTTCCAAGACAACAAAGTTAATTCCCTACCCCCCATCATACACAGAAGCCATCATTCGTCCCCCCGAGAGCACCTTAGAACCAACACAAAAATAAGTTTGCCTTGTGATAAAAACGAACAACACCCCATCCCTGCCCACCCACCCCAACAGAACTCCCCCCTCCCTGCACCCCTGCATGAGCCCAAACAGCCCCCCCAACGTGCAGTGTGCCTGTCGCCCCATAGATAGTTAAACTAACTAGACCCCCAGAGGAGGAGGGAGAACCCCCAAGAGACCCCACACAACCTCCATAGGAGGGGAACTTACACGAACAGACGCATGGTCAAAAATGGCATCAATTTCGTCCAGAGCGAGGCCTAATATTAGTCCCTCAGACCTGATCCGGCGAGCCCTCTCCCCCCACCGCTCCCCCCCGCCCCCCCGATCCCGATCCCCAGACAGAGTATCCAGCCAGTCTCCGGCCGCTTCGGGACGATCAAAAAAGTGTGTGCGACCATCCACCTCCACTCGCAGCTTAGCTGGGAAAAGCATGGCGTATTTGAGGTTTAGATCCCGAAGACGGCGTTTGACACCGAGGAAGCTCAGTCTCTGCTTCTGGACCGCTGGGGTGAAATCAGGATAAAAATTTACGTCCATATTTTCAAGTCTAACCGGTCCCTGTAGTCTGGAGGATTGCAGGATAGCGTCTCTGTCCCGAAAATTGAAAATCCGGGCAATGAGAGGCCTCGGAGGGGCTCCGACCTTAGGCCTTCCCCCGGGAACCCTGTGGGCCCTCTCCACCGCGAAAAATTTACTCAGCCCCCGTGGCTGGAGATGGGTAACAATCAGGTCTTCCACGAAGAGGTCCGCCGCCGCCTCCTCACGTCCCTCAGGCACCCCGATGATGCGGATATTGTTCCTCCGGGCCCGACTCTCGGAGTCCTCCAGGCGGCGATCCATCAGCGCACTCGCCTGACTAAGCCGGCGCACCTCCGTTTGTAGGGCCGCCACATCTGTCGTAAGGCCCGATGCGGTGTGGGCCAAAGAATCGACTCGGTCGTTGGTTTTGGAAAGATCGGCCCTTACCAGGCCAACATCCACGAGGACCGAGTCGATCTTCTGCGCCAGTGTATCGAAACGCTGGCCCACCGAGGCCTTCATCTCGGCGATGGCGCCCATGACATCCCGCAGAGTCAGATCCGTGGGCAGATCAGGAGCATCAGTAGGGCCCTCAGGGGACCTGCGTGGCACCTCGGGAGATCCCCTCTGGAGGGTATAGCGGTCCATGCTGTTGGACTGATGGACTGCGCCACGCCGGGTCGATTTTATCTTTGCCCGGTCACCATCTTGTTTCGTGGCCATGGTCCCAGTCTCCCGGTCGCACCAGCCACGTCGTGAAGGGCAGGCAAGCCAGTTCACGGGTTCCGGGGGGGTCCACCTCAGATCTGCGGGGTGGATCACAGCCGGCGGGCAGGCAGGGTCTCCCAGCGAGGCCACACCAACACACAAAGCCCCATGACCCAACCTCGCAGAGACAGTAAGGGGGGTGCGAAAGCGAAAGTGAAAGTGCGGGGTACGCGAGTCGCCAAGCCCTGCCCGCCGCTGTTGTTCACTTTGTCTCCGGATCGCCCCACAGCTCAAATCCGGGGTTCGGTGAGGAGAAGGCCGCAAACCTCGATCGGTGCTCACGCCGGTGTCCGAGGTCCGATTTGGAAGCGGAAAACGGGTGCCACCTCAGCTCAGGCTCACCAACACAGTCCCCTCATCTAGGACAGGATATTTTCAGGATAGTTGTAGGAGGTCGCGGAGGTCCTCGGGAGCCTCGCACCTACGCGGCCATCTTGGTTGCGCGCTAGGCTCCTCCTCCTAGTAAACTAGTTTTATATAATAATAGAAGGTCTCTAGGTTTGAATGGGGAACCCCATACCTCGAAAATCAGCTTAGGTGAATCACATCACAGGATCAGCTCTGCTCTCTGTGTCTGGAACGGTTTTCTCCAAGTGCCTGAATCATGCATGCAAATGCAATATTAAAGGCACCCCAGTTTCGGATATTTGCAGCTGTGTGCTTGTGTGTCTAGAGCGTGTGCCGATCAACCTGAATTCAACAACATCCATTGTTATTTGACCTTGACGGCTTCTGCACACAGTATTCAGACTAAGGTCGCGGGGCACGTCTTGGGATGTGAACAACAGACCGTTCTCATGTGAAGAAAAAGCAAGCAAGCAGTTTTACTTGTAATAACAGCTACCTGTAGTGTCGTGTGCAAAAGCAGCAAAGTGGCAAGATGGCGTTTAGCTTCTAAAGAGCTTATGCTAACATAGCAATGTGTGCAAATAAAACCCTGTCTCCACTACACCCTCCCTTGATCGGACCACAAACAGACTAGGGAAGCAATGTAGGAACGCAGAGTTCAAGTTCGAGTAGGACAGAACCAAGTCCATATATTGCCGATCCGTATAATTGGTAGTGAAAGTTCGAACAATTTGTTGGGGAAAAGTAAAAATTAAAACATCTCTCAGGGGCGGAATACAGCCCAGTGTGGAGTAAAAAAAGCAAAATTAAAAAAATCTGGATTAGGATGTGCGGAAGATGGACTACTGCCAATTGAATCCATCAATGTGTAGGCACAATATCTTGCAACTGCCTCCAAGAGGAAGTCATTGTAATGATCAGTAAATGAGTCAGCCATCCAGTCAAGTAAAGTAAATGAACATACATGTTCTTCGACAATCGGAGCCTCTAGCACCATCAGAGGACAACTTGCGTGTTCTTCAAAGTAACTTTGCATCAGGAAGTCATGGGCTGCAGCATATATATCCCAATCACCTAGGATTCCATGCGCCGCTCCACAGGCCATAATCCTGATACCAGAACAGTCCAACTCATGAGACACTAAGGGACTCATTAGTCGATCATAATCCGGGGCAGGAGACGCCGTGTTCGACAGACACAAATCCAGAGCCCATTCGAATAGACAATCTAGGCAATGGAAAACAGGTTGCATGCAAGTAAAGTACGAGAACCGGAAGGACAATCCATAGGCCACGCTCAAAGTGGCCAGTGGTAATGTTCCATAGTATTCAAGCATCCGGTTGTGCAGTTGAAGCAGCCGGGCAGGCTGTTGTGTGGCAAAGATCGTGCAGCCATTGCGGAGCAAACGAATCAACAGCAGCACACCAGCAGTCAAGGCGAGAATTAACGGAAGCCCGCTGAAGACGCTGGAAAAAATAGAATGAAAAATGCTGGTATCACACCAAATATTGTTTGGAACGAGGTCACAAGGTCGGAGCCCATAACTTTGAAAAAATGCACCAAGCCAGTTGTTGACGAGGCATTGAATATAGTGTGAATCAGAGCACCGAAAGGAAGTGGGAAATCAGTTTTTAAAAGTTCATGCACCTCGGTGCGCGCGTTTGCTACGTGAAGGACAAATGTTTCACGGGACAAAGTCAGGGCGACTCCTTTTTGAGACAATAGAGCCCTTATTCTGCTCATCTTGTTGAACTCTGCTTTCAAGGTTGGTATGAAAGGCCAGATGGATACATCCAGTCTCCCATGCTGGGGTGGGAAAAGGACATTCTTACAACAGACTACTCGTTGTAAGACAGTTACAATGTACGGAATCCCTACTAGCATCCCGCAGCATGCTTCATTATTTAAAAGCAAATAGTTACCGTTATCTAATAGCGTAAAAGTTGGTGTAATCGCTGGCACAGGATTTCCCTTCAAAATGCAAGATAAATTTGGGGCGTGAACGTTGCAAGCACCATGCAATTGGATGTTCCCACAAACTACTGAGTGATCAGGAGTGGAAGTGCACTCCTCTCCTTTTAAATAAACCTCTTTACCCTCTCTCAGGCACCTGTATGTAAATGGGAGGGACCAAACTTCATGTAGGAATGCGGTACCCAATGGTTCATATCTGCATAGTGTTTCATACATTAACTGAACTTGAACAATGGAAATGGCAGTGTGATTAACCCATGGATAAGCCACATAGCTGAGTTTGATTCAGCCACTGAGAATGGTAAAGGTTCCAACTTTTCAATATGCAACAATGAGTATGTTGCATCCTTCATGGACATGACCTTTGTTGTTGAGTTCGTAGCCCAAAAACAACACTGTAAACTCTGCAATGTGTGATTTTGCAAAGTTAAATTTGTAACCGAAGTCCGCAAACATAACAATGATGAGGTCAACGCGACACAGATGCGGCCATAATTCATCGTCTGTGAGATAGATACCGTCAACATATGAGTACGCATCAGGGTCAATGCTCTCCAACAGAGAGACTACACGTGTGGCGAAGACAACTACAAATCCAATCGACATGAACAAAAAAATAGATATCAGCACCAGCCAAATGTAAGTCCAAGGGGGAATCAAAAAATGTCTTTTAAACCAAACAGCAAAAATAGAAATTCTTGATGGGGCATTCGAAGTTATAGAGTTAGTGTCAAATGAAAAACGTGACTCGTCCACTGCACTTGACTGTAAACCAGGCAACAAACCATCTGTGGGATAAGTATACTTAGTATATTCAAGTGGACCACCAGCCGGTGAAGTCAATAAAGGACTAGTAACTGTATGCATCTCAATGGCAAAGTCAGGCCTGTTGGTATTTGCCGGAGCCAAAACAGAATTTCTCAGCATCACTGGACAAGAGACCGCTGGAGTCATACTAAGAAGAATCGGCCACTCGCTGTAGTTTAACATTGTCAATGGAGATGTACCTGTTATCCTTGCAACCAGGAAGTGGAGGTAAAATGACTGTTTGTGTTTCCTGCACGCCAAGCACTGGAACTGGTGCATGATGGGGCCAAACTCCTTCTTGTTCTCTACCTTTTCACGGACAAGGTCACCAGCTCGAGGTAGCCAGCCAACTACCGGAATTTGAATTGCAGCATCAGTTGTGGAGGGCATGTGTTCCTTTGCAAGACTGTCTCGGGTCTCTTGTAGATTTAGTAATACAGCAGAATGATCATCTACTTCAAAGGGTGCGGCCGCCGCCGCCATGTCTAACCATCAAAGTCCGGGACAAACATCTTTATGCCAAAAAGCATTTTGTATGGGGTCTGCCCACCCAGAGACCTTCTAGGGAAATTATTAAGTGCATGTTGAACGCCATACAAATGGGCCAACCAGTTCCGGCCAGTACCTAAAACCCTAGCTGTCAGGGATTGCTTTAAGTCACGGTTCATTCGCTCCACAACACTATTGCCCTCAGGCCGGTATGGAGACAAAATTTGACTTGGACCCCCAAAGATCTCATGGCATCCTTGTATGCCTTAGAGGCGAACGGAGGGTACCACAAGCAAAAATTCCCACAAAGACACGTAAATCCCAGATGACAGTTTGAGCATCAGCACTCCGTTGTGGCCAGACCCATAGAAAACGTGTGCACGAATCCACTGCAACTAAGATGTACTTATATGCAGTGTCAGAGGAAAAAGGACTGCAGTGATCTAAATAAACACACCCAAGTGGTTTATTAAATATGTACAACTGTGTTTGAGGTGGACACGCAGCAGTCGAAGGTTTAATCTGCTGGCAAATGTCACAATAAAGGACATACGCACAAGTCTGTTTATACAATCCGCACCACCAATAACATTGTTGTAAGATAGTAACAGTCGCTGAAATGCTGGCATGGGCAGAAGCCAACCTGCTGTTATCAAGGAAAGTCTGCAGTCCACATTGGGAATTAATCTGTCACCAACGTCGTTAATTCTCACATAGTGCCAGGGCACGCGCTGCGCTCAGCGGAAGCCGGCCAGCTGACCTGCCCACGCTTTAACACCACATCCAAAGGAGGGAGAGCGTTTTCGGTCCTCTGCCACAACTTTGGAATCAGTTGCCCGTTAATCTCCGGAAAGAACCCAGACTTCTCCCCTTCCGGAAACAACTAACAACTTTCCTTTTTAGAGAAGCATTAGATATGGCTTAAAGTCCTTTCAGTACCTGGAGGCCTTGCCCACCTTTTTGATTGTGTTTCTCCCTCTTCCAAAGCGCAAAGAGACCTGTTGGTGTATATGCGCTATACACGAGTAAATTAACATAACATAACATAGGGAACTTTATCAGGACTTAAATGATAAGAGTATTTAGAAGGGAAACCACGAGGGTAATTATCACCCTTCTCTGTTGCAGCAATTGCTGCCAAGATGTCATCATCAATCTTACTTTTGGATCTTGTAACTGCTGCTACTAGATATGTTGCCACTGCTGTTTTCACTGCCTCGTCAGCTAAACTGTTGCCAACCGTGTGGACACCCACGTGCTGGTGACCAAGAGTATGAATTACATTCATGAGGGTGAGACGTTGTTTAAGTTCTGTGACTCGTACCCAAAGTATTTTATGTTTGATCGTGCTACCTTTGGAATCATGATACTCATTCTGAGACCAAAATATTAAATTGTCATTGTAAGACTGAACACAGTAAAAAGAGTCACTCACTATAAGAGTAGTCGAGGATCAGCAAACTCCAGTGCAAGCACCAGAGCACGAAGTTCTGCCAACTGGGCGGTACAATCACCCAATGTCTGCGTGTGCACGACATCAGACATGAATTCTCCATTCACAAAAGTACCAGCCACTATTGCGCAGACTGCTGAATAAGCGTGCTTAGAATCCGTCGCCGGTTGCACTGAACCGTCAGTGTAAATGATACAATGGTAATCCTCAAGTAGGCACAAGGACAGAGGAGCTGGATGAACAAATTCATACTGCAAATACTCTTGAGTCTGCAATGAAGCATCAAAGATGTAAGTGACATCCGGAGAAGTCAAAGAAGTGGCCCATTGTATCCAACGGGGATGCAAAACTTTAGAATTTGGTACACTGGCTTTTGTTACTGCCTCTAGGGCAGGATACGGTGTGACAACCAACATGCGTTTCCCTTGCGACAGCGCTCTCTCTTTCAGAATCGCCATCTGCACTGCAGTCAAAACCTTTTCGACTGTTGAAAAGCGCATTTCAGCGGAAGTGTACAAATCTGATTTGTAAGCAATAGGGACTGTGTCTCCCTCATTGAATGTTAAGTACGTGAAACCCACTGTGCCTGGCACAATTCTTATTACTAGGTTAGTGTGGTTATCATGTGTCAATAAGTATTTAGAAGCAAGAAGATCAGCCTGCAAAGATTGCAGGATAGCTGAATGTTCTGGCAGACAGATCGATTTGGAAAAAGTAGGTTGTACCAAGGCATTTTGCGGCTTCATACACTGGGCATAATCGGGAATGTATATACGCCCGAAATTCAAAAAACCCAGCAAAGATTGTAGTTTTTTCAGAGTTGTTGGAGCGCGCAAACATGCGCACTTCTCCAGGAAGTGAGGTGCTAAACCTCGACCTTCGTTGTTGAGTTCGTAGCCCAAAAACAACACTGTAAACTCTGCAATGTGTGATTTTGCAAAGTTAAATTTGTAACCGAAGTCCGCAAACATAACAATGATGCGGTCAACATGACACAGATGCGGCCATAATTCGTCGGCAACATACGAGTAAGCATCAGGGTCAATGCTCTCCAACAGAGAGACTACACGTGCGGCGAAGACACCTGGACTGTTTTTGTAGCCCATGGCTAATCTTTTAAACTGTTTCTGTTTGCCGCCAGAAGTAAAGGCTGTCCATTGACTATTAATAGAGGACAGGTTATGGCTATAAAAGCCATTGGAGATGTCAAGTGTGGTTTTAAACCTTTTTCTCACGAGACTATCAACCAGGGCAGAACTGTGGGTATTTTGTGCCACACACGTCCGACAATGAGAGTTCAAATGCCGGTAATCCAAAACTAGGCTGTACGACCCATCAGGTTTGGTTACAGTGAAAAGAGGATTATTCATGGGTAACACACATGTTTCTATTACACCTTGATATTCCAATTGATCAAGGATTTCTGAGACGTGAGATCTAGCTTCGCGGTGCATGGGATATTGGGGTTGTGGCTGTGGCATAGACTGTAACGGAATCTCATGGCTTGTTGATAATTTATCCCACCCAACCTGAGTATGGTACAATGCCGGAGCAAGCACCTGTGCCCACTCTTCTGCAAAGTTCTGAGTTTGCTCCTTTGGCACAGTGTGTGCGAAAGATGGGAGGATTACCCCCTCCCCTCTAGGAGCAACCAAAACGAAAGCTGGGGGCCAGTCTGCTCTGCTAGCAAAATGTCATATGTAGAGGTCAGATTTTCAACAAAAATCCCTTTTATGGTACATCGTATGTCACCTTCAATTAAAAGGACTATGTCTTATAGTCTGTCAGGGGGAGCAACTCTAGTGTCAGCAGTTTCTACAGTAATAATTGTGTCAGTTGCTGTCGCCTTCAGATAGGGACTCAGTGCTTGTCGCACTATTGTAACCTCCGCTGCGCTGTCTAACAGCGTTAGTGCCCATGTCAGGTTCCAAAGCTGCGTTCTCACTATCTGTGGCATACCTCGCTGTTAGTACAGCAACCTTCTTTTTCTGAAACGGGGGTCGTTGACGTGCAAACTCTTCCTGCTTGCCTTTACCATCAGCCGGGCGGGGCTGTTCACGTCCTTGTGGGGCACCCCGAACTTTGCCACGCTCTCCTCCACTGGACTGAGAGACCGAAGTTTCCTGTGAAGAACGAGGAGAACGTTGTTCAGGAACCTGAAATCTATCAGGAGACCTAATTCTAGTGCGATCACGCAATTCATATGTGCGTTCAGTATTCACTTGTACCAGTGACGAGACCCCTGTTTCTGTTGCTGCTTCCCCTGTTTCTTAGTTTTCCAATTCTGTTTAGAGAAAATTTGGACGGTCGTCTTTAGCAGACGTAACCGTCTGAGTTTGTAGTTGCGCTGCTGTTTGAACAAAAGGCTTAACGTCCAAACTATTGCGGCCAAAGGTCTTAGTTATAAGCCTCCGCAATAATATTCGGTAACTGCCGGGGTTTATCGATGTCGTCGACGAGGCACAGGGCATTCAACACCTGAAAGTTAACCGCATCTTCCTTGACGTTAGCAAGGATGAGATCAGTAACTACGTCGAACACACCGACAAGCCTCATTCCCAACTCGACGGCCGCCTCTGGACCGTGCTGATCCTGAACACGCTTGATCACGGAGGGCAGTACAGTCATAGATGGTGTGCCGAAGAACTTCGAGTAGACTGCTAGTTCTCACAATCAGTTTCCTCTGGGACCAAGTCTTTCTGCAAACTAATGGTAAGGATCCTGTGTTTTTCCACAGGAGTAGAATTCAGAAATACCGCTTCCAGCTGGTCAAATTTCTCAGCAAGCCAATAAGGCATATCGTCCTTATTCTGGGGGCACTTGCCCATTACCGAATTAACCATGACAGGACTAATAGTAATGCCGGATGGTCCAGCTGATTGCGTCGCAACCTTCGGTGCCCCCACCTGGACATTGTGAGAGACGTATTGCACTAAAGCCCTATGCACCGCAATCAAGGCAGTGTGGAGTTGACGTAAGTCATCCAGCGGGGCTTGCAAATATCGTGGATGTGGTGTGAACCCGGCCCAGACTGGCCAAGTGGCCCCTAGAATAGATATGGGACCTAAACGAACCGGTGTAACGGTGTGGGGGAGGGCGCCATTGAACCAAATACGATGCTGCCAAGCAGAAATAGGAATTTCCTGCGTCATATACGGCATGTAATTAGCTGGAACCGCCGTAGGAGTGTATGCGTGAAGCTTCTTATAGTCCGCATTCACCTCCGGAAAAGTAACCCAAGAGTAAAACAGCTCATAGGGGAACAATGCATCGGCACTCACTACAAAGATAATAGACATTCCATTGTCTGGCACCCCGAACTGCGTCAAATGACGCCGGAGAGGTGCGCGACTATGCGCTGCAATAGCGACTTCAGCCATAAGGATGCAAAGAAGAAAAAAGAATCTATATTAACCCATTGCACAAAAAGGGTAGTGATTGAAAAAGAAAACCTTTTTAATTGTCAAGCTTGAGTGAACCTATAACCAACTATATAGGTAGGTTTAAACAGTCACTCCTGTCAACCGTAAACAAGAGTGAGGGTGTTGTGGACAAATATAAGCACTACTAAGGCGTCTCAATCATAAGACCAAAACGTTAGGTGCGCCATGTTGCGGGGATTCTGCTCATGCACAGAACAATGCCCAGGAAACCAGGAGCTCAGTGAATTGTGGTGTACCAAAAAACTCACCTCAGTACCCAGAACCCCATCCAACTAGCATCAGTGTCTCATTCGTTCTCCGTATCATCTTGAAGCTACCAATGATTAGACAACAACAAGAGTAATCAGAGACACAGAAAAGTTTAAAATGTTTATTTTTAACTACGTGCTCTAAGGTGCAGTACTTTGGCTAACATCAGCAGACAAATGATTAGAAATAAAACCATCAGCATTGTTACAATTCCATAGAAAACAGGTCCTATAATACCTTGTGAACCACCCTCCCTTCACTAGTAAACTAGTTTTATATAATAATAGAAGGTCTCTAGGTTTGAATGCGGAACCCCATACCTCAAAAATCAGCTTAGGTGAATCACATTACAGGATCAGCTCTGCTCTCTGTGTCTGGAAAGGTTTTCTCCAAGTTCTTGAATCATGCATGCAAATGCAATATTAAAGGCACCCGGGTTTCAGATATTTGCAGCTGTGTGCTTGTTGTGCCTAGAGCGTGGGCCGAACAACCTAAATTCAACAGCATGCATTGTTATTTGACCTTGACGGTTTCTGCACACAGTGTTCTGACTAAGGTCACGGGGCACGTCTAGGGATGTGAACAACAGACCGTTCTCATGTGAAGAAAAAGCAAGCAAGCAGTTTTACTTGTAATAACAGCTACCTTTAGTGTCGTGTGC
Organism: Triturus cristatus; assembly: GCF_964204655.1. Classification (NCBI taxonomy): domain Eukaryota; kingdom Metazoa; phylum Chordata; class Amphibia; order Caudata; family Salamandridae; genus Triturus; species Triturus cristatus. Next base: position 349,887,481 of record NC_140581.1, read on the forward strand.
AAAAGCAGCAACGTGGCAAGATGGCGTTCTAAAGCGCTTATGCTAACATACCAAAGTGTGCACATAAAACCCTGTCTCCACTACAAGATGAGTGGCTTTTTGTCATCATACATAGTTAAGAAGGAATACAAAGATTCCACTTTTGCCTAAGAGAGTGTTTTCCTCATGTAACACACATTGAGAAAACCAACAGGTCTGGGTTTAATAAGCTCACTCATGCTGCATAAACATTTTAAATCCCAACAATGATGAAAAGGTTGTTTGTATTGAATACTCCCTTGGCTTCAGTCCAGTTTTTGTTTCTATTTCAAAAAAAGGTTGATTGCAATGAAGCCTTATTTATTGTCCTCTGGACTCTGACAAACAACAAAAACTATGATGAAGGTTTGATCCGTTTGTTGGTGGATAATTTGCTATGTTTCTACAGTGAATAAATTGTGGCCCATTTAAGGAAATAATTTGTCTTTGAAGGACAGTTCTAGCTGACTGTCATTGCACCTAGAAGACAGACCAAGGACATTTTGAGAAGCTTTCTATGCCAGGCTCTGAGGTTTTCTAGATAATATGCACTTTGATGCAGTTCATTGCATTGATGAACTGAAATATGGTTGACACTAAGGTCGCACTTGAAAAATAAACCAACATTTAAGATGAACCTTTTGACATTGAGGCATATTGAAACTGTTCAGTATTCACAGTGAGGAGCATAACAATAATTACCAGAAGATCATCAGCTATGGTAGTTTATTTTTCATGGCGGTAACTTTAAACAGTGCACTATGGGATTGGGTTATTGTTTTAGTTAGTATTTATCTCCATTTTTCTCTAACAATCTTTACACAATGAGTCCATTATTCCCTGATCAATATTTAAGGGTCTATTGCAGTCGTCGGTATAGAGATGCACATATTGAAAATAATTGCAAAACTGTTGTTAGCTGAAATGGGTGTTCTGGAACATTTTTGATAAAAATGTGTCATTGGCCTTACATTTTGACAAACCTTCCTACATTCTTTACATTTTCCACATTCTGTTATTAAGATTGAAAACACCGGATAACTGGATGAACCAGCCAAGGGCGCACATTGGTGGGTGCTGTTCCTATTCCAAATTTAGCTGCACTTAGTACAGGAGCTAAGCAACAGTGGGAAACAATGTAATTATTACATTACCTCCCATCCCTGCCTCACCTGCCTTCTTAACCAATGAGGTATCCTAGCCTCCAATAGACTACCCTCTCTAAAAAAAACACACCCCACCTCCTTCTGTTCTTCCTTGTTTCCAAGGAGATTTACCTTCTTTTTGCCCTATGGTGGGGACTGGGGGTCCTTGAGTTCCAGGTCCCACTCTGGGTGGTGCTACAGGTGACAATCACAGTCAGGTGGGGACTTTGCCTGTGAATCCGGCATTTTCTCTCTGTATGGCAGCACGATGTTTAAGATCGATGGGTCTTAGACACTGTGGCCAGTGGCTACATAATCGACTTCAAGCATGTTTCCTAGTAACTGGTGTCTGGCTGACTCCGGTTCCAGTCCACATAGCGAAGAGGCTGGTTCTTCTGGTGGGTGTCCAAAAATTACCGGCAAAAGGGGCCATTTGCAGAGTTCCAGGTTCAGAGTTTGGCACAGGGACGTATTCCATCATGTTCTTGGTCCCGTAGGTTTTGGAGGCATTTTTGGCCCATCCTGGATCTGAAGTGTGTCGGCTCGTGGATAAGATCTGTTCATTTTTGGATGTTGACTATTCAGGCCATTATTGCTCTGATAACACCAGGAGATTTCTTGGCATCATTAGATCTTGAGGATGCCTATCTTCACATCGATGTCGCAGTTCCCTCTCAACAATTCCTTCGGTTTGCAATTGAGGTCAACCATTTTATGTTTTGTGTGTTCCCTTTTGGCCTCAAATACTCTCCCAGGGTGTTCACAAAGGTGCTGCCCCTCTGGTGGCTATTCTTCACGTAGAAGATGTGTTTGTTTATCCCTACTTAGACGATTTGTTGGTTCAATCCCCAAAGGAGTCGCAGTTGGTGCCTCATGTTGATAGAGTTTTGCACATCCTACAGAAATGGGGATGTTTGACCAATGGGGGGGAAATGTCATTGGTACTGTCTCAGGACATAGTCTTCATCGGAGAAAGTTTCCTGACTTGCAGTGGTCGAGTGCCTCTGCCGAAGAGGAGATTGGTCAGCTTGCAGGATCAGGTGCTAGCCTTGGTATCTCAGGAGGGTCCTCTAGCTGTGGAGTGGTTGAGGGTGCAAGGTCACTTGGCTTCAACAGTGTTTCTGGTACCTTTCACCTGCATAAGCTGGTCAACAGGATTCTCTACCTTTGGTCATCAGGCAACCAGGATCTCTGGCTCCCCTCCGGATGTCAGCGCAAGTCAGCCGGGATCTGTTGTGGTGGCTGGAGCGGGATCATCTTGTCAAAAGGATTTGTTTGTCTCCCTCAGCGGTAACAATGGTGGTAATGACGAATGGTGGTAATGACAAATGCCAGGCCCTCCGGTTGGGGGGCTTGGCTGGGAGTGGAGCAGGTTCAAGAATTCTGGTCTCTTCAGGACTCTTGCAGGTCTTCCAACTGGAGGGACTAGAAAACTGTTCAACTCACTCTGATTCATTTTCAGGCCACCCTGAAGGGGAGAATGGTAACGATTCAGACAGATAATCTGATGTGAAGTTGTACGTCAACAGACAGGTAGGAACCCTGTTCAAGTCCTTGAACTAGATTTCACACAACATATTTCTCTGGGCTCACGACTGTCTTCTGGGTCTGAGCGCTCTGTACATTTGGGGGGAGGAGATTGTCAGGATGGATCTGTTGAGCCAGGAAATTTCATCGTACGAATATTTCCCTCTACTCCCCTGTCTGTTTGATCTGAAGGTTCAGAGGTGGGGCCTACCGGTGTTAAACCTGTTAGCTTCTCCAGAGAATTCCAAGGTGCAGATGTTTTGGTTCCCCCGACGGTGTCTTCAGGCTTGAGGAATAGACAGCTTGACTTGTCAGTGGCCTCAAGGTTTGCTTTATGCCTTCCCCACATTCAGTTGATATATTTCTGGTGCGGGTCAGGCAGGAGAGGACACAGGTGATCTTGGTTGCTCCTCATTGGCCCGTGCAAATTGGCTGCCTCTTCTGGAGTTGCTGTGGAGCAGTCAGGAATGGGTTCTTCCAGATATTCAGTGTACACTGTTCTTTCTGGCTTTTCCCCTGGGTTCATTTAAGAAGTTGCACTTGATGGCATGGTTGTTGAGCGGAGAGGCTTAGCTGATCTGGATGTCCCTGAGCCATTGGCAGTGACTTAGCAGGCATATTGAAGGTCATCTACGCATTCTTATGCCAGACATTGGAAGGCGTTTTGGGCATGGTGTTAGGGGAAAAAGGTAGATCTGATTCTGGCATATCTTTTTCTGACTATGCAGTTCTTGCAGGATGCCTCTAACATGGGTCTGTCGGTTTCTACATTGAGAGTTCAGTGGGTGGCAATTCAGGCATTTCATGGATCTTGCAGAAATTTGAATGATGAGAATGGGCTGATTGCTAGTTTTTTTCAGGGCCTTTTGAACTTGCTTCCTAGGGCAGTGAGGTATTTTCCTAGTTGCAATTTAAAGTTGTTCCTGGAGGCCTTGACTGGTCCTCCTTTTGAACCCCTTGATGGGGATCGATTTGAAGCTCCTGACTTTTAAGGCTTGTTTCCTCACTGCCATCACTTCTGCTGGGCTCTTGGGTGAGTTGGGGGCTTTATCTTGTCAATATCCTTTTTATAACATTTTCCCGGATCAGATTGTTCTGGTCCCAGTCCATTTGCTTAAGCCTAAGGAGAATTTGGCTTTTCATTTAAGTTAGGGAGTGATTTTGCCTGAATCTTGTCCAAAGTCTTCTTCAGCGGAGGAGTGCAAATTCCGTTGTTTGGATATGAGATGCACTTTACTGTTCTACTTGTAGATGGGGAAGTCGTTCTGGAAAGGGAGCGCTTTTTTTGTCCATTTTGGTTCTGCCAAATAAGGGGAGAAACCATCTACAGCCACTTAGTGTGAATGGATTAATTCCATGGTCTTGTTGGTCAATGAGGTGAAGGGTATTGTTCCCCCACTAGGTGTTCAGCTTCAGAGGCGCTCTACATACCTTATGGTGGCTACTGTGGCTGAATTGCACGGTACTTTGGTGGTGCAGATTTGTAGGGCTGTGACCTGGTCTACACCTTCCACTTTTGTTCGCAACTATAGGATTGCTGAGTAGGAACATCTGGATAATGTGTTGGGTCACAGATTTGTGTCCTCTTTGATGGATTAGAGGTGTTTCTGTATATGATCTGGGCACTGTATTAAAAATGTGATGTTCATGACCCAGTTGTCTGTCTCTGTTTACTTGCTATGTCTTATTGGTTAAGGAGGTAGGCGAGGGAGGGACGAGGGTAATGTGTCCATTACTTATTGATTATGGCATTACTCCTAGTCCTACATATCGCAACATACAAACTAAATGCCTTGTTTTAGTAAAAAGTATCTCCTCCTTTATTTAATTTTTTTTGTACACCATAAAAACTGAGATCAATGCATACAGTTTCAAATTCATTAAAAATTCATATGGTTTAATAAAAAAGGAACACAATTCGATTCCACTGTCTCATTCACATATAGGTGACATTAACCTATATAACAATTTTGAGAGAAGCACATTTCCTTATGATCCAAGTCACACAAATAGTTACTATTGCTTCAACAGCGTTGATGCTCACAGATACACAGGTATTCTACCATCTTAAAAACTAGGCTCTAGAGTTATTACTGCACAACTCACTCATATCAAGAGATATCACAGGTGTAAAAGTGGGAGAAGGAAAGAGAAAGGGCCAACATATCCTAATGCTATTAATCCCATATATATAACAAAAACCTTCTTGGAGCCATTACACATGCCCAGACAGTCATTCTTTCACACACCAACTATCGTACTGGACAGTTACTTACTTTAAAAGAAAATGTTATTCATGTATAATCAATTGTGTTTGTCTCACATCTATCTTCTTATCTGTACAATTCAATTAATCGCTCTGGGTTATTGCTTCCTGTGCCTCTGATTATCTGAAATATTATGCAATTGATTAACAGACATAAATTTATCATTTTTATGAAGGATCTTGACCTCAAAGTTAATGAAAGTAAGACTTTCACCATGATCTGTGGGGCAAGACTGGCCAAATAATTTGCTCATTTTATTAATAACTCCAAGGCTTTGGAGGTGGCCACCTTTTCTTACTTGAGTAGCCTGTTTGACAACAAATATAAATGTGAATCAATGTTATCTAACAGGAAAGCCCTCTTTGAAAAATCTATCATTTGCCTGCACAGTTTAAAAAAAATGTTAGGCTTGAAACTAGTGAAAGAGACTTCTTCAATTTATGCATGTAAATGTGTGGCTAGTTCATCTTATGCGCCTGGCATCTGGAGCATGACAGATAAAAAATTGATCCAAGAAGTAGAAAACTCCTTTTTGAAAAAGGTTTTGGCGGTCCCTCATAGATGTGCTAATGCCATCTGTCGCAAGGAATTGGGTATCCCCTATTTAGAGCACAGAATTAAACCCCCCCTCTTACTGTGCCATTCTATATGGGTAAGAGAGGAGAGTGCCCTTAACAAGCGTATCTTAAAGGATTGCTTACATCTCCATTCCGCTCTAGATATTCATGGCTCAAATACTTGAAGTCGGTTTATGAGGTCATTGGTCAACCTTGCAAAGGGCACTTCAAAACAAGCGATTATAAGAAGGCAATGTCAAAGAGAGATTCTCTACTTAACCTTAAACCCACTGTCTGTGCATACATTCTGGTGCCCTTTCTTGAGGGTCACCAGCAGTATCTCTATTTTATTCTTAACAGACGACAATGCTGGTTTTGTTTCAACGTATTACCTCTCCCGTTGGGGTTTCCTGCCAATAGTTCACTTTATCACAATTATGTGCATGCCCCTGCGATGGGAAGCCAGGAACCTATATATTGTGTTTTTTGCTCTCTTTATATAGACAGCCTAGAAAAAAAGTTAATTTTGCAAATATTTAGAGATTTTAAATGTTATCAATGTAGACAAGTCTTGCTATTTTTACAGCATTTACCTTACCCTCAGAGAAACTGTTGGGTAGCCTCTTTTATTTGTCATATATTAAAACATTTGAAAAATGAGCAGAACTGTGATTGCCCCACTCTGTAAGTAACTGCATTCTTATGATGTAATGGGCTGTTATATATTCTGTTTGATTTTATTGGGGTTTATTCTTTAATGTCACAGAAATATGGCAAATATATATTTGATTTGAACTGTTCACACACTCAAATGTTGGTAAATAATTCCTGGAGACATTTGTGTGGGAAGCACAGCAACATTCTGAGTTTTGAAGTTAGGAACAGGAAAAACATGCACTTATACCACTTTATTTCTCATCCTGAAGTGCAGAACTCAGCATGTGAAGGCAATATTACACAGATGGATTACTTACTGTTGATATTCCTAACTCTAATTCTCCCTTCCTCATTCCAGTACTTACTGTACGAGGAGGGCACCAATTTCCTTTAACACCGGCACTCTTTCTAAAGCTCCCTAAATTCCTCAAAGTAGAAATTTTGACCTATTACTTTATAGCCTCCGCCACCCAATGTGCTCCCATAAATGACAAGCTTTGCCACACTCCCTTCTGTATAATACCAAGCACCAAACAAAAACTGCCTCTGGAAGGGAGTAAGGTAACGTACGTAGAGGTAACACTGCCGCTTTGAGCATTGTTCATTTAAATATTGCCTGTGTTTTAAACTTGTTTTAAACTGTTTTCATAATTGCACAACAGTGTATTGAAGTGTATTTAATCTGATTGGTTCACTCTTTTGAAACTTGCATACCCGCATTTCTATCTGTCTCCCTCGGCCCCTAACGGTGGTCGCATTCTTTAAGCTCTATTAGGGGCAGCCAATCACGGTGGGCGGCAGCCATTCCATCCAGCTGCTCCCGGACACTTAATGCCGATTGCAGTGTGGGAGTGCAGAGGGCGTGCCAAAGGCACAGCAGGCGCGCCCAAGGCAAGCCCGTCTGCGCCTGTCTGTGGCGAGGGGCGAGCCACCATGCCCGATTTTTAACTTACTCTGCATCTCAACTTAAATAACAATACTCTAAAGACTACTTACTGAACCCTGACACTCAAGATAGACTCACCGACCAGGAATAATTGGCTGGGAACTGAACTTACCTCCCCTTATGGGTAAACCAAGGCAGAAGAAGTACACTCAAGAACATAGGGCCCAAGATGTAACTTTGATATAGCTTAACACTCGGTCCATTGTGAAATATCAATTGGAAATATTTCATCTTTTAGACTCCATCAAACCAGATATACTCCTGCTTACTGAAACGTGGCTCACCTAGAAGTCCATCTCGGACATTCTTGCTGCTCTTCCCAGCCACTATTACATTATTGAGGCCAATCGGCCTCTAGGGAAAACTGAGGGAGGGAGTAGCGGCCATGATTCGTCATGAGTTGAAGTTCACTAACCTAACAGCAATAGACATTGCTTTTGTGGACTGTTTAGTCCTCAAACTTGACTTCCCTTTCACCCCCATGATTTGTGTATTGCTGTACAGACCCCCTCACAACATGCCTCTCTTCGCCCAATTATTGATGGAACAAATGTCCCACCTGGTAATCCATCACACCAAGATATTGTTAATCTGGGACTTAAATTATTGGGCCAATAGCGGATTGGGCGGCCCACACTCAACAGAAATGACCGACCCCCTCAATGAGCTAAATGTCACACAACATATGACTACACCCACTCATATAAAAGGTCAAATTCTTGACCTAATTTGGAGCACCATTCTCTCAGTGTCCAACCTGACGGTATCCCCCTGCACTTGGTCCGATCATTTTTTCTTAAACTTCTTCCTCAACAATTTGATCAGAACTTAAACCTCTGCCAAAACGAGTCTGATGACACAGCCTTGGAAACATATTAATCAGTGCCTTCTGTAACTTGTTGCAATCCACCATACCTATTCATCAGACCTCTATTAATCATCTAAGTGAAGAAAACATTAGAACCTGGCTGACAGATGCCAGTAACACCTTTGACCCCTGTGGAATGTTAATATGGCTGGGAGTCATGATGCACAGAGGTGGTTCTCTGATGACTTGAAAACTCAAAAATTGTCTATACGCCAGGCTGAACGCATTTGGAGATGGAATTACAGTTCTGATAAAAATTATATTTTTCAAACTCAACTTAAGCAATATAAACAATCTATTCTTCAAACTAAAGCAGCTTACTTCCCGAACAAGATTCGGAATTCTAAAAATAAATCTAAAGATATATTTGCGATTGTGAATGAGCTGCCCAATCTTGACAGAATCACTGCTAAACTAGCCCCTACCCAGGCACTGTGTGATTCCCTGAATACCTTTTTCATCAATATAATCAGTTTCATCAAAGCTAGTATTCCAGATAACCCACCCTCTGATAAGCAGGATATGACACCCAAGAATCCTTACTTGTTACACCAGTTTCCTGCCATTATCAAAGAATCCCTCCTAAAGCTGTTAACCAAAGTTAAATCGGGTTCTCCAGCTGACAGTTGCCCCCCACTTATTTTAAGTGAAATATTTCTAGCATGCCCTGGCCAAAGTACTAGGAGCCCATGTGACTAACTGCCTTTGCTCTTTCGTAGAACAATCTCACTTCTTACATGCCTGCCAAGCAGGCTTTTGGCCCTCTCACTCTACTGAGATGGTCATTTTGAGTGTACTGGATGAAATAAAGAAAGAGGCTGATAAAGGTACCACCCAGGAATTAGTGCTCCTCGATCTCTTGGTGGCCTTTGACGTGGGCGACCATAACATTTTAGTGGTCCGTGTCAGGGACGCAGGAGTTCTTGGAGCCACCCTTCAATAGCTGGCGTCCTTTTCAGACGATCCCTCACAGTCTGTCCGTATTTCCCAATACACAGCCCCAAGAGTTAAACTAACTTGTGGGGTCCTGCATGGTTCCTCTTTGTCCAAACACCTGTTTAATTTGTATCGCCTTCCCCTTATTCAGTCCTTGGAGGAAGGCAAGGTGTGCATTTTTAACTATGCAGACGATCTGCAACTGGTTTTCACCATTGATAATACCCCCTTCTCCATTCTGAATTTTCAGACTACTGTGTAATAACAATTGGATGAATAACAACCACCCAAAAACTAAATCCTGACAAAACAGAGCTGATCCTAACCGGTGGCTCTCGAAACCCTCGGACTTCGAATTTCTAGCCAGCAGAGTTGGGAGCGCCCCCACTCCCCTCTCCCTCAGCCAAGAGCCTTGGTGTCACAATCGATAGGGACCTCTTGATGAAAACCCAGATCGGAGCAGTGGTTTTCACCTGCTTTTTCCAACTTTGTAAAATCTGGAAAATTAATAGATTCCTTACAACAGAAGCAGTTATCCAAGTCATCCTGTCCCTGGTAATCTCACATCTCTATGATGCCAACTCCACTTACTTTGGCCTTCCTGAATACCTAATGAGAAGACTGAAACTAGTACAAAATCAGGCAGCGAGACATATTTATCACCAGCCAAGATGGCACCAAGTCACTCTTCTCATGAGGAATCTGCACTGGCTTCTAGTAACCCAACGCTGCTCATTTAAGGTTGAATGCCTGATATTTAAATAACTCCATGGCACATGCCCAGAATGTATTGCCAATCTTATCCAGAGGTATGTCCCTATCTGGGCACTTCGGTCTTCCCACCTGTCCCTGTTAACCATTCCCTTCTTTAAGTGGAAAAGAACTGGTGGATCCCGCTTTGCTGTATTAGCCCCCTCTTTTTGGAACGCACTCCCTCTAAACATTAGATCGTATCCACGTTACTCTTACTTTAGGAGACAATTGAAAACCTGGATGTTCTCTCAGGACTACAAATGATTGATCTTATCAGCGGCACTTCACCTCTTCTATAAGCACCATGAAACCATGTGGTGTACGTGCGCTATACAAATACTTTTAACATAACATAACATAACATAACATAACATAACATAACTGGGACAAGGAGAATCAGAGTAATCCAGTCATCACCTTCCTTGTCCCACTCTTTACTCTATTAGGATATACCACAGCACACAACAAAGCCACTATTACAGAAGGTAAGCCACGCTGAGCCACGTATACAAAGACAAGATCCGTTAAAAAGAGAAATCCATGTCAAGGGCAGAAGGTGATAAGTAGGGGTGGACGGAATTTACGTAATCGCGTTACGTAAATCTTTGCGAAAACGTTAAAAATCTCCACGAACATTCGGAAATATCGCGAAGACGCGGAAGTTTTTGTCCAGCCTGTTTGCGATGTTTTTTGCGTGATCGCGTTGGAAATGTGTCGCCAACTTGGCCATGCGGTCGCTAATGGGCGAGGCCATCTTGTTTTCACTTGTCCCGCCCGCTCGTGATGCTATTTCCTGTTCCGGGTCGCGCAATGCATGCTCGCTCCCGTTCGCGATAGGTATTTCCTGTTCGTGAACGCGTATTACATGTTCGAGACGTTTTTTGCGTGCTCGGGGGGAAAATATCTCGCAAACGTGCCCATGCGGTCACAATGGGCGCGACCATCTTGTTTTTCACTCTATTGCTATGGTTCTGGGGCCTACTTTTCAATCCTCCCTCTATCTTTTCAGTCCTTCGTTTCTGAAAACTTTTTTTGATCTTTTTTATTTATTATCTCTCTCTCTATTTTCCTGATTCTATATTTTTTGTTTTTGTCTACTTTTTGTGTGTTTTTTAACTACTTTTTCACTCTTTTTCTATTACCTGCTTTTTTCATTTCTTTCACTTACTTTTTTAATTGTTACCTTTTCTTTTCTGCCCCCTGCCTACCCCAGAACTATGGCAAAGGGCCACAGGGCGCATCACAGCCAGAGCCATGACCGCCTTCCTTGCGGAAGGCGGCACCCACAAGGGGTGCAGGCATGAGCCTTATTTGGGGAGGTGGAGTTGGCCGCACTGTTTTTTTTTGTGCAGCGCCACCTCCCCTTAACCCTGGCAGCAGGCGGCAGGCCTGGGTTCAGGTACGGGCTCCGGGAGCATCGGCAGCAGTGGAGAAAGGTGCGCCGGGCAGTGTTTTGCTGCTCTGGTGTCCGGCACAGCCAGAACCAGTTGACGCACCGGTGAGCCGATATCCTGGACCGGGAGCAGGACCTGCTGGACCTGCTAGGAGTGGAGGTCCTGGGTCTTGGTGAGTAGCTATTTAATTATTACTACTTTGTGTCTGTTCTTCTGCTCTGTGTTATATATTGTGAATATATATTTTTTCCGACCAGCTAGAATGCTGCTGCTTACATTACAGGTAATTTACGTTTAAAAGTCTTCTGTGACTGTTATGACGCAGGTGCTCTGCGCTACTAGTCTTGTTATTTGAAACTTTGCGTTTGCGCTCGTTTTGCGTGATTATGTAAGAGTTTATTTTAGAAAACTTAAGTTAGGTAATGCTAGAGTGACTCTAGTCCTTCCTTTGTCCTGTCACTAAGAGATAGTGGTGGATTGATACTTAGGTTTAGTTACTTATTATGAGTTTGTATTTTTTAGTGGTCTGTGACGCGTGACGCCCCCTCTGTTACGTCACGTGCTGCTGAGTGCTGCTAGTGCTTACCCCAGTCCTTAGTAGAACCTTTTGTAGTTTGTTCAGTGAGTGGTAATAGGCTTAGCACTGGCAGAACATGAGCATCAACCAACCAACAATTTGGTGTATGCAAAAATGCAGGCATGTGTCCTCCATTTATGCATTTTTGAGGACTAAAAGTGGAAATGCTTACTTAATGTACAATTGGCACGCCTGGAATAGGTGGGCTAGGTCAGGTGGTACATACTACTTAGGCTTAGTTAGCATTCTGGAATTAGAATGGAATACTGGATTATTGTAGATAAATAATAACTAGTCAGTCCGCGAATCCCCCGATACTACTTGTTGACCAGATTAGATAGGTCAATTTTATTGCAATTGTTGTTTACATAAATGTTTTTTTGGCAGTCTTTTAAAAATATTTTATTTGTTTCACACCAATCATCAATGTTTGTCTCTTTCTTTCTTATATCTTTCATGATCAGCACCCAGGGGCAAGAAGACGGGGGCAGAGTCGGCGGGAGCAGTTCCACAACACCAAGCACAGGAGGACCAGAACGAGGGCTCTTCTGCTGGCCCAGTAAGTCTTCCTGTTTTTAATATTAATAATTCTTATTCAGTAACTTTTACTGCACCGTATTTTTTCTGAACTATTGTTTCCGTTTCCTAATGTTATTTTTTACCGACAATTATCTTTCGATCTAGACTATCTGTTTCTAAATTCTTGTTATCCCTGCCTCTAACTGTCTCTGCTATGACTCTCTGTACTACTACTTTTAGTCTGTCTGTAGCTAAGAATGCCCAGTTGGCCACTCTTTATTTAAAAGGTTTTAAATAAAACTCAGATTCACCAGTAGCTCAAGCCATTGAGTCCAGTCCTTTGGGTTGGCCTCTTGTACTCCTTCTAGTCTTCTTAATCTTTGAGGCTTTATTAATCTTGATGTTTTTCGACAATTCCCACCAACTAAATGCCCAACCAGATTTTACTATTTTGATAGGATAGGACATACTACTACTATTGTAGGGATTTTCCAAATACAGAACTTTGCACAAGAAAATAGGATGTTGGTGATGGGAGGTTGGACCTTCCTCACACCTCAAACAGAACAGAACCCACCGCAATCCCCTGCCCGACTAGTTATAGTAGTGTTTCATTACTATTAGCTCTCCGAACCCCCCAAGATACCCAATGAGTAGACAACCCAGAACATAACACTCACGACCTCTCAGTCGTGGAAGCAATGCACATGCACACCCTTTCTTTTGCTCCGAGTCTATGTAAGTTCAAAAGTTTTATTTGCAACTGACAAGCTCTGTACGTTGTTCTATAATGCAGCACCAACAGCAAAATGCATAAGATTAAAACTATAAACATTGTTACACTTAGTTACACTTACAACAACTACAAGTCCATAGAACGAAGAAAATAAAATGCGAAATCATGATAACTGAACAGTGGTGGAAGCACCACCATCCCCTTTCTAGGAATATAGTTTATATAAAATTTTAAATGAAGATCTCTGAGCGAATTCTGTGGACCCCTCACCTTAGAAGAACCTAGTACTGGTTACATCATAAGCTCTGCAAAGCTCTGGTTCGTAAAAGGGAATCTTCCGTCTGTTAGGAGAAAAATGGTGTGCGTTAGTATATTGCAAGCATTTCTCAGTCGTGCTAAAAAGTGTAGCATTTTGGATAAGCAATGTGGACTAACACCAGAACTCGATAACAAAGTGGCTTATTTTATTTGACTTTGTACGCAGCGCTTAGACAGTAGCAGTATGAGCTCATGTGGGCTCAAAGCCGTCACTCTTTATACAACAAGCTGCGAGGTAACGACGCGTGTGCAAAAATAAAAGACACAAAGGTAAAATGGTTGCATGGCTCGGACTAACTAAGCAAAGACTAGAATGACCCCAGGGACCATATAACTACCAGTGTCTACTCTACTACTACCTGATTTGTACTAGTGATGTATGTTGTATATGGATGTATTACTATTAACTCATTTTTCAATCTTGATAGTGAAAAATAGGGGGAGGTGTATATGACACCTAAAAAATGTGTAATGTTTTTTCAAGGTGCACTACCAACCAACAGTGCAGGGGCCAGCGGCGAAGGCGACTCGGCTGCTGACGGAAGAGAGGATGCGGCAGTTGCAGGAGGAGCTGCAGGGGGTGAGCCAGCAGCAGTGGCGGGCAGTGGTAAGTTAGATTCCTAATCCTTACTTATTGACATTACACTCACTCCAAGGGTGTACTGTATAATACTGTACAGTTGAGACTTAGTAAGTAAGAAGTTGTTGTGAACGGTTTAAGACACCCTTTACTTTGCATTAGTAAAAGCATTAGCGGCGGGAGTGTTGAGTAACCAATGGCCTCTTCTACCTGATTTCAACTCAGCTGTGAAAGTTTTATGGAGGAGACTAAAAGTGAGATCAGATGACCTTGATGGATGGGTTGAACGAAAAGGGAATGAAGAGTGGAAGGAAGAAGGACGGGCGAGATTTAATATTTATGACTGGCAGAGAAGGATACGTGGGATGCATGCATGCATAGGTGGCTGATAGGAATCAGATGCATGGTTGGTTGAATGACTGAAACTCCCACAAATGTTAAAGTCCAAGAAAGTGGGAGGATAGATACATACCACAAATGTTATGTACTGTGCTTGCTAGTGCTACCGTGACACTATGTGTAGAATTAATTTATCTTACTGCTTTGCTAAGAGTATATTTTACAATAGACTTGTTTTTTCTTCTTCATATATAGCTACTCCTTCCAAGGGGAAACCTGACAGGAAGGAGCTGGCAGCCAAGGCCCGGCGCCGGAAGCTGGAGGCCATACAGACTGAATATCATCGGCTGGTGGTTCTGGAAGAGAAGGAGTCGGAGGCGGCAGCAGCTGCAGCCTCCTCCAATGCCCCGGGCCCCAGCCACCGCCCTCCAGTGGTACAGCGCCACCGTTGGGCAGCCGCCCGCCGCCGCCCCTCCATCAGTGCTGCCCCCCCTGTGGATGCAACTGCCATGCATCGAAGCGCCGTGTTGCCCGCCTGGAGGAGCAAGTACGTGTCCTCCAGAGTCAAGCCTGCTGAACTTAAGACCCTGTTTATTGCCCCTTTTTAATTATTCTTTGGGTGGGTGGGAATCAGGGTTGGGTTTTCTCTTTTCATTGGACAATTGGACATTTTGTTTGAAGTTTTCTTTACAGACATTGGTTGGGGTTAGGGAGAGGGGTGGGCCAGGTGTTGTGGGATTTATTTACATAGTTTATTTTTCTTAAATAATACGGGCCCAATTCACAGAACTAACTTAAGACAAAATCCTAAACTTACTACCATTTTGGTATTCACAGAAGGCACTTACTCATTTTGGTATTCACAGAAGGCACTTACTAATTTCGGTATTCACAGAAGTTAGGAGTCCTAACTTTAGGACTCCTAAATGCCTTCTGTGAATACCGAAAGTCTTAAAGTTAGGATTTTTCTCAGTTTAGGAGTAGTAAAGTTAGGAGTCCTAACTTTAGGAATCCTAAATGCCTTCTACGAATACCGAAAGTCTTAAAGTTAGAATTTTTCTCAGTTTAGGAGTAGTAAAGTTAGGACTACTAACTTTAGGACTCCTAAATGCCTTCTGTGAATACCAAAAGTCTTAAAGTTAGGATTTTTCTCAGTTTAGGAGTAGTAAAGTTAGGAGTCCTAACTTTTCTACTCCTAAAATTAGAAAAATCCTAACTTTAAGACTTTCAGTATTCACAGAAGGCATTTAGGAGTCCTAAAGTTAGGACTCCTTACTTCTGTGAATACCGAAATGAGTAAGTGCCTTCTGTGAATACCAAAATGGTAGTAAGTTTAGGATTTTGTCTTAAGTTAGTTCTGTGAATCGGGCCCAATATTTCTACTTTACATACGATGTTGATAATGTTTTCTGCGTGGGGTTACTGTTTTACATCACACTGTATCCTTCTTTCCTTGCTGGTGCAGGGCCGCCCACAACCAGTGTTTGATTTTTATAATTGGCTGACTTTGTAAGACACAAACAGATAGATGCGGCACACCTCACTGAGTGACTTGTCCTACTAGTACTGTCAGTCTTTTCTACTCTAGGCACTCTGCAACTGGACTCAAAGGGGTGTGTGAAATTGAATTAATGAAAACATGTCCATTATTAATTATGCCTTCCCCAAACTTCTCTTACCTTTGCTTGATGTTTAACTTAGGCACAGCGATGGCTGCATGGTGATGATGGTTTTCTTTCCTTACATGGTTGTGGTGGTGGTAGTAGTAGTAGTGGACACTGGCAGCAGCATTTGCAAAAAAAGAAAATGAGACAGTCAGTAGCCTGAGAGAGACTCTTCAAGGAGTAGTAGAATGAAGTACAGTACAGTACAGAACTTACTGCCAAACAAGAATATGCAAAAATACAACACAACATAATGGTGGTGGGGATAGCCTAGTAGTACACAGAGTTATAAACTCTAGTTGTGTTGAGTCACTTGACTAGGCCTACAGTACACTGGACACAAGCGTAACAGTTAGTGCTGTGTAGGAGGATAACAACAAATCCATTAATCCAATCAATGCCGGCAATTAATGCTGATGTATTAGGTTCCTTTGGTAAAAAAATTACCTCACAAATATACTGCTCATGGGTGGGCAAGCAGAAGAAGGTCCCCGCCCTGCCTTGAAATTGAAGTACTGTTGCTTTTGCCACATCCGCCCCAGCAAGCGTGTGATAAATTATTGGTGTACATTTAATTTAGTGGAAGAAGGTTAGGGTTTGTTGAATTGTTAGGAAGGGGGGTCTGGGGAAAGGTTTGAGAAAGAAAAACAGTACGCATGGATATGTTAAGGGAGAAAAAGGAAATGCATGCATGATGATGATAAGGAGACCCGGATTACATACAGTTTGTGTTCAGTGCTACCATGCTTACTTTTACAGATAGCAAAGAACATTTTAAAATATCTGTAGGGATGAATTATAAACAGAGAGCAAACCTAATGATAATAATAATAATAACAACAAGAACACACTGTTGTAATGATTGTAGACAAAAAAATGAATCAAATTATTTAAAAGATGATGAAAGTTGATACTGTTACTGTGTTATCCTGGTCAAATGGGGAGTTGAATCTCGGCATTCCTCTTGGTCCTCCCTTCAATGGATGCTCCATCCATCAATCTTGGGTGAGCCCCCGGCCTGCCTGCCCGGCAGATGTAGATTCATTGGTAAGGTAAGTGTGCATTGTTTTCCCAAGTATAGCAGAGGGTAAGGACCGGCTTGTTATTGTAGATGCAAAAACAAAAGGGATATTGAGAAACCAAGTTGAAAAAAATGCACAAGTTATGGTGTAGTGCAACAAGAATACTTTCCGAGGCGGCATGGATGCATCATCACTACACTAGTCTGTTTCCAGCATTAACCTACAACACCAACAGGACAGAGCAGGCCCACGGTGACGGCACCCTTTGCACATCCTCCATTTAGCGTACATTTTTTGAAAGAGTTGGACAAAGCACATATCCAGCAACATAGCATTTTACAATTTAAGTGACTAAATCAATGCACTGCAGTCATACCACCGCTACACTTGACTCCACCGCTACACAGACATTTAGGTATGCTGTGGTTGTTGTTTACTTGTTTACCTTTTATGCCACTCATGAAACGCCCTGACTTATTCCATCAAACATCTCCGATCCGTGTACTGAGTGACTGTGAAGATACTATGTCACTGTGGTCGACTCATCATGATGGTGTTGTTCAACTCAGTCTGCAGTGTACCGAGTGAGTCCCCTTCCTGTATTCAAAATGCAATGTATCGGCCTGCAATAGAAGTACAAATTTGTTATTAAAAATACAAGAAGGGAAAAAGGACTTGAGTTACTTTTAGTGTGTAGATTATTACATAAAGTACACAATGAAGTAAATTCATTCACAACAAACAACAACAAAATCATTCAGTCAGCGTCCAATGCATGGCATCATTCATTACCTGTTCCTTCTCATCTTCAGTTAATGGGCAGTCTCTCTCGGATCAGAAAGTATAGTAGTCATCGTCAATCATGTTCCACTTCTTCTGGAGGGACTAGGAAATATTTTCTTTTTCTTCTATTTTGCATCATCCAATCATCATATGTCTTCTTGAGGGCAATGGATTTAGGAGGATGGAGGAGCAGGATTCGGAGGAGTGTACTGTGAAATGCAGACAGCTGAAACTTGTATATGGCAATAAAACAATTAGAAGACGGTGGTGATGGATTTGTTGTGATTCGAAGTTTCTAACCAGAAAGACAGACACACAAATAAAAGAAAATAATGGAGGAAGACATTAATAAGTGCAAGCCTAATTGTCAGGGAAGTATAGCTCGTCCTCAAACTCTGGGGGTTCAACCAGAAGTAGGTAATCATCATCTAACATACCACTTCCATCACCTGAGCCGCTGTCCTCATCTTCCTCCCTTGATTCATGTCCTGTGTAATTCGGTGGTATAAAGTGCTGATTCATTTTGATCATGGTTAACCTCTCTACGTTTTTGGGCGAGAGACTGGTCCTTCTCACTGTTACAATGGAACCAGCAGCACTGAAAACACGTTCAGAAGAGACACTTGCGACAAGGCAAGCCAGATAGATTATCGCCAGCCTGCTGAGCAGTGGCCATTGGCCCCTTTTCCCATACAAATACCGCAATGGGTTTTGATCAATGTACACCTCTGTTGGGTCATCCAGATAGGCCTAGACCATCCGCTCAATGTTCAGGGGTGCTAAACTTTTTTCGGGCTCTTTTCTCATTGCATCAGCACTGGACTTACCAATGCCTTGCTGTAAATACTCATCCTGTAACAATTTTACTGGGCCTAATGATCCAGCGATGGGCTAAGATCTCCACCAACTCATATGCTTCTTTTTTTTCCCATACACCTTTGTATGCTTCAGACACCTCCTTCAGTAGATGCTCTAGCATTTGCAACAATGGGATAGCTTGGCCCATAGTACAGTCCTCCTTGCTGACTTCACGTGTGAAGACCTCGTAAGGAAGAAGCATCTCAGTCAGGCATTTAACTAGGCATCATTGGTCCATCTGAAGGGTCATGCCTTTCACAGTAGCATCCCCTCTTCGCATGACATATTCATTGATTGGCCTGTACTGCTCAAACAGATGGTCAAGCATGTAATAAGTTGAGTTCCAATGTGTTGCCACCTCCTGGATGAGTGCTGTGACTGGCATTCTATAGTCACGTTGAATGATCCTCAGCTGCTTTTGAGCTTTAAAAGAATGGCTGAAATGAGTGCATATTCTTCGGCAGGTGGTCAGTAAGTTGCTGACTATGGCTGCTTTTTTCAGAAAGTCTTGAACAATAATGTTAATGCAGTGCGCCAAACACGGAACCCTGAAATAGGAACCAAGCTCCATGGCCTTAAGTATATTATTGCCATTATCTGTGGAAACAAAACTAATCTTAAGCCCTCTTGGGCGCAGCCATTCAAAAATCTTGCTGTGAAACTCTTCCAAAATGTTTACAGCAGTATGACATTTCTCCATGGCGAACATGGATACAGTTGTATGTTTCAAAAAGCTTTAAAAATCTCAGCTGTGTCAACAGCACCTACTTCAGATAGCTTATCTCTAACCCCCACAAATGAGACCCAGCATGTAATCAGTGGCTTGGCAACTGGTCCACATGTCTGTTGTTAGGTGGATATTGTGAACAGCACTCTGCTGCAAAGCTTGTCCAACTAATTCCAGCACATCATGATGTAGTGCTGGAACAGCAACTCTTGCGAAATAGGACCGTCTGGGAACCTTCCATTTAGGGCAGATGGTTGACAGAAATTGAAGGAAACCCCCCTTACACAAATGAAAAAGCTAACATTTTAGCCAGCTTCGCATTGTACAACCGTGCCGTTGGGTGGTTGTGTTGGTACTGCCCCTCCAACCTAAGCATGATGTCAATGGTAGGCTGGATTATTTTCCTTTGTGGTGCAGTTGTTTTCTTTAACCCAGTTAGGCTCATTGTAGGTACTCATTGCGACCTTACGGGATGGGGTCTTCATCAGGACTGGGGTGCAAGTGGAAGGGGGGGTGGGTGTGGGCACCCTATCTGTCAGAAGACAGGACTCTAAGACGTCAAAGGATCGTCAAAGGTGGAGGGTATCAAACTCCTCGAGGGTAACGACAGAGGCGGGAAAGGAGGTATCCACTAAGTCGCAGAAAAGCTTTTCTGTCGAGTTACATCAGGAGGCTCCTATTATTCCGCACTCCCGGAAAGTAATCCAATTCATTATGAACAAGGCAAATGGGGACTAATCGCCACTGATTCACCACCATGGAATTAATCCTGCTTCTCCGGTCCCGTGTGAAGGATGATTAGTCCCCATTTGCCTTGTTCATAATGAATTGGATTTCTTTCCGGGAGGTCGCAATGAGTACCTACATGCCTTAAGGGGTCGAAACGTCGACACAACATCTTCGCCAATATTATCACCAGTTCAGGATGTACTGTGATTTTCTTACTGTATATGGCTTCTCTAAGAATTGTAGATATCTGAATCATGATTTGATCGGAATGTAAATACGGCAGAGAGTTAATTTTGCCAATTAATTTGATTGTGTTCTCAATGTATCTAATTTTTGTATTCACTTCCTTCCAAATCCTACACTTTATCACTCACCTCCTGACTCCTCCTCCTCTATTCTGGGCACTGTTATCATACTAAAAATATTGTCTGTACTATGGAGCTCAGTAATAACAAACTATTAGTGTTCAATGTGATTAAATAGGCATTTGAACCCCTTTAAAAAGTTATCTTGGTACATTGTTTTTCTAAATGTTTTGTATTGAATGATTCTGTATGCTGGGACCACTGCTCTCATACTGCTGTTCTTGTGGTGGCTGCTGTTCTTGCGGCTGCTGCTGTTCTTGCGGCTGCTGCTGTTCTTGCGGCTGCGGCTGTTCTTGCGGCTGCGCCTGCTGCTGCAGACTTATCTGCTGAGTTTCCGCTTGCGTTGATTGTGTACTACTTTGCAAAATGACATTTCAACATCGCTGCTCGTTAGTAGACTGGCTACCTCTGCGACACTCATTGGCTTGGGCCTAGGTTGGTGGGGTTGGACCGCTGGCGTGGAGGTGCTGCTCCCAGCTTGGTTCCCGCCGGACAACGCAGCTGCAGGCATAATTTTTTTGTTCCCAAAAAACACATTTGCCGGCACACCAGTCGAGGTTAGTGCCTCTTGCTTTTTCTGTTCCTTCTTCTTCTCACAGGCAACTTTCTTGGTACTGGAGGACCTGGTACCTTTCTTTGGGGCCATCTTCTTCAGATGTCAGACAGGACCCAGGTGCACAAGTTGCAGAGATGTCTGTGGTCACACGTGGACGTGATGTGGTGCGCAGCAGGACTTCTGTCTGGCAGTACAACAGATGATGTTGATAGTTACCTCGTCCTCTGTCTTTTTGTGCACCTAAAAGCAAATAAGCCAGGAGAAGAACATCAGTGAAATGTTGCATTTGGAGTTGTGGTTCAATTACTACTAGTACAAACAAACAAATAAAAGATATAGTGTAGCCATTTGTGAGACTTTGGCAACAAGGGCTATGGTATACTACTTACTGTGTACAGTGTACACACTACACTTTCAGGAAGGATAGGAAAGAATACGAACAACAACCAAAATACAAATGTAATGTTAGGGAGCTGCTGCTGGCAAAGGGGATGGATGGAAGCAGTAAGCCCATAGGAAAACCATGCAGGCCCATATGGCAAAAGCAGCACACTAATAATAACTCCCACCAGAAAAGGACACCAGCCACATGGACACTCACAAATCACAAGCAACAAGCAGGAGGCCTGGGAAACAATGGACTGACAAAAGGCCTATAAAAGAAGCCAGGCAAAAGATGCATGCTAAATCACACTGCTGTGCCTTTTTAATGCAATAAAATGCAAACACGAAACTTCACAGGGCAAAACAAGGTCTGCAGGGTGCACACCAACACACCAGGCACACACAACAAAGGCATTTCTTTAACACACACCCAAAAACATAAATACCCCCCAAAAACACATTTTACAACTCAATTCAATGCCATCCATGCCCTAAATGATGTTTAAATTCAACAGAACATACAGAAACACTTTTTTAATTCTCCTGTGGCTACCTGCTCTGAGCCCACTGGATGAAAGCAGGCCCGAGGGCAGACAAGGCCACACAAGCTTGCAGGCCTAGGCTTCAAAATGGCCACCAGCCACATGGCCAGGCCCACCCAACTACAGGAAACAGAAGACAGACAATGCAGACCTGTTGCAAAAAACACACTGCCTGCCTTCAAAATGACCATCAGCCTCATGGCCAGGACCACAACAAGAAGCCTAGGCCCCAAAGGAATACCATGCAGGCCAATATTGAAAATTTGGCATGTTCGCGATCGTGAGCTTCACCACTCTTCCACCGGATGTCGATGGCGCGTCCAAAATGACGTGTTCACGATCTCATGCTCTCTGTCGCGGTGGAGATTGACGTGTTTGTGACCTCACGGTCTCTCTCGCGGTGGAAAATTACGTGTTCGCGATCTCAACTCTCGCGGTGTCTGATGGTGAGGCGAATGACATGATCGCGATCGCGAACTCTCACGGGATAGCGCAACCGGCTATCAACATCTCGTGGAGCACGCGAACGGATTGGAAAACTCGTTGGCGAACGCAGGGATCCCGGTAAGGCAATCGAGCACGCGAGAATGTATTTTGAAAGCGCGAACATGAAAAAAATCTTCGCAAAGCGGCAGATAGCGGAATTTTGGCATGCAAAAATGTCAAAATATCACAAATTCCGCAAGCGGAACGGATTTTGACGCTCACCCTTAGTGATAAGATCCATGAGGTCAATGGCAAATGAAGGGGCCACCGATCACACCTTAAATACACTGGCTATCAGAAACAGAAGAGTCAGTGAAGAACCCCAGTCAGTCCTCCCCAAGGAACAAAATAGACTATTGTGAGCAAACCTGAGATATCAGAAGAACCACTCAAGAAGATCAGACTTTAAAGTCCAGGGAATACTTGGAACCTAGGGAGATGAAATAATGAGAAAGAAACTGAGCTAGAATTGTGACTTCACCCAAAAGACACACCGCAAGCCATCAGTGATTGAGATGAACACCCTTTTAACCATCAGCAAGCTATTTAAAAGTACAAAGAGATTAGATATCAAACAAAGTAAAAAGGACACCACTTTCAAATCATAGAAAGTGAAGTTGAAGGCCCACCTAATTGAATGGGAGCAGGTATAAACTGATAATCATACAAAACAAAAGGTCAACAAAGCGATCCTCTAGTAAACAAACACTTGACTTGAATGAAAGGAACATTTGTGTCATCAGAACAGACCCTGCCCTTATGTTGCAAGAGGAACAGGACAGCTAATTTAATAAAATTAAAAACAGTCCTTTGAACCACTTCAACTTTAAGAATCTCAGGCAAATCTTTATCAAGAGATGACCTCACTTCTCTTCCTAAATGGGAAACATACAGAGCCTGAAAATATGAGTAGACAGAGCATGTAACTTCAGAAGGGAAAGCAGCTATATTTAACTCCTATGGAAGGCATCTTCAGATGGAAGAGGCCATACCATACAACTGGCACTTAAAAGAAGACTGTAGAAAAGCAGGAACAGCAAAACGATAGAGGCGCCTTTCACATCACTGAAAGATAAACAAAAGTCTGAAGAGGAAGGCTAAGAAGAGCCAAGTCAAGGGCATCACTATCTCAAGACACACTACAGCACCACCACATTGCTGCCAATTACATTTTCTCTGTCTATGGCTACAGGTAAGATGCTCATACTCGTAGGATGGTTACGATGGCAAACTGACAGCTGACCCAACAGCCATGGGAGCACAGGATCACAACTTCTTTTTTAATGAACACTGTCCAGGCAAATAGGAGCAGAAGGATCTTGACCCAACCTGCGTTCAGTCTCTGAGAATAGGATGATAACATCTCTGCAGCCATACTGCAAGAGGACCATAGGAACGAAACATTCTAAGGATGTCAGAGCACTAAAGGAGGCAGGACTTTCCCAAACACCACATAGACCCATATTCCCTCAAATCCCTGAAATAAACTCCTCAATAGCAGGCCTTCTCATTTAAAGTCCAAAGGATATTTGAAAAATATTGGCTTCCCATCTTCTTAAGATGTCTTTGGAAAATCTTTGTGACTGAAGAGACTACAAGGAATCATGTGACAGTGGTGCCAAGGATGTAATCCATTAATCCTCCAGTTGAGACTCAGAAAGCTCAACTTTTAGAGCATGATTATCACACTCTAGTAAAAGGCCACAACAGCCAAGGTGCCAGAGTTGTCAGGGCCCCACCTAATGAAGAGGGTGGAAAGGGAGGAAGAGGGAAGACATAAGATATTGAACCTGTACACAGAGCTATCAAAACAGGACTGCCTAGCTGAGGGCAGTCGTTAAAGTCCCATGTATAGCTACTAATGAACAATGAGACATAGAAAACCCAGTATAATAGTAAGATATGCCATGGAGATTAAAGGGCAACTAGACTGTAACTGGGACAACAGCCAAAGAAAAGCATGCCAACCATGAGGACTCATTACCTAGGTAAAGCCACAAGAAGGGTATAACCCAAAGAGCAAGCAAGATAGCAGGGAGTGAGTTATTTTACACAATCGGCTGAAAAATGACATGGTTGTAAATCCGTTCACAGTTGTGATATTAAAAGATGCCTATACTCAACATAGAGAAACGTAAAATATACCATGGCAGGCAGGCGTTAGACAGGCAGGGATGACTCAATTGGGAAAAGTAAAAAAACCCTCTCTGATTTTCAACGCCTAAAACTCACACCTCAAACCTGCCAACCGCAGGGAAGAAAAGATGAGAATGAGGTTAAGCAATTTCCCAAAATGTACATTCTAGGCTCAGTGGCGGCTCACCGAGGGAGTGCTGTGGGCGGTGGGGTTGATGGGGGAGGGGCAGGGTAGGGGGTAGTAAACTCCGGCATATGGCAGTACGGAGTTAAGTAAATAAATAAATAAATAAAACAATTTACATTGCACGCGCTGCAAACCCAATGTAATTTGTTTTATTTATTTACTTAACTCCTTACTGCAGTATGCCAGAGTTTACTACCCCCCACCCTGCCCCTTCCCCGCCCCGCCCCGCCCCGCCGCCCCGCAGCACTCCTTCGACGATCCGCCATTGTCTATGCTCCTTGTCCAAAGTTGTTTATCGACAATCAACCTAATGTAGCCAGCAGCCTACACTGACCATAAACAAAGTATACCCAGAACACACAACACAAATTATTTTTGGGTGTATAACAAGAACAACAAAGGCTATGAGAGTATTATTTTATAATTGTTTTTAATGTGTATATGAATTATGTTTAATTTAAAAAATATACATTTCATTGTAAATATGTCAATAAACATTACAATTATAGAATATTTAGTAAAATGTAAAGTACATCAAAATTAAATAATAGTAATAATGTAAAAAAAAATGGAATGTATTTAAAACAATTACTTTGAATTTTTCTTAAAACAACTTTAATTGGAAATATTTTTATGGATGTATTTAATGTTGGAAATTATAATTTCATTGTAAATAAACAGTTGGGACAATACAGTTTTGATATTTACATTGATTTAATTTTTTTAATGCGGTCTAATTCAATTATGAAACTAGAATAAATATGTATTATTTATGATGTATAAATTATTATTTTGCTGCATATTTATACAGCATAGGTTTATGAAAACTGTATTAAACAAAAGTTTAAAAATAACATTTTTAATATGATTATTATTGTAATATGTGCTGTTTTGGGGAATACATATTCTGACATTTAAATTTAATTTGAAAATGAGTTTCATATGTTTTTTTTTTACTTTTATGATTTTCATTTTTGGAGTGTGATTTTTGTTATGTTTCAAAGTTTAGGAATATGAATTATTATTAATGTAAGTATATTCCTTATTTATAGTTACAAAAATATTATTTGTCGATGTTTCATTATGAATATAAATGTTTTTAGTTTTGTTTATTGCATTTTTAAGTAATTTTTATTTTATTTTACAGATTATGTGTGACTATGGAGTATTGATTGTGTACATAAAGTTTTTAGTGCCCAGCACCTTTCCTAAAATGCTTTAGATTGTAGCAGAAATAGTAAATGTAACCCCTTTAGTGTCCAAAACCTTCCCTAAATCAGTTTAGATTGGAGGAGAATAGTAAATGTCACCCATTTAATGTCGAACACTTCCCTAATATCATTTAGACTGGAGTGGGAATAGTAAATGTCACTCCTTTAGTGCCCAACACCTTCCTCAAATTGTTTTAGATTGGAGTGGGAATACTAAATTTCAACCCTTTAGTGTCCAACAGCTTCTCCAAATTGGTTAGATTTGAGTGGGAATAGTAAATGTCACCCTTTATGGCCCGATTGTGATGTTGGACAGACCGTAGTCCGTCCGACATCGCTCTGGAGCTGGAACCGAGTGACCGCCTGTCATCGGTTCCAGACCAGCAATTAGGACGCGACCGAACCCTGTTCAGTTGCAATCCTATATTTTGCTATGGGGGCATGCATTCCGAACAGAATGCATGCTCTCAAAGCAAAGAGCAGAGGTGCAGTTCATCCATGCACCCCGTGGCACCTCAAGGTGCCTGCCCCGGGTGCAGGGATCAACAGGGGGGCACCATAGGTTCTCCCTAGGCTGCCATTCGGCGGTCTTGCACCCATGGGGGTCCTGCTGGGGGCCCCCAAAGACAGTTTCCCAATTACTTTCTGAGTCAGAAAGGCTGACACAGATAGGCAGTGGGAGACTACCATCATAATCCCTCTGCCAGAAAGAGCCGGCCAGGGGATTACTGTAGGTTTTCCGAAATGGCGGAATTTTGAGTCTGTCGTCAGCCATTCAGAACTCATGTTTGTAATAATTTCTCACCGACTCCATCGAAATGGGTCAGTGGGAAATTTTTACAAACAGGAGATTACAATGCGGTAAGGATGGCTCCGACCGAGGGTTGGAGCTATTCCTTAATGCATCATAATCGGGCCCTGGGTGTCCAACACCTTCCTCAAATTGGTTTTGATCAGATTCCGATTATTTAATCTAACCATTTTGATGTTAAATACCTTTAATAAATGTGCATTTCTATATAGTAGTAATTTGTGTAATTTAATTAGGATTGTTTGGGGTGAGTCAGAGTGCAGGTAGGGGATATTTTGGAAGCAGAATAGAATGAGTGAGAAAGTGGTGGTTTAGAGGTGGTTTAGTGAGCTTTGGGGAGATTGGGTAATTTTTTTCTGCAGTGGGAGAAAAATACATAAATACGTAGGACCTAACAACACATAAGCGGTATACATACATAGGTCATCATTACAAGTTTGGTGCAACAGCACTGGCTCAAAGCCGAGTCCACTGTGCCAAACCCACAGAAAGACCACCGACCGTATTACGAGTTGAAAATGTACAACTCGTAATATGGTCGGCAGTCCTTTGGCCTTCCCCACGGTGGTGCCTTAAAAACAGGCACCTCAATGGGAACGGCCAGAAAGTTCCAGAACGGCATGGATGGTGACGTCCATGCTGTGCTGAAACTGGGAGGAATACAAACAGGGGGCACATGTTGTGCATTCCTGAATGTATCACCATGGCATGGAGAGAAGTGTGACCTGTGGGCCCGCTTTGTTTTTGCACTACTAGCTTTTTCATGGTGGGGCTCTTCCATGAAAAGGCTGGTGGTGCAAGAACTCAAAATTTGATGAGCCAGTCCCTGCTCAGCATATTGCATGGTGAAGCTCCTGCTCCACCTCCACCGACTTTCTAAGTTGTTATCGGCAAAACAGTGGACCACCACCCCTGTGCCACCGTGTGCCTGGCGGTCATAAGACCGCTAGACACGTGATGAGGCCCTTAGAGATTTTAACATGATCACATACCGGGATATATAGTGAAAAGACGCCGGAGACTGATCAGCGCGGCAACCCGCAGTAAACCAGCATCTTGATACAGGAGCTGGACTCTTTTTAAGCATTAGAATTCGTCATCAATACGAACCTTTACTATTTTTCCCTTTGGGAACCTAGTTCTATCAGTAAAACGACAAGCAACCCTGCCGATACGATAAATATGGCACTTTTCTATTTGTGACTGTGGTCTTGGTTGAACACTACTTATGGCTGCATTTTAATCAGAATATATGTACCAAACCAACATCTAAGATTAATCAACAGAAAAGAAAAAAAGTAGCACGTATATCAGATCGTAATATATTGGGAGGTAAAGAGAAACGTGACGAATCGCCCTATCAAAAAGATACGTGATTGTATTCTACACCCTCTGGGTACGGCTCCATCTCTTTAATAGAATTCTGTGGCAATTACTGACGAAAGCGTTCTTTACGCCAAAATGCACGTCGAAAATATAACTACTGCCACGTATATGGTGTTTTATGTATATTTTTATGTATTTTTAGGAAATGATATGCTATTTTGAATGTATTCAACACTGTTAGAGCTTTTAATAATAAAAATGATTGTCATCTTAAAATAAGATTGTATATACTATGGTTTTGTTTCACTGAGTTTAACACTATAGAGTGAGAATTATCTTTTCAGTTGCCTAGGAATCTACTTTGCACATACATTTGGAAAATAATCAGGAATATAAAATTGTACTAGATAAAGTCCCTTATGTACATTCATGGATAAATACTTACAAACTCAGGTGTTCCATTTGCTCTAAATTATGGTTTTTATATTTGATTTGTTGATATGTTTTTTTTAAACGTATAGTTGTACCCCGGCATTTCAGTAGTGAAGCATATATAGAAAAATAAAACCATTTTTATTATTAAATACACAATGTAAATAATATTTAAAGTATCGCATGTTTTAACAATTTTTAAAACATGAATTAAATTGTTTCATATACATATTTTTTACATTATTTTAATATACATTTTAATGACTGAATGAATAGCAAGATTTCTAGAGTACAAGGCTACTCCGAGGAGTGTCCCGGTGCTAAAACAGAAAGTAAGAAGCAGAAGCTGAAAGAATTAGAGTGTGCAAAGCTATGTCTTAAGTTGTTTTCTGAAAGGTCTCTCCCTTTCAATTTGATGAAGTCCAATGGGAAGTCTATTCCAAGCTTGAGGGCCCAGGAGTGAGAAGGGCTTGCCTCCTTTTTTTTTCAGCCTAGCTCTACGAAATTTGGCCATATGGCCATGGGGAGAGTAAAGAGTCCTATGGGGAGGGTAGTAATGGACAGGTACTCAGGCCTGAGTGGTTCAAGGCTCTGTACATGAGGAAAAGAGTATTGAACAGGATCCTTTTATCAACAGGGAGCCAGTGCAGGTTTTTCAGGTGTAACAAGACCGAAGTTCGTCTAGGTAGGTTGAGAACCAGATTGGCCGCCCCCTTCTGGACCGTTTGCAGTTTCTTCAACAGATGTTGTGGAAGACCTGCACACAAGGCATTGGCGTAGTCCAGCCTGGATACAATCAGGGCCAGTATCACAGCTTTCTTCACAGACAAGGAGAGGCTCTGTAGGCATTATCTGGCAGTTCGCATTAGGCCACAAAATGTGCTAACTACTGTGTTAATTTGGCTATGTAGTGTCAGCTGTTTGTCAAACTTGACTCCCAAGTTTTGTACTACATCAGCTTGTTCAGTATATATTAAATATTTGTATATTTCTTACACTAGCATTTAATTCATACTTTTTTTCTTATTTTCCCATTCATTTCTATAGGGGGATAGTCTTTTTTTAGTTTTATTTCGCCACCATTTTGTTTGCTACTGCTACCTTCTATTTGTGTCATTTTTAGTCTATTTTCTGACATCCAGGTCACGGTCCTGTGCTTCTGCTAGTTGGAACAGGGAAGTCCTTTTGTAATGTTTTTTTTTAGGGTTTTGAGGGTAAGAGAGATGTATGGGTGAGGGCTAGAGATTAGCTATAGCTGTTTGTGGGTTTTTATTTTACATTTTGTTGTATTAATTGTGGTGTGTTTCACTAGTGTTAGTTTGGGTTTTTGTACACTGTTTTTAGTACTGTATGAATATATTATGTTATATTGTGTTATGTTATGTGCTTTAGGATGATTAAGTGTAATGTATATATACTTTTGGGAATGCAATTTTTTTGTGGGTGGATTTTCTGTTTTACTTTGCAGGTTTTTCTTTATTAACGTGTCTGATGGCCATTTGGATTTACTGTTTTTTTTTTTTTAAGAAAATCTGTTTTAAATTCATATTAAACCAATATTATTTACTTTGATTTATTCTGTTTTCCAGGAGCATTTCCTTTTTTGAACACTACTCCCGGGTGGGATTTATGATTCCTCGATACTTTATATTGCTTTGAGGGATCTCTTTTCATTGGGTTTTATTTTTGCATTTTTTAGGGGCTTTTTGAAAAATATGTTTCCAGTTTTGGTGGATTATACTTTTTGACTACATGAATACAGAGGATGATCTGCAGTTACAGAACAATAAGTCATATTGAATGTATTTGTTTAGGTTGGAAAATGTTATATATTACTATTTATGTGAGTATTATGTGAATGCTATTTGGAAATATGCATTTTATGTGTTATGATTATTTTATTTATAGAATGAGTTTGTTCTTTGAGCTTTTTGGTTGGTGAAGTTTAGATTTGTAATATTCAAACAGTAAATAGTACTGTTTGAGTCAACAAGTGGGGGTGTGACCCACTGTAAGAGTGAAATAGTGAGTTATGTCGGTGCCTGTAAGAGTGAGTGGTTGGCTGCATAACTGCTTGTATGGATGAGTGAGGGGCTGTGTGACTGGCTGTATGATTGAGTAAGTGGTTATGTGAATAGCTCCACAGGGGAGAGACTGGCTGTGTTAGTGCCTGTATGAGTAAGTGACTGGCTGTGTGAGTGACTATATAGGTGAGTGAATGGCTGTGTGAGTGCCAGTATGACTGAGTGTGTGAGTGTCTATGTGGGTGAGTGAGTAGGTGTGTCAGTGGTTATATAATAGAGTGAGTGGATGTCTGAGTGGCTGTATGGGTAGGTGACTGGGTGTGTCAGAGTCTGCATGAGTAAGTGACTAGGTGTGTGGGTGTTTATATGGGGGACTGGGTGCCTATATGAGTGAGTGACATGCTGTGTGAGTGGCTGTATGGATGAGTGAATGCTTGTGTGAGTGCCTGTATGCAATAAGGTCAATTCAAGACGCCCCAAAGCCTCACGGTTAAATGCACCCTCTGTGAGACATGATAAAAATAAATATACCCACTGTGCTATGTGCAAACCCATGTCTGTGAAATACTAATCCAGAGACCCAATCATGTGCTGAAAAATGTGTTCCAGAAAATGTGCCAAGCACAAAGTCAAATCAATTAAGAGAAAAGGAACTGTGAAAATAAAATATTTGACATGAAGTGAGCCATCACTGCTGTAAATTAAAGGATAGAAAGATTAATCAAACTTACAGGGAGCAGGCGAACTTCATTCTCGCATCTCATTCAGTAGCCGTAAAGGTGCTTGCAGTATGCCTCAAGTTATAAAAGTAAACAAGAACGACGGATACATGCCATGCATGTGAGCTATGTGATGGTATGGCGGCCATATTTGAAAGGTAACCCGAAAAAGGAACAGACTGTTATTAACTAGGATGGGTGGGAATAATAAATAAAATCGAAGACAAGCCATATTTGAAAGGAAACCCGAATAAGGAACAGGCTGTTATTAACCTCTTCAGCGCTGCGCGGATTCCCGCGCGGTGCTGAAAGTTCTGAGCGCGGGCGGGGCCATGACGGAACGGTTCCGTCATAAGCACAGCCCAACCGACGTGCATGACGGAACCGTTCCGTCATCGGCGTTGAAGAGGTTAACTACGACGGGTGGGAATAATAAATAAAAACGAAGAAAAGTGAAATTAACTCCAAATAAAGGTGTGAGGTCAAGATGTGGAAGTCTTGAATTATTTGAAAATTGAACTGTAATTACTTTTCCTTTTGATGACCACTAGCTATGTGTTGAAGGGATGTTGGCCACTACGTGAATGCTTCTTTAAATCACTGATTAACCACAAAGAATAAATACCGTACACTACTTTTTTATCCATAATTTCTCCTTAGAACTTTGGTTAAAGAAAGAAAATATATGAGTTTGGTAGTTTGAAAGGATGTTTTGGTTTGAATTTAAGGTTGATGTCATTGCATTCCGTCCATACAGTTTCACTCTTTAAATATGTAGGGGCAAATTTACAAGCCCCTTGCGACACATTTACGCCACCATTGCATCACTTCTGTGACGCAGCAGCAAAGTAAACAATGCGCCACGTTGCAGCAAATTTACAACGTGATGCCTCTAGGGAGATGCGTCACGTTGTAAAGCCCTGCGCACATTATACCTGCGTCAGGTATAATGTATGCAGGGCGGGCGTTCCCACGCAGGATAGCCTTGTAAAAGTGACACAGTGAAATCTACAAGATTTCACTCAGTCACTTTTATGACTCCAGAGATTGTATTCATTCCTTCACGAAAAATGATAGCCAAAGTAGTAAAGGTTCTTCCCAAAAGTGATATTTGTCCAGCTTTGAAGTTTGTAATTTGAGTTTTCAATTTAGAACCATATGCTCTGCATTGTTGTAGCATTGCTATTATAAATTTTCCAGTTGTTCCTAGAATCAGCATAGACTTAACATCTGATCTGCAGTTTGGGTAGGTCATATTTTGGTTAGCTTTTTTGCAATAATTTGTCAAAAGGCACAGTTTTGGAATATGGTAATGTTAAATAGAGAAAACACTCAGAATTTATTTGAGTGGTGGATGCATAACCACAATCTTCACAGTCATGTTTCCATGTGCAACTGAGCCCAAATAAATCATCAATATTTACATCTTCTTGTTCTAATACTCCAAACATAACCATAATACGTTCTTCTGTGTCTTGTTGAGAGTTGAGAGTAAATATTAGTGATCCGCTACATATCACTAAAAGATCTCGAACACCTGAAGCAGAATGTATCACCGTTCTGTCAGTCAGTAAACTTTGGAGCAAATGATACAGTGCAGAACTCAATCTCTTATCTGATTTTTCTTTAATTTGGTTTACTAAATGTGATAAATGATGATATAGTACATTGAGGAAAGCATTTGCATAGCAATGGACACCTGAACTGTCTTCCGACTGTTGGCCGACAATATTTCTGTCATTTTCCAGTTTTCTGTTCTTAACACCTTCTATATTGTCTTTGTGTCCTTTCTTTTCTTGAGCATCCATACACACTTTTGTAATCTTCCGCTTTGGACAGTTTATCCATTTCTCAAAAATAGGGTATTGGCCTAAAAGAGGAGTGTATGCACTTCTCAACCAATAGTGCTCACTAACACAGCTTGCATCAGCACTAACTTACAAAATCAATAAAAAACAAACTGGACAATGTTCTAGCTCACGACAATACAGGGCTTCCAATATTAACAAAAGCTGCATCCACACTTAAACCTTGTGATTAATGGACAGTTACAGCATACACTAGGGAGAGTGGGAAGTGCTTGTGCCACACTTATAAGTCTTTCACAAGCACAAAATGTACAACACATCCGCCAATCTGCTTCATGCCTTCAATCTGATCACATTTTATGGCCAAGTATTTAACCTCAAATTTAATTAAATCAATAACTTCACTCATTGCACTATTTACTAATCCTTCTTCAACATTTAAATTATACAGCAAAATTACTCTGCTGTTCTTGCATACACGTAAATGCTTTTCTAATCCTGCAGTCCTGGATACAGACCTCTCCAAAGAATCCAGTTTTGCATGTAGTTTTTCTGTGAGTAGAATTGTCACTCCCTGATGTTCCATTTTATCAACAGCTGTAATTTCAAAAAGTGCAGGCATTAAACAAACTATGGATTTCTGTTCTTCATTACAATTGTACATTAGTTCTGTTGCTGCAATGTTAGATGGGAATAGTTTCTTGATAAGTCAACTTTCTAAAGCCTGTTTCCCATCATTTTTCAAAACTCCTAGTTTGATGCATATTTTTCACTAGTTCCTTGGATTCAAAAGGTAACCAAATATTTACATTGCCAATCCCCCAAAAATTTCTTGTTTCATTATGAACAAGTGTTTTGAAAACTGGTTGTCTGTTTATGGGGGTAAGCTGCAGTAGTTCACCAAATACAATCAAATGCTTTCATCCAAAGAGTACATTGTAGTTTCTTCTTAAAAGCGGCTGCATTCTTAAGTGTATGAAAAAAAGCATTATGTTTGATACCATGCTCAACTCATCAATTGTTAAAAGCGTCACTATTTTTAATACTCTTCATATCTCATGGCAAGCTTCACCAGATAGTTCCTGGTATTCCAGTTTATTGTCATGTTCAAAAGGTAGCATTAGTAGTTGATGTAAAGTATTTCTTTTAATGACATGTGCAGCTAATCCTGTTGGAGCTGTTACTACACATGAGAAATTTGATCCTGTGGTCTTCTATACAAAACCAGTGAGAACTTTAATTATAAAGATTGTCCAATAACAATTTGACCACTGAGGTATAGTAATATTGGTTCATATGAAGAACATTCACATTGTTTATTCTCAAGGAGAAATCCATACTCTATGTTATCTTTAACTTGGTTAAATATGTCTTTAGTTTGTTGTTCAGTTGTTCTACTAACTGTTCAAAATGAATAGGTTTCTCTTTTGCTTGCTGCATTGAACTCTCCACCGCATTCATAACTATAGCTGCTTCATTTTGAATATGTGGCTCCCCAAGAGCATATTAAGTCAGGGGTCCAGAACTTTGGCTGCTTTGTGAACTCTCCTTAACTATCTCAGTAGCAAAGGTGTCTTCCTTTTCATTCTCATCTTCAACATTTGCAAGTAGGTTGGAAAGTCTGAACGCTCAATACTGACTTTCACAGCATTGAAAGTGTCTTCGTAACAGTCATTGTGTCCAGGTAAATCTGATTCATTACTCCATGGCTTGAAACACTGCACAAATGCCAGGTAGAAAACTCTCTTCCCTCCAGAGTTTGGCAACTAAGCTTTTGGTGGTTAATTGGATTTCTTTTGTTGTGTCTTGGCAAACAACCATCTCATCCAAGTACTGCATATCTCCTTTCTTTTATGTTTTCAGTTACATTACTTATATATGTGTAATATTGAAGTACTTGACAGAGACACATGTTTTGAAGATGTGGACTCCTTCTTTGGTAGTATTTATCCAACACATTAGTTTTCAGATTGTCTCTACTTTCTGGATCAAATTCTGCAAGATACTGTATTTCTGGAAAAATACTTTACTACTCCATTTCAACTACTTGCAAGGCCTCGACTTACCCATACAATTCCCCTTGACTTTGAGAACAGACTAGTTGAGCTTTCCCGGTTCGAGCACTCATAGGATCCTATTTTTCTCTGAGAAGGCATTTTCAAGCTGAAACTACAATTTCGTGGTAAGATTATTTTCTACAGAAGTCCCCTCCCACATCTCTTTCATTTATGTTTTTCTGATTTTGTTATCTGCATAGTCATGTAGTGAGCAACAGCGATAGAATTGTCTGCAACAAATTGTAGATCCATATTTGCATTAAACATCTTTAGAATAACAGGGTAGTCATAAAATACTTTGAAGCCTCTGCTTTTCTGTGATTGTATGTGATTTCCATGTCAGACAAAAAGCTGTTTACTCTTTCTTCAGAATCGTGTGAATCCAAAACGACATTTTGTGTAAAGGTTTCCTTTGCATCTGTATTTTCGATGGCTATACTTCCCACATGAATGAGTTTAAAACCATGGAACTTGGGATGTCGCATGTCATGTACTGTTCTATGAAACTCAAGACAAACTCATCACTGTCTGATCCAAATTTCAGTGCATATTTTACCTATAACAGCATATGAATGTGTGGAGCACCTCTAGCTTGGTACGCTTTATGCCAAAAGAAATCAGTTACTTCACCAAGACGAGGATTCTTTTTGTTGCAAATGAAAGACATCATGGCTTAAAACCTGTGGTTAAAACATCTGTAAACATTTGCAGGATTCAATAAGCAAAGTTCTCCAGCTGTCTTCAATTTGATGTCCTTATTCTTGAGTTTGCTTCTTGCAAAAATTCTAAGAGGTCATCCTGCGCATACTCAGCACAACTGACTGTTAGAAGCCAAGTAGGTTGTCCTAGGTTTCCCAACAATAATTTCCGCTCACCATTACAATGATACCAATACTCAGTGCCACGTTGGCACACCATCAAATGAATCAAGTTGCATTCAAGGTTTTTGTCTTTTCTTTGCACTTTGTCAACAAATTCCCTTGCTGTGAGATTTTGCAGATTCACTCCTGTTTAGAGAATGTGATTTACTGCATAAGATAGTCCTGACAAGTCACTCTCAAATAGTAGATGACATATATTGGGCATACACTGGCAAAATCTGAGATCTTCTGAATATAGTCTAGTTGATCTGGACTTGGATGCTGTAATTTGTATAGGCCTGTCATCATATCTACCACCAACTCCAGTAGGAAACAGATGTAGAAAACATTGAACTTCTAAACCGTTTTCCCACAAACTCAAAAGAGCGCCTTTAGCTTCTTTCATTTGAAAGAGATCAATAGCATCACCAATAATCTCTTTAGAATGCAGAGGATCAATACTGTAATGTTCATAAATTTCTTCTGATCGGGATGAATCCACCTTCTCATTCCGACCTCTTGATGATGATTTGTCATCCTCCATATGTGATATATCTTGAAGAGCATCTACGTTTTTATAATAAATATTTTTTTGTACCAGATATAATGTTGTTTTTTTTAGTTTACAAAGAACCACTACTTCTTGCCATATTTGTTTGCTCTTGGTAGGGACACCATTAACTAGAACAGGCTTCTCCAATTAGTAGCTTGTGAGCTGCTGGTAGCTCTCCTGCTACCTGTGAGAAGTTATCCTGTGTACTGCTCAGCCTACTAAATTAGAAGCTTATATTTAGTTAAATGAATAAATGATTGCCAACATTGAAAAGTACTTATTTTTCAGAACTCATAATCCGATGTTTAGAGAAACAGCTTTTACTTGGCTGAATATATCTGTAAACAAAATATGTGGAGGAAAATGCTTGAATTTCAAACTTATTTCAAAGCTCATATTTAAATGATAAACCATCTTGAGATGGAAGGACGTATTATGAATAATATTACCTTGCCACGAGAATAGCAGCTACAGCTGTAGGCATTCCAGATTCACAAAGTCTATTTTTCACAATGCTACTGGCAAACTTGCCTGATGCACAAGGAGGATCTTTGCTGGTAATCCAGCATAGCATGGCCACTAATGTAATCATATCTGGTGTGTTCACTATTACTACACTAATAATACTAGTAGCTCAGGATAACTGTTGGTGAGCATAAGTAGTTCTATTTCCAGAATAGGTAGGAGACCCATAGACTAGAATATTAAGTGGTATCCCTACAGTTTCAATATTCTGCTTGAAATCTAATGCCAAGTGCATAACTCTAAGACCTTTCTATAACTCTATTGGAGGTTACTTCCATGTGTTTGGCTACATATGAAAAATAGTTTTGAATGGATGTATACATTGTATTAGAATTGATTCATAACCATTTAAATCTTAAAGTTCTTGTGGGATTGGTACTAATTCTAAGTTTTTGTGGACTGCTCTAGCTGGTATTTTATTATCCTTCAAGTTATTACATATAATGTGTCATGTGGAACAATCAAAGTGTTCCTCAACCAATAAATAAACTGTAAATTCTTGTCACTCATCTCTGTTTTCTTCTTCAGTTTTTGAACACACAACATAACGAGTTTGACTTTTGCAGAGAGTGCCTTGAAAACATATACAAACACATTTTGGTTTCTCTGAACAAACTATGTCAAACTTTATAATCTCTTCTTTGAAGTTATCAACATTAATATCTGTGTCCCGTTCCTCTACACCTCTACATACCAAGCCCTCATTTCCCCTACATTCCTGTTCAGGACCAAAGAAACGAAACTGAACATCATCACAAACATTTTCTACATCTGCTACTGTACCATGCAGAAGAACTCTATTAATTTCTCTTAAACATAGAGCAGGATTAGTAAAGCCTCCTTACTAAATTTAGCATTTTAGAATGATGAACTGTCAACATTCTAAAGTGATGAAAAGTGCTTGTACACACCTTCCTTGAGAAAAATATTAGTGAATGACTTTGTAAATCACTATATTTACCTACTTTGCATGGATCTAACTCTTGCAAAGCCACAATCTTCTGTTTCAGACTTTTGCTTGGAACTGTACATAGGAAAGTTCTCAATACATCAATAGAATCCTGCTGAACACTTTAAAACTTACAGTCCGATTTATATACAGTGGCCTGTCTACGCCTTGCCTGTACCTCTTCAGGTATCAGTTCCTCTACATTTCAGAATACCGTCCTTCATCTCATAAAATTGTCCAGATTCTTCATCTGCTTGCACTAATGTGTTCTCTTGGACTTAGCTTTCTATATTAAAGAAAAACTCAGTACAAGAAGTATGTCTCCATTCACCGCTGAAAACTTTGCAAAAGTTACTTCTATTCACAAGTCGTCTTTTGGCTTCTTTTCCTCATAGACAACACTATTTTATTGAGTGTCCTCATTCTGTATAGAATGAAAATAAATAGTTTCCTCTTGAGAGCAAAGGCAACTACATTCTCAACACATTCCTTTTGTCTGACTGTTTATCTTCTTCTTTTATGCTTCTGTATAGTTCTTATTAGATTCTGAATTACTCTACTACTGAACATTCTAACTCTGATTTCATAAACTTCTAGTTAATGTCTTTGCTTTTTTGTACGATTTATACTCTTTATATCATGTAGTTTTTCCCTTTCTTAGTTAATCTCAACCTTTGTTTTTTATTTACTTGATTTTGCTGACTTTCTAGTAGGCCACATACTATTTTAAGAAATGTTATCTTACCAGCAGGTCTTTTCTCTGTCACCACTTTGTCTGCATTTTGCCTCACTTGTTTCTCAGTTGTGAGGATATAGTTTCCTTGTTTCTGTTTCTTTCTTCTCTTACTTTTTGATGGCATTATAACTGTCTGCGCTTCAGTAGAAATTGATGCCTGAAAAAAGGGGAAAAACTTAAGTATGTTTAGCTTTTCATTACAAACTATTAGATTACATAGTTTAAGCATATAACTACCTACATAAACAGTTGTATAATTATATTATAGCTAACATTATCCTCTACAGTTGCAGCCCTGGCCTACAAATGCACAGATACTCTCTGCAGTAGTTGGCGTGACCCATGTTTAAAGGACTAGTCATCTGGATGTGTGACTAGTACTTGGCTAGATATCTGAGTGAGTGTAGGAGTCCACGTGTAACAGTGCCATCAGATATTTAAGTGAGTGCGCCGGTTTATGACTGTCTGTTTTAGTAAGTCTATGCCTCTGTAAATGTGTATGAAAGTGGCTGAACGATTACCTCAGTGCCTGTGTTGGGAAAGAGAGGGCTGTGTAAGTGTGTCTGCAACTGCCTGCGATACTGCTGGATACATAACTAGTTTCTGAATGTGTGAGTGTAGGTATGAGTCCCTCTCTAGCTGTCTGACTGAGTATCTAAATACGTGTACCACGTTCTCTCTGGGTGTTTCACAGGATATGTAAATGACTATGTAGCTATATGACTAGTTGTCTTAGTATGTAACTGGCTGTATTTATTGTTTACTGCCAGTATTAGTTTGTGTTGTAGGGCCCGATTCACAGAACTAACTTAAGACAAAATCCTAAACTTACTACTTTTGGTATTCACAGAAGTTAGGATTTTGTCTTAATTTTGTCTTAAGACAAACTTAAGACAGACTTAAGACAGACTTAAGACAGACTTAAGTTAGGATTTTGTCTTAAGTTTGTCTTAAGTCTGTCTTAAATCTGTCTTAAGTCTGCCTTAAGTCTGGCTTAAGTTTGTCTTAAGTCTGTCTTAAGTCTGTCTTAAGTCTGTCTTAAGTCTGTCTTAAGTTTGTCTTAAGACAAACTTAAGACAAAATCCTAACTTCTGTGAATACCAAAAGTAGTAAGTTTAGGATCTTGTCTTAAGTTAGTTCTGTGAATCGGCCCCCCAGTACATAACTGTGTGTGCAAGTGGGTCTGTT
This sequence comes from Triturus cristatus, assembly GCF_964204655.1. Taxonomy (NCBI): domain Eukaryota; kingdom Metazoa; phylum Chordata; class Amphibia; order Caudata; family Salamandridae; genus Triturus; species Triturus cristatus. Next base: position 349,927,256 of record NC_140581.1, read on the forward strand.
ACTGCTGCACACACAAGTGCTGCATGGGCAAGTGGCTGAATTTGTAAGTGCCTCTAGCTTTCTCTGACTGGGTGTGTGAGTAGCTCTGTGTTTTTCTTAATGGGTAAGTGAGTTGCAGTATGGTTGGATACTGCACATAAAGATATATAGGTACTCTTAGTAAACTTAAAACTACATTTTAAGTACAAATCACTCTGTCCTTTAGCCTACCTACTGCCTGCCATATAAATCAGTTATATGTAATTACTGCTGCATATATAAATTCTCTATAGGTATGCCACTGAATATCTACATGCTGCTGACTCTCTCTTACACAGTACATGAGTATTAATTGTTTCCTACTTATGTATGAAATGTATACTGTATGTGAAACAATGCATATTTAACTGTGCCCAGGAGCCTCAAACTACACATATGACCCAGTAGTACTTAAGAGGGCATGTCTTATCATCTAAGCACATACAAACCTTCTTTATAACTTACCAATTCCCACCCTAAAGGGTATCTAATAGATAGCTTCCAGGTTTCACAAGTTCAAGCGTTATATACTGCTACAGTGCATGTTTTTTCCTTTCAATTCTGTGACTTGTAGTTTGCTTTTAAAATGGAATAAATAAGACTACAAGTCCCAGAATTCAAGGAAATGTATTCTTTTTGATCAACACATCATGTATGGACCAGAAAAGGTTTTCAGAGCTTCTAGTAGATTGTTAAGTATAAGTTTAAAGCTTAGCAAGCACTTTTTCCTATCAACTACAGCATTCTGTAAAACAGGACATGTACAATATACTGTTCCAGGGCAACACATTGTGAAGCAACTTCTCAAACACCCAGAAACAGTCTTAATCACTCATTAAGAAATATATAAATACACTCACACTACCACTCATAGATGGTATCATAAACTTACAATACTTTTCTTTGTGTCATACTCACTTTTATCAACCTCACATACACATATAACTTTTCAATCACTTTTTTTTAAAGTATGTTATTCACTTACCTTAAAATTGAGTTCATTGGTCAAACAGCTTTTATTTGCTCTTATTTGATGGATTCAATAAGCTCAGCAAATGTGAAAACAAAGCATGAGATTGGCACACCACTCACATACAAAGCAACAATTAATGGCAACCTTTTCAACTTTGCACTCTCTGATACTGCGGAAGGCAGCAAATAAAAACACTCCTTTCATATTTTAGTTTTCTTACACCACTTCTGAATTGTTAGTATTTGTTAACCCTTCTACGTACTTTTATAAAGAAGCCCACTATGGAAAGGTATTTGTGCATAATCGTGAATTATCTGCGACCATCCCAGTGAATTTGCAAATGATTACAGGAGTCCAAAACTATAATTTGGTAGGCTGTTTTATTACTTTAAATCTACACTACACAATATAAGAAAGCCCTCAACAAGAAAAACAAAACCCGTATTCTTCAACAATGAGTTTAAACACCTCTTATTTCCAAAAAAGACAACTCTTTCTTTAACCAACTTCCCCCAACACTCTCTTAGCAGAGTCTTCATAGCAACCCACTAGAGCCAGTAGATCATATGTTCCCGTCACATTCTAGAAGGACCAGACAAGTTACAAAATGAACTGCAGAAAGTTTGGTTAACTATACACAATTAAAAGCATATCCAAGTTTGCATTCGTTTTGTACTTTTTACCACAGCCAATCACACATCTTCTTACCTAACCTTTAAAGAAACTACTTAATTTTATTAACCTGCACACTTACACCATCCAATGTAATATGTGTTTTTTTTTTTAATCAAGACTTCGCTTCCATTTTAATTGCCTTTCATTTTGAAAACTGTCTCATTTAGTTCAAGTCTTTTACTGTCTGCTACTGCTGCTTCACTTCAAAATGGTTAGAGTGTGGTTTATGGACCATAACTATGTGTTTTGGGCTAGAGACGCTGCTAGAAAGAGAGGCATTAACAGCGACTTGGGTTTGCCTCATGTGGCTATTACTCGGGTTGGCCACAGAGGGTTAAAGCGGCATCAATTACTGCCTTTGGGATAAAGTATTGTATATTGCCAACCCCCTGACCTCCTGATTGTGTACTGTGGTGACAATGACCTAGGCACACTGACAGGCGTAGGATTGGAAATTCTAATGAAGGATACCTTTGCCCAATTAATGACACTTTTTCCTCATACTTCTTTGGTGTACTCCAACATATGACAAAGGCAGAAATGGAAGTGGTCTAATCAATTCTGTCCACAGATTGACAAAGCCAGGAAACATGTTAATAAAACTGTTTCTGCATTCCTTAGAGACCTCTATCTACAACAAGAACTTGTGTTTTGACGTGCATGGAATCTATAGAAGTAGAGTTCACTTCACTGATGAAGGAAACAGGGTGTTTCTCAGCAACTTGAACCTCTGCATCTTGTCTTATGTTTAGCTGTCATATTTACGCAATCAATACAAATGCTTTTCTAAGAGTCGACCTAATTCCTCAAAATGTTGTCCATTTTCTTTAAGAATATCTTTTTTAAATAATTAAAAGATCTCGAATACGTCGCAAATATGCAAAACAAAGCAGACATTCACTAGACACCAGCACATTTAAAGTTCATAACTATATAAGTGATTCTGTGCATCACACTGGGTACATCAGTATCTAAATTCCTATATAAGTGCATGTATGAGTCGTTGGGTGCCCCTGTGAATGGGTCTAGGAGTGTCCCAGTGGGTCTGTCAGTGGGTGCATAAGTGTTTCACTGGGTCTCTCAGATAGTCTGTGAGTGTTTGCATAACTGTCTGAGTGAGTCTGTAATTGGGTGCGTTAGTGTCTGATTGGGTCTATGAGTTAGTGCATGAGAGTCTGAGTAGGGCTCTCAGTTGGTACATGGGAATCTGAGTGAGTGTGTGAGGGGGTGCATGAGTGTTTGAGTGGGTCCGTGAGTGGGAGTGGCTGTGTGAGTGTCTGAGTGGGTCTGTGAGTAGGTGTATAAGTGTGTGACTGGGTCTGTGAGTAGATGAATGAGTGTCTGATTGATTCTCTGAATGGGTGCATAAGTAAGTGGGCCTGTGAGTGAGTACATGAGTTTTTGAGTGGGTGTCTGAATGTGTGCATGAGTCTCTGTCAGTGGGTGTATAAGTATCTTAGTGGATCTGTGAGTGGGTGTGTCAGTGTGTGTATGGGTTTGCGAGTGGGTATATGAGTGTCTGAGTGAGTCTGTGAGTGGGTGCATGAGCCTCTGAGTGGGTCTGTGAATGTATGCATGAGTCTCTGAATGGGTGTGTGAGTGGGTGCATGAGTGTTGCAGTGGGTCTGTAAGTGGGTACATGAGTATCTGAGTAGGTCTCTGAGTGGGTGTGTGAGTGAGTGGATCCGTGAGTGGGTGCATGAGTTTCTGAGTGAGTCTGTGAGTGGGCACATGAGTATCCAAGTGGGTCTCTGAGTGGGTGTGTAAGTGCCTGACTAGATCTGTGTGTGGGTGCATGAATGTCTGAGTGGGTCTGTGAGTGGGTGCATGAGTCTCTGAATGGGTGTGTGAGTGGGTATATGAGTCTCTGAGTGGGTATGTGACTTGGTGCATGAGTCCGAGTGGGCCTGTGAGTGGGTGCATGAGTCTGTGAATGGGTGTGTGAGTAACTACATCAATGTCTGAGTGGGTCTGTGAGTGGGTGTATGTCTCTGAGTGAGTCTATGACTGTATGAATGAGTCTGTGAGTGGGTGCATGAGTCTCAGTGGATTTCTGAGTGGGTGCATGATTCTCTGAGTGAGTCTGTGAATGGGTACAAAAGTGCCTGAGTGGGTCTGTGAGTGGGTTGACAAGTTTGAGTGGATCTGTGAGTGGGTGCATGAGTCTCTGAGTACATCTTTGACTGGCTGCATGAGTGTCTGACTGGGTCTGTTAGCTAGTACATAAGTGTCTGAGAAAGTCTCTGAGTGGGTACATGAGTGTCTGAGTGGGTATCTCAGTAGGTGCATGAGTGTCTGATGGGAGTCTGTGAGTCAGTGCATAAGTGTCTAAGTGGGTCTGTGATTAGGGGCATGAGTGTTTAAGTGAATATGTGAGTGGATCTATGAGTGTCTGAGTGAGTCTGTGAGTGGGTGCATGAGTGCCTGACTGGATCTGTGTATGGGTGCATGAGTGTCTGAGTAGCTCTGTTAGTGAGTCCATGAGTGGCTGAGACAGTCTGAATGGGTATATGCGTGTCTGAGTGGGTCTCTTAGTGGATTCGAGAATGTCTGAGTGGTCCTGTGAGTGGGTGCATGAGTCTTGGAGTGAGCCTGTGAGTGGGTTTGTATGTGCCTGAGTGGGTTTGTGAGTGGGTGCATGAGTCTTTCAGTAGGTCTGTGAGTGTGTGTATGAGTGTCAGTGTGTCTGTGAGTGGGTGCATGAATGCCTGGGCGGGTCTGTTAGTGGGTGGGTGAGAGTCTAAGTGGGTCTGTGAGTGAATGCGTAAGTCTCTGAGTATATCTGTGAGTGGGTGCATGAGAGTCTCAGTGGGTCTCTGAGTGGGTGCATGAGAATCTCAGTAGGTCTATGAGTGGGTGCAGAAGTCTCTGAATGAGTGTGTGAGTGAGTGTATGAGTGATTGAGTGGGTCTGTGCCTGAGTGTCTGAGTGGGTGTATGAGTGGGTTTGTGAGCGTGAAAGTGAGACTGAGAATTGACCTGGTGCAGATAAATGTTTTCATTGATGTTTTCTGCAAATACCATATCACAAAAATACCCCTATTTCCCACCCATGGTATCAGTGTTCATCTAACCTGACCCCTATGTCACTTTCTGGCATTTTTGTGTAGCCTGAGTACTTTGCTTACTAAAATGGCTGCCACAACTTTCTGCTACAGTTGCGGCCAGCCAATCATGCATTTCTCTTGGCATTCGTATTTGCCAATCGTAGTAAAATAACCGCAAATTAGTCACGTTTGTAGAAACGCATATTTTAATTTCCTTTAATTTCTCACAAACTACTGAACAGATTTACACCTAATAACAAAAAGCATAATCTGCAAGCCAAAAGCTACCTTTCTGCTAAATTTGGTTCGGGCTGCAGGCGTGTCTAAAGATTATGGAAATTAACTTGGGAAATGCACTTTTTTGACACCCCCTGTTTCTCAGCCCCCAGTTGACAGATCGCTTACAAAACTTGCCATGCATAACTGCAATCAGTGGGGCACTTTCTTTGGAAAATTTCTTTAAGATTTGTCAAAATTATAGGCTTTTCCTAGAGAACATAGTCCTAACTATAACTACCTACTAGCAACAGTATTATGATTGTTGGCCCCGATTCAGAGAACTAACTTAAGACAAAATCCTAAACTTACTACTCATGGTATTCACAGAATGTATTTACGACTGTCCTAAGTGTACGTCCGTACTCGGGCTGGAATTTCTGCACCCAGAGTGGAAGCTCCGCATCCGTTTCCAGGCTAGAATACCCACAATTCATCAGATATAGTCAAATAACATCAGATTGTGGGTATTCCGGCCCAGAAGCAGAGATTCTGGCCCAATGGTATTTTGAGATGGTATTTTGAGAGATATAAAGAATCCTCTTCATAGAGTAAGGAATGGAATGAGATGGAGAGGTAATAGTATTTACTGGGTGAGGTATTACTTCAGCAAACAATGGGCCAATTGTAATAAGGAGCTTATCAGGACCAACATCACCTAGATAATAGCACAACTTTGTGAAAGAAACAACAAATTGGTATCCAAAGTCACATGCCCAATTTCTGGAGGTAAACTGTCTGGGAAACTGCTAATTTTTAGTAATGTGCAGCTAAAAAACATTTTTAGTTTGACAAAATTATATGAAAATACTGATGTCAGAAATGGGGCTGTTGGTTGACTGGGGTATGAGCCCTGGTCAAGCAACAGCCACAATCCCTTGCAAGGGGAACCTAAAAAATCACTAAATTAACCTGTGCTTAACCCTGGGTAGGTTGGCGTACAAGCAGACAGGTTTAACTTAGTGATAATGTGGAAGTATTTATGCAGCGCACAAACAATAAAAAAGTAAAAACACAATACAAGAAATACCCAAATCAAGTTAGAAAAATAGATTATATTTTAATTAATTATTTGACACCAAAATGACAAAAATGCAATAAGTAAAATAGAAGATATTGATTTTAAAAGGATTAAGTGAAAATAGCTCCAAAAAGCACAAAGCACCAACAACGGATATCTGGTTGCACTGGACTGGAAGAAAGTTCAGGCCGACCGCGAAGGAGCGCAGGCCGGCTATAGGGACTAGGCTTGGCCTGCTGAGCAACAGTACCTTAGTCCGGGTTGCATCGATGTTACGGATCCTGTCAATAATGAGTACATGGAGCGCAAATATGGCGATGTGCCAGTGTTGATCCACCCAGCAATGCGCTGGTCCTGGTCGTGCAGCAGTGGCAATGCGCCGAGTCTGATAAGCGGATTGCTACGATGCAAAGTTTTGACGCCGTTAGTGAAGTTGTCATCAACAGGGATGCATGAACCTTGCTTTGAGTAGAGCTACGCACAGTGGTGGTTCCGAAGGCAAGGTGCCATATCGGTGCCATGCAGCAACAGCGATGTGCTGGTATTATCCACGCAACAGGGGCGATGCGCCAGTTCCAATCCGCACAGTTGTGGCAATGCATCAGTGCTGACCCATGCAACAATGGAAATGTGCCGGTTCTGTTCTCCGCAGTGGTGACAATGCGTAAGGTGTGTGAGAGCAAGCACCTTAGCCCCACTTCCAATGGCCCAGGAATAGGGTGGTACCACTTGGCAGGGCAGACTCACAGATGGCAGAGTCCAGGTGCATAAGCAGGATAGTTAGAAGTCTTTTATGTCCCTGAGACTTCATATCAGGAGGCCAACCAAGTAGCTCCTGCAGTCTCTATGTAATGCAGATCCGGTCGTTCTCTCAGAGTTAAAGAGAGTAGCAAGCAGCAGGTCAACACAGCAAGAAAACTGTTCTTCCAGAGCAGCACTCCAGCAAAGTAGCAATCCTTCACCAGTACAGCAGTCCCTTTTCCTGGCAGAGTATGCACAGATACAGAAGTGTACTGAGTTGGTGGGGTTTGAGGTCCAGTTCTTACACACAGTGGTGCCTTTGAAATGGAGTGGACTTCAAAGAAGAGCCTTTGAAGTACACAGAGGTCCTCCCGTCCTACCCTGGCTCCACACTTTCTACAAGGGGATATGCAGCCTTTGGTGTGGAGACAGGACACAGCCGATTCAGGTGTAAGTGTAAGGCTGGGCTCAGCTTCTCCCTCCCATCCTCCCAGGATGGCCCATCAAGTGATACCTAAGCTCCCATTGTGTTTGGCTGTCTAGAGGAAATACACAAAGCCCGCTGTCACCCAACCCAGACATGCAGTCAGAGACAGGCTGCAGGCACACAGGGCTAAGAGCAGGAAAATGCCAACTTTCTACAAGTGACATTTCAAAATAGTAGCCATTAATCCGACTTTGTCATTAAAGAGGATTTATCAATACAATTTCATAGGTACTAAACATTAGAGAGCTACCTCCTCTTAATTAGGAATTGCAGCCTTTTCAATGTAATAAGGAATTCCCAATGTTATCCTATGAGTGGGGTAGGCCCTACAGGAGTTAAAAACGAATTTGGGAGTTTTTCACTACCAGGATATGTAAAACTCGGTAAACGACCAAAATATAGAATCCAAAATTTAGACAGGACAGAATATTGACTCTAAAATATATATAGCACAGAATATCGAATTACCAAAATATAGATAGGACAGAATATCGAAATTGGGTTCCGAAATAAAGATTCCCATAATTTCGAATTTAAAAATATAGATTTCCATAATATCGAGAAAAAAAATTAGTGTTGTGTATGGTAGTAAATGTGTTAAAATTATATAATATTTTTGTAATGTATGTTTAATTTTTTTAAACTAATGAATGTTAAGTAATTAAATGTTTGCGTACTATATTCCGTAGCGGGTTTTGGGTTTATAGGGGAATAGGGTGAGAAGTAATTTAATTATAGTATATTAAATACTATTTTTTTTATATGTATTGATAAGTAATTGATTCATAATTAATTTTTATATATTGGTAATTAATTTTTATGAATTGGTAATTAATTTGTATTAATTGATTAATTGATTAATTGATAATGTTAATTGTATTTTTTATTATTGGGAGTGGGTTGTGGGTGTATAGGGGAATTGAGTGGGAAGTAAATTAATTGTAATAAAGTAAATATTAATTTGTATTGATATGTATTGATAATTGATTGATAATTATTATTAATTGGTATTTAATTTTTATTAATTGGTAATTATTTTTTTCCAATGGTAATTAATTTTTATTAATTGGTAATTATTTTTAATAAATTGTTTATTGGTATTGATAATTGATTTAATCTTATTTTAAAATTTAATCATTACTTTCCCTACTGTTGCACTCTCAGGAGTGGGAATAGTAATTTTTACCCTCCCACTATCCAACACTTTCCCTACTGTTGCACTCACTGGAGTGGGAATAGTAATTTTTACCCTCCCGCTATTCAACGCTTTCCCTAGTTTTGCACTCTTTGGAGTGGGAATAGTAATTTTTACCCCTACGCTATCCAACGTTTTCCCTACTGTTGTACTCACTGAAATGTGAATAGTAATTTTTACCCCTACGCTATCCAAAGCTTTCCCTACTGTTGCATTCACTGGAGTGGGAATAGTAATTTTTACCTTCCTGCTATCCAACGCTTTCCCTACTGTTGCACTCTTTGGAGTGGGAATAGTAATTTTTACCCCTACGCTATCCAACGTTTTCCCTACTGTTGCACTCACTGGAATGTGAATAGTAATTTTTACCCCGACGCTATCCAACGTTGTCCCTACTGTTGCACTCACTGGAGTGGGAATAGTAATTTTTACCCCTACGCTAACCAACACTTTCCCTACTGTTGCACTCACTGGAGTGGGAATAGTAATTTTTACCTTCCTGCTATCCAACGCTTTCCCTACTGTTGCACTCTCTGGAGTGGGAATAGTAATTTTTACCCTCCCGCTTTCCAACGCTTTCCCTACTGTTGCACTCTTTGGAGTGGGAATAGTAATTTGTACCCTCCCGCTATCCAACGCTTTCCCTACTGTTGGACTCACTGGAGTGGGAATAGTAATTTTTACCCCTACGCTATCCAACGTTTTCCCTACTGTTGCACTCACTGGAGTGGGAATAGTAATTTTTGCCCCTACGCTATCCAACGCTTTCCCTACTGTTGCACTCACTGGAGTGGGAATAGTAATTTTTACCTTCCTGCTATCCAACGCTTTCCCTACTGTTGCACTCTCTGGAGTGGGAATAGTAATTTTTACCCTCCCGCTATCCAACGCTTTCCCTACTGTTGCACTCACTGGAGTGGGAATAGTAATTTTTACCCTCCCACTATCCAACGCTTTCCCTACTTTGAACTCTTTGAAGTGGGAATAGTAATTTTTACCCCTACGCTATCCAACGTTTTCCCTACTGTTACACTCACTGTAGTGGGAATAGTAATTTTTACCCCTACGCTATCCAACGCTTTCCCTACTGTTGCACTCACTGGATTGGGAATAGTAATTTTTACGTTCACACTATCCAACAAAATCTCTACTTTTTTTTACATTACATTTATTATTTTTACATTTTAAGCTTTTTTATATAATTTTAAGTATGTTTTATTTAATTGTTTTTAATATTTAATTACTTTTATATTATTTTTAATACATTTAAAAAATTCGATATTTTAGCTAACTATATTTTAACATTCTATATTTTGGAATCGATATTTTAGTACTTATCTGTTTGTAGGTAGGGATTCTATATTCTGTACTTCTATATTTTGGAGTCGATATTTTGGCCATTCTATATTATGTCCCTTGATATTTAGTCACTGAACCGTAAAACTCACAAGCACTTGGCCTACCTTTTAATTACATAGCACCCTGTCCTATGGGCTACCTAGTGCCTACCTTAGGGATGACTTATATGTAATAAGAGGAGAGTTTAAGGCTTAGCAAGGGGCTGTAAATGCCAAGTCAACATGGCACTGTAACACTGCATTCAGGCTGCAATGGCAGGTCTGGGATAAGTTTTGAGGTGCTACCTAAGTGGGTGGCACAATATGTGCTGCAGGCCCACTGGTAGCATTTACTGTAGAGTCCCTGGGTATATGGTATACCATTCTACAAGGGATGTATAAGTACATTTAAATAAGTCAATTAGGTATATGCCAATCAAACTATGTTTAGGGGAGTGAGCACATGCACTTTAGAACTGCTTAGCAGTGGCAATGTGCACAGAGTCCTCAGGCCAACGAAAATTAATTCACCTAAATTGGAGGCAAGAAGGCACAATGTTTTGGGGGAAGACCACCATAAGGTTGACAGGTCTAACAACTGATTAATAAGGAAATGCATTAAATATCAATAACAGATTTTTTAACATGATTTCCTCACACAACAGAATCAGTCCTGGTAATGTAAAGATTCCTAAACTGAGAATGTTTTCCCTCTTTGCACACTGTTTGTATTTTTGGTGTCATTAAATCCCTTTGTTTCTGTGGATAAAGCCACGTACCTGGGAGTTGCCATCTCCTCTGATCTTGAGAATATTTTAGACATTAACCTAAAACCAATTTTGTGCTCAATACAGAAAGAGCTACGCCGCTTAGACAATCTTCACCTATCTATTCTTGGAAGAGTGAATGCAGTAAAAATGGTGTATTTACCTAAAATCTTATATTTATTCAGAGCAATTTGTCTCCAATTCACAAGTCACTCGTTTAAGTCAATCGAACGCATGTTCTCTAGCTTCATTTGGGCATATTCGCAACCCCGGCGGGCTTATAAATTTCTCACTTTCCCCATGGACAGAGGAGGTCTAGCTCTCCCAAACCTTAAGGCCTATTATTGGGCATCTGGGCTACTCTATAGCAGTGAGTTATTACGAAATATGGGGGCGGAGGAAACGGGCGGTGCGATACACCATCTAAATTCCAACTAATTCTTGGCAATAAAAGCAGAGGGTATTTATGGAGACATCTGCATGATAGTTATCATAAAAAGGTCAAATTCAAATACTCTATAGTGGGTTTAAGGTTTGGAAGGTGGTGAGGAAAATGCTAGGTTTAGGGCAAATTTCATATTATACCCCCCTAACGGATAACCCAATTCTTCCGGGAACTATCTTCAGAGATAATTGCATAAGGAAATGGAACAAGGAAGGAATAATTCAGCTAGGATACCTCTTCACCCCATCCGGGATCAAATATTTTGAAGATTTGAAAAACGAATACCACTTGGACTGGTGGGATTTTTTAAATACTTACAAATTAGGGATTTTCTTACACGTAAGGTGGGGGGGGGGGTACTGGGTTGAAAAATATCTTTAGTGGAGAGATTTACTCATACCAGGAATCACACTATGGAAGGAGCTTACTCACAGAAGTGGCGGGGCAAACTAGAAATATCGGCCGAGGGATTCAAGTGTGCCTATCCGCTTTCTCAAACCATCCTCATCTCTACTAAGCTGCAGGCACAGTTTTATAAAACCTGCTTCTTCTTATATTACACCCCAGATAAAATTGCCAAGTGGGGGAGTGGCAAGGGAACATGCTGCCCTAGATGCATGAAGGTCAATGCTGATTCTATTCATATCTTCGCCACCTGTACAGGATTAACAATGCTAAAACAAGACATAGAAACATTTTTGACTTCTGTTTTGCATAGGGAAGTAGCTCTATCCAGCAAATTAATCCTTATAGGGTCCGATGATCCTGACAACCCTGATTTTGGTCTCAAGCTTATCTTTATTGCGATGGCGGTTTTAAGATTATGCATAGCTTCGGCATGGTTAGATCCTATAGCACCATCCTTCCAACAGTGGTTAGCTAGGTTATTAGTCATGTCTAACATGGAGGTTGCCATTTACAAACGGAAGGGTAAACAACAGTGTAAAAGGGGGCTTAGGATCTGGACTTCTCTTATACAAAGGAGCTTAGCTTAAAGTTAACTGTATAAACTTCTCCTGTCATTTTCTTTTTTCTTTTATGTAAAATAATCAAATGTATAATGCATAAGAATGCTTTTGCAGTTTATAATGTAATGTTTATAATTTAATCTGATAATGAAATCATTGGTACACCTGTCTGTCTCCGGGGGGTTGGGGGTGGGACGGTATTTGTCGAAAAAATCTGAATAAAGATATTTAAAAAAAAAAAATCCCTTTGTTTCTGGTACTGAAAACTCTGGCATTCACTCGCATTCTTCACAGGTTTATGTTTTTTTCTTTTCATGATGGGACGCGTGTTACCATAGTATGTGCATTGCTGCTATTTGCATCTCCTTTGTCTTTTTTTGTATGTTTTACAAAATGTCTGTGTTTGTCAAATTTAGGTACAATTGTTGGATCCTGCCCTCATAATGCAGGATTATTGCAGGCCTGTGAAGCCTACATGCTTCCTGTGTTATATCGTCTGAGCAGGATGAAAAAGTGTGTGCACATATGCATGCATGTATATGTTTGTAGGCCCAGTACCCTGTACTGCGCTCAGCCACTGCACGCCGTAAAGGCTTTCACTAGCCCAGCTTAGAAGTGCGCACGTTATGGTGCTATTCAGGTATTGCATGGATATTCTGCTGGGCACAATCCTGTAACCTCTACACCTGAGAAATTGATGTACTACCTACACATTAGGAAGTATGTGACCCAGAAGGCATTATTGCACAAAATACACCTTTCCAGAAACTACAAGAAAGGCAGCTTTGGTGCTGGATTTAGTTAGTTTTGTTATGCAATGCAATTTTGCTATGACACAATAGGTAAAAACAATCTCTTTAATAGCAAATTCACTTTTCCAATTGGCCCACTTGTTCATTAAGCACACGTGGCATGAGTGTAGGTAAGTTTTACTAATCAAAAATAATGCTTAATTTAAATGTGGTACTTTTAGCATAACCAGGCTGCATTCGGCTTACATTGACAGCTATTCACATTTGCAGAATGATAGTGAACATTTACTTTATGAGAATGAGATTTTCTCTCTGTCTTTATGCTTGTATGTTCTCCCATTTCATGCAAATCATCTTAAAGAAGCCTCAACTGTGGTGTCTGTAGTGCATTGTACGTGCTGTCTTAAGGAAGCAATGCATAGGATGTTACTTTATTTTGTAACTTTCCACGGTTTCCTATCAATTTTCTGTGTGTGTCATTTATTAGCTGATTCACCATTGCATTGCTGTGCTACATAAGAAATACTCCATGTGCAACAGTGCATGTAACACCACATATAACAGAGACAATAGTTTAGATTCTGCATTTTTATGTATACTGGTTTGTGCCTGTAATAAAGGTGAATGAAACTATTATAAATTCAGGTGAGAATCACCTACTTAGCCACTTCAGAAAAAAAACGAATATTTCGTGATGTGTGTGTAGAGGCTTTTTAAATCCGATTAGACAGAAAATGAATGTATATGACACTGTCCATGGTTGGTGAGAAACAGATGTACCTTCCGATTGCTTAACTTTGGTCTTAATAGCTTTTGAGTGGGTCCTAATTGCCCTTATTATCACCATGGGTGGTGCTAGTACCCTAGAGGTTAATCTCGCCTGTAGTTTACATGCACACTGCTAGTCAGTATTTCTGATTAAACTCATCGAATTTCCCAAATGAACCAAATGATTCTTCACCCAAATGCCACAAAGGTTTGTTATTCTTGTTTAGAAAAATGTGTTTACATTGAATGCAATGGTATGGGAATTTTCTCATGTTATTCTCTCATCATCACTCTTCCTTGTTTTTCTCTTCCAGGAAAAATGCCTGTTACCGTTTTATAAGCTGGTTCATTCCAAGTACTTCGAAGTCTTTACTAATTGCCTCATAGTTGCCAATACATTGACCATGGCATTCGATCACAATAACATCTCCTTATTTCACTCCACCATCCTCAACTGGATCATCATTGCCTTTACCGCTCTATTTACAACTGAAACAACACTGAAGTTGATTGGCTTAAGACGTTATTATTTCACTCAGGCCTGGAATATATTCGATATTGTGATCATTGTACTCTCCATTGTAGGTAAGGTGCCCAATAACATCTTCTGCATTTAGAGAGATTTTCACTGGATGATATGATGTGAAGTTACTTTGTAAGCACTGGTATGCTGTCCCTAGTGTCTTAAATAGAACACTGAATTGCTGACCCCTTCAAAGACTGAGAACTACTACTCAGACCCTAGTCCCATATACTCTAATAAAAAATTGAAAATCTTTGAATCCCAGTGCCGAGCCTATTACAGGGGGTCTGGCCTAAGTGCATGCAGGCCAGGGAATACGGTTGTCACTGGGATTTGCATGATATCCACATATTCTATAGCAGCTAGGGATAAGTTCATGCAAATGTGTGCATGTCTGTAGTCTGTAGATCTGCCATCGAACTGTTGGGAAGATTCTATTTGTTGTACAGAAACTTATTGTGCTTACATGAATATCAATGTTTCTCTATTATGGGGCAATGTCAGTGTCTGCATTTCCGTGTAGATCGCCTTTTGTTCATGGTAGTTGTTTGGTTTGCTAGTTCTGTTTGAGCCGGATGCTGTCATGATGAAAAAGTGATAATATTTGTGTATGTATGTGGATCAGCATCTCCACTTTAGATATGTATGGATGTGTGAATAATGATTTGCTGTTGTGTCAGAATAATGTGGTAAAATAGGAATAACAAACAAAACAAAAAAAAGGCAACAGACTTTGCAGGGAGCTTTCATCACATGTGCAAGGCAAAACGAAACAGCTATTGAACTGCCTAAGGGGAAAACTTAATTGCCATCTAATAGTTCCTAAATGGAATCTAGTAAGAAGGGTCCTATCTTGGAAGTACAACTTGACACCTAAATGGGGGGAACAACCTTTACAACGCAACTTTTACAACGCACTACCTTTACAACGCATTTTTTACAACGCATAATCCATTACAACGCATGACATTACAATGCATGACACTACAACGCATTTTTAAAAACTACCTTTACAACGCATTCCATTACAACGCATACTACCATTACAACGCATACCATTACAACGCATAATATTACACTACACTATCCAACACTTATCCTACTGTTGCACCCCCTGGAGTTAGAATAGTAATTTTACCCCTATACTATCCAACACTTACCCTACTGTTGCACCCCCTGGAGTTAGAATAGTAATTTTTACCCCTATACTATCCAACACTTACCCTACTGTTGCACCCCCTGGAGTTAGAATAGTAATGTTTACCCCTATACTATCCAACACTTACCCTACTGTTGCACCCCCTGGAGTTAGAATAGTAATTTTTACCCCTATACTATCCAACACTTACCCTACTGTTGCACCCCCTGGAGTTAGAATAGTATTTTTTACCCCTATACTATCCAACACTTACCCTACTGTTGCACCCCCTGGAGTTAGAATAGTAATTTTTACCCCTATACTATCCAACACTTACCCTACTGTTGCACCCCCTGGAGTTAGAATAGTAATTTTTACCCCTATACTATCCAACACTTACCCTACTGTTGCACCCCCTGGAGTTAGAATAGTAATTTTTACCCCTATACTATCCAACACTTACCCTACTGATGCACCCCCTGGAGTTAGAATAGTAATTTTTACCCCTATACTATCCAACACTTACCCCACTGTTGCACCCCCTGGAGTTAGAATAGTAATTTTTACCCCTATACTATCCAACACTTACCCTACTGTTGCACCCCCTGGAGTTAGAATAGTAATTTTTACCCCTATACTATCCAACACTTACCCTACTGTTGCACCCCCTGGAGTTAGAATAGTAATTTTTACCCCTATACTATCCAACACTTACCCTACTGTTGCACCCCCTGGAGTTAGAAAAGTAACTTTTACCCCTATACTATCTAATACTTACCTTAAATGCAATTTAATATTATGCGTTGTAATGGTATGCGTTGTAAAGGTATTATGCGTTGTAATGGAAATGCGTTGTAAAGGTAGTTTTTAAAAATGCGTTGTAGTGTCATGCGTTGTAATGTCATGCGTTGTAATGGATTATGCGTTGTAAAAAATGCGTTGTAAGTGCATGCGTTGTAAAAGTGTGCGTTGCAACGTCATACATCCCCTAAATGGGGCTCAATCCCTGAGAAAGTTTGAGTTTTGATGTAATCCATGATCTGCCATTTAGAGAGCTCAGATAACTACCTCTCCCTTCTCCTTACTGCCAGGAATGATTTTTTGCAAAAGTGCCCCATTCACCTTTTGAGAGTCCGACCTGGTTCAAAAAAATTGTTTGCCCAGGGCAACACATGTCATCCTAATGTAATCGAGCCAAGAGATAAGATGCCCCTTAGCACACGATAGGCAAGATTAGTCCATATAGAACACCACAGCAATAGCAGTGCGAGGTGTAAATGGTCTTCTGCATACTCAAGTTCTAGTTCCTTGTGCAGAATTTAGGAAGGGGAGCTGAGTGGAAGGCTGGTTGATCTTCTACAAACTCTGTTCTCTTCTGCCTGGAGAATATGAACCTTTTTATAACCTCAAATGCCAGACCCATATCTCAAAACTGGGATACACCTCCTCTGATACACCTCTAAAAAGGGGGCATTTGACTTCTTGTGTATGCTCGCAGCTAGGTTGGCCAAGAACTCCACACTATGCAGAAAGCGATTTCTGACTTCAGTAATACATGGAGACCAGCTGAATCAAAAGTTACCCTCAAATAGGAGAACATACGGACTCTGGAGATGGGGTTCTGACCAACCGAGAATTGCCTCATTTTTACAATGCTTGGGCTAAATGCCATAGCAAAGGTTTTGTTGGTATTAAGCTCAAACTTTAAATTAGACATAAAATCAATATAGCCCTCTATCAGACGTTTACACCCCGAGGAGTCCATGATCATCAAACTGCTTCATCTGCGTAGCTTAGAACTGAAAAAGGAGCCTTTTTAATGACCATGGCATCCACAACTTTAGCTGGCAAAGCATTCTCCAACCATGCAACATAAAATAGGAAGCGATTTGAAGGAAACATGCACCTTTGTCGCACCCACACCCTAAACTAAAAGAGTCAGTAAATTCCCTGTTTTCTCTGTATCTAACTACTGCCAAAAGGTCATGGTGGAGGGCCTGCGAGAACCCCAGAAGCCCCTTTTCAACTCCCATGACCACCAATCTGTCCCACAAGAGGGATCTTGTCACACAATTGGATGCGCACAAGATGTCCATAAAAGCTAAGTAAGTGGACCCCAGCTTAGCAATGGTGGGGCAGATTTATGAGGTTTTGCCGTAGGGAAGCGCAGCAGGCCTTCCTGCTGCGCTTCCCTACGGCAAAAGAAAAGGGCAGGGATGCGCCGTATCTATAAAATGCGGCGCATTCCTGTCATTTTCCCCTGCGCCGGCGCACAATGGGCTGCCTGCGCCAACGCAGGCACCTCTGCACCATGGTGCAAGGGTGCCTGCTTTGCGGAGATGAATATTTTTGTACAGGAAGGGAAACCTTTCTATACAAAAATAATCACAAGAGGTTTTTCCTCTTTGTATGGGTGCTGCAGAATGCAGCACACATAGAAAAAGGAAAAACGAGGAGAAATAAAGATATTTCTCCCCGTTGCGCCTCCCTTACACCTCCCCTGGGGAGGCGGAAGCTTTTGGCGCTGCCTCAGATTTACAATTTCAATGTCATTCAGCCTCGGCGCATTTCCTTGCAGCGCTTTGTCATTGTGTAGCTCCTGCTTATTTTAAAACTCCCGTTTTGTCGTCTAGGTTATTTTTGGTTAGCACTATCTTTCCCCTGTTTTTAACATTGCCGGCCACGCTTACCTGCATGCTGTCATCCTTACTTGCACGGTAATTTGGAAAAAGCACCGCTTTTCACGGGTCCCTCGCTATTGTCTCGTTGGCGGCCATATTAGGTGAGGGGTGAGCCACATCACGGTCTAGTCCTCATTTAGGAGGCTCGACCAACATAAATAGCAGCCATGCCTACGCCCAGCGTCATCGCGCAGCGGGATCGCCGGACTTCCGCCGGAGTTACGCCTGAGTTCAGCCCGTCTGCGCCCGTCCGTGCTGAGGATGTGCTGCAGGGCGGGCTGGACTCGGCTGGCACCTCCCCTCCACTCTATGAGGTGCCTAGGCAATACTCTATGTCGGAACTCATGGCTTGTAGACCATCAGTGCAGCGATGCTCTCACCGCTTTTCTCCTGAAGGCATCTTACATTCCCAGCGATGCATGACATGTAAGGTTTCCTTTCGCTGCCCCGCTCCCAGTACCATTAGATCCCATTCGCGCTCGGGATGCCTTTCTGTTTCGCTGCCTAAAACCGGTTTCCTAATTAATGCGCGATCGCTGATCAAGCACAATGTTGCCTTCCACGAATTTGTGGAAGAAAGACAGCCGGACTGGGTCTTTATCACGAAGATCTGGGCTTCGGATTCCTCCGGTCACGATCTACTCTTGGCCATTCCTGATGGCTATTCTCTCCATAGGCAGGATAGATCACTGCGTAGAGGTGGAGGAATTGCCGTTCTTTTTAAATCTTCTTTTTCTTGCACTGTCAAATCTCTATCAATGCCTGGAGATCGCTTTGAGGCACTCTATTTTTGCATTTTGTGTGCTCCATCTGTCTCTTTCACTGGGATACTCATATACAGGCCACCCGGCCCTAGGGCTAGTTTTTCTTCAGATCTCCTCAGAATCCTAGAACCTTATTTTGGAAAAACCTATCTTTCCATCTTGGGTGATTTCAATTTCCATCTTGATGAAATCAACTCAAAGGATACCCTGACATTAATTGAGTCACTCGGAGCTTGTGACCTCGTTCAGTTGGAGAGCAGCCCAACACACAAGGCTGGCCATATTCTTGATGGGGTATTTTCTAGTGATTCTAGGCTATCTACTGGCCCGCCTCTGCCGTTGGTCTGGACAGATCATTTTGCAGTACCGCTTTTAACTTGCTCTTCCTGCCCTGGCCTTAGCTAATCATGTCGCTACTTCATTTACTCTTAGGAGAAACTTTAGAAATATTACCGATGACACTATTGCTTCTCACATTCGGATCTCGGAATCTTTCTCCTTGAAGGATGCGGATGAGGCAGCTCAAGAACTTATGGACTCTATTACCAATGCAGTGGAAAAGCTTGCCCCCGCCTCCCTTCGATATGTAGCTCGGCAGAAACCCACTGCACCCTGGTTCTCTGAACATCTGAGACTCCTAAGGCAGGGGTGTAGGAGCAGCAAGAGAAGCTGGAGGAAATCCTGGGATCCAAAAGATCGAGAGGTTCATAAGTCCGCTTTACGGGACTACAAACAGAGAGTTGTAGTGGAAAAGCAGGAGTACTTTTCCAATCTTACAGGTTCCCTAACCTCACCCAGGGAACTTTTTAAAATTGCTGATTCACTATGCTCTCTCCAACTCCCTGATCCTGTAGTTAGCTCTCAGGATCTTTGTAATAACATCTCTGACTTCTTTCACAGCAAAATCTCGGACATTCACATCGCCTTAGAAGCCCAATGCCACTCCTTGGATAAGGATATTCCTTCTGCTATAGCCAATCTGGACACTTTGGGTGAAGGCCCTTCCAAACTATTCAGACAGTTTCCCTTATTGTCTTTGGAAGGACTGAACCTCCTACTCGATAGGACTAAATCTTCCTCCCCAATGGATCCTTTACCGCTAAAAACACTGAAGGAGTGCAGAAACAGCATTCTTCCGCCCATGTTGGAAGTCATGAATAGGACTATTGTCCAGGGTTCCTTTCCACCAGTGTGGAAGAAGGCTATTGTAAAGCCTCTCCTTAAGAAACCGTCTTTGGATCCTGGCCTTCTTAAAAACTTCAGGCCAATCTCTCTGCTCCCGGCCCCTGCAAAAATATTGGAGGCACACCTCAACTCCCACCTCTCCACTTTTCTTGAGACCAGTGAGTATCTTGATAACACACAGCACGGATTCAGAAAGTACCACAGTACCGAATTCGCACTTACTGTTGTAGTAGACAACATCCGACGTAAAGTGGATAGTGGCCAAACTACAATACTGGTCCTATTAGATCTCACAGCCGCGTTCGATACCCTGTCTCCCGCCATTTTAACATCTCGGCTTAGGGAGGCAGGGGTTATTGGGCCGGCCTTGAATCTTCTTAACTCTTTTCTCCTTGGTAGAGAACAGATTGTAAAGCTTGGAAATTTCCTCTCCCCTGCCAAGTCATTGCAATGTGGGGTGCCACAGGGGTCGGCCCTTAGTCCGACCCTGTTTAACATCTATGTGGCCCCCCTTGCTAGACTAGTAAGATCGCAGGGGATGGAGGTGGTGTCCTACGCCGACGACACCCAGATCATAGTGTCACTGGCTCATTCCTCTGTCCATACATCCGCCATTAGCTTTAGGTCATGCATGCAGCATGTGGCAGATTGGATGATCATCAGTTCCCTAAAGCTAAACGGCGACAAGACAGAGGTCTTGGTCTTTGGAAAAAACCAAGATTTTTGGTCAAGCGAGTGGTGGCCTTCATCTCTTGGCACCTGCCCCACTCCCTCCCAATCAGCCAGAAATCTCGGCGTGGTCTTTGACACCTCACTCTCTATGATGCTCCAAGTAAATTGGACCGTGGCCACATGCTGGCGTGTTATCAGGATTCTAAATAGGATCCGTAACTATCTTTCTCTCCAGGCTCGTAAGCAGATTGCAGTCGCTCTTGTTGGCTCCAGGCTCGATTATTGCAACTCCCTGTATGTGGAGTCCAACAAGGGCCTTATCCATCGACTGCAAATCGTGCAGAATGCTGCAGCACGTTTTGTTCTGGCCCTTCCCTTGGCATCTTCAGCCACGACTGCTAGGAGAGAGCTTCATTGGCTCCCTGTTCAGCATAGAGTCTTTTTTAAGATTCTATGTCTTGCATACAGAGCTCTTGCGGCTGGCACGGACGATGCACTTGGGTCTCTGCTTACCCGCTATATCCCAACCAGATCTCTTCGATCTGTTGGGTTATTTCAATTGGTAGTGCCCCGCACAAGGCTAGCCAGATGGGGAGCGAGAGCTTTTTATGTTGCCGCTCCTAAGCTCTGGAACTCTCTTCCAATTGAGGTCAAAACCCTTCCCTCAATTGATCTGTTTAAAAAGGCCCTTAAGACGTGGTACTTTACCAAAGCCTTCTAATGAGAGAATGCTGGTTTGATTTGCGAGCTGTATTATTTGAATGAGGCGCCTTGACGCCCGTTGGGCAAAGTTTGCGCATGACAAAACTCATTTCATTCATTCATTCATTCAATTTCTCGTAAATCTGGGGCAGTGTCAAAAGGCCATGGGTGTTGCTGGGAACGCCCCCAGCAACACCCATTGCACGCCCCTTTCACGCAGAACACTGAGTTAAAGGGACTGATATTTATGAGGCAGCATTAAGCCAAAAAAAGTGGCTCAGTGCTGCCTGATAAATATCACGGAGGCTTCTGTGCCACGGAACGTCACAAAAAGTGACGTTCCGATGGCGCAACGGGCCTCATAAGTCTGCCCCGGTGTATTTACTTATCAGTCGATGAAGGTTAAGACATTGTTCCAGATTCCCCTGACCAGTTCAACACCCATACTGCAATTTAGAAAGAACAGCCCTGTTTTCAATCCAGGTCACCAGACTATCGAGAACAATCCTCCCGACTATCTCAGGTGGGTTCCTTGGGGTGCCACAGTTATGGTTGAACTATCCAGAGGGTGGGAGGTGACTCCTGTCCCCTTCCTAACCAATGGGACAAACATTCTCATGAGCAGACTTTTTCAGCAGTTCCAATTCCCACAGTGCATGTTACTCCAAAAATCAACAATATTTGCAATGCAATAGGTCTTGTAGTTGTGAGAGAGCTTTTGGTGTTGTAAATAATAATTTTTTTTCACTATGTGTTTTCGTTTGTAGTGTATGTGGGTTTGAGTGGAATTATGTGGGTTATATTAGAATTGTTAGTTGTGGAATTGCATTCGGTGGAATTGTGTGTTGGTGTAATGTATTTGTGCAGTGGACTTATGTTGCATGGTGAATAGGGGTGAGAGCTGCAGAGAATAGATAGAAAGTAAGAATGAGAGGGATAGGTAGTTTCTGCAGGAAAGACAGAAAGAAGAGTAGAGAAGGCCACAGATGCAGAAAAAGGGAGCTTTTGTGTGTGCAGAAAATACCTTAAGAAGAGGGGGAGAGTGTGGGTTTGAGGGACAGAAACTTTGAAAAGGTATGGGAAAGAAACTGCATTTTAAGACTTCAAGTTAACCGAATGAGAGAGGCATAAGGAGTGAGTGAGCGAGAGAGAGAGATGGGTGTGAGAGAGCATGAGAGACAGATAGAGGGAGAAGAGGAAGGGGCAACTAGAAGGGGGATGAGAGGTGGACCAGTGTACAGCGTGAGGAGGTACAGGAAGGTAGCATGTGTGAGTAAGCAGTATAGTAAGGAGAGGTAGTATGAGGAAGGGATGAGAGGGGGTAGTGGTAGTGTCAGAGGCACATGAGAAGGGCAGTGTGTGTGTGGGGGAGGGATGACAGAGTAGAAGTATAAGGGAGCGATGTGTTGTATTGGAATTGTTTGTTGTGGAATTGTGTGAAGTGTAATTGTGTAGAAAGTAACTAAATGGCATTACGTTTTGGGGAATTATGTAGAATGTGAATGTGTGCTATGGACTCAAATATGTGTAATGATGTGTGTTGTGGAGTGGCGTGAACTGTAGTTAATTTATATGGAGTGCTAATAACTTTTGTGGCAGTGTGTGGAAATGTGTGGTGTGTATTGGAGGTATGTGGTGTGTTTTGTATTTGAAATATGTGGAAATGTGTAGAGTTGAATTGTGAGGAGTGGTATTGAGTGGTGTTGAGTGAAATTATGCTTATTTGAATTATGTGTCATTGTGTGGAGTGCATTTATGTGGATTTCTGGTATGTGGCATAGAGTGTATTTATGAGGGATGTATTTATGTTGTATTGAGTAGATAGTAATTATGTGTAGGGTAATTTTGTGGTGCTTAGTAGTATTATGTGGAGTGTAATTATATTGTATGGTGCAGAATGGTGTGGCATTGAATTGTGTGGTGTGTGGAATTATGTGGCATGGGTTGTAGTGGTATTATGTGGCATCGTGTGGAGTGAAGTGAAATTTGGGTGGAGTGTAATTATGTGTTTTGGAATTTAGTGGATATATGTCAGTGTAAATATGTTGCGTGAAATGTAGGATGGAGTGTAATTAAGGAAGTGGGTATTAGTAACTAATGATGAACAACTGTCAGCAAATGCACACCTGTATAGCACCTTCAAAGCTTCACCATCACCACAGCAGCCCATC
The DNA here is from genome assembly GCF_964204655.1 of Triturus cristatus. Lineage (NCBI taxonomy): Eukaryota > Metazoa > Chordata > Amphibia > Caudata > Salamandridae > Triturus > Triturus cristatus. Next base: position 349,950,561 of record NC_140581.1, read on the forward strand.
TATAGCCCCTTCAAAACTTTAATTAAAGCACTTGGTGTAAAAAATAAGCAATAAACTATATAGGGACCAAAAGGATGGTGGAGCAGGAACAGTAGGAGGTATTACATTTATTCCATGCTTGCAGCTATCTCTAAAATAATGCAGCATATAAATTATACAACAAACACTTTCAGGCCAAAGCTTAAGAAGGTCCAAACATTCAGTAGCGTTTGCTTCATAATGTTATGACCCAGGACTTCAAGGGGGTGTGTATAGGGTACTTTTATGTTTCTGCACATGTGAAAATGAAGGAAGTGGGCATTAGTAACTGGTGATGAACGACTGACACCAAAGCTGCCCACCATAGCACCTTCAAAGCTTCACCTAACCAAAGCCGCCTATCTATAGCGACTTCAAAATTATAAATTAAGTGCCTGATGTGAAAAACAAAAATACCCTATATAAGGACCAAAAGAGCGTTTGCGTAGCACCAGTGGTGGAGGTTACATTTATTCAATGCTTCTAGCTATTTGTAAAACAATGCACTATATACATTTTATATGAAACACTTTGAGGCCAAGGATTCTTTTACCCTCGAAAATAATTTAAACAAGTGATATTTTGAAGTTTTTAAGGAAGGGGGCACAAAAAAACATATGTCTGAAAATAAAAGTCGCTTACATACTTCCTCAATGTGCACTCATTCCAAATATTCAGTGACCTACAAATTAATCATGCTTTGTGTTCTTTCAAACACCTGATCTATGGAAACAGACAATGTTGACACAAACAAGCATGCATTCAAAACAGCAACAGCAGTTCCATGTGCTTTTCTTTAGCCTCCTACCTGCCTGCCTCGATGCTCAGACCAAGTTTAGAGACAGCAAACAGTCTCTCGTTTCACAATCTATGGGTGTGTTAAACTATATGATACTTCTGAATCATTGCGATGATCCAACTCTGAAAAAGGCACTCCTGTTTATGTGCTTTGCCACTGGCCAGGTGTGTAGAACAAGCGACCCCGCTGTGCCTGATTAAGGCAGGTGCTATACAGTAAAACTTAAGAGAAGAGATTCCAAGGTATACTTAAAAAGGGGTGACTAGAAGGTAGATCAGATGCTCATATAGTGAGTTCATTACCTCCAAAAACCAACTGCTTGGTGCAGCGATGCACAATTTGTCATTGAAGATGATAGCCAAGTGTGTTGAAAAAAACGTGACAAATGAAGACATAGGCCATAACAAAAGTGACAATGTTGTAGATTCTGAACCTGTCAAATCACTGCAAAACTTGCTTGAAATATGCACGCTCTGTGCGAGTAAGGAAAATTGCCTAAATCGTACTAGTGCCAACTTTAACCAATCCTCCGAACAGCCAAAAGGTATTTTGGTGTATAGACGCTGTAATCACAGTGGGTTTTAAACACATGCTTCTGATTATTCAGAGAGCGTGTAATGGAAGTGAAAGACAGACACGGGCACTGGGGGAAAAAAGAATGATGTGTGAACGTGAAAAGAAAAGGAACATTTATAAAAGTTTTTGACTTTGCCTGGGTAAATGCACACCACACAAAAAGTCCAATAACAGTCAATGTAAAATTTGACCCTATTTAAGACATAATTAAGTAAAAACATGATCATCACAGTTACTTGATGAAAATATTAAATGGCCAAGTGATGCCCAACATATATTTTTTTAAAACACTGTTAAAACAAGCAAAGGGCACCTGAAAATGCTGGGAGGGAGGGTAGAAGAAATGGTACCTGCATTAGAGCAGACGTCCACTAATCAAGGGCAATTATTCTATAGTTGAGCTGTGCTCCTCAGCTACAAACAGAAGTGATGTATCAGGTGCAAAACCAATCAGGACGCAGCAAAGAAGACCGGCTCTGGGGTCAACCTATGGTAAGCACTTTTCAGCTCTTTTACTGAATACAGTATATCTTGCAGATTGCACATGCGTGCTGCCAGGCTCGACCTACAAATGGGGGTACCTGTCCTCCCTTATGTTGAACACTTGTGCCCACCTAGAGGTTTGGCCAAATAAATTATCAGTCTTTTCCTGTGTATCCACTACAAATGGATTCTGGGGAGTGGCCTCCCTGCCACTAGATTCAGAGCCATGCACTCTAGTGCAGGTCTGGGGAGCAAAAGCTTTCCCCCTCCTAGGTTTTTCATTACACTAGTCTACCAATGTGCAGCTTCACCTCTGTCCCTTTCAAGTTAATGAATTTTCTGTACCTCCCCGCCCGCTCGCTGCTCTTCCTGAAAGGCATTTTATGCTCCATATCCATCCCATCCTGTCACCAGGACTAAGTCATTGTTCTACTCTGGGAACAGTTTTCACAGGACACAAATGTCAAAGAGTGCTTGGGTAACTAACGGCAGCCTAATGGAAATTCCCCTTCGGGAGCCTGGGACAGGGAAAAGTAACTTTCTAAAAGTTACTTTCCCTTAATAATTAATAAAAATCTAACTTCACATATGAATTGGATTTTATTAAATATGAAAAATGGACTTTCAATCACTATTCTAGCTGTTTCCTGTCAGATGTCACTGACTGAAAATCATAATCTCCACTGTGACATTTTCTACGATCCAGCTACAGTCTTGACAATGAAAATTGTTTTGGGGGGCTTGTCACTGGAAGAACATGGCAACATTAATGTAGCCCATGTTCCTCTTTTAAATATCAAGCATGCTACCTTGTGGACAACATGGTGTACTAAATGTTAAATGATATTTAAAAGCAGAGCTTCCTGTCTGTCAGAAAGGGTAATTTGGACAGGTTTGGCAGCAGGATTTTATTGCTGCATTCAGGCTACACATGGTACGCTAACTCGATGGATGGCACAATAGTTGCTAAAGTCTGCTGGTAGCATTTAACTTCCAGGCCATGGGTGTACTTTCTACACCATACACTAAAAATGTATGGGCAAGCTAAATATGTCAAAAGGGTTAATCTACTATAACCACAGTTGATGGGGGAGCACAGGCCATTTACTCTTGTTTAGCATGGATAACACTGACAGAGGTCTAATGCCAGCAAAAATTGATTATAGAAAAAGGCAAAAAATCTGGGGTGACCATGCAGATGGGTAGATTATCATAGAGACCAACCAAAGGAAAAAATATGATAATCTGGTGGGCGCTGCACACACGAGTTTGGTGGTGCAGGCTCTGGGCAGTGGTGTGGCAGTCCTGCTCCCGCACCGCCAAACTCATGTTCAGGCCCTTAGTTGGTTATTAGACTGTTCACATTATTTACATTACGTAGTATCCTGCACTTGTTTATCAGAATATTGATTAATATTTATTCCATTTGAGTATATAGTAAAACTGCTTGTTTTACTTTTTGTTACTCAATTAGTCTAAATAAGATCACACCTGTTATCATTTATTTTTTGGCACAATTCAGTGCAGCAACCAGAGATGAGAAGAAAGCAGCACTGAACCACATTTAGTTGAAATGTCCTGCTGCTGTTCACTACACATGCACATTACCTTTGTATGGTGGTGCAGAGGTGTGTGAGCATACCCTTAAAGTATTAAATGTTACACCTCGATACATTCTTCAGCATTGCACAGATGTATGTGTACTATGCAGTGCAGTGAACATGCAATATTGTATGGAGAAACTAAAACATTTCTCTTTGTTTGTGACTGCTGTCAAACAACACATTTTTTTAGGTCGAGCCTAGACAGCGCATGCACTGTCAGGATGACCTGTAGTAGTGGAAAATGACTTGAAAAGGACTTATCTCCCACCTGCAGCCTTCCCATTGGTTCAATCAATCAGTCGCTCTTCTTTGCTGCTTGCTAAATGGTTAAAGCAGCGATACCTCACTTCTTTTTTTCTAAGAGCTGCTCCGACCAACTACATTTACCTTCCACTTTCATTCTTCCTCTCTTGTCCCTGAGTACTATTTTTCCTATTTCCGGAGCATCCACTTTGCTTTTTGCCCGTCACATCATGTAAGTGAAATCCTCACCACTCTTGAAATTTCTGCGCTGCTCTCAGCTCACATGTGTCCGTGTGGATAATAGGCCTCTGCTGAAAATGGCTCCTCTTCAACTCCGAAATAAAAATATGCAGAACCGTAATAAATCCACAGCATTACCTCCTCAAACGTTTTTTACTGTAGTTTTGTTCTCTATCAATACAACATACTAGTTAAACAGAAGACGTTCAGGTTAAAATAAACATATTGATACTTCACGGCACAGTTTCAAGGTGGCAGCCATCATGAACGGGTAGTTAAGTCTCATTACGGTCAGGTTTTGCTGAAAAAAACGTTCATCCGGAAACAGGAGCAGGCAATTCATTCAGACACAGATGTGTCCGCGCCATATCAACACTGGTGGTATGAAGCTAAACAAAGCAACTTCTACCCAGCCACAGACTCTTATGAAGCATCCCCTTCCAGATGGAGGCTTCAAGGTATAGATTTTAGCAGGATGCTGCACGGCCAAGACTCGAACTGGGATCCCCAGCACTCGAGTCAGCAGCTCTGGCCCCTGCGCCACATCGAGTTGTCAAGTCTATGAACGGTAATTGCCGGCAGTTCAAGATCAATAGCGGAATAAGAGTCAGGAACAGGATCTGGTTTTTGGCTGATTATCAAACTCACCTTATGTCCGCTGTGTGGACGCACTGCAGCACCAGGCCAGTAGTGCACTATAGATCATGCTGACACAGGGGTTAATCCTGGGCAGGTCTCCGAGTCTGAGGAATCAGCACAGAACTAATCAGATACTATCTGCATCATCAGACATTGCAAGAAAGAAACCAGCTGCAATGGCATTCGTTTTGTTATCACGAGTGCACCTGCCATCACATCCCACGATGTCTAATATCCGTAACTCCCTCCCCCATTGACTCCCAAGGGCGCTCTAATCCACTTCCTGAAGGAAAGTTGTTAGTAACTTCATTTTGCAGCACGCTAAGCTCAGAGCAGGCAGCTGGCTGTTTTGTACCTGTGAAAAGCACGCGATTATGCGCAAAATCAGCTCCCACCCACTACCCGAAAAAAAAAGTCTTATAACCGTGCACGACACTTCACATACCAGGCTGCAGCTGCCAAACAAGCATTTGCAATGCAATATGTCTCACATTTACGCGAGTTTGAGCTATTCACATTGTAAATTACAATGCCTTTTATTTTTATTTTATTTTTTAAAACATAAATAAAACGCATTGTCATTTACAATGCCGATAGCATAAACTCGCGTAAATGAGAAATCTATTGCATTGCACATGCTTGTTTTTAATGTAAAGCCTGGCTGTCGTAGATTTGGCTTTGTGACACAAATGATGAGTGCTAGCGTTGATCCACCCATGTTACACCCAAGAAATCCCTCCCTTGACACAGAGCAGAGGAAGGTGCTATGTGTACTGCTAAACAGCAGCTTTCCAGCACAAAAATGCCTTTGCTCAGCTTTGAGTCACTTTGCTCAAATCTGGCTCACACTGGGGCATATCAACAAGGGCTTTATCTCTGCTTTTTTGGCTTTAAAAGCCAAAAAAGCAGAGATAAAACTAGCGCCCTATCAACAACAGGGTGCTAACACGCAAATTTGCGTGTTAGCAACCTTTTACTCTACGCTTCCCCTTGCATCTCTAATGAGATGCAAAGGGGGCGTTCCAGAGTAAAATAATAGGAAAAATGTCGCTAAGCGACATTTCTCCTATTATCAAGAATGTCGCTAACCCTGTTAGAGACAAAAAAAGCAGCGCTAACCGCGGTTAACGCTGCTTTTTTACGTCTGCTAATTTTCAGACTTAGCCATGATATCCTATGGAAGGAGGATATCATGGCTAAGTTTGCCTGTCCCTATCAACAAGGTAACGTGTGATTATCGCTGGGTTTCCAGCGATAATCTCACGTTAGCCTGTTAGCGTGTAGATTTTTATCGCTATTGAGATAAGCGTTGCTAATAGCACGCTATCTCAGCGATAAAAATTCACGCTAGCCGGCGATAATTATCCTCACGCTAAGAGCGCTGAGCGATAATTATCGCCGGTTGTTGTTGATATGCCCCTATATTGTCATTTTTCATGAGCACATGTGTACTTGTGGGGAAATGTTGCTGTGTTGTAATAGTTTTAGATGTCGGTGTCTTAATTACATTTTTGGAAGTTTGAGAAAATGTTGCAGAAATAGAGTCTTTTTCCAGCCTTTTTTTGTAATGGCAACCAGGTATATTGTTTAATAAAAGAGTGTTTGCAAGATCTATGATTTGGATATGCAGCCACACGATTGAGGCATGGACATTCTATTATCTACCAAGTGATGTTTAATCTTCCCTTGTTTCTCTCGACAAATAATTTATACATAAATGCCTTTCCTTAAAATGAAGCTTAACTTTGACAAAAAAAGTAAGGTTATAAAGGTACATAAAATGTTTATTCTTATTTGCAGGGATCGTGCTGGAATCCGTAGCAGACAGAATCAACTTCTCGCTGACTATCCTGCGAGTCTTCAGAGTAGCCAGACTGGGGCGACTGATTCTGCTGATCCGATCCATAAGAGGGATCCGAAACCTTTTGTTTACGTTGATCATATCCATTCCGGCTCTGTTCAACATCGGGCTCCTCCTGGCAATGGTGATGTCCATCTATGCCGTGCTGGGCATGGCTCTCTTCTCCAACCTGCCCAGGACAGATGTCATCACCGACATGGTGAACTTCGAAACCTTTAAGAATAGCGTCATCCTTCTCTTCCGGCTCGCGACTGCGGCGGGGTGGAATGACATTCTCAGACAAATGTTACAGAGCCAGCTGCAGGCGCCTGTTGTCTGCATATTGTTCATGCTGTCATATGTACTAATCACTTTCATAGTTATCATCAACATGTATGTTGCTGTCATCATAGAAAACTTTAATGAGGTCCAGGAGCAGGAGTTAGCGGGACTGACAGATGACGATTTTGTCACGTTCTATGCGGTCTGGAGCAAGTATGACCCCGATGCCACTGAGTTTATTGAATACGAGCAGCTCTCCAGCTTCCTTGATGAGTTGAAGCCCCCGCTGAGGATTGCAAAGCCCAACACAGTCAAAATTGCTGCCCTGAATTTTCCGGTCACATCCAACAAGAAGTTGCACTGCCTCGACATTCTCAAAACGCTCAGCATTGTCATTGTGGGGGGCGTGAAAGAAACCGCAACCTGGAGGGAGCTGTACAAACGCATCAATGAAAAATCGCTGAAAAGGTTCCCGAGGCGCGTGCCCATGCGCACCATCACCACCACGCTCATGATCTGGAAGGAGTTCAAGGCCGCCATCACCATTCAGCAGACTTTCAGGCAATGGAGGATGAGCAAGGCGCTTGCGAGTAGGCAGGACGGCCAAGGGCTGCTGCCATCAAGTTGTGATCAATTGTGATTACACTCTGTGGAGTGGAGCCTTCTTAAGTCTAATAGATGTCACAGAGCCTGCGTGTTATGCTTAGAGAATCTTGAAATACACTGCTTCCTCAGGTTGCAAGGCAAATGTACATTGAGAAACAGCACATCTTCTTTCAAAGTAAAGAAAAAGTGAAGGTATCTTTATTGTTTACATTTAGTAAAGTAATACAAGGGTGTTGTGATAGTTTATTGCTGTATGAAAAAGGAACTGAGAAAAATAAACTTGACTATATGTATTTTTATTTTATGGGAGTTGTTTGTGGTTGGGTATATTTAGTAAAGTAATACAAGGGTGTCGTGATAGTGGATTGCTGTATGAAAAAGGAACTGTGAAAAATAAACTTGACTATAGCACGGTTATTTTTATCCTTTAATGTGTTTAGTATGTTCATCTGCAAAAATGACTGAAACAAACAGAGGGTGAGAAACTATTTTTAGTAAGTTCTTAAATGGCACTTCTTTCCATACCAAAGTGAATGTCCATAATGCCCATTAGTCGCATATTTACAAAACAAGAGTGCAACATCTCTCAATCATAGTATTGTTCATAAAAGCACCAAAACATACTCAAATATTTATGCCACATCACCTAGTATTCACAAAGAAATATTAGCCAGTGCTTTGTCGAGACGCTGAATCCAGTGATGCCCTGACGAGCTTCACCCCCAGCTCACCTATAGGCATGCCCCTACTGTTCCCCTGGCGCACACAACCCGGCGCTCCTACAGGGTGCAGGGCACATCACCCTACTCATACTTCGTGCAAATAACTCTATGAACCTCTTTGATGTCAGCATTCTCTTTCGTCTATATATGTATGTATATATATATATATATTCACTTAAAAAACCATAGGTTTCACACATGTTATAGTTAGCTGGACATTTCCCTCGTAAAAAACCAATGAAATTCCCCCGTTATAGTTAGTGCAGGCAACTATAACTCACGCGACCGCAATCCTCTGCTGATGACGTCAGATATTACATCACTGTATTTAGACATCTATTTACCCATGTCTTCTTCCATTAATCTTTAGCTATACATATATTACAAATATTTATTTTTCAGAAAGACACATATGTAATCAGTGATGTAATATCTGACGTCATCAGCAGAGGATTGCGGTCGCGTGAGTTATAGTTGCCTGCACTAACTATAACGGGGGAATTTCATTGGTTTTTTACGAGGGAAATGTCCAGCTAACTATAACATGTGTGAAACCTATGGTTTTTTAAGTGAATTTGCAAGGATTTTTAAATGCTAATTCCTTACTATAACGTGTGTGAAACCTATGGTTTTTTTAAGTGAATTTGTACGTTTTTTTAAATGCTAAGTTATGTATTTATTAATATTTTTTTTTTCAGGTTCTTCACAGTGCGCGCACCGTGCGCGCACCGTGCGCTTCGTGCACCGTGCGCACCCCGCGCTTTTTCGAAAAAAAAATAAATGTTTTTTTCATCCGTGGGGGTTCTTCAGTGACCCCCTGACAAAGGCTAGGGGGTCAGGAACTGTCCACCCTGCCCCCTTTTCACATTCTCCACCTTTGTTTTTCACTGCCTCAGACTGCGAGAGACAAAATGGCGGCTGACACTTCCTGATTTCGACCGACTGGAATGTTTACTGTCATGTAACCACCAATCAGAATTACGCTTGCGCACGGCAGCGTGCGCGTACGGTATGCTTACCGTACGCGCACGGTGCGCGCTTATAGATATATATGTACTTTTAACTGAAATATTCTCAGGAACTACAGAACAGATTTACTTCAGATATTCAAAAGGCACATCCCTGACCTGAGGACTACCTCTCTGCCAAATTTCAAATAATTCTGTTCAGCCGTTCGGGCTGTACCTTGGACTAAAGGTCCCTATGGAAAAATGCATGGGGAAAACGCGTTTTGGGACCCCCCTTTTTTCTCGGCCCCCGCTTGACTAATCACCCCGAGACTTTCAGGGTAGGAGCGGAGCGGAGCGCCCCACATATTTTGAAAAATTCGCGAGGATTCGTCAACCGGCGCCAACGTTATTCAAAATAGAATTTTCAGATTTCCTATGGAAACACGGTCCTAACTATAACTATCTACTGGCGACCGCCAGTAGATAATATATTACCTACTGGCGGTCGCCAGTAGGTAGTTATAGTTAGGACCTTATTTCTATTCAAAAAGCGTTTTCCCAATAACTTTGGCTCCGGTTGTCGAATCTTCGTGAAATTTTCAAAACGTTGGTCCCGCTCTGGTCAACTCCTATCCTGAAAGGTTCGGGGTGATTTGCCAAGCGGGGGCCGAGAAAAGAGGGGGGTCCCAAAATGTGTTTTCTCCATGTTATTTCCCATAGGAAACTTTAGACACGACTAGAGCCCGAACTGCTGAACGGAATTACACCAAATTTGGCAAAAGTTAGCCCTTGGTTCAGAAAGAGACCTTTTTTTTAAATGGTGTAAATCCGTTCAGTAGTTCCTGAGAGATTAAAAAAAAAGAGGTAAAAAATAAATCAGTTTCCCATAGAAAACTTTAGACATGGTTACAGCTGAAACTGCTAAACGGAATTACACCAAATTTGGAAGGTAGTGCTTGGTTCAGAAAGCAAACTTTTTTTTTAAATGGTGTAAATCCGTTCAGTAGTTTCTGAGATATTAAAGGAAAAAAATCTTTATATATCTGGGTGGGACCTAACTACACAAGCATGAGCTTGGCTCTAATTGGCTGCCAACACTTCAATCCAGAAAGTGATGGCAGCCATCTTGGTGCAATGCTTTTAAGGTCTCGCCTAGCAACACAGCGCATGCGCTGCTCACTACACAAACTCAACTTCGCTGCCCTAAACCCTAAAACACTACCCCAGCACGAGCCCCTACACTGCCTGAACACCACTGCACTGCCCTAAACCCTGAAACACTACCCCAGCACGACTCCCTATACTGTCGGAACATCACTGCACTGCCCTAAACCCTGAAACACTACCCCCAGAATGACCCCCTATACTGCCCGAACACTACTGCACTGCCGAAACCCCTGAAACACTAGTCCCAGCACGACCCCATGTACTGCCCAACCACCACTGCACTGCCATAAACCCTGAAACACTAGCCCCAGTATGTCCCCCTACACTGCTCGAACACCAGTGCACTGCCCTAAACCCTGAAACGCTAGCCACAGCACAACCCCCTAAACTGCCCGAACACTACTGCACTGCCCTAAACCCTGAAATGCCAGCCCCAGCACGTCCCCCTACACTGTCCAAACACCACTGCACTGCCCTAAACCCTGAAACGCCAGCCCCAGCACGACCCCCTCACTGGCCGAACACCCCTGCACTGCCCTAAACCCTGAAATACAAGCCCCAGCACGACCCCTTACACTTCCTGAACACCACTGCACTGCCCTAAACGCTGAAACACCACCCCCAGCATGACCCCCACACTGCCCGAACACGACTGCACTGCCCTAAACCCTGAAACACCACCCCGCTGCTCGACCCCCTACACTGCCCGAACACCACTGCACTGCCCTAAACCCTGAAACACCACACCCAGCAAGACCCCCTACACTGCCCGAACAACACAGCACTGCCCTAAACCCTGAAACACCACCCCCAGCATGACACCCTACACTGCCCGAACACCACTGCACTGCCCTAAGCCCTAAAACACCACCCCTAGCACGACCCCCAAACTGCCCAAACACCACTGCACTGCCCTAAACTCTGAAACACCACCCCCAGTATTACCCCCTACACTGCCCGGACACCACTGCACTGTCTTAAACCCTGAAACACCACCCCCTGCAAGACCCCCTACACTGCCCGAACACCACTGCACTGCCCTAAACCCTGAAACACCACCCCCAGCAAGACCCCCTACACTGCCCAAACACCACTGCCCTAAACCCTAAAACACCACCCCCAGAAAGACCCCCTACACTGCCCAAACACCACTACACTGCCCTAAACCCTGAAACACCACCCTCAGCAAGACCCCCTACACTGCCCGAACACCACTGCCCTAAACCCTAAAACACCACCCCAGCAAGACCCCCAACACTGCCCGAACACCACTGCACTGCCCTAAACCCTAAAACACCACCTCCAGCACAACCCCCTACACTACCTGAACACCACTGCACTGCCCTAAACCCTAAAACACCACCCCCAGCACGACCACCTACACTACCGAAACACCACTGCACTGCCCTAAACCCTAAAACACCACCCCCAGCAAGACCCCTACACTATCCAAACACCACTGCACTACTCTAAACCCTAAATCTACCCCCAGCACGACCCCCTACACTACCCAAACACCACTGCACTACCCTAAACCCTAAAACACTACCCCCAGCATAACCCCCTGCACTACACAAACACCACTGCACAACCCTAAACCCTAAATCTACCGCAAGCATGACCTCCTTCACTACACAACCATCACTGCACTACCCTAAACCCTAAAACACTACCCCCAGAAAGACCCCCTACACTACACAAACAACACTGCACTATCCTAAACCCTAAAACACTACCATCAGCTTGACCCCCTACACTACTCAAACACCACTGCACTATTCTAAACCCTAGAAAAGTAACCACCACCCCATGCCCAATCCCCCTTGCCCCTCACTCCTCATGGTTCCTCTGTCCTGATGGTTCCTGCTTCATTTTGTCTCTGAGGGGAGGAGCACGTCGTTGTGAGGAAACGGAACAGCCTCTGTTTCCTTACAACAACGTGGATTGTCTACATTTTTTTGAACTCATGGTCATTTACCATACATACCTTTACAACAAAATTTGTTGTAAAGTCATGCATGGTACATGTCAACACATACAAAATGCGTGGTAATGCATGCATTGTAATGGTATCGCGAAGTAAAAAATTTGTTGTGACGGCTCTTCAGTGAGTCATTTTTATGATAAATTAGGAAGAAGGAATGCGTGTTTTTTTACCGAAAAGTGCATTCCCGGCTGTTGTATTGTGAAAGTGTCCACGTGGCCTGGTTTCACTTCCGGTGAGAGAGTGGAAGAGTCTGTTTGGATCTAAAGGGGTTCTGCTGTTGGACGGGGCCGGTATGACATGTCATCAGAAAACACATCTAATGGAAAGCATTGTCCCCGAAGTGTGGAGCAGTGCCATGAGAGGGTCACGAGTGTGCATCCCACCACTGTATGACAGTACCGCGTGACCCATGTGCCGCCTCCAGTGTACGGAAGGCAGAAGCGGCATCCATCACAGGTCCTCTTGAAGACCATTGTAGCACTAATTCTACATTTTGGAACTAGGGCATTTTAACCTTATACAACGAGAGAAGATCCTGTGTTATTCAGTGCCCTTGTTACCTTTTCAGTGGGTACTGGTGCTTGTCAATTTGCTGCCCCGCCAGTGCACACGACTTCGGTTTTTGGAGTAGTAACATAAACAGTTGCTCCCAAAGGCTTAACCTGAACACTTAGGTGAATATCCCCTGCACCAGCATCCCGCGGAAATTCTTCCCTAGCTCTCCCACGTCAACGACGATGTCATAATAGAACGCCTCTGCTCGCGACACCGTATGATGTCATAGGAGACATAAGAGGACCTCGTTGGCGTGCTGATGTCAGTTCCACCCATTTTTTCTGTGCCACCAAGGTAAACAGGTAGACCGACACACTTTCACATGTATACATAGTATACTAAATATATATATATATATATTCAGTGAAAAAACCATAGGTTTCATACATGTTATAGTTAGCTGGAAATTTTACTGATAAAAAACCAATGAAATTCCCCCGTTATAGTTAGTGCAGGCAACTATAACTCACGCGACCGCAATCCTCTGCTGATGACATATGTGTCTTTATGAAAAAAAAATATTTGTAATATATGTATAGCTAAAATTTAATGGAAGAAGACATGGGCAATTAAGTGTCTAAATACAGTATTAGCATCAGCAGAAGATTGCCCACTTTACGCAGTTAGTGCCGTGCACGCACGGTGGGCACGCGGTGCGCTACGCGCACCGCGTGCCCACGTTGCGCTAGATGGGCCATGTACGCACGATGCGCTTCGCGCACCGTGCGCACATGGAGGACATATAATGCGCTTGGTTGTGAAAGGTAATATTTTAATTTTTCACATATGTTATATGCCATGCACAAATGGTGCCCTTCGGGGACCATTTGCACATGGGGTGGGGAGAGTATGGATAATTTTTTTTTTTTTATTAATTTTTACCATACGCATACGGTAAGCGTAATCGGCGAAATTATCGAAAAAATTAAAATTCCGTTTTTGGCCTTGGGGGGTCTTTGAGGACTCCCTCAACATGGCTGGGTGCTTAGGAGCTGTCTAAACAGCCCCTTTACATGTTTTTGGCCTTTGTTTTTTAACCCCCTCTCAGACTGCGAGAGAGAAAATGGCGGCCGTCGCTTCCTGGTTTCGACCGATTCGAATGTTTACTAAGATCTAACAGCCAATAAGAATCGCGCTCGCGCACGGCAGCGTGCGCGTACGGTAAGCGCACCATAAGCGCACCGTAAGCTGGCTCAGATATATATATTGATTTAAAGGGAATTTTCTCAGAATCTACTGAACAGATTTACACCAAACCTACGAAAGGCACTTCCTTGACCTGTAGACTACCTCTCTGCCAAATTTCAAGGAACTCTGTTCAGCCGTTCGGGCTGTAGCTGTGTCTAAAGGTCCTATGGAAAAATGCATGGGAAAATGCGTTTTGGGACCCCCCTTTTATCTCAGCCCCCGCTTGACGAATCCCCCCGAGACTTTCAGGGTAGGAGCGGAGCATAGCGCCCCATTAGTTTTGAAAATTTCGCGAGGATTCGTAGACCGACGCCAAAGTTATTCCAAATAGAATGTTGCGGTTTTCCTATGGAAACAGGGTCCTAACTATAACTACCTACTGGCGACCGCCAATAGGTAATATATATGTATGTATATTATATATATATATATATATATATATATATATATATATATATATACTCACAGAAAAAACCATAGGTTTCAGGCACGTTATAGTTAGGAATTAGCATTTAAAAAACCTCAGAAATTCACTGAAAAAACCATAGGTTTCAGGGGTGTTATAGTTAGCTGGACTTTTCACTTGTACAAAACCATTGAAATTCCCCCGTTATAGTTAATTCAGATAACTATAACTCGCGCGACCGCCACTCTATCACAAGGATGATGTCATCAGTGATGTCAAGAGTGATGCAACTGACCATGTCATGAGTGATGTAATATGTGACGTCATGAGCAGAGGATTGCGGGCGCGCGAGTTATAGTTATCTGAATTAACTATAACGGGGGAATTTCATTGGTTTTTTACGAGTGAAATATCCACCTAACTATAACATGTGTGAAACCTATGGTTTTTTAAGTGAATATATATATAGTAGCTGCATGGGTTGGTGAGTAGCTACATGGGTGTCTATATAGGTTATTAGTTGGTTTTTTGAGTATCAGTCTGAGTGTCTGCATGGTTCGGTGGGGGGTATTACGTAGTGCATAGGTGCATGAATGAGTGACTCACTGTTTGCATGTGTTGAAGACAGCATGTGTGCAGGACTGTATGGGTGGATGAGTGTGTGTATGGGTGTGTTAGTGAGTGAATGACTGTCTCAATAGTGTCTTTATGAGTAACTACATATGTTTTAAACTAGTATATGTGACTATTGGTGTATATAAGTGAGTATATGTG
This sequence comes from Triturus cristatus, assembly GCF_964204655.1. Taxonomy (NCBI): domain Eukaryota; kingdom Metazoa; phylum Chordata; class Amphibia; order Caudata; family Salamandridae; genus Triturus; species Triturus cristatus. The sequence goes on from NC_140581.1 coordinate 349,965,640, forward strand.
AGAGTGAGAGATTTAAAGAGTTCCTGTATGAATAAGTATGTGTTTCTATAAGTGATTGTTTAAAAGAATAAGTATGTGTAAGTTTCCGTAGAAGTAAGTGTGGTGGTGTGTGTATAACTGTATATGCAAGTAAATGTATGTTTGATTCTTTATTAGCATGAGTGACTATGTGTGTGAGTAACTCTATGGATGAGTGGCATTGTGTAACAGGATGTATAGGTGTATGAGTACATATGATGAGTGAGTACATGTATGAGTGACTGTATAGGGCTGTGTGGATGTGTATGTGGATCTTAGAATTACTGAAGAGGTTGTTGTAACTGGTATTGGTATGTCTATTGTTTTGAAAATTTTAGTCTCTATTTTTGAATGTGTGTATCAAAGTTTATATTAGGGTGAGAGGAGGTCTGCCACTCTATCACAAGGATGATGTCATCAGTGATGTCATCAGTGATGTCATTTGAGATGTCATCAGTGATGTCATGAGTGATGTCACTGACCATGTCATGAGTGATGTAATATGTGACGTCATTAGCAGTGCATTGCGGGCGTGCGAGTTATAGTTAGCTGAACTAACTATAACGGGGGAATTTCAATGGTTTTGTACAAGTGAAAAGTCCAGCTAACTATAACACCCCTGAAACCTATGGTTTTTCTGTGAATTTCAAAGGTTTTTTAAATGCTAATTTCTTACTATGCCTACAGAGATAGGACATGTGAAGAAAGAAGAAAAAATGCACAGAAAGAAAAAAAAGAAGTGCAGAAAGAAGCAACAGAAGTCCTCAAAGACGAAGAAAAGTGCAGGAAGAAGGATAACGTGCAGAAAGAACAAAAAGAAGAGCAGAAAGAATCCTTGTTGCAAAATCATCCTGTACCCTCAACTTTTTCAGACTGATACTGGTGGTAACTGAGTCTGACTAACCAGTCCTAGAGGCAGTGCTATGTTAAAAGACACCTAGAATACAGTGAAAACACCTACATACACTAGGGAACATTATGCGTTGGGGTCCCCCTGTGATTAGCATGACCTCCTCTGTAAGCCCCTAGTATATAATAGGGCAGGGGGATTAAAACTTCCTCTTAAAACAGGCCACAGGGCGTTTTTGCACACGTTAACTCAGGCCCCGTCCCCTCCCTTCACCACTGTGTAAACACGCCCTGTGTCCGTTTTTAGTTGGGAGATTAAGTTCATTTGAATCCTGAGGGTCCCTAGGGTCCAACTAGCCCACTAGGTACCTCCAGTAAGTGCCACAGAGCTGCGTTGCAGAGAGGTGTAAAAAGTGTCACAGCCTGGACCACCTCTCTGCAATGCAGCTCAGTGGCGCTTACTGGAAGCACTTGGTGGGCTAGTTAGCCCCCAGGGGCCCTCAGTATTGAAGGGAAATTATATCACCAATTTAAAACGTGCCATAGTGCGTGTTTGCACACGTCACCTCAGGCCCCGTCCCCTCCCTTCACCACTGTGTAAACGCACCCTGTGGCTGTTCTAAGTTGAGAGATTAAGTCCCCTTGAATCCTAAGGTCCCTAGGGTCAAACTAGACCACTAGGTACATCCAGTAAGCGCCACAGAGCTGCGTTGCAGAGAGGTGTAAAAAGGGGCTTGGCCTCAGAACACCTGTCTGCAGCGCAGCTCCCTGGCGCATACTGGAGATGCCTGTTGGGCTAGTTGGCCCTCAGGGACCCTCAGTATTGAAAGAGAAATTAATTCCCCAACTTACAACTCGCCAGGGGGCGCGTTTGCAGAGTGCTGCAAGGAGGGGGCGTGGCCTCCGGCACAATGCCAGTCTTTTATTTATTTTAATTTTTTAAGAAGGGGGGCTGTGTGGTTCCCCATCTTATTCTAATTTATTGGCCCTGATGACCCTATCCCCCAGGGCCTGTCTCCTAATTATATTTTTTTGACCCCAATCCCCAGGGCCGGCCACTGTTTTTTATTATTTAAAAAAAATATATATTTATAGACACACCTAGGACATGCTGGACAAACCGTACATACCTATCACAATGACGATTTGAGTGATATTCAATAAAAGGCGACTATGCATACAATGAATCCACGTGAAATGTATTTACACCACTAGTAAAGCTCTGACATGTCTGATGCCCTACCGTGCCTAATGCCGGTAGACACCCTTGTAGTTTATTTATACAAACATGGGTAGCTATTGACGGGCACATTTAATACACATGCACACCAAGCCATTCAAAGTGGATTCGACAAAAATTCGACCAAAACTATGTAAGAAACCCCCCTCACGGTTAATAAAACACACATCCACTGCCGGATGTGTAATACTTTTTATTTTACTCTCTGGAAAGGGGACGAACATCACTTGAGAGTCACAGCGTGCTCCTGGCAGAGCCCAATGCTGTGTTACACCCACCATTGCCTGCCGAGTGCCACACACCTCTGTGTTGTATTCCACCAGCTAGTGCATATGCTATGACACTCTCTAGCCCATGTGCACTGTAACACCACCCCGTGAATATGTCATGCCACACTTGTCTTCGCACGGGTTATATTGCCCCATCTAACGTGCCTTCCTCGATGCCTATGTTATAACGCACAGTGCTATGCCATACATATTACAATCTGGGATCCATATCTTTGTCACAGTGCATATGCAACATTACACTCCCCAGCACATATTTTATATTACAACTTTAGAGACTAGTTAGGTTACACAACACTGCCCTGTGCATATTACACTCCAAGGCGCACATCGCATAGCACGCGCTAGTGCCTGTGCTATCTCGCGCTCTCCAATGAATCTGTAATTGCGCACAATGTATTGCATATTATATTTCACGCCCGGTTCATCTTATATCACACTTTTTGGTGCATAGTTTATACCATACACTATATCTAGTTTTCATTTTCAATCGTGCTCTCAGGACTATGTTCTATATAACGCTGTGTTCACCTACCCTTTTCACGGGCATTACATTTTGCGATAGGGGGTGGAGGGTCAGGGGGTGTTTCTGCCAAGTGAGCCCGGAGTCACAGTCACAAACGTCCTCTTCTTCCTGAATAAAAGTGAGATTATGCTGCATACTTGTTCATATTTTAAGTAGTTCGCACAGACACACGTTTTAAAAACAATAAAGTTCCTAATACCCGCCTTCTCTGAACAGTTAGCTTGCTGCCCCATCCCCCTCCACCCTATCCTCTGTTGTGTGAATCCATGGACTAGCCTACTCCCTCCTGCCATGCATGGTCTGATGTGCTGCCACTGCCCTCAATTTCGTATTATGTACCAGTCCCCTCCTCCTGCCCACCATTGCCCAATTCTATGCCCCATCATTGACCTCCAGCTTAAACTCTGTGCTTAGCTTGCTGCCCCTATTCTCCTTCCCCCTGCCCTCCAATGTCTTTGTGCATGCCCCTGCTCCATCCTTTTTGCCCACCATGTTCCATGGACCTGCCACTCCTATCTACTCTGAGTGTTCTGTTGAGCTGCCACACCCCTCCCACCTGCCTAGCATTGTCAAATGACTGTAACCTGTCCCTGCCACCTCCACCCTGCCTGTCCACATGCCATGCCCCTATCCTCTTCCTCCTGTCCTACATGGTCCATTGTACTGCCACACCCTTCTGCCCTCCCTGGTCTGTTGTGCTGCAACTGCTCCTCCTGCCTGCCCCGTGCGGTCTGTTGTGAGGCCCCTTCCCCTGAACTTTCTTGTCTGTGCACAGGTCCTGACCCTCCCTACCATCCTCCATCGTCCTTTGTGCATGCCCCTGCACCCTCCTTTTTGCCCATCATAGCCATTGTGCTGCCACTAACCCTCCCATTTGCCATGCATGGTCTTCTGTGCTGCCATGGCCCCTCCCACCTTCCCTGTGTGGTCAGTTAGCTGCCCCTGACCCCCTCCCACCTTCCCTCCATGGTCTGTGTGTATGCCATCACAGTCTCACTGTTGCTCTTCATGGTGTGTCTTGCTTCTAGTGCCCATCCTGCCTGACCTCCATGGCTATCTTGCTGCTCCTGTCCTGCCCCCTTGCCCCCAGCCCTCTGTTTACATGTGCAGACCCCTACTCCCTCCCTCCTGGCTTGTCTGTTCCATTGTAATGCCCCTGATCCGTCCCTCCTGCCCTTTATGGTCTGTTATGCTGCAGCTTTCTCTCCTGTCTGTCCATTATGGTCAGCTAGCTACCATTGCCTCTTGCCCCTCTGTTCTCTGTTGTCCATGTGCATGGTCCTGTCCCCTCCCTCTTGCTTTCTATGGATTGTTGTGCTGCACTCCCGTCCCGCATGCCCTGTGTGGTGTATTGTGCTGCTGCAAACCCTGATGCCTGCCCTGCAGGGTCAGTTTTGTGCACCTCTCCATGTCCCTCCTGTCCTCTGTTATCCAAGTCCATGTGCCTACCCCATTTCCTTCCATAAACCAATGTACCATACTTGTGAACATTTTGAACTTGGTAAGAGGGAGATTTTGAAATAAAACTGGGGTATTGATTTTCCCCTTTGAGTTACATTGAAAAAGAGGAGATTGTAGACAGGAGACAGATCAAATAAAGCCCATTTGAGCTTAAAAACATTGGACGTTTCCTGGCTGAATCGGGTCTGTTGGCATGTATGGTTGTACTACCTTTGCCTATTCCTTCTGCCCACAATGCTCTATTAAATTGCCACAGCCTCTCTTGCAAGTCCTGTATTGTTGGTTTGTTGCCCCTGCCCCCCTTTCCACTGCCCTCCATAGTCTGTTGTGCTGCCACGGCCCTTCCTGCCTGCTCAGTGTGGTTAAATTGTTGCCTTTGCACCCTCCTACCTGCCTTCAATTTTCAGAGTCCGTGCCCCTGGCCTCTGCCTCTCAACAGTGTCCTAATGAACAACTAGATTGCTAACATTCTATATGTATTACAAAAGTGTGGAACGCCTGACGTCATCTTGATGTAATCAAAACTGTAATACCTAGAGCATTTCCTTTAGAAATTACATATATGAGAGGGTCTTATTGGAATCAAAATTATGGTTAGTGCTCTAAAAGACTAAAATAAGGACATATTTTCTGAGTTTTCAAATAGCGACAAAGCACTTTTAAATTATTTGTTATCTTTATGTTTTTTTATCCAGTTGACCACTTGATTAAATGTTGCACTTAGGGGAGAGGATGTGGTGTTACTTCCAGAACTGCAGACTTTGCAACTGGGGAACCAGGTTGGAGTTTCTGCTTCAGCTCGACATTCTGTGATTCTGGTCAAATCACTTAGTCTCCCCATGTCTACAACCAAAATGAATTTGTTCTTGTGTGATGTAACCAATGCTCATGTAAAGCACTCCAATACCTGACAAGTCTGCACTATATAACACTGCAAAAACGGTAAATAGACATAATATCGAAAAAAAAATATCGAGTGGACAGAATATCGAGTTTTAGATATAGAATGGACAGAATATCGAATTGCCAAAATATAGTGGTGAAGAATATCGAAAAACAGGTAAGAAATATCGATTGCAATAATATAGAAGTAAGTAATATCAACAGTAATAATATAGTTGTTAAAAATATCGATTTTTTTATAGTGTTTTAAGTGTTAGTATATGTGTTAAAAGTATGTCTTAATATTGTAATGTATGTTAGTATATTTTTAAAGTAATGAATTTTATGTTATTTTTTTTTATGTAATTTAATTCCGTAGCGGGTTGTGGGTTTATAGGGGAGTAGGGTGGGAAGTAATTTAATTATAGTACATTAAATAATAATTTATAGGAATTATTAATTATTTTTAATTTAATTTTGCGTTTTACTTCTGTAGCGGGTTGTGGGTTTATAGGGGAATAGGGTGGGAAGTAATTTAATTGTTATTAGTTAATTATTAATTGGTATTGAAAATTAATTGGTTGTTGATTAATAATTAATTGGTAAATAATTTTTATTAATTGGTAACTAATTTGTATTAATTGTTTAATTGATAATTATGTTAATTGTATTCATTTAATATTTGTAGCGGGTAGTGTGTTTATAGGGGAATATGGTGGGAAGTAATATAATTGTAAATAATTAATTATTTAATTGATGTGTGTATATTGTTAATTAATACATCTTTAATTTAATTTAGCGTTTTACTTCTGTAGCGGGTTGTGGGTTTATAGGGGAATAGGGTGGGAAGTAATTTAATTGTTATTAGTTAATTATTAATTGGTATTGAAAAATAATTGGTTGTTGATTAATTATTAATTGGTAAATAATTAATATTAATTGGTAACTAATTTGTATTAATTGTTTAATTGATAATTATGTTAATTGTATTCATTTAATATTTGTAGCGGGTAGTGTGTTTATAGGGGAATATGGTGGGAAGTAATATAATTGTAAAAAATTAATTATTTAAATAATTTGTGTATATCGTTAATCAATATATTATTAATTAATGATTAATTGGTATTATTAGCATTTATTAATGTTTGTTATTGAAAAACAATTGGTTGTTAATTAATTATTAATAGGTAATTAATTAAACAAAAATATATTGGTATTTATACATAATCAATTATTAAATCTTGTGTTATTGGTAATTAATTGTAATACTTGTTTTGGTATTAATAATTAATTAATTTTTAACAAAATATTAATTTATTATTTTCACTACTTTTGCACTTACTTGAGTGGGAATAGTAATTTTTACCCCTAGGCTATCCAATGCTTTCCCTATTATTGCACTCTCTGGAGTGGGAATAGTAATTTTTACCCAACCGCTATCCAACGCTTTCCCTACTGTTGCACTCTCTGGAGTGGGAATAGTAATTTTTACCCTACCGCTATCCAACGCTTTCCCTACTGTTGCACTCTCTGGAGTGGGAATAGTAATGTTTATCCCTCCGCTATCCAATGCTTTCCCTACCGTTGCACTCTCTGGAGTGGGAATAGTAATTTTTACCCCTACGCTATCCAACTCTTTCCCTACTGTTGTACTCACTGGAGTGGGAATAGTAAATTTTACCCTCCCGCTATCCAACGCTTTCCCTACTGTTGCACTCTCTGGAGTGGGAATAGTAATTTTTATCTCTACGCTATGAGACGTTTTCTCTACTGTTGTAATCACTGGAGTGGGAATAGTAAATTTTGAACTTCCGCTATCCAACGCTTTCCCTACCGTTGCACTCTCTGGAGTGGGAATAGTAATTTTTATCCCTACGCTATCCAACGCTTTCCCTACTGTTGCACTCTCTGGAGTGGGAATAGTAATTTTTACCCCTTCGCTATCCAACGCTTTCCCTACTGTTGCACTCACTGGAGTGGGAATAGTAAATTTTACTCTCCCGCTATCCAACACTTTCCCTACTGTTGCACTCTCTGGAGTGGGAATAGTCATTTTTACCCCTACGCTATCCAATACTTGCACTATTATTGCACTCTCTGGAGTGGGAATAGTAATTTTTTCCCTCCAGCTATCCAACGCTTTCCGTACTGTTGCATTCTCTGGAGTGGGAATAGTAATTTTTACCCTCCCGCTATCCAATGCTTTCCCTACTGTTGCATTCTCTGGAGTGGGAATAGTAAATTTTTACCCTACCGCTATCCAACGCTTTCCCTACTGTTGCACTGACTGGAGTGGGATTAGTAAATTTGACACTCCCGCTATCCAACGCTTTCCCTACTGTTGCACTCTCTGGAGTGGGAATAGTAATTTTTATCCCTACGCTATCCAATGTTTTCCCTACTGTTGCACTCTCTGGAGTGGGAATAGTAATTTTTACCCCTACGCTATCCAACGCTTTCAATACTGTTGCACTCACTGGAGTGGGAATAGTAAATTTTACCCTCCCGCTATCCAACGCTTTCCCTACTGTTGCACTCTCTGGAGTGGGAATAGTAATTTTTACCCTCCCGCTACCCAACGCTTTCCCTACTATTGCACTTACTGGAGTGGTAATAGTAAATTTTACCTGCCCGCTATCCTACGCAGAAAATATTGAATATTTTTAATAAATATTACGTTAATATATATGTATTAATAATTTTTTTTACTTACATTAATTATTTATTACTTTTAATGTTATTTAAGTAATTTTAAGTATGTGTCAGTTAATTATATGTATTATTTCATTAATTTTACATTACTTTTAAAACATTTAAAAAATTCGATATTTTGACTAACTATAATATTTACAACGATATTTTGGATTCTATATTCTTGTACTTACCTGTTTGGAGATAGGGAGTCGATATTTTGGTATTCTATATTTTGGCATCGATATTTTTGTAAGTCTATATTTTTGTAGTCGATATTATGTCAGTGATCCTGCAAAAACACAAAATAATAAGTGTTTTGCACACTTCTGTCATTGGGCTATATTTGGGCTACATCTGGGTGATTTTGGGCTACATTTGGGCTCTTTTATCTCTGGTGGCCATCTTGGGAGACTTATTTCTTATGAAGTTTCCTAATTTCCTCATTTACTGCAGTCTCCTCAGTAGGAAATACTTTCAGTTTTTCACTTTGATTCCATCAAGAAGGCATTCAGATGTGTCACACATTTGCCATAAATTCAGAATGTTAGCACTCTTTTTGCTCATTAGATCACTGTAGTAAAGCTACTGCTCACCAGGGAAAACTGCTGCTGGTATTCAAAGTGCATGTTTCAGTCTGCATGTCAGAATTTTTTAATGAAATAGAAGAGGATTTGAGAAGTCACTCAAAATGTGCCCTCATTTTCTTTCTTCAGCATTAATCATATTTTCTATGGCAAAATGAACCCCCATCATTGTGTTCCTTTTTAAATTAAATGTTTTAAGTGTTACCAGTTTATTCCAATCAAGATGGCTTCAGGTGTGTCATAATGAAGACAGTAAGCGCTCTAGTTGTTTTTAAGAAAACACTGTGGGACATTCTGTCATTGGGCTATACTTGGGCTACATCTGGGTGATATTTGGGCTACATTTGGGCTCTTTTATCTCTGGTGGCCATCTTGGGAGACTTATTTGTTATGAAGTTTCCTAATTTCCTCATTTACTGCAGTCTCCTCAGTAGGAAATACTTTCAGTTTTTTACTTGGATTCCATCAAGAAGGCATTCAGATGTGTCACACATTTGCCATAAATTCAGAATGTTAGCACTCTTTTTGCTCATTAGATCACTGTAGTAAAGCTACTGCTCACCAGGGAAAACTGCTGCTGGTATTCAAAGTGCATGTTTCAGTCTGCATGTCAGAATTTTTTAATGAAATAAAAGAGGATTTCAGAAGTCAAAATGTGCCCTAGTTTTTCTTTCTGCGGCACTAATCATACTTGTTATGGAAAAAGGAACCCCCTCATTTTGTTCCTTTTTAAATTAAATGTTTTAAGAGTTACCACTTTAATCCAAGCAAGATGGCTTCAGGTGTGCCATACGTTTATCATAAGTAGGACTGTCAGCGCTCTAGTTGTTCTTTCGAACACTCTGGGAAGCTGCAGTAGAACACAAAGGAATCAACTGACAGTCTCTGCCCTTGTTGGATGTACATGTTTTACTGAGAATGTCAGACTTCATTCTCACATGACTGAGAAAGATAATGTGAATTTACAGAAAATAAGCTCTCAGTTTAGCTTATAGATCACCTTCCAAATCTCTGTGGGAAAAGCATGAGAAAATATTTTTCTCTCAATCATGATATCCCAGCAGAAGGCTTTTTCACATGGTGAAATCACCTTAGCACATACCACAATTCCTAAAATGAGTATGGTACCATCAACAAATGATTTATAATGTAACTAAAGTCTTAAAACCTTCTATTAACTGCAATGCTTTTTAATGAGGTGCTATCATGTATATTGGTCCCAGATGGCTGCCAACACTGCTTGGATGAAGTGCTGACAGCCAATCAGATCTCAGGATGAGATGTGTGGTTAGGCTCCGCCCACATATATATATGATTTTACTTTTGATTTTCTCAGGAACTACTGAACAGATTGACACCAGACCTGCAAAAGGCACTTCCCTGAGCTGAGGACTACCTCTCTGCCAAATTTCAAGTAATTCTGTTCAGCCGTTCAGGCTGTACCTTGGACTAAAGGTCCCTATAGAAAATTGCATGGGGAAAACGCGTTTTGGGACCCCCCTTTTTTCTCAGCCCACGCTTGACGAATCCCCCCGAGACTTTCAGGGTAGGAGCGGAGCAGAGCGCCCCACCTATTTTGAAACTTTCGCGAGGATTCGTCAACCGGCGCCAAAGTTATTCCAAATAGAATGTTGCGGATTTCCTATGGAAACACGGTCCTAACTATAACTATCTACTGGCGACCGCCAGTAGATAATATATATATATATATATATATATTTATATATATATATATATATACATATATATATATATATATATATATATATATATATATATATATACACACAAAAATGCATAACCAATAAAGGCATAAAGAAATAGCAACAGATCAAGCATTTCTCACTATTAAAACATAAGCATGATTAAGACATATTAAAAACATTCATGCCAAACAGTAAAAGCATCTTTTTGGTAGAAACAGGTGGACAATGGGGAGGCGGGTGGGACAGTGAGGAATCCACAGGCAAATAATGTATCTACCGAAGGTAAGTAACTTGCTCTTCTGATGGATACTTCTGCCTGTTGATTCCTCACCTTTTGAATAGAATTCTCAAGCTGTACCTCACCCAGTGGAGGGTGTCCACCTGACTAGACCAAAAAATCTTGCAAAACAGATCGAGCAAAATGGCCTTCCCTCCTAAGCTCCGAAACCAATAATAATCAAATAATTTTTAGTCGAAATTATATTGAAAATAATGCTTTAAAAATACTTTTATTATTAAATTTAGACGAAGACTTAAAGGAAAACTTTTATTTATGATTAATTTAAAGATATTTCATACTTTACAAATTACGCCGAAGTCGCGACCCCAGCGCGACTTTTCAAAATGGCTACCGGAATGCACGCAGCCATCGTGTATGGTGCCAGAAGGGTGCGCGACTTCTATATAATATTTTTTTTTTAAAGAATGAATATAGTTTTCCTTACTAAAAATGATTCACAATTAAAAAAAAAAATTTAAAAAAAAAAAATATATATATATATATATATATATATAAAAACATAGGATTGAGGTACATTAGATTTACAAATTTTCATTTAAAAAACCTTTGAAATTCACTGGAAAAACCCTAGGTTTCATGCAGGTTATAGTTAGTTGGACATTTCACTCGTTCAAAACCATAGAAATTCCAGCGTTATAGTTAGTTCAGCTAACTATAACTCACGCCCCCGCAATGCACTGCTGATGACGTCACATATTACATCATTCATGACATGGTCAGTGACATCACTGATGACATCACTGATGACATCTCAAATGACATCACTGTTGACATCAACCACGTGAAAATCTGATGCACCTCCTCACACCTGAATATAACCTTTGATACACCCACTCTAACATACAGACTACCATTTTTGAAAAAATAGACACATCAATACCAGTTACTAAATACGCACTGACTGATTCCTAGGTCTACACACATATCCACTCATTCACCCATACAGTCACTCATACATGCAGTCACTCATCAATACAACACTATCATATGCACTCATATACCTATACAGACACTCATACACTGCCACATATCCAGAGTTACTCACACACTTAGTCATTCATGCAAAGAATCAATCATACTTCCATTTACTCACCTATGCAGTTATGCAGACACAACCTCACTTATTCATTCAGATACTAACACATAATTACTCTCTTATAGAATCCCTGATACAAATAGACACTCACCCATGCAGCCAATCTCTGACTCTCACATATAATTATTTATATACACCATCACTCACATATACTGCCTTTTACATATATAGTTACTTGCACATGTACCACTGAGACATCCATTCACTCACCAACACACCCATACACACACTCACCCACCCATACAGCTGTTTCCACATGCACTCTTGAACCCATACACCCAGTGAATCAACCACTCACACATCTATGCACAGAGTCACACACCTCCCACCCACCCACACACACACTCAGGCAGTCATACAAATACTCAAGCAAGCAATCAATAACCCATATAGACACTCATGCAGCTACTCACCAACCAATGCAGCAGCTTACACAACAACAGACAGCCTGATACAGACTTTCATACAGTTTAGTCACAAACCCATGCATTCAGTAAGACACATTTAATCACCCACTTATACAGTCGGTCACCTACCTACTAAATCCTCCATACAGACACTTATATACCCACTCATTCCTCAATACAGCTTGGCATATACATAAAACAAAATTAAACTTTACAGAAACACACAGTCACTGGATGATGTCATCAGTGATGTCATTAGAGATGTCATCAGTGATGTCATCGGTGATGTCACTGACCATGTCAAGAATGATGTAATATGTGACGTCATCAGCAGTGCATTGCGGGGGCGTGAGTTATAGTTAGCTGAACTAACTGTAGCGCCGGAATTTCTATGGTTTTGTACAAATGAAATGTCCAACTAACTATGACGTTCCTGAAACCTATGGTTTTTTCAGTTAATTTCTATGGTTTTTCAAATGCTAATTTCTAACTATAACGTGCCTGAAACCTATGGTTTTTACAGTGAATATATATATATATATATATATACAAAACGATCACTCCAATGACGGGCATCCAAGAGGACACACGGGGGGGGTATACTGGGGAGACCATTTATTCACTGCTGGTTAAGGCATAATGCATTTCGGCGTCACACACCTTCTTCAGATGCCGGTTAGCTCAGAGTGAACCCACCTCCCCCGTTTAAATATTCTGTGGCTCTCCTATTGGTGGGAGTGAAGCTCGTCCCACTCGATTGCTGTTGCTGTAGTCCCTCAATGAAGACTCGATCTAGCCTGCAATGTCCTGGTGAATACCATTGGCGGGACTGAATTAAGCTTGTAGTGAGCGCTGTCATGCCAGGTAAACGGGGGGGTTTGATGCTGTGGGTGTAACCTGTATTAATGTGTCCATGGGCTACCCCGGGTTCCCAATGCCCAGCCCCAATTTCAAAAGTCAAGCCGGGCCGTGAATCGTGTGTAATCATCATGGTCTCTGTGAAGTAATGGACTGGCAGCGGCCACTTGCCTGGCCTGAACTCGAGGCAGGCCTGGGGTATCCAATCCCATGGAGAAAATTGCCACAGTTGCCAGCAAATCCTCAGGCCACTTGATGGACGGGTCCTCTTTTGCACGGTGCTGGCAACTCGCGCAAAATATATCCAAAATGACCACTCCATTGACGGGCAATCAAGAGGACACAGCGGAGTATACTGGGGAGACCATTTATTCACTGCTGGTTAAGGCATAATGCATTTCGGTGTCACACGCCTTTTTCAGATGCCGGTTAGCTCAGAGTGCCTTTGTGTTTGTTGTATTTGGTCAACATTCTGTAGGTGTGAGGGTCTTTTTGCATGTGTGCCTGTATGTTGTGAAAGGCTGTGTATGTGCTTCATAAAAAGCCAGTCATATTCGGTTTGCTATTGCTTGCTTGACAGAGTATGTAGAGTTCACATCGCTACACAGAGAAATGAGGCCCTACCGGCACTGTTGCGCTGCCGGAACATCACTTTTTTTACTTTCCGGTGGCGCAATGTGCCACTGGCATATTTATAAGGCCACATAAAGCCATATTACATGGCTTTTCATGGCCTTATAAGTATGAGCCCCTTTCACACAGAAAACTGCATGAAAGGGGCATTCCATGGGTATTGCTGGGGGCATTCCCAGCAACTTCCATGGCTTTTTCACACTTCCCCAGATTTACGAGGAATAGTAAGTCTGGGGAACTCTATATAGGGAAAACAACACAAGAAGTTTGCCACAGGATTACCCAACATAAATCTCGTATTAAGAGAAATGTACAGATAGCGCCACTTGTGAATCACTGGCACAATCATAGCCATCAAGAGAAAGATTTGACTTGGACAATTATATCCAAGGTTGAACAAGATCCTCGCGGGGGCGATTTGGAAGAGAAACTAAATCGCCGTGAGGCATTACTTATTGTCAAATTTAATACAGCCATAGATGGCTTGAATGAGCTTTCTGAAATTTATAAACTTTAAATGCAGTCTTTGTCCTGGAAATAAACGATCTATGATCATATGTCAATTTCAAGGGAGTCGGTCCAGTATATTCCTTTTAATCCTTTTGATCGTTTAATTAGGCTGAATCCAACTGCCTTCATTACAAGTTTCAACAACGTTATTTTTTCGCTTCTTATATTGCCATTCGCTAGTTAGGCATAAATTAGCATGATGCACTAGCCATCTCTTTTGTCACCGTTATGAATATGTCTATGTAAATGTAGACTCTTCGACTGTGGGCTTTTTAATTTTAATTATGATCCCCATGCCAATAAAGTTTGCAAAAAATGACCGTCACTTTAAGGACTCGCTTTCCCATGAGGCATGCGAGCGGAATAGTTTCTTTCCGTAACGTGCACCCGGAAGCTTAAGACTCTTAAGCAGGACGTGGACACTCTGGTGTTTATCCAATATTAATTGAGATTGTACATCGCATATCGCAAATGGCTAACTAGGTAAGAAATGTTTTATTTGTTTCACTACCTTGACCTAAGCACTGCGCACACCTCCCGGACCACTAAGATTTTTGACCATGTTGTGCTTCGCGGTTTATTTTAAGGCTTGGACTTAAATTACGAAGCTCCTTTCTTCTAATGATATAAACTTCCCTAAAGCAGATTATAAGGTATGTTGAGTGAACCAGATCCAAAACAATGAAGAATTCTTTATGGACCTACCGTCCTCAGTCCTTTTCTTCTTTTTTTAAAAACACAGTTTTTTCTGTTTATACAGGTCAAATCCCTTTTTTAACGTTGGCATGTGGGTTGTCCCACTGACCAAGTAAGACATCTTCAGTTCAAACATGCCCCCCCAATTCTGACCTGTTTTTTCTTTTTACTTGACGGACTGACGATTGTTTTATATTTTCTCTCGTGTCCTGTCATTCATGTGTGTTTTGCAGAAACCATTTGGCATATGTGTTTATTCACAAGACGAAATCGGCATATTTCGTCCTAAATAGGTAAGCTAGGCGTTTTTAGAACGGAGCCTACTGGCATATTTAATTTAGAGCATTGGTGTTGAGAAATATACGTCCTCCTTATCAACTTTTATTCTGTTTGTAGAGAGTGGTCCTGAAGAGAACCCCACCTTAAATCTACGGGGTTCGAAACGTGTCGACCAGTATATTGTGCTTTTGTCTTGTTTCACTCGGGCTATGTAACAAGTGGAATGTATTTATAAGTTTAAGGAAACACTGTTACCTGTGATTGTCTTTTTATTTGTCAATCATAGCCCATTTTGTTGTGTCAAAAAATAATGTAACAAGACTATAATGTTTTGTATTTGTTCCATGTATTTGTCTGTCTATGTAAGTAAGTGATTTGTCTTTAATGTTGTCCAGCATTTGTGTCTTCTTTTTTTCACTGTGAGTCTCTTTAGGCTCTGTAAGTTAAAATGTGTGGTCTTAGGTTTTTGGTATAATATTGAAATTTGCTAAATCATGAGATTTTGTTAAAATATAATAACACATTTTGTTTGAAAACATTTCATATATGTATTCTAATTGATTTCGAAAGATAACCACCTTTGGTGTTGGTGGTGTCTGTTTCCCTTCAGAGGCATTGATAGAAATATCAGTACTGGCTTTTTGTTGTTGTTTATTACTTGTAGAACTTTGGCATTTTCCTGCAATTAGCCATTTGTTGCCTGCAGCGTCCCCTGTGTCACATGTCTGGTGTTACGTGACAGACTTCATGAGTACCTCCCATGTAGTCACACAATAGACGGATTAGATGTGCCTGAATGGGCCATCTGCTGGTAGGGTGGGGGCGGAGCTGGGCACAGTTTCACTTGCAACTGAATAGGCTGTGCTCTGCCTTCCCACAAAGGGCTTGTCACTTCCACGGTATCTCTGTAGCCAGGTTGGAGCCACGGAAGTGGAGTCAGGCTATTCCAAGCACTTCAAATATAAACCTCTAGAGACTTCTCCCAACTTCAAAGAAGGGGCCCAATCTAAAAATAAGGCCCTCAGATCCACTCTACAGTAAACGTTCTGGACCTGCAAAGGACTGTCAGAGGGCTGCCTGCTGCTGTGTACTCCACAAGAATGATTTGCTGCACCTAGAAGCACTGATTTGCTGCTTGAAGCCTGCCTTACACCATTAAAGGACAACCCTGATGCTTGAGCCCTGCATCTTCACATGAACCCAGGACTGTTCAAAACCACATTGACATAAAAGGCTCCCACCATCTTGAACCTGCACATGTACCCACATGTGAGTCCCAAATCCCAAGTGATGCCAGACCAGTGCTCTACCCTTGGTTGTGGACCCTTGGTTGCAGGGCTAAATGTGCCCAAATAGCCAAAATCTACAGCTTGGGACTTGAAAAACTTTGGCTAAAAACTGCTCTTAGAAACAAGGGAAGTCCAGGACAAACCTGCTCATCAGTTTGCCCAAAGTGCATCGCCGGTTGCCCTGACTTTGCGGCTGCTCCCGCTTTATTCTTCTCCGCAGCACCAAATCCTGTTGAGCAGTCACTTGCCAAAGTATTGTCCAACCTCACAGAACTGTTTTTGGCTAAAGCCTCCTGCCTCGTCCTGCTGGAGATTTCCAACTTCCAAAAAAGTGACTAAGTCTGAACATAGCAATCTTCACTGTGACTACATTTAACTGGAACATCTGCTGTAATCTGACGAACAATTTGTTTATTACTGATCCCTACAACTTGGACGTCTTTTCCTAAAGAGGGACAGGTTTGGGGCTTCCACATATCGAACTGTAGGATGGGTAGACCTTGTATCGATCAGAAACGAAACAGGGTGGCCATTGACTTCTCCATCAATGTATGGGTCAATTTAGTCTACTCTAGACCTGCTCCAAGTTAGCAATTCTCCTCCTCCCTCAGGCTCTGTCATTATGAGCTGCTCCCTGCCAATTCATCATTCAGGATCAATGGATTTTACTAGTTCCCTGTACTTTAGGCTATCTTGGTGCTCACTGGAGCCAGAGGCTTTGACATTTAAAATAATTTCTTTTTTTTTTTTTTTTATTTTATTAGAAACCGTTAGCACACAATAAAAGACATACAAGGGCCTACAACCACCAGGGCCGGCCGCTATAGAGCCCGAGGGCCCGCAGTGTAATGCCATACATTCAAATGAACCAGCGGCAAAGCACCCGGCAGTCCGTAAGCACCTGTAACAGACCATGGCCATAGGCCAGGAGCGGTTTAAGACAACGGTTTCATTTTTTATTAAACATAAAACACACTCAAGGCAATGAGAGTCCGAGATAGCAGCGTGCTCTTCCCAGGACGGGGAACAACATACAGTGTCCAAAGCGATTCTGGTCCAGAAGCGGTGAAGGGGGGCAATGGGAAAACGAAGCATGGAACACACATCACACACTCCCGCAGAATGCGCGGCTAGGGGGTCAAAGCAATATCGACCTCTGATGGCAAAGGCGGGGCGCAGATACGGCCTCGATATAAATTCCACGGACCCCATACCCTACTCCATTTCCCTGGCTTACCTCTCGCCACATACACCGTCTTTTCCCTAAACATACACCAGTCCATATTCTCCTTCCATACATCAACCGTGGGTGGCCTCGGGGAGCCCCATAGCTGTGCAATGTTACGCTTAGCCACCATATACCCCAAGGTCACCCACTGCGTCTGTGCCGCATTGCAATCATTCGGTTCCCAGACATTCAACAAACACCTCCTAGCCTCTGGCAACAGGGCCACGTGCGTGACCCCCTCCAGTACGGTATGGATACCATTCCAGAATCGCACAATCTCCAGACATTCCCACAATATATGAAGGAACGTGCCCGGCAGGCCACATCCACGCTTACACAATCCATCCATCAAATAACCCATACGCAGCAAACCGGGCCCTGTGACATACACTCTATGGAGGATCTTCAGCTGTACAAACCGGAGGCGGGCCGGGATCGCCACCTCCTTCGGGGAGGCCACCGCCGACACCCAGTCCTCATCATCCAGCTCTAAGCCATCGCCTGTCCATGCCTCCCTCAGACGGAGCAGCAAGTCCGCGTGATCGTTGATGAGTTTCTTGTAAATCAGAGAAATAGTGCTGTCGGGCACATAGCCATCCAACACTCTATCCTCCAGTGGGGAATACTCGGGGATGGCAGCAGCGTCCGGAAAAACCGAACACAGCGCATGGTGGACTTGAGCATATCGGAAGTACTCTCTATCATTCAATTTATATTCCTTTTTAAGCATTTCAAACGTTTTGAAAGCTCCCTTCACCCAAAGATCACCCACCTTACATATACCAATCATCTCCCATTTCTCAAAGCCTTTCGATCTCCACAAACAGCCCAACCGCCCAGAGGCATACAGCGGCGTCGCCCGAGTCAAGCGATCCCTCCAGCCCATCGCAGCATTCGCCGCGTGCCACACACGCACCGCCACCCGCGTGGGTCCCGTCAGCCGCGTGTCCGGGGTCACCGAGTACAGCGCCCTATTATAATCCCCACCCGGGAGCAGGAATTTATCCATCTCGAACGCCGGATTTAAGGCAGGACCATATATCCCGTGGTTCACAGCCGCCAACTGAGACGCCCAATAGTATCGTTTGATATCAGGGAGTGCAACCCCCCCATCGTACCAAGGAAGCGTTAACTTGGCGAGAGCAATCCGCGGCCGCCCGTCCCAAAACAGTTGACGCTGAAGACCCTCAACCTCCCGGAAATAGCGGGCCGGTACGACATCCAGAGTATTTTGCAAAGCGTACAAAAAGCGAGGCAGCGACATCATTTTAAACAATGCCGCCCGTCCAAGCGGTGAAAGCGGAAGTCGTCGCCATCTTGCGACGTCGGCCTTCAGTCGCTGGAGGGGAGGGAAAAGGTTTCGCTCATAGCGGACCGCGGGATCCAGTGAGATAAAGTTTCCCAAATATTTGAACCCCAGGGTAGCAACCTGAACAGGGCAGTCTTGCGGCAGGAGGGGGGCGTCCCCGGAGAGGACGTAGATGCACGATTTATCCCAGTTGATAACCAGGCCGGAGTTGCGGCCAAAGGAAGTCAACACGTCCACCAATACCATTAGTGACTGTCGGGGGGAAGTGAGATATAGAAGGATGTCGTCCGCGTAAAGGGAGACACGGTCTTCGAACTCCGGCGTCCATCTAATGTCTCGCAACGACGGCTCACAACGCAACCAGGCGGCGAGAGGCTCCAAAGAAAGCGCAAAGAGAAGGGGTGATAGCGGACATCCCTGTCGCGTACCCCTCCCCAGTGCGAAGGGAGCCGACACCCTACCATTCACCACCACCTGAGCCAGTGGGTCAGCGTATAGCAATTTTACCCAACCAATAAACTCAGGGCCGAATCCAAATTTCGCCAAAACGGCCCAAATATATGGCCACTCCAAAGTGTCGAACGCCATAGTAGCATCTAAAGATGCCAAGATGGCCGGCTCCCGTATAAACTCGGCTCTAGCCAGCACACCGTGCAACCGCCTCAAATTTAGGGCGGTATTCCGATGGGGTATAAAACCGGACTGATCCTGATGAATCAAGTCGCCCGTGACCCGAACCAGTCGGTTAGCCAACACCTTAGCCAGAATTTTGGGTTCTGCGTTCAACAGCGAAATGGGCCTATAGGAGGCGCAGCGGTCTCGCAGCTTCCCATCTTTGTGTATCACCACTATGGTGGCGAGGCGTTGGTCAGGGGGAAGGAAGCCCGCCGCACGTGCCGCCGAAAACATGTCACGAAGATACGGCGCTATCTTATCAGGACGTAACTTATATAGTTCAATGGGAAGACCATTAGGACCCACCGCCTTACCAGACGCGACCGAGCGAATGGCCAAAGCAATCTCATCTGACGACAACTTCGCCTCCATCAATGTTGCATCCGCCTCCGATAAGGTTGGCAGTGCGATGTCTCTAAGCAACAGATGAGAATCCTCCTCCGAACGCACGGAAACCGGAGAGTATACCCCGCGGAAGTGATCCGCGAAGCAGTCAACAATCTCCACAGGGTCAGTCACACGCACTCCATCCATTCTCTCCACAACG
Source organism: Triturus cristatus (assembly GCF_964204655.1). NCBI lineage: Eukaryota > Metazoa > Chordata > Amphibia > Caudata > Salamandridae > Triturus > Triturus cristatus. The sequence continues at coordinate 349,985,715 of NC_140581.1, forward strand.
GGCACCACCCTGCTCGCTCTCTCCTTCTTATCCAACCAAGCAATCAACTTTCCGGCCTTATCCCCCACGTCATACAGACGCCCTTGCTGCTCTCTATACATCCCTTTAGCAGCTTCCGTGACTAGCGCTCTATAATCTGACTGTTTGAGGCTGAGAACATGCAATTTCTCATCAGTAACTCCACGCTCCAAGTCCTCCTCCATTTCAGCTATTTCAGCCTCCAGGCGAACCACCTCAGCTCTCTCGCACCTCTTAGTATGGGGGATAAGGGACAAGGCCTGCCCCCTGACCACCACTTTATAAGCCTCCCATAGGGAGACAGCCGACGACACCGACCCCACATTATCAGTAAAGTAGTGATCAGTGGACTTGACCAACTCCGCGCGGATCTTAGGGTTACGAAGATACCAGGGGCCAATAGGTGCCACTCTTCCCTCTGTGCCAGGGTCAACCCTCAATTGCAACCATATAGGGGAATGGTTAGAAATACCTCTGGCTACATGACGCACCTCCCCAATCATCCCCGCTTGGGTCGCCGGCATGAGCATATAGTCGAGTCTCGAGAGACTCCCATGGGCCCCCGAGTGAAAGGTATACTGCGCTTGTCCCGGGTGCATCATTCTCCAGCAATCTACCAGTCCCAAAGTGTCCAAAAAACTCCCCAACCAGGCCTGAGCCCTAGGGAGATCCCTGGGGGTTGACGGTCCTCCAATCCAGAGACCACGGCATTAAAGTCTCCACCCAACACCAAAACCCCCCCAGGGAGCCCCAGGACCAAACGCCCCAAGTCAGCAAATGTAGTCGTCTGCAACCCCGGGGGCACATACACAGCCACCAGTGAAATGGTTCTGCCCTCCCATCTCCCCACCAGCGCCACATATCGCCCCCTATCATCGTGAAGCACCTCGTCCACTGCCAATGGGAGGGAGGTCCTAACCAAGATGCCCACTCCCCTAGAGCCAGAAGTGAAACCAGAGTGAGCGGCAAGGCGATAGCCCCTCCTATTTAGGGCCTGGAAGGAGTTCCCAACCAAATGTGTCTCCTTCAGGAAAACGATGTCGGGCGAGAGCCGCTTCAAGAACTGTAACACCACCCCGCGCTTGATCCTGTCCCCCAGACCATTCACATTCCACGAAAGGATTCGCAATCCCCTATCCCCCATCCCACTCCCGCACATGATACCCACATCCCGGAGAGCACAACCCGGAGAAATCAGCAAACAACTTCACATTGCCCTGCGAAACGAAAAAACAACAACCATCCCCAACAACCCCCTTCCCCCACAGACCCAAAACCACAACTCCCCCTCCCTGCACCCCTGCTTGAGCCCGAACAGCCCCCCCAACTTGCAGTGTGCCTGTCGCCCTAACATATACCACAAAAGAACCCCAGAAGGAGGAAAGGACCCCAAAAAGCTCCCCACAACCCCCAGACATTTGAAGGGCATGATGTGCCGGATTAGAGTGTAATTGAGCCAAGGTGCAATAAATAGTCAATCTAGTCCATCGCCAGGAACCAAGTTCTAGTCCTGCTCCACCACATCCCGTCCGCTCTCCTCCGCCCGATCGTCTCGATCCTGTCCCCGCGGTAGGGCATCCAACCAGTCACCAACCGCCTCCGGTCGGTCAAAAAAGTGGGAACGACCCTGGAACTCAACCCGCAACCTCGCCGGGAATAACATCGCGTATTTCAGTTCCATGTCCCTCAGGCGCCGCTTGACACCCAAAAATCCCAGCCGCTGTTTCTGGACCGCTTGCGTGAAGTCCGGATAAAAGCTAACATTGGAGTTCTCAAACTTCAGCGGCCCAGCCACCCGCGACGCCTGAAGGATAGCATCTCTATCCCGAAAGTTAAAAGGTCGGGCGATTATAGGCCGCGGGGGAGCACCCACTTTGGGCGCACCACCCGGAATCCTGTGGGCCTGCTCCACCGCAAAGAACTTGCTCAATCCCTTGGGCGCGAGACGGTTGATCACCAGATCCTCCACAAAAGATCAGCAGCAGATTCCTCCGATCTTTCCGGCACTCCGATGATACGGACATTGTTCCGTCTAGCCCTGCTTTCCGAATCCTCAAGTCGACGATCAGTCTGGTCACTGGCAAGCCGCAACCTACGGACCTCCGTCTGCAGGGCGCCCATGTCCACAGTTAGGCTCGACGCCACTTGTGACAAGAAGTCGACCCGCTCGTTGGTTTTGGACAGGTCTGCCCTGACCAAATTCACATCGATCAGTACCGCGTCCAACTTATGTGCCAGGGTATCAAATCGCTGACCCACAGCAGCCTTCATCTCCTCAATGGCGCCCATAACGTCCTGCAGGGTAAATTCCGATGCTGGGCCCGCTAGCTCTTTAGACCGCTCAGGCGATTTATGCAGGCCAGCGGGGGATCCCTTTAGCTGCGCGTAGCGGTCCATGTTGTTGGCCTGAGCATAGGATCCCCTCCGGGTTGACTTAGATTTCGACTTGTCCCCTTCGAGTCTCGCCGCCATCGTCCGGAGGCCACCAAGGTTGGCACCCACCAGCGCCAGGGACAGGGACCCGTTGGCCAATTTAAGCAGACACTGCGATCGCAGACAGGACGTTCGTGGATAGTCCAAAGATCGGGCCAGACACTCCGTTGTCCGCGCTCCTCTGAAACACCAGGGTCCCTCAGCCGATCTCAAACAGCAGACTTGAAAACGAAAGTGAAAGTGCGGGGCACGGGGCAGGTCAAGCCCTGCATGCCGCTGTTGTTCACTTCGTACCCGGGCACCTCACCAACTCGAGACCGGGACCTAGGCACCAGCAGGCCGCAAACTTCGGAGGGCAACCATTCGGGTTCCCGGCGTCCGATCAGAATTCGGAAAACGGGTGGCACCTCAGCGCGAATGCATCAGCAAAAGCCCATCAATTTTAGCAGGATTTAGTCAGGATAGACGTGGGAGGTTGCGGAGGCCCTCGAGAGCCTTAAGCCTATGCGGCCATCTTGGTTGCGCGCTAGGCTCCTCCGGACTAAAATAATTTCTTAAACTGCACAATCTGTTCAGAATGTTGCATATTCGGGGCCATTGCATTTTTTCTCTTCATCTGTGTAAGTTGTTCCATGTTTCCCAGAATCCTGTTAAGATTCTGATGACTCTCCACTTTCAGTGCCCGATCTTACCACAGAAGTGACAAGATGTATTCTTTTTTATCATTTCAACATTTATTTTCAGACCATCACCTCTACTTTTCATTTGATCAGCTCCATTCATACCAAACTGACCAAAATACATATTTGAACCCATCTGTTACATTATTGTTATGTTATTTTAATTTATAGCATGCACCGATACTCACGAGTGTCTCGGCGCAATGCCTAAAAAAAGGGTGAGGGTGTCTGTTTAAGCAAAAAGATGTGTTTTCAAGTTTTTCTTGAATACTGCTGGGTCTTGAATGTTACGTAGGGCAAGGGGAAGTGCGTTCCAGGCAACAGTGGCCTTCCTTGCCGATGAACTGCCTCCTAGCCTCGGGTATTTGAATCAGGGAACCTGAACAAGGCAAAGGGACGAAGAGCACAACTGTCTAGATTGAACATAAAAGGAGAACCGTTTTTGTAGGTAGGCTGGGAAGAGGCCATGTAGAGCTCGGTGAGCCAAAACCAGTGATTTAAACTCCACCCGTTCCACCACGGGGAGCCAATGCAAAGATTGCAGGTGATGTTGCACGCTGTTCTTGGCAGAGATGCCCAAAAGAAGTCTGGCTGCGGCAGTTTGGACCACCTGGAGCTTTTTCAGCAAGTATCCTGGGATTCCCATGTAAAGAGCATTGGCATAGTCTAGCCGGGACAGAATAAGTGCACAAGTGACCGTTTCCCTCGTTGCCTGGGGAAGAAGAGGAAAAACAGTTGCCCGCCAACTTCTTGATATGCGTTGAGAAAGAGAGGCTCTCGTCAAACCACACCCCCAAGTTCATGGCCGGCTTCCCAGCAGAAGTGGACAAGGGAAACTCAGGAGGCCAAAGGGATTCCCAAAAGTTGGGAGGAAATTTTCCGTAAAGGAGAATCTCTGACTTCTCCTTATTACATTTTAATTGCGCAACCGCTAGCCATTTAAAAATGGATAAGAGACAGTGATGAACCGGGGAAACTGACTCATCACTATCGTCCCACGTAAATAGCAGCTGGGTGTCATCGGCATAAGCCATCACCTTGGCCCCCAGGCTCTCGGCCTGATAGACTAAAGGTGTCATATCAATGTTAAAGAGGAGGGGACTAAGGGATGATCCCTGGGGACTCCAGTGGTCACAGACTCAGGAGAGGAGGGGGATGGAGGAATCCAAATCTGCTGGGCCCGCCCTTCTAAGAAGGATCTAAGTCAGTTCGGGCAGTACTCGACACACCGATCCTGGTAAGTCATGAGAGGAGAAGAGAATGCGGGACGGTATCGTAAGCATCCTAGAAGTCAAGCAAAATTATTGCTCCCCTTCCCCCGGCATCCAGACACTCCCGAATGGTCTCTACGACCCCCACCAGGACCGATTCGGTGCTGTGGGCAGCCCAGAACCCAGAATGTGCTGGATGCAGAATACCCTCCCTCTCAACGAACGCTGTGAGTTGTTTGTTGATGACCTTCTCGCACACCTTGGCCAGGCCAAGCAGAAGAGAAATGGGGTGGTAATTCCTCAGATTGAGAGGGTCAAATGATTTTTTTTTAGAAGTGGCAAAATCCTGGCCTGCTTCCAGGCTACTGGGAAACTGGCTGTCTCGAGAGACTAGTTGATAATACTGTTCACCTCTACATTAATCGTCTCCACTGCTGCTGCTAGCAGTCTGGCAGGGCAAGGATCAGAGGGTGAGCCAGATTTTAAGCTCTTAAGAATTTTAAGAAAATCAGGCAAGTACACCGGCTTAAAAGCATCCAAGCGATGTTCAGCGCCAGCAGGTAAAGATAGACCAGTTGCCCCAGTCCCATTGCCACTGAATAAAAGAACCTCCTGAATAGTGCGTATTTTATCCAAGAATAAATTCAAGAGGGTATCGCACCAAGTGACTGAGGTGGATGACACGCTAGCTTGAGCCGAAGGAGACGTAAAGCTCTGAACAATCGCAAAGATTTCTTTAGCGTTGTTTATAGCAGAGTCAATACGGTTTGAATAGAATTGCCTTTTGGCGGAAGTTAAGGCTCCTTATTAAAACTTCAGTTTGATTCTGAGCTTCAGCTTGGCTGCGGGGCAGTAATCACTGCGACGCCACGCTCGCTCAAGTATCTTACATTTGTGTTGAGTGCTTTAAGTTCAGGGCTGAACCAGGGTTTAGAAGGAGATTCTCTAGACAATCTAATAGAGCACTGTGGGGCGAGTATATCAACTGCATTGGAGACCCAGCTGGTAAGGTCATCAAGTTGATCCTCAAGGTCACATGAGAGGCTAAGTCTAGAGGTTTCCAAGACTTGATTGAATGTACCAGGGGCGATTCTACCAAAGGCAGGTTTGGAAAATGAGTGTGCCAAGGGCTCAGCATTCATCACGTCTGATGAAAAGTATGTCACGAAGTGGTCAGACCAGAAACCGGGCATGGGTCTCTGATTGAGATGTGGAAGTTAGAACAAATATGGTCCAGTATATGGCCAGCCTGATGGGTAGGTAGACTGACCCACTGGTCCAGTTGGGCCAGATGAACAATATCCAGGAAATCACACGCGTCCTTAGCCTCAGCCTGGTCAAGATGAATATTGAGATCCCCTAAAACAATGTAATGGGAGGATCTCAGTGCCCTGGGAGCTATAGCATCCCCACAAGCCTGTATGAAAAGTCCCACCGGACCAGGGGCCCTATAGAGCAAAGAGCCTCCCAAAGTAAAATGGTCCGAGAAACTAATTCTGATATCGAGGGCCTCGCAGCCTCCCCATAAGGTCACATCCCCCCTGCTTAAATCTCACTTGTTCTTCTAAAAAATGGCCACACCTCCCCCCCTTCCTTCTGGGCGGTCGGCCCTAACAATCTTATATCCCTCGGGTGTGGCAAGGGTAACGACGGGGTCTGACGTAGAGTCAAGCCAGGACTCCGTAATGAACAACAGGTCTAAAGAACTTTCGTCAAGGAGATCAAAAACCTCCGTTTAGTGTTTTCTAAGGGACGAACATTAATCAGGGCTGCAGCAATGGGGGGAGGCCTCATAGGACGGGGAGAAGGTGTTCTAACTTGGTCGAAAATAGCAGGTCCCAGGTTTCCATTGGCAGCACATTGTTGCTGCCAATGGAAACATCCCAATTACCTCGAAGGGACAGATGTTGGAGTCCGAACCCTGTAAAGCATCCCCAGAGTAGCAAATTCTGACCGCCTGTCCTGGGACCCGGCGGGCAGCGTGGCTGACACTGGCCGCTTCCGGGATGCTGACGGGCACAGACGGGCTTGCCTTAGGTGCGACTTTGTCGCGCCAGCGGAGTGCCCGCTGCGCGCGTCCTCTGCGTGTCCGCGCAGCACGCATTGAAATAGCCCCAGCCGCCCAAAGACTAGATAGTGCACTACCAAAACAATTGCATCTCTCAATGGCAGCACGGGGAAGCAGGAAGTGAGTTAAAAGCAGTTATCATATTTAATTACATCGTACACACAAAATAATGGCAACAAGATAAAACGTTGGTAAATTAAAATGCTTAAAAAGTTTCTGAGGGCTTAGAGAATTGTGCAAGTAAGCAAACAGTGCAAATAACAAAGTGAAGCTGTACGAAGTCAGCAGAATCACAAGTTTCCCCAGTGCCCGCGGTGCCCTTGATATTGGGGCAGTGTTTGCAAGGTTGTGATGCCCAGAGTTTGTGATCCTTTAGTGCTGGGTCTACTCCTGTTATAAGGGCAGTGCTTATGATTTCCAGATCTTGTGGTACTTTAGTGCCCTTGTTATTGGGACAGTACATATGAGGGTGTGATTCTCAGGGCCCGTGTTCCTCCAGTGCTTGCTGTTTACTTAATATAGATCTTTAATTGAGCCTGAGAGATTGGAGTGGACATTATGGACAGCAGGGTTAATTTGCAACTCTAGTGCTCTTTTCACATCTTCACAAATAAGAGGTAGAGTGACAGTGTAACATATTTGTTATGATTACTGCATCCTACCTGAAATATTAATGCATAGTTAGGTTGTGATTACTGGACCATACTTTTATTGTCATTGCCATTACATGTTCTTTATTTGGACACTCTGGAACCTTCATGTCACCTGCATCCTTTTGTCCTGACCCCCTCTGCCCATCACCAACATCCCCTGTATAAAGCATCTGTCTGCCTATCTTGACACTTTGACACACGTTCTGCCCATCACTTACCCCATGCCTGTTCGGTCAGTCCCTCTATCTACAACCCACAGTCTACGTGTCTGATACACTGTCTATTCCGACAAACACTGTACCTCCATCACCCATCTGTGTCTTCCTGTTCTAATGAATGACACGAGATCTGCACATCACTTACCTACCTGCCTGGTCACACTGTTGGTCCATCACCCCTGCGCCTGCCTGTGTCCATCACATTGTTTCTTCAGTCCCTATTTGTAGATCTCTGACCTGACACATTACCTGTCCATCGCTTGCAGGCCTCACCCTGATCCCTTCTCTTTATCTCATTTTTTGTTTCCGATATTTTCATCACCAATTCAGTCTGTCCTTCTCATTATTGCTTGAAAATGCACCATTTGCCCACGCTTTTTTCAAAATTTTCAAGGCGGAGAATCCCCCGTAGGTGGTTCAGGCTCTCTTGCTAGGCTCGCTTGCCACAGTGAACTACGACAATTGTTTTACGCCTTACCACTTTCAAATGTCACTAGCCGCCACTGGCAACAAGATCAAAGTTGGTAAATTAAAATGCTTGAAAAGTTTCTGACGGCTTAGAGAATGCAAGTGAGCAAACAGTGCATCTGATTCTGAGATCCTCTTTCTAATTGATCTGTTTGGGCAATCATCAAATTCTCATTGATCCTCTCCTGTTTCATTTTAAGATATTCACTACTATGTTTCTCCAATTTCTAAATCTCATCTCAGATGTTTGTCTGCCAACACACTCATTCTGCTTAATGTGATTTCTAATATTTGGTTGCAAACCATTCACAAAAACAGACACAAATCCATTGGCCCATCCCTTTTGGGGTCTTTAACTCCACTAAGTCTCCTGAAAATCTGCATAAGTCTCTCATAAAAGGCATGCACTGAATCTTTCGGCACTTGTGAGTTTCTGAAATTGTTTTATTCCAATTTACATCCAACTCAGGAACTTGTTCTTTCAAATGCTCAATCATATTGTTGCATTTGGTAGCTATCTCTTCAGAAAGAGCACCCCTAGGAGTAATCCTTGCCGTTTCTTGTGCAGGCCATCCAACAACAGCCTTACACTCAGCCCACAAATTACTAGGGACCACTGTCTGAAACATTATCTGGAAATATGTGTCAATTTATGCATATTTTCCTATGATTTTCCAGAACCTCTTTCTATTTTGTGAAAGTCTTAGTAAAAGCATACAAATGAGCTTGAGTGCATGGCACATGCACAAAATCCCCTCCATGAACTTCTCTCAAGGGAAACTCCAAAACTGCTCCTGTCCCAAATCACTTGAAACACTTCTTGTCCTATCTTCAGTTCCATTTATTCTCTTTTTATTTGCTGTCCCTTTCTTACATCTTGCTTGATATTTCTTCAAGCCACTCCAATCCCGTGTTTTCTCAATTAAATCTTTAGTATGGGCTCTCAATGGGTTGTATGTCAGAACCACGAATGGTTTTACCACGCGTGCCTCTACTACACAGCTCAACCACTAATGCGTCTTAACCACGCATTCCTTTAGCACGCATGCCATTACGATGAAATTTCATGGTATAGGCAGGAATGGTGAAGGGGTATGTGTGGCTAAAGTCACCACTACCCCTCCTTCCCCATGACCATCCCCACCCCTGCCCCCTCACTGTCCGTTATGCTATCCCAACCCTTTCCACTGCCATTAAACCTACCCCGACCCCCAACACTAAAAACAACCTCAACTACCCATTCCTCTCCCACTGCCCCAAGGCCTAAAACCCTACACTACCATGAGCCTCCAGCCCCCCCCCCCACTGTCCCTTCAACTACCCCAACCCCTTTCACTGCCCTAAAACTTACTTCCACCACATCCTAAAAACAAACCCAACTACCCATTCCCCTCCCCCTGCCCCCTGGCGCTGTCCCTTAAACTACCCCAACCCCTTCCACTGCCTTAAAACCTAACCAGACCCTCGAGCCCTAAAAATGACCTCAACTACCCATTCCCCTACCACTGCCCTATGGCCTGGCACCCTACACCACCCCACCACCCCAGCTCCACTCACTTCACTATGTCTTCCTGCTTCCTTCCATCTTCACTGTCTTCCATCCCTGCAGCAGCTAGACTGCGCACTGGCTTAACCACGCGAGGTTAAGGCAAGTCGGAACTTGGAGCTTGGATAGTCGGAACACGGGTGGTTCAGACTGCAGTGCTCCAACTATTTCCTCTCCCAATGTGATCAAACTCATCTCTTTAATTACAACATGCCCCAATTCCATTTTATAATTTCATTTTAAATTTCTCATCTTGCTGATGTCAACCTCAAATTCCTCAGCTTATTCTTCTAATTTATTATGTGCTTCATTTGCATATCTGGCTGCTACTTTAATCAAATTCCTCATTGCATCACCATAGTAGGCGAATGATCCACTTAGGTCAACATTTCCCTGTAGCATTTCCCCAAATTCAATTTTGAAACCATCAAGATTATTTTATTTAGAAGTTTCTTCACTTTCCACTGTTCTTACAGTTGCAGCAGCTTGACTCTTTATTCAGAATTGTGTATTTTTACTTGTGCTTGGCACAGCTGCTATCACTGTCTCTGTTAGTGCACTTGGTACCACTACTTTAGTAGCAGAGCTTACGCAACCATACCACCATCTCCCCTAGCACCTGTACAGGTCCTGACTTACTCCCACTTTTACCTGCTGGTCTTACTATGCATGGCCAGAGTCAAGAATTTAAAATCTCATTTTAAAATTATTTTCCGCTTCAAAATTATTATTCTGTTTTTCTTTCTTGTTTGACTTGTCCTTCTCATTTGTTTCTTTAGTTATTTCAAGAACTCGATCATATCCTCCCTCCAACATTTTTCTTGTCTGTCCCATTTGTTCTCAAGCCACTGTCTAAAGGGACTCTTCGCCTGTTTCGCCATCTACTTTCCCCCTCGCCATTCTATCCCACTGATTAAGAGCCTCAAAGTGTGTAGTTCTGGGCATCTGTTTCATTTTACACATTGTTTGTTGAAGAACGTCTATTTTTGTAGTGTTAAAAGTACCTTCTAAAAGAAACTGTAAGTCTTTGTCAGAAGTCATATATTCATTTAATTTAGAGATACAAGTAGATGTGTGAAACTCAATGTCGGCCATCATTTCGTATGCATGTGTTCCATCTGCTGGTATCTTCTGATCCTCCATAGCAGGCACATCAGAAACCTGTGTTGCCCATTATTACTATCTAAAACAAACTCACAATTACCTCAAAATCACAACAAACAAACAAACTACCAAACAACAATAAATCACAATGTGTCTTTGCCAATGGTCACGGGAGGGTTACCACAGGCTATCAGTGGCTGGAATTCGCCTGCTGCTATTGTTGACTAAGGTCTTTTAATCGGTTGGTTTTATTATATTTTAACTGTCCAGCAGTACCCTCCACATACCCGCACTTAAATTGAATTTGTTCATCTGCCATTTGAGAGGGGATTCTCCTCCACACTCCACACTCTTCATTAAGCGCCGTCTTGGGGGTGGTTGCGACACACTAGGGCGCCATATTGGTGAGCGCACTAGTGGCCAGGGGAATACGCCGGCTGCCTACTTAATCGGGGCAATGCAAGCGCGCAGCGTGGGTGTGCAGCGGGCACGGACGTGCTCAGTGCTGGCCATGCTGCCTATTTAGTCAGCGAGGCACACTGCACCTACACAAGAGAACTGCTTCTGGATATAGGCAAAAGGGTAGACACTGATGCTGTCTTCCATGGATCTTCCGTGGGAAATATGAGTACTAAAACATTTAACAGCTTGAACTGTGGGCTGATTATAGTCGGTCGCTAGTCAAGCACCACGTGGAAATCGCATTGCTGATTGAAAATATGAAAATCGATGTTTTGTTTCTACCCGAAACTTGGATTAGAGCGGAGTCCGTGGTAGAAATAGGACTCGCCTGCCCCGATGGATTTAACATTTTACATAACCCAAGGAAAGAGGGTAGCGGGGGAGAGGTTGGAGTGATATTTAGGGAAGAACTTAAGTTTGATCTCCTGCAGGAGGACGAGGTAGACAGGATTGAATTCATGGGATTCTCGTTACAGGAAGCTAAAGGCAGTCTATACACGGGTTTGGTCTGTTACCGTCCCCCAGGGAGTACCACCCTGTATCAGTCTTTTCTGGATACCATTACCAACCTATCCTTAACACACTCCAGAATGATTATCCTGGGCGACTTCAATCTGTGGGAAAATGCAAACATGGGAAACTATTTGAGAGATCTAAAGTGCACCTGCACTAACTTCAACCTCCAACAATTAGTTACCTCCCTGACCTATCAGGGAGGGCACATCCTCGACCTCCTGTTTGCAAATGGGTTAGAAGTCGAGATTATAAATATTGTACCCCAAAATTGGACAGATCACTACCTAATCCATTTCAAAATTTTGCTACCCGGTCGAAGAGACCAAGCCATAACTTCCGTGACCTTTCGGAGGGGTAGGGTTTGGGCAAAATTAGGCAGGACGGGTGCCCTCCTAAGACCACCCACAGTGAACCCCTTCTGCGCCTCTAGTACGGTAGAGGAAAACTACACCACTTATCAGGAATTCCTTACGGATGCTCTGGACCAACTAATTCCACTGAGAAAATAAGAACTAGAAATAAAATCTGTGCACCTTGGTACAATGACGAACTGAAACAGTCACGTCTACTGTGCAAAAAGGCTGAAAGGAAATGGAGGAAGAGGTATTTAGAGGGGGATAAGTTGGAGTTAAGGATGGCACAGACTAAGTACAAGATGCTTATTCTATAAAGCAAAGCTAACTTCTATTGTATTGTATTGTATACAGATTTATATAGCGCGAAAAAAACTGTAACCCTACGGGTATCCAGGCGCTCTGACCAGGCGAGATGATAATTGCACAGAGAGGCAGGGTCAGGGGCTTCATGCTGCTGGGAAAAGCCAGGTCTTAAGGCTCTTCCTGAATTCTGTCAGTGACTGCATCTGTCTGAGAGCAGGTGGAAGTGTGTTCCAACTTTGAGCTCCAACCACCCTAAATGCCCTCCCTCCCAGTCTGGCTCGTTTAAAGCTAGGCTGTACCAGCAGGTTGGCCTTAGATGACCGTAACTGCCTTACGGGGGAGTACCAGGCAAATCTTTCCTGGAGTGGGATCAGGCCTGTTCCATGAATTGCCTTGTATACCAGGCACAGAGATTTGAAGAGGACCCTCTCTCCGACGGGTAGCCAGTGTAATTCTCTTAGTGCCTGGGTGGAAGATGAGTCGAACTTGCGATCAAGTGCCAGCTTAGCAGCGGCTGACTGAACTCTCTGTAGCCCCTGCAGAATGTATTGGGGGGCTCCGAGGTACAGAGAGTTACAGTAATCCAGTCTGCTGAGAATGATGCTTCTGACGACCGTGTTACGGGAATCTGCAGGCAGCAGCGGAAGAACAAGGCGTAGAAGTCGCAGCAGACCATAGCAGATGCTGGAAGTTTTACTAGCCTGTGAAGCCAACTGGAGGTTGTTATCAAATAATACCCCCAGATTCCATACGGTGCTAGCTGGCGTCAGTGGGGCTGAGTCTGGGGCAAGCCTAAAATCCACTGGGGGATGTTGGATCTGTTTCGGTGGTGCGAAAAACAGCAGTTCTATGCCAATGCCATCCTACAAGCGTCTAATGGGACCAAAGAACTTTTTAAGATTGTTAGAGATATCTCGGCCCCAACTTGCTTGGAAAACAAAGTGGAGGCCTCACAGAAGTTATGTAATGAGATTGCTTCCCATTTTACGGAAAAAGTGGCAAAGATTGTCGGCTCCTTTAAGCACAACAAAACTGCCGCACAGGACCACGCTATACTGGCAACTGAAGGGGATCCGGTTCAGCGATGCTTCCTGGACAGTTTCCCTACCCTCTCAGATCTCACTTTTAACACAATGGTGCAAAGTGTATCTTCAGGCTCCCCGCTTGACCCCCTGCCCCAGAAAGTGTGGAAGACCTATGGCCACTCGACTCTTCCCTGGCTACGTCAGATATGCAACCAATCTTTGGAAGAAGGCATAGTCCTGGAGGGATGAAAGCAGGCGGTGGTGTCACCACTAATTAAGAAGCCCTCCTTGGATCCGACAAACCCGGCCAACTTTCGGCCAATCTCCATCCTCCCTTTTCCAATTGATATTTTGGAAAAGTCTGTAAGTAGATTCTTATCAGACTATTTGGAGGAACATCATTTGCTGGATAAGGATCAGTTTGGATTCCGACCTGGACATGGGACAGCTCTGTCAAATATGATGGACAATTTACGGATGCAGGCCGACAACGGGAATGCCACGGTTTTGGTGCTCCTTGATATGTTGGCCGCATTCGACACAGTGAGTCACTCAATCCTGCTGGAGAGACTGGAGTGAATAGGGGTGAAGGGACGGGCACTGCAGTGGCTGCGGTCTTACTTGACAGGGAGACAACAGATGGTAACTTTAGGACCATTTACATCTGGAAAATCCCCCTTAGTCTATGGAGTACCGCAGGGCTCCAGCATCAGAACCATCCTCCTTAACATTTATCTACAGCCACTCTTCTCTATTATTAAAGCGGCCTGGTCAATTACGTGGATGATACGCAATTGGCATTTTCCGTGGAGGAAAAACAGGCAGTCCCTATGGAACAATTCCAAGAGTGCATGCGTCAGACCATAGATTGGCTGCGGAGAAATTCCTTGCAGTTCAACGGAGGGAAGACCGAGGTATTGTATTGCTCACTGGCAAGGCTGACTCTGCACACACTGGTGGAGTTTAGGCTTACCCCTGAGGAGGACCTGCTGGCCCCGGCCAATACAATACGCAATTTGGGGGTCCTAATAGATAAAAACCTCCAAATGGAGTCGCAGGCAAACAAGACAGCCAGTGTGTGCTTTGGTCTACTGCGTCTGCTGCGCCGGATTCTTCCGATCCTACCGAAGGATCTGCGCCCCCTGATAGTAAGCAGCACAGTGTTGAGCAGAATGAACTACTGCAACTCCTGTATTTAAGGGCCCCTCAATACATCTTCCAGGGGCTGCAAAGAGTCCAGTCGGCCGCGGCTAAACTGGTGTTGAACCGGCGGCGTGACTCATCCTCTACTCAGGCCCTGAGAGAGCTTCACTGGCTACCAATCAGGGAAAGGGTCCTCTTTAAATCTCTCTGTCTGGTGTACAGAGCAATACACGGGACGGGCCCGATCCCTCTCCAGGAAAGGCTCACTTGGTATCTCCCTCGGAGACAGCTCCGATCTTCCAGCGCCAATCTGCTGGTAATTCCTAGATTTAAACGATCCAGGCTGGGAGTGAGGGCTTTTAGTGTGGCGGGCGCTCGGATGTGGAACGAGCTACCACAGAGGATCAGACAGATCGACTCTCTAACCGATTTTAGAAAGAGCCTCAAAACATGGCTCTTCCCGAAAGCCTGATCCTTTCTCGCCCTGCCCTAATCCCTCAGCATCGGTAATACATGTCTATATTAGAGCGCCAGGATACCCGTGGGGTGACAGCAGCGCTATACAAGAATCAATACAGAACAATACAATACAATCATAGCACGACTTCTTCAGCACCCAAACAAACAGCGCACTGCATTATGGTGATATCTCACCAATCCCAACGTGGCTCCCCAGCTGCCTAAACAGCTTTTAAACCAACAATCTAAATAAACCTAGAAAGGAAGAAAAATCAGTAAATCAAGTAAGACAATTCAATGGAATGGTTTGTGATTGAGTTATGCTCGAGAATGAGAAACTGAAAACCCTGTTTATACTACAATTCACACTAGGTAGATTCCTGTCCAGCATCAATTTTCCTTAGTCAGTGCACTTGCCCCTGTGCACTCAAGAGCAAGAATCATAAAGACAAATTAAAAATGCAATCTGGAAATGAAAACTTGTTAGTACAGAATCCCTATAAATGTGTATGTTGTTATGTTAGAGAAATTTGTATAGCGCAATGGTTACCCTAGGGTGTCCGAATGCTCGCTACTGTCCTCCCTTTAAAACATAACTTGCAACCAGTTTATAAATCAAACAGCCACTATTTTAGAGCCTTCCTAAAAGTTAATAAATCAGTAGCATTCCTCAGATGAACAGGGAGGTTATTCCAAGCCATTGCCGCCCCAGCAGCAAAACGTCTGCCTCCCCCCCTGGCTTTTTTTGTAGGTGGTACCATCACTAGGTTTGCTCCTATGGAGCGGAGTGACCTTTTGGGCACATACCACTGAAATTGTTGTTTCAGATAATCAGGACCTGTACCTTGTAGGGCCCTTAAAACCAAACAAAGGGATTTAAATTGCACCCGCTTCTTAACGGGCAGCCAGTGAAGTCTTTTGATTTCACTTGAGATCGATGCAAATTTCGGTGTGCTAGTAAGCAGCCTAGCGGACGCGTTCTGCATCACTTGTAATGTATGAGGAAAACACTCCTGCATATTCAGACATAAACTGTTGCAGTAGTCCAGCCTTGAAATAGTTAATGCTGTAACCACTGTTTGCTGGCTATCTTTCGGCAGAAAAGGAAGAATTTTCTTCATTCTTCTAAGAGTGTATGTAGTGCTGAAACTACTGCGTTGTCTCGCTCTACACACCATAATTACATACAAGAAAAACCAAGATATGGCAAAATCTTGATTTTTTTGAAGACTACAATAGCATAACAAAACCAACCAATAGAACCAGTAGATCCTCAAATGATATTCAAATGTGTTTACAAATATGAATAATACATCAATACAACAGTAATCAATCCACCAATTGAGCCCATAATCATCATTGCAGAAACATTCGACCCACAACAGAAACAGAAATCCATCATCATAAGAACTTTATTTCGACCACAAATGATCGTAAAAGTGTAGAAAAAACAGTTACACAGTAAATACATACTTTTCATTATGCCAATAAATAAGCATATTGGATAAAAACACTAAAAAGAGGCACTAATATTCATTAGACAATCACTACAGAAAATATAAGAGTATCAAATTAACAAATAATATCTACATCTTTAAAGTGCACGATGTCTCAGCTTCAGCGCCTCCACGTTGTACACATTCTTATAGAAAAGCAATGACAGACTGTATGAGTTTTGCACGCTTGATCCAAAAAGCCTTTAGAAACATGTCCAAACAGCAGACTACTATCTGGCTAGTGTCACTCTGCAATATTCTAAACATTTCTCTGAGCAGCCTACAACCCAGATTTTTACACAAGGGAGCAATCCATTTTGCACGTATTTGTTTGTAAAAGGGACAAAAACATGAATGGACATTTCAAAACACTCCTCACGACCCAGGCACATTTCACCACTTTGCCCCTTTTCCTGTTGCAATCGACTGGTAAATGACCTTATGGATAGGGTGTTGGGTTTAGGGTCTTTCTTACCAGTTTGAGGCATTGGGACGGTTCCCGGCTTAGGTTCTTGTAAGTCCTGGTTTGGCCGAGATAGGGGCGACCCCTTCTGGTAGCCACGGTGCTGCTAACAATGAAAGCCTAAGCAGCCAGTGCCCACCAGAAGGAGTCTTGAGAGGAAAAACCTCAGAGGGAAAAAACCTCTGATGTTGATGATGAGACTCCAGGAATGAAGGAAAAGACCAGGAGCGAGAAAACACTGGAAAACCAGGAGCCCAAAAAGGAACCAGGAGAAGACTGGAAGACAAGCTGAAACAGAAGGCACAAAGGGAAAAATAAGTGCCAACAGAAGGAAGGAATTACCAAAAGAGGAGCCACGGAAACAACCGGAGCGAGGACACACCAGCAGGAACCAACAGGAGCGAGGACACACCAGCAGGAACAAGGAGTGTTGCAACGCAAGAAAGGAAATGTTCTGATCCCTTAGATACAGAAAGAACAGGAAGTGACATACTGGATCAGGAAGTGACATACAGAAACAGTGATGTAACAGGAAGGAGAGGTGTCGTCATCTTGGAGAGGGAAAAGAGGGAAGGGCAATAATATGGCCCCAAGGAAGGGGGATCACCAGACGCCAACACCAGGTGAGTGTAATGTCCCTCGGTGCCTCTGGAAGTAGATGGGCTGCTGTACAAGTATGCGGTGAGCCCGCAAACTAACAGCCATCGTGGTTGCTTTCTGCGATGCCGTTGAAATGGCCACAGCGGGCATTCATCGATGGAAACTTCATGGGCAACCAACAGTCTTTGGCCAATAAAAGGGAGCCCATAGGCATCCTAATATTGTTGAATGCCACATTTTCCCAAAAGAGTCCTTTGATACTGGCCTTGCCAACCAGGCACATGTTTTTAGGATTAGTCCGAAACTCATCCATATTCAATCTATCGAGCAAATCCTTTATAGCACTGAGCCAGGGTCTTTTTCGAGCATACTAGGAGACCAGAGTATCTCTAAAACCCTCACCTTAAGCCTCGAGGTGTTGTCCAAAACCTATGCCAAAAGATCAGCATTCTACATTCTATCTTATCAGCAATTTTCTTTTGACCCAGGTCTAAATAAAGAGGTGACAGTGGTGTACTTACGGGCAGATTCAATAGGGTTCTTAAAAACCTTTCTTCTACTATTGATAGGCTTTTAGTATGGGAGTAACCCCACAGCTCAGCACCATAAAGAACGGCCCCTAAGGCCTTCACGTTGTAAATTTCTAGTGCTGGAGCCACCCTTCTTAATATTGTTTTCCTGTGGATTTTTTTGAAATGTGCAGTGTGTTGAATCAAGGGTAAGTGGGCTTTTTTCACCTGTGGGGCTCAGCATAGGTTCATGGTCAATTTAATACCCTGGTACTCAAAGCTTGGCACCACATCTATAGTTGGATTACCCACTAACATCCTCCTCTTGCAGAGAGTCGAAAACTTTCTACTAAAAATCCTGCACTTGGTCTTGGAGCTATTAAGCTCCAGGCATCGATCCACACAGAACAATTGGAAAGGGTTCAGAAGTTGTTGCAAATCCTGTGGCGATTAAGAAATTAACAAAGTGTTGTCGCAAAAAGAAGTGCGGGAACCGTCTGCTCACCTATTTTAAGGGCATCACACCCATCACCGTCTAAAAAGCTGATTACACCATTTATGTATAATGTAAAAAGAGTGGGGCCAGAACACACTATTACCAAACCCCACGATTAATACAGATCGGGTCTGTCAAGGCCTCATCTCTCTCCCACCTCATGTGAGCAAGTGTATCAGCAAAGAGCCTCACAATGATATCCAACAAGGGAGCTGCTAGGTCCATCTCTTCAAGAAACTTCCATAGTCTGGCTCAGGCACTAGTTCAAAAGCCGCACAAAAATCGACAAAGGCAACATAAAGTTTGCCCTTGCCTATGATCACCTCTCTCCAGTGCGTACATACAAATCGAAAAATCTGATACAGTGTACTAACATTTTGCCTAAAACCTACTTGCCAATCTGTAAGTATACTCTCATCCCTGATCCATTCCTGTAAGTGAACCCATACCTGTTTGCAGAATTTGTTTTGCAGGGACTCGATCAGACTTATTGGCAGGATTAGCCCTGTCCCCTTTTTTTAGATAGAGATAATTTCAGCTAGTTTCCAGGGTGATGGACTCGCCATACCAGCTAGAATTGTATTTGAAAGCGAATTTTGTATTTGAAAGCAAATTGATTTATGGCCCCCAAATTTCCGGAATAGCCATATATAAATCACTGGGCAATATATCTGGCCCATTAGCATAACCAGGGATGGATGAGTTTATAAATAGCAACGTTTTTGTAAGGGTAAATGAAAAATTGGCAGTTTTGGAAGTAAAACTAGGTCGAATAGCCTATTAGTATTGCATTTATGGGAACGGAGCTGTTCGAAATGGCAGTCCAATCTTGTGTCTGGATGCAAAAATGAAGGGTCAATTGACGATCATTAAGGGAGCCCGCTGCTATCATCCAGAAGAACTTATTTTCTTTCTTAGATATTGCTACATGTAATTCAGACCAGAGAGAACACTCCCACTCTTTCTTGGCTTCAGATATCACATAATGGTACAACTTCCTGTGCATGGCTATTTCAGACTGAATGCTAGACTTATTAACTACAATAAGCTCACTCTTGGCTTTCCTACATGCTCCATTATACCAGTTGCCAGAATTGAATGCATTGTTGCCCCAACACCTATGTTTTCCTCGAACATCTCTAACATGCTCCACTAATTTCTCATGATTTTTTGCAAAAATCTAAATTCTGTGAGAAGAGCCAGCTTGGAAAGGGTCAGATGGGTAGCAATCGTACTTTGTTTGATTGTTTCTAACGCTGCTGGGTTATTCCTCACCCAGTCCCATCTCATTGACTTCAGATTGTTGGTATATGGTAGCGATCCGGTGTCGTTGTTACCAAAGTCTATCTTAGCTGGGGTCGCTCCATCACGAAGCTTCATGCGTGGGGCATTGTGATCGCTATCTAGGCACTCAACTATGTCTATGACCACATTGCTGGCCAAAGGTTTACGTCTCCAAAAAGTAATCGATTCTGATACTATGTCCCACCCTATTAAATGTCTGCTTGCCTTGACGATCAGAATGGCACCTACCATTGGTAGCTCTAAGGTCATAATTTAATGTCATATCCAATAACTGACTCGCCCTTGCAGTCTACCTGAACGTGGGTAGATCCAACGCAGGAATGCCCCAACGAGTATCCTGCTCTTGAATTAGATCTAAGAGGGAGGCAACCAACGGTTCAAAGGTAGTATTGAGATCCCCTGCCACCGGGACCTATCCTGATTCTGGTTTTCCAAAAGGACTTGCTCCAGAACACCAATGGCATTCGTCTCCTGATTGCTACTCTCCACTCTGTTGTAGACATTAAACATTCTAAGTATCAGCCGAGATTGGAGCACCAATCTCACTGCAAATATGTCAAGTGAATCTACAGGCACTTGGGAAATTCTACATTGGAGTGATGTTTTAATCCATATGCAGAGCCCCCCAAGGGTCTCCCCCTTACAGAGCACACTATATTGACACTAAAGGATGCATACCCACTCCTATGTCCGGGAGCTAAGCACCACATCTCCTGAAGGATGCAGATGTCATATGCATCAATGAAAATAACCCACTCATCCTCTTCTAATAAATTGGCTAACCCTGCTACATCCCATTGCCTGGGATTGTAAGATCCCATCTCCTATTGCAGAGATAACTTCCTCTATGATACTACCCTCAGTAGTTGAGGCCCGAAACACAGTGTCCAGATGGTCAATCTGGCAATCAAGCACCTAAAACTCCTACATAGGTGTAGCTACTCAGGAGGAATGAATCAATCGAAAGGTTATATAATAAAGGGTGGATCAACTCTTTCTCACCAATAGCCCTTTCCCTGACACCTGCACCACTACATAGATAACAATTTTTCACCAGTCAATTTGGAGCCACACTTGGCTCACTTTGAGATGCACCCGTCCTGTTCTTACACCCTGTGTTGAACTTATGGATTGGCACTGGATCACTGAACTTAATTTGAATATGGGTATTTGCCTTAGAAATGGTACGGGCTTCAACTGCCATAAGACCTTCAAAGAAATCTTTGTTGACAAGGAAAAAACACTGTTTGTCAAAGTGCTGGTCGTGGGTACACATCCTTTCCACCCTTATAATATCACTCCTGATTAGTGCATAACATTGTCTGGTCACTTTAAACCATCCCTCACACACATACTCCAACATATATTACAAATGCATACACCACACACAAATCAATTCACTCCATTGTTACTTACACTTTAAATCATTCAGGAATGCACAATAAACACAGTGAGCACTTCTCTAGAGTCTTCAACACTGGACTTGTAGCAGGGTTCCAAAAAATTATTTCTCATTGTGGACTGGGAAATCACTGGAAATGTCTTACACAACCATCCTCTGCTACCACTTTTGTGGGAGCAGAACACCAATATTCTAACGCACCCCAAACTTTTCGATCACCCCAAGAGTTACCTCAGGCAGTTCGGATCTTGCCATAAGAGCCACCACCATCCACCAAATTAGGCCCAACAAATTAGCAATGTAATGTAGATAGTGACTGGGTGCACTCAATAAATGAGTTCTAGATCGTGGAAAAGTTAGCAAGAGTAAAGTAAGATCATTTGTATAGCACTTGGTTACATCTTATCGATGTGTCCCCACGCTGGACCAGAGATCAGAGGCAAGGTGAGAGAAGCAAGGGGCAATAGACATCAGGCCTAATTAAGTTGAATGTGGTTGCTAAACAGCCATGGTTTCAATTTCTTCCTAAAATCTATTTCAGAGGGGGAATCTCTGAGGACACTGGGAAGAGAATTCCATAATTTAGCTGCTATGTAGGCAAAAGATTTTGCTCCCATTCTTGCTTTCCTGATCCTGGGAATAGTTGACAGATTCGCATTAGAAGATCTGCGGTTCTGATTAGGTACATACATTTGGATCAATGAGTGAAGAAAGCTGAGGCGCTGTTTATTTAGTATGCAACAGCATATGCATAGAGCTTTAAAGCTGATTCTTTTGGACACTGGGAGCCAGTGTAGCTGGTCTAGTATACCAGATGCTGAGGATCTTTTGGGAAGATTTAGAATCAGTAGAGCTGCCGCATTGTGAACTCGTTGCAGCAATCTGAGATTCCCTTTAGAATCAGGTAAAGTCTAATTCGGAAGTAATGCGTGTGTTGACTATGGTTTTTGGAGATTTGAAAGGAATTAGGTCAAGGATTTTCCACAGTGGCTTTAGGGTGCCAAAACATTTTCTGGCGGTTTTCCTGATTTTTTCTTCAAAGGAGAGTTTTGAATTGAAAACTACTCCCATATTTTTCACATTTTGTTTAGGGGTTGGTGGTTCCCCCAGAGACAATGGTCACCAAACAGATGTCCATATTGAGGGTGTCCTGCCAACCATCAGAATCTCCATTTTATTGGCATTTAATTTTAGACAGTTATTGGTCATCCAAGAGGCTATGTTCGATAAGCAGGCCTTAAACTGATCAGCCGAGATGGTGGTGGAATCGAACAGATTCACTACTAATTGGGTGTTGTTGGCATATAACACCACTTAAACATTATGACTTTAATTATATCTGCCAGGGGTCTTATATACACATTAAACAAAGTAGGAATCAAGATAGAGCCCTGGGGGAATCCTTTAATGGAGTGGAACAGGTCCAAAGCACAAGTTTTAAGTGTAACTTGGAATGATCAACCCCGCAAGAAGGAACTAAACCGTTCCAGGGCCTTACCTCCGTTTCCAAAATCCTGAAGCCTCTGGATCAATATGTCATGCGACACAGTGTTGGAGGCTGAGCTCTGATCGAGAAATATCAGGGCTGAGGTGTGGCCCATGTCTGCGTTCTGGCTCAGTGTTTCCTCTGATAGGAGGAGGGCAGACTCTGTAGAGTACATTGTTGTAAAACCTGATTGTGTGGGGTCTAGTAACTATTTGAACTCTAGGAAACTAGTAAGGCAGTTATTAGCGTGCTTCTCTAGTATATTTGCCCCAAACAGAAGGAGGGAAATAGGTCTCATATTTTCTAGTATAGAAGGGTTAATGGAGAGATTTTTCATAATAGGAATTACCATAGCATGTTTCTAAGGTTTGGGCACAGTGCCAGACATGATGGATATCCTCAGAAGTTCTTGTAGGAGGGGCGCAATCACGGTAATCCCCAAATGCAGAATTCTGGGTAAGGATGGGACGAGGGGAAAGTCTGATTTAATGGAAAAAACGATAGCACTAACTTAGGATATAGAAGGGAAAAGAAGATCCATTAAGTCACCTGATTGTTCTCAAATCCTAACAATGCCTTCTTTTCTTAAAGAACCCAGAAAGTTTTCGTATATTTTGGTCAAGTTGTCGGAGAACAAAGTCGCAATGTTGCACAATTCGAGCAAGGGAGAAATGTTAGCTAAGATTCGTTCAGAGTTTGTGAGTGATTTGAGCAAGGAAAATAATTCCTTGGTCGGATTTCTGGCTGCGTCGATCATCTGACCATACTACTCCTTGCATGCTGATCTTATGCATTTGTGGTAGGTGTTAAGAGCCTCTTTAAGGGAGGTGCAGCCATCCTTCTGCCATTCACGCTCAAGGCGTTTACATTGTTTTTCAGCAAGGAAAGTTCTTCATTAAACCAGGGTGCTGAAGGGGATGCTCTACCATTCTGTCTTAGGACCAGGGGTGCCAAGGTATCAATAGTTTTTGTCAACCATGCCTCATATTTAAATGTGGCATCCACCATCTGGTCTTCTTGTTCAAGGTTTGGTTTAGTATTTTCCAAGATGGCCTTAAACTTCTCAGGCTTTACTTTAGCCCAGGTCCTTCTTCGAAAGGGCTGTGGTAAGGAATTATCCTGATGCCTGCTAAGCGGAACCAAGAAGGGGACCAAGAAGTGGTCCGTCCGAGGTAGTTTCACATAGTCTTCCACTAAAATAGGCTCTAGCATATGGCCCTCCTTGTGCATGGGACCTACCACTAGCTGAGATAGGTGGAGAGTTTCTAACTCTTTAATACAAGACAAGCTGTCTGACAGTCCTGAGATTCTAGATGCCGCTTGAAATCCCCTACTATAATCAATTTTTGCCTCAAGGCCAGTGAAGTGGAATAATCCATCAGCGTAGAAATAAAATTTGTCGCAGGGCTTGGAGGTTGGTACAGCAATAGGCTTGTTAAATATTGATTGTTAGACAAGTTAATCAAGAATCTACCTCGTTGAGTGAGCATTTCCAGATTTGTTTAAAGGTAATTGCAATCCTCCCCCTTTGCCCTAAACGGTCGCATCTCACAATGCTATATTCCAGAGGCAAGGCATCCAGATTGTCGGGCTCAGAACATTCACCCAGCAACGTTTCTGATAGAAAGAGTGCCTTGCTGTTTACTAAGTATGCTGTAAATTTCTGATTTGTGTTTCGGGAGGGAGCGACAGTTTAACATTAAACCTTTGAAAGAACTATCCTGGGAACTTAGTTTTACATTCTTTCGGGTGCTAATAATCCTGCTCGGATCAATTGAGAAAGTACAATGGCTACATTGTGTTTTACCTTCATCTACCTGAATGATGGCTTTGCAGGCCTCTTGTATTGGGGGGCCAGGTTCCTGAGAGTGTGCGATGAAAATTGCATCCGATGGATTTTAAAACAGGTAGGGTGACAGGCACCTGGCCCCAGATGGCCTTGGGCAATCACGGACAGGCGCAGATGGGCACAGACGGGCTTGCCTTTGGTGTGCCGCCAGCTCGTCTGCTCATCAGCCATATTCAAATAGACTCGAGGTAAAGAGAATCCAGACAATCAGGAAGAGCTGGCGCAGGGCTGACCACTAAGGGCGGGAGCCACCCAAACGTCAGGAGAGAAATTTTCTCGAAAACGAAGCTCGGCAAGAGCAGTAAGGCAGAGAAACGAAGCGGTTAAAAGGAGGGGAGCCAGGCACCTCCCAGCACCGTAGGTGCTACAAGGAAATCAAATCAGGGTACAGAATGCCAAACAGTATAAAACACCGGAGCCAGGTACATCCCACACAGAGAGTGTTACAAGGAACACAAAGTAGTAAAAACAAACACACAATGAGGGTAAGTACAGTACACTCCAGTATGAGTGGGAATTCACTTGGACAGGCGTGGGGTTTTCCCTTGAGGTGGAGCGAGGCTCTCTCCTTCGATATCAGGTCCGATGCTTCCGCGCATCGGCCATATTCAAATAGCCTCGACAGAGGAGGCAAAGGGAATCTGGCCAATCAGGAAGAGGAGGGGCGGGGCCGACCACAGAGTGCAGGCGCCACCCGCATGTCAGGAGCAGTGCTTAATTTGTGCCGGTGGTTTCCAGTGCTCAGGACCAGCACTTAATTGTCAGCACCGGGGCCGGTAGCAGTCTGCCACAAGCTAGCACTGTCTGGCTAATTTAGAGATGACCACAACAACAGTTAATTAGTAACTCAATATACATTAAAATTAAATTATATTACCTGCTGCTCAAGCCATTGCTATAGCTTTGGGGGCCTGAAATAGTCAGAATTGTCACACTTGTAGGAGTGTTAAAATGAGTACTTGTGTTGTTTCTATTATTGGCAGGAGTGGAAGGGGTAATGTGTGACACAAGGTGCTGTGGCCTCCTGACAAGAGCCCAGGCATTTATTTTTTTGCAAATTAAGCACTGGTCAGGAGAGCAAGGCTCTCGAAAATGAAGCTCGTCAAGAGCAGTTAGGCAGAGAAATGAGGGGGTTTAACTTGAGGTGGAGTGAAGATCCCTCCTCCGAAATAGGGTTAAAGGAGTTTATTACAAAAATCTCAAATTATGTATTGCAGAAAAATTCTAAATCTATACCATGATGCCTCAGACACAGATTACATGGTCGAAAATCTGAATTATTCAAAGTCCCAATAAGCAACAAAAACCATAAAGGAATGGACAGCATCCCTAACTAATGAATGTTCAGAATAATCTCTGGCTCACCCATTGAATCAAGGGGGTTTTATAAGCATTCTATGAATAGGTAATTAGCAGAACTGCACAATCAGCATTCCATGACTAGCAATAATACGTAAAGAGGAAATCAGAATTAAGATTGTCACAAGCAAAAATATAACATTAATCCAACATACACTAGTATATTCTAGCAGATACACATCTGAACTTCCTGTAACCTTCAGTTTGATACATCAAGTACACAAAGACACAGTGTATGGTCTCTAAGGAAAAAAACGGTTGTGTCACAGCATTCTCTGCTTTGCGAACACTGTTGGAAGTGAAGACATGCTAGGGAGTATTGATTGGGAGGGTTAATGAACAGAAGAAAGAATAACAAAACACCAAAACTGCACCTTTATGAATAAAAAGCTTTTTTTCTACAAAATTGTGGAACTAAACTACATCAATAAACACACTTCTAAAAAAAAAAAAAAAATAGTTTTAAGTGCAATATTAATAATTCATTGGTTATGTCTAGATTCATTATAACAATCTTAAGTATTCAAAAATAATTTGCCACCCAAAATTACACAATTAGAAAAAGCTGCCACAACTGTGAGTGTTGTACCATGTGCCCATGTTAAACTTTGTAAGGCTTCCTTTACATCATATTCACATGCTAAAGACGATTGAATATATTTCCTTTAAAATGTTTTTGTTCTTTCTGCCTGCCAATTAGCTTATGGAAAGTAGAAAGAAGTCAATTGTGTTAAATGCCTGCCTGTGCTTAGTAAGAATTTCCCCATTTCATTAGAGCTGAATCATACCCCATTCTTATTAGGTAATGTGGTGGAATAGCCTTAATTTCAGCATTTGTTTCTTCAAAAGTTAATAATATTGTTGGTATCAAGCTCTCTGTCGAACTTCCATTCAAAATAGTTTGAAAAGTAATCTTATAAAGTAAAAGTTCTTATTTGAAGCTTGAAAGGGATCTCATAAATGACTGTGATATATGTAATGATTTGTCAGCTATGTTACAAATAATGCAATATTAAATCAATTCATTCATACCATTGTCTAAACTAGACCACCAGTACATGTGTGATACCTCTTTGTTTTTTGTAAGAGTCCTGCACATATGATCTAAGTGTTCTTGAATCATCAGTTAGTGGTGTAAACAGACAAGATGAATATGTTTAAAAAGTAACACATCTTTTCAGGCCAATTCATCTTTGATTTTCGAGTACAGTTGAAGGGAACTTGGTAAACCATAGCTTTTAGGCCAACCCTCTAACATATGCTGTGTTATACTTCTCCATTGAATATTCAGTTGTAATTCAGACTTTCATTCTTTGTCATCAATACTTTATCAGACATTTCCTACACCTTTATAATTACAATAATGCAATTGTCAAGCTCATCTATCAACAGCATCATCAGTTACCTGTAATGGCAACCTGAATAAATAATCCACACAACTGTTTTTAATCACAGGTGCGCACTGTATGAAACAGTGCTTTCCAAACATTATAGAACCACAACCCACTTTTTAGTATGACAAACGTTTATAACCCACCTAGCTTTAATGGACACTAGGCGGGCGATTTTTTAAAGGAGTTAAAGCATCGCTAAGTAGCACATTGTCATTTACAGAATTGGTTGCTAAATTTGCACAAGCATACAGCTTTACTAACAAAACTATGGGCCTCATACAATGTTGGTCAGAAAGGCTAAAAACAGCATTCAGATTTTCCTAACCCCAGTCAGAAGCCATGATTCCGACAGACTCGGAAACAATTCCAACCAGCCGATTATGATAGAAGGTAACCTGGCTGCGTCGATCATCTGACCATACTACCCCTTGCATGCTGATCTTATGCATTTGTGGTAGGTGTTAAGAGCCTCTTTAAGGGAGGTGCAGCCATCCTTCTGCCATTCACGCTCAAGGCGTTTACATTGTTTTTCAGCGAGGAAAGTTCTTCATTAAACCAGGGTGCTGAAGGGGATGCTCTACCATTCTGTCTTAGGACCAGGGGTGCCAAGGTATCAATAGTTTTTGTCAACCATGCCTCATATTTAAATGTGGCATCCACCATCTGGTCTTCTTGTTCAAGGTTTGGTTTAGTATTTTCCAAGATGGCCTTAAACTTCTCAGGCTTTACTTTAGCCCAGGTCCTTCTTCGAAAGGGCTGTGGTAAGGAATTATCCTGATGCCTGCTAAGCGGAACCAAGAAGGGGACCAAGAAGTGGTCCGTCCGAGGTAGTTTCACATAGTCTTCCACTAAAATAGGCTCTAGCATATGGCCCTCCTTGTGCATGGGACCTACCACTAGCTGAGATAGCTGGAGAGTTTCTAAGTCTTTAATACAAGACAAGCTGTCTGACTGTCCTGAGATTCTAGATGCCGCTTGAAATCCCCTACTATAATCAATTTTTGCCTCAAGGCCAGTGAAGTGGAATAATCCATCAGCGTAGAAATATAATTTGTTGCAGGCCTTGGAGGTTGGTACAGCAAGAGGCTTGTTAAATATTGATTGCTAGACAAGTTAATCAAGAATCTACCTCGTTGAGTGAGCATTTCCAGATTTGTTTAAAGGTAATTGAAATCCTCCCCCTAAACGGTCGCATCTCACAATGCTATATTCCAGAGGCAAGGCATCCAGATTGTCGGGCTCAGAACATTCACCCAGCAACGTTTCTGATAGAAAGAGTGCCTTGCTGTTTACTAAGTATGCTGTAAATTTCTGATTTGTGTTTCGGGAGGGAGCGACAGTTTAACATTAAACCTTTGAAAGAACTATCCTGGGAACTTAGTTTTACATTCTTTCGGGTGCTAATAATCCTGCTCGGATCAATTGAGAAAGTACAATGGCTACATTGTGTTTTACCTTCATCTACCTGAATGATGGCTTTGCAGGCCTCTTGTATTGGGGGGCCAGGTTCCTGAGAGTGTGCGCTGAAAATTGCATCCGATGGATTTTAAAACAGGTAGGGTGACAGGCACTTGGCCCCAGATGGCCGTGGGCAATCACGGACAGGCGCAGATGGGCACAGACGGGCTTGCCTTTGGTGTGCCGCCAGCACGTCCGCTCATCAGCCATATTCAAATAGACTCGAGGTAAAGAGAATCCAGACAATCAGGAAGAGCTGGCGCAGGGCTGACCACTAAGGGCGGGAGCCACCCAGACGTCAGGAGAGAAATTTTCTCGAAAACGAAGCTCGGCAAGAGCAGTAAGGCAGAGAAACGAAGCGGTTAAAAGGAGGGGAGCCAGGCACCTCTCAGCACCGTAGGTGCTACAAGGAAATCAAATCAGGGTACAGAATGCCAAACAGTATAAAACACCAGAGCCAGGTACATCCCACACAGAGAGTGTTACAAGGAACACAAAGTAGTAAAAACAAACACACAATGAGGGTAAGTGCACTACACTCCAGTATGAGTGGGAATTCACTTGGACAGGCGTGGGGTTTTCCCTTGAGGTGGAGCGAGGATCTCTCCTTCGATATCAGGTCCGATGCTTCCGCGCATCGGCCATATTCAAATAGCCTCGACAGAGGAGGCAAAGGGAATCTGGCCAATCTGGAAGAGGAGGGGCGGGGCCGACCACAGAGTGCAGGCGCCACCCGCATGTCAGGAGCAGTGCTTAATTTGTGCCGGTGGTTTCCAGTGCTCAGGACCAGCACTTAATTGTCAGCACCGGGGCCGGTAGCAGTCTGCCACAAGCTAGCACTGTCTGGCTAATTTAGAGATGACCACAACAACAGTTAATTAGTAACTCAATATACATTAAAATTAAATTATATTACCTGCTGCTCAAGCCATTGCTATAGCTTTGGGGGCCTGAAATAGTCAGAATTGTCACACTTGTAGGAGTGTTAAAATGAGTACTTGTGTTGTTTCTATTATTGGCAGGACTGGAAGGGGTAATGTGTGACACAAGGTGCTGTGGCCTCCTGACAAGAGCCCAGGCATTTATTTTTTTGCAAATTAAGCACTGGTCAGGAGAGCAAGGCTCTCGAAAACTAAGCTCGTCAAGAGCAGTTAGGCAGAGAAATGAGGGGGTTTAACTTGAGGTGGAGTGAAGATCCCTCCTCCAAAATAAGGTTAAAGGAGTTTATTACAAAAATCTCAAATTATGTATTGCAGAAAAATTCTAAATATATACCATGATGCCTCAGACACAAATTACATGGTCGAAAATCTGAATTATTCAAAGTCCCAATAAGCAACAAAAACCATAAAGGAATGGACAGCATCCCTAACTAATGAATGTTCAGAAAAATCTCTGGCTCACCCATTGAATCAAGGGGGTTTTATAAGCATTCTATGAATAGGTAATTAGCAGAACTGCACAATCAGCATTCCATGACTAGCAATAATACGTAAAGAGGAAATCAGAATTAAGATTGTCACAAGCAAAAATATAACATTAATCCAACATACACTAGTATATTCTAGCAGATACACATCGGAACTTCCTGTAACCTTCAGTTTGATACATCAATTACACAAAGAAAATTTCATTCACAGTGTATGGTCTCTAAGGAAAAAAACGGTTGTGTCACAGCATTCTCTGCTTTGCGAACACTGTTGGAAGTGAAGACATGCTAGGGAGTATTAATTGAGAGGGTAAATGAACAGAAGAAAGAATAACAAAACACCAAAACTGCACCTTTATGAATAAAAAGCTTTTTTCTACAAAATTGTGGAACTAAACTACATCAATAAACACACTTCTAAAAAAAAAAGAAAAATAGTTTTAAGTGCAATATTAATAATTCATTGGTTATGACTAGATTCATTATAAAAATCTTAAGTATTCAAAAATAATTTGCCACCCAAAATTACACAATTAGAACAAGCTGCCACAACTGTGAGTGTTGTACGATGTGCCCATGTTAAAATTTGTAAGGCTCCCTTTACATCATATTCACATGCTAAAGACGATTGAATATATTTCCTTTAAAATGTTTTTGTTCTTTCTGCCTGCCAATTAGCTTATGGAAAGTAGAAAGAAGTCAATTGTGTGAAATGCCTGCCTGTGCTTAGTAAGAATTTCCCCATTTCATCAAAGCTGAATCATACCCCATTCTTATTAGGTAATGTGGTGGAATAGCCTTAATTTCAGCATTTGTTTCTTGAAAAGTTAATAATATTGTTGGTATCAAGCTCTCTGTCGAACTTCCATTCAAAATAGTTTGAAAAGTAATCTTATAAAGTAAAAGTTCTGATTTGAAGCTTGAAAGGGATCTCATAAATGATTGTGATATATGTAATGATTTGTCAGCTATGTTACAAATAATGCAATATTGAATCAATACATTCATACCCTTGTCCAAACTAGACCACCAGTACATGTGTGATACCTCTTTGTTTTTTGTAAGAGTCCTGCACATATGATCTAAGTGTTCTTGAATCATCAGTTAGTGGTGTAAACAGACAAGATGATTATGTTTAAAAAGTAACACATCTTTTCAGGCAAATTCATCTTTGATTTTCGAGTACAGTTGAAGGGAACTTGGTAAACCATAGCTTTTAGGCCAACCCTCTAACATATGCTGTGTTATACTTCTCCATTGAATATTCAGTTGTAATTCAGACTTTCATTCTTTGTCATCAATACTTTATCAGACATTTCCTACACCTTTATAATTACAATAATGCAATTGTCAAGCTCATCTATCAACAGCATCATCAGTTACCTGTAATGGCAACCTGAATAAATAATCCACACAACTGTTTTTTAATCACAGGTGTGCACTGTATGAAACAGTGCTTTCCAAACATTATAGAACCACAACCCACTTTTTAGTATGACAAACTTTTATAACCCACCTAGCTTTAATGGACACCAGGCGGGCGATTTTTTAAAGGTGTTAAAGCATCGCTAAGTAGCACATTGTCATTTACAGAATTGGTTGCTAAATTTGCACAAGCATACAGCTTTACTAACAAAACTATGGGCCTCATACAATGTTGGTCAGAAAGGCTAAAAACAGTATTCAGATTTTCCTAACCCCAGTCAGAAGCCATGCTTCCGACAGACTCGGAAACAATTCCAACCAGCCGATTATGATAGATGGTAACCGTTCGGTCTGTCCGACTCAGTTCCGACCAGTACTCTGAAACTCCGAGTTGGTCATAGTTCTATGGTCCCCGTTTGCAACCAATGTTTTACGATGTCGGATTTGGACAGCCTTTCCGAATTGGTTTGTTTGACACAAAAAACTGTCGGAAACTGACTTTGGAGGCCCGTAGCAGGTCTCCCTTCACCCGGAGCCCTCTGGTTGGGGCACGTGGGGGTACCCATTGGTCCCCTCTTTGCAATCATGCACAGTGTGTCAGGCACCATGATGTAATGCAATAATAACTTCCTAGGCAATTGACGTGATTAATAAATTGATATTTAAAATGTGTCCAAATAGTATAGCCAAAACTGTTTTTTTTTTTTTTTTTTTAATTTCACATTAATGTTTATTGTTAATATGATTCTCACAGAATCAAAGACCAGATCAGTAAAAAAAGGGATTCAACAGTGCATTTGTACATAATGTAGACATTCAATGTAATAATGTTCATCAAACAACAGTTAAGATTAAAACAAATCAGTGGCCATATGGTTTGTTTTAATTTTAACTGTTGTTTGATGAATATTATTACATTGAATGTCTACATTATGTACAAATGCACTGTTGAATCCCTTTTTTTACTGATCTGGTCTTTGATTCTGTGAGAATCATATTAACAATAAACATTAATGTGAATTCTTTTTTTTTTTTTTTAAACTGTTTTGGCTATACTATTTGGACACATTTTAAATATCAATTTATTAATCACGTCAATTGCCTAGGAAGTTATTATTGCATTGTGTTATACCCTGTCCTAGG
Source organism: Triturus cristatus (assembly GCF_964204655.1). Lineage (NCBI taxonomy): Eukaryota > Metazoa > Chordata > Amphibia > Caudata > Salamandridae > Triturus > Triturus cristatus. Next base: position 350,018,192 of record NC_140581.1, read on the forward strand.
AATTATACTCTATTTCCTCATATTCAGGGGGTCCCTGTTATTTACATAAAAAAAGGCACCATGATGTGCCTGCCACAGGGTGCAAGATACCATGGGGTGCCCGCCACAGGGTGCAAAGTTTTCTGAACCACCCCTTTCTTCAATGGGACTCTGTGTTGTCGGTCGGAACCCAGGCTCCCATTCAAGTCAATGGAAGTACGACTGAAAAGTGTTCGGAACCATCGTAGATAGTATGTCGGACTCCCCGACCCAAGTTGGTTGGAAACAATTCCGACAAGGAGTCAGTGGGAATGCTTTTCGATCGACATCGTAATGTAGCCCTAAATTGTACGCACAAGATAATGTGCGGAAATCAGCTTTCAGGGAATAATTATTATTTCTGCATCACCAAGTAAAGTGTCTTGATTTGTTCTGATTCTGTTAAAATCTTTGTTTAAATCAGACTTCATAATTAACAAAAAGCGTGCTTCAATTTTGCTTCTTTACCTGCTGAATGTGTACTGTTCATTTATATGTTTTGCATTTTGTTGTGTTGTGAAAACATTTCAACCTACACCCTTTCATTTCACGCTTTTTGTACCCCAGCAAGATTGTAACATAATTCACTTCACTTTTCTCTATCTGACTGCAAATGAGAGGACTTATAAACACCAGTTCCCTTGCTAAAAACAAATAAGTAGTAGAAAACATATCCTGACCTTTGACCTCTGTCTTTGAAGTGCAGCAAATATGACAAAATAAATACAGAATTTAAATACATCTCTATTTATTGCTTTGACTTTCGACCCACCAAAAATCGGGTGAGTTGCGACCCACAGCTTTGGAAACCATGGTATAAAATATACAATGTTACACAGTGCACTGCCTTGTGCTACTTTGCGCTGTAGGGGTGTTACAAGGGTGGTGCATCTGCGATCCCATGCAACCGCCCATGGGATTTTATGTAACTCCAAATATATAAAACTTTTAGACAAGGATTTGCGCCAAAATCCTATGCCTCCTCAAGGCAGGCGCACCAAGAAGATTTATTTTAATATCTCCTCGTTTTTCCTACTGTGCATGGGTGCTGCATAGTACAGTGCTCATGCAAAGTGGGAAAAGCCTGGAAGCATAGTTTTTCCAGGACCAAAGCTATGCTTTTTGCACTATGGCGCAAGGGTGTGTGTGTTGGTACATGGCTGCCAAAAGTGTGCCAATGCAGGCAGAGAGTCGAACAGCACCATATCTTAGTAGATATTGTGCTGTTCTGCTCTTTCATGCAACTCAGTACAGCAGTTGTATTTGCTGCATGGTGTTGCATGAATTCTTAGTAAATGGGGCCAAAAGTTGTCCAGTTAAAGGCACCTTCAGGTATGAGGAAGGCTGTTAAATTCTTGGATTATTTTCCAATTCAATTTGATGACAGACTTGTTTCACATCAAGTGCTCCGAACACTGTTGTGCCATTTAAAGTTGAAATGAGTTTATTTGTTTTTGAGAGCAGATGGCAATCGTTTCACTTCAGAAAGCTTTATTTCGACATTGATGTCATAAAAGCACATACAACAAGGCATTCATAGTTTAACAAATGGATAAATCTTGTATGGCAAATTGTAGCAATATGTGCAAGTGAGCCAACCATTAAACATTTCATCCAGAGAAGGGATCAGATCATTATTACCTTCTTGAATCACATAACATACTCTGATTACAGTGCTAGCCGTAACATGTGATATATTAAGTAGCAGCACACAACATTTGGGAACCACAGAACAAGCCATACAATGCTGGATTGATAATTAGTAAATAATTAATAAAAGTATTGAGCTATAAAAACGGGCATGTAATAAAATTCATTCTTGGATGAATGTGATAAAAGGTTAAAATATTATTAGCACAATGTAAAATGCAACTAGTAGAAACTTCGCATATGAGATTCAATTGATGATACCCTTTAAGATCTAATTAATGCAACAACAGGAGCGAAATCAGATAACAAAAGGGCATAATTATTGTCTGTTAATAAATGTGTTAATCTAATGCACCAAACCCACTTTAAAAATGTAGCTAGGGGAACAGCATAGCAAAGCGAGGGATCAGTCATTAAGATTCCTAGCGCTACGCTGCTTTGCCTAGTGCCTAAGTTCTTACATAAAGGCACTAGCCAGATCTTCCATGGGATGGCATGGGCAGGACATACAAATATAACATGGGGATAAGTTTCTGTTTGTTCAACACAATTAGGACACTTGTTATCTCCCAAATCTGACCACTTGGAGGTAAAGGATTTTAGCGGCAAAGAGCCAACTAAATTGAAAATAGAGTTTCCGGTCTAGGAGTTTGGAGATAGTATCCCGGTATGGCTCAAGGTGGGGGCAACGTTTTGCTACCAGAAACCCCCCAGTCAGCGTTGTGCTGTCGCTCAGCCTGCTGGTTGTTTGTCACATAAGTTATTCAAACCCATTGAGACCAGTGCCCCCTTGATATCGTTCAGCCACCTTATCTTATGGTTCTGATCAGCAGCTATGACACCCTGAATCCGCTAGCAAAAGTAGTTAGCTCAAGTGTAGCCCAGATCCGGCACCAATAGAAAAGGGGACGGACCCATGCTAGATCTACAAGGGAATGCCGTCCCATATCACTAAGCAATGGGAGTGAGGGAGTCCTCTTAGGAAAACTAGAAATCGCGGAAAATACCTATTTTCAGCACTAGTCAGCTATGTAAGATTTCCATACCCCCATAGTTCTGAGCCGTACAGAACTGAGCTTATTACCTCGGCATTGTTTATCTGTATTACTGGGCTAACTGGTTTGGTCAGGGACAACCTAAATTCCTTGGTTAAGGCACCGGCTAGCTGCCTTTGTTTTAATGCCATTTTTTCAATATGGGTTCTCCATTTTATCCTTTTCTCCATGGTGACACCTAGATACGTAAATGCATCTACTTCCTTTAGTGCCACACCCTCCATAGTAACTTTCCCCCTGAATGATCAATGTTTGTTAAAAATCATAAGTTCTGTTTTTTCTGCATTGATCTTAAACCCTCTAACTGTGCAGAATTCTTCAAACAGGTCCAGTGCTTGCTGCAGTCCACTGGGGGTCTAGGGAATGATAAGGGTGTCATCCGCAAACATAAGTATTTGAACCTTGGAGCCAGCAAGGGATGGGGCATCAGTAGGTGTTGAGGCTAAAAATGTTGCGGCTTCATTAACAAAGAGGGATAACAATGTGGGTGCTAGAACGCACCCTTGACGCACTCCCTTATCAACCCGGAATGGGTTGGTAATTTCCCACTGGGCACCCCAACATATATGTGCAGAGTTGCTCTCGTGAAGGTGCACTAGAAAAGGTAACAAATTAGCCAGCATACCTAGATCCAGTAACACCTCCCACAGTTTGCCACGTGATACTAGATCAAAGGCTGTTTTTAAATCAACAAATACTGCGTATATGCTGCATTCCCCAATCACCACAGTCCGCCAATATATCAAAATAAATCTAAAAACTTGATCTACAGTACTAATATGGGCCCAGAAGCCAGCCTGCTGAGGAGTTAAGATGCTATTGTCATCAACCCATTCCTGGACCTTACCCAGAACAAGGCGTGCCACCAGCTACTGAAAGGAGTCGATGAGGCTAATGGGCCAGTAATTTACAGGCTGGGATCTGTCCCCCTTCTTGTATACCAGAATGATCTCGGCCCCCTTCCACGAATCAGGAATGGGGGCACCTTTGGCCATACCGTTTGCCAGCAGCATAATGTACCTGGTCCACCTTTCCCTACCATGTAGAAAAACATCTGCGGGAATACTGTCAAAACCCAGAGCTCTACCTCCGTGATTGCATTAAGGGCAACCACGACTTCCCAGGGTTCAAATATCAGATTTGAGGTCTAACTGGGTATGCTCAATGGAGATTCAGAGATCCCTGCATCATAATCCGAGTACTGTTGAGAAAAGTGTTTTACCCAGTGATCAGAGTCTACATGATTTTCCGGCCGCAGAGGTTGTGCCCCGGTGCTCCACTTTACAAGGGCCCAGAAGTGTTGAAGATTACTTATTGTGCATGCTAACCTCAATTCTTGCCACCTTTGGTTGTCTCATTCTGTTTTAGCTTTGCTCTGTGCAGTTCTATAAGCATGCCTAGCTTCCCCAATAGAATCTAAATTACGTGTTCTAATAGCTACCCCTAGAGATTTGCTGGCTTTACTGCATTCTTTATTATACCAGGTTTGCCTCTTTTGTTTGATAGAACCTTTGCTTCTGCAGGGTTTCTGGAAATGGGTCCGTACTTCATCAAAAAGTGAGGCATGGATGGTGGTAATTAGGCCTATTGATTGATCGCTATCACAAAGGCCCTCTAGGTCAATGATCACCTAATCAACATCTCTGCTGATAGAGGACAAAGCCTCCGGGTCACCAATTATGTTGGACCATTTGAGTCTCCTCATGTCATTACTGACCATTTGGTCTCTAGTGGTCACCCAACTAACTGGTCGGACAGGAACATGGGTCTCGTGCTCTCCATGCCAATGGAAACAAGCTATCCTGGCTGAAGAGGGGTTAAACCCCGAAACGGGTGCTAGGATGCTTGTTTCCAGAACAGGGAGGACCTGGCTTGGCTGTTCGGGCTGGACTGTTCCCATGAGGCACAGGGTCAAGACTGATTTGCATTTGGCTGGGTTCAAAGTGGAATGGCATGGTGAGCAAAAAAACGATGTATTTAGTCCCAGATCTCTGTACTGGGGTGAATGTATGACATTGTTCTGCATTCTGTCCATCAACTTTTGTTTTTGCATTTGTCACCCCGAGTGGGACGGGTATGCCAAGACGTGGGTCCCGTGCTCTCCATGCCACTGGCATCCTGGCTGAACAGGGCTGAAACCCCGAACCGTTCCTAGGATGCTTGTTTCCGGTCCAGGGAGGACCTGGCTTGGCAGTTTGGGCTGGACTGTTCCCATTAGCCACAGGGTCAAGACTGATTTGCATATGGCTGGGTTCAAACTGGAATGGCATGGTGAGCAAAAGAACGATGGATTAAGGCCCAGATCTTTGTACTGGGGTGAATGTATGACATTGTTCTGCATTCTGTCCATCAACTGTTGTTTTTGAAGAAGGCATGTATTAGGCAGAGAGCAATATTCAACTTTCTTCCCAAGAGACTGATTTGTGCAAGCTCATCTACAAGCATCCTAGCAGAGGCAAGTCAACTCGTCACAGTCAGCATGGCTTTATCAGCTCACTCAGAAACATAAAATCTAAGAAATAGATCGACCTCCTCAAAGTATAGAACAATAGAATTCATGTTTAGTTAAGGTATGTGGGCTAGACGCCTCCTCAAGAAACTCATATGAGCACTTTTGGTGCTACAACAGCTTTCATGGAGGCTCAAAGGGAGGGGTTGATTACGTAAGACTGTTTCCATCATTCAGTGCAATGAATTACTGAGACACAATCACACTGTTGAAATTATTTTTAATATTTTGCTAATTACTGTTTTAATTGTCCCTATTGTGTTTGTTTAAATAGCTAGATCTATACATATTATGTGCACTAAATTACGACAAGTATTTAAAATATGTGTGGTGTATTTTTGTGTGTGTCCATCCATGGAGAATGGAGTTTCGGGGGTCACTAACAAACAAATAATCCTTTAGTCTGACAGGACTGATTGTTGCCCAGAATGCACTTTTTTCATGTCCTACCTAGATGGTCCAAAGGTTACACTCCACCAGCTTCTCTGTCACGACTTAGTAAGTGAGCCATGAGCCTATACTTTGACCAAGGCACCTAGGGTTTCTAAAAAAAACGGTATTGTATACTGTAAAGGTGCAAAAAATGTATTAATTCATCTAGCTTAGATCTCTGAAAATTCTTTGCAGGCGGTAATAGTAGTGAAAATTCTAGAGGTTAAATGACGTCATCTGCATAAATTGTTTTCAATAGATTTGCAACATCCTTTCTGTCAGAAAGCAGAATATCTCTAACATTATGTTTCACTGGATGTGCTTCTGATTTTAGCCTAATAACATGTTCAATTTAAATGTAGACACATCACAAACTCTGTCCAGCAACTGCTCTGCTGAGTCGTCTTGTATTTGAAGGCTGAAACGTGCAGTTCTACAGAGTGGTTTAATGCTTTTAGTTAACACCTGCACAGTATTTTATCTTCAGTTGTACGTCTTCTCTGAAATACGATCTTGGCTCAAAAAACAACCATCAAAAGCAATACTTTTTTTATACCCTCCTGGATTAATGTCACTTTATTTTTATTTTATGTCTCATTTTTTGTTTTCAACATCATTCCCGTCAATATAGGTAAGGGGTAGGTAGAATCCGTCATCTACTCCTAGTTCTTCTTCTGTATGGTAATAATGCACATGGGTTTGCCATTGTATGATCATTTACCATCAAAACCTGATTACCTTTACGGTCATTCATCATAAACGTTGTTCCTTCTGCAGTGTTTACAAACTTTAATGAACTATTTGAGCCCCCTGCAATATTTGCATTGTTTGCTGCAAGGCAGGCAGAATTTAGATCTGTTACTGTGGTGTTTATAGAACTACAAATTTCAATTTTTGCCATTATCCAAATAATCCCTGATCACCTTTTTATCAATTTACTTTTAAACTTCACATTTCTCTTTGGTCCCTTTTTTGAAACACGTACAGAACCTTGATAAGGCTCATATAACTGTTGATTAAACATTTTTGCAGATTCCATAAACTGCTCTATCCCTTTGCAAAGTGTTACAGTGTGCTCCAAACTAGGGATCCTGCATGTTGAAAGTTTTCACTGGACTCTTTGGGTGCTAAAATGTCACACAATCGGATCTTGTATCATCCGATTCACAGGTTTTCATATTTGCACAGAAGCTGCAAAGCACTCCTCTATTGCTGCATGGGTTCATTGATAAACTTGAAAGAACTGCCTCTTCTCAACTACAGTTTTGTTTTCTGACAGAAGGTTAGTTTCTAACCTCAAATCTGCTTCTTCATGGACTTCTATAGTTTTAGATTTCTCCTCTAACTCACATGTTGTTAAGTGATCAAAAAGGTCTGTCCATCACTGCCTAAGCAATGAAACAATATAATAAATATGCAGTCCAGGTACATTTCTCACCTGCAATTTTTTTTTAGCTATTTCCTGAATGGCCAGAATCATTTTCTCCACTTTCTCATAGGTGAAACAGAAATTTCAAGGAATAATTACAGTGATTACTATCTATTGTGGTTTGGAAGCAATGGACCTAAGGTGAGAAAAGACGCAGGGCCCGATTCACAGAACTAATCCGCAAAAATTAAAACAACTGTGATCTTGACTTGACATATCCATTTTTCCTACGGATGTCCTGTGTTGCAGCATATAAACTGCAAACTGAAATGAAAGTAACATCAGATAGGTGGTAGGAACCCTCAGCTGTGAGGCACCTTGAGTCTGTATAGCTTGCACCTCCTAACAGTGCACTGTGTGTGCCATACAAGACCCTTAGCAGTGGGGCCCCTTGAGGCTGTTTAGCTGGCACCCGGGGGTAGTGTAATGTGCAGGCCCTGCTAGCCCATTGGAAATCAAGCCACTTAAGTCTATTTATGTTATGTATATTGTTTATTGAATTTTCCAGACAACACATTGAACTACATATATGGTGATATATTCTAAACACCATTTTTTCACACAAAGCTATTGCAACACCCAACAGAACACATTGTAGCCTATATCCTTGGAGGTGCCCTGGGCAGGCGGTACTAGCACCCCATCGCCCAGGCCTACCCCACTGCAGATGGCCTATACATGATCATACCCTTCTTTATTTCCCAAAATAAAGAATTTGCCCCTATGAATGGGTTCCCCTGGGCCATACTTTGGCTCAGAAAGTGAGGGTCACATGCCCCTCTCCCCAAAACAATATGTTGCACCAACCCTCGGGCCCTGGCTCACTTTGCTGTGCTGTACTGTGTGACAGGGAAAGGGGAGGAATGCACCTTATTTAAGGCAATACTGCACATTCCTGTCCTTTTCCCGTGCACTGACCTCAATTTGGCAGCCTAGTGCCAATGCAGGCCCCCTTGCACCATAGTGCAATGGTGTCTCAGTTGCACCTTCCTGCACAGAAACATTCCTGGGAGGCATATTTCTTCCCATATGTGTGCTGCTAGAAAGAGGAAGAAACAAAGAGAAATAGAGATATTTCTCCTTGTTACACCTCCTTTGGGAAGGTGTAAGATTTTGGCACACCGCCAGGTTTACAAGTTCTTGCAAATCGTGGATGCATCAAACTCCATAGGTGTTGTGTGGGAACAACCATGCAACTCCCAAGGAGCACCTTCCTAGGGCAGAGTAACTCAACGCAGTGAGGCGTATTGTGTTACTCCAGATTTCTTACACCAATCAGAGCCACACAATGGTGACTCATTTAAAAGGAACTGATGCATCTGCATAGATGCATCAGTTTCCTTGTGCCAGCGCCAAATGTCCTTGCGCCACCATGGATGAGCTGTATTTACAACACAGTGCTCCATAGTCGAGGATTAACAGATGCGTCAGGAATTCTGATGCAAACTTTTGGCACAAAAGTGACTCACTGCTGGAGTTGCTCATAAAAGTGACACAACTCAAGCACTGCACCACAACAGATAGGTGAGTTCCATTCAAAAAGCTGTGCGTTATTCCTTATGCCTGGTCTTAGCAGGCATAGGGATTTTGATACAGTGAAGGCAGTGACGCAGTGAAATGTTGTAAATTTCACAGCATCAGTTCAAAATGGCTTTTTGAATGGGAACGCCCCCCCATGCATACATTATACATGACGCAGGTATAATGTGCCGCATGGCTTTACAACGTGACATATCTCCCTAGATGCGTCACATTGTAAATGAGCCACAACTTTATGCATTGTTTATGCCGTCGCTGCATCACAAAAAGTGATGCAAAAGTGTTGCAAGGGGTTTGTAAATCTGCCCCAAAGTGTCTTTGCGTGGCTTTGAAAATCTGACTTAAAGGTTTGCGTCCCATATGTTCCACTTTGCTTTGTGAAAACATAATGCAACCCTCTCATAAATGAGTCCCTGTTTTTTTTATAAAAGGCAGGAGCCTGCTTGCTTTTTTAGTTTTTGCTGCGGATCCTCTGTGAAACTTCAGTAAAAGTTATTTTTTTTTAAATTAAATATTTGACCCTGGGGAATGTCTCTAGAGCCATCTCCAAAAAGTCCTAGGGTGTCAGGATACCCCCCCCCCCTATGTTTTTTATCTTTTTAACAGGACAGAGGAGTGAGTCCCCGAGTCCAAAAATGACTGTCTCCTCATCTTTGTTAATGTGATTGTTGTCAATCAGATCTTGTCTTTAGATCTTCCAAATCAATGGATTCTCAGGGGTGTGATATTAGCATACATTTTGAACCATATTTCTCAAAAACTACTCAACAGATTTACACCAAATCATAAAAAGCACACTTTCTGGACCAAGCTCTAGCTTTCTGCCAAATCGGGTGTAAGTCCATTCAGCCAGTTTTTTAGGTACAGCTGTTACATTTTCCTCTTGAAAATTGCATTAGAACAACGTGTTTTGGGTCTCTCCCTTTTTCTCAGCCCTTGCTTGACAGATCATCCTGAAAATTCCCAAGAAAGAGCTGACATCGATGAGATCTTTTTTGGAAAGTTTTGTGACGATCTTCAAACCACTCAAATGTTATAAGCAAACCACAAAATCATATGGAAATGTGGTCCTAAATATAGCTACTCAATGTGACTGCCATATATAAATTTATATGGCAGTTGCGACTGTGTAGTATATATTTAGATTTAGAATTTCCGTAGGAAGAAGGTTTTTCTGTTTCATTAATAACTTTGGTGCTGTTTGATGAATATTCAGGTACCTTAAAAAAAAACACATCTACCTCAGTTCCTTCATGGAAAGGTTTGGGGGAATCTGTCAAGGTGGGGGGGCAAAAAGATTTTCCCCCATTCATTTTCCAAGGGGAATTTTAGACAGCACTACAGAGAAATAGATCGATACCAAATCTGGCAGATCATTACACAGAAAGAGTGCTTTTTTGATCTGGTGTAAATCCCTTCAGACGTTTTGGAGATATTAAGGTTCAAAATAAATAGCGACTCCTTAAAAATCGCAATTTAGGAAATGCTAAATCGTATGTACAAAAATAGAGATTTCCTAATACAGAGCATAAATCTCTGTTAGCTAATCGGTATTTAGGTAATACCAAACCATTCATTCCTATGGAAAGGCCCATAGTTACAAATGATTTTGCAGTTTCTAATTTGCAATTTCCTAACAGGAAATAGTAAATTAGGAAATGTTAAAGAAAGGGTGACATTCAGCCTAAGTCCCCCCTTGCTGCACCCCAAAAAAAGTGGTGCACATGTAAGTTGCACACATGCCCTAGGGACATGTGTGGGCTTTATTGCACTTTTTAAAAATAGCATTTTAGAGTGCTTTTTTACATTGCATATATATACCATTGACTTTGAGCCACTGGTAGAAGCATTTCCTAAAAGCCCAATTCGCATTTTGGAAAGGCTTTGTACATGTGCATAGGAAATAGCAAACAGGAATTTGCGATTTTCTATTTGGGTGTCGTAAAAAACCATTTTGCAATTCCCAAAAAGCCTTTGTACATGACTAAAGACTATTTAGCATGTCTTAACAGGCTGAAATAGCGATTCTGTGAAATAGCTTCCTACATCTGGCCCTAGGTCCCCTATCCTGAAAATCATTAAAAATAAGTATATAAGGGCAGGGCTTTAAATGAGATGAAAACACTGGGGGCTCTTCCATAGGGGTGTGGCCGATGTAATTAGGGGGTGGCTTAAAACATAAGCTAAAAATCTGTATTCCGCATGGTGTGCTGCCCCACTGTTATTTTGCTGCTTATGTCCATTCATCCAGATATATAACACAAGTAACATTACACCTACAACAAGTCAGGGCTATTGGCTTTGTCAGTGGTTGTAAATTGTATAAAATAAATAAGCAACAACTATGACTTCATTGTTTATAATATTGAAAATGCTTCTGTTCTTGTGGACAGCTGCGAAAGCAATTTCGAGCTTCACGTCAACTCAACATCCTGTGATTAACCCTGGGCGGGTAACTCCTTTCCAACAGCGGAGTTTGAGGAGATTTGCCTACTCTGCGCTCCATGGTGAACACAGAGATAGGGAAAACTCCACCTCCGTGGCAGAGCGGAGTTAGCCGCTCCCTCCCTCCTTCCAAATACTTTAAAAATAATAAAAAGAAGGCACTTACCTGTGTTTCTGCTGCCTCCCCAGCCTGGCCGCTCTCCTTCCTGCTCCTCTCCCGTCCTTTAAAGCATTTGAAAGGGGGGAGCAGGGAGGGAGCAGAGCAGACCTATGCGTAGCTCCACTGAGTTTTTTTCAAACTCCGTGGAGCTATGCATAGAGGCACTACGCCAGCTCCGCCCACCCATACCTGTGATTCAAAAAATGAATATGTCTTTTTGTAATATAACTGGTGCTCATGTTTGCTCCAGGTCTGCGCTGTATAAAACTGAAAAATTAAGTTACATCAAAAGCAGTGACAGGTGGTACTATTGCTGAGTTAAACTTTTTTTTTTTGTACCTCACTGAAGGTAAAAATGGAAAGCCCGGAAGGGACCCGTCTCGACACTTGCTTTTCGGAACTGCTGGTGCTGAGCACCGGCTGGACCCGGCCCACTTAAAACCCTGCATAAGGGGCATGGTAGAGATACCCTGACCCTCCTAGCCCTTGTGGAGAAGGGAGGTCCCAGAGGGGCCACCTGGGATAACATGAAAAATAAATTGTATTTCAGAAAATATTTTTTTTTAAATCGGGAGCTGGCCTTTTGTTTAAATGTGTTCCTGGGTGGGCCACAGATGGTACTTGTTTAGCTATTAATGTGGGGAGGAGGCCTGTATGTGGCCCCCTAAGTGAGTTTTTTGTCCAAGGGCCCTATAACCCCAGAATAGCAGAGTGGCATTAAGGATGTGTTGTCTACCTCTGTGCATTTGTCTGGGGAGGTGGGTTGCCTCGGTGAATTCCCTCCCTGCCCATGCTCCCTAGGAGGACAGCACTGCTCCCACCGGGTGGGAACAAAAAATTTTATAAGCCAGATCCTGCAGAATGCAGGGAGCCAGAAGGGTCGCTGGTAGTTTGGAGATCTCCTCTTGGCTTCCAATGAAAATATGTCTGCTGCCTGAGGTGGGACCAGAGCACCCCACAATATGTAGGTGCATAGTGCAGGGAGCCAGCGGGGTCACTGGGCCTTCAGGCTTCTCTGCTCCCAACAATGTAGAAGCTGTGGGTGTCCCAGGTGGGATCAGACCAACTAAAATTAAAATTAAACAATGCAATGAAAGGTTGCAAAAAAAAATGAGACGCTGGTGCCGCAAATTCATTGTTCATTGCTCCCAGCCAGGAGCAGTCTATAATGCCCTTTGTGGGTGAATTAACATATTTGTTCTGCTTTGTGGTACCCCAATCTCGGCAGGGGAACGATCATCATGTTCTTGGAGTGTGTAAGGGGCTGCAGGGAGTAGATCAGCCCCCCAGAAATTATTTATTAAAAGTAACTCAATGCTTCCTGGGGCTATAGAACATGACCTCAGGAAAGGTTTATATTCTTTTTCAACTTTCATACAGCTGGAGCTTTCGTTCAGCTGGGCAGGTACTTCTTGTCTGAGGTGGTCCTATGGCTGCATTATGTGTCCTGAGGAATATGAATGAGTGACTTTGACACTAGTTTAATCTTGTTTTGAATGCAAATACTTTAATGAAAGGTTTGCAGATAACCATTGAAATACTTTTTCATTAGTAATGCATGTACATGAATATGGTTTTGGGTTCCATTGGTTTTAATGATGAATCCTAACTTGTGAATATTATTTCATTATAAAGTAGTGAGCTCTTCACAAAGACTATAGACATGCCTCATATATTTAAGTGGTCACTACTTGACAGTCAATAGGCCTGCCTTTTTATATATTGATGTGGTGATTCCTTGAAAAAGCCAGGAGGCCTGCCTTATTTAAATGGCACTCCCTTAAATTGTGATGTTGAATCTGGAATAGCTGCTATTACTATGTACAATCTTAATCATGTACAGAGGTCTTGGCGGACAAGCCAGTTTACTATGCACAGCCTGCACCTTTCTGAGAGGTCCTAACGGAGAGGCCAGTCTCACAACAAAACATACTATGAATCAATAAATGAGTCAATCATTTGGTATTTATAAAGTGCAAGCACAGCTACTCACCCATGAGGGTATCCAGGCACTGAGGCTTTTCTGGGATCAGTTGAAGAGCCATGTCTTGAGTTCCTTTCTTAACTCTGTGTGTGAGAGATGGAAATGTGATAGATGGAAATGTTTGGAGGTGGAGGGGAAGGTCGTTCCAAGCTTTGGCAGCAAGATATGGCTTCTGGAGATGCGAGGGTGTCTGTGAGAGCACAGCAGGTGAAGCATAGGTGTCTTGAAGGTAGTTGAAAGTTCAGGTCGTGTTGATGTATGCAGGCCCTTGGTCATTTAGGGATTTGTAGTCATGTGTGAGTGTCTTGAATTGACATCTCTTCTGGATGGGGAGCTAGTGGAGGTTCCTCTAGGTGGTTGGTGATGTAGGTATGCTAGGGGAGGTTGATGATGGTCACTGAGTTCTGTATTGTCTCTTCAGGAGTTGGGTGGTGATTCCAGTGTAGACGGTGTTTCCGTAGTTGAGGCAGCAGGTGATGAGAGCTTGAGTGGAAGTTTTCCTGGTCCTGCCAAGGAGCCATCTGAAGATCTTTCAGAACATGTAGAGGGTGTGGAAGCAGGCGGATGAGAAAGCGTTGATCTGGTGTGATCTGGTGTGACGTGGTGAGTTTGTAGTCCAGGCTGTGGGCATGGTCTGGCGGGGAGGGTATGAGTTCCAGTTTGGTGGGCGACCATGTGCTGTCCCACAGGAAGGTGCTGCTTCCAAAGTTCAGCACTTCCATCTTATCCATGTTGAGCTTCAGGCAGTTGGTCTTCATCAAGTCGATGACATTCTTCATGGCATTGTGGAAGTTGGTTGTCGTGGTGTAGATGTCTTTTGCGAGCAAGAGGATATGATGTTATGGCCATAGTTTCTGGCGATGTCGGCCAGGGGTGTCATGTACGTGTTGAACAGGGTCAGGCTAATGGATGAACCTTGAGGAACACCACAGATGAAGGGCGGTAGCCAGATTTTTGTGCTTGTTATGCCGGGAAGGATGTGATCCATTTGAGGGTATCTCCCTGGATTCAGGTGTGGTGGAGCCTCTTGCTGAGGGTTTGGTGGGATAGGGTGTCGAACACCGCCAAGAGGTTGAGGAGAATCAGGGCAGCTATTTCCCTGGTTGAGGAGGGTTCTGATGTCATTGGTAGCAGGAATCAGGGCAGTCACACTGCTATGGTTGGCAGGGAAGCAGGACTGGGAAGCGTTGAGCAGGATGTTGTTTTCCATGTGTTCAATGAGCTGGTGGTTGATGGCCTTTTCGAGGACCGCAGTGGGAAAAGGGTGGAATAAGATGGGGCAGTAGTTCTTCAGTTCTATGGGCATTCACAGTGTACACAGGGCTTTGTGGACAGGTCAGTCCCTTATGGAATCCTACTGTTTGTGGGTTTTACCCTGTAGAGAGGTTTCTGCGAAGAGGTCAGTCCGTCTCCAAAGCCTACATGCATAGCCTTTACCCTATAAAGAGATCTTCATAGACAGGCTAGTTCCTCACCAAACCCTACTACACACAGCCTGCACACTGTACTGAGGTTTGTGCAGAATGAACAGTTTCTCTGCAAACACTATGCACAGGCTGTGCTTTGTTTGCACAGCCCACATACACCAAAGCCCTATTAGGTGGGAATCCTCAACTACACACAGCCGGTGCTCTCTGTGCAGCTCTTAACATAGAGCCACTCCCTCCGCATACTCAAGCTTCCTTATGCAGCCAATACCCAAGTATGTACAGTTAAGTATGTACAGTTAGGTATGGTACTCACATTTAAAAAAAAACTTGAAGGACACTGACAAACCACAAAGGTTAAAGTGACATTATAGATAAGTGTGGTATTTATTTCTTACATAATGTGAAAAAACACTCTAGAAATTCACAGAAAAACTAATATTAAGGGTTGTTATATTAAGGTGAAAATGTCAGTGACAAACTAATGATTTAATTTTAAACAAAAATAAACTGAATTTCCCCAGTTATAGTTCAGCGTGCTAAATATAACGTGCCTGCCCACAATTCACTGCTTATGACCTCAGATATTACTCAAGACATGCTCAATGACACCATTGATGACATCACTCGTGACATCTCAAATGACATCAATGTTGACATCACTGATGAGTAAGACAGTTTGATATACTCATACCATACTATAAAGTATTCATTAAAGTACATGTTTTATCTGACGTCATAAGCAGTGCATGCTGAGGGAGCAAGATATAGTTAGCTTGCTGAACTGTAACTGGTGAACTTCAACGGCTTTTTGGCTTAAAATGTCATGTTATCACTGGCCTTGTCACCTAACCATAACGTCCCCTTACCTTTGGAGGTGAGTAGTTATAGTTATGACCACATTTCCATTGGAAAATTATTTTTTGCTTTGAGTTGCTGGGAGTTGGCTGCCTGCAGGGTGTTGCTGGTGAGAAAAAAAGTTTCTCCAATACCCTTACCTGCCATTTTCCTTCCGTGTGGCGGCGAGGATGGGTTGTAAACCCACTTGTGCAAAACACAATGGATTACATTTTTGTTTCCTTCCTGTTATCCCTTAATTATGTTGTTTTTCTTAATGTTACATGCCTTTCATTTTTGGTAGCTGACTTTTCCAGTTTGTAGCCTCTAGATCACTTATTGTCAGCTTTGTTGGTAAATTTGCCCTCTCTCCTATATATCTTGTAGTACAGTAAGAGTATGAATAAAAATAACACATTTTGGTACTCTACTGTCTACCGCAAAGATTGCAGGCCCAAGTAAGCTAGTAATATAAATAATATTCGCCATGTATGTTTGCTGAGAAGGGATTCTTTTTCCTGCTCATGCTCTAACAGTTGAGTTCACGAGAGTGTGGCCATGGTCATGGATCCCCCCCAATGCTGTATGCTATGTCATTCATTTATTCAGTATACTAGCAGTCTTCCTTAACAGTGCAGCATGGCTGGAAAAAAATATGAGGTCCCACTCCCATTGCATTTGCCAACCAACACCATATGCCTTTCATTGACCATTATTCCACCCCTGGCTTATCTAACATTGTGAACCAACCAAATACCCAGAGTGATATTTTTGTTAGAAGATACTGTAATGCTAACTGAACTGTAGTGATGTACAGTGTTGTATTTTTTGATTGAAAATTTAAGGGGTAGAATATCTGGCATCTAAAATATGTATAAGGTTTCATTCTAGCTAAAAAGACCACCAGTGATGCTTTTAAGAAGGGGGAGACCAGCATAACTTGCAGAAAAAGGCTTTATTTAAGATAGGAGCAGCAACCCCCAGCAGCCGGTCCTCCTGCAGCAACGTCCACTTCTGTCTCCTAGATTCCACAGTCTGGATTCTTGTAGTAGAAGCTTGCTGTTGCTATGAGCCGGTTGCCAGGAAGCATGGAACATAACATATGATACATAGAACATAACATATATCCTCTTTCATTAAAATAAACAATAAACAAATTGTGCACATTAATAAAATGAGTACCAGATAATTACAGATATAATCTTGAAACTTCTTGGGTTGCACAATAAACAAATTGTGCACATTAATAAAATGCATACCAGTTAATTACAGATATAGTTAAACTTCTTGGGTTGCACCCTAGAATGAGTGTTGAGTTGTCTTCTAGAAAATTTACTCAAATCCTTTTCTTCAACTGGTTAAGATTTTAACCACTCTCAATTTTCTACGTCGCTGCACATGGCAACATGTTTGGCATTCCACTATCTTCCATCAGAAAGTTTAAGTAAGTCACCCTTGACCACCAGAATCTTCTTGAGATCAGACACCTTGGAAATACCTTCGCCAGGGGCAGTTCCTATATGCACCCACACAAACATCCCTTCCTTAGACACTCTTGGTGTCTTGACCAACTTGTCATTATGTTTCTGCTCATGGGATAGTTGGTAGTTTCCACTTTATTCCCTATTGCACTCTCATCTACCAGTTTCATACTATATCTTTCCATCCATGCAGGTACGGCTATAGTGCATGAATCTCTACTCTTCAGCAGACAGAAAGGTGTTTCTCCTGTTACTGAATGCGGGGTAGTTCTGTAATTCCACAACATTTGTTTTACAAGGCTCTTCCAACACAAATTACTATGCACTGCCATTTGGATGCACTCCCCTAAAACACGGTTGAAGAGCTCGACTAAGCCATTCCCCTTGGGTGATAGACAGGTATTCTGAGCTGTTTGATGCCCCACCTTTTAAAAAATTCACAAAACTCGCTGGAAACCAATTGGGCGCCATTGTCGGACAAATTTCCGCAGGACATCCTTCCCTTTGGAAGATCTCTTCACAAAAGTTTATTATGATAATTGTTTTGACTTCTCGAACAAAGGTTACCTCAGGCCATTTACAGAAATAGTCCATTATTACTAATGCATACTTTTCACCGATTCCCAATATTTTGAAAGGGCCACATATATCAATGGCAACCCTTTCCCATGCATGTGTTGGGTTGGCCACTTTACAGGGTGTATGGGGGTTTCTTGTACAACATGAGCCTTGTCACTGCATGAGCACGCTACACATTCTCTCATTAACCTCTATATTTGCCTGTCCATTCCTGGCCACCAAAAATATTCTCTAGCCTTCCATTTCATGGCTGACATGAAATCATGGTCCTCATGTAAAAGTTCCATCAGCCTATGTTTCATACAAGCTGGGACTACCAATTTGTCACTCCTTCTCAAAATGCCCTTTACCACCGATAGTTCACTCCAAACCTCCTTGTATTGCAACATGTCGTCATGTAGTTTCCACCCACCAATTTTTGGCAAATTTTCCACAACTCTTTTTAGTATTTCAACATCCAAAATAGCTTGTTTCCACTCAGACTCCTCTGTGGCTTGACACACATCAACTAAATCTGCAACAACCCATTCATCATCATCAGTTTTAAGCTCATTACTATTCAATTTATCAACAGGAAGATGGGACAAACAGTCGGCATTTATATTTCTTACACCAGGTACATACTTTAGTGTAAAGTTGAATTTTTGTAATCGATAAATCCACTTAGCTATGCGCGGTGTGGCTCTACCTGCACCTGCTGTAGAAAATATAACAAATTTGTGGTCTGTGAGCAGTTCAAAATTGGTGCCTCACACAAAAGAACAAAAATGTTGTACTCCCCACCAGCATGCTAATACTTCCTTTTCAATAGTGGAGTATGTGCCTTCAGCACCCTTGAGTGTGCGTGATACAAAAGCCACCACTCTTTCTCTCCCTTCATGTAATTGCATTAAGACTGCCCCAAACCATATCCACTGGCATCTGTTACTATTATGCTCTTAACTTTTGGATTGAAAGGTTTTAAGGCTGTAGCTTTTGCGACTGCTTCCTTTACTTCATCAAAAGCACGCTCACAGTCATCTAGCCACACAAAAGATACATTCCTTTTCATTAATTCGCGCAGAAAAATTAAGAATAAACCTAGAGTAATACTCGGCTAGTCCCAGGAATGACCTTAACTGGTCTTTATATTGCAGAATAGGGGCTTTCTCTTTCTTTAAATCCTTCCCCAGTTTAAGTTTGGGCCTGATTCCGTCTTGAGACAAGGTGTGACCCAAATAATCCACCTCTGATCTGCAAAATTTGCATTTCTGTAGACTTATGGTTAGACCAACTTCTTCTAGTCTGTTGAGTACAATCTTCAAAATATTGTTGTGTTGCAGTTTGTCCTTTCCCCAAACTAGGACGTCATCTTGGAATACTAGCACTTTAGAAATATCCTTAAAATATTCCAAAGGGCATTTGAATGAATTGAAATGCTCATTCAGGAGTTATGAAGGATATCAAATGTCTAGATTCAGGCTGTAACAAAACTTGATGATATGCACTTGACAGGTCTAAGGTGGAGAAAACTTTACCATTGTCCACACTAGCTAGCATTTCATTGATGTGAAACAAAGGATGGCGGTCCACCCATATGCACTCGTTTTAGTCCCTCAAGTCATCACACATGCGGATACTGCGATTGGGCTTGCGTGCGATCACACTGGGACTTAACTATTTCGATGCCTCAATCGTTTCTATAATGCCTTTCTTACATAATCTGTTTAATTCATCCTTAAGGGGTTCCCTCAAGGCCAATGGCATATTCCGTACTTTGTGTACCTTGGGAGTAGTCCCCTTCTTAAGAATTATGCAATGTCTAAATTTCTTGAAACAACCTAATTGGTTTTTTTTAAAGTTTGGGAAAATTGGACACCCATTCATTCACATATTGTGGTTCAGTCAGTAACACTTGCAAAGGATGGTTGGGATTGAGTACAATGTTTAAAGCGTTTTGCTCTCTCCACCGAAGCAGGGATTTCCCTTTCTCCGCCACATATATTTTAGCAATAGCCTCTCTGTTATGAAACATAATCTATGCTGAAAAATACCCAATTTTTGGCCACAGTATCCCACAGGATTCACATCAGCAATATGTAGTTTTATTGAACCCAAATTCACCTAATTCTGCTTATCAATCAAAGTGATAGGGGAGCATGAATCGGCCCACATTGGTATACTTTTATCGTTAATGTAAATGTTGCATTTGGATTGACTATGTTACTAGGATTCCCATTTGTGTCACTTATTTCGTTAATTACTAAGACTTCTTTGTCACTATCACTTCCTGAGTTGACTACAGAGTTGTCTCTTATCAGTCAGTCAAATAATTTTAATTTCGGTCATAGACCCTAAAAGATACATACTTACAGACAATAACATATCAAGTAGTTCGAACATTTAGGATAAAAAAAACACAATGCAATTATCATATTATGGGGATTATTTACAATTAAAAGATAAAAAATATAAAAAGTTAAAAAGCGCAAGTTATCAGTTCTAGATTAATTGGGATCAGAGGGGAGGTATAGGTCAAAATAGTTATAAAAAAGATCTTCTCCTGCGCCACATAGCATTAATAAAGCGCGAGACACGAAAAACTAATGTGGTGGAAGTATTAGATTGGAATATTCTAAGCGCCTCTTTGTAGTTGCTGAACCCAAGGTTTCTACAGGGTAGAACAAGCCATCGTTGTCGTATAGATTTGTACCCCATACAGAAAAAAAAACATGAGCTACAGACTCTTCCTTGGCCCCACAGGCCGGACATACTACGGACTTATCTGTCGACCATTTATAAGAAAGGACCCTGAGTGGGAGTGTAACATATCTAAACTGTAGATAGAGTTTTCTTGCGGTGCTAGGCAAGATCTCATCTAGAAACAACTCCACTCTATAAACAGTTTTTATGTTCAAAAAGTGGAGGGTAAGCGAGCCCAACCCAGGGTTACTAAAGATGGCCGTGGTACTACACGTACGATGTAAATTAACCAGGTCAACACGTGACAGCTCAGCACAAGCTATAGCAGGATTAGACCAGAAGCCTGGTATACCCAATCTCATACTTTCTTTTTTCATGAAAGCAAACCAGGGCAATTTCTGAGACCCCAAAAGGCCCATTATCTCTGCAGTTTCATCTCTGAAGTGCGACAGCTCAGGGGTAACCCAAAGTCTGCACCAATAGAGTAGAGGCCGTAGGGCCACTACTTCTTCTATGGGTCTAATACCCATGTCCATTCTGATGGGAATGAGGGGGGGTGCTGGATGGTAGAGCCAACAGCGATCTAAGAAATA
Source organism: Triturus cristatus (assembly GCF_964204655.1). NCBI lineage: Eukaryota > Metazoa > Chordata > Amphibia > Caudata > Salamandridae > Triturus > Triturus cristatus. The sequence goes on from NC_140581.1 coordinate 350,039,012, forward strand.
CATTTTCAGACTTGCAGATGTCTGGTATCATGGAGTGGCCCCACAATTCCGCCCCATATAGAATAGCACCCCGTGCTTGGGCTTTATATATTTCTATGATGGCAGCAACAGGCTTAAAGGAGGATTCTCTATGGAGTTTTAGGATACCACCTGTAGTTTGCACAAGTCTTAATTTAGCCTTGGCCAGTTGTGGGCCCCAATCCATTCTGTCAGTCAGAGTGATGCCCAGATATTCGAAAACTGTTACCCTGTCCAATGCTATACCAATAAAAGAGGGATTAGGACATCTGGTCTTTGGTGGGTTGCAGACCATAAACTTGGTCTTTTGGGTGTTAATCTCCAACCCCCTTATGAGACAAAAATTGACAAAACTATCCAGGGCACGTTGGATGCCCATAGGCGATTTAGACAATAGGAGGGTATCGTCAGCGAACATTAATGCCACCACCTGATCATTTAGTAACTTTGGGGCATCGATGTCTTTGACCCCTTTGAGGTGGGCAATCAGTGCGTTAACAAAAAGACAGAATAGGGTGGGGGCCAGAACACAGCCCTGTCTGACTCCTCTCTTGACTGGAAATCTAGTTGTTAAACCGCCCCATTTACCACTCCTCACTTGTGCAAAATTATCCAGATGGAGCCTCCTGATGATATTAAGGAGGTTTACAGGGACCCCCATATCCTCCATTACTGCCCATAATGTTTGATGGGGTACCAAATCGAAGGCAGATTTGAGGTCAACAAAGATTAAGTAGAGGCTGCCACCCTATACTCTCACGGTTTTCCAGTATAAGAGTTGGAGCCTTAATAGCTGGTCGACCGTGGATGTCTTTTCCCTAAAACCAGCCTGATAACGACTAAGAATCGACTGATCCTCCATCCAGATCTGAAGCCGATCGAGTATAATACGTGAAAATAGTTTTTGACTTAAATCGATCAGGCTGATCAGACGATAATTGGCCGGGAGCAATGGGGAACCTTTTTTAAACACTGGTATGATCTCAGCTCCCACCCAGGTATCCGGTAATTTAGCTCCCATGATTATAGCATTAAACAAAAAACAAAGATATGGGACCCAAATTGCTGTTTGGTCCTTATAGAGATCGCCGGGGATGTTGTCAAGGCCAGGCGCCTTACCTGCTGGGAGCCTTTTTATGGCAAGTTCGACCTCCTTCAGTGTGACTTTAAAGTAGGATTCTTCATTAGAAGTGTGAAGTGAAGGAGGGTTATCGAGGGAGCAATTTAGTGCCACATCGATGTTCTGGGGCAGTGGCTGAGGAGAGGGGTCAGGAGAGAAGTTTGGCTCTATCAGGGGAGCATACAGCGACTGATAGTGCTCAACCCATCTCTCTGGTGCAATATTAGGGTCGTCTGCCTTTTGACCAACCCTACTGCCGGTTCTTATAATTGACCAGAATTCCCTCATGTCCCTATTCCCAAGGGCAGATTTTATAGCATCCCATTTGCTGTTATCCCAATTCTGCTTAGCCTCAATTAGCACTTTCTTGTAATCTAATCTCTTTTGTCTTATGAGTGGTCTATTCAGAGATTTGATTGCTTCCAGAAGTGCCCCCTTTGCTTTCTTACAATTGTGGTCAAACCAAGTAAGGGCCTTCTTATTCTTCCTTGATTTAGCCATTAGTGGGTTTAGTAGTTCGGCAAGAGCAGTCACTAGAGCTGTATGGATGTTATATATTTGATAGCCAAACAATTCCTGACCCTGGTCTAAGTATCCACTTAATTCAAGGAGCGCCTGATAAACAACTTGGTAAAGAGTGGTCATTTTATCGGGGGACCTTTTCACCATTGGCCATTTAAGCCTTCCTCTTTCATTAGAGAGGAGGGGGGTGCCTCGGTTGTCTACTCTTTCCTCTGTATTTAAACCCATCTCAGGGAGACTTAGGTCAAGTACAAGGGCTTCGTGGTCACTATCATGACGTGGGAGAATCACAAAATCAATTACCCTAGGCCAGGTCCTTGTCTCTACCATAACATAATCTATGCGGGAGGTCTGGCCTGGACGGTTAAAAGTGGGGCTACCCTCCAGATCGGATTGAGAGCGGCCATTACAGGCTCTCAAACAATGTGCCATAGTAATAGAATTCAATTGGAGGGCAAGTGGTGTCCATGACTTGATCGGGGGAACTTGGAGATCTGGAATAAGCCAAAGTGAGTCCTCCTCGGAAGTGATAGACTCCATAATGCCTGGGAGAGGTTCGTACTGGCAATTCAAGTCCCCAGCAACGATCAAAGTAGTCTCCCCCTGTACTGAAGATATAAATTTGTCGTGAGTGTCCAATGTTGGTGATTCTTTTCCCATCTGAGTTGGACGAGAATAGACGTTAATGATAGTCAGACTAGATTTAGATGGAAAGGAGAGTCTGATACATTGTAAATCAGGGGTTGGAGTGTCTAATTGGGACACTGAACAGCCTAAGTGTGAGCCAATTAGGATGGTCAAACCCCCAAAGGGTCTACCCCTCTCAGCAATTGAAGCCAAATTATTAACAGACCAAAAACCCAACCTAAAAAAGTGCTCCCTAAGCCAGGTCTCCTGGAACAGGCAGACATCGAACTGATCAATAAAAAGTCCCCAGTCTGGTGAGGCCATCTTGTTACGAAGCCCCGCCACGTTCCAAGACAAAGTGGAAAATTTGTTATCAATTGCCGGTGGTTCGCATCCTTTATCATTTAGGGACCTTAACACCGTGGTTGAAGCAGGGGAAGGAATGATGGCCATATCACTTACAGGTTTGTTAGTTTCGTTCACCTTGTGGGGGCATAAGGGGAAAATAGGTAGAGGTTGAAGGGAACCCACGATTACATCATACCTTGTTGTATCCGATTTTGTTGGAGTAGCGTTATGATTAGGGGTGGGCGGAATTTGCGGAATTAACCTTCGCAAATTATCGCGAGAATGTTTAAAATTATCGCAAACAAGCAGAAATATCGCGAAGATGCGGAAGTTTTTTTCCGGCATGTTCGCGCGATTTTCTGCATGGTTGCGGGTCGCCAACTTACCCATGTGGCTGCTTGCGGGCGCGGCCATCTTGTTTTGAGTTGTTCTCGCGGTGCATGATCGCGAGAAGAAAGACGTGATCGCGCGACGCATGACGTCACTGCGGGCGCGAACTGTCGCGAGACAGCGCAAATGGCTAAAAACAATACAACATCTCATGGAGAACGCGACCGGATCAAGAAAACTTGTCGGCGAACGCAGGGATTCAGGTAAGGCGATCGCGCGCGAGAATGTATCATTTTACAGCGCGAGCAAGAAACAAATTATCGCCAAGCTGCGGAAACCGGAATTTTTGACATTTTCGCGCTCTCCGCGGAACGCAAAAATGTCAAATTATCGCAATTTCCGCGAACGGAACGAAATTTTTGCCCAGGCCTAGTTATGATCCAGTTTGGTACTAGTCCCCAAAGTGCTAGTAGAGTGAACGGGGTAGGTAGCTGTAACAAGGAGGCCTAAATGGTGTCCACCAGCGTTGGCAAGGAGACCTGGATAGTGTCTGCCTGAGTGCGGGTCGTCTAACCTACCGAGTCAATCTACTTCCTCCAGTTGGGCGTAACGGTTAGATACGGGAATATTGAAAAGAGAAGAATGATGTTGCAAGCTAGCGGGTGTAATCTGAGGGGTCAAGCCTCGTCTTTCAAAGTTGGTTGAAGACTTGGGGACACCCGTCCTCCAGGGACACGGATAGAAAAAAATCAAGGGTAAGAGCACGGATATTCACGGGGGATTCCCTGTTGGTCGGAGGTTGGAATAATGATCTTTGGATGGTTTCTGGGAATCTAAAGTTAATGATCGCACAATCCCCACCAATGGACTTATGTGTAGGGCACACCCAAGCACCCGCCTTACCATCAAAATATCACCAGCCTTATTATATGGGAATTGCTTATTTTTAGCCAACCAAAACAAGATCTTATTTTGTAGTTCTAAGTAAGATTCTTTGTGGCCTTTCTTCAGTTCTGGTATTCCTGCCAATATGGTTACATAGGGAGCAGCTTCCGTCGGTAGATTAATTATAGGAAGACAGGTTTGTGGCAGGTAGCGGTACACTTTTATCGGTATCAGATACATTTCTTGGTGTAGGTAGGGTATGAGTTGCTATCACCTGCACAGGATTATGGGTATTCGCATGTAGATTTTGGGAAGATGGCCCGGCCAGTCCTAGTCCACCGGTTAAAGTCACTCCAAAGTTATTACTACAAGCTTCAGAATTTTGAAGGGGTCAATCTTGCTTCAATTTGGTGGCTTCAGAAGACTGCGGAACCCGGCAAAAAGGTAGTTCCTGTGTGGTCGAGAGCCCATGCTTATGTGTGGGAGCTATGGGGATTGCGATTGGTTCCTGGTTGGAATGGGCTTGAGATATATTGTTGGTAGATGCAAGGTTTTGTAGATGATGAAGGATGGGGGCAATCTCTTCCCTCACAATCGCTCGACACTGGACTAAAAAGTCCGCCATTAAAGCATGAGCCCAGGGAGGATAGGACTAAAGTGGCAGAGATTTGGGAGAGATGGACAGAGAAGTTCCACTGTCAATTAACCTCACGGTACCTTGAGCGGGCCCTCCTCTTATTTTTTTCCCTTTAGGGCCCCCAGGTTTGTCTAGTTTTCTCTTCCTAGGTCTGGAGGTTATGGCAGTGGTACCCTCAGATAGGGACTCAAGGTTTAGAGTAGGAATAGATTCGAAATTAATAGGAACCACACTTTGGCCGAGATTCAGTTCTGTAAGATTCGTTGAGTCATTTGGGGGCGACTGGGTAAAATGGAAGCAATCTGGAGTAATTGAGAGGCGTCTTTCAGTCTGTTCAATTTCAGATGTAACGACTCCAATCGCCTTCTGAAGCATTAAGTCAATAGCAGTGGGCAGAGAAGGTGAGGGTGGATTTGACTTTAACCCAGGGCGCTTTGCTACACAAGCGCGTCTCCCCTGTCTACGAAGGCGGTGGGTCTGGGGGAGCCATCGCAGCGCAGAAACAGGTAGTTGGTAGTTGCACAAACAGATATTCTGATTAACGGCACAGTACCTTCTGACTGGTAGAAAGGTGAAGGACCCAGGAATCCAAGGATTGGAGGGCTGGCCCAGCCCAGCCTCCTCCAGGTGATGACGGGCAAGGACGGGCCCGCCCTTGTCCCGGGCATAGCCCGGGCTTGGCCCGGGCGAGCCCGCGCGCGTCCCGCGCTGCGGGAAGCGCTCGGTGCTTTTGAGGGCCTCTGGCGCCCTCTAGTGACGCCCAGCACTGGTTCCACGCACTGCCCACTGGGATGGGTAGTCCGTTCAAGAAGCCATTCCCCTCACGGCGGTGACGGCGTAGGAGGCGGTGGAGCAGAGCGTTTGGATGTGTGGAGGCTGCTGCAAAAGGGCGAAGGTAAAGACCAGCCGTTCCCCTCACGGCGTGTGTGAATAGATGACTAGCACGTCTCTTATCACATTTATGACTTGTTTAGTACGGGATGTATCAGTCGCCTTGCAGACTCTAGAAAAATGGCCTAGCTTCTTGCACTTATAACATCTACTTTTTAACGCAGGGCAATAGGCAGCTTCAGCAGTATGCCTGTTGCTACCACACCTGAAACATGACCTTCTAAAAATGGTAAACTGTTTCTTATCACTGTTATTCTTGTTTTCTTCCACACGCTCACCTTTCTTGTTGCTACTAACGTCACATACCTTTGGTGTATTTAAATCGACAGTATGCTCTTCCCTTGCCAATTCTTTTACATACTGTGAGGTGTTCTCGATGCACTTGGCAACCTCTATGGATTTATGTAAAGAGGGATCCTTTAAATCTAATAGCTTTTCTTGAACCTTCGTGTTGTTTGTCACATTTATCAATTGGTCCCTAATAATCTCATCTCTAAGATCCCTAAATCTGCATGTTATGGTTAACCTCCTTAAAGCTGCTACCTATTGTTCAATCTTTTCCCCCTGTAATTGTTTGCGGGAAACAAAACTTGTGTCTCTCCACAACTATGCTTAACTTCTTTCCATAGTTCTCTTCCAACATAGCCATGGCAATCTCCTATACTTCTTTTTCGTCATCATCAGAATCAGCGTCTGCATTCCTTTCATTGGTTAAAGGTCTGGGAAGTATGCTCAATACTCTTCTGCCCTCCACACCTAAACTAAGTTTAAAATAGCCAATTTTCTTTTTGCACTGTACACATCACCATCAATAGCTTCGAGATAGGTGCTGAAAGACTCTTTCCAGTCCATGCAAGTAGGACCAGGCTCCTGTATGAACGTAGGAGGCGGAGGAATCGATTGGGTTGTCATATCACAGTGGTGTGTAGTACTAGGAGATTGCAGACAGACACTAGAAAATATATTTGTTCAAACTCTAATTGTAGATGTAGTTCTCACAAAGTAAATAATATCCAGCAGCACAAAATTAAATGTTACCCCTTTATGACAGGCGGTGAGCCTGTCACTGATGCTTCCCAATGCCGGTGTTCTTAAGGAGCAGAACTCTTGATGACAAGCGGTGTGCTTGCCACGGAAGTCTGTGAGGATTCACTGCTTCACAATCTGATGGATTCTATGCGATCGCAAAATCCACCGGAAAGTGTAGGCATTGCACTACAGTGACTGGAAACGCTTCAGAATGACACAACCAAGATGGCGGCACACACAACGTGACCTCGTTGAGAGTAAGGTCATGCAGTGTCTGGTCATGTCTAGAACAGCGGAAGCAGAGGAACGCTCCACGCCAACACGCAGGACGCTAGTATGCCTCACGTTGAACAGAGGTTGAAGCAGAACTCACTGGCATATTCTCGATGAGCACCAACCAGCTGTGATGATTTGAATAACTGCAGGAGCATCACGTTCGCACCCGTGAAGCCATTGGGTAGGTTCACATCTAAGTTGCTAATTTACATTAAGTTTCAAAGCCAGCAAAATTATCGCAGTTTCTGTAATCCTCCAGCGCCAACCAGTAGACTGCTAGGGTTTTTTGATGTGCACTGATTACCGTTAAATCCAGTTAAAATCAGCAACAACAGTAAATCATCGATGCTGCAGGAAGATGTCCTCCACTTCTTCTTCAAGAAGGGGATCCCATCCTCGTAGCCATTTTGAAGAAGGGGGAAACCAACATAAATTGCAGAAAAGGCTTTATTTAAGGTAGGTGTTACAGCAAACAAATGATGGACGGAATGCTGACAATGCAAACATTCTCTCCCAGTCAAAAGATCTGGGTTAAATCCATCGTTCTTTTGCCCACTACACCACCCCAGTTTGGACCCAGCCATATGCAAATCAGTCTTGACCCTGTGCCCCATGGGAACAGTCCAGACCGTACTGCCAGGCCAGGTCCTCCCTGGAACGGCCTTGTGACTCTTTTAATCATAATCACATCACATTCCAGTGGCCCTAGGGGACCAGCAATGTGCTGCTACTTTGCCACCTACTAATTTAAAACAATTGATTACACAGAGCATTATTTACCATTTGCCTTTTTTTCTTTTGTTTTTTCTCAATATAGCTACTCATGCTTGTCAAACCGTAGGACACAACAGGCAGGAGATAGTGGCCAGTGTGTGGTGGCAGAGGCTGAAGCATACACAGCAGGTTTACCGGTGGCTGGTGGTCCTGGAAGAGGAGGAGGTGGAGGGAAATAAATGCCTCTCGGCCAGACCCCAGTGCAGTCAGTCCCCCTCAGCCTGCAGAGTCCCAACCATCCCATTGCCGTTGCCGCAACCAGCTGGCATCAACTTCTGCCAACCCATTCCCACACTGACAACAACATGTCATTGCTGTGGCGCATCCTGCAGTGGCTGAATTCCATAGAGCGCCTGCTCACCATGATGGAGCAGAGCCTGGACCAGCACTGTACCCAAATCCAGAATGCCTTCTTTCAGCCCTTTTTAAAAAATAATTATTTTGATGGGAGGGATATTATGTGGCTGGGTGGAAAGGGTGGAAAAGGGGTTGAGATCCGGTTTGTTTGGACATTTCAGATTTTGGTACATTGGTGCTTGGGTCAGTTTGTTTGTGGAGAGTGGTGAGCATGTCGTGTGGTTGGAGAGGATCGGTTTCTTTGAAAAAACAAAGAGTCAACTATATTTGATCAAAATGTGTGCCTGTTCTACTTTTACTTTTTTACTTTACATTGCTGCCTACAGCCAGTTTATGTGCTTGTAAGAGAGAGTATATTGCTTAGTTATAGAGTTATACCTCTCTAACTATCTTGACCATCAGGGGGATGCTGCCATGACATCTATTGTCTAAAACAACCTAGATAATTGATTACTTGTAGTAGCAGTTAGTTAGTTACTTACTAACTTAACTACATTACTTCACTCCATAGTTGTCTTACTTGAATATTGATGAGGCAATAAAAGGGTAGGCATCACAACTTCACAAGCGAGGTACCACTTCCACTCAGGTGAACTTCAACTGTACGATTAATCAGAAGGATTATCCGTTGTAGGCAACTAAATGGAAATAAAAACACTGAGTTAGTGGGTAATATCAAAGCCTCACAAAGAATTGACACCAGACTACTACATGATGACTCAACAAGAATTCTTAATAGTGATAAAATAAAAGAAATAGCGATAGTAGTAATTCGACTAATGGGGAGCTACTAGTAACTTACAACATCTTCGAGTAATAAAAAATTGACTCAAAGTTGGACTGGACCAGCTTAGGTTAGGCATTTATGGTTACGCAACACAAGGCCTGAATGATGATGCTGACAACTGATGTTCTTTATTCTATATCTAAAATATGGATCACCTCTTATGCATGGGTGGGTAAATGGGGCCAGTGTGGGCTTTTGCTTAGAAGATCCTGTAGTGAGTTGATATTGCTTTCACCACATCCGCCTCACCAAGTGAGTGATCTATTGATGGTGTAAATTAATCCACACTTCAATAAATCACACAGCTCTGGGGAGAGGGTTATGGGATTAATGAATGGATCAGAAAGGGGATTTGAGGAAAGGTTTGACAAAGACAAACAATAAACAAGTACAACATTCATCTGGGCAATGAGCAGCACATCATTTGTCATCAACCTCTTTTGGAAGGAAACGGAGGAATAAGTATGACAGAGTACAGTTAAATGCATTGCAAATAGTCCTTCTATCCCCAAGACCCAAGTTATCAAATATGTAAATGTTCGGTCTTCTAGTTTGGGAGTGAACCTACCCACGCAGTTCTCCAATTATGATTGTTAAAATTAAAATGATACTGTATTGCAAAATGAGATGGTGGATCTGCATTTTCCTCGGGAATGTGCATCACTCTTGGGTGCCTGTCTAGACTGGTCCAGCAAGTAAGTAGGAGTGTTGAGCTCAGCTTTTGCCTTTTGTTCATGCAGGATTGACAAGAAGGCCTGTGGATTGTAAAACAGAAACTGTATTTTAGAGTCAAAGAGAAGGACAGAAGGAAGGTAAGCTTCACAAGGAGTATCAAGTAAATTCAGAGGCAGAGCAAAACAAAACAAGACAGGGACTCAGAGTTTCACTTTTTCCACAAGTGCAACACACACACAGACAGCAGCATTTCACAAATGTACCTGTCTACATTCCACATAGCTGAGTACTAGTCCTCAGACTCTTGGTTTACCCTTGAACTGAAGTTGATAACTTCTTGCTTCTAGCTGTTGATGAGGTCGTCCTGCAGCTCCGACCTTGAGTTCATCCATCCTTCTCCTGACTTTGAGTAACTCTGTCCCAGACCAGTCATCATGGCCCAAGCAAGATAGATGGAATTGCGGTATTCTACATAGGTTTTTGTTTTTTACCTAAAGTGAATTTTGTGGTCTTGAAGAACCAGAAAAAAAGAGAGGACCCTGCAAGATAGTCTGGCTAAGTTTGAAACAGCTAATGATTGCCCATCACTCAGTCCCCAAACATTGCAAATCAATCATCATAGGCAAGTTCCCACATTACAGATCATCACCCTCCCTCACTGTATTCCACCACATGAATCATCAATCATCACTCACAATCACTTGATAATCAGATCACTCATTGGTGCAATGTTCACCTGTTTCAATCCAAGCATGGTGGTAGATACACTATCTCCCCTTTAATGCAAGCAACAGATTTAAATCTGGCAGTCTTGTAAATCAAACAGTTGTCCGGGGCAGCCATGCTAGATGATAAAAAAAACAGAAGAATCATAGGAGTCGACCATACAGGTTCATTAATCACTTCTAAGTAAATTTGTAATGGCAAATTACCTCTAGGGAAAAAATGATCGCCCGTCACTCAGGCCCCAAGCATTGCAAATCGATCATCTCAAGAGAGTTTTACATTGCAATTTAACAACATCCCTTACTGTCTGCCACCACATGTATCATCAATCATAATCACTCACACAATCACTCACTCACGGTTGCAATAGATGCAGTTATCTTTTCCAATCCAGGCACTGGTAAATTAGGTATGAGGTATTCATCCTTGACACAGGCAACACATTGGAATTTGGTTTTGGCACTCTTGTAAATCAATAATCTTCTGGTGCAGACCTGCTAGTGCTAAGTGATACAAAAAGGGATAGGCAATACGAGGGGGCAGGCATTGTCTCCAGTGTCATGAAGGGATTGTGCAGGCTTCTTTAATACACACTGATCCAACTGCAATCTGGCAATATATATGACAAAAGAAATTGGTGGGGCAGCATAAATCTGACACAAAAATAATAATGTTTCACTAGCTACTTTTTTTGTTGCAAAGATAGATGTTCAACAATAATTAATTAAATAGTTCTATAGGGGGACTGGCATACTTAATCCGGGAAGTAGAGTCCACCCTTAAACTCAGTTGGTTCTCCAAGACGTTGATCAGCTAACACACTTGATTCAATGTCTGACCAATCATCCTCCTCCTCCTCCTGTGCTGTTTCAGGAATGGTGTAATTGTGTGGCATAAAATATTGGCTCATTTTGATCATAGTAAATTTATCCACATTTTGAGGCAAGTGACTGGTCCTTATTACTGTAACAATCATACCAGCTGCACTGAACACACTCTTAGCAGATACACTGGCTACAGGACAAACCAGATGTGTTATTGGCAGTCTGCTGAGCTCTGGCCATTGACACACTCTCCCATACCAATGCTTCAATGGATTTTGATCCACATAGACCTCTTTTTGATCATCCAGATACTCCTGGAAAATCTTGTGGATGGTCCTTGGTGCTGCGACTAGCTCAACCTCTTCTACCATCGCCTCTGCACTGGACTTAAGTCCTGCAGATTGAAACCAGTACAATACTGAGGTTAGGTCCGGTTCATATGTTGCCATTGTTGCCGGTGTTCTGGTTGATGGTGTTGTTAGCTGCTGTGAGACAAGACTGCCCTCTTTGGAATTTGAAGGTGGCACTCAAGAACTGCAGGGTGGGACTCTATGTTCAAGCCCTTCTTTTTCCAGTCTCTGGCTTGCGCTACAATCCACCTTTTGTATTTTGAAACACCACCTTCAGAAAAAGGAATGAAAGTGGGAAGAATGTTTTTGTACTGTGGAGCAAGCAGTGTGGCACAGATGTACTCGTTGGAAGTGATGATGTCATGTTACAGCCTTGTATTACAAGTCAAGCAAAGAATTACATTTTCAATCAAGGCATGTGCTTCTGTCTTTTCATTCACATCTGCAGGGTGAACCTTTCAGACACCTCCTTTACCTGGACCTGTAGCAGATACAACAAAGGGATGGCTTAGCCTAATGTACTGACCTCCTTTCTAACTTATAGTGTGAAAACCTGAAAAGGGAGTAGCATCTATTTAAGGCTTTTGACAAGGCCCCATTTGTCCGCATGGATGGTCGTAGCTCTCCCAACTGCATCCCCTCCTCTTAGAATGACATAGTCATTGATCTGTTTGTACTGTTCAAAGAGACGTTGCAACATGTAATAGGTCGAATTCCAACATATTAGCACCTCCTGTATCAAGGTTTTAACTTGTGCTCTATTATTACACTGGATAATCCACAACTGCTTCCTGGCTTTAAAAGAATGGCTGAAATGAATGCAGATTATTCTGCAGGTGGTCAGTATGTTGCTGACTATGTCTTCTTTTTTGTGAAAGTCTTGCACCACCAGGTAGGTGCAATGGGCCAAACACAGGACAACTGAAATAACCTCTGTCTGACATTGCCTTGACTATATTACTGCCATTCTCCTTGGCAACAAATCCAATTCTGAATCCTCTGGGTTGCAGCCGTTCTTACAACTTGCTTTTAAAATCCTCCAAAATGTTTACCGCTGTTTGTGATTTCTCAATGGTGAACATGGCCACTGTTGCATGCCGCAGAATGCTCTTAAAACTTTCTTCAGGGCCAAGACCTTCAGATATCTTTTGCTTTACCCCCACAAAAGACATCCAGTTTGAAGTGATGCACATGTAATCAGTCACCTGCCAACTGGCCCACATGTCTGTCATCAGGTGTATTGTGTGACAACACTTTGTTGCAGAGCTTGTCCGCCCAACTGCAGCATGTTGTGATGCAGTGCGGGAACAGCAACTCTGGCAAAATAGGTCCAGCTTGGTACCTTCCACTTTGGGCAGATGGCTGCCACAAATTCTAAGAATCCCACTCCTTCCACAAAACAAAATGGTAGGAGGCCCAGCACTAACATTTTTGCCAGCTTTCCATTGTACAAATGTGCAGTTGGGTGGTTCCCCTCATAGGGCCCGTCCTGCCTAAACATTCCCATAATTGTAACCTGGATTTTCTTCTTTTTAGGGGCCACCCACACAGGCATCTTTCAAGAAGAAGATGACGGTGATGTGCTTCATGGTGGGGCAGTCACTGTATGCTGTGGTGTCTCCATCTCACTCTGAAACGTGTGCGAGTGTGAAGTTGCAGGGGTGGGAGATTCTGCTTGCACACTTCTGGGCACAGGGCTGCTGTGCATGAATATGTCACCCTCTTCTTCTTCATCATTACCTTCCACTGTGAATGGACTTGTAGCTGATGTTCCCCGGCTCTCCTCACAACTACCACTGCGTTCAGCAATTTTTTAAAGGTGCTTCTTCCACTTAATTGGGTGGTGTTTTTTCATATGGGTCATTTGGCCTCCAGTATCATAATGTATACCAGGCTTACCTTGACAAACATTTGTGCTGCAAATGGTGCATACTGCAATGTGCTCCCCCTCTTTGATAACCATAAAAAAGTCCCAAATTAGAGAGAAATACTTTTTTACTGTGCCACTGCCAGTGCCTGAAGAAGAACTGGAGGTAGGTAGGTGTGTCATTGATTACCTCTCTGTTTCTCCTGAGGTAGGGATTGGTGCAGGTCTCAGCTGGGACTTTGCAAATATGGGAACTGGTGGTGCTACCTGTGCCGCATTCCTTGGCGCAAGTTGGATAGCAATTTTTAGACTCTTCTGTACCACCTTCCACAATGACTGCCTCATCATCGCCATCTTCCTCATAATCCCCCTCCATACGTCTTATAACAACTTTTTTTTTTCCTTGACTCTCTGTTGCCTCCTGGACTCTGCCAGCGTTCCCTCCATGTCCTTATCATCATCAGAAGTGGTGCTGTGTGAAGGACTGTATGACTGGGCCTGTGAGTGGGTGTATTTCTTTTAAAATTGGGCCCTAGACTCAGATCTGTTGCGGATTCATACCAGGTCGCATTGAGCATCGCAGTGGATTCATAGATCCACAGGTATCCCCCAAAAGGTTTTTGGGCCAATTTCTTGCCTATTGGCGGGCTTTAAGCACCCCTCTATCAGATCCATGGGGTCAGGTTCCCCTACCCTGATCTCTTCATTGAATTTCATTAGTTATTTTTCCCCACCAGACTGAGTCCGATATACAAAATGGCAACTGCTACTTTCCTTTCAGGTTGCAGCCAGCCAATCCCAACAATTCAGGTGGGGTGTGAATCTGCATTTCCATTGTGATGGATCTGCATATCTAGCTATACATAAAAAAAATTCTTGAATAACTCCAAAATCACTGAATGGATTTATACCAAATTACAAAAAGCACTCTTTCTGGACCAAGATCTAGCTTTCTTCCAAAAATGGTGTAATTCCATTGGGTTGTAGTAGTGTCTAAAATTCCTACAGGAGATTGCATGGGGAGTTTGGGACCCCCTTTATTCGACCCCCTCTTGATGAATCACCCCAAAACTTTCCAGGCAGCAGCTGAAGTGAGTGGCAAACTAGCTTAAAAAAAATTCATTAAGATTCGTTAAAAAAAACTTTTCCTATGGAAACTAGGTCCTAACTGTAACTACCTAATAATGACCGCCAGTAGGTAACATGTACATATATAAATATATATTTCTAACAACAGTTCTCCATTATCTAAAGAATAGTTGCAGACACTCTTTAAGAAACGCAAAGGTGATTCATTTCATGCAATGGCTCCCCACCTTGCATGTTTCAACCGAAGCCTTTCCTATGGGTAAAAGTAATGCATTCAAGATGCATCACAAATACTAGTTTGTGAAATCAAACTTAAAGAAAGGATACACATTGAACATGGAGCTGACTGGTGTATAACAACAGCAGTAATTTTGTAATGGGCTACCTTATGAACATTTATATGAACCAATTAATTGTTATTCAAATGGTTTCTGAACATGATCAGAATATAAATATTAACAAATTCCAAATACTGACATGAAACTGATAGATATAAAATTGTGAGTTACAATGCTTAGAACATTTACAGTTCAAGATAATCATATTATAGTAGACATTATAATTTGGCCTGGGCAGAGCCCGCAAAGTTTCATTCTGCGGAATTCCACTGAGTTACCGAAAAACTCAGTTGAGTTACGAGGGGTTCTGCGAGCAGGCGGAGTATTGCTCAGCCATGCTGAGACAGTGCCATGCCTTTTGAAATGATGTGAATTTTAACGATGGCTAGCAGGTATATAAACTGTTACAATGTCTTGCCAGGATTTGACGTTTTCTGAGCAGCCAGCCATAGCTTGACACAATAAAAGGTAATAAAGTAAGCTACTGTGAGGCCCCTTAAAAATAAACACAGGAATGAATGGCACTCCACACTGAGTCAATGGCAAAAGTTTCACGCTGTGCCGTCCTCACCCAGCAGAGAAGCCTGGGGCAGGGGATTGGAGGTAGATGTACGTGTGACAAGGAGCAGGTATCACTATGTTGTGCAGAGCCTCTTAGTCTTTTCATACGTGAGGCCATAGTCCAGCTGGGCTTGGGCTGAGCAGGCACAGCCTCTAAGGCACCTCAGTTTGCTGTGTGACCCCTGTACAAGAAGATAGTCAGCAACCTTCTAGGTGCATTATAATCGGGATGCTCACAATCAGACCATCAAAGCGTGTACTTTTTTGTCAAGAATAACCCAACATTCCCATGCCTACGACGAGCCTCGTCAAACATAGTAAATGCAATTTTCCATATAAATGACATGGACAATGGACAATGAAAGAGTCATTAAAAAGTTGACAATCCAATGCCCCTACTGCAGAACTATAACATTGTGGGTCCTACTAGTATCATATTTATTACTATCAAAGTAGCCAACTGCCCCCTTAAATACACACCAGCCCTCTGGACATAGACGGGTGTCCCATGACATAGGAGTTACCTACTGTCTCTCAAATCAGGATCTTATTGTCCCAAAAGACTCTTCATTCCTTTCAAGTAGTTACTTCAAAAACTGAAGGCAGGGGCAACCAATCTAAGTGACTGGGCAATACTAGGCAGGACGGTCAAACACGTACTGGTAATGATCACCACTCCACTGTGCCGGAAAGAGTTTCTGAAATTAGACACGAAGAGAGGGCCTCAACCATTTTAGGCCTGCTTGTCAAGGCTGTGCTGAGAAACTAGGGGGTGGGGCATATCATTGGTGCTCATCTAACACGTTCTATCCTTTTACAATATGAAACTATCTGAGATAACAATGCTATTGCTTTTGGCTGGACTGTCTCCAGCATCAGAGCATGGCGCTGACAAATTATTTACAATACAATCACTGTAAACAGACATGTCACAGGTAGATTGGTAAATGTTTTTACTTTCCGATGTAAACAGGTACCCTGACAAATTGATTAGGATGCTAACATTGCTGGCACTGCCAAAGTTGTTTAATGGATCTTCACATTCTCCATGTCCTTTCCAATTGCAAGTGGAGACTGAGATGTCCATAAACAAAATGAGACCTCCTTACAACTCTGAGAGTACCCCTCCCACCCCAGAAACTCCCACCAGTATGCTAGGAAAATGTTGAAGAGATTTTTTGACTAAATGTAGACCATTCACAAAGGTTGCATGTTTCCCTAAAAACATCAGCTGGACAAAGATCTTTCCAGGCAAATAGATATTGTAGTTGACCTTGGAGCATTCAGTAGTCAAGCATTGCTTTTATTTCATATTCCAGGTCTTCCACTATAACTAGAGGAGATGCGGCAGTGCTATTTGTAATGGCATCTTAGATACTGGCTTTAATGGAGAAACATGAACTAGTGGGTGGATGTGCCAGTTTGAAGGTAAATATAATTGGACAATTACTAGTTTGACCATCCTGGAGATCAAAAAAGGATCTATGAAATAGAGCTTGAATTTCCCATGACATCAAGGTAGATGTAGAAATGTGTGTAGCCAAACTGAGAGTCTGATTTAGAGTTTGGCAGACAGGGTACTCTGTTTCCAGACTTTTGGTAAGAATGCCGCTTTTAGAGGCAGACAGACACTCAGCTTTCTGTAGATGGAGCCCCCTTTGGCTCTGTCAATGGAAAGACTACTCTGATGTCATGATGTAGTAGGGGCCATCGAAGTAAAGCACCCTGCTATATTTTTGAGCATCCAATATGATGTTTTTTTCCTGTCCATCACTGCCTGGAGAAACCTAGCAGTGAAAGACAGAAAAAAACAGCAACAAGACCTCCCCACACATCTTGGAAGAAAACTTACAGAGTGAGGAGGTAATTGATTTTTTTCTGGGTGAATGGCCATCAAAACAGACAGCTGCAATCCATTGCACTTTTCATACATCATGGGTGTTGCAGTTCCCTTCAATGTACAGAGATGACCCCTGGACAAGCAGTTCTCTGTTGAGCTCTGCTGTTTTGATGCAGCGGACCGTCAAACAAAAATGTTACTGCTGCTGTACAACAATTCCCAACTCCATGTTAGCATCCTCTTTACAATACGGCACTATGTGGCGTTAGGGTGAATTTGCAAGTGCAAAACGATGCTAACGTGGGCATCCAGTCAATAAAAGAAATGACGATGCCAAAGAAAAAGTGATGTTTGTCCAATTAGCGGCTAGAAAATACACAAAAGCATGAAAAAACCTCACAAAAACAGCGCTAAGATTAAAAAGTTACACTTACCTGAAAGCACTATGGAGCAGCCAGGAAAGAGCTCAGCACAGGACAAATCCCCCCCAACACCACCTACAAGCCAAGATGGCCAGCCAGGGTCCAAGGGGAAGAGGAAGTGCAAGTTCAGTCAGGAGGAGAATGAGATCTTGATTGCGGAGGTGACTGAACAACATAAACAGCACTTTATCAGCTCCAAAGTGTCATTGGGGAAGAAAAAGGCCATATGGCAGTCCATAATGAACAAGGCGAATTGCATAGCTGAAGTCAAAAGGACACTGACGGACTGTAAGAAGCACTGACACTATGCTAAGCACAACATTTAAGGAGAAACTGGCAACAAATCTACAGGCATCATTACTGACTGGAGGTAGTAATCAAGAACCCCATGGGGAGCTGGATGCCTTGGTGGAGCAGGTGTCCGCTGCCATCTCTGAGAAGATGGTGGTTGGAGTTGCAGACAGGACAGTACTGACTATGACCAACTACATCAGCAACAGGGTAAGTACCAACAAGGGACATCGGGGGAACTAAATAATGTCATGCAGTCCAGGCAGCTATGTCCCAGCGCTCTGCCACACTGTCTGCAGGTCAAACAGTAGGCACCTGGCTCAGCTATGCTCAGACATGACATCAATTGAAGGCTCATGGGTATTTTTTTCGCATGTTGGCATAGGACAGCATCACAAGCCTTATAGCTGGGCTATCCTTATTCAAAATTAAAAGCAGCAACGTGTTGTTCCTACAAGATACAGTGCATTTCTGCATGAATTGCATGCACTGGAGTACATGCAGCAGACGTACACCAAACTAGGCACCCCAGCATCATGGTCCAAGGGTACTTGTGTTGGATATAACCAGCTAAATGAGCATCAGCAGAAAGGAAAGCACAGGGATGCGCAATACTTTCCCAAAAACAGCACAACCCTGGACTGTCATATTCACACAGCTGGGCGCAGCAAGATGATTTCATGCACGTTGCTGCACCACATCTATGAAAGATGACCTGCTGTCGCAACTGGGCCCATGCACGTTAACACAGGCTAAAAATTCCTAGCATACATTTTGTATCTCACAGGATGAACAACACACCTGAGGGATGGGAATCTGTGGGCCATGGATACTACCTACACAATGGAACAATTATATTGTCACTTCCATACTCGCCTGTAGAAAACTACATGGCACGTAGCTGTCCTGGCATGGAGGCTCACTTCACACATTTGTCAGCTGCTATGGCAGGGACCACATGAACTCCTCTCATATATATGACTGTGTGTGGGGGTGAATGCAACTTATGAACACCAGCGGAACATGGACCATAGTTAAAATGAAAAGGTGCAGGGTGTCAATGCAAACATATCTGCAGCGCCAACATGCATCATTTCACAAATGCATGGATGAGTTGTATGCGCTGGATTATGTCCAACCCCTGTGCACACCCCTGCACTGCTGCATAATGAACAGCTGTGCATCACCGCAGGCACTCTTGTACCATGGCACAAGGTTGTATGTCTTGGTGCTTGGCTGCCATTATCAGTGACAGTGCAAGGGAAAACACATGGTGTGTGCCAGATCCAGGTGAATATAGTGCTGTCCTGTGTATGTGGAAAGATGCAAGGTTGCATAGATAAAGTGCTTGCAGAACCCTGTTGTGCCATTACAATATGAACATGCCCCTCTGTAGGTACATATCACCTTCCACAGCAACACTATCATCTGGGTTACTGTCTGACATGTGTCACTCTATAACAGCCTGCCATTCAGCCATTTGGAAATGGTCACGCATGAGGTAGGTGTCATAGGCACTGGAGAATCATCGTATGATCAGGTTACCATCATTGTGTGGCAGTATGTCCGTTGCCAGGACCAAATTTGAAACAGCCAATGGGGTCACTCGTGGCCATATAGAAATGCATGGATCAGATTAAAGAAACGTCTGACATGGCATGAACATCAGCGATTCTGACTACTAGGACAGGGCCCATACACTCTAAGTAAGCACACAGTGGTACTGATGACAATACTTTCTGTCATCCTTTCTGTCATCCACACCTTAGCGCAAAAGCTGTCTCACACATCAATGAGGAACTGGGAGGGGCATATTTATAAGCTCCTATTGCAACTGGAGCATCACTTTTTTTGATGCTCCGGTGGCATAGAGCCATTTTCAATATTTACAAGGTGGAGCTAAGCCACTTAGCGAACCTTAACTCCACCTTGTAAATATGCCTCTTTCCGCCTCAGTCCTCTGTGGCAAAGGGGTGTGCAATGGGTGCTGCTGTAGGCGTTCAAATGCAACGCCCATTGCTTTTTGATGCTGCCCCAGTTTTACACGGAAGTGCAAATTTGTGGCAGCACCAAAAGTTAATGCCATGCAAGAGCAGGTGTTAGAATGGCACACAAGGAGAAATGCTTTTATTTGTTGTTGTTTTTGCTTTTTCTATGCTTGCTGCATTCTACAGCACACATAGAAAGAGCAAAAAGCCATTAATGATTGTTTATGTGCAGGAAGGTGTCCCATCTTGCACATAAACAATCATTAAATAATGATGATTTGCTACTTCTATGTGTGCTGCAAAATGCAGCACACATAGAAGTAACAAATTGCCATTATGGATTGTTTATGCGCAGGAAGAGACACCTTCCTGCACATAAACAATCATTCCCTGCAATGCAGGCACCTTTGCACTACGATGCAAGGGTATCTACGTTGGTGGTAGGCAGCTAATTTTAGTGCCTGTGCTAGGTATGCAATGTTTTGTAGTAAATATGGCACATCCCTGAGTATTGAAAATGCATGAGCATGGCGCTGCCAAATTTGGCGCAGCTCCATGCTCCAACATTTTCTATTGAATATGCCCCTTTTTTCGTCAACTGCTCAAAGCCATGTCAACATGTAGAAGACATCATAAATAGCATTTCCCCATCTCGTTCCAGAGGATGAACCCTTACCTCCTGGCCAGCACCCTGTCCCGGACATCAGTGATGATGGCGATGATGACAACCTGCCAACCATCGACTGTTACACCCTCTAAGAGCTCCTGAAATCCACTGGGACAACATCTCCGGACCTGTGGAGAATCAGCAGTGTTGTGTTGTCTCTACATACCCCATCTAACAAACAACAGGCACCTCCTCCCACCACACCCACACCGCTGGACTCGGGGGGGCCTCATCTATAATGCCCTTACGCGCCGTTGCATCATTTTTTGTGATGCTGCGGCAGCCTAAAAGATGAGCCACACTGTGCCATATTTACAAAGTGGGGAATCTAGGCAGATGCTTCACTTTGTAAACCCCAGCACTAAATTATACCCTCAACAGGTATAATGTATGCAGGGTGGGATTTCAATGCAGAAAAGCCTTATAGAAGTGGTGAGTGAATTCTATGAGATTTCACTTGAAGCAGGCGTAAGGGGTAACACAGGCCTTTTCACATGGGGCTTGCCCCATGTGAAATGACACATTGCTGGAGTTGCTTCTGTTTCCAGACAATTCCAGCAGTGCACCATTTTAGTGCCGACAGATACGCCAGGGTTCTTGATGTATCTGTAAATCCTTGCGACATGGAACGGCGTAAAGCAAATATGGTGCATCTATGGTGTCACAACGATGGCACACTGACAAGTGGTGCATTGCTGTTTCACTTTAGGGATGAAACACTTTTCATACATAAGTCCTTGAAGACCCAACCATTATCTTCCAACATACTGCTGTAGGAGTCCAACAGGAGTTGGCAGATCAGCTATGGGCAGGGATGGAGACCATAGCGATCACCCAAGAGGGGGCCCGTTGGTGCCTCAGTCCCAATAGGACAGCACTGCCACAATCAGAGGCACATACTCTGGACTCCATGGCCTCCAGCAGTCCCTGGCTGACATCGCTGGTGCCATGAGGCAGAGACAGCAACAACTGTCCTATCAAAGTGGCACCAGCAACATGGCCAAAGAGCTGGGGGCTATGCAAACCATCTTGGAGACCATAGAGCAGAACCAGAACTCCCACGTGGCCACCTATCACCGCAACGTTGCTGCTGTGTTTAAAAAACCAGCAGGTCCTCCTCTCTACTGTGCTGCCTTAGGTAATGGCTCAGATGAATGCTGCTGCAAGCAGAGGATCCACATCTTCACCCTGATGTGTGTGATCCTGCCTCGGCTGCTGCACCTACAACACCAATCTCACAGGAGATACCACACACATCAGAGGAGGAAGATGTGGATGGTACCTCTTTCCAACATAGAAGTGTCCAGTAGCATTCATCTGTGCCAAATACACAGCTTCTCCTTTAGCTCTGTGCTGATCAACATGCTAGGAACATCCGCTGTCACTGTCCTCATTTTGTCTTGCCCTGTTTACCTTGAACATTTGTGGACTGACAATGTGGCCAACCCCCCTAATGACACTACGTTCATCCTCCTGACTGAAACACTCTTCACCTCAACATGTCCCTTGACATGCTCCCCACATGAACTCTGTCTTGACATCCACTGGCTTTAAACATTCTTTGGGATTGTTGTCTAATCAACTTTATCTGGGATCTCCTACAACATTAGCACTTGTAAATAAATGCACCAATACATAATACATCTTTTTTGTGTGTCTCTATGAGCCAGGACAAGGTTCCCCATTGGCCAATCCCGGGAGGCAACTACACCAACTACTAGCCATAGGGGCATAGTTATGTTTGCTGAGTCTGGAACAATGCTAGGCTGTGAGAGTGCAACATATATTGTAAACACTATTTGTGTGCTGACTAGTAAGTGCATACTCAAGGTTACAAGTACTGAGTTCAACCTGTGTCATGCAGTCCATGTGAATGGTGAGTTCAGTCACCCCACAATTGTTGGGTCCATCCATGGTTACTAGCAAACATACAACAATGGGTTGACAAGTAAACGCTGCTCACCTGAGATGTTACAGGACAGCCATCAGTGAAGGAGTCCAAATACCTACTATATGTTCAAAAGTCATAGAGCACAGCATACCTCCATGGCATGTTGCATTAGCAACATACATATTGATCTTTTATGTAAACATGTGAGCACTGTGTCAATATTCATCCATGAATGCCAGGTCCACTGCTCAACAATCTCTGATTGTAAGATCACGTTAAGTCATGGGTAACCGGACAGATCTCTGTCAATAGCCCTAAGAAACCCACTTAAACATGTTGCCAGACACTGTAGCAAAGTACAAAACTTTACCTGAGGACAAATGCTCACTCCCACACAGTAAATCATTACATACACTTGTATGTAGCAAACTATGATAATAAATGGAAACATAAAAGCTTAAATAGGAATTACTATCTCACCTATGCTAAATACATATCTTAACTTATCCTCCATTAACTTTGCCTACCTACTGTTTAAAACTTCCTTAACTCAACTTACTCTACTTAATTAGCAAAACATGTTAAACATCAATCCTCCATCCCCTTAAGTCCCATTTTCACACAGGACAACAGAAAGTACACCTAAAGATAAACTATCTGCACATAAAAACCTAAACAAGCATATTTTTTTTGCACATTTAATTTGTGTTTTTGTTTTTTCCAGATATATAAAACACACCAACCCCACCCCCTAATTAACCCAAAGTCACCCAACCCACTAACAAATTAACACACCCCTAAAAAAATTACCTAAAACCACTATCACTAAAACCTACACTAACCTAAACTAACCTATAAAATCCTATACAACAAACGTCAGAGGTTGTCCCAGTGGCAGTTATCGTTTGGCTTGCGCAACTGCCTGCTTTATGTCCCGCAGCAGGGATTTGGCCTGGTCCACCCTGTTTTCAAGTACTGCCACTCTAAGTTTGAGGTCTGACATTTCCTTCCTCATGTCCGTCTCATATTGTAAGGGCCCTCCTGTGAGCAGAGGTGTGGGTGCTAGTGTTTGAGAAAGCCCACTGGTTGAGGGACTGGGGACAGCTGTCTGTGAGGCCCCTGATGTGGATTGTGCATGGCGGACTGAGCTTCCACTTGTGGTTGTTTGTGGTGTCAATGGAAAGACAGAACACTGCCACTTGTCCTTTTGGGCATCATGGTGCTTCTTCATAGCCTTGTATGCCTTGGCAACCCTCCTGATATGTTAGAAGCACATCTTACACTTGTTGAAGTTGTGGAGCTCATCAGGGGTCATGTCTGTTTAAACAATGAAGATATGTCACTCAAAGACTGACCTAGAACAGGTATCAACATCAGGAAATATCATTATTAACATTACACCTAAGGTAGTAGCCCCTACACCCGAAATTCATCTTGCAAATTATAGTGACCATACACATACCTATTATCTAGCATTTCAGACCTCCTCAGGCCTAATTGCAAAGGAAGGCCAATTGTTAGACTATGCAATAGCAACACCACAGCCAGATCTAATTATGACCATTTCAGTAAAGAGTATGCTTGGAAACATGCAATTTTTAGTACCAATGGGTCGGTACACATTTTCATCTTCACTGTTCATTAGTGTACTTTGGGCATCCTGAAGTGGCCTTAATGGCACAGGCATTTAACACATTCAGAAGTGTCATGTCTTGACAGTGCATGTCTTACCTCACAACATTTAATAATTGATAAGGCAAGGAGCCATATCACATCGCTACGTATACAGAAAACGTGGTAGGAATAACGTAACAATGGATGCAGGAAAAGTACCCATATCACACAGAGAAAAATGAACCTTCTCTTATTTGACCTGTGACAACTCTAGGGTGGACCATGCCACCACTCAGTACATGCTTCCAATATCATGGCATGACCAATTTCTAATGTCCATCCACTACCACAAACAATAGCATTGTCTGACATTGGGATCATGGCTCTTCTCACAATCAATCATGTTGTTCATCCCAGATAGGCAAAGTGTTCTCCTTGGCGGTAGTCAGAGGCTGATAGACATGCAACACACCACAACTTTCCATGGCCTATTTCTTACCAAATGTTCAATTGTGATGAGGATGCACATTTAATCTAGAAATTTCCACATCATCTGACATCCCACTTACTCCTTGCAGTACACAAATAGCACAGATCAAGGCACACACTGGTGATGTTGGGGTTCTTTAAGTTGGCCATCTCAGTATCCGTGTATGAGTGGAATACAGCTACGAAACGTAACAAGTAAAGCACATCATTTCACTTACTATACATGCTTGATAAGCAACAACAGCACAGTACATAGACAAGGATATTGGCTATGTAGCCCTTCAGGTTGTACGTCTTCAGATGACACACTTGACATGCCTGGATGTCACACATTGATAGGACTGGCTGAGCCAAACACATATGTGAATGCCTTCCACATGCACCTGTAGGCCATTTAGCATAACCATGTGCTGACCCTCATCACTACCTAACTACATAATGATAGCTGACTTGGAAGATGCTGTGCACTGACAGAATTCACAATCCATATCCAGAAAGGTAATGGTATCCGGAGGCCCTCTTAAATGCAGACACCAGTAGATGAATAAGCTACATACATCGCGATTTATGCGTACTGGTCCCCTAAATAACATGAGTACTGTACCTGTCTGTGCTGCTGAGTGCATGAGTTTGAACCCTTATTTTCCATGCATTCCTAAGCAGAATATTTCATATAAGCTCATTGACACATATAGTATCAGCAGAGATGTGTCTTGTTTATGCAAGGATACCATTGGATACTGTACTATGTGAGTGGGCTCCCATTTGACACATATTTGGGCTCTCATACAAGAGTCATGTACGATGTGCATTACATGTGTTGAGACAGCTCCAGTGGGTCTGGCCTCAACAACCCCTTCATGTGGCCATGCAAATGCAGCATGTGGGATTTGCTATGCAGTCAGGGGTATGTAGTTAGGCAAGCCATAGTGGGTATTAAGGTAATACACCCTACACAAAGAGGAAACGCTGTGTTCAAGACCACTGTAATGTGTCCAGCCACATTCAGAGGTGAGCTAAGCAATGTAAGCCATGACAGGCCTCATTGATGACAGACAACTCAGGGTAGGAATGCCACTATGGGGCTTCTTATATGACTTTAGCACAGTCGCTGCGTACATTTTTATGTTCTCAGAAGTGAAATTCCAGCAGCCATACTTAGTAGTTCGAAGAAGCATCAATGGGTACATGAGAAACATAAGAGAGCAGACACATTATGTGTACTTATATGTTAGTCCACCAACTTTGATGCCTACGTACGTACTGTAGTAGGTCAGACTCCCTGCCAACCACATCTGCCCAGCGATGTTTTAATTGTGGGGTGTCACTGTCCACTCCATGGATGTGCTGTATCTGCTGCCATGTGCTCTTGCATCTTGGCTTCCTGATCTTGAGAGGGTTAGCCCTGGATCACATGGCTCTCATGAGCTATCTTGTTTGGAAGATAATGGCAATTCTGCCACAGGATGGACCCTAACTCCTGCGCATTCATGGGGGGACTAAGGCTATGCTGCAGCATTATCACACCCACAAACAACAATCCTACCATTACAAAACCCCTCAAAAAACAACCTAATACCCCTACAGCAAATATATACCCAAGATACAAACACCCAACAGTACACAGGACAATAAACGACAATATACCACTAAAACACACAACAAGGCTCTAATGGATACAACAGGCAAAGTGTTTGGATATTTTAGAGGTTGTGTAACGAATAATCTCCAAAAACTCCTAAACCATTCTCTGGCATAATCAATACACCACCACTCCCAAACACAGACAGTAACACTGTGACTTATTGCGAAAGTAACTTTACAGTTCCTGGTTTGCTGCATGCAGGATCCATTACATCACTTTCCTTAATCCGTCACTTCACTTCCTAGGTGGATATGACACATTTTCAGCCTATGCGTCGTTCTTTTTTTTTTTACACTCACAATCAATGCGTCTTTTTCACTAAAGGCCTAACAGTGTAAAAGTTTGTAACTATTGCTTGTCCACAGGGAAGTGTCATTTTTCACTTACACGGCGGCAGAAATATTTTGAGCGGAATGGTGTAGCATCATTTTATTTTGACGCAAGAAGCCTACACTATGTTTTGTTATGTTTTTAGATGTGCTGTTCATGTAAATATATAGAGTGTATGCTGTTTTGTGTGTGATGGGTAGAGTTGACCTGTTTACACTGTTTGAACATGTGTGATAAGTGTATAATTAAGTGATCATCCGATTCATGGACCATACCATGCATAGTGCACAAACATTGTAGTAGCACAATGGTGCACCTTCCCAGGGATGTTCTGTATGCTAAGTTATTAATGTCACCCATTGACATTGTATCAGCTTCCCCCAGGGATGCCAGAGACTACCAATGCCATGGGGTCAGTGAAACCACTACTATGACAACTCAGGCTAGAGCCATATAGTGTTGTGTCGCACATTGGGGGCTTCAGGTTGTAGTTATAATGTGGAGGTGTGTAGCTATTGCTTGCACACAACTGGAAGAGGATGTAAGAATGGTGATATTCAATTGTTTGCATAAGTGCCATTCATATCCATGGTAGTAATCCAAAAGGGAGGACAGGGGGCTATATTTAAGGAGGTCCAATGTACAAGCCCCAACAGACTATATCCAAAGCGGGGTACAGAGTTCCTCAAGTACTAGAAGGAGGAGATGCGGTTGCTAAATGGAAGATTCATTCACCAAGATTTGTTGGAAAGCAACAGGGAACCAGGAAGATTCCCTTAGGTGGAACTAATGCTCTCACACACCCAGCAAGCTAGGTGTCATGCTTCATCATATGAGCATTGCCCCTCGTCAAGTCGGCGCTGCAATCCTTGACGGGCTCCCGAAACCGGGGCTCTTTATCGGGGATCTTTTGTTCCTGCCGATATATGCTTGGGTGTAAGGGGCCTAGTAAAATAAATGTAGCAGAAGATGAAAATCTATGGTAAAAAGGGTTGGTCAGTCCTAACAGTGCTTTATTCAAAAGGTAGACTACCCTATTAAAATGTGTAGAGTGGCTAGGTGCTAGAAATAAGGTGTTTAGACGTGAAGCTCTACTCTAAAATGATCGACATGTTTCTTGCCATATTTGTCAGAAGGATCAAGGCAATTCATCAGGATCAGGAACTGTCTACATAAAAATGGTGATGTGTACTCTACATACCACGTCCGCTGCTGCGACCTAATACATTGATTAGACACGCTCGCAACGGAGCTTCGCTGCTTGGGGCGTTTGAGAGCCAGAGCATTGAATACCCTGGGAGAAGCTGCCCGTGGAGACATCGTTGCTAATAAGGGGGTGAGAGGCCGCGGAACGGACTACGGTTCCCAAGAGCCTGTGCATACCTCCCTGACTGCCCGCACCTGAGCCGCGGACCGCCTCCACGCCCAAAACCTTGATAACTGCTCGCGGAACCCGCTGGCGCGGGTCCCGCTTCGCTGCTGGGGGCGTTTGAGAGCCAGAGCATTGAATACCCTGGGAGAAGCTGCCCGTGGAGACATCGTTGCTAATAAGGGGGTGAGAGGCCGCGGAACGGACTACGGTTCCCAAGAGCCTGTGCATACCTCCCTGACTGCCCGCACCTGAGCCGCGGACCGCCTCCATGCCCATTGGTCCTTTTTTACTACTAATATCCTTGGGTATCGCAGCGCGGGATGCCCAGGACGAAGCCCGGACAAAGGGCGGACAGTCTGAGACAGTCCGGGACAGGAGGGGGCAGGTGGGGGCTGCAGACTGGTTTATTGAATTCAGTGTTATGCCATTTTCTTCTTTGTGGGTGGTTTGGCTTGCTATTGTGTATTAACTAATGTTCCCAGGTGTTTGGAGGTCGCATGTGCCAATCTACCAGGGATAGACTGGTTTATTGTTCCCTGTTTGTATTAGCAAAACCTGTAGTGGGGTGTGGGTCCCGGTTACAGCAATTATGCCTAAAGCCAAGCCAGCAGCCCCGACCACAACCATGGACAATTACTTGGTTAAGATGGTCGATAAAATTAACCAAGAACGTAGGAGATCTCTAGGCCGCCCGGGGTCACAAAGTTTGATATCCCCCCGCCTAACTGCCCGGCCCCCGAGCCTCCCAATGATCAGGAACCTAATACATCTTTACTACCCACAGAATGCACAATTGAGGGAGCTACAACGGTCACTATAAGCCAGGAAAGCGGTATTCCTGAGCCCACAAACGATCCCGAATCAGGCCAAGCAATTATCCTTGATATACCAACTCCTAGCCAGCCTGTTTCTAGACGTCAAAGACTAACACGCACTTGCAGGAATACCAGCAAAACTACCCAGCCCAAGCGAGGAGGGAATCGCCTTGTTAAGAAAAACGATCCCCCCCCGCAGGAAAATCTATTAGCCCAGTCTGTGCCAACGGATGGAGCAAAGGTTATCCTTGATAAAGAACAGATGGATTTTATAATTAACGCTATAGATGCCAAGTTTGACATATTGGTTAAACCCTTATTGACCAAACTTACTACAATCACCGATGAAGTAGTCAGATTGGGAGGCATCCTGGACTCTTTTCTCAAGGTTAGACCTGCTACGAACACTATCGCTAATACCCAGGCGTCTGATGAGATATCTTTAATTTCATCAAATACAGTCTCATCGACGGTCGGTAGTGGAAGTCCTGATAGCGGACCAGGGAATGTCCCTAGAAAACCTTCTGTAGCCCCCAATGCATCATCTCAGAGGCAGGACTCCACTAAACCTCCCTCTAATTCAGTACCAGGGGAATCGATGGGCCATAATGTAAATACCCTCAGCCATAGTAATCCTCAACCGGACCTGCCACCTACGTGTGCTCCCTTTGTTGCAGTCCTGATGAATGTTCCCCCTGTTAAGAGGCATGGTGGCAATCCTGTAAACGGAGAATCCCACTCGTCATTAAAGAATAAGACTGTGGACTGGCTCCACCGACAGTGTGATTTTCCTGTAGCCCTATCTAGAGATATACTAAGCACCAGGAGAACCAATTGGGTTGGTAAATCACTTAAGACCTGTGAAGGTGACTGTATAGTCATTAATTTTCGGAACCCCCAACTTACCTCTACAGTTTTAATTAAAGCCGCATCTCTCCCTGTGAGTGATCAAGGTATTTCTTTGCGGCCCCTTGGGTACTTCTACAGAGACTTTGCTACACAACCTGCTATTCAATCTGCTGATGAGCACCTCTGGCGTAGTCCTAGAGTCCAGAATCTGTGTGCTGCCCCGGCTATCCCTACGTTTAATAGATTCCAATCATTAAGTGGGCTTGATTGCAATGATTGACTGGAGCCTGCCATAGATGATGTAGGGATCGAGGACTTGGCCTTGGGTAATATGAGCTCTAGTATGGCCCCTAGGATATTAACTAGCATTACCACTGATATCGGTGTAAGCCATCCAGACCCTATTGTGGCTTGTGATCACGATAGTCCAGCTAATGCTGGAAGGGTTAGGTCTGCTTTGAATTCCCCCGTCCGCCCAGCTAACCCTGGCTCGTGTTTTATTGCCTGCTGGAATGTTGCGGGACTATCTCACAAGGATGAATGTTTAGGTTGGTTTGACTTTATCAATCTTTTTAATATTTTATGTTTTCAGGAAACTTGGAGTCTGGACCCCATTAACTATAACGGCTTTGTTTCATATCAATTACCAGCTGTGGCTTCAAATTCGGGAAGAGCCAAGGGTGGCCTCCTGACATTGATTTCTGTTGATGTTCCACTTACTGTAAAGAAACATGTCCTGGTGGGGGCCCACTCCCAGATTCTATGGCTTTGTAAGGAGCTGGATAGAAATATCCTTTTAATCAATTTTTATAATAATGTTTTCGATAATACTAGGCAACAGGTAGCATATGCCTTGGAGGCCGCTCTGGCTAAAATTGTAACAGGTAATGATATTGTTTTTGATTTTATCTGGATGGGGGACTTTAATACCTCTGCATGTTCATCCTCAGCCCACAGGGTCTGTGGTTTTACAAACTGCCGGGGTGAGGGAGTCGCCCATTTTCCCCACAACCCATACGGGGACTCATTAAATAAAATCTTGATGACGTACGATATGGAGATTTTGGGGAATGGGAGGGGCGCTTCTGGTGAAATTCTCCCCACCTTTAAGGGTAGAAACGCTAACTCTGTTATTGACTTTATTTGTACCTCTTCCAGCCTTAACCCATGGTGTTCAGCCCCCTTGGTAGTAGACATCTTAATTAGTGACCATAACTGCCTGACCATGGAGACGGTACTTTGGAAGGCCAATCTAGGCCCTAAACCATGTACTGTTGATAACATTGAACCACATAGATCCAATGGAATCAGAATTAGTTGGAAGGGGGAGAAGGCAGACCTCTTGTCTAATTCAATTATTGTAAATTGTTCAAAGGAAATTGATGCTATTTTAGTGAGTAATGAGCTGACAGATGTAATTTTGTATAAATTTGTTGATATCAATCACTGCATTGAAGCTAAATTCACTAAGCAACTCAAGGGTAATTCAACTCAGCAAAGGGGGTGGTTTGATCATGCCAGTACTGCCGCCCTTAAGAGCCTTAAAGAGGCATTGGCAGCCAAACAGAGGGATACAAACCTTATCAGGCATCTTAGGGCTATTTACAGGGCAGCCGTATCAGATAGAAAGGCAGAACTTAAGCGAGAGGCCTGGGATAAGTTAGACCAGGCCGCCGAAACCTCTGATTCCTCTCTATTCTGGGCTACTGTCAACAGCCCTTTCTTAAGGAACGAGGATACACCTGTTCTGTCGGCAAACGTCAGTGCGGAAAGTTGGGTTTCTCACTTTTCTTTGATTTTTGATTCAGCTAAACATATGGACATTGGAGGTCGGGTTTGGCCAATTATCCCCCTAGATATTTCCCCTACCGAGGTCAAGAAATGTATCATTGCAAGCAAAGGAGGGAAGGCTCAGGGGCCAGATGGGGTGCCAGTTGACGTTTATAAAAAAGAACCGGAGATTTGGGGCCCGCTACTGACCAAAGTATTTAATGCTGCCGTAAGTCACGGTGCCCCGCCCACTTGGAAGGAATCCATTATTATTCCTATCTATAAGAAGGGGGAGAAGGGGGATGCTAAGAACTATCGCCCAATCTCCCTCTTAGATTCCTCCGTGAAAATCATGAGCCGGGTACTTCTTGTTAGATTAGAAGAATGGGCAGGAACAAATAACATCCTGGCCAATTCCCAATATGGATTTAGGAAGGGCAGAGGCACAGTAGAACAGTGTCTCAACCTAGAACTACTTATAGGGAAATATACCATGGCCAAGAAAGGTTCCCTCTTCCTCTGCTTTGCAGACCTTAGTAGTGCCTTCGATATGGTTAACCATAAGATTCTTTGGGAGATACTACTTGGAATGGGGGCACCGGAGGGTATAGTCTACTTCTTGGCAAGACTCTACGCTAATCTTAGTTCTAGCGTTCGATATGGACCAGGTGGGGAGTGTACCCCAAAGTTTTCTGTTAAGCGTGGTATCAGGCAGGGGTGTGTGCTAGCTCCCCTCCTTTTTACACTTTTTATTAATGAGGTTGACTCTGTTTTAAGGACTGTGGGGGCAGATGCCCCAATTATACTTGACTCCCACATCCCAGTCCTATTATATGCGGACGACGCCGTTCTCCTTTCCAGGACCCCTGTCGGCCTCCAACGCCTCATGGACAGGTTTTCCATGTTTATTGGGGAAAGGAAGCTGGTCATTAACAAATCAAAGACATTTGTCATGGAATGTGGCAAGGGCCGCAAAAAACCCCATCCCTTCTTTATCGAAGGGCATAGGGTTCAGACGGTTGATACTTTTAACTATCTGGGTATCACCTTTTCCAAGACAGGTAGTTGGTCCAGCGAACTCACCCACGTTAGAGCAAGAATGGCGAAATGTGCCCACGGGGTCTTTACGTTCGCCTCTAAGATAGGGGATAGGCGGATTGGGGATATGCTGAAAATCTACCAGATGAGGTGTCTTTCAATCGCCCTTTACGGAGCAGGTGTCTGGGGGCATGTTTTGGTAGGGAGTCTACAAGTGGAGGAAAACCTGTTTCTAAAAAGGCTTCTCTGCTTGCCTATTTCAGCATCCACGCACCTGGTGCATAGGGAACTTGGAATACACTATCTTTCGGATTCCGTTGCCCATAGACCGCTATTGCTGTGGCGTGCCATTTGGGCAAAGGAGGAGACCTCCTTGAATAGAGGCATTATCAAGGACTGTCTGTCCCTAGATAATCATTTAAAGATCCCTTGGGTAAACTTTGTCATGAGCAGTTATAAGGACATATATGGTCTTAACTTATACGAGGACTGTTATGCGGCCAACAGCTTGACCAAAAGCGAACTGAAATCTGTTTGTTTGTCTTTAAAGTACGAGCAACGTTTGAAGGCCAGTAGCAATTTATCCACCTGTACGCTCTATGAGAGCTTTTGTGAGCTGTCAGGTTACCAACCTTATTTGAGCATTGTTACTAGACCCTCCCACAGGTTCGTTCTAACTAGACTGCGCTTTGGGATTGTTCACTATTTAGTGGCGTTTCCCAATATCAAAAAATACCCAATTGGTCCTTGCCCTTGTGATGGCACTACAGCTCAAAGCACTATGCATTTTTTATTGTTCTGCCCACTATATGGTAATTACCGTATTGATCTTTTAAAACCTATCTTCAAGAAATTTGGTGTTAGAACTGTTAAAGATGCCATGAAACTGATATTTAATCCTCCACCCGATGTGTGCTTTTTTACTGCTACATTTCTTCTTAACCCCTTCGATGCTGCGCAGATTCCGCCGCTGTGCTGACGGAATCTTGCGCGGGCGTGGTCATGACGGAATGGTTCCGTCATGAGCACAGCTCAACCATGGGTCATGACGGAACCATTCCGTCATGAGCACCGAAGGGGTTAAAGCTATCAAGGCTAGGCCTAGTATTATCTTTTGAATTGTCATTCTGCTGTTTTTATCACTCGTTTGTTTTAACTGTATAGATGAAGCTTTTATGACTTATTTTCTGCTATTTGTTTATGTATATCATTGATGTTTTATTATGTATGATCTGCTTTTATGGACTTTTTTTAAAAGCTCCGAATAAAGCTTTATGAATTGATTGACTCCATACCTACACTATGAATCAAGACAGTGTTGCTGTGCATAGCAGTGCGTGTATACACTGTAACACTGCCAAAATATGATATATAGGTATTGACTGTGTTAATTAAGGCAACCTTATGAATGTGACATCTAGGTAAGTTAGTTGTTGTAGCATATGTAGTCTAGTTTTGTTAGTGTATTCCCATGCACATCCTATGTTTAACACTGCAAAGTCATCATACAAAGAGGGTCCTCTATTGTCAGCCACAAGTATAAGGCTTAACACATGGCTAGCATTGGAGGGATAGACACACACAGTAATTGCCCACCATCTATGTTATCACATCCTGGTCATTGTGGCTGGCAATGGAGGATCATCTTCTACAGGCAGTTGGCATGCACACTATTTCACTTGTACCAGATGATGTTCAATTCTGTTTCTTACACATTGCTACATACATAATCTGTGTGACATGTATACCCTGGGAGAAGCTGCCCGTGGAGACATCGTTGCTAATAAGGGGGTGAGAGGCCGCGGAACGGACTACGGTTCCCAAGAGCCTGTGCATACCTCCCTGACTGCCCGCACCTGAGCCGCGGACCGCCTCCATGCCCATTGGTCCTTTTTTACTACTAATATCCTTGGGTATCGCAGCGCGGGACGCGCCGCGGGACGCCCAGGATGAAGCCCGGACAAAGGGCGGACAGTCTGAGACAGTCCGGGACAGGAGGGGGCAGGTGGGGGCTGCAGACTGGTTTATTGAATTCAGTGTTATGCCATTTTCTTCTTTGTGGGTGGTTTGGCTTGCTATTGTGTATTAACTAATGTTCCCAGGTGTTTGGAGGTCGCACGTGCCAATCTACCAGGGATAGACTGGTTTATTGTTCCCTGTTTGTATTAGCAAAACCTGTAGTGGGGTGTGGGTTCCGGTTACAGCAATTATGCCTAAAGCCAAGCCAGCAGCCCCGACCACAACCATGGACAATTACTTGGTTAAGATGGTCGATAAAATTAACCAAGAACGTAGGAGATCTCTAGGCCGCCCGGGGTCACAAAGTTTGATATCCCCCCCGCCTAACTGCCCGGCCCCCGAGCCTCCCAATGATCAGGAACCTAATACATCTTTACTACCCACAGAATGCACAATTGAGGGAGCTACAACGGTCACTATAAGCCAGGAAAGCGGTATTCCTGAGCCCACAAACGATCCCGAATCAGGCCAAGCAATTATCCTTGATATACCAACTCCTAGCCAGCCTGTTTCTAGACGTCAAAGACTAACACGCACTTGCAGGAATACCAGCAAAACTACCCAGCCCAAGCGAGGAGGGAATCGCCTTGTTAAGAAAAACGATCCCCCCCGCAGAAAAATCTATTAGCCCAGTCTGTGCCAACGGATGGAGCAAAGGTTATCCTTGATAAAGAACAGATGGATTTTATAATTAACGCTATAGATGCCAAGTTTGACATATTGGTTAAACCCTTATTGACCAAACTTACTACAATCACCGATGAAGTAGTCAGATTGGGAGGCATCCTGGACTCTTTTCTCAAGGTTAGACCTGCTACGAACACTATCGCTAATACCCAGGCGTCTGATGAGATATCTTTAATTTCATCAAATACAGTCTCATCGACGGTCGGTAGTGGAAGTCCTGATAGCGGACCAGGGAATGTCCCTAGAAAACCTTCTGTAGCCCCCAATGCATCATCTCAGAGGCAGGACTCCACTAAACCTCCCTCTAATTCAGTACCAGGGGAATCGATGGGCCATAATGTAAATACCCTCAGCCATAGTAATCCTCAACCGGACCTGCCACCTACGTGTGCTCCCTTTGTTGCAGTCCTGATGAATGTTCCCCCTGTTAAGAGGCATGGTGGCAATCCTGTAAACGGAGAATCCCACTCGTCATTAAAGAATAAGACTGTGGACTGGCTCCACCGACAGTGTGATTTTCCTGTAGCCCTATCTAGAGATATACTAAGCACCAGGAGAACCAATTGGGTTGGTAAATCACGTAAGACCTGTGAAGGGGACTGTATAGTCATTAATTTTCGGAACCCCCAACTTACCTCTACAGTTTTAATTAAAGCCGCATCTCTCCCTGTGAGTGATCAAGGTATTTCTTTGCGGCCCCTTGGGTACTTCTACAGAGACTTTGCTACACAACCTGCTATTCAATCTGCTGATGAGCACCTCTGGCGTAGGCCTAGAGTCCAGAATCTGTGTGCTGCCCCGGCTATCCCTACGTTTAATAGATTCCAATCATTAAGTGGGCTTGATTGCAATGATTGACTGGAGCCTGCCATAGATGATGTAGGGATCGAGGACTTGGCCTTGGGTAATATGAGCTCTAGTATGGCCCCTAGGATATTAACTAGCATTACCACTGATATCGGTGTAAGCCATCCAGACCCTATTGTGGCTTGTGATCACGATAGTCCAGCTAATGCTGGAAGGGTTAGGTCTGCTTTGAATTCCCCCGTCCGCCCAGCTAACCCTGGCTCGTGTTTTATTGCCTGCTGGAATGTTGCGGGACTATCTCACAAGGATGAATGTTTAGGTTGGTTTGACTTTATCAATCTTTTTAATATTTTATGTTTTCAGGAAACTTGGAGTCTGGACCCCATTAACTATAACGGCTTTGTTTCATATCAATTACCAGCTGTGGCTTCAAATTCGGGAAGAGCCAAGGGTGGCCTCCTGACATTGATTTCTGTTGATGTTCCACTTACTGTAAAGAAACATGTCCTGGTGGGGGCCCACTCCCAGATTCTATGGCTTTGTAAGGAGCTGGATAGAAATATCCTTTTAATCAATTTTTATAATAATGTTTTCGATAATACTAGGCAACAGGTAGCATATGCCTTGGAGGCCGCTCTGGCTAAAATTGTAACAGGTAATGATATTGTTTTTGATTTTATCTGGATGGGGGACTTTAATACCTCTGCATGTTCATCCTCAGCCCACAGGGTCTGTGGTTTTACAAACTGCCGGGGTGAGGGAGTCGCCCATTTTCCCCACAACCCATACGGGGACTCATTAAATAAAATCTTGATGACGTACGATATGGAGATTTTGGGGAAAGGGAGGGGCGCTTCTGGTGAAATTCTCCCCACCTTTAAGGGTAGAAACGCTAACTCTGTTATTGACTTTATTTGTACCTCTTCCAGCCTTAACCCATGGTGTTCAGCCCCCTTGGTAGTAGACATCTTAATTAGTGACCATAACTGCCTGACCATGGAGACGGTACTTTGGAAGGCCAATCTAGGCCCTAAACCATGTACTGTTGATAACATTGAACCACATAGATCCAATGGAATCAGAATTAGGTGGAAGGGGGAGAAGGCAGACCTCTTGTCTAATTCAATTATTGTAAATTGTTCAAAGGAAATTGATGCTATTTTAGTGAGTAATGAGCTGACAGATGTAATTTTGTATAAATTTGTTGATATCAATCACTGCATTGAAGCTAAATTCACTAAGCAACTCAAGGGTAATTCAACTCAGCAAAGGGGGTGGTTTGATCATGCCAGTACTGCCGCCCTTAAGAGCCTTTAAGAGGCATTGGCAGCCAAACAGAGGGATACAAACCTTATCAGGCATCTTAGGGCTATTTACAGGGCAGCCGTATCAGATAGAAAGGCAGAACTTAAGCGAGAGGCCTGGGATAAGTTAGACCAGGCCGCCGAAACCTCTGATTCCTCTCTATTCTGGGCTACTGTCAACAGCCCTTTCTTAAGGAACGAGGATACACCTGTTCTGTCGGCAAACGTCAGTGCGGAAAGTTGGGTTTCTCACTTTTCTTTGATTTTTGATTCAGCTAAACATATGGACATTGGAGGTCGGGTTTGGCCATTTATCCACCTAGATATTTCCCCTACCGAGGTCAAGAAATGTATCATTGCAAGCAAAGGAGGGAAGGCTCAGGGGCCAGATGGGGTGCCAGTTGACGTTTATAAAAAAGAACCGGAGATTTGGGGCCCGCTACTGACCAAAGTATTTAATGCTGCCGTAAGTCACGGTGCCCCGCCCACTTGTAAGGAATCCATTATTATTCCTATCTATAAGAAGGGGGAGAAGGGGGATGCTAAGAACTATCGCCCAATCTCCCTCTTAGATTCCTCCGTGAAAATCATGAGCCGGGTACTTCTTGTTAGATTAGAAGAATGGGCAGGAACAAATAACATCCTGGCCAATTCCCAATATGGATTTAGGAAGGGCAGAGGCACAGTAGAACAGTGTCTCAACCTAGAACTACTTATAGGGAAATATACCATGGCCAAGAAAGGTTCCCTCTTCCTCTGCTTTGCAGACCTTAGTAGTGCCTTCGATATGGTTAACCATAAGATTCTTTGGGAGATACTACTTGGAATGGGGGCACCGGAGGGTATAGTCTACTTCTTGGCAAGACTCTACGCTAATCTTAGTTCTAGCGTTCGATATGGACCAGGTGGGGAGTGTACCCCAAAGTTTTCTGTTAAGCGTGGTATCAGGCAGGGGTGTGTGCTAGCTCCCCTCCTTTTTACACTTTTTATTAATGAGGTTGACTCTGTTTTAAGGACTGTGGGGGCAGATGCCCCAATTATACTTGACTCCCACATCCCAGTCCTATTATATGCGGACGACGCCGTTCTCCTTTCCAGGACCCCTGTCGGCCTCCAACGCCTCATGGACAGGTTTTCCATGTTTATTGGGGAAAGGAAGCTGGTCATTAACAAATCAAAGACATTTGTCATGGAATGTGGCAAGGGCCGCAAAAAACCCCATCCCTTCTTTATCGAAGGGCATAGGGTTCAGACGGTTGATACTTTTAACTATCTGGGTATCACCTTTTCCAAGACAGGTAGTTGGTCCAGCGAACTCACCCACGTTAGAGCAAGAATGGCGAAATGTGCCCACGGGGTCTTTACGTTCGCCTCTAAGATAGGGGATAGGCGGATTAGGGATATGCTGAAAATCTACCAGATGAGGTGTCTTTCAATCGCCCTTTACGGAGCAGGTGTCTGGGGGCATGTTTTTGTAGGGAGTCTACAAGTGGAGGAAAACCTGTTTCTAAAAAGGCTTCTCTGCTTGCCTATTTCAGCATCCACGCACCTGGTGCATAGGGAACTTGGAATACACTATCTTTCGGATTCCGTTGCCCATAGACCGCTATTGCTGTGGCGTGCCATTTGGGCAAAGGAGGAGACCTACTTGAATAGAGACATTATCAAGGACTGTCTGTCCCTAGATAATCATTTAAAGATCCCTTGGGTAAACTTTGTCATGAGCAGTTATAAGGACATATATGGTCTTAACTTATACGAGGACTGTTATGCGGCCAACAGCTTGACCAAAAGCGAACTGAAATCTGTTTGTTTGTCTTTAAAGTACGAGCAACGTTTGAAGGCCAGTAGCAATTTATCCACCTGTACGCTCTATGAGAGCTTTTGTGAGCTGTCAGGTTACCAACCTTATTTGAGCATTGTTACTAGACCCTCCCACAGGTTCGTTCTAACTAGACTGCGCTTTGGGATTGTTCACTATTTAGTGGCGTTTCCCATTATCAAAAAATACCCAATTGGTCCTTGCCCTTGTGATGGCACTACAGCTCAAAGCACTATGCATTTTTTATTGTTCTGCCCACTATATGGTAATTACCGTATTGATCTTTTAAAACCTATCTTCAAGAAATTTGGTGTTAGAACTGTTAAAGATGCCATGAAACTGATATTTAATCCTCCACCCGATGTGTGCTTTTTTACTGCTACATTTCTTCTTAAAGCTATCAAGGCTAGGCCTAGTATTATCTTTTAAATTGTCATTCTGCTGTTTTTATCACTCGTTTGTTTTAACTGTATAGATGAAGCTTTTATGACTTATTTTCTGCTATTTGTTTATGTATATCATTGATGTTTTATTATGTATGATCTGCTTTTATGGACTTTTTTTAAAAGCTCCGAATAAAGCTTTATGAATTGATTGACTCCATACCTACACTATTAATCAAGACAGTGTTGCTGTGCATAGCAGTGCGTGTATACACGGTAACACTGCCAAAATATGATATATAGGTATTGACTGTGTTAATTAAGGCAACCTTATTAATGTGACATCTAGGTAAGTTAGTTGTTGTAGCATATGTAGTCTAGTTTTGTTAGTGTATTCCCATGCACATCCTATGTTTAACACTGCAAAGTCATCATACAAAGAGGGTCCTCTATTGTCAGCCACAAGTATAAGGCTTAACACATGGCTAGCATTGGAGGGATAGACACACACAGTAATTGCCCACCATCTATGTTATCACATCCTGGTCATTGTGGCTGGCAATGGAGGACCATCTTCTACAGGCAGTTGGCATGCACACTATTTCACTTGTACCAGATGATGTTCAATTCTGTTTCTTACACATTGCTACATACATAATCTGTGTGACATGTATTAGTGGATAAAATATGGAGGTTATTTGGTTTAGTGTGAATATGGAATACAAATGTTTACACAGTATTAGTGCTCTGACATTTTATTTATAGATATATGTACAATGTCTAATTTTTCATCAATGTTTACTATGATGTTGGACAATCATGCTTCAGTAAAGAAAATATTGTCCCTCTGCATTATTGCTGCAACTGATTGATCCAGGTTGCTGAGGCTCCTCATCTTCCTCCTCATCATCATCCAGCCTTTCCTCATCCCCAAAATCATCCGGCCATGGCACATTGGTCCTGACACATATATTATGTAATATGCAGCTGACCAATATCATTTTACAGACAATAGGTGGAGAGTAGAGCAATCTGTCCCCAGATACGTCAAGGCTATGGAAGCGTGATTTCAGTACTCAGAATGGCGGCTCAATGATGAACCTGGTGCGGCATGGGGCATGGTTGTAGGTCCACTGGGCTTGTGTTTGCTGGATCTTTTCAGGAGTCATGACCCACAGCATCAGAGCGTAAACTTGGTCTGCTGCATAGAAAGGAGGTGTTGTATTAGGCAAGACCCATGATGAGGGTTACTTCAACATTAATTTCCATTCTGGTCTGTGTCCAGATTGACTCATACACCTTACAAACTGTCATTTTCTTTCCTCATTTGCCTTGTTTCCACCCTTCTTCTATTGATGCCAACCCTGAGTTCTCAAACCTCATCCGCTGGAAAAAGGGAAACAAAAGGTGAAGGCTCCCCAAAAGCGCCCTTGGAATCTACTGGGAGACCTCCTCCTTCAATCAACCTCAAGCTCTTTCCCGTGTCCTCCTGCACGCACAGAGAAGACTGTAACCAGCCAAGGCAGGTGAAGGCTTAATCATTGTACCGTTTTCTAGATTCACCCACACCAGGACAGAAATGGAGTCCAAAATTCGTATCTCTTTTTTAACAGATCCGAAATATCCAACTTAGCAATAAATCTCATTGATTTCAGCCAGCCACCTTCCGTTGGGGGAGCTGAAGAAACCCATACTTTACATATCTCCCTTCATGCCAGAAGCACCGCATAGAATACCAGCTTTGCGCTGTCTTTGGTAACCATACATTGCAGATCTAATCTTCCAAAAATAACCAAAACATCGCTTACCTTGATCTGTAGATTTAAGACACTGTCCAGGCAATTACTCACGGCCTCCCAAAAGGACTGAATCTTCGGGCAATGTATAAACATGTGTAAATAGTCTTCATTTGGAATGCCACCACTTCTCCTGACCCAAATTTAGACAACCTTTGTGGAGTCCAATAAGCCCTATGCACAGTAAAAAAATGGTTCCTCCTCAGATATGCAGGTTTGACTATTTTATAAAGCATAGACATCGATACTTGCCATTGGTCTTCCAGCGCAGTCTCTGGCAAGCAGGGGAAATCATGGCGGCCGGCTAGCGGCGGGTCGCGGGTGTTCCAGAGGTGTGCGGTGGAATTTTTGGGATTAGCGGTTTACTGGTGGAGAGTATGGAGAGTTAAATTGAAATTTAAAAAACTTCGAGCAGCATTTTGGCAAGAACTTACGTGTTATCGGTGTTGAGCGGCAGCAGGGGACCCTGTAGCCGAGCACGGAGTTACGAGGCACGAAGTGCAGACTGTAACTACGGCAGAGCAGCCGTGGGCGTCGTGCTGCTGCTAGGGTTCTCTTTCGGGGTAGTGGACGAGGAGGGAACTGGAAGAGTGAGGCCAATGATGAGAGCGCTGCAAACAGCATTGTAGAGCAGTCCCCGAGCTTGAACCCAACAGAGGTACAGTTTTACCCATTTTCCAGACCAGCGTAGGAGCAGAGAATTAATGGTAAGAGTCAGACTGACAAAAGTAAAGAACAAGTTGAAAGGTTTGAGAGGGGATCCAGTGCTGTTGAGACTGGTGGGGGGACACCTAGAGGTGTCTCAAAATACACCTTGAGAAGTGTGGTGAGAGGGGGCTCGGTGGAATTCTCTGAGCTGGTGGACTTTCCGTCCAAGTGCTAAAAAAAACGAGGGAGGAAATCGCAATGTGGTATTGGCTGATGCTTGAGACGGAGGATGGTGCTTTTACTTTACCGGAGGATCTGTGGGGAAGATGCTTGCTTGCAAACTGGCATGTACACAGTATGACATTGAGTGACATATAGGCAAGTTGAAATTGGCAATGGCTGATAGAGCTACACATACAAGTGTACTGTCCTCTGAAATGTACTTAGTCCTTGTCATTCACCTGAGTGCCAATTCCATGCAGGTGATGATTTTTCACCGATGAGGTTAGTCTCTTTGTCATTGAGTAGGCACATGTCTCTCAATCATCCATTGTGTCAATGTTTGGCTACTATAGCAAATACTGAAATGATACTTGTCTTATTGGACAATAAGTAATAGTAGCTGGTGATGTGTCTTACTTCTGTCCCACACATTTTGTGTTGATAATCTTAGCAAACATGTTTCTATGTGTAAAGCCATGGGAAGGTTAGTTGGTGTATGTCAATGTGAGACATGTCAGGAGACACAAGGCAGTGAACAGAGTCCACTATGGTGACTGTACACAGGTGTTAATAGATATGTAGTACGTGCAACAGGTAGACTGTGTACACTACAGTGCCTCATGTCCTGGGGAGAGTGTAGACTATATCTTCCAAATGATTCAGTGTTCATGGTTGACTGTCTGTGTGGGCAGAAGCAGTGCAGCATATCTCCATGGTAGTCACATTAGTTCCTTAAAACTGTATTGTTGTCCGTTAAGGGGGATGCAGTTTATGCATGAGGGGGCACCTTGCTGAACAGCCTGGCACCTTGGATAAATGCTGTAGTGGCTTCTGCACCAAAAACGTATCCATGTTGTGCACATTGGATGTAATGCTTGTATATGATGTGTGATGTAATGCAGCTTAGTTGAGTTGATACAGTGAGGTTAATATGTGCCCATATTTCTAAGTTTCACAGGTGTGGGATAAATCTTCATGCCTCATGCCTATGGGATGGAGAGGTGACCCAGACTTGAGACAGGGATTGCCTTGCTTCAACAATGTTTTTGGAAGCCTCCTTTAACTATTGTTTACAGATGTAAGGATCTTTGGCACAATTGCTTATGGACACTGAGCTTCATGTAACATTTGTAGCCACTTGGCATCAATGGATGTGAAAAAGCTGAGCTTACCTGCATTGAATATGTAGAGATGGAATGTGCCTTTCAGTTGACATGCAGCACATTCACAGTTTGTCCACATTCGCAAACTCACATAATAGTGACTAGTGGCAACAACCCGCCCTTGCACCATGGTGCTCACGTGTCAGCTTAGTGTCCAGACATGACGTCATTGTTTAAGGGACTCATTCCAGCACCAATTCCAAACAATCTGTGCTACTCCATCCTTCAATGTGCCACGTGGAATGCTGAACACATTGTAATTGGACATGAGAATGAGACATGCGATTATGTATCCTCTATACACTTTCTCTTGGGAGGCACACTACTTGCACACTGTCGCAGTGTCCCTGAGCATAGGATGTGTGTAAACATGTATGATCTTCATTGGTGTTGAATGAGAAAGGCCAATGCAGACCCATGGTCGACCTCCTTAATGTAGGGTGAATGAAAGATGCACTTTGTTGTGG
The DNA here is from genome assembly GCF_964204655.1 of Triturus cristatus. Taxonomy (NCBI): domain Eukaryota; kingdom Metazoa; phylum Chordata; class Amphibia; order Caudata; family Salamandridae; genus Triturus; species Triturus cristatus. The sequence continues at coordinate 350,082,382 of NC_140581.1, forward strand.
TCTCCAGTAATGCATACCTATGAGGCCTTGCAATGTCATGCAGACATACCTGACCTTGCCACATTGATATGATTTGGGTAGCTACTCCACCAGAGCATCCTGATTGATGATACCACAGCAGCCCATTCGACTTGTACATGTGGGCCACAGTGGCTTAGGAGGTGTCGGCATGTGTGACTTGTAGGAAATGTGTTGTTTATTTATCATGTAGTATGGAACAAATATATTGGACCACACCAAAACGTATGCACTGTCTCATTCAACCCAATGCTGATATATGAACTTATTCCTACATGATTGAGTGCCTTGTGGTCTGTCAATTGCGTGAGATGTAATTACCAGCAATGAAGCCTTTCACATAGGTCCCTTTCTGGAGATGCTTATTATTGGCGGAATGCTGGAAGATGAATGAGTAATGTGCACTGCCTGGGTACTTGGCAAGGACATTGATGAAAAGGCCCAGATGGTCCATGATTGCCTGCACATTCATGGCATAGGGGTGTTACCTATTGCGGTAGATATGGGATGTAACTGCAGGAGGCTCAAGCTGCACATTTGTGCAGTTCATTGCCCAAACACATGTGGAAATCCAGCAATAGCATAAAATCCTTGCTTGTTGTCCTGATGTTGCTGCTCTGTGTTTTGGGAAGTAGAGGTACTGGGGCATGAGACATATGATGGCATCCAGGACAGTGGGGCGGAAACTGGAGAAGGATGCCTGGGATACTCCTGCCACTCTGCTGTGGTGGGTTGAAAAGTTCCAGATGCCAGCATGTGTAGTACAGCAAATAGTTTGGCCTGTGGAGGGATGTTAGTGCTGTGCTGTGATGTTGGCTGCAGCCTTGGTGCAATCTGGTGCAGGAGGCAGACAATGGACTCTCTTTTCAGCCTGTAGTGGGCAATGACCTATTCCTCCCTGAGGTCAATGAGGGTTATCCTCTGGTGGTATGTCTGATCCTTTTTCCTGCGCTGTCCCCGTGGTCGTGGTGGAGGTGGTCTCCTTGGTGCTCCGAACACGAAGCATTGGAACCATGTACACCTGCAAACGTTTTATAGGTAGAATTTGCTTTCTGAAAAAGCTTGACAATGTCCTTATGAATTTGTCTAATTGATGTGACAATGGATTTGACTGAAGGAACATGCACTTGGAGAAGTAGGAGTAGGGAATTTGTAAATGAAGAGCATAAGTACAGAAGAACTGTGAAATCTTTAGTGAATTGTTTATAGAATGTGGAATCTAACGGACCCAGTCATCATGTTATTGCATGACAAAATATCTGAAATATTGTTTGATGGTTGGATTTCTTGTGCACCAGTCTGAGGATGGTAGCTATTCAAGATAATAGTTTTAATGCCCAGCCTGTCATGAAGTATTTCCAGAATGTGGATGTGAACAACCTGAATCTGAAATGAAGATGGCAGGACGATATAACCAGACAATTTCCTTAATGAAATACTCTACCATTTCTTTGGAGGTTGGAAGTGTTGGGAAATAGAAATACATATCCCAGTTTGGTAAACAGATCAATCACCAAGCACATAATTGGGCAAGATTCAGATGACAGTAGGATAAAAATAATGATGTCCATTCATATGGTTCTCCGGGGCTGCTGAGGTGTGGGTAAAAGTCAAAATAGTCCCAAGGGTTTAGTATGACTGCTATTTGCTTGTGGACAGGTGGCACAGGTGGAAGTATAGTGATAGACAGATTCCTTGAGTTTAGGCCACTACAAAGTGTTAACATTTGTTTAGTGTGTCTAACACCATGATGACCAGTCACTGGAATATGATACTTTAATTGCAATACTTGATTCTGTAAGTATGCCATGGAATATATTAGTTTCCTTGCTGAAAAAGTAGTCTCCTCTGTTTCTTTTTGTAGGAATCTTATTCTTGTACCCATGGTTCCCTGTAAATTGATTAAATAACCATCTTCAAACCTTCACAAAAGTCTCTTGTTTTTAATTTTTCCATTGCATTACCTTAAGGATGACTGGGGGTTCAATTTCTTCAAATGCTGTGCTGTTTTTTGACAATGATTCTGCTTACCCATTGCGATTTCATGGATGATAGTATATTTGAAAAAAAGAAGTGGGTGAACAGTAGCATCCACTGGAAATACCAATGGTATTTACATTTCATAAATTTGAACATTTCTATTATTATGGTCAGTCCACACAAATACTTTATGCCCAACTCCTTCTAGAGAGCAACACCAATGACTAAATGTGTCTTTATTTGTCCAATAGTTCTCCGTTGAAAATGGCGTGGTGTCTTTCAGATTCTTTCATGGCTCTGATTCTGGAACAACAGGTGAATGAATGAAATGCTTCTGTAGATTCATTGTTCAGGGATAAGGTGTTACCAATATCTGTGGCTGATGAATTTTTAAGAGCAAAGAAAGGTTGCTCTTGTTCAGTATCCTATTTGAAAGACACTCCTTTCTTTGTGAGGTGAATGATTGGTGAAATCCAGGCAGCTAAAGAGGCAATAAACAGATGATAGAAATTGTTATATCCAACACATTTCTGAGTAGACCATTCACAAAGGTATCTTACACCTGTGAGAAAGTTACACGTGCAAGTTTAAACTTTTGAGTAGGTTTACTACTTTTGGCTAATCAACATTTATGAGCATATAATTACTCAAAAGTGTAGACTTCGAGGTTTCAACCCTAGTGGTAGAGATTTCCCTAAAGTAAAGTATAGGAGAAGTAAAAAATATTTTTACATTAAATATTAATGTCAAATAATTTTATTTATGTCGTGTTGAAGAAATTAAACTTTACATTTTTAATTTAATTATTTTCTATGTATATACATTTAATTAAAATTATTTTCTGAAGTTCAAGTCAAAAAACAAATCCCATATAAAGTAAACAATGTTTTTATGTATTAATGAGTAGTGAAACCGATATGTAGAATTAACTACAAGTATTTTCATTAGATTTTAATGCAATTTATTGCTGCATTAATTTTTAAATAAAAATGTTTTTAAAATAATACTATAAATATGATAAAGATGTTTCAATTTTAGATGTTTTTCACATAAAATTAAATGTATTTATTTTTTAGCTAGCTGAAATAATTTAATTTATCAATATTTGCTATCGGTTTTATTTTAGGCAGCAGCTATTCAGCTGGCCATGAGTAAATAGGGAATTTTCTATGCTATTTACTAGGCCGCTGCTTACATTGTAAAAATAATTTACTATTTGACCAGTAGTTTTGAAATTAGAAGAGAAACTTCACTATTTACGTGGCTGCTGGCTAAACAAGAGAAATACTGCACTGTTTAGCCGGTGGCCATGCAAGTAGCAGAACACTTTCACTATTTACCCATCTGCTGGCTAAATAGTAGAGATTTTGCAACTGTTTGGCTGACAGCTGCGCAAATACCAAGGAAACTTCGCTATTTACCTGACCAGTACCTAAATAGCAAAAAAAGTCAATATTTACCTGGCTGCTGGCTAAATCACAGAGATTATGTACTGTTTATCTGGTGGCCTTGTCAAGAGAAAAGAAACTTCATTAATCACCTGGGAGGATAAAGGATTATTAAAAGGTTCCATGTTACTAGAACACCTCTTTTCTTGCATTAGCTCAATGTATTCCAGAAATATTATTCTAGTTCATTTCAATTGCGCAAATCAGATAAAAACACCTGAAAACAATGTTATTCAAAAGCAAAAGCCAGAACTGGAAATGTAAAATCCCAATGACATAGTGCCATCTGATATTTAGGGTGATCTTATCAAAATAGAATCAATTTCATAGGGGCCAATTTGAAGCCACCTACACAGTATAATTGAGATGATTCATTCCAATTACATGACAAAGGGAAGAAAAGCGATGGGTCTGATATGGGGTTTGGAGTACAGAGTTAACTTTGTCAGGATGGTGGAGAACACTTTCTCCGCCATCTTGAGAGACCTTTGCTCACCAAATATAGAGTCGTCCGCCGGCCATGTGTGCAACTCAATACTTTGACAGGAACTGCTGTCATGGGGGTTCTGGTCTATGTATAAAAATGTTGACCTATAAATCTTTCAAAGTGTTTTTGTTCTTTCAAAAACAAACTCCCAAAGTGGGGAAAAATGAAAAAACAATGCCCTCCAAACACTGGGTGTTTTCTGCCAGGGTGATGGTCTCATGAATTTTTTCTGTCCCTAACAGCTGGGTTTTATGTCAAATGCAGTGGACGGTATTGAGTACCTTCTACAATGGCCAGTACTCTGTAACTGAACTAAATGTCATTGGAATATTAATTAATTTTCCTGGTAAATCAGAGATACGCATAAAACTCACAGAGACGTTGTATTCATTGACTGAATTACAAATATTGTAGGATATAGCACACTAAATAAACAGAGACATTTTTCGACCTCCAGTCTTATTACCTGAGGATCGGGGGATGGGAATTCACTGATCAGATTTCAGAACTCATTTGAGGAGATTCTTTTTTAAATGTGATTTCCTGGCTGCAGCTCAGATACAGCCTTTTTTCTAGGTGATGACTCTCACAGCTGTAGCAATAGTCAAAGCAGAAGTATCCAAAGCTATGAAAAATGAAGGGGCATATTTACAAGCCCCTATCACCACCACAATGTCACTTTTTGTGATGGTGTGGTGGCAATAGGGGCTTCGCCTTATTCACAAGGTGAAGTTGAGCCACGGGCGGCGTTAAGCCACTTAACGTGGCTTAACACCCACTTGTGAATAAGGCGGCCTTCCACGCTATACTTATCGGTAAAGGGGCTGGCAATGGGTGTTGTGGTGGGCGTTCCACCGCAACACCTATTGATTTTGATGCTGACCCATATTTACAATGGTGGTCTAAATATGGGGCAGTGCCAAAATTAAAACCAGCAAAAACCTGGTCTTACCCTGGCGCAACAAGGAGAAATATTTAATTTCCCTAATTTTTGCTTTTTCCATATGTGCTGTATGGTGCAGCACACACAGAAACAGCAAAAGGCCATTGGCTGTTTATGTGCAGGAAGGAATACCTTCCTGCACATAAACAATCATTTAAAAAAAAAAAAAGAAATTTTGCAACTTCTATGTGTGCTGCATCAACAACTTCCTGCACATTAACAATTACTCACCTCAAAGCAGGCACCCTTGCACTCTGGTGCAAGAATGCCTGAGTTGGCGCTAGGCAGCTAAATTAGCACTAGCGCAGAAGGAAACTCAAGGCTGCACCGTATTCTTGTAAATACGGTACAGCCCTGCGTTTCAGAGGTGGTGAAGCGCAGCATTAAAATAAGAGGCTAACGCCCCGCTCCACCACTTCCTTGTAAATATGCCTGAAGTGTGAGATTTCAGCACCTGGCTGTCATCAGCCTTTTTGACCAGTCATCAGGCACAGGCAAAACAACAGCCTTGCTTAAAAACTGTTACCTTTAACACAAGAAATATCTAATCCTATGTCGATTCCCGTAGATGATATGAAATATATCCCTTAGTCCTACTGTTACAAAAGCGTGATGCTGATTAGGCCTAGGGGGGGAATTTTCAATTCAGTCAGTGGAATCAGAGGAATTTTTGTAATTCTACATTACTCTTGTAAAGTGGAATTACTGATAAACTTAAATTCTGCTGCTCTGCTGGTGTTATCAAAATGATGCAGTGATTTATTTTCTGAAGTTTAGAAACCACTGCATACCATTCGTTGCCCTTGCACACTTTGCAATGATTTAAAGGTTTTAATCGCTGCAGATTATATAAGGGCGCTGAGTGATATGCAGTGTTTTCTAAACTTTAGAAACCACTGCATACACCACTTGCAACCTTGCATACCTTGCAGAGATTACAACTTGTATTCACTGCAGGCCATGTAAGCGTGCTGAGTGATATCTGACCATGCTATTTTCTTAGGCAAAATGCATACTCTCATCCAATTTCAGACACAAGGGTCATTTTGTTCTAAGAAAATAGTGTCAAATGCCCACTCTGCCCTTCATGGAATTCCACAGAATCTGGAGACATTTTAATGTAATACTGTGTGATTCCGCTGAATCAAACACTGCGAATTCTGGTCACCCATAACCCTGACCCTCTTGATCAAGGGTCTCCTTGTTTGGATCTTCCTGAGCCTAGTCATTTTGGTCCTGGTACCCATGGCCACCACTGTCTAGTCCACTTGGTCTTCCATTTCTCTTGGTATACTTGGTCTTTTTACATCTGATCCTCCTCACCCTGGACCTTCTACATGTAATGATTGTTCTTCCCCACTTGTTATTCAGATCCTGGGTCTCCTAGTTCTTGCTCTTCATGACCCTCCCGAGTCCTAACCCTGTTTTCAGTCCTCCTGTTGATAATCTCGTTAGTTCACCTTGTCCTCCTTGCGCTGTTCTTCTTTGTGTCCTTGGTACTTGTCCCCTCTGTCTTATTAGTCCCTGTCCTGCTTATCCTGCTCCCATGGTCCTACTGGCCATGGCCCTCCAGGTCCTGATCTGCATACTCCTCTTCAATCTGGTCCTGATCCTCCTTTCCCTAGCCCTCCTTCTCCTTGTCCTGGTCTATCACCCATCATCCTTCACTTTTCAAGTTGTGATGTTCCTTGACCTCCGGTTCATGCAAGCCTAAGAACTTCCTTGTCTGACTAGTTGCCATTCCAATGTACCACTACTCCTATTCCTTTGGATACGGGGGCTCTAAAGGAAGCCAGGATTTTCTCACCTTCCTCACCCTAATTCATGTCCATCTGTCCCCCTGATACTGTTCCCCTGGTTTGCCAGTTACTAATCCTTCTTCCCAAGGTTTACTTCACCCATGTAATCCTGTCCTAAGTTCTGGTACTCCTTTGTATGGGCCCCGTGGTACTCATTGTCCGGCCAGCAGGCCGCCAACGGCCTGGCATGCCTTCGTTGGGGTCCCGCGGACCTTGCCTTGCCGTCCAGTGAGGTTGGCAGTAAACACAGAAGATGACCGCAGGAGCATAGGTAGTGAATACGTGTTTACTTCTGGCCTCTGCGACCTTACACACGGCACCGTCGGAAAGCTTCCCAAAAGGCCCTTCAAAAGTCAGCTGTAAGCACTTTCACAGCTGACTTTTAAAGGGCCTTTTGGGAAGCTTCCCGTTTCATGTTGTTGACGACGTCCTTTTCTCCTGCAGCAGCTTGATCTTCGAGTCACCATCCCTGAACATTAGACACAGAGAGACAGAGATACAGAGAGACAGACAGAGAGACAGAGACATAGAGGGAGATATAGACAGATAGAGAGATAGAGATAGATAGATAGATAGATAGATAGATAGATAGATAGATAGATAGATAGATAGATAGATAGATAGATAGATAGATAGACAGACAGACAGACAGACAGACAGACAGACAGACAGACAGATAGATAGATAGATAGATAGATAGATAGATAGATAGATAGATAGATAGATAGATAGATAGATAGATAGATAGATAGATAGATAGATAGATAGATAGATAGATAGATAGATAGATAGATAGATAGATAGATAGATAGATAGATAGATAGATAGATAGATAGATAGATAGATAGATAGATAGATAGAGATAGAGATAGATAGATAGCTATAGATAGATAGATAGATAGATAGATAGATAGATAGATAGATAGATAGATAGATAGATAGATAGATAGATAGATAGATAGATAGATAGATAGATAGATAGATAAAGATAGATAGATCGATAGATAGATAGAGATAGATAGATAAATAGATAGATAAATAGATAGATAGAGATAGAGTGAGATAGATAGATAGAGATAGATAGATAGATAGACAGATAGAGAGATAGAGATAGATAGATAGATAGATAGATAGATAGATAGATAGATAGATAGATAGATAGATAGATAGATAGATAGATAGATAGATAGATAGATAGATAGATAGATAGATAGATAGATAGATAGATAGATAGATAGATAGATAGATAGATAGATAGATAGATAGATAGATAGATAGATAGATAGATAGATATGTTTATGCTGGATCCGGTGGCTCAGTGGGATAATGCATCCACTGAGAGGGGCCTGTTTTCGACCACATGGTCACAGGTTTTTTTTTTTAGACTAGTCCTACCCCCCCACTGACCCCGCCCCCACTGGTGCGGCCCTCGGCCACAAACCACACTGTAAATTTGGCCCCGAGAGAAAGTTTGTGAGTACTCATGGTCTGGGCCACATGTATTGTGTCTTCTGATGCTGGTCCCACTAGCATTGGTTTCCCTAGCCCTCCTAGACCCTTGGTCCTCCATCCCCATCCTATTCCTCCTAGTCCACCTGGTATTCTGGTCTGCCTATTCTACCTTGTATTTAGCCATCTGACTTTGTCTCTTCTAGCATGGTCCTTCTAGTAATTGTTCTTCTGGGTCTGATCTTTCTCATCCCTATGGCACTGGTCCTCCTAGTTCTCATGTTGCGAGTCATGTAGTCCTTGCAACCCTGATTTAGCATCCCCATGAGTTTGACCCTCATGGACCTTATGATCCTAGTCTTCCAGGTCCTTTCTATTCCTCATGGTCATTCTGATCAAGGGTCATGCTAGCACTGGTACTTTCCGGTTCTGGTTTTCCCAATCCTGGTCCATTCGCTTCTGGCCCTGTTCTGATCTCTATGGTCTTGGTCCTCCTGTCTCTGATGTGTTTTTCCATATGTCTCCCTTGGTACTGGTCCTCTTTTGTCTATTTACCAAGTTCTGTTACTCCTGGCCCTGGTTGTCCTCGTCTCTCCAGTCCTGTTCGGTGCGCTCAGGCCCTCCTATCCACCTGTTGTTATAGTCCAGGGCCTTCTGTTTGTTCTGTCTCTGGTCCTTCTGTTTATTCAGGCTTTGGTAAACTGGGTCCAGATCCCCCTGTTTCACATCCTCCTGACCCTCCTGATCCTTCTCACCCTAATCCCTGTAACCCAAGTCCTGGTTTTCAGGGTCCTGTTCTTTCTTATCTATTTGTTCTTGATATGCACTAACATGGGTGTCCCTGGTCCTGCTGAATGAAGTCTCTGTGGGACTGGTTCTTCTTGTCCTGGTGCTCTGGTCATCCTAGCCCTCTTGGTGATCCACCTCCTGGCCTCATTCTTCTACTGGTCATTATTCTCCTCCTACTGGTCCTATTTCTTCCTGCCCCAGCCCCCTTCGACAATGATATTAGTCAGGTACAGCCTCTATGCCTGTCACTCAGATTCTTGTTTTTTGGCTTCCACATTTCCTTTGCTAATACAGCACTTTCAAAGACAGAAATGAGGGTTCAATGCAGACATACCCTTTTCCCACTCAAAACACTGCGTTGTTGATTAAAAATTATAACTACCATTCCCAAGATACATTGTGCGGGTGACTAAAATATCACTGTAGTTGAAGAGGCCACTCAGGACATTAGACTAATAAGCATCTATGCCTGAATCCACTCTACTAGGTGAATAGTATTAATAAGTGTGTTTATTCAGCAGGCACTTGAGTGAACTCTTCCTGTGAATTACCCAGATGCATTACTGACGTGTCTCCTGCTCTTACTTTCCCATTCCACAGAAGTTCTACTGATGTGTCTAACACAATTTACCTCCTGTCAGTGTCCCAAGGCCCCCATGCACCAACCTTTTTACTATAAGTATCCCTCCCTCTGTGGCCCAGATTCCACCTATCTCTCTACATTCACTGTTTGCTACTGCTTGTCAACTACTGTTGTGTTGGCATGTGTGAAATAGTATGAAGCTAAAAAAGAAGCCTAAAGCTAGCACTAGGCTTTACATAAGAAGCCTAAAAGGCCCTAAATAATCATCAAAAGAAGAACCATTAACACTTAAAAAATAACGTATTCTCATGAGTGAATAGCACAGTTATGTAACATTGTTTGAAACCATGGAATCTATACTTTGCACTTTTGCAGACAGCCATAGGCTCCTAGACTGCAGTGAAAAATATATGTGTATAACATATAAAGTAGAAGTTTGAGTCCTACATTTCTCAATTTATTATTGAAATATTGAAACAAGAAATGTTTTTATTTTAAATTGATTTTTCCGTTACATTATCTGCAAACACCTTATCTTAATTTATGCACTTACCTTTGTGCATACTATGGGGCAGATTTACAAGCCCCTAGCGCTGCCAGTACGTCACTTTTTGTGATGCACTGGCAGGAATCTACGTTAGAACAGGACATGAGTGTGTTCCTATTGGAACTCTTACACTTTTCACTCTATCACAGTTACTTCAGTTGGAAAAAGCACCACTACTTACAAAAAACAGGAACATCAATGGGATTTCCCGGGGCACCGGCGTATGCCAATACCTTCATGGCACACTTTGAATATCAACATATTCTTTTGAATCCCACATGGCGGAAGCATGCAATTCTACTGCTACGGTATATAGACGACCTATTGGTCATTTGGAAGGGACCAATACATGTGTTAGAAGATTGCATTCAAGATCTGAATCATTACAATCCCCGCATACAGTTTACCTCAGAAATCCAAACAAATGAAATACATTTCTTAGACATTGAAATTTCCAAAACACCCACAGGTCTTCAAACAAGAGTATACAAGAAACCTACAGATGTCAACAATGCGCTGCATTTTTACAGCGCACATCCGTATTCCCTGAAAAAACATCTTCCGGTGTCCCAATTCATAAGGATTAAGAGGATAACCTCGGAGGATACACAATGCACTAAACTAATAGAGGCACAAAAAATAAGATACATCGAACGGGGATACACAGAGGAAGTGCTTTCACAAGCCCAAAAGACAGTGACACTTAAAAAACGAAAGGAGCTTCTTCAACCTTCACAGAAACAAACTAAACAACGCGAAGTGTTCGTCTTAAAATATTCAGCACAAACCTCACAAATAAAGAAAATCATCCACAAACGTTGGGAGATCATCTCACAGGAAACGGATTTCAAGGACTTGTATAAAGGCCCTCCCTTATTCGCCCACACTCGATCTAAGAACATTCGAGAATTATTGAAACCGAAAGATTCATCCAGAAGACAAACCTACAAAGGTATGCAAAAGTGTCACAACTGTGGCCAATGTGGCAATGTCATCGTGGGCAACTCATTCTCACATCCACAATCAGGACAAAAGATCACTTTAAGACACTCCTCGGATTGTAACACCGAAGGCGTCATTTACGCAATTCAATGCCCTTGTGGATTAGTGTACGTGGGGAGAACTTCCAGGAAAATAAAAACGAGAATAGTGGAACACAAAAGCACTATACGCAATAAAAATTTCAAATCATGCCTAGCAACACACTGGGTAAACACCTCACACACAATACCACAACTACGCTTCACAGTGTTAGAAAAAATACAATCAATGCCAGGCACTGATTTTAACACGACCCTAGCACGAAAAGAAACTGTTTGGATAAAAACACTTGGCACCCTAACCCCGGGCGGCCTCAATGACCATGTGGAATTGTTATGTTTTCTGTAAACAGCTCTTCTATCATATACATCATTAATCAGGAGTTTTGTTCTTATACAAACTCAGCACAGAAGATGTACCCATCAGTTGTAAAGGATTTGCACTCCTTTATATTCTTTTAATCCCTTACCTTTTCTTTAACTCATTTTTCCTTCATTTAATTTCCATCTATTTTTCTTATCTCTCGTAATTTTGTCAATGCTCCATAAAGTTTTTCAACTCGAGTTACATAATTGAAAGGGAGGCCCCTTTAAAAAACTCTCGGGAACACATGCGTCATCACGCACGTTCTCTGGAGACGACGGAATCTGTGTTCGGCCGGAGCCCATCCAGATCAGCTGGTAAGCGGCGTTTTGTTATGCACTACAATTCCGGTTTTTAGCTTCTAAATTTCTTCTCGAGTTTCATTGCATTTAATATTATACTCTTTACAGCCTATTTTGTGAACGTGTGGAACGTGACGGCCCTTTGGGTAAGACTTCAGTTTAGACACCCGGGTGTTTGTTAAAGGGCAACACACGGTATAAGACTCAAGAGAGACTATAATTTATATTTTACATTTATACTTCACAGATATCTACTTCTTATGAAAGCGACGTATTCTTTAGTGACACTCACCTACAATAGACCTCGCTGTGAGTATATCACTCAGGGACAGTATATCTTGTGCACTGGATTGCTCAGTACACCAGCTTCACGTAGTTTCTTTCTCTTTCGTTTCTTCATAACACCCGTCATTTGGTTTTAATCGCGTAACTACACGCGTATATTCTTGGCACATTTGGGTGACTTTCCCACAAGTAGAGCTTTTCCCTATTTTCTCCTATTTTTCCCTCCCTTTCTCTAAAAGTCAAATGCACTTTTTCACAGCTTGCTTTCACGAGTGTTTTCACGAGTGCAAATCCTATTTTAGAATGCTGTAATTGCTTATACCTAGTCAATTAGACTTTCTGTTTCGTTGTAGCTCTCAGAATGGTGGACCATGTTGAAAATTGATTTCTCCTCTACAATGCGTATCCCCTGAAGAAGGGTTTCGTTAACCCGAAATGCATTGGGAACTTTCATTGTAACAAAGAGAATAACATTTATGTTGTTTTTAGAGTCATAAACTTTGATGGATCGAATATGTTTATGATTCTCTATACTCTCAGGATTTTGTACAGCAGATGTTTGTGCTCACGTTGACTATTATATGTTTTGACCATAATATGTTTTGACAAGTTGGCACATGTAAAAGAATGTATGTATTTTGATGCTTTAATTATTTAAAAGAACATTAAATCAAGGATATAGACTTATACAGTCTTTTGTAGTGCGTCATGTAGGTTTGGGTCACTCCACTCCTCCACTTTTGACATTTCTATGCCCCATATTTACAAGGACAGGGAAATACACCTTGCATGGCTTTTCCTGTGCTTGTAAATATGGCCCCTTTACATGCAGCACTTTGCGTGAAAGGGGTGTTCCTACACAAGAACCATGAAATCAGACCCATTTTCAGATTTACGAGGAATCGTAAACCTGGAAATGCGTCAGTATGCTATGTCACCCTAGGGGTGGAGTACCGAGGAGCAACGAGGAGAAATATTTTCATGGCTCCTTGTTTTTTTCCTCTTTCAATGCATGCTGCATTCTACAGCACGCATTGAAAGAGGAAAATGCCTGTAGTGATTGTTTTTGTGCAGGAAGGTGCCCCTTCCTGCACAAAAACAATCTCCCCATGGCGCAGGAATCCTCGCACCATGGTCCAAGGGTTCCTGTGGTGGTGCATGGCTGCTGTATGTGCGCCAGCGCAGGGAGGAGCACAGGGACGTGACATATCAATGTAAATATGTTGCATTCCTGTGCTCCGAAAGTGCCGCAGTGTGGTGCAGGCAAAGGGCTTGCGGTGCCACGCTGCTGCACTTTCTTCTACATCTGCCCCTATGTTTGTATATTTATGTATACACTTATTTTCAAATACTTTACACATGCTGCTCATTTTGAGATGGCCACCACATTACCATTGCCTGGAGTCCCTTTTTTCTTCATGGCCAAGGAAATAAAGACCTCCTTCACACTATTTACTGGGGTGCTGGTCAAATAATACTTCATCTCTACTATAAAATCTTTCCTTTTCTAAACAGCAAAAAACATATATTTTTTTACCCGCCACTGGCTAAATAGCAGAGATTATGTACTATCTGCCTGTCAGCCATATAAAAAGTCACTTCCTTTATTTTAAGTCCCTAAATAAATCATTTTCTATGGGACAGTATTGCAGCTCTGAGCTGAAGTACATTTCCTACAGTTGTGGGTCCTTTATGGCCGTAGTAACTTTACAAGTGCATTTTGTGACCTGGAGTGGGCTTACTCGCCTATGGTGGATATACATCTTTCTGTAAATCCTTCCCTACCCCCCTTAAATCCCTCCTTACTCTTCCCTACACCTCTACCATTTAGTGGTTAGTCTGCCCCTTTTACAGCCACACCCCTGCTCCCTTCCACATTTTCTACTCAGGGGTAGATTCCGATGTCGCTTGGAAGGGCTCCGAATCGGATTTGTTTTTGCCGAATCCCATCTGAAGCCCTTGTTTCCAACTGAATTGTACACACATCCCAACGACCGAGTACGATGCCTGGAAACCAGCAGGGCTTGTCCGAATCGGTTCCAAAAGGCATTCGGGCAGGATGCGTCTTTTGGGGTCGAATTGTACAGCTCTATGGACTCGGTTTCCAGGCGAGCAAATACGATGACCAATTCAGACGTCCATTCCAATTCAGTTTCTCAGAATCGGCTGCCGGAATCTGTCTTTGGGGGCCATGGCACATCCCCTTCACTAGGGGCCCTCTGAATTGGGCCTGTGGGAGAACCCAAGGGACCTCCTTTCCAACCAAGCACAATGTAGCAGGGACCATGGGGTGTCCACCACAGGATGCACAATTTTCCCCAGCCACCCCTTTCATCAATGGGAGCCTCTGTTCTCGTTCGGAACACAGGCTCCAATTAAAGTCAATGGGAGTCCGACCGAATCCTATCCGGAAGCATACAAATGCTTCCAAATCATTCGGTCGGACTCCACTGATTCGAATAGTTTGGAGAGCATTTCGAGACCGATTCGGTAGGAATGCTTTCCGAACGAGAGAGGAATCAGGTCCCAAGTCATAAACTTACATCTGTGAGAATTTCTCCATAAAAAGATAGGAGAGGGGGTGGTGGAGATTTAAACTGGTAGGTTTGTGAACTGCATTTTATAGTAAGTAGTACTACTGTGGTAGTACCTTACATACTGAAAAATGCAGTTTGTCAATATCTTTATTACTCTTTGGTGTGGGGCCTTGGAAAACTACTTATACGTTTGATCTTTTTAACTTTCACTCTTCACACACACCTACACTTTCTAGGCCCCTCACTCACACCTCACTAATTGACAAGGAACAAAAGATCTCTGCCAAAGAGTCCCGCATTGGGAGCCCGTTGGGTATTGCAGCGCCAACCCAACGAGGAGCAGGCCCAATGATGAAGCATGACACCTAGCTGGCTGGGTGTATGAGGGCCCTAGTTCCGAAAAAGGGAATTCAATCAATCAATTTAACCCTTGAGGAACAGCATACTCCTTTTTTTGTGAATTCAATATCACATGTACCCACAGACACATAATGAGTAACGCCCTTTGATACATCAGGCCCCTTTTCTAACAAGTCAATATCGATGGCAGGTGACCTGTGCTATAAATCTACATTCAATTGTTATTTGATCCAGCTCTCAACACTTTGTATGTTTGTCCCAGGTCTAAGTTGATTTTATCCAAATAGAAATCATGTTGTCTTTCTCAACAGGTGACCTTAATACTCCCCGACGGTGCCAGATATCAATCGATAAGCAGGTACCACTGTTGGTTGTATCGTTCCTTTTATGTCCCTGTGCACACTTTATCACATTGCAGTAGTGTTTTATTATGGTCCTGAAGAAAGCCACGGTCATCTCTTTGAGACGCTAGTTGGCTGAAACATGTAGACCTACACTTAGAGTACGTGTTCCTTATTGTTTGGTGTACACGTTTTACTCTATCATTTCTGCGTCTTTTACTGTTGATATCACTGGATATTTAATAAAGTAGTTTTCCTGTGCTAATCAATTTTAATATCACGTTTTCACACACTGCACCTCACTTCACTACACTATAGGCAGCTTCCTTCCATTTTGGGAGTGATCCCCTCCAAGTTTATTAGCTAAAACATCCTTGAGCTCCTCCTTTTTATAGTAATTTAAGGAGTAATAGCTCTTTAACCGCACCAGGTGTGGTTAATGGGAGGTCCCAGATGATGAAGCATGCCACTTCGGTGAGTGATGGGACTTTGTCCTTTTTGAAAGGATCCCTGATTTAGGTTTGTAAGCTGGCATCTTCTGCTCATTTCTAGGTAGACCTGTATAGACCCACGGGCTCTGTTGTTGTTCTAGTCTTGTTATTTGGGGATTTGCCCGTGCTGGTCTTTAAACTCCCTTAGACCCTCCACCCATTTTCGTTTGTTGGTATCTTGTGCAGCCACGGCTGCGGGTTGGTTGCTATTTGCCACGCAGGAGTTCTGTCGTGTGTTTATTTGTGTACTTGAGTCTTTACTGTATTGTTCGGCTTTGGCACTTTTAGGGTGCCAACATGGCTGAGCTTACAGGGTTAGCTTTCGATGATGACATTGCCAGACTTATTCTGACTACCACTCCCAGCATTCTCGAGAATATGGCGAACCCGGGAGGGGGATCAGGTGATGATTGGGCTCAACTTCTAATTCTGAAAAAATCACATACCCGGACGGGTATCCATGGTCCGATTATGACCGAATATCTACGTAGCAATTGTGCACCAACTGGTCTTATTGTCACCAATACACCCCGCCTCTTCCTACAAGATAAGACTTTCTTAAAAGACTGGTCGTTGATAGCCTGGCGGTGCACACGCGACTGGCTGATTTTAATCATCAGCACAGCGAAGCGCATCGCCGATGCTATTCTGATTGAGATCCAGGTACTGGAGGGTCAGATTAAAACCACACTGTCCAACTAACTCTATAAGAAAAATCTAGATGAGAGTAATAAATCCAATAAAGATTTTAGGGATGGCATCCTTTCCTCTAAAATCGATAAGTTTAAAAAAGACCTGGCTAAGTTTTCGATGGAGAAAGTGTACCCTTACACTCAAGAGAACTATGTACCACCAGCTTTCAACAGGAAAGGGAGACGCTATGGCTCCAATTACTCTTCCTCTGGTTCTGAGGATTGGTCTAGTGACTCTGATTCAAATACTCATGAACCATCCCATTCAAGAGGGAGAGGTAATAAATCCAGACGTAACTGGCGTGGTAGTCAACAACCCCAGTGGTGGCAACCTCCACCTTGGCAATATCCAAATCCCCCTTTCCTTCCTAGTATGATGCCCTTCAATCCGCCACCACAGTTTTTCCCCAACCAGCCTTTTTTAGGGCAGGGTCGTGGCCGCTCGAGAGGGCGGAGAAGAGGTCAAAACAATCAATCTCAGAACCAGGCACGGGTCCACTGGAGCCCTCCAACATCGCCTCGCAGTCTCCGCAGTGCGACGAAAGCACAGACAGCGGCACGACCAAGCAGCAGCTAGTGGTCAATTTGAGTTCATACACCTTGACGGCTATGGAAGATAAAGTTCTAAATAGAGGTTTAGGCTTTGTGCCGACCAGTTCAGGAGATCCTTTTACCTTACAATCCGAGTTGGCCAACTTTTTTCGAAAAATTAGGCTACATTTCTTTTTCAAAGAAAAAGTTGATGTCACCATAGATGCAGAACATGGTGAGAGTGACAGTGGTTTGAAGAAAAAATCTACCTTTAATCCACCGGCCCATCTGGTACCTGCGCATGTCTTGGCATTTGAGACAGCGGTGAACAAAGACACTACAGCTCTTTTGAGCGAACCCACTAGACATTATGTCAACTTACCCAATCCTGAGAAACAGGCTCTCACTGCCCTTTCTAGCAATCCTCATATCATCATTAAGCCCGCCGATAAGGGTGGAGCCACTGTGATCCTTAACATTCAGGATTACAGAACAGAATGCTTGAGACAACTCAGCAATGAGAGATTTTACAAGCGCCTGGAGACTGATCCAACACCACGCATCAAAAAAGAAATCTTTGAGCTGGTCACTGAGGCAAGATTGGAGGGTTGGATCTCAGTTCGTGAAGCAGAGTATTTGGTGACTGAACATCCAATCACCCCTTACTTTTACGTCCTTCCCAAAATTCATAAGGAACAGCGTCCCCCGCCGGGTCGACCTATTATCTCTGGGTTGGGCTCACTCCTTGAACCTTTGTCCACCTTTGTTGACATCTTTCTCAGGCCTTTGGTGAGAACCATGCCCACTTATTTGCAGGACACCAAAAGTGTATTGCAGCTACTTCCAGACTTGGATTTCAATACTGACACTGATTTTCTTGTTAGTTTTGACGTCGAATCATTGTATACCTGCATTCCCCAGATTGAGATCCTTGAAGCCATCAGAGGGCTCCTCGAAGCTAACACCACCGGGTTGAGTTCGCCAGTAGCCTTCATTATGAATTGTGCCAGGCTGGCTATGACTGAGAACTTCTTCAAGTTCGAGAATCAGTTTTACCTCCAAACATCGGGTACTTCTATGGGCAGTGTTTTTGCCCCCAGCCTGGCCAATCTCTATGTCCATCTGTTCGAACAAGGTTCTGTCCTCAATGCCACCAATCCCTTTTGCGACAGGATAGTCGTATGGAAGCGCTACATTGACGATATTTTTGTCATTTGGCGAGGTGATTTAGCCACTTTGAATACCTTTCATTCTTGGCTTAATGATCAAAACACTTTCCTTAACTTCACCATGGAAGCTAGCAAACTCAGCCTGCCTTTCCTAGACCTTCGGGTCTTTCCTTCGGATAATGGCCTGGCCAGTGAGTTGCACACCAAGCCGATGGCGAGGAATTCTCTTTTGTCCTTTGACAGCTTTCATCCTAAATCACTTCGTGCAGGTCTACCCTTTGGGCAATTCCTGAGACTGAGGCGCAACTGTTCCACCATTGATAGTTTCAAGCAGCATGCCGCTGTCCTGTCTCGGAATTTGAAGGCCCGCCAGTATCCTCAGAGTCTGATCCGCCGTTCATCTAAACGGGCATTTAATAACAACCGAGAGGCCTTACTTGAGCCATCCACACCAAAGCCCCCGATGGACAGACTCACGTGTGTACAAACGTTCAGTACCCGGTCGAACCAAATGCAGAAGATCATACGCAAACATTGGCGTATTCTGAATGCTGGGCAGTTATATTTAGCTCCCCCACTTTTTTCATTCAAGAGAAGCGCTAACTTGCGTGATACCTTGGTTCATACACGTCCAAGGGACATGCCGGTTGCCACAGCTAACACACTTTGGAATCTGCCACCAGTCCAGGGCCATTATGCGTGTGGTAACTGCGGTGTCTGTGCTCACACACAACATACTACTGAAATCGATATCGGCAGTACCAAACCCTGGAGACAACTGAAACATACTAATTGTAACAGCGAGAGAGTTATCTACATGATTACCTGTCCCTGTCACAAGAAGTATGTGGGTATGACCATCAGGAAGGTCAAAATACGGATTATGGAGCACAAAAGTACCATAAGATGTCAGAGACAGGCGACACGTCTAACTAAACACTTTTTGGATCTTAAACATAGTCCTGATGACATAAGGTGGACGGTATTGGAACAACCTTTGATTCCCTCTCATGTCACAGATGTTTCCAAATTTTTGTTCAGAATCGAACAACGCTGGGTCTTCAAATTGAACAGTGACCAGTCAGGGCTCAACGAAGCAATCCCGTGGACCTCACTGTGATTGGGTCGAGTTTTTTGCCATTTTGACACACTGTGATGTCCTCTTTTTGTGTGTATGCCCTTCACCCTTGCGGGTCTTTTTGCCATGCTCGATGTGCAACCACTGTTCATTGACATCATCATCAATTTTCTGCTACGATAACCTACTTGCAGGACTAGAGCATAATGTCCTGTATGTTGTGTGGCTTTGTCTGACACTGTATGGTTAGGTTTGTGTCCCCCCTTGGCTGTAAGTTGGGGCATTTCAAGACACTGGCCCCTTACATTAAGTGTTCACTGGGGGCGCGTGAAACTATTTGATACTATCTAGGTATTTGATTACTTCCAATTCCCCCCCCTTTCTTGTTTATGACTGTTGCTTAGGTCACGATCGCATTGTTAGTATGACCGTGATTATATTTTGTGGGTTTGTGGCAGAAGAATAAACGATCCACTCCGAGCGGCTCCGGGCGTCTGTCAAACTACATTACCCAACACGCTCCGCTTTCCGCTACCAAGTTCCTCCTAATGCTGCAACTCTCATTTCGCGTGTTGGGGGTCGGATACGCGATTGGCTCTTGTGACTCTTTGAGGCTTCAAGGGTCGCGTTTACACGGTTCCGGCTACCACTCTGCACATCCAGGAAGGAGGTCCGGGGTAGCGACGGACAGGTAGGCGAACCATGAAGCACCCTGCATTAGCGTAGCCCCGTAACTGCATTAGTTGTATGGGCATGTATGCTGTCTGTGTTTGTGCAGAGAGTGCTCAGATTTGAATTGTGGACTCGCTGGTTATCTGTTTGGAGCATTCGGGTTAAACCGAGTGACCTATTGTTAAGCTATGTTGTTTACTCCACCAGTCCAACAGCAGAAGGACATTAGGAGCATGGGTCACCGACTCAGGCTACACGTTGAATCGTGGCGCCGTTTCAATACTCTAGCTCCAGTCTAGAGGTTTTGAGGTCCTAATCAGGCATCATTTCAGGGCTGGGTGGATAAACATTTGGACCCGCAAAGATTCTGTATATGTACTGTTTCCTGTGGCGATTCAATACTAGCCAAAGTGTCCATTGTTGCTAGGCACTAATACCCGTGTTTATCTCATTGGTACCTTAGGGAGGAACCGAGTCTTCTATTTTTATTCACGGTATGGCCCAAAAGTTAAATCTTTTGCTAGGGGCCTCGAGAAGCTCTGATTCACAGTCAGTTTACTAGTAGTTTCGCAATGGTTGAGTTCGTACAGCTAACCCTAGTTAACGTCGACATCAGCGAGCAGATTATATCTTGCCGTATCTGTTCCTTTTGTTTTTTAGAGTGCTGCCTCACGCCCTGAGTTGTGACCAGGAGTGTGGGACGTTCCCCGATCTCTTGACGGGTAAGGAGGCATTTTGATTCCCTTCTAGACAGACGTTTACTTTTGGAACGTGTGCTATAGATCTACCTTCAATTGTTATTTGATCCAGCTCTCAACACTTTGTATGTTTGTCCCAGGTCTAAGTTGATTTTATCCAAATAGAAATCATTTTGTCTTTCTCAACAGGTGACCTTAATACTCCCCGACGGTGCCGTATATCAATCGATAAGCAGGTACCACTGTTGGTTGTATCGTTCCTTTTATGTCCCTGTGCACACTTTATCACATTGCAGTAGTGTTTTATTATGGTCCTGAAGAAAGCCACGGTCATCTCTATGAGACGCTAGTTGGCTGAAACATGTAGACCTACACTTAGAGTACGTGTTCCTTATTGTTTGGTGTACACGTTTTACTCTATCATTTCTGCGTCTTTTACTGTTGATATCACTAGATATTTAATAAAGTAGTTTTCCTGTGCTAATCAATTTTAATATCACGTTTTCACACACTGCACCTCACTTCACTACACTATAGGCAGCTTCCTTCCATTTTGGGAGTGATCCCCTCCAAGTTTATTAGCTAAAACATCCTTGAGCTCCTCCTTTTTATAGTAATTTAAGGAGTAGTAGCTCTTTAACCGCACCAGGTGTGGTTAATGGGAGGTCCCAGATGATGAAGCATGCCACTTTGGTGGGTGATGGGACTTTGTCCTTTTGGAAAGAATCCCTGATTTAGGTTTGTAAGCTGGCATCTTCTGCTCATTTCTAGGTAGACCTGTATAGACCCACGGGCTCTGTTGTTGTTCTAGTCTTGTTATTTGGGGATTTGCCCGTGCTGGTCTTTAAACTCCCTTAGACCCTCCACCCATTTATCGTTTGTTGGGACCTGCCAAACACCCCAGGCTTTAAGGCTTTAAGGATTCAATGCAATATGTAGTGGCAGGTACCAGTGAAAAGAGTACTATTACTATGCACATGGGATCGTGGTGAAAACATGACACAAGGCTTTCCTCATACCAGCAAACCTCAGAGCTTGCCCCAGTCCTGCTATTTAGAGACCAACTTGATAGTTTTCTGACTATTGTGAAAAATTTCTTAAAAAGTGGCCTGATAGATCGCAGTACATACATAGACACTCTTTACATCTTTATTCCCTCTCCTCATTTGATAATTCTTTCCGGACTGACCTGATCCGCATTGGCAGTTCAATAGAAGTAGAACTCGAATCAACCGCTGAGAATGTTTTGTACATTTACGTCTTTCAGGAAGTGTCCTCTTTCATCTTCTTCTCTCTTATATTGTTTGCTCAATTTGTAAGTTTAAATTAATAAATTCTACTGAAGAAGTGGTTCAATTAGCACACATGGATAAAGATTCTTTATTCTCTTCATGTAGCCCATCGTTGCAAGTGGCAGCTGCCTCTTTGTATATCCACACCAATTCGGAAAGAAACTGTTGAAAATGAGCAATAGAGGTTACTGGCTCTTCTGAACCCTGTTTCAATTAAATGAGCAGCATATGACCACCTTCTTTGGTCTGGCAGCTTTCAAAATCTCCTTGACATCAACCTAAAAAGGTACTAAATTGAGACAAACAAGGATCTTGTTTAGGAATCAGGGTGGATCTCACATCAGGTAGGATAAAATGGAAGATAGCTTGGCTTTATCTTTATTAAATAAGAAAGATTGATTCATGAAGTGTGGCTGGTATTGCATTACAAAGACTGAGAAGGTTCTCAGATCGCTGTATATTTTTCCAGAAGAGCTAGTCCATTTACTACTAAGGATACAAATGGCCATTGTTTGATCCCAATATCTTATGAACTCATAATAGATATTGAAGAACCTAGTGGAGAAAGCTGAGAGGGTCCTATAGTTTGTCTCTGCAACTGATTGAGTCTGTCTAGGAGACTATTTTGATTTGGTGTTTCCATTTCTTTCTGTAAATTCTCAAAATCTGTTATGAGAGAGAGGCAAATGATCTATACTGGGACCCATCAGTGGCCTGACAAACAGGCAAGATTATGTGGCATGTATGCCAATTCCGAATCTATGTCTCCCTGTAAGTCTGACTACAAGTATTTAACTAGCACTAGATATGAGACTCAAAGGTATACAAGGAAAAGAGATAAAGGAAGGGAAAACACTGGAATGGCCCCATGGACGTCTTAGGACTGCTACTATCACTCTGTAGCTGCCCACTACCTGTGGTGAGATGTCATATCTTATTATGTGTTGATATTGATTGGAAAAGCAATAATCTTGGAATGTGCCAAGTTAATTGATAGTATTTACTGAAGGAACACTCCTTATAGATGGAATTTAGATTTTTTTATGCATATAAGTTGCAAATTACAGGACCCAAACAGTGCATCCTCCGACCGCCCAGCGACCACCCCCTTCATATAATAACATTCTAATCACCAGTTCTGTTTCAAACAATTAAACATACTAAACTACTTACACTATGCTATTTACACAGAAAGCACCACTCACCCCTGTAGGCTAATGGTAACGCCTTAACCACAGCATGAGTAAACACTCCAGTATTGGACTCAGAAGATAAGGAAGAATGATAGCAGTGGGGTCCTAGGAGCTGGTTCATAGCATTCGGAAACTAGAGCAAAGAAGCACAGAAGTTAAACATGATATCATCAGAGGGAAACCAAATGGAAGAATCCAAACAAAAACGGTACATGGAAAGTGAAGATTGTTTGCTTACTGATATGGTAGCGAAGAAACACAACAAAATGCACAGTTAATATGCAAGGTGTTCTCAGTTGTGCTGGGTTAATTACTGTTTCTTGCCAACTTGACTTGGAAGTACCTTTACACCATCTTAGAGTGATAACTTTAATTTCCAGTTGGAGCAGTTACCCCGATAGACTGGGAAGGAAGCTAAGATTGCCAGCACTAAAGTCACATTATGAGTCTCCATGGCTTCCATATCCTTTCCTTCTGTCTTCTCTGAGTTGAGCTTCAGACAGCTGCTGCTCTTCCAAGATGCTACATCTCTCATTCTTTCCTGGAAGCTGAGTTTGGTGGTGTTGGGTTGTCTCTTGAGGGAGAGGATGAGCTGGGTGTTGTTGGCGTAGGATACTATGCTGAGTCCATGCTGTTTGACGATGGTGGCAAGGGGGGGCATGTAGATGTTGAAGAACGTGGGGCTGAGTGACTATCCTTGGGGAATTTCGCTGTTGGACTCTGTGGGTTCAGAGAGGAAGGGCGGGAGTCTGATTCTTTGGGTTTGGCCGGTGAGGAAGGAACGGCTCAAGTCAAGGACAGTTCCCTGTGTGCCGGTGTCATGGACTCTGGCGGTGAGAGTGCAGTGGGAGACGGTGTCAAAGGCTGCAGAGAGGTCCAGTAAAATGAGGGCTGCCGTGTGGCCCTGGTTGAGGAGAGGTCGCATGTCATCTGTGGCGGCGAGGAGGACGGTCTCGGTGCTGTGGTTGCTGTGGAATCCAGATTGGGAAGAGTCAAGGATGGAGTTGTCTTCGATGAAGTTCATGAGCTGGCTGTTGGCAATCTTCTTGGCGACTTTAGCCACGAAGGGGAGGAGAGAGATAGGTCTGTAGATTTTGAGCTTCATCGGGTCTTCGGAGGGCTTCTTGAGGAGGGGCTTGAATTCTGCGCATTTCCAGTCATCTGGAAATGTGCCGGATTCAAAGGTGGTGTTGATGGTGTGTTGTAGCTCGGGTGCTATGGCGACAGTGGCTCTGTGGACAATGTGCGGCCGGCAGGGGTCTGTGGGGGTTCCTGAGTGAATGCTCTTCATGGTCGTGGCGGTGTCTTCGGTGGTGGCTGGGGTCCAGGCACAAATGGTAGGCTGGCTGACAGTGCTGGGGGTGGGCGTGGTTTCGGCGTCAGGTGTCTGTTCGTTAACATTGTGGTAGAGGGTCTTGATCTTGAGATGGAAGTAGGATCCGAGTTTGTTGCAGAGGTCCAGGGAATGGGTGACGTCCGAGGCTTCACTTGTGGGTTTGGTGAATTATTAGATGATGCTAAAGAGTTCCTTTGAGTTGTAGGAGTTAGCAAGGATTTTGTCCTGAATTAAGGTCTTTCTGGTGTATCTAGTTAGTTGGTGGTATTCTGTCATGGCGTTCTTGTAGGTGGTCCAATCTTCCGGGGTTTTGGTGTTTCTCTATGAGTTCTCGAGATGTCTGCAGGTGCGTCTGGATTCACAGAGGTCGGTGGCGAACCAAGTGGCTTTCATGGGACACTGTCTGTTGGAGTTACGGAGGGGGGGCGAGCTTGTCTGCGCAGTTGGTGATCCATCTGTGGAGTTTGTTGGCTGCTGAGTTGACGTTGGTGATGGTGGGGCGGTCCTGGTTGAGGGTGGAGGGTGCTCCTTATTGACTTTGTTCCAATTCCTTCAAGGGGGTGTACTGTAGGTTTGTGAGGGTGTTTTTTTCAAAGGAGAAGTGTACGCAGTGATGGTCCATCCAGGGGGGCTGCATGGTGTGGCCAAAGCGGATGTTGTTCCCCACTGCCAAGATGGGGTCGATGTGTGTCCTGCCTTGTGGGTAGGGGTGGTGATGAGCTGTTTCAGTCTGAGGTTGGCGAGGTTGTCCAGGAGGGTGGTGGAGTTGGGGTCACTGAGGTTGTCGAGGTGGATGTTAAGCTCTCAGAGCAGTGTGTAGTCTATGGAGGCAATGGCGTGGGGTGTGATGAGGTCCGTGATGGTTGTGGCGAATGGGGTTCATGGTCCGGGGAGATCTGTAGGCAAGGGTGCTGTGTAGGGTTGTTCTGGGGCTGGTCTGGATCAGGAAATGGGTGTGTTCCGTGGGGGACTGTCAGAACTGTTTGTACGTGATGGGTTCCTCAGGAGCAGTACCCTCAAGAAGCCCACCTTTCAGCAGCTTTGACTCAGGCTTAGTTGCACAGAGTGTCAAAGTGGCTAGATGGGGGAAGGGAATTGGGGAGGGTACTGCAGGGAGGGAGACCTGGAACTAGATGTTTTCACCAATTAGTATTCTTATTGATTCCTTTTGTTTAAGACACTTATATTTTTTGTATTATTTAATAAGCAAATTATAACCGTAACATACCTGTAAAAGAAAAATATTCTGTGTATGGAACAGTTAGTTATTTATGTCTCCATAGTCATCATCATTATCTTGACCCTGTTGATTTGTTCTTTCTTTTTGTGATTAATTGTGAAAGAGATGAATATCTGTTCCAATGTTCATCAAAATGTGCAAATTTAGATTCAAAATTACGCACTATAACAAATGCCTTTCAGTTCAATGGCAATTGTGCACTACATTAAATGTCTGTCAAAATTAAGCAAGTCTCTTGTTCTCACAAAGCCCGTCTATTTATAATAAATAGTGATACAATATAACTCTTTGAAGTCTCCCTAAAATCCACTTCTTCAAAGCGGAGATCCACCAATGCCAAAATACCCAAGGGCCGCTCCCACCGAGCAGAAACTGACTCAGGAAAATGCCCACAAGATCAGTCCCAGAAGGGGAAACTCACTTATGCCACTGTTGGAGATTAAATAAAGAAACTGGCACTACGTCCTTTTAACAGAAGGCCGATGTGAAACACATATACGATCCTACTTGCATCTGCAATGCTTGAGGAATGATCACCTGGCAAGCGTCGTTGAGAAAATCCTGCTCATAAACCGGAATCACCGCTGCTCTCAAGGCTCAGTGTTCTCAATAACCGCACTGAGAACAGGGTGCCGCTGGCATTTATGGAGTTCAAGAAGATTCCAGACGGCAACTACTGGAGCAGCGGGGACACAAAGTCTTAGTACAGTTTGTACTGCTACCAACCAATAGGCATTGGTAAAAGTAAACATGTTCCCATTTAAACAAGCACTGATAAAAACAAAAAGCTTTGGCATATCTCTAAACCAACATTGGTAAAAACAAGCATACCTGTGAAAATAAAAGACTGATTTAAGCTACATGAAGTTGCTGAAAATAATGAATATTAGTTTGGTTATAAACAAGGTTGTTTGCAAGACAGGATCAAGACAGGGACGAGGAGTGGTTTATGCTGGAAGTGGTGGGAAGGAGCAAGTTCTTGTGCGTGATGGAGTCCTCCTCCTGGGTGGTTGGGGCGGTCCTTCCTCTGGATCTTGTATCCGTTGGGGATGGTGGTGGCGATGTCAGGGGTGGAAGTGGAGGTGGTCCACATTTCTGTGAGAAAGGCAACTTCTGGAGAAAGGGTGTTGAGGAGGTCCCAGATCTCTACTGCATGTTTTTGCAGGGAGCGCACATTGAGGAGGATGCACTTCAGGGGTTCGGGTGCACTGGTGTATGGAGGGTGGGCCGTGGCCGTGAGGGTGGGGAGGTTGCAGTGTCAGCAGGAGAACTGGCCGTGGTTGTTGCCAGTTGCCAGTTGTTGTTTCTTCCATGGTTGAGTGCGTGGAGGACATCTGAGGAGTCAGAGAACCAGGGTCCCTGGCACTTGTGGTGGTTGGGTCGTGGGCAGGCGCAGAAGGGCCTGTCTTTGGCACGCCCACTGCGCGGCTGCATAGCAGCCGCCAATATGTAGGGAATGGGGGAGGGAGCGCAGCTGGGAGGCGGGAGCGGAGACTGGCAGGGGGGAGGGGCCGTGGGGGCAGCAGTGGCAGGAAAAATGGCACAAAAAGGACACGTGCAAAAAGGACACAAATAGAAGAACGAAAAAGAAAACAAAATAACAGAAGCACCAGAAACAACAGAAGCAACAGAAAAAAAAGAGGCACAATTAAACAGTAACACAAAAACAATACAGGCACAATGCACGCAAAACCTGAGAGACCAACAGGGCCTCAAACACCTACCAGGACAGGGAGGTGCAGGGGGCAGTTGCAGCAGCCCAACAATGGAGCTGCGTAAGGGGAGAGCAGAGTTCTCTGACCAGAAGGTCTGAGGTCTTGCTCCAGGACAAGTAAAATTGAAGCACACATACCCTATGAGCCTTTAGGGCTTGCCTTAGGGGTGACTTATACGTTGAAAAAAAGGAAGGTTTAGGCCTAGCTAAAGGTTTATTTTGCCAGGTTGAAATGACAATTTACAATCGTAGCACATGCTGCAGTTGCAGTCCTAGGACATGTTTCAAAAGGCTACTTCAGTGGGTGGTACAATGAGTGCTGCTGCCCACTAGTAGCATTTAATGTGAAGGCCCTGGGTACATGTACTACAATTTACTAAGGATTTACAAGCAAATTAAACGTGCCAATCAGGTATAAGCCAATTTTACCATGTTTTAGTGAGAGGGCTCATGCACTTTTGCACTGGTTGTCAGTGGTAAAATGTACAGAGTACTAAAACCAACAAAATAAATCCAGTGCAACAGGAGGGATGAAGGCAAAAAGTGGGGGGAATACTGCATCTTTCTCACTGCTACATCAACTATGGTCTTCTTCTCATAGATGTCTTCCTCAACTCAGGCAATGGGATATTCCATGTCATCTCTACATCATCATAACATGTCCCATTTACATCAGAAACATTACCCTCAGGTGTGAGATACTTCCTCACAACCATAGTTCTATTAGTTAGCTCCTTTAACTCTCGTGGGAGGGACCTTCCTCACATTCATAATAGCTTCTAACATCATACTCGTTTTTGGGTACAAGAGTTCCAAGTCATCTGGGTCCCCCATCAAATGTCCATAGCAACGAGGTTAAGTGCAATAGGGCCCACTAAGTGGTTTCTCCCACAGTCAACACACTGGGTATGAAAGGTGCGGCTGGATCAGGGTCTTTCACCTCACAGTTTTATTTTGTAAAGCCTGTCCTTGTGACATTTAAAACAAGTAATCATCTTGGGCTTGGAAGATCCTTCCTGTCCTCACTTCTTATGTTTCTATTACTGTGAAACCTTGGGAATTGTCCTGACCCTTAACTTCTAGTTTGCAACCAAGGTGTAGAGAGTACTTCTTTCCATTTTACTTATAGCCATGCTGCTCCAGCCATTTTTAATGCTGGCAGCTAACTACGTATCAACCAACACTGCATATTTCTCTAGATCCCTCTCTGTCAGATCTGACAGGTATTGGCTACGGGGGATATAGCACTCCTTCTTGAGTCTCTATATTACCAGTAATCAGTTAAGAGAATGAAAATCCTTGTCCTTCATGTATCTCACCCACTGCTTCTAGTTAGGCAATACTCAATGAATCCAGGCCTGAAATGATACACCATGTGCTCTTTTGCTATCTTTAAACTTGTATAAGTACTGTGCTGGGATCCTCCTTCCTAAACCTTATGCTTAGAGCTTCTTTCATCCTCTCATAAATTATTCGCTCAGCCACAGGCTTCTTTTCAATAACTACTCTTGAATCCATAGACAAGCAACTCATATGAGTGGATGCCTTGTACACAGCATTCAAAGTCTGAGCCTTATAAGCAATCTACGAACTCCCAAACCATTCCAAGATCACTTGTCTCTCCACATACATGTACACATGCTCTTTTGGAACCTTGGGAAAAATTCCTAAAGCGATGGAAGTTGCATCTTTTTTCCCAGATGCAGTTTTCTAGGCCGCGATGCCGAACCTCTTATTCTCTTCCAAGTTTTCTCTCCTTTTCATTGTCTTAACTTTTCCATTTGCCTTTCCCACTTCTCATTCTCCCTCTTCCTCTCCTCATGCCTAATTCTTCCGGTCTCTCCCTTCTTCTTGTTTCTTAATACCCTAGAAATCAGTGAAGGTGACTGTCTTAGACAAATGCTGAAAAGCTAATTTGGGAATACATTCAGGGTGTGTCTGGGGAAAACTTGGGACAAGGGGCTAAGAGAGCCTGGCCCTAAGGCATTCAATCACTGGGTACCTATTTCCCTCCCCTGAGCCCATCATCATTTCTTCCCTCCCCTTCAGATTCTCTGACTATTGGTCTATAATATACCTCACAAAGACCTCTCTGTCCTTGTTTCTGAGAGCCCTCTAGACCCTCTAATCAAGCAGAGAGTCCTCAACTGATCTTGTAAAAGAGTGTCAGGTCTATCACCACTAGCCTTGAAGATGATATGTTTCTCTGTAGTTTTTAAAATGTAAAGGTTGAACTTGATACTCTGTTGGTAAAAGTAGTAATTTGCATAGCAGGAACTCACACCACTCGCCACCATTTGTTAAACCCTGTTTGTGGGAGCATGGGGCAAATAGGGGCTATTGCGCCTCAGCCATGGAGGATGGACTCATTTGCTCTGATGTTCTAGGATCCATCCAACTATAGCTCTCCTAACTGGGCCAAGTACAACCCCTTCATCATTTGACTCTCAGTGGAAGCAATGGGAAGCAGTTGTTCGATTCTCTGGGAGGTGGTGTTGGGGTGCATAAAGCTCTGCACTCAACAATTCCAATCAGTGCAATAACTTACTGTTCGACCAAGTGCTAGTGATTCTATTAAAGAAAGTACTTTAAAACAAAGTAATATACACTACAATATGCAGTAATGAATAATGACTGGTGCAGGACCACTGTACCCAGGATCAAAGGTCCCCCTCCCCACCTTCTTCCATTTAAAAGTAAAGTGTGTGTGGTAGGTTTCAGACACAGGTACAGTGCTGCCCCCCTAATGGAAAGTTAGTGTGTTTAGTTCTACAGTTTTAGTCCCAGTGTTATCCTCACCAGTGCACAACAGTGCCCTCCTCCTTCCTCTGGAAGGAAGAAGTGCTGGCTGTGAGTGCATGAACACCCTAGTCTTATGCTGGCAGGCAGGCAACAGATGCAGGGGACGCACCTTAGAGCCTCATTAGTGGCAGACTCCGGTGTCACTAGCGGACTCCGGTACTTTGCAAACTCTCTTTCAGTGGCGGGGTGAGTTGTCAGGGTGATTGGTCACATGGCCACTGCAGGTTTGTCTCAGGCAGCAATGGTGCAGCTCTAATTGGCACATAAGCTTGGCCCACTCAGGTCCTGTCAGTCTATAGAGAAATTAAATTCACTCAAGCCACACTTCCAACCTGTAGCAGTTCAGTCCACTTTGAAGCACAGTATTTCAGGCCACAGTGGCAGAGCCCACCAAGGTAAACTTCAGTGTCACAGCATTGCAATTCAGTCAGGCACACTTTAGGACAGTGCCACTGGCTAGGTATGTTTAGAGTCACAGTGGTGCAACCCACAAGGGAGACAATGCTGATTCAAGAGCACACCAGTCACTCTCTTGTGAGTCTTTGACGGTGAGACCCTCAGTTCCCATGTCATCTGCTTCTATTCGCGTTGATAGTCAGTCTCACTTGCAGGGTTGGTTCATTCCTTCCGTCTTCTTCTCAGCCAGACCAGCTTCTATGCACTTTAGGACAGAGGGACAGCTCTTCTTTCAAGGTCACATTCAAGGCTGGTTGATATCCCCTCACCTTCGGAAAGCTGGTTATCAGTTTAGTCATCTAGGTATTCTGTAGAGCAATCCCTTCCTTGGTCAATCCCAGCTTGGATTTGGAACAACAAGTGGCAAACTAGCTCTCACTTTTATACAGGTTGAGGAGACAGGGGATGTGCATTCCCAGTCTGCAGTTTTAAAACTAGGGGCATGCGAAGCTCACGTAATTTGCTGTACCATAATTATTCAAAATTACCACACAATTACATTTTAATGACGCTTATTTACACAAAACATCCTACCACACTCAAAATAATACACAAACGGTCCATTCAGAATACATTTCACTCAAAAATTCAATTTTTTCTAGTCGTGCACATTCAAAACACTGCAGCTGACGTGTGGATTTGTAGTTTTGTGCTAAAAAAAATACCCAAATGGTCTGTTCAGTAAGAAATCTACCGCATATGTTTGTTGAATGCCCACATTACAGGAGCTTCCACTTGGGTACAAAACACTGATGTTTGCATTCAAATTTGCAGTTTTGAGCTCAGTAATTACTTGAACATTCTGTTAAGGGAAAACATCTAGCTGAAATGCTGCTCATGTTAAAAATTTACCTCAGCGATACATTTCATGTTAATATTTCTACCCAAAATGATGTCATGTGAAGTAATAGCAGAATCGTTGTAAATTTCATCATGAAAAATTATCAAAACTATGCCAACCAGTGTAATTAAAATGTAATCCAAATCTATTCAGAACCAGTTAGGGTTGCTTCTTCTTTCATGTTTCCTTTTCAGCTTCTCTTCCAGATTCAGCCTTTGTGTAGAGTGATGCACCTCACAGAAGAGTGGTCGTCTCCAGGTTGGAGCACCTGGCTATCATAAGTCACACTTGAAAGTGTTCAGGGGGAGAGACAAAAGAGTGGACTGGCCGAAAAGACCCTTCACGTTCTGAACAACAGAGACTACAGTTCCACCCTTCTCTCCCATTACCTACCAGATGTCAGTGATAAGGAAAACTAATCAGCAGCTCCTTACAGAAAAATACTCAACCAAATTTCTAAAGGGAGATATTTCTCTTCTTTCCTAATTTAAGCTTCTATATCTCCTTCATACAGTTTCAGGAATGTCAGCAATACACTTCCAATGTCTCGCAAAGCAACTTCACCCCCATCTTATGTACATGAACAGGCCAGAGACTTACAAAAAGGCCACCATTTTTTCTGGTTCACTTATACATGCTCTTTATTTAGGATGTAAGCCCATACAAAGACATACATACTAAGTCTGGGCAGTGAACTCTGCTTGTGGAGTTCGCAGAGTTTTCTGCACTCCGCGTTACGCGGAGCTCACGGAGTTTAAAAAACACTCCACTTCTTGCAGCGGTGCAGAGTTTTTTTCCTCGCTTGCGTTCATCAGCGTCAAGATGGCGAGCGCGAGAGAGGAATATCCACCTCCCGGTGAGATATTTCCTAATTCACGATCGTCAACATCAAGTTGGCGAGCGCGAGTGTGGAAAATCAACCGCCCGGTGAGATTTCTCAATGCGGACGGTCAGATTTCTCATTGCGAGTGGTCGCGTATGATCGCAACCGCTCACGTTGAGAAACTGTCGGTTCGCATTGAGAAAGCTGCCGCTCAACTAAAAATCTACAATGGAGGCAGAAAGGAAGCAGCACCCGCTTGCGCTGTGCATGGTACCATTCGCAATGATTTCACAGTGCGTACAAGCACCTGGCACTGAAAAGCACCATGAACGGCATTTATCTAACGCACTCCGCTGCTCGCGGAGCGCCGCATAGTGTGGCAGAGTTTTTTGCATTTCACAGAGTTCCGCATAATGGAACTGCACCCAGGCTTAATACATACATGCAAACCTGCCCAGGGTTGTTAGCACTAGTAGAAGGGGCAGAGTGTAGCACCGGAACTTTACACGCTAGTGACAAACATCATAAAGGTCTGGTCACACTAAGAATTCACAAATAATGCTATGCTGCCACCACCGCTCTACATTAGTCCCCTTGACAGGGATGGTAGTATGTTGTACAAGAAATGAGGACATGCTTTGTTCTTCCCTCAAGGTCATGGCTATCCCACAGTTGTTATGTTCGATTTACTAATCGTACCCGTGATTTACGGATAAGGGACCTCACCTCAACCTGGCCACAGCTCAGGGGAGAGATACCGCTCTGTCCGTCTGTACTCTGGGTATCTACAGAGCTGGAACCGGAGGTGAGGTGAAGTACCTTATCCATAAATTACGGGCACGACCAGTAAATCGAACCCAACAATTGTGGGATTACTGGTTTTGTATTTAAATTCTTTATTTATCACTATGCATGTTTCTACGCAGTAGCATAATTGTCTGATGGTCCTGGCGAAATACATAACACCTTGTAGAGTCCTGTAGTCTGAAACATGTTGACTTGTTTGCGTCTACCATATGCAGTTATAATTGCAGACTGCATCTTGCTCTGCTTTTAACCCTGGCACCAGGAACGAATCAATAAAGTCTTTGTCCCTCCGGGTAGCTAGTTTTAGTATCACTTTCCCCACATTATAACTGATTTTTGTTCTGCACTGCGCTCGTCACCCAACAAGTCTTAGTCTCTTCTCTTCTAAAGGATTTACTATATCCTAAGCAGTGTAGGATGAAAACATCCCTGAGCTCCTCCCTCACAGTTAGGGGGTTGTAGCCATTGACAGGGAGAGGGGTCCCCATCAAGAGGAGAATCCCAGATGATAAAGCATGCCACCTTGGTGGGTGATGAGATTACGTCCTAATTAAAGGACTCCTTCAGAAGTATCCTGAGATCATTTTTTGCGTCTCTTTTTCTGTCAATAGTTTTTCACTCAGACCCGAGAATATCTTGTGTTTACTTGTTACGGTCAGGGATTCTATCCTTGCAGGTCTTTAAAATTCCCTAGGACCCCCTTTCCCTTATTGTATCTATTATCATGACCTTACTCATGTCAAAGAACATGCCTAGGCTTTCGCACACACACTAGATTAGCTTGACGCTAGGGCCAAAATCAAATATTAGGATACCAGATACTCACAGCGATGCCCTCAGGAGAGGACTACAGGACTATACAGGGGCCATTCTTTTCGCCTTATGGTGACAATTATAAATCTCTGGAAAGAGGTATGGGGCTGCCATGTTGACAAAACCCATATTTTGCATGAAACCATTAAATATTTCACAGATTTCACAGTTCTCACAATTCTCAGTCATGTATGATGATATATATATGATCGAGCAATATGAGATTGGATAAAAGAGTTTGTGAGCGGCATACACCTCTGGAAAACAGTTCAGAAGCAAGCTCTAACATGAGCTCAGAACTCGACACAGAATCAGAAGATGGGGCTGGGTACTCGAGTAAGAACATGGAACCACAGGAATCCCCCTCGGTTATTGAAGAGTTGCATTTTTTACGCTTGGACAGGACTTTGAACATCAAACAGAGACCAAAATGGAAAGGAAAAAATCATCAAGGAAACACAAGAAACAAAGGGGACAGCATGGAACTACTCTCTGGTGCCAAAGTCAATGAACTATATCAACAAAAGTGAACCATGACCCAGCCAGCATAATCAATCTGATGAGGAAAAGAATATACTTCCATTAGGACTGTCCTATTGCACGAGAACCAACTTTGACTACAGTCAAACTCACAAGGACTTTTTTAAATTCATCAGAAATGTAAAATTGAAACAAATATTTTTATAATAGATCAGAGCAATCAACAGAAAGACAAATGGACTTGGGAGAGGCCTCCAACTTTGAAGTCGGAAATTTGAACCTTCTGCATGAATTAAATCTATTGGAGAGGAAATGTGAGGAAATTGGCATACCGGAATCTGTAGGGGAGACTGCTGGAATATTGGGGTTGGACAAGTACGATAGTATCAAAACATCATTCAAACCCAAATCAATTGTTATCCCTAGTGTACCAAAAGACTGGATTGACATGTTGGCTGAGTTCACAGTGAAAGATCTGAAAGCACTATCCATTTCATCAAGCAAGGGATTTCTGAGGGCGAGTGATCAATATGATAACAAAAATATGTCCTAGTTGTGAACAAGATCAAGAGCAGAAAGGACATGGTAGTCCGTCAATCTGACAAGGGGGTCAATGTGGTACTGTGGCCTCTATAATATGTGCAATGAAGAAGCAAGGCTCCAGTTAAGAGACACTAGATGCTATCTAAAAGTTCCCCACAGTAACCTGTTAGAGGTAAAGAACTAGTACCATAAAGACCTAGCTAGGTGGAGAGGTTTAGCTATGGTCTCATAGGAAGAATACCTGTACTTGAAGGTAGATAACCCAGTCACACCCATATTGTACCTCATTCCAAAAATTCATAAGAATGCAGAGGTCCCCCCCAGGAGACCTATTATTTCAGCTATTGGCAGCTTATTTGAACCCACATCCAGATTCCTTGATTATTTTTACAGGAGTTTGTTAAAGAACTCCCGGCTTACATACAGGATACGACTAGGGACTTCCTGAGGAAGATTGAGAACATCTCATGGAGGGACACATTCCTGCTAATCACGCTTGATGTTATATAATTATTTGCAAAGAGGAAAAAACAAGGGGACCCGTTCTGGTAGCCTAGGGACCTCGGGTAATAACTTATTTTAAATAACAAAGGTCCTTGGCATAGGAGGAAATAGTGTAAATATTTCAACATAGACTACAGTGAGCGCTATGGATGGTTGTCCAATGTCCAGCCGGACAGAGGAATATTTATTTAATCGAGGTAAACAATGATGGACGGAATACAGAGCACAACAGGGGTAGCAAACGGCACAGTCCTATACCGAGCGTAAAGGTAAAAGACTAGAGAGTATAGACACAAGAAAAACAGGCAAGGAGAGTGGTTGGAACAAGAGCAAGAGGAGGCTTACAATTACATGGCAATACTACGTAAGCTCATACCAACAAACAACACACTAGTTTTTACACAGTGGTTAACTTGTGCTGTTTGATACAAAGGTCGACGTTTCGATCCCTAGCTCTCAATATTACGGGATCATCATCAGGACTATAGTATGTACTGTTGCCTGATAGGAAGTGTCAAGGAGCCTGTAAGGTTATAAGACAGGAAACAAAGAAACAACAAGGAAATAATAAATAAACCAAAAAATGATCCACCTTACTTAAAGCATCTCTATTAAAAGCACCGTTTGTATGATGTGGAACAATTCGCCATGTGAATCTAGAACGTAAGGTTGAGCATGCGGCGAGGAGTGCCAATGTTGCTGTGTGCAGTGGTGCACATTTGTGAAAACAATACCGAGCAGGCCATAGACAGTGAGGGGGCAACAAAAGATCGTGGATTGTGCCCATTGTCGTCAGTGAAACAGGTGGTAGGAAGGCGTGAGCGGGTGAAGAACAATAGTGTGCCAGAATAATCATGTGTGGCATAATGAGTTGGTCCGAGGGTAGCAACACGCGAGGTGGGATGACAGGGGGTGAGGCGGTAAGACCGAGAAGGAGTACGATTCCAAACAGTGCTTAAGGAAGGAGAACAGTGTGAACGTCAATGAACAAGGCGCAGTGATGAGATTATGACGGGGTGCGCTGACCTGACAAGCAACTCGATGGGTGCCTGGAGCTCGTGGAAGGTACGTGAAGGTCACGCAGGGGGATCTGAATGAAGGGAAAAAGGGGGGGAAAAAGGGATGAAGTGAGTCTGGTAGATGAAGTGATTCAATTGGGGATCGAACCGGGACAAGTATTTACCTTAGGCGTGGTCCGAAAGGAGTCGGACTAGGAGCTGAGGATGATGAACTCGTTACGGAGGTTTCAGCGGGCAATGTGCAGTACTGGTGCTAAGGGAGGCAAGAGAATTATTGACGGGAACCTGAAAGAAGTGACAGAACCAGGTGACGGGGCCGTCATGGGGATCGGGCTTACCTTGAGGGTGCGTAAGAGGCCGGAACAGGATGTTCGCGGGTCCTGGCATCGTGAATACGAGCAGCCCAGAGGGCTGTCAAAGGGCGCGGGACCGGAGCTGAAAGGACCGTGAAAATTGATTAGATTATTCAAAATGGGGCCGTGCCCAGAGGGCGCTCTCGTGGAAGACTAGTGGAGCTAGGCTTACCTCTCGAGGAGTCGCTGGGGACCGGAGGGAGCAAGAATCTGCTGTTTCCGTAGGGCGTAATAGCAAGGAGCTACGGGACGGTGGCTGCATTAAGAAGGGCCGAGTGGGTGAGTGAAATGGAAGAAGGAGTGAAGTGGGTGAAATGGAGGAAGGACTAAGGTCGGGAACGCAACAGTACCCGCAGTGGCCATGATGGAATGGGAAAGGACGATGGCAGACATCTTGTAACGGGGAGCACTAAGTGGTGAAGGGCTTTGTGAGCATGCTCTGTGAAATAACGAATTGTCAGCTACATATAACCACATTAGAGAATTGCAAGACAGGCCATGGGAAGAGGAACATAGAGTTGGTGATCACAGTAGATCTAGAAGTGGGTATTACACATGTCATCAATGAGATGCAAGGAAAACGAGGGGAGAAAAGAGGGGAAAAAATGACACCAGAGCCTGGTGTTCACATATTTACATTTTGGGTTAAAGCATGGAGTTCCAACATTGGTAGTAAAGCTATCTATGAGTGACTGTTAGTATGGAACACAGGTAATTATAGATTAAACTTAGTTACAGTAACGATGTCCAATCTTCTGTTCTATTGAGTCCGGTGTTGATGGAATCAAAACGAATGATTGTCTTTAGTTCCTCTCTGTTTAAAAGTTGAACCATATTGCCACCGCGTTGGGGCAACTTCAGTGATTTGAGGACAGTCCATCGCAAGTCATCCTCGCTATGATTCGCTTCATTGAAATGTTCAACCAGGGGGGCGTTCTGTGTCTTGCATCGGATACGGCTTCTGTGCTGACATATTCTGGTCTTGACTCTTTGTGTAGTCTGTCCAATGTATATCTTCAAACAGGGACATTCGATAAGGTAGATGACATTGCAGGAATTACAATTTGTGAAAGCTTGACAATGCACTGTAATATTATCAAATGTGAAACTCTTCCCCTCAATGGTGAACACACAAACATTACATGAACCACATTTTGAGTGACCAATAATGGGGGACAGACCCCAGCTCGAAAGTAGAGTGGTGTTGGGAGCGACAGGTAGTGCAGCCCTCACCAGGTGGTCCTTTAAGTTTTTGCTTTTTTTGAAAGCAAATACTGGTTTTTCGATGGTGAGATTCCCTGCATTTAGAATAGGCCAATTATGCAGTATCGCTTTTCTCAATTTGTTAGATACTGGAGAAAAAGTAGTCACACACGCAATTCTCTGCAGGTCTTTTTTGGGTTTAGGGGTCAGCAGCACTTCACGCGGACAGTACCACGCTCTCTTGGAAGCATTTTTTACGATTCTTTTTGGGTAGCCTCTGTCTTTGAGTTTGGAGGCCAGAACAGCTGATTCTCTGAAATAATCAGCCCTACAGGAGCAATTTCTCCTAATTCTCAAAAATTGAGAATACGGCAATGAGTCTCTTAGGGCCCTAGGGTGATTGCTGGTGTAGTTCAGGAGGGTGT
Organism: Triturus cristatus; assembly: GCF_964204655.1. Classification (NCBI taxonomy): domain Eukaryota; kingdom Metazoa; phylum Chordata; class Amphibia; order Caudata; family Salamandridae; genus Triturus; species Triturus cristatus. Next base: position 350,120,829 of record NC_140581.1, read on the forward strand.
TGCGTTCTGTGGGTTTACGAAAGAGGCGTGTAAGTAGTTCACCATTATCATGAAAAATGGTAAGATCTAAAAACGCTATGGAGTCTGTATCAGTGGTGCTGGTAAAGGATAAACCTGAGCAGTTGTTATTCAGCCAGTGTAAAAATTGACGTAGAACATCGACGTTTTGTCTCCAGATGATGAAGATGTCGTCGATGTATCTACGCCAAAACACGATGCAAGGGGAGAACGGATTGGAAGCTGTAAGAATCACATTGGTTTCAAGTTGGTCCATAAATAGCACTGCCAAATTAGGGGCAAAAATTGCGCCCATCGATGTGCCTTTTATTTGCTGATAGAAGGTGTTATTGAAGCTGAAGAAATTGCGGGTTAAGCAGAGTTCCAGAAGCTGTAGTATAAAAATACTGGGGACAGCATGTGGACGTGGGCGGGAATCCAATACTCGTTGGATTACCAAAAGGGCAGCAGTCTGAGGAATGTTAGTGTACAACGACTCGACGTCCATGGTACACAAGGTTTCAGTCAGGGGATCAAATGGATGATGCTCAATCATGTTGATCATTGCCATTGAGTCTCGGACGAAACACTGAGTAGTGGGGATAAAGTCTTTAATGAAAAAATCTACATAAGACCCAAGTGGTTCTAAGATTGAGCCGCAAGCAGAAACAATGGGGCGGCCTGGGGGGTTTGAAATATTTTTGTGGACTTTAGGGAGTGTGTATATCACAGGGGTGCGTGCTGATTTCACGTTTAGAAAATTAAATTCCTTTTTCGAGAGAAAACCAGAGTGGAGACCCTCTGTGGTGGTCTTGAGGATTAGTCCCTGAATCTCTTTAGTGGGATTCGATGCTAGCTTCATGTAGTGTTCTGTGTTGTCAAGTTGGCGTTGGATTTCAGATACGTACGCTGTTTTTTCTTGGAGCACTATACCCCCACCTTTGTCTGCACTTTTGATTATCAAGGAGTCGTTATTCTTTAGCTGAGTAATAGCTTGTTTCTCTTTGAGTGTAATGTTAAAGGGAATAAACCTTTTAGTATTATTCTGTAGGATAGAGAGGTCTTTCAATAACATTTTCTCGAAGGTAATTACCTCTGGGGGTACCATGCCGGCTGATGGTGAGAAGGTGGATGGGGGCCGGAAGGGAGTGTTGGCCGTTTGATCCGGTATTGGGTGCATTTGGAAAAATGCTTGTAGACGAATACGGCGAAAAAATCTGAGAATCTCAGTTTGTAAGTCCATGAAATTGGGTGGAATTGTTGGAACAAAGGATAATCCTTTTTTGAGGAGAGAGAGTTCGTCGGGGGAAAGGGAGTGGGAGGAGAGGTTAAAGATGGGAATCACGTCAGTATGTTGGTTGACTGGAGTGTCTGTCATTACCATTGGTAAAAATTGTTGCGTGTCCGTCTCTCTCCCGGTAGGTTGTACCACCGCTGAGTTTTCTTCACTCTGCCTCGTTGGGGTGGGTCTTGTTGGCCCCTGGCTAAAAAAGTGTTTTGATTTAGGCCTCCTCGTCTAGTGGTACTGGTACCCTCACCTGGGTCAGAATTGTCGGATGACTCAGCTGATGTATCTGAAAAGCCTACCAGGTTGCGGCGTCTGTTATAACGGCCCCACGGACGGTTGTTTTGATTAGTAGAGTAGGACCTATTAGTGTAAAAGTCTTTTTGTAAGTAAGGGTAGGTGGTCTCAATGTTGTACGTTTTTATGTCTTTCTTTATTTTGTTGGCTTTCTTGTTCTGTTCGATTCTATGGAAGTCTGCAACAGTCTTCTCAATCTGTTCCAACAATTTCTTGGCATCAGAGGTTGCGTTAGAATCTTGCCTCCCTTAGCACCAGTACTGCACATTGCCCGCTGAAACCTCCGTAACGAGTTCATCATCCTCAGCTCCTAGTCCGACTCCTTTCGGACCACGCCTAAGGTAAATACTTGTCCCGGTTCGATCCCCAATTGAATCACTTCATCTACCAGACTCACTTCATCCCTTTTTCCCCCCCTTTTTCCCTTCATTCAGATCCCCCTGCGTGACCTTCACGTACCTTCCACGAGCTCCAGGCACCCATCGAGTTGCTTGTCAGGTCAGCGCACCCCGTCATAATCTCATCACTGCGCCTTGTTCATTGACGTTCACACTGTTCTCCTTCCTTAAGCACTGTTTGGAATCGTACTCCTTCTCGGTCTTACCGCCTCACCCCCTGTCATCCCACCTCGCGTGTTGCTACCCTTGGACCAACTCATTATGCCACACATGATTATTCTGGCACACTATTGTTCTTCACCCGCTCACGCCTTCCTACCACCTGTTTCACTGACGACAATGGGCACAATCCACGATCTTTTGTTGCCCCCTCACTGTCTATGGCCTGCTCGGTATTGTTTTCACAAATGTGCGCCACTGCACACAGCAACATTGGCACTCCTCGCCGCATGCTCAACCTTACGTTCTAGATTCTCTTGGCGAATTGTTCCACATCATACAAACGGTGCTTTTAATAGAGATGCTTTAAGTAAGGTGGATCATTTTTTGGTTTATTTATTATTTCCTTGTTGTTTCTTTGTTTCCTGTCTTATAACCTTACAGGCTCCTTGACACTTCCTATCAGGCAACAGTACATACTATAGTCCTGATGATGATCCCGTAATATTGAGAGCTAGGGATCGAAACGTCGACCTTTGTATCAAACAGCACAAGTTAACCACTGTGTAAAAACTAGTGTGTTGTTTGTTGGTATGAGCTTACGTAGTATTGCCATGTAATTGTAAGCCTCCTCTTGCTCTTGTTCCAACCACTCTCCTTGCCTGTTTTTCTTGTGTCTATACTCTCTAGTCTTTTACCTTTACGCTCGGTACAGGACTGTGCCGTTTGCTACCCCTGTTGTGCTCTGTATTCCGTCCATCATTGTTTACCTCGATTAAATAAATATTCCTCTGTCCGGCTGGACATTGGACAACCATCCATAGCGCTCACTGTAGTCTATGTTGAAATATTTACACTATTTCCTCCTATGCCAAGGACCTTTGTTATTTAAAATATATAATTATTTGCAAGCATTATCCGCAAGGATGGGTTGAGAGCAATGAGGTATTACCTCAACAATCTATAACATTGTATCAACACTCAGGGATGCTGGGTGAGATGGGAAGGTTATGTGTGGTAATGATACATACAAACAAGTGAGAGGAACGGCCATGGGCACCTGCTTTGCCCCCAGCTATGCTGATTTTCATGGTGGGAGGAGCAGGTTTTCCGGGTCAAGTATGCCAGTGAATGGAAGAAAAATATCATTATATGGACGAGATTTAGCAATGATCTCTTTTTAGTGTGGGAAGGCACAAAGGAATCGGCTGAACAGTTTGTTCTGGAATTAAATAATAATTCATTGAATTTGACATTCACTGACACAATCAGCAGAACATGAGTCTTCTTCCTGGACCTTGAAGTCTATGTAAAGGATAATTCACTGCACACTCGCACCTACAGGAAATCCATGGCAGGGAACTCCTAGGAAACTAAAGAAGCCCAAAATGATCTCACCAATAGATTCACGCAGAGAGGTTACAATCCTCAAGTATTGAATCAAGAATTGACTAAAGTGAGCAAGATTAGTAGAACAACATTACTGTACCCTAATGAGAAAACTGGAGTAGAAAATAAGAGTAACAAGAATGAGATACGCAGGATCACAGGTTACAATGCCTACCATGGCAGGGTTAGAGACTGCCTAAGTAGACATTGGCACCTGGTGAAAAGGGAACCGATACTCAATGCTCTAACTCCCCGTAGGCCATTAATCACCTTCAGGAAAGCCAGATCTATGAGGCAGGATCTAGTAAGTTACAGCCCAGAAGTTGGTACTGCTGAAGGATGGCTGAGAGCCAGTCCTGGGTTTTATAAAAGCTCAAAATCTAAGGCATGAAAGATCGGGCGCAACATGAAACAAGTTATGCCACCCTAATGAAAAGCACATGGAACATCAGAAGCTTCCTGAATTGCAAAAGTGATTATGTAGTATACATATTACAGTGCACCTGTCCGAGGGCTTATGTGGGCAGTACCATAAACATGGTGCATATGACAATATTGCAACACGTAAGGGCAGTAAAGAACAACGATAGGAGCTACCCTAGGAATGAGAAGAGGTGGCAACTGTGAACAAAAACTGCAACAGCTAGAGTCAAGGTACATTCTGTTGTTCAATACCAAAATCCTGTTGGGTCTCAATTCAGAAGAGGATTTATATGTACATTTAGGATCCTAGAGGTGTTCCAACTACATGTTTTTAATTTCAATTTGAGGCTGGAACCACATGCCATGAGAATGTGAATTGATGAGGCTGAAATGCAGATTACTTGGATCTAATGAATTGCAATTGACTTGTGTTGAATTTGATGAAATCAGGAATCACAGAGGCAGCAAAGTATTGAAGTGAATGTAACTCATACTTAAGTGACATTGCCATATGTCTGCTCTCTTGTTTATTAAATAGGAGACGTAATCTGGTCAAATAATAATTTACATGTAGTGAATTGATTACTAATGTAGTTGTGACCAGACCAGATATTGTAATGCATATGCACTAAAGTGGAAGTTCAGAACTTTGCAATATGTGTGGGAATGGTATGAAATGCACTTGAACTTTATAATCTGAGAGTCAGGCCCACATGGGTTAATCAATTCTAGAGTTTATTTGCAGTGCTTTTATATATGGGTGTTGAGTCTGCAGCACCTATAGGATGTAGAGAACGAGTTAGCTACTTGGTTTGCGATATTTAATTGTACACTAGCTGATGGGCTCTAGGAAATTGAGTATTGTACTTGCGCTTTAATCCGGAGCCCAGTGTGGGGCCCTAACAACATAAGGATAAATGTTGCAAGTAGTTATGTGGCTCTTGGTAGAAATGTAATATTATCACCATTGTTTTGCACTTAGCACTAAGGCACTGTATTTACAACCTCCCATTGACATGGGGAATTCTCAAACTTTAAGAATTACCCAGAGTCCTTCCACTGGTTCGAGTAATTCAAGTTGTTTGGGCTATACATTATGTAGCGTACTGCACATGCACTTTTCTCCGCTAATAACTGATAACCTTATCAATGTGTTATATAGTATGAATAATAAGCAATTGAAAAAAATGCATATATAACAGGAGATGTTATTTTATTTCATTTTGTGACTGATTAATTAGAATCAAGCACTCATTTATATAATTGTTCTGTACTTCTTTTTGGGGAAATCTATGAACTGTAAAGAGTCCCCCACACGAGCAGCGGGTATAAAGTCTGTTTTCAGTGGCTGCTAAAACAAGAGAACATGTGACCAGTGGTAACGGTATTTTAAATGTAACAATTCAGTAACGCTCTTTGTTTGAGCAAGTCCTTTTTTTGTTAAATGTTGTAAATCCGTTCAGTAGTTCCTGAGCAATTAAAAAAATAAAGGCCAGAAAATCAATTTCCCATAGAAAACTTTAGCCAAGTCTACAGCCCGAACTGCTGAACAAAATAACACCAAATTTGGCAAAAAGGTAGTGCTTGGTTCAGAAAGCGTCCTTTTTTAAAAAAAAGTGTAAATCCGTTCAGTAGTTGCTGAGAAATTCAAAAATAAACGTTTTGATATCTAGGGATGCGGTGGATTTGTGTCCCCTCCTGACCACTAGCTTCACTGTGATTGGCTGTCAACACTCCAAACCAGGAAGTGTTGGCAGCCATCTTGTGACTCAGTAAGACCGAGTCACAAGAAAACAGTAAAACAAAGTTGAAAAAAATGAAAAGGGGACAGGGTAGAAACGCACTGACCCCCAGGCCTGCTCAGGGGGTCCCACAAGGACCCCAGAGCCAAAAAAAGCATTTTTTTTAAACATATCAGCCGAAGTCACGTTGGAGTCGCAAATCTCGCCGAAATTATTTTTAAAAAACTAAGCGCGGGCTACCGCGCTTCATTTTCTATAAGCCCCCGGTTGGGCCAGGTCCCGGGGGTATTGTCCATTTTATATTTTGTAATTGCGGGGCCCGTGGGGACCCCTGCAGCCTCAGGGACTGCCACCTCCCTGGGGCTATGTTTATAATATGCCCTCCTGCAGCCCCGGGGACTACCACCCCCCGGGGCTCGTACTTTCATTTGTGGGGGGCATCCAAGGCCCCCCCAAGCCGGGGACTGCCCCCCCCGGGCTTTTCTAAAAATTTGCAGGGGCACACAGCCCCCCGCAGCTCCGGGGACTGCCACCCCACGGGGCTTGTTATTTTTTATAACTTTAAACCTGTGTGGGGAGGCTCGAGCCCCCCCACATGCTCCAGGGACCACCACCTCCCCGGGGCACTAAAATGCAAATGCGGGGGTCCCTTACGGACCCCCGAGCCCCGGGGACCACCACCTCCCCGGGGCTGTGCAATAGTAGGGATGGGGGCCTCGCGGCCCCTCTCCTGGAGCCCTAGATGGCCCTGGGGACCGCCACCTCCCCAGGGCCGGCTCCTGCAGTGTCCCGGGGTGCCCACCCCGGGACACTGCTGTTTGCAATGACAGGGCGGGAGCTGTGCAGGTCTCGCCCTGTCATTGCAAACTCTGCTTAGGATTTTGGAAGCGAGAGCAGGTTTCCTACTCTCGCTTCCAAAATCCAAAGCAGATGCTTTTCCAAATGGGGAGCTGCATGTCAGCAGCTCCCCGTGTGGAAAAGCATTGCTGGCTCCCGTAGGAGGCGGGGAGCCGGTGGGACCATGGGTGCATTAGGGCTCCACCCACAGCCCCCAACGGGGTGGCCAGGCCCTGGGGGATGGGGTCCCCGGGGCGAGAGGTGGCCCAGGAGGGGGGCCACGCAGCCCCCTCTCCCCAAAAAAACAAATAAAAAATAAATAAAGGCCGGCCCTGGGAGATGGGGTCCCCGGTGCCAATAGAGGCCACCGGAGGGGGGCCACGCAGCCCTCCTCCTGTAAAAAAATAAATATATGTGGCCATGCCCCAGGGGGTGGGGTCACTGGGGCCGAAATTGGCCACGGGAGGGGGGCCCATGCGGCCCCCTTCCCATTTACATTATTAAATTTTTTTTTAAAGGGTCAGGCCCTGGGAGATGGGGTCCACAGAGCCCAAAAAATTGACAAAGAAGGGGGGGCCACACAGCCCCTCTTCCAAAAAATAAAAATAAAGAAGAAAAGACAAGCATCGTGCTGGAGGCCCCGCCCCCTCCCAGCAAGACTCTGCAAATGCACCCTGTTGCGCTTTTTAAGTTGGGGAATTAATTCCCCATCAATACTGGGGGTCCCTGGGGGCCAACTATCCCACCAGGTACCTCCAGTATGCGCCAAAGGGCTGCCTTGCACAGAGGTGGTCACGGCCCTGATTAACCTCTCTGCAACGCAGCTCTATGGCGCTTACTGGAGGTACCTGGTGGGCTAGTTGGACCTCAGGGACCCTCAGGACTCAAGGGGATTTAATCCCCCAATTTACAACGCACCGGGGGTTTGCACAGTGGTGCAGGGAGGGGGCGTGGCCTGATTAGACAAGTGTGCAAACGTGCCCTGTGGCGCATCTTTAGTTGGGATTTTAAGTCCCCATCAATCCTAAGGGTTCCTGGGGACAAACTAGCCCACCAGGTACCTCCAGTAAGCGCCAGGGAGCTGCGTTGCAGAGTGGTGGTCCAAGGCCACGCCTCTTTTTTACACCACTCTGCAACGCAGCTCTGTGACGCTTACTGGAGGTAGCTGGTGGGCTAGTTGGCCCTCAGGGATGCTCAGGATTCAAGAGGACTTAATCCCGACCTTAAAACGCGCCACAGGGCGTGTTTGCACACTTGTCACATCAGGCCCCGCCCCCAGCCTGCACCACAGTGCAACCGCGCCCTGTGGTGCGTTTTAAGTTGGGGGATTAATTCCCTTTCAATCCTGAGGGTCCCTGGGGGCCAATGAGTCCAGCAGGTACCTTTTGTAAACGCCACAGGGCTGCGTTGAAGAGAGGTGATCTGAGGCATGACTGTTCGTCGAGCCTCGGAGTAAGAAGCAGTGAGGCTTCGAAATGCGTTAGGCTACATCGACATTACAGCTGGGGAGATCGATAGCATCTGGAGGCATTTTTACCAATAAAAGTATTTCTCCTGAACACTGTGGAGTGCGTTTCTGTTAGAAGTGGGGGTCTCTAGTTGGCACAAGTATGCACTTGCGACAAGCAGGGACTCTCAATTCCAAGCCAGAGTAAGGGGATCACCCTTTCAAATAACCCCTGCTCACCCTTTAGGTAGTGTGGCGCAAGCAGTCAAGACTATTCTCAGGGCGCTATAGGTTAAGCATTTGTGAACACATACAGTAATACAATGACACACCACAAATGGACACCAGTCAGGGTTATATCAAAAATAGTTCTCTTTATATAAGGCTTAGCACAAGACCAGAATAACGTTTAGAAGTGACCACAGTATTATTTCAAAGTTCAATGTTCTTGCAAAAAGGCTTAAAATGCAAAAATAGGCATCTTTTACTCAATTCTGGCTTTGTACGGTTCGTACCTGGGCGTACGACTCGTCCGCGTTAAAAACAAAGAAAGTACGAGTCAAACAATCGGTGCGGACTCCGGGGTCCGGGAGGTGGACACTGCGGTGCGAACAGGACAAAGTACCTTTAGTTCGTGGGGTCCGCGACGGACAGTGCGGGACAAGTTGATGGGTCCGGGTCTTAGTTCGGCAGCGTACTCGGTCTGGTCCGGTCGCGGCGTCGGGACGCGGCGTTGGTACGGGACCTTCAGGGGTACGGGCAGATGATCCGGATCAGCTTGCAGAGTCCGTGGCGTCGGCGTTCGGGCCGTACCTTCGATGCGGATCAGCGGCAACACTTCTCGGCGCCGTACAGCGTACGGGGATGATCAGCGTACTGCGGCTTCTCGGCTCTGAGTACGGCACGGTGCAGTACGTTAGCAGCGTACGGACCGTACCTGCGGGACAGCGAAGCTTGAGTCCGGCGTACAGGGTTCGGCAGCCAGGGATGTACGTCTCGAATCGGCGGGGAAGGTTAGGTGCAATGCAGCCGGGAGGGATAAGGTGTGTACTAACGCTTTTGGTTCAGCGTAGACACACGGTGCCGGGCGGAAAATACACGGCTTCGCAGCGGATGTAGTACGAGGCGTACTGGGGCCAAATCCAGCGGGAAACAAGCAAGAATTGTCCAGGCAACTCAGTTTTTGAAGGCAGATGAGTCCAATGGTCCTGGGACTCAGTTCAGGGGGCAAGCTCTTCTTCCAAGCCCTTGGAGATAGTTGAAGAACAAAGTGCAAAGTCTCTTTCAGTCTTTTCCTCTCCTTTCTCAGCAAGGCACCAACTGCAGGCCAATCCCCCAGGTCAGGGAAAGTTACTCCTCCTTCAGCTTCTTCCAGGTCCTTCTAGTCAGGCAGAGTTTCTTCGTTGTTCATCAGGATCTGATTTCTTAGGAGCAGGGCTCCTACATTTATACTCAGTTTCTTTTGTCTTTACAGGCCAGGGGGGCCTTTGCATAATCCCAGTCCAGTTATTTTCAGTGAGGAGCACTTTGTTGTTGAGACTCTGGCTTCTTCTTTCAGCAGGCAGGGCAGAGACATCAGACGCTCCCCAGGGGGTGGAGCCAGCATTTTGGAGGCAGAGCACTGTCCTATTCAGAGTCAAGGTGCACTCCTCCCACCCATCCTGGTGTAATCTTTCTATTCACCACCTGGCAGCCCCAGCCTGTCTCCTGGAACTTCCCAGCCCTGTCACTCAAGCTACACACAAAGAAGATAGCCCTCCCCTCCGGAGGCGGACTGAAATGGTTAAACAAGCCAATCAATCAATCAATCAAGGCATTTATATAGCGCACTACTCACCCGGAGGGTCTCAAGGCGCAAGGGGGGGGGGTCCGCTACTGCTCGAACAGCCAGGTCTTGAGCTGCTTCCTGAAGGCAAGGTGGTCCTGGGTCAGGCGGAGGTGGGTCGGGAGGAAGTTCCAAGTCTTGGCGGCCAGGTAGGAGAAGGACCTTCCTCCTGTGGTGGCTCTTCGGATGCGGGGGACGGCGGCGAGGGCCTGGCCAGTCGATCGAAGCTGGCGAGTGGGAGCGTAGAAGTTGAGGCGGCTGTTGAGGTATCCTGGGCCTTGGTTGTGTAGGGCTTTGTGTGCGTGGGTGAGGAGACGGAAGGTGATTCTCTTGTTGACCGGAAGCCAGTGCAGATCTCTCAGGTGTCCGGAGATGTGGCTGCGACGGGGGATGTCCAGGATGAGTCGTGCTGAGGCGTTCTGAATCCGCTGGAGTCTCTTCTGGAGTTTGGCGGTGGTTCCGACGTAGAGGGAGTTGCCGTAGTCCAGATGGCTGGTGACGAGGGCCTGGGTGACGGTCTTCCTGGTCTCGGTGGGGATCCACCGGAAGATCTTATGGAGCATGCGCAGGATGTTGAAGCACGACGAGGAGACGGCGTTGACTTGTCTGGTCATGGAGAGGGAGGAGTCCAGGATGAAGCCCAGGTTGCGTGCGTGGTCTGTTGGTTTGGGTACGCTGCCCAGGGCGGGGGGCCACCAGGAGTCGTCCCAGGCGGAGGGTGAAGATCCCAGGATGAGGACTTCCGTCTTGTCCGAGTTCAGTTTCAGGCGGCTGTTCATCATCTACTTGGCTATGTCTGTCATCCCTTCGTGTAGGTTGGCTCTGGCGGTGGCGGGGTCGTTGGTGAGGGAGAGGATCAGCTGGGTGTCGTCGGCGTAGGAGATGATGTTGAGGTTTTGTTGGCGTGCGATGGCTGCGAGGGGGCTCATGTAGACATTGAAGAGGGTTGGGCTGAGCGAGGAGCCTTGAGGAACGCTGCAGATGACTTCGGTGGACTCTGATCTGAACGGGGGGAGGCGGACTCTCTGTGTCCTTCCGGCGAGGAACGAGATGATCCATTCCAGTGCCTTCTCCTGGATTCCGACGTTGCTGAGGCGCTGCACTAGGGTACGGTGGCAGACAGTGTCGAAGGCCGCGGAGAGGTCTAGGAGGATGAGGGCCGCTGTTTCTCCGTTGTCGAGCAGGGCTCGGATGTCATCGGTGGCTGCGATCAGGGCGGTCTCGGTGCTGTGGTTGGCCCGGAAGCCAGACTGCGAGAGGTCGAGGGATCCGTTCGTCTCGAGGAAGGTGGCCAGCTGCTTGTTGACGGTCTTCTCGATGACTTTTGCAGGGAACGGGAGCAGCGAGATGGGGCGGTAGTTCTTGAGGTCGGTGGGGTCGGCTGATGGCTTCTTAAGTAGAGCGCTTTGTTCGGCGTGCTTCCAGCTCTCCGGGAGCAATGCTAACTTTCTAAAAGTAGCATTTGCAAACACAGGATATTAAAATAAACTTTACTAAAAGATGTATTTTATTATTCTGAGTTCAGGCATACTAAACACGAATTTCTACCATGCTTCCTGAGCCTGCTAGGATTATAGAGTGTTATAATCTAGCAGCCCATTCTGGCCTATGGAGAGCAGGTAGCCTTACAATAGTGTAAAACGAAAATTTCTGTAATTCACTATTAGGACATGCCACACACCTCAGGGCATGTCCTACCTTATCTTTACAATGCACCCTGCCCTAGGGCCTACCATAGGGGTGACTAACATGAAAGTAAGGGAAGGTTTAGGGACTGCCAAGTGGGGACACTTGCCCAGTCAGCATGACAGTACCAGACTGCATGCAGGTTCTGCAATGGCAGACCTTAGACACATTTTACCCCGCTGCTTCTGTGGGTGGCACAACCAGTGCTGCAAGCCCACTAGCAGCATTTGGATATACAAGCCCTTGGCACCCCTGGTGCACTCTACTAGGGACTGATAGTAAACCAAATAAGCCAAACATGGAAGTCAATTCACATAATACATTTTACCATAGGGAGCACTTGCACTGTGGCACTGGATGGTAGTGGCACAGTGCCCTGAGCAGCTATCACCAGCACAAAAATACATTGAGGCACAAACAAAAATGGAAGGGTGACCCACGCCAATGGTGCCAGGTCTAACAGTTTTTATGAGAGGGGCAACCTGGAGCTTGATGTTAAAACACGGCAGCCCTTGTCGTGAGAGATGCACCACCCCATGATGGCTGGGGGCCGCGGGGCTCGGTATTCACCTGGCCTCAATAGCGGGACATTGTTTGTGGATTTATGATACGTCTGTGCGCTTAGGCCCATGGAGGGCCTTTGAATTTGAACTGCCAGTGTTGATAAAAAAGCGCCCATACAGGGCTTGAATTATAGGCACACTACAAGATCTAGAATTCTTTGCCCATCTGAGGGCGTGGTATTTATATAAAGGAGGTGTGCCTATCAGTGCATGACTGTTCGTCGAGCCTCTGAGGAAGAAGCATTGTGGCATCAAAATGCGTTAGGCTACATCGACGTTACAGCTGGGGAGATCGATAGCATCTGGAGGCATTTTAACCAATAAAAGGATTTCTCCTGAACACTGTGGAGTGTGTTTCTATGAGAGGGGCAACCTGGAGCTTGATATATATATATATATATATATATATATATATATATATATATATATATATATATATATATATATATATATATATATATATATATATATATATATATATATATATATATATATATATGTTCCAAAAAAGCTCCGAGCTTTAAAGCAGCACTCCACAAAGGTAAGTTGAACACAACCTTTATTGATGAAAGCGGCGCGAAAATGGCCCAATTAATCCTTTTCCCTGACGCGTTTCAGTGCTTCAAGCACCGTAATCATAGGGCGGCAGCTGGCAAAACATGAGATGGACTTCCACGTTTATTACCCTTATGGCACTCACTTTCAGGTAGGCGATATGCCGGGAGTAGAGGTCCCAATTCTTCTATTCAGGTATAGTCATTAATATGCCAGCGATTTTTCTGCCGATTTTCAGTCACTTTAAATTCACAGCCCTCCGGTGGGCCTCAGGCCATTTCAACCGCTTTCCTTTTTTGCAAACCCTTGTGCTGCATGGAGGCTGCAGTCGAATACTCAGCCCCACAGACCTTGTCCAATTGAGGAGGCGGTGCTTGCTTCCACGGCCGGAGGCGCCGTGTCATCACTGTTCCAAAAAAGCTCCGAGCTTTAAAGCAGCACTCCACAAAGGTAAGTTGAACACAACCTTTATTGATGAAAGCGGCGCGAAAATGGCCCAATTAATCCTTTTCCCTGACGCGTTTCAGTGCTTCAAGCACCGTAATCATAGGGCGGCAGCTGGCAAAACATGAGATGGACTTCCACGTTTATTACCCTTATGGCACTCACTTTCAGGTAGGCGATATGCCGGGAGTAGAGGTCCCAATTCTTCTATTCAGGTATAGTCATTAATATGCCAGCGATTTTTCTGCCGATTTTCAGTCACTTTAAATTCACAGCCCTCCGGTGGGCCTCAGGCCATTTCAACCGCTTTCCTTTTTTGCAAACCCTTGTGCTGCATGGAGGCTGCAGTCGAATACTCAGCCCCACAGACCTTGTCCAATTGAGGAGGCGGTGCTTGCTTCCACGGCCGGAGGCGCCGTGTCATCACTGTTCCAAAAAAGCTCCGAGCTTTAAAGCAGCACTCCACAAAGGTAAGTTGAACACAACCTTTATTGATGAAAGCGGCGCGAAAATGGCCCAATTAATTCTTTTCCCTGACGCGTTTCAGTGCTTCAAGCACCGTAATCATAGGGCGGCAGCTGGCAAAACATGAGATGGACTTCCACGTTTATTACCCTTATGGCACTCACTTTCAGGTAGGCGATATGCCGGGAGTAGAGGTCCCAATTCTTCTATTCAGGTATGGTCATTAATATGCCAGCGATTTTTCTGCCGATTTTCAGTCACTTTAAATTCACAGCCCTCCGGTGGGCCTCAGGCCATTTCAACCGCTTTCCTTTTTTGCAAACCCTTGTGCTGCATGGAGGCTGCAGTCGAATACTCAGCCCCACAGACCTTGTCCAATTGAGGAGGCGGTGCTTGCTTCCACGGCCGGAGGCGCCGTGTCATCACTGTTCCAAAAAAGCTCTTTCGCTGGCATATTAATGACTATACCTGAATAGAAGAATTGGGACCTCTACTCCCGGCATATCGCCTACCTGAAAGTGAGTGCCATAAGGGTAATAAACGTGGAAGTCCATCTCATGTTTTGCCAGCTGCCGCCCTATGATTACGGTGCTTGAAGCACTGAAACGCGTCAGGGAAAAGGATTAATTGGGCCATTTTCGCGCCGCTTTCATCAATAAAGGTTGTGTTCAACTTACCTTTGTGGAGTGCTGCTTTAAAGCTCGGAGCTTTTTTGGAACAGTGATGACACGGCGCCTCCGGCCGTGGAAGCAAGCACCGCCTCCTCAATTGGACAAGGTCTGTGGGGCTGAGTATTCGACTGCAGCCTCCATGCAGCACAAGGGTTTGCAAAAAAGGAAAGCGGTTGAAATGGCCTGAGGCCCACCGGAGGGCTGTGAATTTAAAGTGACTGAAAATCGGCAGAAAAATCGCTGGCATATTAATGACTATACCTGAATAGAAGAATTGGGACCTCTACTCCCGGCATATCGCCTACCTGAAAGTGAGTGCCATAAGGGTAATAAACGTGGAAGTCCATCTCATGTTTTGCCAGCTGCCGCCCTATGATTACGGTGCTTGAAGCACTGAAACGCGTCAGGGAAAAGGATTAATTGGGCCATTTTCGCGCCGCTTTCATCAATAAAGGTTGTGTTCAACTTACCTTTGTGGAGTGCTGCTTTAAAGCTCGGAGCTTTTTTGGAACAGTGATGACACGGCGCCTCCGGCCGTGGAAGCAAGCACCGCCTCCTCAATTGGACAACGTCTGTGGGGCTGAGTATTCGACTGCAGCCTCCATGCAGCACAAGGGTTTGCAAAAAAGGAAAGCGGTTGAAATGGCCTGAGGCCCACCGGAGGGCTGTGAATTTAAAGTGACTGAAAATCGGCAGAAAAATCGCTGGCATATTAATGACTATACCTGAATAGAAGAATTGGGACCTCTACTCCCGGCATATCGCCTACCTGAAAGTGAGTGCCATAAGGGTAATAAACGTGGAAGTCCATCTCATGTTTTGCCAGCTGCCGCCCTATGATTACGGTGCTTGAAGCACTGAAACGCGTCAGGGAAAAGGATTAATTGGGCCATTTTCGCGCCGCTTTCATCAATAAAGGTTGTGTTCAACTTACCTTTGTGGAGTGCTGCTTTAAAGCTCGGAGCTTTTTTGGAACAGTGATGACACGGCGCCTCCGGCCGTGGAAGCAAGCACCGCCTCCTCAATTGGACAAGGTCTGTGGGGCTGAGTATTCGACTGCAGCCTCCATGCAGCACAAGGGTTTGCAAAAAAGGAAAGCGGTTGAAATGGCCTGAGGCCCACCGGAGGGCTGTGAATTTAAAGTGACTGAAAATCGGCAGAAAAATCGCTGGCATATTAATGACTATACCTGAATAGAAGAATTGGGACCTCTACTCCCGGCATATCGCCTACCTGAAAGTGAGTGCCATAAGGGTAATAAACGTGGAAGTCCATCTCATGTTTTGCCAGCTGCCGCCCTATGATTACGGTGCTTGAAGCACTGAAACGCGTCAGGGAAAAGGATTAATTGGGCCATTTTCGCGCCGCTTTCATCAATAAAGGTTGTGTTCAACTTACCTTTGTGGAGTGCTGCTTTAAAGCTCGGAGCTTTTTTGGAACAGTGATGACACGGCGCCTCCGGCCGTGGAAGCAAGCACCGCCTCCTCAATTGGACAAGGTCTGTGGGGCTGAGTATTCGACTGCAGCCTCCATGCAGCACAAGGGTTTGCAAAAAAGGAAAGCGGTTGAAATGGCCTGAGGCCCACCGGAGGGCTGTGAATTTAAAGTGACTGAAAATCGGCAGAAAAATCGCTGGCATATTAATGACTATACCTGAATAGAAGAATTGGGACCTCTACTCCCGGCATATCGCCTACCTGAAAGTGAGTGCCATAAGGGTAATAAACGTGGAAGTCCATCTCATGTTTTGCCAGCTGCCGCCCTATGATTACGGTGCTTGAAGCACTGAAACGCGTCAGGGAAAAGGATTAATTGGGCCATTTTCGCGCCGCTTTCATCAATAAAGGTTGTGTTCAACTTACCTTTGTGGAGTGCTGCTTTAAAGCTCGGAGCTTTTTTGGAACAGTGATGACACGGCGCCTCCGGCCGTGGAAGCAAGCACCGCCTCCTCAATTGGACAAGGTCTGTGGGGCTGAGTATTCGACTGCAGCCTCCATGCAGCACAAGGGTTTGCAAAAAAGGAAAGCGGTTGAAATGGCCTGAGGCCCACCGGAGGGCTGTGAATTTAAAGTGACTGAAAATCGGCAGAAAAATCGCTGGCATATTAATGACTATACCTGAATAGAAGAATTGGGACCTCTACTCCCGGCATATCGCCTACCTGAAAGTGAGTGCCATAAGGGTAATAAACGTGGAAGTCCATCTCATGTTTTGCCAGCTGCCGCCCTATGATTACGGTGCTTGAAGCACTGAAACGCGTCAGGGAAAAGGATTAATTGGGCCATTTTCGCGCCGCTTTCATCAATAAAGGTTGTGTTCAACTTACCTTTGTGGAGTGCTGCTTTAAAGCTCGGAGCTTTTTTGGAACAGTGATGACACGGCGCCTCCGGCCGTGGAAGCAAGCACCGCCTCCTCAATTGGACAAGGTCTGTGGGGCTGAGTATTCGACTGCAGCCTCCATGCAGCACAAGGGTTTGCAAAAAAGGAAAGCGGTTGAAATGGCCTGAGGCCCACCGGAGGGCTGTGAATTTAAAGTGACTGAAAATCGGCAGAAAAATCGCTGGCATATTAATGACTATACCTGAATAGAAGAATTGGGACCTCTACTCCCGGCATATCGCCTACCTGAAAGTGAGTGCCATAAGGGTAATAAACGTGGAAGTCCATCTCATGTTTTGCCAGCTGCCGCCCTATGATTACGGTGCTTGAAGCACTGAAACGCGTCAGGGAAAAGGATTAATTGGGCCATTTTCGCGCCGCTTTCATCAATAAAGGTTGTGTTCAACTTACCTTTGTGGAGTGCTGCTTTAAAGCTCGGAGCTTTTTTGGAACATATATATATATATATATATATATATATTCACTGAAAAAACCATAGGTTTCACACACGTTATAGTTACGAATTAGCATTTAAAAAACCTTGCAAATTCACTTAAAAACCATAGGTTTCACACATGTTATAGTTAGCTGGACATTTCACTCGTAAAAAACCAATGAAATTCCCCCGTTATAGTTAGTGCAGGCAACTATAACTCACGCGACCGCAATCCTCTGCTGATGACGTCAGATATTACATCACTGTATTTAGACACCTATTTACCCATGTCTTCTCCCATTAATCTTTAGCTATACATATATTACAAATATTTATTTTTCATAAAGACACATATGTCATCAGTGATGTAATATCTGACGTCATCAGCAGAGGATTGCGGTCGCGTGAGTTATAGTTGCCTGCACTAACTATAACGGGGGAATGTCATTGGTTTTTTACGAGTGAAATGTCCAGCTAACTATAACATGTGTGAAACCTATGGTTTTTAAGTGAATTTGCAAGGTTTTTTAAATGCTAATTCGTAACTATAACGTGTGTGAAACCTATGGTTTTTTCAGTGAATTTGTACGGTTTTTTAAATGCTAAGTTATGTATTTATTAATATTTTTTTTTTCATTTTTTTCACCGTGCGCGCACCGTGCATGCTCTGTGGGCACTCAGTGCGCTTCGCGCACCGAGCACCCACGGTTCGGCGTACGCGCTCCGTGCGCGCACCTCGCGATTTTTTAAAAAAAAAATAGTTTTTTTCACCCTTGGGGGTCCTTCTGTGACCCCCTGACCAAGGCTAGGGGGTCAGGAACTGTCCACTCTGCCCCCTTTTCACGTTCTCCACCTTTTTTTTTCACCCCCTCAGACTGCGAGAGACAAAATGGCGGCCGACACTTCCTGGTTTCGACCGATTCGAATGTTTACCGACATCTAACAACCAATCAGAATTGCGCTCGCGCACGGCAGGGTGCAAGCACCGTGCGCGCACGGTGCGCGCGTATAGATATTGATATGCTTTTAAATGCTATTTTCTCAGGAAATACTGAACAGATTTACACCAGACCTGCAAAAGGCACTTCCTTGACCTTATGGCTACCTCTCTGCCAAATTTCAAGTAATTCTGTTCAGCCGTTCGGGCTGTAGCTGTGTCTAAAGGTCCTATGGAAAAATGCATGGGGAAAACGCGTTTTGGGACCCCCCCCCTCTTTCTCGGCCCCCGCTTGACGAATCACCCTGAGACTTTCAGGGTAGGAGCTGAACGGAGCGCCCCATTAGTTTTGAAAATTTCGCGAGGATTCGTCAACCGGCGCCAAAGTTATTCAAAATAGAATTTTGAGATTTCCTATGGAAACTAGGTTGTAACTATAACTATCTACTGGCGACCCCCAGTAGATAATATATATATATAGATAGATAGATAGATAGATAGATAGATAGATAGATAGATAGATAGATAGATAGATAGATAGATAGATAGATAGATAGATAGATAGATAGATAGATAGATAGATAGATAGATAGATAGATAGATAGATAGATAGATAGATAGATAGATAGATAGATAGATAGATAGATAGATATAAATAAGTACAGCTGTATAGGCGTTACAGTTAGTCTGATATTTCACTTGTACAAAACTAGAGAAATTCAGCTGTTACAGTTAGCTGAGCTAATTATAACTCACGCCCCCTCAATGCAATGCTGATGACGTCACATATTACATCACTCATGACATGGTCAGTGACAACACTGATGACATCTTAAATGACATAACTGATGACATCATCCACTTAATCTCGGATGCACCTACTAACACCCTAATATAACCTTTCATACACCCACTCTAGAATACAGACTCCCATTCTCGAAACCATAGACACACAAATACCAGTTAGTACTTACCCACTCACTGATTCCTAGGTCGACACACACATGCACTCACTCACCCATACAGGTACTCATACATGCAGTCACTCATCAATCCAGCCACTATTATATGCACTCATACACCCTTACAGACACTCACACACTGCCACTCACCCATAGAGTAACTCACACACCTAGTCAGTCACCCGAAGAGTCATTCACAATGCCATTTACTCACCTATACAGTTATACACACACCACCTCAGTTATTCATACAGATACTAACACATACTTACTCTCTTTACAATCACTGACACAAGTGCACACTCATCTATAAATCCACTCTCACAATCACTCAGTCTCACAGTCACTTATATACTCCAACACTCACATATACTGCCATTCATATATGCAGTTACTCACACATATACCACTGAGACTTCCATTCACTCACCAACACAGCCATATGCACACTCACTCACTCACCAATACAGCCCCTCACAGATGCACTCATAAACCCATACACACAGTGAATCACCCACTCACACATCCATGTAGGTAGTCACTCAACACACAGATACTCAGGCACCCATACAGGTACTCAGACAACCAATCAATAACCCATATAGACACTCATGTACGTATTCACCAACCCATGCAGCCACTTACACACCAACTGACAGACTGATACAGACATTCACACAGATTAGTCACTCACCCATACATTCACCCAGACACATATAATCACTCACTTATACAGTCAGTCACACACTGAATGAATCATCATATATATATCACATTCTTAAACATTTTAGAAACACAGTCACTGGATGATGTCATCAGTGATGTCACTGACCATGATGTAATATGTGACGTCATCAGCAGTGCATTGCGTAGGCGTGAGATATAGTTAGTTCAGCTAACTATAACGGCTGAATTTCTCTGGTTTTGTACAAGTAAAATGTCAGACTAACTATAACGTCCCTGAAACCTATGGTTTTTTCAGTGAATATCTAAGGTCTTTTAAATGCTAATTTCTAACTATAATGTCCCTGAAACCTGTTTTTTTTTCAGTGAATTTTATATATATGTATTCAATCTTCTCTCACTCTTACAAGGAAGGAATCAGCACTCAGGCGTTTCTGCTTGTCAGAACCTTGATAACGATACAAGACGTCATTGTAGCTTTTTTATTTGAATGTGCAAATGCCTCCAGTTGCCAACATTAGCAAAGGACTACATATTACATTAATCCAAAAAGCTGGAGGCCATATTGTCCTGGTCTCGATGCGAAAATTCAGGAATTCATACAATGAAGAAAAGAAAACAAGTGTTCATATGCACACAATGTAATTTCAGCATATCTTGCCCAGTGACCGCCTTACCTGTATGATCGTCAACATGACTTGTTCATAATAAACATACTTACGATTGCAAACATCAACATAAACAATGGACTGCACATTACTTTAAAGTGAAAGGCTATCAGCCATATTGATCTGGACACTTTGCTAATTATAATCGTTCTTACACGAAAGAAAATAAAAAAGGGGTGTTAACATACACACACTATCCATAAATAAAGTTTTAGTGATTATAGTTCCATTCCATTCACAGCTCATTTGAGATGTCATGAGTGATGTCATGAGTGAAGTCACTGACCATGTCATGAATGATGTAATGTCTGAGGTCATAAGCAGTGCATTGCGGGGGTGTAAGTTATAGTTAGCTCAGGTAACTATAACTGCTGAATTTCACTGGTTTTGTGTGAGTTAAATTTGAGTCTAACTATACCGTCCATGTAATTTTTGTTTTTTTCAGTGAATTTCTAGTTTTTTTATGTTAAGTAAGATGCCTATCACAATGGATAGTGGGTGGTTGGAAGCACGGCCTGGCCTGGCATTGTCCTGCCCCCACCCAAGCTTGCTGCTACTGCCTCCTCTCCTCCTTGCCATCCATCGTCCAAGTCCATGCCCATGCTCTCTCATTACAGCTGTGTGTGGCTGTTGTTCTGCCACTGGCCTTCTTGCCTTCTCTGAACAGTTAGCTTGCTGCCCCATCCACATCCTCCCTATCCTCTGTTGTCTGAATCCATGAACTAGCCTCCTCCCTCATGCCATGCATGGTCTAATGTGCTGCCACTGCCCTCCATTTAGCATGATGTCCCAGTCTGCTTCTCCTGCCCTTCATTGCCCAATTCTATGCCCCATCATTGAACTCCTGCTTAGCCTCTATGCTTAGCTTGCTGCCCCTACTCTCCTTCCCCCGGCCCTCCGATGTCTCTGTGCATGCCCCTGCTCCATCGTTTTTGCCCACCATGTTCCATTAACCTGCCTCTCCTATCTACTGTGAGTGTTCTGTTGAATTGCCAGTTCCCTCCCACTTGCCTAGCATTGTCAGATGACTGTAACCTGTCCCTGCCACCTCCACCCTGGCTGTCCACGTTCCATGCCCCTATCCCCTTCCTCCTGTCCACCATGGTCCATTTTACTGCCACACCCTGCTGCCCTCCCTGGTCTGTTGTGCTGCAACTGCTCTACCTGCCTGCACTATGTGGTCTGTTGTGATGCCCCTTCCCCTGAACTCTCTTGTCTGTTCCCTGCTCCTACCCCTCCCTTCTATCCTGCATGGTCCTTTGTGCATGTCCCTACACCCTCCTTCTTGCCCATCATTGCTATTGTGCTGCCACTAACCATCCCGCTTGCCATGCTTGGTCTTCTGTGCTGCCATGGCCCCTCCCACCTTCCCTGTGTGGTCAGCTAGCTGCCCCCAACACCCTCTCACCTTCCCTCCGTGGTCTGTGTGTATGCCATTATAGTCTCACTTTTGCCCTCTATGGTGTGTTGTGTTTCTAGTGCCCATCCTGCCTGACCTCCATGGTCAGCTTGCTGCTCCTGTCCTGCCCTCTTGCCACTTGCCGTCTGTTTTCCATGTGCAGACTCCTATTCCATCCATCCTGGCTTGTCTGTTCCATTGTAATGCCCCTGATCGCTCCCTAATGCCCTTTATGGTTCATTATGCTGTATCTTTCTCTACTCTGTCTGTCCATTATGGTCAGCTTGCTGCCATTGCCTCTTTCCCCTCTGTTCTCTGTTGTCCATGTTCATGGTCCTGTCCCTTCTCTATTGTTTTCCATGGATTATTGTGCTGCACTGCCATCCCACATGCCCTGTGTGGTGCATTGTGCTGCTGCAAACCCTGATGCCCGCCCTATAAGGTCATTTTGGTGTACCTGTCCATGTCCCTCCTGTCCTTTGTTATCCGAGTCCATGTCCCTACCCCAATTCCTCCTCCAATGTACCATACTTGCTAACATTTTGATCTTGGTAAGAGGGAGATTTTGAAAAAAAACTGGGGAATTGATTTTCCCCATTGACTTACATTGAAAAAGAGGAGATTGTAGACAGGAGACAGATCAAATAAAGCCCATTTGGGCATGAAAACATTGGGCGTTTCCTGGCTGAATCGGGTCTGTTGGCATGTATGGTTGTACTACCACTGCCTCTTCCTTCTGCCCACAATGGTCTATTATATTGCCACAGCCTCTCCCTTTCCACTGCCCTCCATTGTCTGTTGTGCTGCCACTGCCCTTCCTGCCTGCCCAGTGTGGTCACATTGTTGCCTCTGCACTCTCCTACCTGCCTTCAATTTTCCGAGTCCGTGCCCCTGACCTCTCAACAGTATCCTAATGAACAACTAGATTTCTAACATTCTATATTTATTACAAAAGTGTGGTACGCCTGATGTAAGCTTGATGTAATCAAAACTGTCATACCTAAAGCATTTCCTTCAGAAATTATAGAAATGAGAGGGTCTTATTATGGTTAGTGCTCTAAAACCATCTGGGCTCCCTTCTACAACATGGTGGTGCCTCCCCCTGAACTCACAATACAAGATGATGAGCGGCGGCTACTCCCTCCGCGTGGGCTACCTCCTGATTTCTACCTACTATTGATTTAATTGTTGATCTAATGTTGGTGCTGCTCCCTTTTACTTATTGCCTCATTGCTAATTTAGTTTGATCTCTAAACACTAGTAATTGCCTGTAATGATCCCACTGATGCAAAAATGCTCCATTCAAAGTGCCCAAATTATGTTGTTCTTTTTATCTTTTAATAATTTTTTTTATTTTGCTGCTCTTCTTTCCTATTGCCACACTGCTAAGTAGTGTGATCTCTTTACTACTATGGTACTACTTTAGTGGTTCCTGTAATAACGTTACTCCCTATTAAAACTCTCACTCGTATTTTCCATCAAGTCCCCCTAAAAAATTCTCCCACTACGCTTTCCAGCATCCAACCCTGTCCAGGTCTTTAATCCCTTTCTAATACTCTCTCATTATAATCATTCCAACTGTCAATCCGCCCTCTTTTATTTTTCTCTCTCACTTTCTTCCTCTCACCCGACTTTACACTCCCTTCACTAAATCTCTTGTTATCCCCGCTCGAGCACATACCTCCCCCTCTTACATCAACTTCCCTACCCCTCACTCCCGCTATCACCTTAATCTCTTTATATCTCTCGTATCATGTCCCACCTCAATCCCGCTCTTATGTTCCACCTCTATCCCGCTTTCACCTCGCAAGACCCCTCCCTCACCAAACATGGCCCCAACTCTTGGACCATCCATTACCCTTCAACACAACAGCAGCAACAGGGGGAGAAACAGTCAGGACGCCCCCCAACTCAACAGGTCATAAACAACAAAAGGCCTGACTTAGCGAGAACACCATCCATTAAATTCAGGACACTGTACCTCATTTTTAACTTTGGGAATTGCATCTCTATTCTCACGGGCTCCAGTGGGAACTTCAGAGATATTTCTCACTGACAGTTCATTTACATTTGGTTTTTCACTGTCTTCTTTTCCTTCATTTCTCGAGAATTTCACAATAGACCACACAATTTTTCTTTATGGGGAGAAAGCAACCGATGATAAGTGGGTATGCTAGTGAGTACCAACCAGCAAGCCCCCTTGGTGTTACGACCATGAGGTGCTTTCTCTCCTCTCTCACATTTTTCTCGTATATGGGTGGGAGTCTTCCTATGTTGTATTGACATTTTTGTTACAAATAGAACACACTGACACTTGGATTAGCGATAGTGAGTCGCCCCTGTGAGGGAGTATTTGAAAGACGTTAGAAGCCCCTACAGCTGCGGTTCCCAATCTGTGCGCCGTGGCACCCTGGTGCGCCATCAAAACGAGCCAGGGGCGCCGCGAGCACTAATGGGAATTCAGTGCTTTGAATTCCTCAGGCTGTGTATGGGACCCACGCTGCACTGCAGAGGCCTCGGTTATGCCCCTGAAGTTTTTCTCACGTTTCACAATTCAGGCATCTCAGGGAATCACACGACAAACAGCAAAGAAATCTTGTTGCGGAGGGTTATTTCTCTTATGAGTAGATACTTCCTTTTAACGTTGCAACTAACTTATATGACGTAAGACATCATGTTGCGTGCATGTTGCAGTAGAGGTACGCAGTAGCCAGTTGTGTGTCCGATGGGAGCTATCGTTCTTTGAATTAAACGGCACAAGGCTCCCTATGGGGGCTCCGATAGATATGGAGCTGAAAAAGGTAACATGCACTTACGAAGTATATTAATTACATATTCGAACGGCCGAAAGTATATTCAGTCCTATGTACCAAGACCGTAGCTTTGTTCCAGGCACAAGATAGCTTGTATGTACCTTTATACTAGAACCAAGAGGAGCTGCCTAACCCATTCTCCAGTTTGCCAAAACCCAGTGACGAAGGACACAGCCCATATTTTTCACTAAGTCCCCCTCCCCATCATTCAATCAAGAAGCATCTCCTTTGTCTCTTGGGTCTGTATGTATATCGACCCATGCCCCTCCATTCCCTGTGTTTGTGCCTGTAAGAAGGACCTAACACTGATGGAGCCATTCATCGGTGACAGCCTCCGGTTTTGTACAGCTCTGAACTCATGCATGGACCCACTCTCAGCTACTCACACTCACGCATTTTGGACAGTGTGGCACTGCCTCGCAGTTTGGCAGCTATGCCCCACTGCCTTACCGCTGTGCTGTAATGCTTAATTAAAGGATAGACATGCCTCTGTTGCTAGCATCTCTGCAACCGACTCTGTTTCGGAACACTGGGGCGTGCAGGTATCTCAGACACACTTTACTTTATCTTTGTCTGAAGATCAGCACTCTGGGTCACACGTGTCCCTGTTCCCATTCTTGAACAAGAGACCTTGGTAGAGTAATTTTACCGGCGGACATTAACTGAGAAGGAAACCACATTCCCCAGTTTACAAACAGAACTGAAGCATTTTCAATATGCTTCACTACGAAGGCATGGTTGTTGCTGATTTATCTTATGCAACTAACAACCATTGACAAAGCCAATAGTACTGGCTTGCTGTAAGTGCAATGTTGCTTACTGTATTATATATCTGGATGTAATAAAAGTAATAGAAAATTACCAGTGGGGCAGCGCGCTAAGAATAAATTCAGTTTACGTGCTTTTAAACCACGCCCTTAATTACATCGGCCACGACCCTTTCAGAGACCCTCCAGTTTTTTAATCCCATTTAAAGCCCTGCTTATAATAGACCCTTTATAAACGGGCCATATGCTCAGTCAAGGTATTGTCGCAGCCACCATTGACCTCCCAACTACTTGCTACATGACCAGGCGCTCACTTATACAGACACTCAATGCACGCTTCACCCAACACACAGAGAACGCTGGTGCTGGTGGGGTAATCACTCCTGGATACATGCCTGCACGGTTCTCTATGTTGGCTATGCGAGAGTACTTTGAAATACTGGCCATGATTAGGCACATGTTCCCTGCAATGTGCCCATAACCCCCAGGCTTTTCATGATTTGATTTTTGAGCATCCAGGGATAAGTTATCTTCACCTTGAAAGCAACATGGTTTACGCTCTGGGGCTCTAGAAGCGAACTGTACTTAACATAGTTCTCGTTGTCTAACACTGTTTGCCTGGTAGCAGCGGTGTGCACTGTTGCATGAGATGACAAGCACTGTACATGCCTCCTCCCAATATCTGTGCCTAGATAAATCTCACTCTAGAGTTCCCACCTTGCCATCCCACTATTCCTGTGGCATTTGATTGTCCAGACAGGCGCCAGGACGCCCCTTCGCTGGGGCAGCTGTGCGCCTAATAAAAGTGAATAACATAACATAACATAACAGACAGTCGTGGATAGCAGCACAGCAGCTGTCACAGGCTGTTGGAAG
This sequence comes from Triturus cristatus, assembly GCF_964204655.1. Taxonomy (NCBI): domain Eukaryota; kingdom Metazoa; phylum Chordata; class Amphibia; order Caudata; family Salamandridae; genus Triturus; species Triturus cristatus. The sequence continues at coordinate 350,146,933 of NC_140581.1, forward strand.
GACTTTTCAAATACCAGTGTCAGACTCGCCGAATCCAACAAAAAACACATATAAAAGATCAAACAAAATTTTTGTAATTCCCATACTGAGCACAAATCCATCAGTCAATCTATCTAACCTACCCTCCCTTTCAGACACTATGACTAATAGGATGACATCTATGCTTATAATACCTTCAGGCTTCATCTCAATTATTTTTAAGGAGAAAAATAGAAGTACTCACGAGGCCGGGCATACACCGCCCCCACCCGCACTAAAAAGTAACGTAGTGGGGAGCAACAGCCAACGGCCAATAAGTCAAGGGAGCAGCTGGTCTAAAAAGTTTGGGAACCACTGCCCTACTGTGTCCTGAATTTAATGGAAGGTGTTCTCGCTAAGTCAGGACTTTTGTTGTTTATGGCCATCCATTACCCTTCCAATCTTTCCAAAAATGCTAAGAAAACATTTAAACATAAATTACTAATCCGGCATCCCGAAACCTTAATTGTTGATAACTACCACAGCCTCATATCCCCTATAAAAACCAACTACATTTTGTACTCCAAACGCCCTTCCAAATGGAAGAGCACCACCACCTCCCAGTCACTAAAAAGAGCAAAATTCCTTACGGTTTTAAACTATCTACTACTCCGTCCCCAACTTTTCCCGTTGAAATTGACATCTCCATTTTCAAAACTGGTAATATCCTTATACAAGCCTCCGAACACCACCTCACCATTTTCGAGCACCATTTCTGCACACTATACCACCAGTTGTCCATACCTACTCTTCTCCCCATACCTTCCCAACCCCAAGACCCCTCCTTGCTCTCCTCTGCCTCCCAGACGCTAACCCTGCCCCCTAGACATATCAAACCATAATGATATATCCCATTCTACGACATCTATACTATACTGGGTGATTTCAATATTCACCCCTGTGGCGATTTTTGCCATTTTGAGGAATATGAGGGTCCTCCAGGCTCCCTGGCCCCCCATTTCGAACACAGAAAACCAGGGGAGGCTCTTGAAGACCTGTTGGCCAATTTTAATATTGTGGAATTAACAAACACGGAGGGGGGGGCGCGCACATGTACATATAAGGGGCACGACCATGGCTCGATAATCGATTACATCTATTTGACCCCTGGCATTTTACATAGGGCTGTAACATATAGAGTAATTAGTTCCCCCTATAGTGATCATAACCCGGTGTTGCTTGAGTTAGTCTGGAGTGACCTAAAGGTCAATAGCTCGAGATCCCTGGGCGGGGAGAATGCTCTATTACCTAAGGACCAAGGTAGAAGACTCAAGTGGGCAAAGGTGGTCCCGGAAAACTTCTTTGACACCCTATTGCCAAAAATTGAGGCCAATGTAGTTATTTGTCAGGATCCAGCAGCCGCTAACTCAGATATAATGGGGGCTTTTGAGGGAATATGTGCCCAAATATCCAATGATTTGTCAACTACATCATACCGGCATGGAACCAACCACTGTAAATGGTTTGACTCTAACTGCTCTAAAGCCCACAGGGTCCTAAAGAAGGCACTCTTAATCACCCCAAGAGATAATGTCCTTATTGCCAAACTCAGGAAGGAGTACAAGTTAACCACTAACAGTAGGAAGAACGCCATTAAACAAGAGGCGTGGGATAAACTACTTAATTTGGATGTCCTGCGTGATAGCAGCCAGTTTTGGGCCATTATTAACCACCCCTTTTTTTACGAATCAGAGAATACGGTTATGGATAATGTAATCTGTGATTCGAAATGGTTGCTTCATTTTCAGGGAGTTTACGGGAACCCAGCCATTGATCTATCACATAACCCCACAGTGCCCGCTACGTGCGCCCCTCTTGTTTTTACCTGTGCGGAAGTGGAGAAAGCAATCCTAGAGTCTTCTAGAAATAAAGCTCCTGGTCCCGATGGAGTGCCTGCAGATTTGTACTCACATCTACCGAAATTTTGGGCTAGGATCCTAACAAACATTTTTTGCGCCGCTAATGGTAACACCCTTCCTTCCACCTGGGTTACTTCAATCATAGTGCCGATTTTCAAGAAGGGGCAGAGAGATGATCCGGGGTGCTATAGACCCATCTCTCTGCTTGACTCTGCGATCAAGATCCTGGGTAGAGTCTTATTGAAAAGACTGAGGGACAACATCGAGTGTAAGGGGGGTCTTACAAACATCCAGTATGGCTTCAGAGAAAAAAGAGGCACTGTTGACCAATGTCTAAACCTCCATTTCTTGATTTCTAAGTATACGGTGGCCAAGGAGGGGTCCTTATTCTTGGCTTTTATGGACCTCTCCTCGGCCTTCGACATGGTCAACAGGTCAAAGCTATGGGTTATTCTACTGGAGTTTGGAGTCGAGCCCGCACTCGTGCACTTTATGGCTTCTCTTCACCAGGAGTTGTTTGCGGTAGTTAGGGTTACTAGGGAGGGCAGGTGCACAAATCGTTTCAAATCTGAAAGGGGGGTTCGCCAAGGTTGTATTTTGGCCCCCCTCCTCTTCACCATTTATATTAATGGTTTGGGAAAATGTCTGGCGGACGTGGGGGCGGACGTCCCGCGTGCTGGAGCTATGTTAGTTCCAGCGCTCCTATACGCGGATGACGCAGTTTTATTAGCTCGAACAGGAGTTGGGCTCCAAAGACTTTTGGATCAATTTGGGGCATTCATGGCCCAATTAGACTTAAAAATCAATGCCAAAAAGTCACACACGATGGTGGTAGGTCACTCTAGAAGTAGGTCCAAAATTAAGACCTTTTTCTGTGAAGGGGAGCTAGTCTCCAGAGTTGCTGTTTTTCCCTACCTGGGCGTCCTTTTTGACGATAAGGGATCCTGGGGCCCCCAAATTAAAGCGAAGAGCATATTTATGGCTCGCTCTTCATCAGCCCTTATGGGCTTGTCAAGGAGACTTGGGTCTAGGCCTATGGAGGCCCTTCTGAAAATATACAACACTAAGTGCATAGCGATCGCCTCTTATGGTTCACCCTTGTGGGGTTACGCACCTGTGGAAAAAATCCAAAGAGTGGAGAATGGCTTCATCAGAAATCTCCTCTCTCTCCCTAAATCCTCCCCGACCTTCGCTATACATTCGGAGGTGGGTTTGGATTATCTTACAGATAGGTTGAAACTGGCCCCCTTGATTTTTTGGCTAAAAACCTGGCTCAATTCAGAGCTAACATTGAACCATGCTATCATGTCTGATGTCAGGGGATTGGACCGAGCCCATAAAATTCCATTGATGGCTTATCTGGAAAAAAGTTTTTATCAGCTGGGCCGTTTACACCTTTTCCAGGTGCCTGCTTCCATTAGGAAGGAGGACGTTAATTGGATCAAAACTAAATTTATGGAGAGGGCCAGATTGGACCGGGAGGAAAAGGAACTTGAAAAACCTGCTGTCAGGGCGCATTTTATGTTAACCTTTTCTCCCGCACTTGAGCCCTACCTCAAAATTGTCACTAAACCCTTACACAGGTTTTTATTGACTACATTTAGGTTTAATTTTATCCACCAGATTTTAGGCAGTTATCCATTCTGGATAAAACCTGAACTAGGTCCTCCCTGTAATTGTGACCAATTCTCGCAACAAGACACCTTGCATTTTATTATGTTTTGCGAGACCTTTAGGGATATAAGGAAAAGACACTTGTTACCACTATTGAAAGAGGCTGGCTTCATACAGGTTAGGCCGGCACTGATCTATCTCCAGCACCTGGGGTCTACTCGTATCATGTTTTGTGTGGCTAGCTTTTTAGTGGCAGCCACTAGGATTAAAAAGCAAGCCCCCCTCAATGAAATGTTTTAAGTCGTAAGTAGATTTTAGTACAAATAATTTGTTTTGTATTGTCTAGGGTTTGCTCTGATCCATGTAAAATTGAAATTGTGTGTTTTTTTATGATGTATGTTGTGACTATGTACTGTCCTTTAATGTCTTTTATGATTTTAACGAATCGAATAAAGAGTATTTGACTGACTGACTGACATCTATACTATCACCCTCTCATGAATCCCCCCTCCATAACCTCTCAAATTCACACACCATCCCCCAATCTGCCATGCCTCCAACGATCGATTCCCTTCAACCCCTAATACCATCTCAAACCCTTCTACTTCCCCCCATTCTCCCCCAGCACGCACTACTATACCCCCATACCCCTACTCCTCCCTCTCCGAACTACACTCTAACCCCCAACTCTGATGCTGCATCTCCCCACACCCCTTTCGCTATCTCCTTTCCTCACATGCCCCTCTCTCCCTCCGAATGCCGGATAACTCCTCTCTCCCCTCCCCAGGCCTCCCTCACTCCCACAATCTCAGAACCCCTCACACCCCCCCGGCCTCTCACCCTCTCCGAACAACAGACCTCCTCCCCTGGTCAACTCAGAACATACCACCTCTCCACCTTCTGCCCCAACATTATTTCACCTCACTCTGTTAACCCAGACACTTTGCAACATTGACTGCAATATTTCTACCTTGATAACAGAACTTGCCCGCCTTAGAGAGGATGTCAAAAACTTCAAATCCCTCAACCCTAGATCCCGCCCCTCTTGGTCATCCTCTCCATGCCCTGACCCTCAAAAGCTCCCTTATCCCAAACATTGGAAAACCACGCCTCTACACAACCGTACACACAGGCCTCTTCGCGCCTTGAGTGACTACTCCACTTCTGACCTCTCCGACTTCTGCAACTCCTACCCGCAAAAGACAACACTTAAGGATCCTTTTTTCCGCACTCCAACATCCCAGTTATTATGGGGATTAGCAGAATCCACTCTTCTCCTGGCTCCCCCAGACACCCCCTCAACTTACTGCCATACACTCGTGCTGTCCCCCAAAAATAACCCTAAACCCCTGGCCGGCATGTTCATAAACTGCCATTTGGCTGTTCGACATGTGACCAAAATATCTGAAACCATTCTTTGCGAAGATATTGACGTCGCCTTCCTCACGGAAACCTGTCTCAAAGATCACTAAACACCCATCCTCGACTTACTCTCCCCCCCGGTTACTCTATCATCAGAATAGAGAGACCTAAGAGAATTGGGAGTTGTTTAGCAATTATCTTTAAAAACGAACTCCAGCTCTCCCTGTCAAGAACACGGACTACACAACCTTCGAATACCTTGGAGCTGAACTTAAGATTCAAGGCCCCCCGCAATACAACTACACAATATCTACCACCCAGGTGATCCTATTCCCTCCGCTGAGGAACTATCTGACCTTGTTACGCAATCGTTACTTTCTAACTCTAAAAATCTCTTCCTCGGAGATTTCAACCTTTACTGGAACAAGCCCGAAGATCCTACAGTCAACCTTCTCACTAATCTTCTTGAGATTAGTGACCTCAAACAACTTTGCCATTCCCCAACCCACTCTAAAGGGGCTACTCTTGACGCAATCATTGCAAACACTGATTTGGCATCCCTATCCAACACCATCCCAATCGACCGGTCTGACCACCACCTCATATTGTTCATGATTTCCCACCCAGCTCCGCCCGCCCCAACCAAAAACAATAAAGCCACGATTTTGACCAGAAACCTTAATCTTATCCCCCCTGGTATACTGGAGTCCAAACTCAACTTCTTCTCACTTCACCCTCTCTCAATGCAAATGAGCTCACAGAGCACTTTAATAAAACTGTCTCCAAAGTTTTAGATCAACTTGCCCCGCCCAAACTTAATACTCTAAAAAATATCCCTTCCAAATCATGGTTTAACTCAGACCTCAACAATGAAAGACGTGCACTTAGACTAGCTGAAAGAGCATGGAGACAACACACTTTCCCCTCCCATCTCACCCTCCTTAGAACTGCTAGATCAACCTATAAAAACACATTTTATCCGAAAAGGCATCCTTCTTTCACTCACAACTCGCCCGTGCCAAAAACAGACCCAGAGAACTGTTCAACATAGTTAGAAACCAAACCTCCCCTGCCCCCCTCAACTTGAAGGCCTCCACAAACAAATGTGAAGAAATTGCTAACTTTTTCCTGAAAAAATTGCCAAAATTGATCAATCCTTCCTTTTAACTCTGACCCCTCTCAACCCCAATGTACCTTTGATGCTACTTCAATCCCACCCTTCCCTCTGACTCTAACCCCAGTTACTTCCCCACACCTACTTTCCTCAACCCCTCCTGAAATCTACCTCACCAACCCACAGCTTAAAAATAATGCCTCCTGGCAGAATTTCCACTCCATGTCTGAGATTGAAGTCTTTAACATCTTATCCAAATTAAAACCGACCTCTCACACAAAAGACCCACTGCCAACCACCCTTGTCCAAGATCTAAAGCACGTCATTGTCCCTTATAGGACCAATATCATCAACTCCTCCCTCTCCACGGGGTGCGTCCCTGTCTCCATCCAACTCAGACAAATCACGCCCATTCTTAAAAACCAAAGGGCCGATCCCAACAACTCTAACAACCTCCGCCCTATCTCCAACCTCCCCCTTCTTTCCAAAGCCCTTGAAAAATGTGCCCTACTTCAATTGGATCAACACATTGACTCTTACAACCTGCTCGACCCCCTACAATCAGGCTTCCGTAAAGGCTGCAGCACTGAAACTGCATTGCTAAATATAGTTGATGACATCCACTACGCCCTGGATAAGCCGAGTCCTGCCTACTCATTCTCCTAGACCTAATTGCTGCATTTGATACAGTTAATCATTCAACCTTACTTAACTCACTCAAAGATCATTTCGGCCTTAAAGGCACGTTCCTAAACTGGTTCGCCTCCTACTTCCAACAAAGAACTCAGCAAATTAAAATTCAAAACTGCCTCTCTAGCCCCACACCTGCCTCCCTCGGTGTCCCCTAAGGATCTATCCTCTCGCCTGCTCTCTTTAACCTCTTCATGGAACCCCTTACCCTCATACATAAATACGCCGGAATTAACTATCACCTGTATGCCAATGACACCCAACTGTACTATAAAATTGATGTCTTGCACCTTAACACCGCCCTAACTAAGATACAATCCTAGTTCTACTCCAATCATCTCAAACTCAATCCAAACAAAACTGAAATCATTCTTTTCTCTCCTAAAAGCAAGCCACTCCCCATCCAAACATGGATTGCTGACCTTAATGCCCTAAACTGTTCTATCTCCCTTTCCGAATCTGTTAAATCTCTTGGCATCACCACCAACAGTAAGTCAACGCTCAATTCCCATATAAAAAATTCCGCCAAGGGAGCACTTTTCTGTTCCGTCATCTAAAAAAAATCAAACCTTTCATTCCAGCGGAAGATTTCAAATCGGTTGTACAATCTCTAGTCCTCTCGAAAATTGACTACGGAAACGCTTTACTCTCCAGAGCTCCCAAAATTCACCTTGCCCCCCTCAAATCTGTTCTCAACCTAGCGGCCAGACTAACAACTGACTGCAAACGTTTTGACCACATCTCACCTGCCCTCAAGGACCTCAAATGGATTCCTATTGAAAGCAGATCCTCCAGTAAAATTGCCTGCATTATGCACAAAGCCCTTTACCAAAAGACCCCACTTTACCTCTCAAACAAACTCAATAAAGCAGGTTGCCCGTTGAGAAGCACCAACTCTCTCCTCCTCGTCCCCACTCTGTTAAAAAAAAGCCTCCCAATCTCGCTCCTTCTCTGGTAAAACCCCCAGCATCTCGAATGCCCTCCCTAAAGATCTACGATGTAACCCTTCTTATGTCAGTTTCAAAATGCAACTGCTCAACAAATATTGGGGTCCATAACCCTTTTATTACCATACTTTCCCCTCCACTTGAAACCCCTGCCCTTTCCCACTCTCACCCCCTTTTTTTACCGCACCTACTCATCCCCTCCTTACTCTTCTCCACCTTTTTCCTCCCTCCCTTCTTCATCATAACATTTACCCACCCCCTCACTTGCCCAACCCCTCCTACTATATTATGACTACTGAGCCTACCCCCTATATACTGTATTATAATGTGTACTTACATTTTTCTCATGTTGTTTCTAAATTGCTCCTTCTTCCCATTTTTACTCTATTCACCTATTTTACTCAATGTGTTCACCATGTCTGTATGCTGCATTTGAAACAGCTGTTTTGTATTACTTTAATGTACAGCGCTCTGATACTCCTGGGTGGAGCCAGCGCTAAATAAAACTTGTTAAATAAATAAATAAACTAAAATGAGGACATATTTTCTGAGTTCTCAAATAGCGACAAAGCTATTTGTTATCTTTGAGTTTTTTTATCCAGTTGACCACTTGATTCAAAGTTGCACTTAGAGGAGAGGATGTGGTGTTACTTCCAGAGCTGAAGACTTTGCAACTGGGGATCCACGTTGGAGTGTCTGCTTCAGCTTGACATTCTGTGATTCTGGTCAAATCACTTAAGATCAATCTCATGTACGTCATGCAAAATACGCAATAAGGGTCCATGTAAGGTGCAACGCTCCAATACCTGACCAGTCTGCACTATAAAAAACTGCAAACAAAAAAAAAGTGTTTTCCACACTTCTCTCATTGGGCTATACATGGGCTACATCTGGGTGATATTTGTGCTATATTTGAGCTCTTTTTTTCTCTTGTGGCCATCTTGGGAGAGTTATTTGTTATGAAGTTTCCTAATTTCCTCATTTACTGAAGTCTTCACCTTAGGAAATGCTTTCAGTTTTTTACTTTAATTCCATCAAGAAGGCTTTCATATGTGTCACACATTTGCCATAAATTCGGAATGTTAGCACTCTAGTTGTTCATTAGATCACTGCAGTAAAGCTACTGCACACCAGGGAGTTAACTGGAAGTCTGCTGCTGGTATTGAAAGTACATGTTTCAGGCTGTATGTCAGAATTTTTTAATGAAATGGAAGAGGATTTGAAAAGTCACACAAAATGTGCCCTAATTTTTCTTTCTTTAGCACTAATCATAATTTCTATGGCAAAATGAACCCCCTCATGTTGTTCCTTTTCAAATTAAATATTTTAAGTGTTACCAGTTTATTCCAATCAAGATGGCTTCAGGTGTGCCACACTTTTGTCATAAGTAAGACTGTTTAGCTTTCTAGTCGTTCTGTAGAACACTCTGGGATGCTGCAGTAGAACACAAAGGAATCAACTGACAGTCTCTGCCCTTGTTGGATGTACATGTTTTTCTGAGAATGTCAGACTTCCTTCTCACATGACTGAGAAATATAATGTGAATTTACAGAAAATATGCTCTCATTTTAGATTCTGGAGCACCTTCCAAACCTCTATGGGAAAAGCATGAGAAAATAGTTTCCTCTCAAAACATGATTCATGATATCTCAGCAGAAGGCTTTTTCACAAGGTAAAATCACCTTAGAACACATCACAATTCCTAAAATTAACATGGTACCATCAACAAATTAATTATAATGTAACTAAAGTCTGTTATCACCCTTTATACATTCTCCTTTTTGTGACCCTCAAAACCTTCCATTTACTACAATGCATTTTAATGGGGTTCCATAATGTATATCGGTCCCAAGATGGTTGCCAACACTTCTTGGATGAAGTGCTGACAGCCAATCAGAACTCACGATGAGATGTGTGGTTAGTCTCCGCCCTGATATATAATTTTGTTTTTCCTTTAATATTTAAAAAACTACTGAACCAATTTACACCATTTAACCGCTTTGCCGCAGGGGTAATTCCCCCACGGCGCGGGGGGCGGCGGCAGCAGCGCTGTGCTCGTGACGAGCCCAGCTCGTCATGAGGCACAGTGGAGTTGTGCCCATGACGAGCTGAGCTCGTCACGACTCCGCCCACTAATTGATTCTCCCGCACAGGCGGGGAATCAATCGCAGTGGGCGGAGCGCGACCGTTATGACGAGTCCAGCTCGTCATGAGCACAGCTGCACTGTGCCTCATGACGAGCTGGGCTCGTCATAAGCACACAACGGGTTAAAGCAAAAAGTGTACTCTGGACCAAGAGCTACCTTTCTGCCAAATTTGGGGTAATTCCGTTCAGCAGTTTGGGCTGTAGCCATGACAAAAGTTTCCTATGGAGATTAACATGGAGAAAATACGTTTTGGGACCCCCCTATATATAATAGGCCTAGGTTTTGAACTCCACTAAGTTCACGGAGTTTGTCGAGTTTTCTGCACTCCGCGTTCCACGGATCTCACAGAGTGCAAAAAAATCCAATTTGCATAGTGCAGCAGAGTTTTTTCCCCGCTTGTGATCGCGAACGGTAAGTTCGTGATCGCAAGCTGCAGCTCGGGTAGATTTTCTACCCGAGCAGCAGGAAGACCAGCGCGAACAGCAGTTCACACTGCACTCCTCACCTTGCAGAACTTCACTGAGCTTTTCTGCCACATATATATATATATATATGTTCACTGAAAAAACTATAGGTTTCAGGGGCGTTATAGTTAGGAATTGGCATTTAAAAAACCTTAGAAATTCACTGAAAAAACCATAGGTTTCAGGGGCGTTATAGTTAGCTGGACATTTCCCTCGTACAAATTCCCCTGTTATAGTTAGTTCAGCTAACGATAACTCGCGCCCCCGCAATGCACTGCTGATGACGTCACATATTACATCACTCATGACATGGTCAGTGACATCACTGATGACATCACTGATGACATCTCAAATGACATCACTGATGACATCACTGATGACATCATCCATGTGATAAATTAGTGCATCTTCTCACACCCTAATATAACCTTTGATACACCGACTCAAAATTTCAGACGGCCATTTTGACAACCATAGATACTCCAATACCAATAACTACTCACCCACTCATTGACTTTTAGGTCAATTCCTAACTATAACGCCCCTGAAACCTATGGTTTTTTCAGTGAATTTCAAAGGTTTTTTAAATGCCAATTCCTAACTATAACGCCCCTGAAACCTTTGGTTTTTTCAGTGAATTTCAAAGGTTTTTTAAATGCCAATTCCTAACTATAACATGCATGAAACCTACGGTTTTTTCAGTGAATTTCAAAGGTTTTTTAAATGCTAATTCCTATCTATAACTTATCTCTAAACATATCATGTTTAATGATTTTGATTGCATTTCTATATTTTTCAAATTCAGTGTGTCATTTTCTTTTTTTTTTTTTTAAATACTTTTTTATCATCATTTTTTAAACATATTTCTTCAATTAATTCTTTTAAAAATTAAAAAATATTATTTGAACTTAATGTGTTTTTCAAACATATTTTTTTTATATTTTTCAACTATAAGTGCAAAACTGTATTTTAGATATATATTTTTTCAATATTTTTGGATCCGCGCACCCTATGTGCACCGTTCACGATCCGTACGCGATAGCATCCGCGCATGGTATGCGTTGGGTACGTGTTTAGTGCGCGATTGCTATGCGACCGGTACGCGACTCCTAGCCTATACGCGACACGTTCGATGTACGTAACGCGACGTTTACACGCTTCCGCGATGCGTCGAGACGCGATGGGTGCACGGATCCCGCGAAGTATTTAACATTTAAAAACACATATTTATGTATTGCATGTGAATATTAATTGAAGACAAACTCTAAACTAGTCTTAAAACTAATATATTTTGACATCTAATCCTATATTTCTTTTTAATTCAATTTCGCGGATGCGCGCTGGGTGCGTGCTGCGTAAGCGCACGGTGTGCGGATCCCATGTGACCTGCAAAAAAAAGAGATTTGATTGGTTCATTACTCTTCCTGTTCTAACTACTGAAAGACCCCACCCATTTCAATCATTCTTCTTTGAGCTTCTTTGGAGAACCATCTCTTTGGACTGAAGAAGATTTTTTTTAGACTAAGTATACACTTAGTTCTAACTTTTTGCAACCAAAAATGGCTTCAGGGCAGCAGGCATCACCTGCATCACCTCAAACTTCTGAGGATGATTTTTTGCCGGAGGAACCACACAAAAAACGTTTTGCTTCAGTGGTGTGGAAAATTTTTACTTTTCCCGAAGGACAGAATAAGACCAATGCCACCTTGGTCCATGTAAGATTTGCAAAAGAGTCTTATCGAGAGGGGATCCCACCAAGAAATACTCTTGCGGCACGGTAAGTATGATGAAGCACATGAGGAGCCTTCATCCAAACAATCTTGCACGTGAAGAGTGCCGACGCATGAGAGACACTCCTGCTCAATTTCAATTTTTAAAAGTGCTCTGCACTAAGTGCAATAAGACTTTGTGCTATGGTGAGCAGTCAATCGACCTCATCTGCCGCCGGCAGGAAAGTCATATTTGCTAGTTTTTTTTTTTTTTGTTTTTTTACTGTTCCCTGAAGTTCATTGTTTGGTTTCTCCTGTTTTTTTTTTTTCAGAAAAACCAAAAAAAGCACAAAATTGTTCAAACCCCCCCCCCCCCAAAAACATAAAAGAAGAACTAACTTTCCTGGTTTAAAAAAAGAGCTAAATTTCTTTGTTAGTGTGTGAAAGTTTAGATGAATGTATGTGTAGTACGTAATTGACTGAATGAATGCATTAGTAGCGTATGGTGAATGTATAAGTGCAGAACTATAAGGAAGTGCTGCAGCATCACACAGTGACCTCTTTAACTGCTGTGTGCTGTAGTACTTCCGAAGCACAGGGATGCAACATATGTACATAAATATGTTGCAAATCTATGCTTCTTTCTGCACGGCTGCTTAAACTGCAGCCATGTGGTGACACAGGCACCCTTGCACAATAGTGCAAGGATATCTGTGTCATGTGCTGTTTGTTTTTCTACAGGAAGACACACCTTCCTGTACAAAAACAATGAGAAAATGCATTTTTCTACTTCAATGTATGCTGAACATTTCAGCATGCATTGAAGAAATAAAAATTTGGAGAAATTAAAACAATTCTCTTTGTTGTGCTTACCTACACCAATTGTAGAATGGTGCACCATTCACACACATATCGCGATTTACGATTTCTAATAAATCTAGACATGTGTCTTGTTCTATGAGTATTAAGTGCAATCATGCACAACAACACTTATAGAACACCCTTTCATCCGAAAGTGGTCTGCATGATGAAGTTATATTTTCATGGAGTATAAAAAGTGCACAGAGTGCCTTTTCCTCTCTTTGAAAATATGAAAGAATATCTTACACAATAACTATGTTACAAAAAGTGACATATTTCCGTTTTTAAATTTCCTTGCGAATGATAGAAGGTAAGCACAGAATTTTGACTGCAAAGATGTTCAAAGAAGAATGATTGAAATAATTGCGGTCCTTCAACAGCTAAAAAGATGAAATATTATGAACCCCTCAAATCTCTTTTTTTGCAGGTCACTTGATATCTGATTATGGACTAATTTCAAAACTACATAAACAAAGTGTTTTAAGAAACGTGTTTCAACTTTGTAGATTCTTGCAGGCCTCTTCATTCTCCATATTGAGACTTAGTTAAACTTACCTTCACAGTCATAGGAATAAAAAATGTTATTCATTTTTGCCTATTTTTCTTTCAAATATAAATTCTTAAAAATTGTTCATTTTAAAATTTGGATCTGTGAAAGAAAATAAAATAAAAATTATAACATATAATAATAAATTTTTTACAACACAACATAATTTCCACAAAGTGATTTGTTTGCCTTTTTTGCTGTTCTCAGAATATATTGAATTTCACTCGAAATAGTGATTTCAATGGTACTCATCACTTAACAGCGGGCAAAAAAAAAATAATCAGAATGATTGTTAAAAAAAAAACAACATACTATTCTCAGTAAAATACCAGAAAATACAAATCATACACATATGAAATGCTTCAGATTACAAAATTTTATAACTTTAACTTATAAAAACTGTAAATGTTGCCACATTAAAATAATCACCGAATAAATGACCACCAAAAAGTCCATAATTCAAAAATATACCTTTCCTTGAGGCCAAATGGTATTTTTGCACTTCTTCTTTATGTAAACTGTCCAATGGTAGTTCTATTAAATTATAATAATAAATTCCTCAGAGAGTGAATTAGCTTCCTAAAATATTAGGTAGGAATTTTGTAATTCCCTAGGCAAACGTTGTTTGAAAACCAACTGGGCATCATTACAAAGTGTCCAGCCTTTGTCACATTTTAGATAGGCAGTGTAATGTCCAGATGTGGTGGAAGGACCATCATGGAAAATTATTGCAATTGCTACAAAAGTCCTTCCTGATATTGATATTTGTGCTGCTACAAATTGTTTTGTTAAAGTATCCAATTTTCTTCCATCAGCTGTACAATGTTGCATCATTAAAATTATGTATTTTCCATATTTTGTTAACAATAATGTGGATAACATTTCTGATTTACATTGGCTACACTCCATGTTTTGATTTGCACCTTTCACTAATTTATTGAAAGTCACTGATTTACAGTCTGGTAATGTTAAATACAGTGTCTCTCAGTGTCTACATTGGTGCTACATGTATACGTGCAATTTTCACAATGATGTTCCCATTTGTAAGAAAGGCCAAAAATATTTTCTATTTCTACACCTTCATTTTCAAAAATGGTAAGCATATACATTAAAAATTCCTGAGCATCTTGTTGGATATTTTGTGTAAATTGTGTAGAACCAGAACACACATCCAAAAGACTACGAACATCTGAAACAGATTGTATTTTACTTCTATCTGTTGTCAATTTTTCATAAACAGAGTGCAACAGAGAACAAAATCTTTTTTGCTGATTCTCCATAATTTGCTCTTGCAAACCTTCAAGATAAAAAACAACATTGACCACTACATTAGCATAGCAGTTGACACCAGAACTATTTTCAAACTGATAACCAACAATCTCTCCAACAGAGTCCAATTTCTTTTTACCTGCATTCACAACATTATCTTGTTCTTTTCTTTTCTTGATACCTTCAGAACAGATATTCTCTGACCTTCTTTTTCGACCAACCACACGCTTTTCAAATACAGGATATTGAACTAAATTTGGAGCATACACCCTTCTTAACCTATTATACTCTTTTACACAGTTTTCATCTGCAGTAACCTTTGTCTCATCAAAATCAATCAAAAACAAACCAGATAATGTTCTGACTCGCGACAAAGCAACATATGCCATACCCTCTTTAAATACAGTAGATCCAATGTTCACCAATGCACTGTCTACACTTAATCCTTGAGATTTATGAATAGTCACTGCATATGCCAGAGAAAATGGAAATTGTTTCCTACGGACATATAAATCTTTAACAAGCAAAAAACGAACTGAACAACGACCAATTTCTTTAACTTCATCAATCTGATCAAATGTAATTTTTAAAAATTCAATTCCTTCTTTTTTCTGATAACTCACAAAATCCACCACTTTGCCCATTGCACCATTAACTAAACCTTTCTCTACATCCAAATTACGCAGTGTTGGCATTAACAAAATCACTGACTTATTTTTAGCAATTTCCACGTACACTTTTGCAGCAACTGCATTTTTATTTGGAAAGACATTGCAAAGTAATCGACTCTCCAAAGCTTCTTTCCCTTTTTTTGAAAGAATTCCAATTCTTATATCTTGAAGAATACTTCCATATTCAGCATCATTTGCCTGTCGCATATTTGTTGTCAGTTCTTTGTATTCAAAATTACTCCAAAATTACTCCAAATGTTCACATTACCAACACTGCCAAGAGACTTTCTGGTATCTTCATGGGCAAGTGTTTTAAATACCGGTTGTCCTTTTAACGGTGCCAGTTGCAGTAGATCTCCAAAAACTATGACGTGTTTTCCTCCAAATAACACGTCATACTCTGTTTTAAGAATTTGCTGCATTCTTAAATGCCCAAAGACAAGCATCAAGTTTGAAACCATGCTCACCTCATCAATAATGAGAAGTTTCATTTTCTTCAGGACGCTTGAAACTTCACAACAAGCTTCTCCAGATAGCTTGTGGTATTCCAATTTGTTCTCATGCTCTACTGGCAGCATTAGTAAACGATGTAAAGTAATTCTTTTAAAGTTATGTGCTGCCAACCCAGTTGGAGCAGTGACAACACAAGACAAATGCGACTCAGTTTTTTTTGCAGATAACTTGTAATTACTTTAATTAAGAAACTCTTTCCTGTTCCAGCTTGACCACTCACATACATTCGGATAGGTTGAAATGATGTACATGAGCAGTCTTTCTTTTCATGAAGTAATCCATGGTCAATCGCTGCTTCATTTTCAACAATTGGTTGTCCAAGTGGATCTTGACTCAGTGCAGCAGAACTTTGACTGTCTCTAGCAATCTCAGCTGCAATTGTAGCTTCTTAATCAATTTCATCATTCAACATTTTCACATAATTTGCGAAAGCACTGCATTGAATGCTATCTTTACAAGCATTAAATGAATCTTCATAGCTGGGAAAATCTCCAAGTAATTCCAGTTCAGAACGCCATGGTTTGAACATTTGCAAAAGGGCTAAATACTAAAATTCCCTTTTGTCAGTAGTGTCGCAACTCAGTTTTCTGTGATTAATTAAATTTCCTTTTCTTTGTTTCACCAGACATCCTTCAGAACCAATCACTCCATATTTTCTATCGTTGATGTTCTCTGTAATATTCCGTTTAAAAGTGTAGTTTTGCAACACTTCATAGAGACACATGTTCTAAAGATGATGACTTCTCTTTGGAAAGTATGTGTCCAACATATTGGTTTTCAAAATATCTGTACTTTCAGGGTCATTTTCTGCTAAATATTCAATTTCTTGAACAGATTTCAGTACCCGATTTCGCATTCCTGCAAGACCTAGACTCACCCAAATGATTCTTCTACTTTTGGAATGTAGACTTGCAGATGATAACCGGTCTGAACATTCATATGCTCCAATTTCACGATGCGATAACATTTTCAAACTGAAACTGTATAATTTCTTACTTAGACTCTTCTCGTGAGAAATCTCTTCCCACATTTCTTTCAATTCAGTCTTTTCTGATTTAGTAATGTAAGACGTTACATATAGAGCAACAGCAATAGAATTGTCCGCAACATACTAAATATCCATGTTAGCGTTCCACATGGATAAAATAACTGGGTTGTAGTCATTTATGTATTTCGATTCTTCGCTTCTTCTTAAGTTGTAGGTGTTTTTCAGAGACTTTCTTGTGATGGTATGTCGTACAGCTGACATGAAACTATTCACTCTTCCTTTGGCTAATACAGGACGTGGAAATCCAAAACGACATTTGGTATAGAACTTATCCTTTGACTTGTACTTTCGTCGACAGTATTTTCCACACCTATGGCTTTGAAATCGTAAGACTTGTTCTTTTAAGTTTTTGTCTTCTCTGCTGTTTGGTACAGCACATGTAGCATCTTCAATGAAAGACAAAACACAAATCTGTTCCAAATTTGGGGGCATCCTTGACCCATAGCAACATATGTATGTGAGGAGCACCTATTGCTTGATACTCCTTTCTCCAAAAGAAATCCACAACTTCTCCAAGAGGAGGATTCTTTTTTTTTGCAGATGAAAGACATCATAGCTTCAAATCTATGATTGAAATATCTGCATACATTGACAGGATCCAAAGAGCACAATTCTCCAGGTGTCTTGTATTCAATATTATTTATATTGGAATTTACCTCTCGAAGAAATTCAAGTAAACCATCCCAAGCATACTCAGCACAGCTTAGTGTAACAAACCATGTAGGAGTTCCCAAGTTCCGTAGCATGCATTTCAGTTCTCCATGTCGACGGTACCAATATTCATTAGTCCCACGCTGACATGCCATCAGATTAATCAACTGAGATTCTAAATGATCATCTCTCTGATGCACTTTATGCATAAAATCCTTTGCAGTTACATTTTGCAGATGCATTCCAGTTTTTAAAATGTGATTTACTGCATATGAAAGTGCAGACAAGTCACTTTCAAACAGAAGATGAAACATATAAGGGATACATTGTCGAAATCTTGGATCTTCTGCATATAATCTTGTTGTCCGATATTCAGATGCAGGAATCTGCACAGGACGTTCATCATATCGTCCACCTTTTCCTGTTGGAAACAACTGCGGGAAACAACGAGCTTCCAAACTCTCTTCCCAGACACTCATGGGACTTCTGTTTGCCTTTTTCATTTGAAACAACTCAATTGTATTCCCCATCACCTCTTTGGAATGAAGTGGATGTACACTGTAATGTTCATAGATCTCTTCACATCTGGACATGTCCACTTTTTCAATTTGTCCACTTAATGTTTCACTATCTTCTGCTAAATCTATTTCTTCTTCTCCAACAAACACATTTCTATAGTACTCATTATTTTTTATCAGATACAATGATGCCTTTTGCACTTTTCTAACATCCACTAACTCTTGCCAGGTTTTCTTATTCTTAGTAGGAACACCATTAACTAGAATGACTAGTGGCTCATTTTCTGCATGATCTACACCAATAGTTTCAACATTTTGCCTTAAATCTAATGGTAAATACACAACTCTTACTTTCAATCCTTTTTGCAACTCAGATGGAGGTAATTTACTTGTTTTGGGCTCCATACGAACAATAGCCTGAAAAGGGTGAACACATTGTATCAGAAAAGACTTGAACGTATTTAAATCTATCAGCTCTGGAGGAATAGCAACCAACTCTAGATTATTATGAACAGCTCTAGCAGGCATTTTATTCTCATCTAATTTATTATAACAATATTTGCAAATACGCTGCTCACATCCCAAATCAAAACATCCTCTACCAACAAATAAGTTGCAAATGCCATCCACTTATCATTATTTTCTATTTCACTTTTAAAATACAGATTGACACCCCTAGTCTGATTTTTATAGTGACTTCGCCGACAACAAATACAAGAAACATTTGGTCTTTCACCTGAAATTACCTTAAACTTTGTCATTTCATCCTCAAATTTTTCTGTAATTACAGGTTCTACATTGTCTTCAACATTTTGTTCTACTAATGTGTCAGTTTCTTCACTCTCTTACTGAGGCCCAAAGTAACAAAACTCAATATCCTCACAGACCTGCTTCACATCTGAAACTGACCCACGCAAAAGAGCACTGTTCAACTCACTTAACTTTAGTGCTGGACTTTTTGCATAATACAACCTTCTCACTAATTTCCACATTTGAGTATGATGTTCTGCCAGCATTCTGAAATGGTGAAAAACACTTTCACAAACTTTCCTAGAAAGACAAGCCAGAGAATGACCTTGCAAACCAGTATGTTTTCTCACTCTGCAAGGGTCTAGTCCTTGCAACAGCTTAATCTTTTGTTTTACACTTTTTTTAGTATAGACTCGTAACAAACTACATAATTTTTCAATAGATTCCTGTCGTACACTACAAACACTACTGCAATCCCAAGTGTACACAGGGTTTTTAGCACGTCTCCCTAAAACTTCATCAGCTATCACTTCTTCTGCATTTCTTTCAACCATTTTCTCTTTCTCCATTGGACAACCATCACTAACCTCATAACCTCTACCACTGGTGTCAACTACATGCAATAATTTTTCACTTAGTGAATAACTCTCTTCATTAAAAAAAGGCTCTGAACTAGAACTGTGTTTTCATTCTCCCAAGAAAAATCAATTTTCTTTTTTTTTTATTAATAACTGTTTTCCTCCTACTTTTGGCCTTCATTACATATATTGATTTATCTAGTGATCGAATTCTGTTCAACACTAAAATAAACAGTTTCCTTTTTACTTCAAAAGCCTTTTCCACAATGCTTTCAATATGCTTCTTCTTTTTATAAAATAAAGCTCTCTTTTTATATTTCTTTACATCTTTCAGCAAATTATGCACTACTCTCTTGTAAAATATTTTTTGCGTAATTCCTATACTGATTTTGTCTTCTTTTACCATACTTTATCTCCATTGACTGAACATTAGCTTTTTTACTTTTCCTCTTATTTTGATTTTTTTTCTTACTCAAAAAATTATTCTCTACATTCTGTTTGCTCCTACAAACATTTTTAATAAATTGCTTCGTGATCTTACCAGAAGATTTTTTCCTTTTAGCCACATTATCTTTTTCATTCAATACTTGTGGTTGATGTTTCTTCAAATAATCCTCCTGTCTCTGTTCTTTTCTTTTTCTTTTATTTCTGGCATACTTTCTCGATTTTAACATTGAAAAACAGTATCTGCAAAAAAGAGTCACAAATAAATGAATATTAATAACTTTCAAATGTACAATATTCCATTACTGTACAAACACATTTTATATAAAAACAGACTAGAAAACTATAGCCCTGAACCACAAGTGTGATGATGATTAAAACACTACATACATAATGCATACTACTTTGAAGCAGTTCATGCCCTAAAGCCTACCTCACAAAACGACTACATGTTAACTAACTGAATGATTACAGTACTAAAAAGAGACACACTCGGTGAGTAACAGGGTGTTTGCTAGAAGTGTATGAATACTAACTGGGGAATTGAAGCTGCAAAAGACAACTGTGTAGCTCATTAGAGAACTGAATGCATACTGGATAGGCATTTAAAGCAGTCCATGTGCTAAGGCCCGGCTCACTGCATGAGTACTTGGGTACTGACTGAATGATTACACTACAGCAAGGAGACTGCCTGGATGAATTTATAACTGGTAGACTTTTCGCACAGGGAATGAATTAGTACTTGGTACTAAAAAGGTCACTAAAAGACTGCAAAGGGAGTGACAAGATGTTTGCTGGACTATATGGATATTGACTAGGGAATTGAAAGTATAAAAGAGAAATATCTAGGTGGTTAAAAGACTGCATGCATAGTGCATAGGGGTTTGAAGCAGTCCATGTGCTAAGTCCTGGCTCAGTGCATGAATACTTAGACAGTAACTGAATCATTAGAGTACTGGAAAGAGAGTGTCTTAGTGAATTTATAAATGTTTGGGTTTTGGCACAGTGAATGAATTACTACATGGTGCTGAATGGGTCACTAGAAGACTACAACAAGAGTGATAGGGTGTTTCCTGGAAGTGTATGGAAACTGTCTAGAGAATTGAAGGTGTGAAAAACAACTGTGTAGGTGGTTAGAGAACTACATGCATACTGCATGGACATTTGAAGCAGTCTATTTGGTAATGAATGGTTCACAACATAAGTACTTAGAAACTGACTAAATCATCAGACTACTTCTAGGACTGTGCCTGGGTAAAAATATTAAATGTTCAGTTCTGGGGCAGTAAAGACAATACTACATGGTACTGTACTTTAGTGTCAAAGCATGACTCATTTTATCAACGCATACGCAAAGACTGGCTTCTAATGCTACTAAAACTTGACAACATGACAGGTTTCAAAACAGTTTTCTGTCAGCAAATGCACAATGTTACCAAACGCTTCTCTGACAGTTGTTCCCAAATGCACACAGACTCACAGTGTGATTCTAGACAAGCACCACTATCCCTAGGAGTTTACCAAAACTCATTCACTACAGTGGAAGTGATAAGGGAACTGCACACAATCTACATATTTCACGACTACACTTTAGAGTCAATGCCTGACTCATTTAATCAACACATAAGCAAAGACTGGCTTCTAATGCTACTAAAACTTGACAACATGACAGGTTTCAAAACAGTTTTCTGTCAGCAAATGCACGATGTTACCAAACGTTTCTCTGACAGTGGTTCCCAAATGCACACAGACTCACAGTGTGATTCTAGACAAGCACCACTATCTCTAGGAGTTTACCAAAACGCATTCACTACAGTGGAAGAGGTAAGGGAACTGCACACAATCTACATATTTCACGACTACACTTTAGGGTCAATGCCTGACTCATTTAATCAACACATAAGCAAAGACTGGCTTGTAATACTACTAAAACTTGTCAACATGACAGGTTTCAAAACAGTTATCTGTCAGCAAATGCATGATGTTAGCAAACGCTTCTCTGACAGTGGTTCCAAAATGCACACAGACTCACAGTGTGATTCTAGACAAGCACCACTATCCCTAGGAGTTTACCAAAACGTATTCACTACAGTGGAAGTGATAAGGGAACTGCACACAATCTACATATTTCACGACTACACTTTAGTGTCAATGCCTGACTCATTTAATCAACACATAAGCAAAGACTGGCTTCTAATGCTACTAAAACTTGACAACATGACAGGTTTCAAAACAGTTTTCTATCAGCAAATGCACGATGTTACCAAACGCTTCTCTGACAGTGGTTCCCAAATGCACACAGACTCACAGTGTGATTCTAGACAATCACCAGTATTCCTAGGAGTTTACCAAAACTCATTCACTACAGTGGAAGAGGTAAGAGAACTGCACACAATCTACATATTTCACGACTACACTTTAGTGTCAATGCCTGACTCATTTAATCAACACATAAGCAAAGTCTGGCTTCTAATGCTACTAAAACTTGACAACATGACAGGTTTCAAAACAGTTTGCTATCAGTAAATGCACGATGTTACCAAACGCTTCTCTGACAGTGGTTCCCAAATTCACACAGACTCACAGTGTGATTCTAGACAAGCACCACTATCCCTAGGAGTTTACCAAAACTCATTCACTACAGTGGAAGAGGTAAGTGAACTGCACACAATCTACATATTATACGACTGCACTTTAGTGTCAATGCCTGACTCATTTAATCAACACATAATCAAAGACTAGCTTCTAATGCTACTAAAACTTGACAACATGACAAGTTTTAAAACAATTATCCGTCAGTAAATAAATGATGTTACCAAATGCTTCTCTCACAATCCTTACCCAAATGCAAACAGACTCACAGTGTGATTTTAGACAATCAACACTATCCTAGGACTTTACCAGAACTCATTCACTACTGTGGAAGGGGTAAGGGGACTGCACACAATCTACATATTTAAGTACAGCACATCAGTGTCAAGACATGACTCATTTAATCAACATATAAGCAAAGACTGGCTTCTAATGCTACTAAAACTTCACAACATGACAAATTTCAAAACAGTTTTCTGTCAGCAAAAGCACGATGTTACCAAACGCTTCTCTGACAGTGGTTCTCAAATGCACACAGACTCACAGTGTGATTCTAGACAAGCACCACTATCCCTAGGAGTTTACCAAAACTCATTCACTACACTGGAACTGGTAAAGGAACTGCACACAATCTACATATTTCACGACTACAGTTTAGTGTCAATGCCTGACTCATTTAATCAACACATAAGCAAAGACTGGCTTCTAATGCTACTAAAACTTGACAACATGACAGGTTTTAAAACAGTTATCTGTCAGTAAATAAACGATGATACCAAATGCTTCTCTCACAATCCTTACCCAAATGCACACAGACTCACAGTGTGATTTTAGACAAGCAACACTATCCTAGGAGTTTACCAAAACTCATTCACTACTCTGGAAGAGTTAATGGTACTGCACACAATCTACATATTTAAGTACACCACATCAGTGTCATAGCATGACTCATTTAATCAACGCATAAGCAAAGACTGGATTCTAATGCTACTAAAACTTGACAACATGACAGGTTTCAAAACAGTTATCTGTCAGCAAATACATGATGTTATCAAACGCTTCTCTGACAGGGGTTCCCAAATGCACACAGACTCACAAAGTGATTCTAGACAAGCACCACTATCCCTAGGAGTTTACCAAAACTCATTCACTACAGTGGAAGAGGTAAGGGAACTGCACACATTCTACATATTTCACGACTGCACTTTAGTGTCAATGCCTCACTCATTTAATCAACACATAAGCAAAGACTGGCTTCTAATGCTACTAAAACTTGACAACATGACAAGTTTTAAAACAGTTTTCTGTCAGCAAATACACGATGTTACCAAACGCTTCTTTCACCGTGGTTCCTTAATGCACAAAGACTCACAGTGTGATTCTAGACAATCACCAGTATTCCTAGGAGTTTACCAAAACTCATTCACTACACTGGAAGTGATAAGGGAACTGCACACAATCTACATATTTCACGACTGCTCTTTAGTGTCAATGCCTGACTCATTTAATCAACACATAAGCAAAGACTGGCTTCAAATGCTACTAAAACTTGACAACATGACAGGTTTCAAAACAGTTTTCTGTCAGCAAATTCACGATGTTACCAAACGCTACTCTGACAGTGGTTCCCAAATGTACACAGACTCACAGTGTGATTCTAGACAAGCACCATTATTCCTAGGAGTTTACCAAAACTCATTCACTACACTGGAAGTGGTAAGGGAACTGCACACAATCTACATATTTCACAACTACACTTTACTGTCAATACCTAACTCATTTAATGAAAGCAGAAGCCATAACTGTGTTCTAATGCTACTAAAACTTGACAACATGACAGGTTTCAAAACAGTTATCTGTCAGCAAATGCACGATGTTACCAAACGCTTCTCCACAGTGGTTCCCCAATGCACACAGGCTCTCTGTGTGATTCTAGACAAACAACACTATCCCTTACACTATACCAAAACACATTTCTTCATCTACAAGGAGTACTACATTTTACTGCAGAAACATAACTCATTTCACAAATTCATAAACAATAAGTGGTTTCTAAATCTACCAAAATATAAGAACTGCATAGTTATCTGTCTACAAACACATGAAAAAACACAAATCCTTATCACAAAATGGTTTCTACATGCACACACACTGTCAATAAGATTGTAGAGAAAAAAAAATACTCCCAACACTTTAGCAGAAAAAATTCATTAGTCTGATTAAAATAAAAATAGTCTACATACATCCCCTCACAATTAAATAACTCCCCTTTCAAGATGTTTTGTAGATTAAGAAGTATATCAGTCACACACCAGATATCAGTCACACACCAGGTTTTCTTATACAGAATCTCTGCACTGTGCACCTGTCAGCAAAACCAAAGAATGGCAAAGTTTCCCTCTCATTTTCCACACATATACATGTAAACATCAAATCACATTCCTTCCCACATAAATTCAAAAGCAAACACACATTTCTATTGGTTAAACATTTCAACCCTTTCCAAATGACATAAACTTCAACCCTTCCCCCAATCTGCCTTCTGCCCGTTACCATACAAACAGGTCATGGAACACTGTACTGAGCACACAGGTCACAAGTTCAGCACACACAATGTTGCTAATCAAAACACCAAGTGTGCTTGACTTCTCAACATATCAGCTTATCATATATAATGTTCCTTACAATCTGTTTTTGTTAACCAATAAGAATCAAGCGTTTAAAAAACAGAAATATGCACCCTACCTTTCAGTGTAGAAGGTTGTCA
The DNA here is from genome assembly GCF_964204655.1 of Triturus cristatus. Taxonomy (NCBI): domain Eukaryota; kingdom Metazoa; phylum Chordata; class Amphibia; order Caudata; family Salamandridae; genus Triturus; species Triturus cristatus. The sequence continues at coordinate 350,172,066 of NC_140581.1, forward strand.
AACAACCAATGATTTCTTGTCTTTTTTCAAAATTGAATCTTAGCCACCATTTTAGAAACATCTTACTTTCCAAACTGCCATTTCATTTACAGAGACCATCTGCGTGCATCCAGACCTCCTTACAAGATGCTTACAGTGTGGATTGTGGGACACAGCTACATTTTCTGGAGCCAAAGGTATGCAGAAAACAAAGGCATTCACAAAGACCTAGGTTTGCCAAATGTAGCCATTAAATGGATTGGATAGAGAGGGTTAAAGTGGCACCAATTGATGCCATTGGTGAAATCCTTCATGCAAATCCAACACCCTGACCTCATAATAGTGCACTGTGGTGGCAATGACCTAGGCACTTTGACTGGGGTAGGTCTGGAAATGCTTATGAAGGACACCTTTGCACAACTGATTTCACTTTTCCCTCAAACTGCCTTTGTGTATTCTAACATATGCCAAAGGCAGAAAGGGAACTGGTCCGATCATTTTTGTCCACAGATTGAGAAAGCTAGGAAACATGTGAATAAATCTGTTTCTGCTTTTCTCCGAGACTACAGAATGGGGTCCATTTACAATAACAATCTGCGCTTTCATATGCAAGAGATGTATAGGAGAGATGGAGTACACTTTACTGATGAAGGAAACAGAGTCTTCCTCAATAACTTTAGACTCTGTATAGGTACTTACTTATAAGTACCAAAAACTCTCAATGAACACAACGGCTCTTTTTAGAGCCACTCAAGAAAAAAACACTGAAGCTTAATCTTTATCTCCCAACAATTTCATTTTTTTTCTCTTGGATCCGCGATCCCACCGTGATAGGATGCCCGCACCGTGTGTGCATTTTGCCGCTTTTTTTTTTTAAAGGGGGCCCCAGGGGGTCCTTCTGGGACCCCCTAAGCACCTCTAGAGGATCAGAGTATTTCCACTCTGCCCCCTTTACATGTTTTATGCACTTATTCCCCTTGCTTCTTCAGCCTCGCTTCTACCGAGGCAGAAAATGGCCGCCAACAGTTCCTGGTTTCGAATGTAGAGAGACGCTCGACAGCCAATTAGCATTCAGCGCGCGATCGGGATGGTGTGCCCTCGATTCGGGGAGGGTTCGCGTACAGTGCGGGTAGGGTCCGCGGATCCTCCGCGGCCATAGATATCACTAACTTTTTTACCCTAATTTTCTCAGGAACTACTGAACAGATTCACACCAAATATGCAAAAGGCACGAGTCCGAACTGAGGACTACCTCTTTGCCAAATTTGGTGTCATTCCGTTCAGCGGTTCGGGCTGTAGCTGCGACAACAGATCCTATGGGAAATTGCATGGGGAAAATGCGTTTTGGGACCCCCCTTTTTTCTCAGCCCCCGCTTGACGAATCAGCACAAAACTTTCAGGGTAGGAGCGGAGCGGAGCTGTCCAAAAGTTTGGAGAATTTCGCGAGGATTCGTCAACCAGCGCCAAAGATATTCCCAATAGAATGTTGCAGATTTCCTATGGAAAATAGGTCCTAACTATAACTATCTACTGGCGACCGCGATAATATATATATATATAGGTTGAGGGGATCCTGAAGGAATAAATTGATGACGTACCCTGACAGCCTTGTGTCCATGCCTCCTTCTATGTTTCACTCTGTGGGAGTTGGATGGTGATTATATATATATTCACTGAAAAAACCATAGGTTTCACACATGTTATAGTTAGCTCAACATTTCACTCATACAAAACCATTGAAATTCCCGTCACATATTACATCACTCATGACATGGTCAGTGACATCACTCATGACATCACTTATGACATCTCAAATGACATCACTGATGACATCACTGATGACATCATCCAGTGAATGTGTGTATTTCTGAAAAATAAATATTTTTTATATATGTATATCTAAAGGTTAATGGAAGAAAAAATGTGTAAATAAGTGTCTAAATGGATGGGTTTTTTTTGTAAAATTAATTGTATAACTGACTTATTAACAGTATCTTAGTGAATACAAGTATTAGTGAGTAATGTTTAAATATTTAAATATCTGTATCAGCGTCTCACTTTGTGTATAAGTGGCTGCATGGGTTGGTGAGTAGCTACATAAGTGTGTATATGGGTTATTAGTTCATTTTTAGAGTATCAGTATGAGTGTCTGTATGGTTCAGTGGGGGATGGTACTTAGCGTATGGATGCATGAATGAGTGACTCACTGTTTGTATGTATTTTGAAGACAGTATGTGAGCAGGACAGTATGGGTGGATGAATGTGTGTATGGGTGAGTAAGAGAGTGAATGACTGTCTCAATAGTGTCTTTATGAGTAAGTCCATATGTTTTGAACTAGTATATGTGAGTATTGATGTATATAAGTGAGGATATATGAGAGTGAGAGATTGGAAGTGTTCCTGTATACATAAGTATGTGTTTCTATAAGTGATTGTTTTAGAGACTAAGTATGTGTACGTTTCTGTAGAAGTAAGTGTACTGGTGTGTGTATAGCTGTACATGCAAGTACATGGATGTTTATGTACATGTGTGAGTATGTGTGTGAGTAACTCTATGTATGAGTGTAGGTGTGTAACAGGATGTATAGGTGTATGAGTACATATGATGACTGAGTACATGTATGAGTGACTATATAGAAGTGTTGATGAATGAGTGGATGCGTATGTAGATTTTGGAATTACTGAATAGGTTGTTCTAACTGGTATTGGTATCTCTATAGTATTCAAAACCTTAGTTTGTATTTTTCAATGTGTGTATCAAAGTTTATATTCGGATAAGAGGAGGTCTGCCACTCTTACACAAGGATGATGTCATCAGTGATGTCATTTGAGATGTCATCAGTGATGTCATGAGTGATGTCACTGGCCATGTCATGAGTGATGTAATATGTGACGTCATCAGCATTGGATTGCGGGCACGCGAGTTATAGTTAGCTGAACTAACTATAACGGGGGAATTTCAATGGTTTTGTACGAGTGAAATGTACAGCTAACTATAACATGTGTGAAACCTATGGTTTTTTCAGTGAATTTGAAAGGTTTTTTAAATGCTAATTCCTAACTATAACGTGTGTGAAACCTATGGTTTTTTCAGTGAATTTGCAAGGTTTTTTAAATGCTAATTCCTAACTATAACGTGTGTGAAACCCATGATTTTTTCAGTGAATTTGCAAGGTGTTTTAAATGCTAATTCCTAACTATAACGTGTGTGAAACCTATGGTTTTTTAAGTGAATTTGCAAGGTTTTTTAAATGCTAATTCCTAACTATAACGTGTGTGAAACCTATGGTTTTTTAAGTGAATTTGCAAGGTTTTTTAAATGCTAATTTATGAATGTATTATTATATTTTTTAAATATTTATTTTACAATAAGCTACCCATGTATATAGTTATAGATTGACTGTATCCTGTAATATGGAATGGCTCAGCTCTTTTTTTATTTATTTGGATGTAGTTGAACAGCATAGTTAATATCTTCTATAAACTTATAAACACTTTAATTATTATTATTTTTTTTTTAAGGTTTTTGACCGTGCGCGCATGCGTTCGTGCTCCACGTGCGCATGCGTACGTCGTGCGTGCTCCGTGCGCGCGTGCTCTGTACGCGCATGCGCGCGTGCTCCGTGCGCGCACCGTGCGCGCACGGCAAGTCATGTGATTAAGAAACAACACTTTTCATTGGTTTATAGTAGTTTCAGGTCATGTGATTAAGAAACAACACTTTTCATTGGTTTATAGTAGTTTCAGTTCCAGAAACTTCCAACACCACACCCACTCCCCTCATTATTTCTTCTGATTCCCTGGGAGAAGGAGCTGAGCAGCTTTTCCAGTACTCCAGTACTTGAGAATGGCACAGCAGCAGTCATCTTCTGGGAGTGAGCAGGAGACCCTTGTGCCACAGAGACAGTGGAAACAGAAAGACTCTTTTATATGGCAATTTTTTACATTTCCAGAGGGGCTCCGAAAGTCACCTGCACTATTTGTGGTGTTGTCTTATCAAGAGGAGATCCTAAAAAGAAATACTCTTTTAGTATTTTCACTATGATCAGGCACGTTAAAGGAGTACATCCTGTGGCTTATGCTCGAGTTGCTAGAGAAAACCCTCCAGCAGCTCAGCCGAGCACATCCGCAGCAGCTCAGCCGAGCACATCATCGGCAGCTCAGCCGAGCACTTCATCTGCGGCGGCAGCTTCACCTGCTTCTGTTCCTCTGGATATGCACCCTCTGTTCAAGAGGGTGCATATACTGTGCAAAGCATGCAATGCTCTTCTCTCTTATGGTGACACCAGCATTCCCTTAATAGAGAGCAAGATACAGCAGCACACATCCGGCACCCCATAATTTTTTTCATTTTTTTGTTCCTCTGTTCCTCAATTAACACAACGGCTCTTTTTAGAGCCACCTAACATCTAATCACTTAAATTTGAACTCTGTACCCTGCCACCTTTTCACGTTCTCCACCTTTCTTTTTCACTGTCACACACAAAATGGCGGCCAACACTTCCTGATTTCGACCTGTTCGAATGTTGACTGACATGTTCTGACCAATCAGAATTACGCTAGCGCACGGTAGATATTTATGTACTTTTAACTGCAATTTTCTCAGGACCTACTGAGCAGATTGACACCACATATGCAAAAGGCACATCCCTGACCTGAGGACTACCTCTTTGCCAAATTTCAAGTAATTCTGTTCAGCCGTTCGGGCTGTACCTTCGACTAAAGGTCCTATGGGAAAATGCATGAGGAAAACGCGTTTTGGGACCCCCCTTTTTTCTCAGCCCCCGCTTGACGAATCACCCCGAGACTTTCAGGGTAGGAGCTGAGCAGAGCGCTTCATTAGTTTTGAAAATTTCATGAGGATTCATCAACCGGCGCCAAAGTTATTCAAAATAGAATTTTAAAATTTCCTATGGAAACTCGGTCCTAACTATAACTATCTACTGGCGACCGCCAGTAGATAATATATTTATATATATATGTGTATATATATATATATATATATATATATATATATATATATATATATATATATTGTTGTGGTCACATGCAATAACATTTATGAAGCAACCACGCCTGAATGCATGCTGTTCCTATGGGGAGTGAAATGCGGGTCCGTCCTTGCAAGCTGCAGCACCTGCCATGCCTGAGAGTGGCTTCCTTGAGGCAGTAACAAGGAAACATATGGGATTTGGTTGCCTGTTTCACTGTTGTACCAAAGTGACCTCAGCAGATTGCTGTGGGATTGAAGTACGGGCTCGGTATTAGCCCGAGGGACACCATTGTAGCTGAGTAGTACGGGTAATAGCCAAGACGCGGAGGACCCATCGTAGATGAGTCCGAGGACGATAAACCTGTGGGAAGACCTCTGCGGTGAGCACCCAGATCCGCTCTCAGCAGTTAATGTGTATTTTGTGTGAAATAAACAACAGTGGTGTAGGAGTACAATCGGAGTTTAAGGAACGCTTATATTGGGAAGTCGGACTACGACAAATGAAATATTTTCAGCGATGCTGAATGTTTGGAGACAGCAGAGACAGTCTTTGGGAAGGAATCACAAAGTACAACACACGAGTAAAAATTACAACTCCGAACAGTCTCAAAGGGCTTTCCCAAGCATTGGAGAGAACCTACAAAAAAGAGATAAGGAAGTGCAGGAAGACCACCTCCTTACAAGGATGCTTAGATGCCAAGAAACAATAACACAAGCTCCAGGGAAAGAAAGTGCTGAAAATCTGAGACAGGGAATGAAAGCCCATCTGGTCAAGTCTGAAAACAGTATTAAGCAACACAAACAACACAAACAAAATAAGTTTGCGAAGGACCAAAGAGACTATGAGTCAGGTTGAGTTTTGACATTAGCCAAAAAATTGGGCATCCCAAGAAAGTTATTTCAAGAAACTAAAAATCAGAATCTGGCAGGTACAAGAGACACCTTGGAGTCAGAGGTGGAAACAGGTCATTCAGAAACTGAACTGTAAAGAGAACTCTCAAAACCCAGCACCAGCGGAGGGATACATTTTCTACAGGAATATCAAGTCATCAAAGTGTTAAGGAGGAAATTCCCCAAAAGATTGCGGCCGCCAAAGCAATCAGGAGAAAAGTCAGAAGAGGGGCAAAAAGGAGCAAAACAGCCAGCCCTGCAACGAGTAACCAGAACCAAGAGAAGAGGCTATTGCAAATAAATCAAGAAAATATTACCATCATAAATCTATCAGATAGAATGCCATCTACAACTTAATCTACAGTCTTGCTAATGGGACTCCTCTTGTGCCCAATATCAGGATGGGATTACATGCAGACATGAGCAGATCTTTACCAGTTTATTAGGAAATTGATAATTAGGAAAATGCACATGTCAAATCCCAATCAAAGGGCAATGGAGCCCACCAATACAATGGAGTCCAATGCCATTCTAACAGGTTGTGACTTGGAATCATTACAAGCATTGCATGAACTGCAGGGCATGGCCCAGATTACAGCAGAAGAAAGCAATGCGGGATTCCTTTTGGACCAAGCAACAATCACACAAGAAGAGGCAAGAGTCAATTTAAAGTTAAATCACAATACATACCTCAAACTCCATTTGATTCTATTGATTATTTCCATGAAACAATTATTAGGGAGTTGGACAAATTAAGAATATCTACCAAATTAAGGATGTCCCATAGTCTCTTCGAAGGGAAGTCAACTTGAGAATGCCTCAACTTTTGCAGATTCTTTTGTGTTTCCCTTTGTTATTGATTTAAGCACATACTCAAAGACACTACAAATTTCAAAGAACAATTCAAAATATTGTATGGAAAGAGAAGTTTATACTTGTCACTTTGGATATATTGAAGCTTGTACATGTGCATTTCAGATAAACAGGGGTTACAAGCAGTGGAATTATTTTTGAAAGGAAAGCCCCTTAAAGTTCAAGAACACAATATGATGGTGTTGCAACTAATTTCCCTCTACCTTAACAACAATAGTTTTGTGTTTTATGGGCAGCTGTTTTTGCAAAGACAGGGTTCCGCAATGGGCACGTGCTTCACCCACAGCTATGCAAATATATTTGTAGGCTGGTGGGAGAAGCACGTGGCCTTGGTGGAGCCCAATGAACAGTGGTTGGAGTAAGCCGAGGCCAGGCATCAAGATGGCATCCCGGTAATGAGTATCTGATGGGGAGTGTGCAATGAGGCCCGGTGATCCGCGAGGGACCGGGCGAAAAAGGAGAGCAGTGGGGCCGAGGCAGACTCTGATAGGTTGCCGGTGCCCACACCAGCCACAGTAAAGGAGTTATAGCACACTTCTCGTCCAGCCTGACCCCAAAATGGTGGGCGCCATCCCTCACACAGGAGGAGTTCAGGAGGCTTCCCTGCAGTCCCATGGGGGTAAGGAAGACATAAGTAAGGCTCCCTGTACTGTCATGGGCAGATGTAAATGAAGACACAGGATCAGCGATACATGGGAGCACATAGCCATTGCCCGACCTTAAGATGGCCGCCATGTGACATTATTAACTCAAGGGGTCCTCCATTTCAGGCACAAATCATACCTGATAGGCACCTATTGTTTATCTTCAGCCTTTATCAGCCATATAGCCTTGGGCGAATTCTTATGACATGGCGCCGATGCGGGGGGCCCGATGCACTGGAGCTGCTTCAAGACTCATAAGTGGCCGTACTTTACCCCCAATCTCCCTAAAGTCTGTCGCCCGGCCTTCATATCCTAAGGATTTGCCCCCTGGTACCCATTTCAAACAATTTCAAATAAGATGCCGAGATGACCCTGTGTGGTGTTTGAATTTGGCACTGGTCTCAGTGACTATGTGATCCCACCTGGGTTTTGGTCCCGCTTACTCTAAATTTTTGACCCCCATGAGGTTCTCTTCTTCCGCTGCTGGTCTACCAGAACTGATCTGCTTCCCAGCCCCCTGTTTCTACTCCCCCCATTCCCTCTATCCTCTATTGGGGACTGTAACTAATGTAACTATGCCAAACTGTTATTCTTGTTATTCCTGACCGCGGAGACCTGAACAACATGGCTGATGGCCGGTGGAGCTGCTAGGCAGCTATAGAGGAGATCGGCCCTGGTTCACCCCCTCAGCAGTCACCTACCCAGGGGACATTGGGCACAGTTCTCCTCGTCTCCCCGTTATGTCTTCTTCCTCCCCCTCCCTCCGACGAATTACCGTAACGTTGTTTCTTTTCTGTGTTTTACTATGCTCTTGTAACGGATGTAATTTGTAACTTGTAACTTGTAACACAATGATCCTCATGAAAAGCGCTCTGACACCTCTGGGTCTAGCCAGCGCTATATAAAACTTGTCAAATAAATAAGCCAATAACCACACATGGTCAACAACTAGTACTGCAATATGCTCCTAAACGAAACAATGAAGTCAGGGAATTAAAATAACACCCCTTATGAACTAATGTCAACTTATTAAAACTAGTTTGAACTTTATGTATATGTTTTATTAACATTATACATAATTACTTCAAGTTCATTTTTTGATCTAATATACTTAATTAAAATATAATTTAACATTTAAACTTTTTTAAAAAGTTACAAGTGTTTAAATATTTAAATAATTAACATGTAAGCATTTTTATTAATAATTAAAGAAAACTAAAAATGTTAGAGAGGGTGGGTATTTTTTTAATTATTGTTTAAAACTGAATTTTAATGAAGTAAACTATTTTAATAATTTGATATTTTAATACACATTTAGTTTAAAGAGTTACTGTGTTGTAAAATATTTAGTTATTTCTAGGTTAAACGGATGTATTTGAGACTATTTTACATTTACATGATAAGTTAAAATATAATAACATTACTGCATAGTTTTCTACAGGAAAGCTGCATCCCAATGATGGAGATCGCAACTAACGTTAAAAGTTACCTGTAAAGTCTGTTGTAGGAGGCTCCTCACCCTCATGAAAGGGATGTGGGCATTTAAGTCTTCACTGAAGTGTAGCTCTTTACTCAGACATAATGTATAGCAAAAACTGGAGGGTTACACCTAGGTGTAGGTGTAAATCCACATATGATTAAATATGCACATATATATCAGGTGCTATAGTATATTAGGACTGAACATTACTAGTGGTCCTAAAGTCAGATGCACTTCCTTTCTATCGCAGACTGCAATGCGAGAGTCATGACTTGTCCCACTGTCTTGATGCTCTAGGGGTGTGGTGTTATGTGTTGTGTGCTCACCTTCTTAGATGTTTTGGCCAGCTCACAAGTTCTTGCCTTTGCATTCTGCATTCAGCAGTCCTTACTTCACATTCTCACAAATGACAGAACCTGCATCTGAGGGCATAACCTCAAATGCATCTTCACATACGTCACATAATCATCTCTAACAAACAGCAGGATGGATGGGAGTGGCTCACTTAATACCTCTACACTGCTGATGTAAACTAATGCTCTTGAACTTCAGTACAATGGATTAGCGTAGAGGGTATTGTTGCAAAGTGAAGTGTTGTAGACTGAAGTGGCATACACTGGAATGGTGCAGAGTATAATGGCATATGGTGGCGTGGCAGACACTGGCAAGGTGTGCAATGGAATAGAGTAGAATGGAGTGTGCTACAGTAGAGTGACACACACTGGAGTGGTGTATAGTGGAGTGTCATACAGTGGAGTATCATAGAGTGGAATGGCGTAGAGTTGGACAGCATATAGCAGAGTAGCGTATAGTGGCATACAGTGGTGTGGCATACACAGAAGGGGCATAGAGTTGACTTGCATACAGTGTAAGCGTAGAGTGGAGTAGTGTAGTGAGGAGTGTTGTACAGTGGAGAGGCGTAAAGTGCAATTGGATATAGTGGAGTACTGTAAATTGGAGTGGTATATAATGGAGTTGTGTAGACTGTAGTTTCATACAGTGGTGTCAGGTAGAGTGTAATAGCATACATTGGAATGGCATACCTTGCAGTGGAGTCCAATAGAATAGTGTAAAATGAAGTGCAGTACAGTGGAGTGCTATACACTGGACTAGCAGAGAGTGGAGTAGCATACAGTGGAGTGCCATAAAGTGCAACAGATAAGAGTGGAGTAACGTACAAAAGAATGACATAGAGTGAAATAGCATCTAGTGGAGTAACGTTCAGTGGAGTGGCGTACAGTGGTGTTGCATATAGCATAATAGTGTAGAGTACAGTGGTGTACAGTGGACTCTTGTACAGTGGAGAGGCATAGTGTGTAGTGCTATAGTGTGGAGTAGCATATAGTGGAGTGGATACAGTGGCATGGGATATGGATATATGAGATATGTCAGCTACGTTCAACATGGTGTGCAGAGTAAGGCAGCTCAGCGAATCTACATGTACAAAGGAAAGGCTGAAAAATTGGATATTCACAAACCACAGTCTCACACATCTGATCAACACACTCTCACTGCTCCCAGCTTAGATGACCTAAAAGTTGCTGGATTCCAGGACAGCAAGGTCACAAATACGCACAGCACATAGCACCTGCAGCAATGTCTGTACGTGCTTTCAACCTGTTGCATGGTTGGAGATTGTGACAACTTGTAGCCATGATCCTGGAGGGCATTCAGAACTGCAGTCTAGCCTACAGAGATGTGCTGCAGAATGTCTATGGCTTCCACAGCAGCAGGGGATACAGGGGCAGGGACTGCAGTACTTGGGGGAAGGAGACTGTACCTTTCTTAAGGGAAAGCCCTTGATAGCAGTTTGGGGAGCCGCAGGGAGCGTGGAGACAGAACATGGTTTGGTGGATTTTGATGTTAATGTTGTTTTTTGTCCGTGGTCCGCCACCACCACAGAGTCGCTGCTGGAGTGTGATGATGTGGAGGTAGGTGTCACATATGTCTCTTCCCATCACCCTCTGAGGCACTGGTCCCCTTTGTGTCAGTAGCTACTCGGGGGCCACTCTGGCCAACTGCTTTCCAACGATGTTGGGCCCCTCACCTTCCCTGCCCTTGATTGACACTGTAACAGAAGGAAACATAGTTTAAATACAATGGCCTTGACACAAATCTGAAAGTGTATATTTATTCAACTCTTTAGACATCAGTATGGTAAATTACTTATACATGGATTTGCTGCATCAGCACAACCTTTGGCATGAGAACATGCTGTATTGATACATGACCTGTTTAAAGTCCATCTACATGATGTTTCGGACAATGGCAGCTCCTACTGCATGTGTAAACAAATACATCTCACATCCTCTTGTGTGTAGCAAGACCTACATGCATCCTCTCAAACTAGGCCCTCATACAATGGTGTAGTGACCCTTTGAAATCTAAGTGAAAGGCATGATGTATACACCAATACCCATTCAAACTGTGACATGCAAATAGGCAAAATTCAGGCATGCATAAACGAATACAATGAGTACTGTAGAACACCTACTTGGGATGAGTATCATCACAATCAGAACTTGCAACTGAGATGGACACCACACCCAGCTTACAACCCCAATCATCAAGCTCACTGCTGTTCACTGCCAGATAATGCAGTTGACACGTTCCCATCAGAAGAGTTGCTACATATCACAGGTAGTGTGGATATATACAGGTATAAATCACTTTGTAATAGTGTCAACAAAGTACAGTGCACATGAGCCTGCCTAGGGCAATCTCAGTCAAGGGTGTTGCATGTGAGCAGACCTCATCCACAGAATCTTAGTCAATGCCAGGACAACACTTTAAGGACAGATTCCTTGGAGTGACCCCATCCGTGAAGATGAAAGTGGCCTCCACAAGTACAGGGAAATTACCTGGTGTCCGTCATACCCAAGTTGTAGCGACTGCTGACACACACAGGACACATCAAAGGCTCAAGATATCACTCACTGATGCATGTCAGCAACAACAGACTGGCTGTGCACTGATGCACATACCTATACCTCCTCAATGCATTATCTCAAACACCAGGCCCCCACTTACATCTGAGTTGGTCACCCTAGATATGTATATATATGTTATGTGTTGTGTGCTGCAATACCTTAGGCTGCGAGCAGAAGTCCCTTCAGTTACACACAAGTCTTTGCTGTAAGCTGGCTGCTGGACCTTAGGCCTTTATTAGAGGTCTCACATGTGTTCATCACTGCCACCTATCTCCCAGGACACAAGAGAATTATTAACAGGCAATATGGAAGTAAATGGCTCATTTTGTTGAAAATGGAAAAAAACCAAATATAAAAACAATTTGACTGTGATTTTGTTTTTAGCGTACTAGATCACAGAAAGGGTGTGGCTTCAGTATACACATTTTCATTTTCATTTTTTCAAGTTTAATTTTTTCACATTGTTTTCTAGGTCCTAAATAAATGGATGTATGACGTTACAATGCGTGCTGTTACAACAAAACTTTTACAACGCAAGTGGATTTACAACGCTATGCCATTACAACGCAAGTCTTTACATCGACTTGCGCTAGATGGCGTGCTAACATTAGAAAAGTGTAATTTACTGTTCCAACTCCAGTCCACTTAACAGTAGGGAAGGTGTTGGGATAGTAAACTACACTATTTGTAATGTTAGCACGCCATCTAGCGCAAGTCGATGTAAAGACTTGCGTTGTAATGGCATGCGTTGTAAATCCACTTGCGTTGTAACGGTTTCGTTGTAATGGTAGTGCGTTGTAAAAGTTGCATTGTAAAGGTTGTTTACCTAAATAAATATAATATTTCTGGATTAGGATGGTTATGGTCATTTTCAAGGCCATGAGTGTAATTGCTGCAAGTTCTGAAGGACATCACCGTAATATTAATAGCTCATTTGTGTGTAGTACCTACTTCAAGTCTTATTATAGAACAGCTCTTTAACTGTTTTGTGAGGCACTGATACTTGTGAATTATGATCATAGCAGTCGCCTATATATAGGACCTGAAAAAACTGTAGTCTGGAATATCAATTTTTCTAATAAGGATTATCAAGTTGCCACAATTTCCATATATATATATATATATATATATAAACAAGGTCACTGTGTATTACTCAGTGGCAGTCAACACTGGGTAGTTATGTCTAGGACCACATTTCCATAGCAACATCATTTTTGGTTTGCTAACACTTTGGCACAGTGTGACAAAACTTTAGAAAAAACAACCTTACATCCACATCAGCTTTTTCCTGGAAAGTTTTGAGGTGATCAGTCATGTGAGGCCCGAGAAAATGGGGGGTCCCAAAACTTATTTTCCCCATGCAATTTTTATAGGAAAACTTAACAGCGATACCGCATAAATGACTGAATGGAATGACACCAAATCTAGCAGAATGCTGGATCTTAGCAAGAAAGTGTGCTTTTTGTGATTTGGTGAAAATCCTTTCAAAACTTTTAAAGAAATTGTGGTTCAAAATGTAGGTATATATGGGGTTCTGAGGGAGCCTGGGAGCCACTGTGGCCCCCATTGACTCCCCTGCCTGCACCCATCGCAGTGTGGCTTGGGCCCTAAAGTAGCTCTAACCAGTGCTTAATCTGAGCTGGTTGTTTCAGGTGCTCGGTGCTCGGAACTGGCACTTAATTTTCAACAAGAGGGCTTGTAACAGTTTGCCACATGATGGCGCAGTCTGTCTAGTTTAAAGATGAGCACAACAACATTTGTTTAATAATTCGATATACATTAAAAATGACCTTTGACTGCCACCCAAGACATTCTTATAACTTAGGGACCTGGAACAGTCTGAATTGTCCCACTTGAAGGAGTGTGATGGTTGGTAATTGTGTTGGTATTGCCATTGGCGGCACAGGGAGGGGCATTGTGTGGTGCAAACTAAAGTGGCCTCCAGATGAGAGCCCTGATACTTATTTTATTTTTCATTCAATCAATCAGGGAATTGTAAGTGCGCTACTCACCCATGAGGGTCTCAAGGCGCTGAGGGGGGGTCGCAAGATCTGTTTAGCCGAAGAGCCAGGTATTGAGGGTCTTCCTGAAGGTGTTCAGGGAGGGGGCACGACTGATGTCTGCCGGTAGCTCAATCCAGGTCTTGGCTGCAATGTGAGAGAAGGATCTTCCGCCTGCTCTGGCTCTGTGGATGCATAGGGTTTCGGCCAGTGCGAGGTTGGAAGATCGAGGGTTTCTTTTGGGTACGTGGAAGTAGATTCTGTCATTGAGGTATTTGGGTCCGTTGTTGTGTAGGCATTTGTAGGCGTGAGTGAGGATTTTGAAAGTGAATCTTTCCTCCATGGGGAGCCAGTGGAGACTTCGTAGGTGTTGGCTGATGTGTTTGTGTCGGGGGATGCCAAGGAAGAGTCTGGCGGCGGTATTTTGTATTGTCTGGAGTTTGCCGAGTAGGGACATGTTGATGCCGGTGTAGAGTGCGTTTCAATAGTCCAGTCTGCTGGTGATGAGTGCGTGGGTGACTGTCTTCCTTGACTCAGGGGGGAACCACTTGAAGGTCTTGCGGAGGATGCAGAGGGTGTTGAAGCAGCTGGACGTGACGGTGGTGACCTGTCGGTTCAGGGTGAGTAATGAGTCGAGTACAATGCTGAGGTTCTTGGCGTGGTCTGAGGGGGTAGGTGGGCTTCCGAGAGCGGTCGGCCACCAGGTGCTGTCCCATGCAGAAGGGGTGGTACAGAGGACGAGGATTTCTGTCTTCTCGGCATTGAGCTTCAGGCAGCTGTTGGTCATCTAGACTGCGACGTCTTGCATTCCTTTCTGGAAGTTGAGTTTGGCAGTGGTGGGGTCTTTGGTGAGGGAGAGGATGAGCTGGGTATCATCAGTGTAAGATACGATGTTAAGGCTGTGTTGTCAGACAATGGATGCGAGGGGGGCCATGTAGATGTTGAAGAGGGTGGGGCTCAGTGATGAACCCTGTGGGACTCCGCAGGTGATTGTCGTGGGGTCAGAGAGGAAAGGTGGAAGTCCGATCCTTTGGCTTTTTCCAGTGAGGAATGATCCGATCCAGTCCAGGGCTGTTCCTTGAATGCCTGCATCGTGTAATCTGGTGACTAGTGTGTGGTGGGAGACGGTGTCGAAGAACGCTGATAGGTCAAGTAGGATGAGGGCTGCAGAGTGGCCTTGGTCCAGGAGGGTGCAGATGTCATCTGGGGTGGCGAGTAGGGCGGTCTCTGTGCTGTGGTTGCTTCGGAATCCGGATTGGGACAGGTCGAGAGAGGCGTTCTCTTCAATGAATCGTGTCAGTTTCCTGCTGACTTGCAACTTTGGCTGCGAAGGAGAGAAGCGAGATGGGCTGATAGTTCTTGAGGTCAGTGGAGAAAGCTGTGGGCTTCTTGAGCAGGGGTCTGACTTCTGCGTGCTTCCAGTCATATGAGAAGGTGCCTGTTTTTAAGGTGATATTGATGGTGCATTGTAGTTTGGGTGCAATGGCGGCCGTGGTTCTGTGGTAGATGTGAGGGGGCAGGGGTTGGTGGGGCCCCTCAGTGGATGCTTTTGATGGTCGAGGCTGTGTCTTCATTCGTGATTGGTGTCCAGTTGGAGATGGTGGGCTGGCTGGTGTTTCTGGGGGGCAGTGGGCCATCTGTGGTGCCTGGTGGATGGTTGATGAAGTTGTCGTAGAGGTTTTTGATCTTGAGGTGGAAATAGGTTCCAAGCTTGTCGCAGAGGTCTTGGGATGGGGTGATATCTGTGGCTTTGCTGCTTGGGTTGGTGAATTCTTGAATGACACTGAAACGTTCCTTGGAGTTGCTGGAGTTGGCCAGGATTTTGTTGTGGATGAAGTTCCTCTTCGTGGCTCTGATCTGGTTGTGAAAGTCCGTCATGATGTCCTTGGAGGTGGTGTGGTTTTCGGATGTCTTGGTGTTTCTCCAGTTCCTCTCCAGGCATCTGCAGGTGCATCTGGCGTCTTGGAGAGCGGGGGTGAACCAGGCGGCTTGCCTGGGGCGTTGTCTGTCGGGGTTGTGTAGCAGGGCGAGCTCGTCTGTGCAGTTGGAGATCCAGGTGTGGAGTTCTATGGCTGCATTGTTTGCGTCAGGTGCCCAGGTGTGGTTGTCTCAGGTGAGGGTGGAATTAAGTTGCTCGTTGGTAACCTTGCTCCAGTTCCTTCGTGGTGGGCTTGGGGCTGGTTTGGGTGCCTTGGGTTTGTTGATGGCAGAGTGTACACAGTGGTGGTTGGTCCATGGCGGCTGTGTTGTGTGGCTGAATTGGACGCTGTTTCCTGCTGCGAAGATGGGATCAAGGGTGTGTACTGCTCTGTGGGTCTGTGTGTTGACGTGTTGTTTAAGTCTGATGCTGGCGAGGTTGTCACGAAGGATAGTGGAGTTGGGGTTGCTGGGGTTGTCGAGGTGGAAGTTCAGGTCTCCAATGAGTATGTAGCTTGTTGAGGCGATGGCGTGGGGTGCGATGAAGTCGGTGATGGTGGTGGTAAAGGTTGTTCGGGGTTCTGTAGATGAGGGTTCCACAGAGTGTGGCTTTGAGGGTGGTCTGGATATGGAAGTGCAGGAGGGAACAGTTTAGCTGGTGGGTGCTCTTGTGGGCTATGGTGAGGCCCCCTCCTGGGTGTTTGGGGTAGTCTTTCCTCTAGATCTTGTATCCGTTTATGATGGTGGTGCTGATGTCGGGGGCGGAGGATGCTTTGGTCCAGGTCTCTGTGAAGAAGGCGATGTCGGATGAGAGAGAGTCGAGTAGGTTCCAGATTTCCCTGACGTGTTTGTGTATGGAGCGTACGTTGAGGAGGATGCATTTTAGGGTGTTGCCGGTGCTGGCGTTGGCGGTGTTGGAGGCCGGGGTGGCGGTAAGGGTCTGGCGGAAGTGGAGGCAGGAGAACTGGCCATGGGTCGTGTTCGGGGAGGCCTGTTGGCATTCTCTAAGTCTTCCAGGGTTGAGTGCGAGGAGGGTGATGGTGTCGTAGCGATGGGTAGTGGGAGGTCCAGGGTTCCTGGCGCTGACCACGGTCGGGTCGTGGACGGACGCAGACGGGCTTGCCTTTTATGTGCGCTCAGCCCGCCAGCTGCGCGACTACTCAGCGGCTGCCATTAAGTAGGGGAGGTGGGATGGAGGAGAGGCTGGGAGGTGGGAGTGGGGGAATTCTGTGGGGAATTCCGGATGTAGGGGTTGGGGTCTGGAGGCAAAAGACGGCACAGTGGAGCTGCGGGGAGAGAGTGGACCTGGACCGAAGGTCTAGGTCCACTCTAATTGCTAATTACCATACGTATTACATCACTCATTACATGTTCTTTGATGTCACTGATAGCATTATTGCAAATCTTAAATGACATAATTAATGACAACACAATCAAGGCAAGGGGACAAGTTCTAGTTAATTTAGGGCACGAGTTATAGTTACTTCAGATAAGTATAACTGATATATTTATTTGGTTTTGTTCACTTAAGATTGGTATGTTTGAACTGAGGTTCTCACTTAACTATGATGTACCTTTAACCTAAGTTTCTTATGTGCGTATGTAGATATATACACACACACATGATCTCATAGGTTAAAATATACACGTATATATAATCAAGGTACTATTTGTGGACTTATAGTGAACCTATATACTATTACATGTCAATAATTTGGTAATCAATATCTTGACTACGGAATTGTGCTAACTCAATATTCTCATAGCACCACCACCAGGAAGCAAGTGATGCAAGAAAGTATGAAATCAGGCAGTAAATGAGTATAGTCTATTATGAAAAGGGAAATCAAAGGACAGGCAAGATTGAAAAGGGAAAGCAAAGGGCAGACAGGGTAATGTGGTGCAGAGGAACACTTGAGTGAAGGAGCTGGACAACAGGGATGAGGATAAAAGTGGGTATGCTCAGAAGACAAGGTGTGTAAGACTACATCTTAACACCTGTTAGACTTGTCAGTCTGAGGGTTGTCTACCCCCAAATTGTTAGGCCTTTACCGTCCCATTTTTCTGAACTTGTGTTTGCTTGCTTTAGGACTCTTTGCCCTCTACCACTGCTATCAGTGCTAAAGGTATTGTGCTAACTCCCCAAAAACATGCAAAAATTGGTTTACACCTGATTGGCATATTTAATTTACTTATATGTCCCTAGTAAAGTGGTATCCCTCATACTCAGGGACGGTAAATTAAATAGTACTAGTGGGTATGCAGTCCTGATTGTGCAACGGTAAACAGATAAACCTGTCTATAAAGGAGACAGACTAAAAAATGAGA
Organism: Triturus cristatus; assembly: GCF_964204655.1. Taxonomy (NCBI): domain Eukaryota; kingdom Metazoa; phylum Chordata; class Amphibia; order Caudata; family Salamandridae; genus Triturus; species Triturus cristatus. Next base: position 350,190,101 of record NC_140581.1, read on the forward strand.
AGTTTTATTTGGTATCCCCTTTTATGGCTCCTCCACAGAGCAGCAAAGCAGTGTTTAGAAAGGGGAATAATTCAAATAAAAGCTTAAGGGAAGCCTGTCTTAGAGGTACAATAGCTCATAGACAGTGGAGATGCCAGCTATGGGGGGAGGGGTGGCCAAAGATATATCAACTAAATTGAAGTCGACATGCATTACATTATAGTTTTAAAGTTCAAATGTTTAACTTTTAAACTGTGATGTAATAAATGTCGGCAATTTAGGGCAATAATAAACATAATATACGTTTTTTTACAATTAAATTAAACACACTTATCTTGCTGCACTCCTCGCTGCGTCCTCTTGTTTGCCTCGGGGAAACAGCCATTACAACTAAACTTTCACAATGCATGCTATTACATAGCATACCATTACAACGGGAGTGCCATTGCAACTCATTGCTTTCACAACACATGCCATTACAACGCGCATGCTTTAACCATGCATGCCTTTACAACGAATTTCATTGTAAAGGCATGAATGATAAAGGCATATGTATTTTGCATGTAAGTATAAGGTAAGTATATATAAAGATATATATATATATTGGAATATATGAGCGGTTACGCTCCGCTTTACATGCCCCGACTCGAGAGGCTGGGTGCCCATCTTTGCCTCAACAGCATTTGGTACAAAAGGGGGTGGTGATGGATGGAGCATCAGAACCAATCAAACACTCACACCCAGTCAACAGATCTGGGTTTGATCCATCACCGTTCTTTAGCCCACTCTGCCACCCCAGTTCAGACATGGCCATATGCAAATCAGTCTGACCCTGTGCCTCATGGGAACAGTCCAGCCCGAACTGCCAAGCCATGCCATCCCTGGACCGGAAACAAGCTTCCTAGGACCGGTTTCTGGCATTTCAGCCGTCTTCAGCCAGGCTTGCTTGAATCCAGTGTCAAAGTGAGCAAGGGACTCACGTCTGAGCATACCCTGCCAACTTATGGCGAACAAAGGGGTACAAAAGGGGGTGGTGATGGACGGAGCATCAGAACCAATCAAACACTCACACTCAGTCAACAGATCTGGGTTTGATCCATCACCGTTCTTTAGCCCACTCTGCCACCCCAGTTCAGACATGGCCATATGCAAATCAGTCTGACCCTGTGCCTCATGGGAACAGTCCAGCCCGAACTGCCAAGCCATGCCTTCCCTGGACCGGAAACAAGCTTCCTAGGACCGGTTTCTGGCATTTCAGCCGTCTTCAGCCAGGCTTGCTTGAATCCAGTGGCAAAGTGAGCAAGGGACTCACGTCTGAGCATACCCTGCCAACTTATGGCGAACAAAGCGGTACAAAAGGGGGTGGTGATGGACGGAGCATCAGAACCAACAGCATTTGGAACATATTTAATGGACGCCCCCTGGCTGTAATTTTGATGTAAATAAGGTGAATTAACCAAGGCAGGCCACAGTGAAACAATGGGGGCCCGCCATGATGTACTTAGTCCGAATGACATTGAAATGGCTAGGGTTTGCTGGGGGATTGACCCCGAGCACATACCGTGACTTTGGAACAGTGAAAAGCGATATTGGTGTAAAGAAACAACATTTGAATCAGAAAGGTGACTGTAAGGTTTTCCAAATTATTTGTCACATGTGGGATTCCTTGCCCTACATGGATTTGACTCCTTTGAGGCTGATTTATGGATCCATACATGTTTATTTGTTATGAGGCCCGAGACTCGTATTAAACAGTACAATGAAGGAAACGAGCACCGGGAAATGCATTGTGGGAACTGTAATCCCAATAAGAACTGAACCATGCACAAACTAACTATCAATAAATACATATTTCATTCTTTGAAAGGTTTGATTGAAGCTCAATTAGAATACTTAAATGTGTTGTACTTTCACTGATTTTCAACATAACATTGCCTCTTGAATGCTATTCATAATTTGATGTTAAAAAGATTTTCACCTACAGTCCCTCCTCACTGTTTATGGCTGAGTGACTCACCTGTTACGTATTTTCATATGACTAAGACCCAGGAGGGGTTGAAACGCATTATGGAAAGGAGACCTTGTCACAAATATATTGTTTGAACAGTGAACGGATGGAGGCTTGCTACACGTTCTTGAGGTGTGCGTGTTTTCTCTTTGTAGTAAATACATATATACATATATATATACATTTTTTTTTTTTTTTTATTTATTTGTAGTTTTCAAAGCAATAATATTTCATACAGTAAGTAGACAGAGCAACATATACAGAGTGTATGACCATCTCATACAAAGTTACATAAGTAAGGAGACAGCCGGGCATGTCCGCAACCGCAGGTAATTTTTCCTTAAGTGTCCAATGGCATTTATGGGGACGTCCCGTGGGGTCACTTTATCCGTCTCAACTAGTCCCTTCTCAGATACAGTGCATATCACAGTGTAATCCCTATTGACGCTGCGGCTCCAGATGGGTAAGTTCGTTAGCACTAGGTACACACTGCATTGCATATTGCCTAGATCGGCCCATTCTCACATTGCGCCCCTTCCCGCTGCCAATAGAAGGGGACAGCATTAGATCACAAGGGGGGAAACTCTGCTATCACTCCCTGCTGCTACAGGGCTGGTCGGGGGAGAGTTTACAGTACGAGCCAGCAAGTATTGCGTAAGAGGACCCAATATTTCTCTTGGTCTCGAAGTGCAGGGCAATGTCTCTGCATGGATTGTAAGTTGGTCCTGACAGTACACCAGATTCTCCAGCCATTCCTTAAATTTAGGGGCCCGCCCTCTACCCCATCTGCAGGCCACCCTGCGTTTTGCTAATAACAGCGAGAGTGAGACATAGCGGCGACGTGCCTTGGGAATGTGTCTAGTGTAGCCTAGAAGCGCAACTAAGGGGTCACAGTCTATTGATAAGGTCGTCATCTCAGAGAGCGCTTCGAAGATTTGTCCCCAGTATTCCTTCACCTTCGGGCACTCCCAGGCTAAATGCAGGAACCCAGCTCCCAATCCCCCGCATCTGTCGCCTCGGTCTGTGTCCCGCAGCCCAAAGCGGCACATCCCAGCCGGGGTGCAATACATACGTTGCAAAAACTTATAATGGATTATGCGCAACCTGGCACTAGCTGAAATTTCCACAGTGTGTAAGCAGCAGTATCGCCATTGTTCATCCGTAATGTCCCTGTCCAGATCAGCCGTCCAATGCACTCACGCAGCACTGTGAGGGCTCTCGCACTCCGCTCGTAACGCTCGGTACAGGTTGGATACCAAGTGCCCAGGACTCGCGCTCTGTAACATCTGGTTCAGCGGCTTTAGGATCGTCAGCTCCCGTGGAAAGCTTGGGAGAATGGCCCGCATACCCTGCCGTAGTCTCACATATAAAAATATTTCCAAAGGGGTGGGTTGTGAGTCGCCAAAAAATTGAGCGGACGTACAAAAATTGCCATTACAAAACAAATCTCCCCAGGTTCGTCTGCACACTCGAGCGCATAATTGTCTGAAGCCTGCTTCCTGCAGCAGCGACAATCGTGGGTGATACGTCAGAGGCAAAGTCGGGGAATAAAGAGTCGAGAGACCCCCAGGACCCTCATGATATACTGCCATGCATCTACCGTGCCTGTGATTGTAGTTGGCTCAGTGCTTCGAGGACGAGGCTGTGCATGTATCATGCCATCTAGGGGGATCGGGTCCGCTAGCCAGTGCTCCGCCGCTACCTGTGGCATGCATGCCGGCGGATGCACCCAATAGTAGACTTAGTGGGCTTGGGCACAGGCATGATATAACTCAAAGTCCGGGATATCAAATCCCCCATTCACTGCAGGTCTCGTAAGCACCCTCCCCTTGACCCACGGCCTCCTACCGCCCCAAAATAGGCGCATAAGTTCAGAGCGCAGTGTTTTAAAGAAGAACCGTCCCGGATGATAAGGAAGATTGAGAAAGATATATAAAAACTGTGGCAGTATCACCATCTTAATCAATGAGGCTCTGCCTGCCATGGACAATGGCAGGGCAATCCAATGTGTGATATTGGCGGTAAGACGACATATGCCAGTGCCATAGTTGAGGCGGATCATTTCGTCTCTATCCCCTGATATCTGAACCCCTAAGTATCTCAAATCTGTGTCGCACAATGCAAGCGGATAGTCCAGTGTGAATTTGACCGCTGCCGATGTCAGGGGGAAAATTTGCGATTTTTCCCAATTAATATGAATTCCAGATAGCTTCCCAAAGACTATAAATTCACGCAATAAGAGGTTTAGGTTAGCTTGGGGATCTCGAAAATATAACGTCAGATCATCAGCGTATAGCGAGATCAGTATTTGCCGCAATGGACATCGGAGCGCCCTGTCGTTGTGGTGCTGTCGCAATCTGCAGACCAGGGGTTCGATCGCGAGGGCGAACAGGAGGGGGTACAGGGTGCATCCCTGTCTAGTCCCTCTTGTAACGGGAAAGGCAGGCGAAACCCGACCATTAATGAGCACCCTAGCGGTAGGCCATCGGTAGAGCAGCTGCACCCATGATACAAACCCCGGAGGAAAGCCCATGCGGAACAGAATACCAAAAAGATAATCTCATTCGACTGAGTCAAACGCCTTAGTAGCGTCTAGGAAAACCGCAGCCAGCGGAAGGTCAGGCGACACATTCTGTAAAATCGAGCACAGCATACGAAGATTATGCGAAGTCGCCCTCCCTGGAATGAAGCCCGCCTGGTCCGGCATCACCAGCTTATCTATCAGGAGGAGAACTCGATTCGCTATGAGTTTTGCCAATATTTTAGTATCACAGTTAAGGAGCGATAATGGTCTGTAGGAGGCACAAAACTGCGGCTCCTTAACAGGCTTCAGTATAGATGTAATCAGGGCTTCTCTCATGGAAGGTGGTAACGTACCACCCTCGAAGGCCTCCTCATATATTTCCTTCAATATAGGGGCCAGAATATCCATGTAAGTTTTATAAAATTCAGCAGGGATTCTGTCGAGCCCCAGCGTCTTACCAGACCTCTGCTGCATTATTGCCTCGCGAACCTCATCTAGTTCGAACGGGGCGCATAGGAACTCTCAATGGTGATCTTCCAGCCACCCCAATGTAACATCACCCAGAAACATCTCAAATTCTAAAGGGTCTCCGTGCTGTGTTGTATACAACTTGGTATAGTGGTCTACAAAAATATCCTGCACTTCCGTCGCATCTCGGCACATCTCCCCAGTCGAGTCCATTATTTCAAGAATATAATTGGAAAATGTAGGCTTCTGGATAGCGTCCACTAACGCCCTCCCCGGACGCTCTCCCTCCCCATACCTCCGAGCCTACCAGTATTTTCCTAAGAACTTGGATTCACGATCTGCTGTGTCTGTGTATTCCAACAGTTTGTCCCTAAACTCTACATGTGCCTGTCCTCTGTCTCCCTGAGTCATCCGCACCTCCAGTGTCTTCAGTTCCCTTTCTAATCTCTGGAGTCGCCCCCGGATATCCCGGAGCACTCCGAAACTTTTCGACATGAACACTCCTCTGATCATAACCTTGAATGCTTCCCATATGATCTCCACCGAGTCCACTGATCCTTTGTTTCTATGAAAGAAACCTTGAATCTCTTCCTCCAGCTCAGCATGGAATGCCGCATCCAGCAAGGTGGTGGGCTGCAGTCGCCACACACATTTTGCTCCTCCCCCCTCCACCAAATCAAGCATGAGATGTACTGGCGAGTGATCAGAATACGTGCGTAGCAGATGGCTTACTCTTCTAATAGACAGCCCCAGACCTCTCGATGTTAGACAATAGTCTATCCGGGCCCATGACGCCGCGCTCGATATAAAGTGCGTGCCCTCTGTGGACTGCGGGTGCATGTGACGCCAAGTATCTATCAGTCCTCCCTCTTCCATGATATCTTGCATCATTGCCTGCGAGCAGTTGTAATGATGCGGCAGCGCCTTGGATCTGTCCATGCTAGGGTTGAAGGCTACATTAAAATCTCCCCCCCAGATGACATGTGTGGTTCCCAATGCCAGTATTTTACCCCATAGAACTGTAAAAAAGTCAGGCGCATCTACATTCGGGCCATAACAACTTACCAACGTGACAGTGTCAGCTCCCAGCCTCCCCCAAACATTCACGTACCTGCCCTGTGGGTCAAAGAACTCTCCCTGTGGCGAGAAGGGCGTGTGTCATTTAACTAAGATGGCGAATCCACGAGCATAGGAAGAATATGAGGAGAATAGTCAATAAGTTGCCCATTTCCCTGAAAATGCTATGTTTCGTTGTGGAGTAAAATGTGTTTCCTGCAGAAACACTATACTGATTTTATGCCGATCTAAATATGAAAGTATCTGTCTCTTCTTTCTAGGGTCTCCCATCCCCCTTACATTCCAGAACAACACCCCTATGCAATTAGCAAATGTCCCGCCGTCCGCGCTCTCCATTGACAGTGATAGGAGCTATTCGTAATCCAGCAGTTGCCCCACTATCCCCAGCTGCACAGTTGTGTATTTGTCTCTCTGAAAACATCATAACATATTCTGATACACTCCAGCTACCTATCCCCCCTCCCTCCTCCCACTGAAGCATCCCAACCATGCTAGTAACAAGGGTCCCTCCCCCCCTCTTTACCCCAATTAACCCACAACAATAGGGCTAGTAAGCCCTTCTCAGTATAGGTAAACAGTAACAAAGGAAAGATAGAGGGATCTCCCAGGTGAGGCTTATCACCAGGTAGCTCACAAGTTGAACCTGCCTCCTCAGGGGCACGTGAGGGTCCTCCATACCCCATAGAGGAAGCAAGGGTGTCCGATGTAGTTCATTTAGGTTCTCCAATGCCAGGCCCAATAAACTGTGTAGTGTCAGGAGGTAATCCATCAAAGGTATCATGTCCAGCGTGCAGCTGAGATGCATCTCTAACACCCACCATTGTTGACAGTATTTGTCTTATTCGCATCTGGCTGATCAATCAATATCTGATGTGGCGGGCGATAGTGAGCCTGCAGCAGGTTGCGCCGTTTTGTTACGTCGTCTCAGTTGTTTCAGAAATTCTTCGACTTGCTGTGGTTTAGTGTAGAATGTTTGTTTGCCTTGGTAAGTGATACGGAGCCGAGCAGGGTACAACAGCGCATAATCGATTTGTGCCTGCCTGAGCTTCTGTTTCACCGGAAGGAATTTCCGCCTGTCTTCCTGCACTGCAGCGGTGAAGTCCGGATAGATAGTGAACGCTACTCCTTCATACTGAAGTTGCTTCTTCTCCCACGCCACCCTAAGGGCCACATCACGGTCTCTATAGTTAAGGAGGCGGGCGATGATTGGA